>NC_090932.1:1543129578-1544407941 GCF_040938575.1 Ambystoma mexicanum
TGGTCTTCTGTCCAATATGATCTTGGAAGGAAGTCCATGCAGTCGGAAGATGTGTTCCTGTCATGCCTGCGCCATGGGCGCTCACATTGGCAACCATCACGGACTATTTGTTATTCATTTATCTTCAGAATACTCTTGGAACAACCCCTATTCACATTTTGGTACTTAATTCCCATTTGCGTGACTTTGGTGCCTTCTTATATAACTCAACTAACTACATGTACCACAATGCACCTTGCTACAGCTATCAATTCCTGTCCATTCCCATTCGTCAGCATTGGAACCACAATCCCCAGAAGCCCTAGGGATCAGTGCTGCTTCCACCATCTCAGGACGAGAGAGGGAGGAGGCAGATTGTATTCAGGTGTGCTGCTTCAGGTGCTGCCAATTAGCCTGCCTCAGTACAGGGCAGGGCGGTATTTAAGCAGCTGCCTGCAGGAGCTCAGTCTCTTGCATCAGGAGTCCTCCCAGTCCCTTTTTGCCTTTTGTCTCGAATTTGTATGCTGTTCCTGCTGCTGCATTCTCCTAATTTTGTTCCAATGCTCGTTCTGGGCTTCCTGCCTTGCAGCCTGCTACACCCTGCTGCCTACAGCCCTAGCCTTTTGGGCTCCCTGCCTCACAGCCCTGCTCCGCTGGGCTTCCTGCCTTGCAGCCTGCTACATCCTGCTGCCTACAGCCCTAGCCTTTTGGGCTCCCTGCCTCACAGCCCTGCTCCTCTGGGCTTGCTGCCTTGCAGCCTGCTACACCCTGCTGCCTACAGCCCTAGCCTTTTGGGCTCCCTGCCTCACAGCCCTGCTCCTCTGGGCTTCCTGCCTTGCAGCCTATTACACCCTGCTGCCTACAGCCCTAGTCTTTTGGGCTCCCTGCCTCACAGGCCTGCTCCTCTGGGCTTCCTGCCTTGCAGCCTGTTGCACTCCGCTGCCTACAGCCATAGCCTTCCGGGCTCCCTGCCTCACTGCTCTGCTCCTCTGAGCTCGCTCCTTGCTGCTCTGCTCCGCTGGGCTCCCTGCCTTGCAGCCTGATACTCTCTTCTGCTTTCAGCCCTGACCCTCGGGTCTCTCTGCCTCTACGCCCCGTTCCTTTGGGTTCGCTCCTTGCTGCCCTACTCCTCTGGGCTCTCTGTCTGCCGCCTCCTACAGCTCTCAGTCCTGCTCCTCTGGACTCTCTGCCTAGCAGCCTACTACAGTCCTCTGCAATCCACTACAGTTTTTCTGTACCTTGTACCATTTGGTACTGCAGCCCTGCTTCCTTGTTTGCAGCCCCCTCTTTCCTGGTTGCTGCTCCCTTGCTCTCTTCCTTGTTTGCAACCCCTTGTTCTTGATCTCTGTCCTTCTCTTCCTTGAATCCTCTGTCCTCCCTTTTAGTTTACCCATTTCTATTGTACTGTTTCTTCCTTCATTCCCTTCTCCTAGATTTCTCTTAGACTTCCTTGTCCCTGGTTATTTCTGTTCTTGTCTCTCTTGTGTCTTATGTTGATCCTTTGTACAGAGCTTGACTGTTGGTTTCCGGCAGGTAACCTCTGCCCCTTCCCTTGTCGCGTTTTCTGTTTAACAGATACCCACAGCTGTTGTTCCCAGCCATGAGCAGACAGAGTGGGCCTCTGTAATAGTAATCCGTGCAGAAGGCTGGAGTTTCCAAAGGTCCGTGGAACACTCTTTTTCCATATCTGCATGCACCCCAAGAGGGAATCCAGTTTGTTTGTATCTTTGTATTTCCTGCCCCTTTCTGTTCACAACTACAGTTGCCTACTTTTCTTTCTTGATGAGTTTCCTGCTGTGTGTCACCTTACATTAACACAGCCACCCAAACCCTACCTGGGGGCCCTGTGCCACTCTTGACAGAGTGCCATCCTTGACAGTTCCAGGAAAATACCAGCAAGTTCTGATGAGGATGGTCATTTATACAGAGGAGTAAAGTGAGCCATATGAGTGAATAGGTCAATGGTGACCATGATAGTGGTATAACCTCTGGAAGGCGGCAATTCCACAATGAAGTCTGTAGCTATGATTTCCCAAGGTCTTGTTGGTTGAGTTGGCTGTAATAAAAGACCTGCTGGCTTCTGGGTATCATGTTTGTTCTTATTACAGACGGAACAAGATTGAATGTACAGTTGTACGTCTGTCTTCATCTTGGGCCACCAAAATTGTCTTTGTATTAGACGGAGGGTGTTGGAAATACCACGATGACCGGAGTGAAGAGTATCATGGCAGAGATTTATTATCCTTTGTTGTAGTTTCTGTGTGGGGATGACCAGGTTAGTATCCTTGAACAAGTATCCGTCCTTGATTCTTAAGTCCCATTGATTCTCCCCTGAAAGTCCTCTCCAAAGTTCCAAAGTCTGAGTTTGCACGCAAATCTCTTCCAGGAGGTTGTTTGCTTGAGCTACAAATATGGTATGAGGAAACATTTTGGGATACGTCCGATCCGCCGGGGGTTCATAGTCTGGACGACGAGAAAGTGCATCAGCTATCACCTTTTGGGTTCCAGGGACATGGTGAATCTGAAACTGATATTGGGCAAAAAAGAAGGCCCACCGAGCTTGGCGACTATTCCTACATTCCAGGGCTTGCAATACTTGTAGGTTTCGATGATCCGTGCGGACATGGACCGGAAATTTGGCTCCTAGAAGTAAATGACGCCATTCTGTGAAGGCTTGAAGGATGGCTAGCAGCTCTTTCCCTAGGATGGAGTAATGGGTTTCACTAGGAGTTAATGTCCGAGAAAGGTAGGCGATGGGATGTTCCAAGCTATCCTCGAATTGCTGTTTTAGAACGGCTCCATTGGCATAATTGGAGGCATCTGTCTCCACTATGAATGGTTGATTAACATCAGGCTGAGCAAGAATGGGAGCTTGTGTAAATTCAGACTTTAACTGTTGGAAGGCTTTCTCTTGGGCCATAGTCCAATGAAAGGGCACATCTTTTTTCAATAAGGCAGTTATTGGTTGGACAATCTCAGAAAAGGAAGGTATGAATTTCCTATAAAAATTAGCCAAGCCCAGGAAGGATTGTATCTGTTTCACTGAGGCGGGGCTAGGCCAGGATAAAATAGCCTTGACCTTGGACTGATCCATACCGATACCATCGGGAGTAAGGACAAACCCTAGGTAGTGAACAGTAGAAGTATGGAAGATGCATTTCTCGGGCTTCGCCAGGAGTTTATTTTCGCGTAAGCATTGTAAAACTGCTTTCACATGTTCTTCGTGCTTGAGAGGGTCCTTCGAAAATATTAGAATATCATCCAGATAGACGATCACAAAACGGAACAGCATGTCCGAGAACACTTGATCCATGAAACGTTGGAACACCGCTGGGGCATTAGCAAGTCCAAAGGGCATGACTAAGTATTCAAAATGCCCAAAGGGTGTTCTATAGGCTGTCTTCCACTCGTCACCTGTCCTGATACGAATCAAATGATAGGCGCCCCTGAGATCCAGCTTGGTGAACACAACTGCGCCTCTTACTGCCTCCAAGATGTCTGAGATCAAGGGCAACGGATAGCGGTCCTTGAGAGTACATTGATTTAGACCTCGATAATCCAGACACGGTCTGAGTTCCATAGTGTCTTTTTTAGGAACGAAGAACAGGGAGGCCCCTGATGGAGATTTAGATGGTCGTATGGTGCCATTTGCGAGATTAGTATCCAGGTATTCACAAAGGGCTTTCTTTTCAGGTTCTGATAGGATGAACATCCTTCCAAATGGAATCACTGCGGAAGGTTCCGTCTCAATAGCACAATCTTCAGGTCTGTGGGGAGGTAAGGGCTGAACAATGGCAGAGGAGAAAACATCGGAATATTCCTGGTAAGCCTCCGGGACCCGGATGATGTTTGAAACTGAGATTGTGTTCTGATGAGTTGTAGGAAACTCCTTAGATGGTGTAGGATCAAGGTCTGGATGTAAGCAGTGGCACATACAAATCTCAGAACCTAGGACCAAGGATCCCGCTGCCCAATTGATATAGGGGTTGTGTCTTTGAAGCTAGGGCATTCCCAAAACCATGGGGTAATGGGCGGACTTGATGATGTCAAATCTTATCCTTTCTCGATGTTGATTTATAGCAAGCTCGATCTCCTTGGTCTGCAGGGTTATAGGTCCGGAAGAAAGGGGTCTTCCATCAATTGCTTCCACAGGTTGCATGATAGTCCGGGATTCGTAAGGAATATGGTGTTTTAAGACCCGTTCATGATCTATGAATACCCCCATAGCTCCACAGTCGACCAGTGCCAGGATGGGGTATATTTCTTTCTTGGATTTTGTCAAGAAGGCCTGTAAGATTACCAAGGAATTTTGTCCAGGAGAGTTCAAGGATGGAATAGAGGTGGAGCAGACATCTCTCTCCCGAACCTGCGCTCCGTTTAGGATTGGGAGCTGGCATTTCCCGAGCGCCATGGGGGGGCAATCGGACATTCTCTTACTAACTGTTTGCCGGATGCACAATACATGCATAATCCAGTATGAATCCTTTGCATCCTCTCTTGTGGTGTAATGGGTCCACGGAAGGCCCCTAATTGCATAGGTTCAGGCTCATTGCTTGGAGTAGAAATGCCTTCTGAGCTCGAAGGGGTTCCAATGGGGTTTTTCTGGAGTGGTAACTTGGTCCTCTTCTTTTCTGCCTTTCTCTCCTGAATGCGAAAGTCAATCTGTAGAGCGAGATCCATTAGGGCTTGAAAGGAACCCGGGCGTGCCACTCTGGCTAGTTCGTCCTTCATCTCTTCGTTTAGCCCTCTTCGAAATGAAGTAAAACAAGCTTCAGAGGACCAATCCGCTTCCTTAGCCAGCTGTTTGAAGCGTGTGACATACGTGAGCAAGTCCTGGGTACCCTGATGAAAGTCGAGTAGACGTTCCTGGGCACTGTAAACTTGTTCCGGGCGTTCGAACATGGTCTTGAGGGCCTCTATAAAGCCGTCCTAGTCATCCAGGAGAGCATCACCAGAGTTAACCAATGGGGTGGCCCAGGTCAAGGCATTCCCGGAAAGATGCGAGATTATAAAGCCCACTTTAGCCCTGGGTGTAGAAAAATAATAAGGCTTAAATGTAAAGTGGACCAAACAAGAATCTAGGAATCCACAAAGGCTCTTTGCTGAACCGTCGAACTTATCAACGACGCTGCCTAGAATTACACTCTCCTTCGTGGCGGAATCACGGGATAACACCAATTGTTTTAACGCGCCGTTTTCCGCCTTTAAGTTTTGCATTTCGGTCGTCAGCTCTTGCATGCCACGCATAAGATCCTGGACGGCCGCTTCCATGTCTGTATCGAGATCGGTCAGGTGGCGTCTCAATCTGTCACAGATTTCCTCTTTTCTCACCTGTTTTCTCTGTTTTGCGGAGTCCTTTGTCGGGGTTTTCTTTCGAGCAGTTCGGGTCTTGTACAAGCCCGCTCAGCTGTCTTCGGATTCCAGGATTCGTTCAGCTTCTTCGTCCGGGATCCAGGAAACTCCAGGAAGCTTGGAATGGAGGCAGCACACGGAGGCGGTCTCCGCGGAACGCGCAAGAGGCAGGACCAAGGAAGGTAGTAGGAAAGGAGAAGGAGGAAGGTCAGGGAACCAGGAAGCAATACAGTTCAGGAGAACGAACTACGGAGCACTTCAGGCCACAGCTATCGGTAGCGTTGAGAAGCGCTGAACCACAGGGGAGTGGCTAATTTATAGAACGTGCTGCATAGGACGTAAAGGTCGATAGACCGCGTTCCGTGTATACGGCCATGTTGGGTGTACTACAGCGAGTAACCCCCGACGTGCCAGGGACCAGGAAGACCAGAAGGGGCTTGCTCGATGGATCATGACATCATACATGTCAAATACGTACGTAAATCATTTCCTAACAATGCTGCAGTCATCTGAGCAACACTTCTACTCCTCAAGGAGACAGGGGCGTTCTCATTTGCCTCCATGTTACTAAGTCGTGGGGTGTGAGGTGGTGGTCCACCCGGGCTGATTCCTTAATGCATATAATGCAAGGGGCAGGCATTACAGCGATCCCTTCTTCAGTGACAATTTGAGTTTAGTGATTCTTTCTTTGAGAAGACTGTTGATTCTCTCACATATCCCATTCTCTTGCAGGTGATAAGCAGAAGAAAACGTATGTTTTATGCTAAGCAATAAGCTGATCTGTTCAAATACTTCATTAACAAAGTGGGGCATGTTGTCGGATCCCAGCACCACACATTCTCCCCATTCTCACACCACCACTATCATATACCTATATCCACTACATGGTTGCAGCATATCAACATAGTCAATATGTAAATGCTGTAAAGGACCATTTGGTCGAGGAATCACTCCCCTGATTGTTCGCAGTGTGTGCCCAGCAGTAATCTTTTGACATATGATGCAATTTACTACATAAAATGCAACGTGTTCTAACAGGTTTGATGCGAACCAGTCCTCAGCAATAGCTGCTGCAAGGCTTTCCCTAGTTACATGTGCAGGGTAGTGCAGCTGTTCAAGTGCTATCCTTAATAAGGCTAGATTTATCACTGGCTTTCCAGTCCTATCCTGTCACCACAATGCTTCAGAGGGGGGATAAAGAACACCTCCTTCATTTCCACAATTCTTGCTCTTGTTTTGGAGCACTGCCTTGAACCTCCACCAGCTGTGTTCTGGACAAATGATTAAACTCTTCATTTATAATCATTATTGTGACTACTTTTCCCTTTACATATTGGAGTATCAAAACATGAAATATCTGGTGAATATGCAACCCTTTTGGCCTCTTCATCTCCGGCTTCATTCCCTCGTTAGATAAAATCAGTTATCTTAATATGTGCTGCACATTTAACTATTGCGATGGCTACTGGGAATTGTAGTCCCTTAATAAGCCTGTCCAATAATGCTGCGTGTTGCACTGGAGTGCTGTCGGGTCGGAGGTAGCCCCTCGTGCACAGTTGACGTCACATAGGCGGAGTCACTGTACACGTCACTTCCTGCCCTTCATGTTTCTCGAGTGTGACAATAAGCGCAACTAGTTCTGCTGCTTGTGCCGAAAAGTGAGATGTAGTCTTGCACTTGCCACCACTTCAAATTCCCCATTAGCTCTGTGCCTTACCACAGCTGAACCTGAATGCCTTTCCCCATCAGTTTGATCGATTTTTGAATTCCCGTCACTAAAGAGAACCTCCCCTCCTGCTAGCGCATTCTCCTTCACTCTTGGGATATTATCATAGAACTCCTCGTAGTTTGAGCAATCAAGCACTTGCTCACCCTCTGCCACAAGCTCAGCTACAACCGTGGCAGGGTTCACTATTTTATACACGACTACTTTAATTGCTGGATTTGATATGACTACCTCAAATGCAGAAACAGAGATGTTTACGCACCCTTAGGTTTCTCCAAAATGTCAAACATTGCATGCTCAACAAACAACGTCAGAGAACACCCCATCACAGTATTGGTAGACCTCTCAATGGCGAATGCGACTGCTGCCAGCGTTTGTACCATAGTGTAGTCCTCTGTGTAAGCACAGCTGACATAACTGTTCCATTCGTATGCGAAAATAAAAAAAACTCCTCAGAATAGTTGCAAATTCCTAAAACTGGAGCTGTAAAAATTATGTTCTTCAATTCTTCAAACCCTTCCTCCATTTCCTCAGTACATTCTATATTTTTCCTTGTTCACTTGGGCTTTCTTCAGAGCTTGCAAAAGAGGTCTAGTGTATGAACTATAATCAAATACCCATGCTCTAACATAGTTGCATAATCCCAAAACTGCTGCATTTGCTTTATCTTGTGCTGTTTTGCTGTTTTCATAATCGCCTCAGCTCTTTCAGGTGTGACTTTCTTCCCCTCATGTGAGATTAACTGACCTATGTACAACACCTCTTCTTGACAATATTGCAACTTCTCCTTACCTACTTTATATCCCTCATCTGCTAGAATAATCATTAGCTGAATCGAGTGTTGCCTGCACTCATCTTCTGTTATGCTACAAACTAAAATGTCATCTACGTACTGCAGCACAACACTTTTCAAATCAATATTGCTTAGGTCCATCTGCAGGACCCTAGTAAAGATCGATGGAGATTCACAGTACCCTTGGGGCAAACGAGTACTCTTTAGCTTAGTCCGATAAAACGTAAATGACTTAAGGTCGTGGGAGTCCTTATGCTACAGGATTGAGAAAAATGCATTTTTCAAGTCAATCACTGTGAAATATCATGCCTCTGCTATGATACTACATAGAATCATCGCCAGATTCGGAACTAAAGGAAACTCTGCTTCTACAATCTAGTTAATTGGCCTAATGACCTGAATTAGTCTTCACGACCCCCCTTTCACAGAGTACACTGCAGTATTGCACGGTGTCTCGGACGTCACTAAGATACCCTGTTCCATCATGGCTGATATATAGTCTTAAAAATACCCTAATCCGCCTCTCGAGACATGGGGTACAGTCTTGCTCGAGGTAAAATTGCTCCTGGCTTCAGCTTGATCTTAACCTCCCCTAACCTCTTCAATAGGCCTACGTTATAGGGGCATGTAGTCCATAAAGAGGTTGGCACTTTTTCCAAAATCTCATCAAAAAATGCTAGGCACGGCCGTACTATCATCATTCGCTGTGGGACCTCTCTTTTCTCTATTCTGATCCAATATGTAATACTTCATCATCTGATGGATCACCTCTAAACATGTATTTGTCTGTGACGGCAGTCAATCTATACCCTTCCCCAATGGCAATCACTGTACTCCATGGCCTGCCCTTGTCATTGGTTCCTTCGAGCATGGACAATTCCCCTTGCACTATGGCTGCATCTAACCCCAGGGGAATAATCTGCCCCCCCCTCTCCATCCATAGGTATCAGTGGCCTGAACAAAAACTCATCAGGTATTCTCATAATCTTTCCCACTAGACCAGGCATCCATGTCAACAAAATGCACACCCCATAAAGAAAGACTTCTCGCTCTAATGGCATTCCTCGCAGAGCCATTTGTCCTGTAACTCTAATATAAATTTTCCCACATTTAGATAATGTATCCCTGGGGTGGAACACTCTATGCCTTCATCAGTAAAAGAAATAGTCATATTTATCTTTGTCATTAAATCTCGCCCCAGAATGTTAACCGGTGTGTGCCTTGAATACATTAATGGAACAGACATATCACACTCTCCTATAGAGACTGGTAATTCATTAGTAAAAGGAACTCTGCTTGTAGCTCCAGAGAAGCCTTGCACATTCATGGCATTTCCCGATAATGGATATTTTCCCTCTCGTGTACATGAGCGAGTTGCACCTGTGTCTATTAAAAAAGAAAAAGATTTGCCTCCTATGGTAAGATCAACCCTTGGTTCCTCTTGGGGGTCTGGTGTTACTGATAGTACTGAACACATCAAGTCGCCCTGTGAGCTGTCCTATTGTGGGTACATGCTTATCACCATACCTGTAATAGGACTTCCCCCCCACTACAGTGACACTTCCTACTCTAGGTGTCAGTAACTGCCCCGTGTTTGCATTCTGCTGTATCTGCATGGGTGCATGCTGTGACTACCCTTGCAGCGGATTCAATGGTGCTTGCTGTGGTTGTAATGCCTGTTGCATTTGCGGCGCTTGTGCTTGATACACTGTCTGATCTTGGGCAATCCCATCCCTGTTTTGTGAGCTAAATGCTGGAGGATAAACTGTCCCCCCTCTTGAGAATTGCCCATTCTGTGCATACCCTTGGCTCCCACATGTTAGCGCAATGTGCCCTGTCATGCCACATGTCCAACATATAGGAGGGGCTCTTCTGACTAGCCCCTCCTTGATTAAAGCCTCCTTCCACATTTTGGTTATCATTCTGCATATTCTGAAACCCACCTTGGTTATTTTGAAAACCACCCTGATTACTCTGAAAGCCACCTCTTCATATGTAACCCAATCCCCTGCCTCTTGGCGTAAACCCATTCGCTCCTTGGTCCATCTGGCGTTGATTATTTGCCTGCAATATGCCCACTGCTTGCTGCGTTCCCAGCCCTTCTCTGCTTGTCAGTACCACCCCTTCTATGGCGTACTTTGACAATTTCTTCGGAACTAGCTTCCACAAGTTTTCTAGCATCTTCCTTCTTCTTATTTTTCTCTTGCAACAGCCGGCAGTGATGTGTGATAGTCAACTGTATCTCTCCCCATGGCTTTGCTTCCATTCCCACAAGTTTCTTAAGCTGTCTCTGTACCTGTTCTGGCAACCCCTGACATAAAATGTGGTAAAATACTGGCACTAATTTCCCCTATGGCTCCCTCGTTTCCAAAGTCCACCGTTCCTGAATACTTTGAATATAAGCAAGCAGGTCTTCATCATCTTTCATCTTACGTGCCATAATTGCACCCATATCTGACGTATCAGGATACTGTACCCTGAGCACCCTCCAGACATCTGCTTTACAATTATTAAATGGTGGTATGTCATAATCTGTATTCTGTGCCTTGACACTTGAGTAACCTGCTCTCGTCCAAATGTCATCAGCCCTTTCCCCAAGGATGTCCCCTATTGCCAGTGTATTTCCTCCTGTCATCTTTTCTAGCTCATGAATCCATTTTCCTGCCCCAGCCATTAAACTATGGAGTTTACATCTTAAATTATCCTTATCATCTGTGGCCAGGGAATATACTGCGGTCTGGCCCCTCCTTTATTCAATAAAGGGAATTGCGTGAACCCAAATCCACAATCGGCCCCCATCGTCTGCCTATCCATATCCATAGTGGGGACAATGGTTCCTGATTGCCTTCTACCTGGCAATGACCTCAGCCTGTTTACATATAGTGGCGACTCTCCCATCTCACTATGTGATTGTCCTTTAGGTCGCTCTGGGTATGCCATGGGATCTGGCGTCCTATCCTTAGGCTGTTCTATATCAGACCATCTTACTTCCTTGTCTATCTGCAAACATCCCTCGGGACCGCATGCACTTTCTCCCTCCTCCCCACGGAAGGTTTCTCTCTTCGTCTAACATGTCTAGCTCCCAACTAGTATGACTCTCGTCTCTTTCATGCCTATTTAAGGTCAGCCTGTCTAAGGACAAGGCTCTATGCTTGAGACTAAACAGACTTCCTTCTTCGCCTTGTGCTTGGGTGACTATAGATACATATCCTTTTCCTCTGCTTCCCAAATCACCTCTTGTCCTCATATCGTGAGAGGCTTTATCGATCCTGTCTCCAATGCTTCCTATCTCGAAATTCTCATCTAATGTAACTTTAGATGGCCCTGATGCTGCTTGTTGCGACGGGAGGAACTCCTCTGGGGTTATATTAGATGTTCTATCTGTTCCTCCCTATGATGGGAGGAACATCTCTATATGACTCCATGATATTACTGGACTCGGCTCCATTAACTCTTTCTGAATGAGATCAATATCACGTTCCCTTTGTCTTCTTTTTTGCTCCATGTCTTCATCTAATTCCCTTTGCTTTCTCGCTTCTCTTCTAACCCTTTCCTCTTCTTGTCTTTTCTCTTCCCTTCTCTCATTTGCTCTAGGCACTTCTTCTTCCCTTTGTCTTTGCATTCTTTTATCTTGTAATCTCTGTGCTTCCTCTTTTTCTCTCTTCTTTTCCTGTCTATCTCGTTCTACGGTTGCTCTCTGCCTGTTGTCAAACTTCCTTTGTTCCTCTGCCCTTTCTTCCTTCTTTTGCTGCTCCTCTTGATACATCTGTTCTCGCCTCTGTCTATTCTTTCTCTTATATTCATCCTCCTTCAGTTGTTTCTCTCGTTCCCTGTCTTTTCTATCCTGTTCGTCTTGATCTTCCCTTTGCCTAAGTTCCTCGATACTTTTCCCATAGAGCTTGAGCAATATCTGTCCACCAATCCATTTGTTCTGTACGAGCGTTACCTCGTCAGCTTTCTCCTTTTCTCCTTTCCATCTCTTAATCCCTCGTTCTATATCAAGGGTCACAGTCGGTCATTCGATTTTCTCATCCCTGTCCTGTAAAACCTTAAAGATCTCCTCTTTTCTCTTACTTTCCTCTGGACTGTCGTCACTGCTATAAGCAGGTGGATCATGTATCGGGTTACTATATCCTGTCGCTGCTTTTAATTCTCTTAACGGATACATCTTTTGTACAATCACCAGTTACTTCGGGTGAGGTAAGAGGAGCAAAGGGCTGAGCACCTTCCTCCCTGCACTGATTAAGCATCCAATCCTCAGGAGGGTTCCATGTCATTTCAACGCAGGATTTTTTTTGCATGGTTTTTTTACCAAGATTTTTGTAATGAAAAAACCCATCGAATTCTTTTAAAATTATTTTTGGGGAGTTCACCCCTCAGGCCCCCATTTTCTTTAATTTGGATTTATTCCCAAACACCCACACCCCATATATATAATTTACCAACCCCCCCTAAAACGTGGGCCGACCTGCAGCTGCAGGTGAGGAACATCCTGTCCGCCATCGCAGGGAATCCTAAGTCACAGGAGGAGGGACGGTGGCACCCCAGGCCCTGATGCCCTGGGCGGAGACATGTAGCTCAATACTGCACATGGAGGGCATCGAGGGAGCAGAGGCCGGAGCCGGGACACAAGGTGATGGTGGTAAGTACAACAATCCCCTTGTAATTGCCAATCTCAAATCACTGAAAGTACTGTGGGGTTACCTAGATTTTTCAGGTTTGCATTGTCTTGCATTCTGGGACTTGTAGTTTACCATTCAGGATGTGAACAATCCGCCTAACATGTTGCTATAAGGAATTACATGTTGTCATTTGGCTTCATAAAGCAATTTGTGTTTTTTTGTAAGTAAACTCTGAGACATTATTACCGTAGACCTTGGAATCCAACAATTTCAGCAAAACTATGTAATCCTTAACACCCCTTCAATCCCCCCCGACATACAACCCACCCACCTCGCCATCTGTCTGACCGTCGCAGTCCCTCCTTTTTGATGCAACCAGAGTACCACTAGTTACTTTTTTCCACTTCCACCACTACAGTACAGGACAAGATACATAGTCCCAACACACACACAACAAAAAGCCACCATTGCAGATCAACAGTCGATGTGCACTCTTTGAGTTTGTCATCATGGAAGGAGACACAGACAACAGATTCACTGTATAACAAAGTGTTTCATTAAAGAAAATGTCAGGATGGAGTTAGGCCTAACTTGCCCTATGCTAAGGGGGGATTTCCCTACCTAAAGAAACTAAGGAAAATATGTGTCAGAAAGTTCAACTGAAAAGTCTGTCTGTGGTCAAAACCTAGGCTGGCCCTCAGAACTAAAACAGATCCATGTGTAGGGATGTCAACCATAAACTAAACAGTGTTCAAACAGTACAATTCTGAGCTATTTCCAGCTCGAACTTATTTTTCAGCTTCCTTTCCCCAGATGTCAACAAGTTCAATATAATGTTCAATTTCCCTTTGTGTGGACTTGAAGTAATAAAGTCCCATACTTTTCTAAAGGTCAGGATGAGCTTCCCAAGTTCCATATAATTCCAGGGCAACAACTTCAATATTTAAGGGTGACCCAAAAAGACGAATCTTGAGACTTTGTTCTTTAAACTGTGTTTCAACAATTCTTTACAGTTCAGAATTCTCTTCGCCAAATCTGAGATGCACCAATGATAGTTTTCCCTTTCAAAACAACAGCAAACTTCCGTGTTGGCATATAGGGTTCCTTCGTCTTGGCGCAGTGGTTAGACCACACGGTCCACCCATTACAGGTCACGCAACCAGGAACCTTGCACTCTCTTTTAACAGTTCTTTATTGAACAGGTAGTAGTTCTCTGGTCTAGGCTCCATTACCCTTATCTTGAATGTGGCAGGACTGTGTCAATTTGCCACGTTTTACACTTCACCTGTCTGTGTAGGTTGGCAACTTCATGCATTTGGTTCAATGGTATGGCTCTGCTTTATGCTCCCTGCTGCACCCTGAGACAGCCACTGTGTTACATCTGTACGGTGCTGGGTTCTGCTCCCTGAGACAAATATTTGGGTGCAGGAAATGTATTGCCACTAACTGATCATAGTGAGGACTCACCAGTCTGCATACGGACCCCGATTATCTGGTATGAACATGACCATGCCTCTACCGCACCACTGACTGCACACACTTCATGACACCCGCAATGCGGACAAACCATACTCATTCGTGATATAAGAAGGGGCCGTTATCAGGTTGAGCTAGCTACCTTATTTATGCCCTGTGATCTCAGGGAAACATTAAATTATTCGAGTTGGAAGGGTGCATGCATAGTTGTATGCAATTGGCCTAAGCCCAAGGGCAAAAAAGAAGAAACTACTGAAAGGGTTTTAGCAATACTCCATGCACTCCTTAACTCCTAACTTTCCTTTGTTGTGCTTGTCTACAATCCCAGTTGGTCTTCAACCATCATAGTGCTACTGACATTTTCAATGAACCACTGTCCAAGCATCACAGATCATCATTTAGTAATCTGCAAATTTTAATATAGGTTAAATACACATAGCCATAGCCGACACCTGTTTCAACCTCTTAAAAGGTCTTCTTCAGGGTTATTTACATTGTGCAACACACATTTGTAATAATTCCCACCATTGTTTTTGCAGCCACAATTGTGTAGGGAACGCAAGAGGTGATCCATGCTGACTTTACACAATAATAATCTAGAAACTACAAGGCGTTTATTGAAAGGTAATTACTGATAGTGTTTCCCTTATCAGTGTGTCTACACGTAACTGCGTATAGAATTTTCGCAGCTAAACTATTGTTATCAATGGGTGCAAACACACAGTGTAAGAATAGGATGGCGATCGGTTCACCGTTAATGTTTCCAGACCTACATGATAGTTTGTAGGGAAACTGCACATGGAACAAGGTTTTTTTTTAGTTGACCCAGGAATTGATATATCATCACAAGATCACCTTGAAGCACAGTTGTTAACATGAAACTGAAAAGGTGCGGAACCTTTGTGAAACTTTAATTTAAGGAATGCAATTTGGCCACCACAATTACACTAGCTGGTGTAGGGTTGGTGTTGGGTCATTTTTGGCACTGCTTCAATTGCATGTTAGAGACTTTGTGACAATGGTATCTACCAAGTACATGACCAGCTTATTAATGACATTTCTGGTTATTTTTTCCCTTTCCTGCCCCCCCCCTCCTTTTTCCCCCTTCCCCTATTTGGTTCCCTCTTCCCTTGTTTCTTGGTAATTGTTATTGATTTATAACAAATGTATGTTGCACAATGTAAATAAATATCCCTGAAGATGACCTTTTAAGAGGTCGAAACACGTGTCAGATATGGCAATGGCTATGTGTATTTAACCTATATTAAAATTGGCAGATTACTAAATGATGATCTGTGATGTTTGGACAGTGGTTTATTGAAAATTTCAGTAGCCCTACAATGGTTTAAGACCAACTGGGTTTGTAGACAAGGACAACATAGAAAAGTTCAGAGTTAAGGAGCGCATGGAGTATTGCTAAAACCCTTTCTGCATACTCATTAATGCATCAATGCCACACGACAGCTACCAAGCACAGAACGCCCCAACCACCAGCAACCGGTTTGGCAGCACTGAAGGTGCCAACAGCACATCAAGGCCGTCTTGCTCCTCTCCCTCTCAATCCCACTGACAATCAACCCAACACTACTCCCATTGTAGACCCACCGGAGCGCGAAGAGTCTATGCAAGTGGCAACAGTGCGCGGTATAAGACACTCACATTGACAATGACATGTGGGAGTGATGGTGCTCGGGCGTGGTGTTGCCTGTGACAGTGGAATCTCAACAGTCAGTGTGTGTATTCATGCACCATGTCTCACAACGACATGCGTCTCATGGCCCTAGATGGCACAGTCTACTGATACACTTGCTTTGGAGGGGTGACAGTGTTGCATTCTGGTACTTGTAGTGCATTGCATGTGTTTGTCCTTTGGGGTTGGAAATGGCTTGGTCAGTGACTGATACTTCTCCAGTCATGTGCTACGCCTGTGTGTTGTGGCCTGTGAATTGTACGTGCACTGGTTGGTCCTGCATTTTCAGGGTCATTGATGGACATGCATTCGTGGCATTAACCCCTCCACCCCTTTGCCTGTGGCCCATGCTGCTACGTAGGTGTACATGTACATGTACTCAACCAACATCCAGGTCCTTTGTCCTCCGTGACGCGCTGTGTATGCTCTCAGTGTGCTGTTGCGCAGGACCATGGAGTCGTGGGTTGATCCTGGGAAGCGGACACAGCAGTGCATGATGGTCAGGTCGGCATCACAGGTCACCTGGACATTGAGAGAATGGTACTGCTTCCAGTTCCTGTAGACCTCTTCTGAGGTGTGGGCGGCCACCAGCTCGACCTGTGTGCAGTCCAATGCTGCCAACACATTGGGCATGCCTGCAATTTCATAGAAGCGGGCCTTGATGGTGTTTACCGGTGTATGGGTGGTTGGGAGGGCTGTCCCACATAGGGGGCAGGAGCCGCTCCAGTACCTACACCAGTACTCTGGAGAAGGCAGGCTGCGATATGCCATGCAGCTAGCTCACAGAATGCTGAATCATCCCAGTGGGGAGGAAGTGCAGGACCGACAACAGCTTCAACAGTGGTGTATGGCTGTCCTTATGCCGATCCTGCTCCCAATGTCATCCTGGATACAGGTCAGGAGTTCAAGTATTGTCTACCTGTTTAGGCGGTAGAGGGTGTGTATCTGGCTGTCTGTCAGGGTCCAGGTCCCTTGTGCGAGGAATCACAGCACGCCTCACAGCACGTTTCCACCTAGCCACTTATATCTCAGTCCTCCTCCTCTTCCTCCTGTGCCTGGCCTCCTGTTGCCACTGCTGCTGCTCCAGCTCAATCAGCTGCACTCCAGCGTGCAGTGCCTCCATGTCCATTGCAACGACAATGAGTGGCAGCATGGTTGTGTTGGTGAGTGTTCTTCTGGTGGGTGTGGCCCTTTAGTACTGTTCCTATGTGTAGTGGGTGCACATGCGTCAACTTATTTCCCCTATCTGGTTCCATTTACCGGCAGTTCTGAGGTGGTGGTGTCACCGGCATAGATCTGCCGGTAACACTGGCATATTTCTGCCTGTATTACCGGCAAGTTCATGCTCATAATATGACTGTGTTACTGTTATGCCGGTAAAACCGGTTGATGTTGGTGGCACTGCCGGTATTCCCATTGCCTGTGTTGCCGGCACCGGTAATACCATGCACAGTGTTACCGGGGCAGTGATTCCAGTGATAGTGGTCGGTGTGACTCATGATTTGCCGCCCCGGTAATAGTGCTGGTATACAGTGTTACCGGCACTTTATTACCGGAACGGCAAACTTGTAATGAGCCCCTATGACATTATTTTGAGCCTATGCTTCAATTTCTTAATGCTAACACTTAATGCTTACCATAACTCATTACTAAAATAAAGCACTTTCACCAAAGCACTATATATAAAACACTCTTGTATACATTTATTTTTACCTGGCAACCGAGAGTAATTCTCATTTGTTGACCTCAGAAGGGTGAAAGGTTGAGTAGACCCTGCTAGGATTCAAACCTGTGACCAGCAGAATACACATATATCCCAGTAGTGAGCACATAGCAGACTGGGTTATCTTTTTCTAATGGATTGTGTCCTCCCACATATCCTCATCTTTTTATATATTCATATCCAGCTTTAGGTGCTTCGGAATTTTTTTCCAGCAGGCAGCGCTGTGTTCTGCTGCCTGTAGACTCGAGATCCCTCGAGGTCCTCGGTCTCAATGTCAACATCATCACTGGTACATATAGCGTGTGCAGCGACCGCTGGCTTCAGTTTTGTTTTTCCGCAAGAGCTATCGCTTTGGAAGATCGGTGCGCTTAGGTTCCTATGTGAAACCTGGTGTTATTTTGCGAAATAATATGCCATCTTGGTCGGCATCATCGACTCCAAAATGAGGGTTTAAGAAATGCCATGATTGCGGGGCTAAAATGTCCCTTACGGACCCCCATTGGGTGTGTCTGTGGTTTCTGGGATCAGGTCATAAGATATCGGAGTGTGGATCATGGCTTTCGATGACAGGAAAAGCCCTGAAAGAACGTAATGGTAAATTAGCTGCAGGTAGGTCATATAAATCCCTTTTGACAACTCTTTGGAAAAGGCAATCCTCCAATGAGTCGAAGGGCAACTCTCCTCGTTGAAAGAAAGCTTAAAGACAATCTCGATCTAGAAGTGGGTCTCGCCACTCATCGTCTTGACGACGTACAAATAAAAGGCATCCCAGTTCGCCATCTTCATCATCGAGTTTCTCCCATTAACGGGTTAATTGCTCAACAAAATCGGCATCGCTGGCTGAATGGGAGGGTGGCAGACAGAAAATGCTTCAAGTCTTCGAGAATGCGGTACAACCCCCTTGAAGAAGAAGAGTAAGAGTCATGCCCCTGTCGAGGGAAAACCCGGTGAAGAAAGGGCAAAGAACAATCCCTGTGCGCCTTCGAGCCTGGGTATCCAGGAGGAAACCTCGAGAACCTTCAAAGGTTCGATCGAGATGAGAAGATACTCCCTTGAAAGAAACAACTTTGACGTCATCGATGCCGAAGGAGTCAATGCCCTTTTTGAAAAAATCTTCGACACCGCACATTTCAAAGCCCTCAACGTCGATGCTGTCATTGACGCAAGAGACAAAATCATTGAAAGAGGTTGAAAAAACAAAGGATGTTTTCTTCCACTACCAAGAAAGGATTTTTTAAGTCAATTTCTTCTACATATGAGGAGCATGAGTCTTCATCTGATGAGGCACGACCCTTTGGGACATGAGGTGTTCTAAAGGCTCTGATATCAGAAGAGTCAAGGATGAAGGATCTATATGAGACTCTGCAAACTGCAAGGGGGATAGACACTTCCCCCGAAATTGAATTTGGAAGACCAGATCCCTCAGACCATGCTGATGGGTCATATAGACATTTAATGTCTAGAGTAATGGAATATCTAGGATGAAGTAGACCTGCACCACATTTTGATCAATATGATCTAATGGATATTTTAGACCAGGTACCCCTAGGAGGACCCTATTCTTCCCTTCCAGATGGGCCAATGCTAACTGGGAGACGCTGGAATTAATTCCAGCGGTAAATAAAAAATTGACAAGCAAATATAGGACTTTAAGCAGTGACCCCTTTTATCTAAGCAAGCATCCAACTCCAGAAAGTCTGGTGGTTCAGGCCGCCACATCTACATCAAAACAAACTGCCTACCCGACGATTCCCCCAGAGAGAGATGACAAATGCTATGATGACATGGTAAAGAAAGTCTTCTCGGCTGGGAGTTTAAGTCAGCAAAAGCCACAAGTGCACTGGCTAGGTTTACGTTTACCCAATGGGAATGCCTAGCAATGACAGCTGAACATTTCCCCAAAGGGTAAGAAAGAGATGTTTTTTTTAATATTGTTAAGGATGGGAAGGACACCATGTGCGAGTCCCTTCACACTGGTCTTGACTCTGCGGAAAGTATCATCAGTGCTGTGGCAGCTAGCACTGGAATGCACAGATTTGCATGGTTAAGAAAGTCTGGGTTTGTTCCGGATATACAATAAATACTTCTTAACATACCCTTTGATGGCACATACTTATTTGGCATCAAGGCTGAAGAGAACCTAGAGAAGCTGCAGGCCTACAAAGCGACAGCCAAATCCCTTGGTACTGCAATCAGGCAACCTCAAATCCGCTCCAGTGGAACAGCTTGGAGGGGCAGGTCCTTTTGTTTTTATTCCTCAGGTGGAAGAGTGAGAGGACTGGTGAGTCAAAGAGGTTAGAGAAGATTCTCAGTGGTTGACGGGGAGAGGTGCTAAGACTGCCCAGGCAACGGCTGCTTTACCCTCAGCCGCTCCATCCACCGCCTCAAGACCTCTCTGAGGCCTTAACCCACAAGACCCTGGTGGTAGGCAGACTCTCACTGCAACTGCAAGAATGGCGGGGTATTACTTCAGATGTGAATGGCAGGGTATTACTTCAGATGCTTGGACATTGGAAACAGTAGCCCAGGGTTACTGCCTTCCCTTTCTAAAAAGGCCTCAGGATCATCCACCGGGTAGCAACTCTTTCAAAATGCCAGATCTTCTCCTTGTGCAGGAAATATTGACCCTGCTGGAGAAAGGTGCTATGGAGCCGGTGCCTGAAGCGGAGAGGAACAAGGGTTGGTACTCTCCTTATTTCATAATCTCCAAGAAGGAAGGTGGATTGAGACCCACCTTGGATTTAAGAGACTTGAACAAGTTTCGCAGGAAGGACAAGTTCAAGATGATCACACTTTCTCAGATCCTTCAGGCTCTGCAGATACAGGATTGGATGGTGTCATTGGACCTTCACAATGCTTACTTTCATGTGCCTATCCATCACAAGCACAGGAAGTACCTGAAGTTCACTGTGTGCGGTTCTCATTATCAATTTTGAGTTCTGCCATTCGGGCTCACCTCCGCCCCAAGAGTTTTCACCAAACTAATGGTGGTGGTGGCAGCGAGTCTCAGGAGAGGGGGGATTTACATCTACCCCTACCTGGACGATTGGCTGATCAGGGCACATTCTCCCAAACAAGCCCTGGAACATCTCAGCATCACCTGCCACTCTCTCCACAGACTGGGATTCTCCCTCAATTACAAGAAGTCCCACATGATACCATCTCAAAGACTCCAGTTCATCGGATCAGTCCTGGATGCATCCTTGGGAAAAGCCTCGACACCCGAGGTGTGAGCTCAACACATTCTGCAGATGGTCACCAACTCTAGAGTGCCCAGCATCTCCCGGCCTTCGATTTTCTGAGGTTGCTTGGGCTCATGACATCTTGCATTTATCTGGTACCAGAGGCTCGCCGGAGAATGAGATCTCTGGAATGGGCTCTCAGGACTCAATGGTCTCAAATTCTCAGGCAGGATGTCAGACCTTCTTGAGGTTCTGAGCAGAGTCTCGCAGGATCTTATGTGGTGGGCCTGCAAGGACAACATTCTGAAGGGAGAAACATTTTGGCAATCATAGCCTGAGCTTACAGTAGTTACGGACACCTCACTCAAGGGGTGCAGAGCACATGCCAACAATCTGATTGTCAAATCAGCGGCCAACGGTCTCCATCGGAGTCCAAACTACATATCAATCTTTTGCAGCAGAGGGCAATCAGACTAGCACTGAAGGCTTTTCTGTCCTCTGTATGTGGATATGATGTCCCGATAATGACAGACAACACAGCTCTGGTTCTGGTCAATTCAAGAAGGAGTCTCCCAATTAGCAGTTTACTTAGCCGGAGAGGAGAACATGGCCGCGGACGATCTGAGCAGGCAGAGCACAGTCTCCTACGAGTGGGAACTAGCTCAGGAAGTCCATCAAGTGATCTACACCCTTTGGTGAAGCCCTCAAGTGGAAATGTTTATCACCATTGTCAACAAGAAGTGCGAGCGGTACTGCTCCAGGGAATTTCCCCCAAGGGGAATTCTAGGGGATGCGTTCATAGTGGATTGGGAGCTTCCACTCCTATACGCGTTTCCTCCAGTCCCCGTCATTCCTCAAGTAATCAGGAGGTTGAGAAAGTTAAGGAAATCCATGATCCTAATTGATTCAGATTGGGCCAGGAGGACGTGGAACCCGGACCTTCTGGACATGTCCATCTGCCCGCCAATACGTCTTCCACAAAGAGAGGACCATCTCTCATGAGTGTAGGGTTGGGTTCTCCATCCAGAGGTCAAGACACTCAACCTTCATGCATGGTTTCTGAGAGGTTGAGATATAAGGATTGGGACCTCCCGGATGACGTAATGGAGATTTTGCTTTCGACCAGAAGGCCAGCAATGAAATCCTTGTACCGCTGCCAATGGAACAAGTTCTGAAGCTAGTGCAGGGCCAAGAATGTGGACCCTTTTATATGCAACACACCTATGGTATTATCATTCTTGTTACACCAGGCTAATCTGGGGCTCCAGGTTGGCACAAATAAAGGGTATCTGGAAGTGTTGTCTATTTTTTAGCACTCCTCTGAAGAGGTATCTTTCTTCAAAATGCAACTGGTGATACCATTTCTGAAAGGATTGACAAATGTGTTCCCTTCCGATCCCCTTTCAAGTTCCCGTTTGGGATCTCAACTTAGTTTTGAAATCTCGCATGTGTACTCCTTTCGAACCTATTCATTCCTGTCCTTTAAGGTTGTTAACCATCAAAACCATTCTTTTGGTTGCTCTTACATCAGCCCGTAGGGTGAGTGAACGTCAAGACTTGCTGTGCAAGCCTCCTTACACAATTTTATTTAAGGATAGAGTGGTCCTTAAGGTTAAATCCACATTTTTACCAAAAATTGTTTCTGATTTTCATTTAACTCAGAAAATGATATTACTGTCTTTTTATCCTCCACCTCATCCTGGGAAGGAAGAGGAGAGATTACAGAGGCATGACCCAAGGCGTGCACTTAGCTTCTACGTTTCCAGCATGTCTGAGATAAAACAGGATGATCAACGTTTCATTGGTTACACAGGCCATACGTTTGGCATGGCAGTGACAAAAACAAACCTTGTCTAGGTGGATTATATTTGGAATTTCTGAATGCTACAGATTAGCTGGAAAAGATCATCCTGAGGGTGTAAGGGCTCATTCGACCAGAGGAATGGCTACTTCCTCTGCTTTACAGAGAGGAGTCCCAATTCAGGATATTTGTTCAGCGGCCACATGGCCCTCCGCTCACACATTTACAAAGCATTACTGTCTGGACTCTCCCTCAGGCCTCGAAGGTGGATTTGGGAAGTGCTACATTCGGTTCACACGAGCCAATAAGGAACTTCTAAATTCTTACTCCATCCTCCAAAAATGCAACACTGCTTTGGGAGTCTATCAAAAGATGAGGAATATGTGGGAGGGCACAATCCATGCTAAGAACAAGTTACTTACTAGTGGTAACGTTCTTTCAATTGGAAGTTCCACCCTCGTATTCCTCATCGCCTCTCCCATCCTACCCTGCAGTAGAATTTCCTTGTTATTGCAGTTTCCGTTCGTTCAGGGGGAAACACTATCTTACATAAGGTACACCCAAAAAGAGTATTGAAAATACTCATAACAACGGAACTGAAGCCAACGGTCACTGCACCCGCTATATGTACCAGTGATGACGTCGACATCGAGGCGGAGGCTCTCCAGTGACATAGAGTCGACAGGCATCGACGTACATGGCCCCCTGCTGGAAATCTTTTCCAGAGCAGTTAAAGCTGGATATGGATATATCAAAAGAACGTTATCACAGGTAAGTAACTTGTTCATCTTCTTAAATATGTATAACACAGCATTTGGTAATGCATTAGCTCTGGGGATTAATTCTTATTGATATAACACCTATTATTCCAGTGTCTGGAAGCAGGACGGATATGTCATGGCCCACTAGTAAAACTGATAATAACAGTGTTATATTTTGTTTTGGAAAGGACTGGACGGGCAGAACAGCGTGGTGGGTAGATATCCTAATAAATGTTTCTTTTGAACTCCTGTGCAGGCATCAGGACGCAGACACAGACAACTGAGTAAAGATTGGGTCATAAACCTTTATCACAATACAAAGAAGGGAGGAATAAGGCCTAACTTTCCCTATGCTAGTGTGGGATTTCCCTACCTAACTGAAACTAATGATAGTCTGTGTCCGGAAGTCCAAAGAAAATGTCTGTCTGTGTCCAAAACCTATACTTGCTCTCACAACTACTTGAAAATAATGTCGAGGAATGTCAGCATCAAAATGAGAAGTGTTCAACTAAACGTTCAGAGCTTCTTCCAGCTCTTGGTTGGAAAAGTGCGTTTCCCTTCCCCAAGATTCAGGATAGTTCACTTTGTTAAATAGAGGGGTTCCCTGCCCCAAGCTTTCAAGTCTCTCAGTGTTCCAAAGCAACACAATTCCTTGGGATACTTCCCAGCTTATCTGGCAGAGTTTCCTTTCACAAATTCCACCAATATCACAAAATGTGCTCCTTATTTTCAGCTCACACAAGTTATCCTTGACAGTCAAACTCTATCGAAGGGCGGGCACTGTCTATGCGCTGTTGTTGGATCACACGGTCCACCCACTACAGGTGACGCATAGTTACACTGCCACTGTAATTCACAGTTACACTGCCACTGTTTCAGCTTTACAGTGGTATTGGACTTTCCTCTCAATGCTTATTTTGAAACCATTCATTTGTTATACTTTCAAATGTTCTCAAAGCTTTAAACACAGTTCTTTATATCTTTATGGCATTTACCAATGCTTGTTTTCTTCAGTTTACCCAGTTCACAGTTCCTTTGTATCAGGTAATATCACCAACTGCTTTCAATCCAATAGGTATTCAACCACACTTGTTTTAGTTTGGTTCGGTATTCAAAACACAAGGTTTCATCTCATTTCTTTCAGTCACTTTACATCTGTTATTATCAAATTCCCAGTTCACTCTCCTGCTGTAAATTTGCACTCTGCTCACTGGCGTTTTCACAAGTTCCAAAGTTCTATTCTCCCTGGGCCTCTACAAGTTCATCTTATTCACAGGTCACTATTCATAAAAAACCCTGTCATTCAGTTTTCTTAGCCTTTTGCTTATTGAGTCTTTAACTCAATACTGGACTGGCATTCACCCAGCCCACACTGTCCTTTGCTCACTTGTGGGCGGTCTGACCCCACAGTGTCCCACAGTCATTTAGGCTCCTTCAAATCACTGAGTACGCTGTCTCCGTATGCTGCACTCTGCATCGGCAGGCTCCCTGTGGCAGTCGCTGCTCGCAGTTCGGCGCGCCTCAGTTCCAGGATCTCAGCCGCCTTGGTTGAACAGAGAAGGAGTCCCACCAACTCCAGGTAGACTGCAGGCCAGCTCTGCTCTCAGAGACCTCCCGAAGGCTCCCGCCACAATCTGCTTCTGCTGCAATGACTCTGAAACTTCTGGGTGCTTTGAACATGCGTCGTCCTGGTCTGAGCTCTGGCTTCTCCTGCAAGCGTTCACAGCAAATCTCTCTGGCGATCTCACAGGCCCTTTATAACCTCCTCCTGGGCCCCAGTTGCAGGCAATGTTCCTTTACTGCATAACGGTCTTGGTATTCAGCATCCATCTTCCTCGTCCCAGTACCAAAGTGGTGTTTGTGTATGTCTGTGTTAATAAAGGGAGGATGTTTGACTCTGGGTTGTCTCTTCCTCATCTCGGTACCAGAGTGTTGTGCATGGGGGGAGTGTTTCCTAGCGAAATAGGGAAGAGAGTGGCATTACCCTCTAAAAGCCTGGTTGACATTTGACTCCTTACAAAAGGGAAATGGGGGATACCGCGTCTCCTCTGTCGCATATCCACCACCAGGGTCAGGATCCAAAAGCGACGGCCTTCCCCATGCCACCTGGGAGAAGGATATATTGGGGAAATAAGTGTGGATGCCCTCAGATTCCTCACACTGCACAATTGATTAAACAACATACTGTGTTGCAATTGGATAGCTCGGCGAGTTAAAAGCTCAACTCTGACAGTGCCAGCCTGCACTTTCCAGGTTCATATTTCAACAGGGCTGAATCAGCCCTTCATCCTTCTGAGGTTGGTAAATTAAGTACTATTACATTTCGTAGTAATAACACCTATTCTTACAGTGCTTAGAAGCAGGGTGAGTCAGGATTCAGAGATGAAGCGCTATACATAAAAAATATGAAATAATACCAACTATTGTTCCTGGATACGGGAAAATCTAGGCCACAGAAACATCAGAAATTTAGTATTCCTGCATGAAATGATAGGCCTCAGAAACATAAAATAATCAAGTTGACTGTAAATAAGAATTTTTGTGTCTGGGGCATCCAGTCTGCCCGAACTACAAAGGCAAACACTAATCTCTGCTGCATCTTTGTAATCATAGCACATTATAGAAAGCCAAAACCACACCGGGTGATTTCCGAAAATTAAGGGCCATCTGCAATCCTGGACCAGGTTCGGATTGGGACAGCCTGGTCAACAAAACAAAAGTGTTCGACAAACAGCCAAAAAGGTGGCACTGCCAGCGTTTCACAATACTCTGTGACGCACCAGTTGGGAAGATGGTGGCTGTGCAATGCTGCACTTATTTGTGCCCATCGCATGCACTGGTTCGAGAGAGAACTAGGAAAAGCCTCAGCCACAATTCCATCAGTTCCTTCTAACAACACAAACAGCATCACAGCCCCATCGCTGGCTATCCTCAACAATCGGAGCCAAGGCAATTCTGTCTGCACAGTTCAGTGTCGCACAAGCTCCACAACTAAATGATAAGACTATCTGGGTTGGCCAATCCTCAGAATTTAGGTGTATAAATGCCCTCCCCCAATTGCCCTGTGCACAAACGCCCAGAATGGTGCAATGGTGCATTCCAAGACACGATCCCAGAAAACATTGGGTAAAAAGAAATGCAATCCATAGTCATTCCAGCAGGGGAAAACATAAAAACTCACAATAGATGCAAGGTTAGTAGCAGAACCCCCACGGCGGTACATCCTGCAAGACACTTTCATGCTGCCCACGCCCACAGACAAACCATGAGGCCCACTTCAGAAACAAAGGCGGGCACTGCCATGCAAATCAAATCCTTACACTGCCCCTGCACAAATAGTCACACCTTCATACAAAATGGGCCTGGCACAACATGTTACCATTGCCACACAGACCACGCTTTCATGCTGAAAGTGCCCACAAGAATGCATGCCAGGCTTGCCCTAGGCATCCACGCGCACACCGTGTAGTATTGGTCTATTAGGTGCCCTCCTAAGATCCATTTCCATCGCCTCCATTTAATGTTAGAGGTGGCAAACAGCGAAGCTGGTGGCACCTGGAATGTCCTTCTAAGAGCCAGTGCGGCTCTAGCCCCCAGTGTATGCTGGCGTGTTTCCAGCCTTCCTTTATCTTCCTGTTGACGCCTTCAGGAGCAGTGTGAACCTTGCGTTGTCTTCCGGCAGAGGGTGCTGTTGACGCCTTCAGGTGCGGTGTGAACCTTGCGTTGTCTTCCGGCAGAGGGTGCTGTTGACGCCTTAAGGTGCGGTGTGAACCTTGCGTTGTCTTCCGGCAGAGGGAGCTGTTGACGCCTTCAGGTGCGGTGAGAACCTTGCGTTGTATTCCGGCAGAGGGTGCTGTTGACGCCTTCAGGTGCGGTGTGAACCTGGCGTTGTCTTCCGGCAGAGGGTGCTGTTGACGCCTTCAGGTGCGGTGTGAACCTTGCGTTGTCTTACGGCAGATGGTGCTGTTGACGCCCTCAGGTGCAGTGTGAACCTTGCGTTGTCTTCCGGCAGAGGGTGCTCTTGACGCCCTCAGGTGCAGTGTGAACCTTGCGTTGTGTTCCGGCAGAGGGTGCTGTTGACGTCTTCAGGTGCAGTGTGAACCTTGCGTTGTCTTCCGGCAGAGGGTGCTGTTGACGCCTTGCGTTGTCTTCCGGCAGAGGGTGCTGTTAACGCCTTGAGGTGCAGTGTGAACCTTGCGTTACCTTCCTGCAGAGGGTGCTGCTGACGCCTTCAGGTGCAGTGTGAACCTTGCGTTGTCTTCCGGCAGAGGGTGCTGTTAACGCCTTCAGGTGCAGTGTGACCCTTGCCTTGTGTTCCGGCAGAGGGTGCTGTTGACACCTTCAGGTGCAGTGTGACCCCTGCGTTGTCTTCTGGCAGAGGGTGCTGATGACACCTTGCGTTGTCTTCCGGCAGAGGGTGCTGTTGACGCCTTCAGGTGCAGTGTGAACCTTGCGTTGTCTTCCGGCAGAGGGTGCTGATGACGCCTTCAGGTGCAGTGTGAACCTTGCGTTGTCTTCCGGCAGAGGGTGCTGTTGACGCCTTCAGGTGCAGTGTGACCCTTGCGTTGTGTTCCGGCAGAGGGTGCTTTTGACGCCTTCAGGTGCAGTGTGAACCTTGCATTGTCTTCCGGCAGAGGGTGCTGTTGACGCCTTGCGTTGTCTTCCGGCAGAGGGTGCTGTTGACGCCTTCAGGTGCAGTGTGAACCTTGCATTGTCTTCCAACAGAGGGTGCTGTTGAGGCCTTGCGTTGTCTTCCGGCAGAGGGTGCTGTTGACGCCTTCAGGTGCAGTGTGAACCTTGCGCTGTCTTCCGGCAGAGGGTGCTGTTGACGCCTTGCGTTGTCTTCCGGCAGAGGGTGCTGTTGACGCCTTCAGGTGCAGTGTGAACCTTGCGTTATCTTCCTGCAGAGGGTGCTGTTGACGCCTTCAGGTGCAGTGTGAACCTTGCATTGTCTTCCAGCAGAGGGTGCTGTTGACGCCTTGCGTTGTCGTCCGGCAGAGGGTGCTGTTGATGCCTTCAGGTGCAGTGTGAACCTTGCGCTGTCTTCCGGCAGAGGGTGCTGTTGACGCCTTGCGTTGTCTTCCGGCAGAGGGTGCTGTTGACGCCTTCAGGTGCAGTGTGAACCTTGCATTATTTTCCTGCAGAGGGTGCTGTTGACGCCTTCAGGTGCAGTGTGAACCTTGCGTTGTCTTCCGGCAGAGGGTGCTGTTGACGCCTTGCGTTGTCTTCCGGCAGAGGGTGCTGTTGACGCCTTCAGGTGCAGTGTGAACCTTGCGTTGTCTTCTGGCAGAGGGTGCTGTTGACGCCTTGCGTTGGCTTCCGGCAGAGGGTGCTGTTGACGCCTTCAGGTGCAGTGTGAACCTTGCGTTGTATTCCGGCAGAGGGTGCTGTTGACGTCTTGCGTTGTCTTCCAACAGAGGGTGCTGTTGACGCCTTGCGTTGTCTTCCGACAGATGGTGCTGTTGAAGCCTTGCGTTGTCTTCCGACAAAGGGTGCTGTTGATGCCTTGCGTTGTCTTCCAGCAGAGAGTGCTGTTGATGCCTTCAGGTGCAGTGTGAACCTTGTGTTGTGTTCCGTCAGAGGGTGCTGTTGACGCCTTCAGGTGCAGTGTGAATCTAGCGTTGTGTTCCGGCAGAGGATGCTGTTGACGCCTTCAGGTGCAGTGTGAACCTTGCGTTGTCTTCCGGCAGAGGGTGCTGTTGATGCCTTGCGTTGTCTTCCGGCAGAGGGTGCTGTTGATGCCTTCAGGTGCAGTGTGAACCTTGCGTTATCTTCCAGCAGAGGGTGCTGTTGACGCCTTCAGGTGCAGTGTGAACCTTGCGTTGTCTTCCGGCAGAGGGTGCTGTTGACGCCTTGCGTTGTCTTCCGGCAGAGGGTGCTGTTGACGCCTTCAGGTGCGGTGTGAACCTTGCGTTGTCTTCCGGCAGAGGGTGCTATTGACGCCGTGCGTTGTCTTCCGGCAGAGGGTGCTGTTGACGCCTTCAGGTGCAGTGTGAACCTTCTGTTATCTTCCTGCAGAGGGTGCTGTTGACGCCTTCAGATGCAGTGTGAACCTTGCGTTGTCTTCTGGCAGAGGGTGCTGTTGACGCCTTGCGTTGTTTTCCGGCAGAGGGTGCTGTTGACGCCTTCAGGTGCAGTGTGAACCTTGCGTTGTCTTCTGGCAGAGGCTGCTGTTGACGCCTTGCGTTGTCTTCTGGCAGAGGGTGCTGTTGATGCCTTCAGGTACAGTGTGAACCTTGCGTTGTCTTCCGGCAGAGGGTTCTGTTGACGCCTTGCGTTGTCTTCCGGCAGAGGGTGCTGTTGACGCCTTCAGGTGCAGTGTGAACCTTACGTTGTCTTCAGGCAGAGGGTGCTGTTGACGCCTTCAGGGGCGGTGTGAACCTTGCGTTGTCTTCTGGCAGAGGGTGCTGTTGACGCCTTCAGGTGCAGTTTGAACCTTGCGTTGCCTTCCGGCAGAGGGTGCTGTTGACGCCTTGCGTTGTCTTCCGGCAGAGGGTGCTGTTGACGCCTTCAGGTGCAGTGTGAACCTTGCGTTATCTTCCTGCAGAGGGTGCTGTTGACGCCTTCAGGTGCAGTGTGAACCTTGCGTTGTCTTCCGGCAGAGGGTGCTGTTGACGCCTTGCGTTGTCTTCCGGCAGAGGGTGCTGTTGATGCCTTCAGGTGCAGTGTGAACCTTGCGTTGTCTTCTGGCAGAGGGTGCTGTTGACACCTTGCGTTGTCTTCTGGCAGAGGGTGCTGTTGACGTCTTGCGTTGTCTTCCAACAGAGGGTGCTGTTGACGCCTTGCGTTGTCTTCCGACAGATGGTGCTGTTGAAGCCTTGCGTTGTCTTCCGACAGAGGGTTCTGTTGATGCCTTGCGTTGTCTTCCGGCAGAGGGTGCTGTTGACGCCTTCAGGTGCAGTGTGAACCTTGCGTTGTCTTCCGGCAGAGAGTGCTGTTGATGCCTTCAGGTGCAGTGTGAACCTTGTGTTGTCTTCTGTCAGAAGGTGCTGTTGACGCCTTCAGGTGCAGTGTGAACCTTGCGTTGTGTTCCGGCAGAGGCTGCTGTTGACGCCTTCAGGTGCAGTGTGAGCCTTGCTTTGTCTTCCGGCAGAGGGTGCTGTTGACGCCTTGCGTTGTCTTTCGGCAGAGGGTGCTGTTGACGCCTTCAGGTGCAGTGTGAACCTTGCGTTATCTTCCTGCAGAGGGTGCTGCTGACGCCTTCAGGTGCAGTGTGAACCTTGCGTTGCCTTCCGGCAGAGGGTGCTGTTTACGCCTTGCGTTGTCTTCCAGCAGAGGGTGCTGTTGATGCCTTCAGGTGCAGTGTGAACCTTGCGTTATCTTCCTGCAGCGGGTGCTGTTGACGCCTTCAGGTGCAGTGTGATCCTTGCGTTGTCTTCCGGCAGAGGGTGCTGTTGACGCCTTGCGTTGTCTTCCGGCAGAGGGTGCTGTTGACGCCTTCAGGTGCAGTATGAACCTTGCGTTGTCTTCTGGCAGAGGCTGCTGTTAACGCCTTGCGTTGTCTTCTGGCAGAGGGTGCTGTTGACGCCTTCAGGTGCAGTGTGAACCTTGCGTTATCTTCCGGCAGACAGTGCTGTTGACGCCTTGCGTTGTCTTCCGACAGAGGGTGCTGTTGACGCCTTGTGTTGTCTTCCGACAGAGGGTGCTGTTGAAGCCTTGCATTGTCTTATGACAGAGGGTGCTGTTGACGCCTTCAGGTGCAGTGTGAACCTTGCGTTGTCTTCTGGCAGGGGGTGCTGTTGACGCCTTCAGGTGCGGTGTGAACCTTGCGTTGTCTTCCGGCAGAGGGTGCTGTTGAAGCCTTGCGTTGTCTTCCGGCAGAGGGTGCTGTTGACGCCATCAGGTGCAGTGTGAACCTTGCGTTGTCTTCCGGCAGAGGGTGCTGTTGACGCCTTCAGGTGCAGTGTGAACCTTGTGTTGTGTTCCGGCAGAGGGTGCTGTTGACGTCTTCAGGTGCAGTGTGAACCTTGCGTTGTCTTCCGGCAGAGGGTGCTGCTGACGACTTGCGTTGTCTTCCGGCAGAGGGTGCTGTTGACGCCTTGAGGTGCAGTGTGAACCTTGCGTTACCTTCCTGCAGAGGGTGCTGTTGACACCTTCAGGTGCAGTGTGAACCTTGTGTTGTCTTCCGGCAGAGGGTGCTGTTGACGCCTTGCGTTGTCTTCCGGCAGAGGGTGCTGTTGACGCCTTCAGGTGCAGTGTGAACCTTGCATTGTCTTCCGGCAGAGGGTGCTGTTGACGCCTTGCGTTGTCTTCCGGCAGAGGGTGCTGTTGATGCCTTTAGGTGCAGTGTGAACCTTGAGTTATCTTCCTGCAGAGGGTGCTGTTGACGCCTTCAGGTGCAGTGTGATCCTTGCGTTGTCTTCCGGCAGAGGGTGCTGTTGACGCCTTGCGTTGTCTTCCGGCAGAGGGTGCTGTTGACACCGTCAGGTGCAGTGTGAACCTTGCGTTGTCTTCTGGCAGAGGGTGCTGTTGACGCCTTGCGTTGTCTTCCGGCAGAGGGTGCTGTTGACGCCTTGCGTTGTCTTCCGGCAGAGGGTGCTGTTGACGCCTTCAGGTGCATTTTGAACCTTGCGTTGTCTTCCGGCAGAGGGTGCTGTTGACGCCTTCAGGTGCAGTGTGAACCTTGCATTGTCTTCCGGCAGAGGGTGCTGTTGACGCCTTCAGGTGCAGTGTGACCCTTGCGTTGTGTTCCGGCAGAGGGTGCTGTTGACGCCTTCAGGTGCAGTGTGAACCTTGCGCTGTCTTCCGGCAGAGGGTGCTGTTGATGCCTTCAGGTGCAGTGTGAACCTTGTGTTATCTTCCTGCAGAGGGTGCTGTTTACGCCTTCAGGTGCAGTGTGAACATTGCGTTGTCTTCCGGCAGAGGGTGCTGTTGACGCCTTGCGTTGTCTTCCGGCAGAGGGTGCTGTTGACGCCTTCAGGTGCAGTGTGAACCTTGCATTATCTTCCTGCAGAGGGTGCTGTTGACACCTTCAGGTTCAGTCTGAACCTCGCGTTGTCTTCCGGCAGAGGGTGCTGTTGACGCCTTGCGTTGTCTTCCGGCAGAGGGTGCTGTTGACGCCTTCAGGTGCAATGTGAACCTTGCGTTGTCTTCCGACACAGGGTGCTGTTGACGCCTTGCATTGTCTTCCGGCAGAGGGTGCTGTTGACGCCTTCAGGTGCAGTGTGAACCTTGCGTTATCTTCCTGCAGAGGGTGCTGTTGATGCCTTCAGGTGCAGTGTGAACCTTGCGTTGTCTTCCGGCAGAGGGTGCTGTTGACGGCTTGCGTTGTCTTCCGGCAGAGGGTGCTGTTGACGCCTTCAGGTGCAGTGTGAACCTTGCGTTGTCTTCTGGCAGAGGCTGCTGTTGACGCCTTGCATTGTCTTCCGGCAGAGGGTGCTGGTGACGCCTTCAGGTGCAGTGTGAACCTTGCGTTGTCTTCTGGCAGAGGGTGCTGTTGACGCCTTGCGTTGTCTTCCGACAGAGGGTGCTGTTGACGCCTTGCGTTGTCTTCCGACAGAGGGTGCTGTTGAAGCCTTGCGTTGTCTTCTGACAGAGGGTGCTGTTGACGCCTTGAGTTGTCTTCCGGCAGAGGGTGCCGTTGACGCCTTCAGGTGCAGTGTGAACCTTGCGTTGTCTTCCGTCAGAGGGTGCTGTTGATGCCTTCAGGTGCTGTGTGAACCTTGCATTGTCTTCCTGCAGAGGGTGCTGTTGACGCCTTCAGGTGCAGTGTGAACCTTGCATTGTCTTCCGGCAGAGGGTGCTGTTGACGCCTTCAGGTGCAATGTGAGCCTTGCGTTTTCTTCCGGCAGAGGGTGCTGTTGAAACCTTGCATTGTCTTCCGACAGAGGGTGCTGTTGACGCCATCAGGTGCAGTGTGAACCTTGCGTTGTCTTCCGGCAGAGGGTGCTGTTGACGCCTTCAGGTGCGGTGTGAACCTTGCGTTGTCTTCCGGCAGAGGGTGCTGTTGACGCCATCAGGTGCAGTGTGAACCTTGCGTTGTCTTCCGGCAGAGGGTGCTGTTGACACCTTCAGGTGCAGTGTGAACCTTGCATTGTCTTCCGGCAGAGGGTGCTGTTGACGCCTTGCATTGTCTTCCGGTAGAGGGTGCTGTTGACGCCTTCAGGTGCAGTGTGAACCTTGCATTATCTTCCTGCAGAGGGTGCTGTTGACGCCTTCAGGTGCAGTGTGAACCTTGCATTGTCTTCCAGCAGAGGGTGCTGTTGATGCCTTGCGTTGTCTTCAAGCAGAGGGTGCTGTTGACGCCTTCAGCTGCAGTGTGAACCTTGCGTTGTCGTCCGGCAGAGGGTGCTGTTGACGCCTTGTCTTGTCTTCCGGCAGAGGGTGCTGTTGACGCCTTTAGGTGCAGTGTGAACCTTGCGTTATCTTTCTGCAGAGGGTGCTGTTGACGCCTTCAGGTGCAGTGTGAACCTTGCGTTGTCTTCCGGCAGAGGGTGCTGTTGACGCCTTGCGTTGTCTTCCGGCAGATGGTGCAGTTGATGCCTTCAGTTGCAGTGTGAACCTTGCGTTGTCTTCTGGCAGAGGGTGCTGTTGACGCCTTGCGTTGTCTTCCGGCAGAGGGTGCTGTTGACGACTTCAGGTGCAGTGTGAACCTTGCGTTGTCTTCCGGCAGAGGGTGCTGTTGACGCCTTGCGTTGTGTTCCGACAGAGGGTGCTGTGACGCCTTGCGTTGTCTTTCGACAGAGTGTGCTGTTGAAGCCTTGCGTTGTATTCCGACAGAGGTTGCTGTTGACGCCTTCAGGTGCAGTGTGAACCTTGCGTTGTCTTCCGGCAGAGGGTGCTCTTGACGCCTTCAGGTACGGTGTGAACCTTGCGTTGTCTTCCGGCAGAGGGTGCTGTTGACGCCTTCAGGTGCAGTGTGAACCTTGCGTCGTCTTCCGGCAGAGGGTGCTGTTGACGCCTTGCGTTGTCTTCCGGCAGAGGGTGCTGTTGACGCCTTCAGGTGCAGTGTGAACCTTGCGTTGTCTTCCGGCAGAGGGTGCTGTTGACGCCTTGCGTTGTCTTCCGGCAGAGGGTGCTGTTGACGCCTTCAGGTGCAGTGTGAACCTTGCGTTATCTTCCTGCAGAGGGTGCTGTTGACGCCTTCAGGTGCAGTGTGAACCTTGCGTTGTCTTCCGACAGAGGGTGCTGTTGAAGCCTTGCGTTGTATTCCGACAGAGGTTGCTGTTGACGCCTTGCGTTGTCTTCCGGCAGAGGGTGCTGTTGACGCCTTCAGGTGCAGTGTGAACCTTGCGTTGTCTTCTGGCAGAGGGTGCTGTTGATGCCTTCAGGTGCAGTGTGAACCTTGCGTTGTCTTCCGGCAGAGGGTGCTGTTGAAGCCTTGCGTTGTCTTCCGACAGAGGGTGCTGTTGACGCCTTCAGGTGCAGTGTGAACCTTGCATTGTCTTCCGGCAGAGAGTGCTGTTGACACCTTCAGGTGCGGTGTGAACCTTGCATTGTCTTCCGGCAGAGGGTGCTGTTGACGCCTTCAGATGCAGTGTGAACCTTGCGTTGTCTTCCGGCAGAGGGTGCTGTTGACACCTTCAGGTGCAGTGTGAACCTTGCGTTGTGTTCCAGCAGAGGGTGCTGTTGACGCCTTTAGGTGCAGTGTGAACCTTGCATTGTGTTCCAGCAGAGGGTGCTGTTGACGCCTTCAGGTGCAGTGTGAAACTTGTGTTGTCTTCCGGCAGAGGGTGCTGTTGACGCCCTGCATTGTCTTCCGGCAGAGGGTGCTGTTGACGCCTTCAGGTGCAGTATGAACCTTGCGTTATCTTCCTGCAGAGGGTTCTGTTGACGCCTTCAGGTGCAGTGTGAACCTTGCGTTGTCTTCCGGCAGAGGGTGCTGTTGACGCCTTGCGTTGTCTTCCGGCAGAGGGTGCTGTTGACGCCTTCAGGTGCAGTGTGAACCTTGCGTTGTCTTCCGGCAGAGGGTGCTGTTGAAGCCTTGCGTTGTCTTCCGACAGAGGGTGCTGTTGACGCCTTCAGGTGCAGTGTGAACCTTGCGTTGTCTTCCGGCAGAGAGTGCTGTTGACACCTTCAGGTGCGGTGTGAACCTTGCATTGTCTTCCGGCAGAGGGTGCTGTTGACGCCTTCAGATGCAGTGTGAACCTTGCCTTGTCTTCCGGCAGAAGGTGCTGTTGACACCTTCATTCCGGCAGAGGGTGCTGTTGACGCCTTCAGGTGCAGCATGAACCTTGCGTTATCTTCCTGCAGAGGGTTCTGTTGACGCCTTCAGGTGCAGTGTGAACCTTGCGTTGTCTTCCGGCAGAGGGTGCTGTTGACACCTTGCGTTGTCTTCCGGCAGAGGGTGCTGTTGACGCCTTCAGGTGCAGTGTGAACCTTGCGTTGTCTTCCGGCAGAGGGTGCTGTTGACGCCTTGCGTTGTCTTCCGGCAGAGGGTGCTGTTGACGCCTTCAGGTGCAGTGTGAACCTTGCGTTATCTTCCTGCAGAGGGTGCTGTTGACGCCTTCAGGTGCAGTGTGAACCTTGCGTTGTCTTCCGACAGAGGGTGCTGTTGAAGCCTTGCGTTGTATTCCGACAGAGGTTGCTGTTGACGCCTTGCGTTGTCTTCCGGCAGAGGGTGCTGTTGACGCCTTCAGGTGCAGTGTGAACCTTGCGTTGTCTTCTGGCAGAGGGTGCTGTTGACGCCTTCAGGTGCAGTGTGAACCTTGCGTTGTCTTCCGGCAGAGGGTGCTGTTGAAGCCTTGCGTTGTCTTCCGACAGAGGGTGCTGTTGACGCCTTCAGGTGCAGTGTGAACCTTGCGTTGTCTTCCGGCAGAGAGTGCTGTTGACACCTTCAGGTGCGGTGTGAACCTTGCATTGTCTTCCGGCAGAGGGTGCTGTTGACGCCTTCAGATGCAGTGTGAACCTTGCCTTGTCTTCCGGCAGAGGGTGCTGTTGACACCTTCATTCCGGCAGAGGGTGCTGCTGATGCCTTCAGGTGCAGTTTGAACCTTGTGTTGTCTTCCGGCAGAGGGTGCTGTTGACGCCTTGCTTTGTCTTCCGGCAGAGGGTGCTGTTGACGCCTTCAGGTGCAGTGTGAACCTTGCGTTATCTTCCTGCAGAGGGTTCTTTTGACGCCTTCAGGTGCATTGTGAACCTTGCATTGTCTTCCGGCAGAGGGTGCTGTTGACACCTTCAGATGCAATGTGAACCTTGCGTTGTCTTCCGGCAGAGGGTGCTGTTGACACCTTCAGGTGCAGTGTGAACCTTGCGTTGTGTTCCAGCAGAGGGTGCTGTTGACGCCTTTAGGTGCAGTGTGAACCTTGCATTGTGTTCCAGCAGAGGGTGCTGTTGACGCCTTCAGGTGCAGTGTGAACCTTGTGTTGTCTTCCGGCAGAGGGTGCTGTTGACGCCCTGCGTTGTCTTCCGGCAGAGGGTGCTGTTGACGCCTTCAGGTGCAGTATGAACCTTGCGTTATCTTCCTGCAGAGGGTTCTGTTGACGCCCTCAGGTGCAGTGTGAACCTTGCGTTGTCTTCCGGCAGAGGGTGCTGTTGACGCCTTGCGTTGTCTTCTGGCAGAGGGTGCTGTTGACGCCTTCAGGTGCAGTGTGAACCTTGCGTTGTCTTCCGGCAGAGGGTGCTGTTGACGCCTTGCTTTGTCTTCCGGCAGAGGGTGCTGTTGACGCCTTCAGGTGCAGTATGAACCTTGCGTTATCTTCCTGCAGAGGGTTCTGTTGACGCCCTCAGGTGCAGTGTGAACCTTGCGTTGTCTTCCGGCAGAGGGTGCTGTTGAAGCCTTGCGTTGTCTTCCGGCAGAGGGTGCTGTTGACGCCTTCAGGTGCAGTGTGAACCTTGCGTTGTCTTCTGGCAGAGGGTGCTGTTGACGCCTTCAGGTGCAGTGTGAACCTTGCGTTGTCTTCCGGCTGAGGGTGCTGTTGAAGCCTTGCGTTGTCTTCCGACAGAGGGTGCTGTTGACGCCTTCAGGTGCAGTGTGAACCTTGCGTTGTCTTCCGGCAGAGAGTGCTGTTGACACCCTCAGGTGCGGTGTGAACCTTGCATTGTCTTCCGGCAGAGGGTGCTGTTGACGCCTTCAGATGCAGTGTGAACCTTGCCTTGTCTTCCGGCAGAGGGTGCTGTTGACACCTTCATTCCGGCAGAGGGTGCTGCTGATGCCTTCAGGTGCAGTGTGAACCTTGTGTTGTCTTCCGGCAGAGGGTGCTGTTGACGCCTTGCTTTGTCTTCCGGCAGAGGGTGCTGTTGACGCCTTCAGGTGCAGTGTGAACCTTGCGTTATCTTCCTGCAGAGGGTTCTTTTGACGCCTTCAGGTGCAGTGTGAACCTTGCGTTGTCTTCCGGCAGAGGGTGCTGTTGACGCCTTGCGTTGTCTTCCGGCAGAGGGTGCTGTTGACGCCTTCAGGTGCAGTGTGAACCTTGCGTTGTCTTCCGGCAGAGGGTGCTGTTGACGCCTTGCGTTGTCTTCCGGCAGAGGGTGCTGTTGACGCCTTCAGGTGCAGTGTGGACCTTGCGTTTTCTTCCTGCAGAGGGTGCTGTTGACGCCTTCAGGTGCAGTGTGAACCTTGTGTTGTCTTCCGGCAGAGGGTGCTGTTGACGCCTTGCGTTGTCTTCCGGCAGAGGGTGCTGTTGACGCCTTCAGGTGCAGTGTGGACCTTGCATTGTCTTCTGGCAGAGGGTGCTGTTGACGCCTTGCGTTGTCTTCCGGCAGAGGGTGCTGTTGACGCCTTCAGGTGCAGTGTGAACCTTGGGTTGTCTTCCGGCAGAGGGTGCTTTTGACGCCTTTTGTTGTCTTCCGACAGAGGGTGCTGTTGACGCCTTGCGTTGTCTTCCAACAGAGGGTGCTGTTGACGCCTTGAGTTGTCTTCCGGCAGAGGGTGCTGTTGACGCCTTCAGGTGCAGTGTGAACCTTGCGTTGTCTTCCGGCAGAGGGTGCTGTTGACGCCTTGCGTTTTCTTCCGACAGAGGGTGTTGTTGACGCCTTGCGTTGTCTTCCGACAGAGGCTGCTGTTGAAGCCTTGCGTTGTCTTCCGACAGAGGTTGCTGTTGATGCCTTGCATTGTCTTCAAGCAGAGGGTGCTGTTGACACCTTCAGGAGCAGTGTGAACCTTGCGTTGTCTTCCGGCAGAGGGTGCTGTTGAAGTCTTGCGCTGTCTTCCGGCAGAGGGTGCCGTTGAAGCCTTGCGTTGTCTTCCGACAGAGGGTGATGTTGATGCCTTGCGTTGTCTTCCGGCAGAGGGTGCTGTTGACGCGTTCAGGTGCAGTGTGAACCTTGCGGTGTCTTCCGGCAGAGTGTGCTGTTGACGCCTTGCGTTGTCTTCCGGCAGAGGGTGCTGTTGACACCTTCAGGTGCAGTGTGAACCTTGCGTTGTCTTCCGGCCGAGGGTGCTGTTGACCCCTTGCGTTGTCTTCCGACAGATGGTGCTGTTGACGCCTTGCGTTGTCTTCCGACAGAGGGTGCTGTTGAAGCCTTGCGTTGTTTTCCGACAGAGGGTGCTGTTGACGCCTTGCGTTGTCTTCCGGCAGAGGGTGCTGTTGACGCCTTCAGGAGCAGTGTGAACCTTGCGTTGTCTTCCTGCAGAGGGTGCTGTTGACGCCTTCAGGTGCAGTGTGAACCTTGCGTTGTCTTCCGGCAGAGGGTGCTTTTGACGCCTTGCGTTGTCTTCCGGCAGAGGGTGCTGTTGATGACTTCAGGTGCAGTGTGAACCTTGCGTTATCTTCCTGCAGAGGGTGCTGTTGACGCCTTCAGGTGCAGTGTGAACCTTGCTTTGTCTTCCGGCAGAGGATGCTGTTGACGCCTTGCGTTGTCTTCCGGCAGAGGGTGCTGTTGATGTCTTCAGGTGCCGTGTGAACCTTGCATTGTCTTCTGGCAGAGGGTGCTGTTGACGCCTTGCTTTGTCTTCCTGCAGAGGGTGCTGTTGATGCCTTCAGGTGCAGTGTGAACCTTGCGTTGTCTTCCGGCAGAGGGTGCTGTTGACGCCTTGAGTTGTCTTCCGACAGAGGGTGCTGTTGACGCCTTGAGTTGTCTTCCGACAGAGGGTGCTGTTGAAGCCTTGCGTTGTCTTCCGACAGAGGGTGCTGTTGACGCCTTGCGTTGTCTTCCGGCAGAGGCTGCTGTTGACGCCTTCAGGTGCAGTGTGAACCTTGTGTTGTCTTCCTGCAGAGGGTGCCGTTGACGCCTTCAGGTGCAGTGTGAACCTTGTGTTATCTTCCTGCAGAGGGTGCTGTTGATGCCTTCAGATGCAGTGTGAACCTTGCGTTGTCTTCCGGCAGAGGGTGCTGTTGACACCTTGCATTGTCTTCCGGCAGAGGGTGCTGTTGACGCTTTCAGGTGCAGTGTGAACCTTGCATTGTCTTCCGGCAGAGGGTGTTGTTGATGCCTTGCGTTGTCTTCCGCAGAGGGAGCTGTTGACGCCTTCAGGTACAGTGTGAACCTTGCGTTGTCTTCCGGCAGAGGGTGCTGTTGACGCCTTGTGTTGTCTTCCGACAGAGGGTGCTGTTGACGCCTTGCGTTGTCTTCTGACAGAGGGTGCTGTTGAAGCTTTGCGTTGTCTTCCGGCAGAGGGTGCTGTTGACGCCTTCAGGTGCAGTGTGAACCTTGCATTGTCTTCCGGCAGAGGGTGCTGTTGACGCCTTGCGTTGTCTTCCGCAGAGGGAGCTGTTGACGCCTTCAGGTGCAGTGTGAACCTTGCGTTGTCTTCCGGCAGAGGGTGCTGTTGACGCCTTGTGTTGTCTTCCGACAGAGGGTGCTGTTGACGCCTTGCGTTGTCTTCCGACAGAGGGTGGTGTTGAAGCTTTGCGTTGTCTTCCGACAGAGGGTGCTGTTGATGCCTTCAGGAGTAGTGTGAACCTTGCATTGTCTTCCGGCAGAGGTTGCTGTTGAAGCCTTGCGTTGTCTTCCGGCAGAGGGTGCTGTTGAACCTTTGCGTTGTCTTCCGACAGAGGGTGCTGTTGACGCCTTGCGTTGTCTTCCAGCAGAAGGTGCTGTTGATGCCTTCAGGTGCAGTGTGAACCTTGCATTATCTTCCTGCAGAGGGTGCTGTTGACGCCTTCAGGTTCAGTGTGGACCTTGCATTATCTTCCGGCAGAGGGTGCTGTTGATGCCTTCAGGTGCAGTGTGGACCTTCCGTTATCATCGGCAGAGGGTGCTGTTGACGCCTTGTGTTGTCTTCTGGCAGAGGGTGCTGTTGACGCCTTCAGGCGCAGTGTGAACCTTATGTTATCTTCCGGCAGAGGGTGCTGTTGACGCCTTTAGGTGCAGTGTGAACTTTCCGTTGTCTTCCTGCAGAGGGTGCTGTTGCCGCCTTCAGGTGCAGTGTGAGCCTTGCTTTATCTTCCTGCAGAGGGTGCTGTTGACGTCTTCAAGTGCAGTTTGAACCTTGCGTTGTCTTCCGGCAGAGGATGCTGTTGACGCCTTCAGGTGCAGTGTGAACCTTGCTTTGTCTTCCGGCAGAGGGTGCTGTTGACGCCTTATGTTGTCTTCCAGCAGAGGGTGCGGTTGATGCCTTTGACGCCTTCAGGTGCAGTGTGAACCTTGCGTTGCCTTCCTGCAGTCGGTGCTGTTGATGCCTTGCGTTGCCTTCCTGCAAAGGGTGCTGGTGACGCCTTCAGGTGCAGTGTGAACCTTGCATTGTCTTCCTGCAGACGGTGCTGTTGACGCCTTCAGGTGCAGTGTGAAACTTGCGTTGTCTTCGGCAGAGGGTGCCGTTGACACCTTCAGGTGCAGTGTGGACCTTGCGTTGTCTTCCGGCAGACGGTGCCGTTGATGCCTTCAGGTGCAGTGTGAACCTTGCTTTATCTTCCTGCAGGTGGTGCTGTTGACGCCTTCAGGTGCAGTGTGGACCTTGCGTTATCTTCCTGCAGAGGGTGTTGTTGACGCCTTCAGGTGCAGTGTGGACCTTGCGTTATCGTCCAGCGGAGGGTGCTGTTAATGCTGTTAGGTGCAGTGCGAGCTTCGCTTTACTTACCTGCAGAGGTGTGCTGCTATGACCCTTAAATGCTGCACCTAGTTCCCTTTACCACCCTGCTGGCAGCATGCCTGCCTTTAACTCCCAACAAACGAGTACTGTAGGTGAAAAATGGGCGCTGTGCCAGCCGCCCTTTATCTGCTTGCAAATGCTTCTGTTTTAGGACACGAGTGTGCTTTCTGCCCCCCTTTACGTCTTTGCAGAGGGGTGCGCTTATGGGACATGGGCATATTGCCAGCCCCTCGCCCCTTTACCTTCATTCACAGGGGGCAGCTAGTGGACTTGGGCATGCTGCTTGCCTCTATTTACCACCCTATTAAAGGGTGATGTTAGGAATTTTAATACAGAACTCACTTTGTAAAGTCCCAAGAAACGCCCCACCACTTTCTTGTTTTTATGCTGGAGTTCCTTCATCATTTGGGGCATTTTGTTTTAAATTGTTGTTCTTTGGCCTATTAAGCCTTGTTGCCTGAGACTGTTCTAAGTGACGGGCCAAATTTCCTGTTGCAGGACCAATTCATTTTACAAAGAGACTTTGGAGGTATATTTAAATATTTAAAACGGATTCCTGGGTAAACGTCATGTCATTTTTTCCAATCTTGTAAATCCCTAGTGTTTGCAAGAAAAGCACTGCAGAAGAATATAAAAACGTCCATTTAAAAAGTGTGACGTAATATTAAGGACGATGATTTGTTATTTATATGGCGATTAACGCGAACATTAATCTTCTATGGCTATGTATCTATTTAAGTGGAGATTTTAGGGAATATGAATTTGAAAAGTAAAGTAGGATACTATATGGGTCTCTTCTTTTTATATATTGCAGTTGTATTTGTAAATGGATTGATGGTGTTTTATTATTTTGTTATAGCGTGAAAAGGTTGCAATGTAACCAAATGCACTTTAAAATTAAATTAATAATAAAAGAATACTGCTTATCTCTCTCTCTCTCTCTCTCTCTCTCTCTCTCTCTCTCTCTCTCTTTCTCTCTCTCTCTCTCTCTCTCTCTCTCTCTCTCTCTCTTTCTCTCTCTCTCTCTCTCTCTCATTGCCAGGCAACCTTGTCTGTAGAACCATAAGCTCTTCTTCACCTCAGAAGCACCAGCCATGGAATTGTGTTTCTTGTTGAGCTGCTACAAGTGCATGGTGCAGCTGAGCGTTAAGTCTCCTGGAGGAAATCAGCCCATTGAAAAGCACATTAATTTCTCGAAATGCCTAATTCCGAACAGACAATCTGACCAGGGGTCGCAGAGAATGTAGCACAGGTTGCAGGGGAATCACCAGTGGTTGCAACTGCCACCACTAGTGGCCCCCGAATGACATCCATGAAGGAGGCTAAAGAGCGAGAGGACAGAGTTGGGGATGGTGTGGGGGTGAGCACAGGAAAGAGAGAGACAGAGAGAGAGAGACAGAGAGAGAGAGACGGGAAGGGAATAAAAAGAGAATGGTAGACTTCTATTCCCAATCACCCTTTCCAGCTCCCACCATGAGGTGTTTCTGTGCTCCCTTTTAACCCCTCTTCCCACCCCCCTCACTTCTCACTCTCCCCCCGTGGGCTAATGCTGGCCCCCTTCTACTGCTTATCCTTCTTTCACCCCATCACTGGTTGTGAACTCCCCAACTAGCCTCAACAACCTCATGCAGGGTTATCTTTTAATATTTTCTTAACGCTCTTTTACTCAATGGTTTACTAGTGGCACTTATAGAGGTGCTAGAAATAAGTAAGGGGAAGGCAGTCACTATTCTGATTCTGCATATGTAACCTCCACTGTGCATTCAGGGATATCAAGGTGGCAGAGAAGAGGGTTTAGATGATCCATGTTCTGCATGCTCAGCATACTGTGCTGCTATACAGACCAATCAAAGCGTTGACCCTGTCCAAAGAGGTAAGAATCATAAAATGCGCTGCGCACACTTATCGTACTAACTCAATAGCACTTGGAAATGATGCCGCAGACAGGGCGACGAAAGAAGCCATATATTTGCGATTTACAGATTCCCAGAAAATGGACACCGTTTCCCAGCAGGTACAGTTGCCAACTCCATACAGTGCAGTCCTGTTGCTTCAAATTAAAGAAATGCAAGGAAAATCACCTAAAGAGGAACAGGAGCTTTGGGTAAAGGGAGGATGTGCCCTTTCGCCCACGGATTTGGTGTGGAGACAGGAGCTGACGGGGAAGGTAGTAATGCCTATAGAGCTACTTATTGTGGCTCTAGAGCAAAGACATTACCCGTTGCACACTTCTTGATGACAAATTGCAGCAAAGCTCCAGGAGGAATGGTTTATACCAAACCTCCAGGAAAAGGTTAGTAGATTTGTAGGAAACTGCATAGTTTGTAGGGAATTTAATCATGGAAACACCTTGAGGTCAGTAAGGGGAGTTTTGCCTAGGCCCTCCGGGCCATTTCGGGAACTCCATATTGACTTTGTTGATATGCTTGTGAAATGGAACAATTACCAGTACCTTATAGACGTAGTTTGCCCAGTCTCCCGGTGGATTGAGGTTGTTCCATGCATACACCCTGATGCTAAATCTGCAGCAAAAGTTCTGGTGATGTTACGCTCACCTGGTCTCTGCGGAGGCATTGGGGCACGGTTGGAACCCTCCCCGGAAGTTGGCTCCCTCAGGTCGCTTCTCTCCCCCAACTGCTGTCTTTCCGTGGGTCCGGAAGGCTGGACCTGTTCCTGTGATAAGATGAGAGGCAGTGAGGAAAGCGCGGTGGAGTCGCAGTTCCCCTCTGCCCTTTTGTGCCAAAATGCAGTGCGTAGAGGTTTGCTCATGCAAGCTCACCTGTTTGTACGTAAGGATGAGCTCTCCGTCCTGCTTTCCTTCAGCAGGGGCTCTGCGGATGGACCTAGTTGCGTCACTGGTCCAAATTGCAGAGGTCCAGACCGGCTGTGACCATTCCGTCTTTACGGTAAGTCTTCTATGATTATGATTGTTGTTCGTATTCTTGTAACAATACTGTCCCAAGGAATATTGTTCGTAACGGTATATTGTTCTCTCTCCCCTGTAGTGATGAAGATGACCCAGAGCGCGTGATGGAGAAAAGAGCCTGCTCCGGATGCCCCCACCACTGGTAAGTAGGCAATTTCAGAAGCTGCACCAAGTTCGTGAGTAGTGCTGCTTTAGCAAGTTAATATCTATGTGACCGCTCACCTTGTGTCTCTTATTCTCTTTGCAGGCATGGCAGGTCGGCGATGGCCGGAGAGCGGTGTCCCACTCCTACTGGCTGCCGGATATGAAGATCCACGTGGAGGCTGCACCCGATGAAGGCCCCGTGTTGGTGGGATTCGGAACAGGTAAGGATGCTGGCCGGTACCTGCAGAGGATTCCGGAAGACAGGTAAGATGAAGGCAGCTGCGGCGGAGTTGGGAGCAGATGACAGGGCTTCCAGCGATGGTGTGGCCTCAGGTAAGGCATGCGCAGCGACTGCAGTGTGGAAGCTGATGGGGGTGCTTCTGGCGATGGTGTGGCTTTAGGTAAGGCGTGCGCAGTGACTGCAGAGTGTGAAGAGATGGCGGTGTTTTCTGCGATGGTGTGGCTGAATCCAGGTAAGATGGTCGAGGTATCCAGAGACTGGAGATGCACGTGTTGAGCCAGGTAGGTGCTGGAGGGTTCCGGAGACTGAAGGCACACGTGCTGAATCAGGTAAGAGTTTTCTGAACAGCAGTAAGCATTACGCTGCACTCAGCAAACTAACGGAAGCGCCAGTATGCGGGTGGGGCTGGCTTATATAGCCTGGTCCCAGCCACTCCCCTTATGCCCCGCCTTGCTCCTCCTTCGGTCTTCTGCCCGTGCCTTCCCTGTGATAATAGGGCCCCACCCGGCCTTGCTGCACGTGCCTTCGGTGTTCTGTGTGCCATGAACACTTTGAAATGAGATTGGTGCCATAGGCGCCAAGACTGGGTCCATTGGGACACGGCATGAAGTAAAGCACTGGGCTCCTGCCCAGTCGCCATGACAGCACTCCCCCTCAAGTCCCCTCTCACGGTGGGTCTTCCCTCTGGTCCTGGTTTGGGGGGGTTGTTCCTGTGTAATTGTCTGATGAGTCGTGGGGCATGGACAAATTCAGCGGGTTCCCGTGTACGATCCTGTGGGCCTTAACCCTCCCAATTGATGAGATAGTAGAGTTTTGAACGTATTTTCTTAGAGTCCAGGATGTTATTTACTTCATATTCAAGTTCACCGGCGATGATCTCTGGTTCCGGTGGTGTTGGAATTTGAGTGTCCTGTTCCACTGGCTTTAGAAGGGAGACGTGAAAAACTGGGTTGATTCGCATGTTGGGTGGTAAATCAAATTTCATGGCCGCAGGATTTATGACAGCCTCAATAGAATATGGTCCCAAGTATCGTGGCCAAAAGGCACAACGTCCTTTTAAAGGAATGGTTTTGGACGCCAACCATACCTTATCCCCGACATGATATTGTGGAGGATCCCTCCTGTGCCAGTCTGCAAATTTCTTTTGCTGTTCCTTGGCTCGCCTCAGGTTTTCACTGGCTTCTTTAAGAGATTGAGTAATTCTTTTATGCAATGATGTAACATCCGGCATCTCTAACTCGTCCAGGGGGTCAAAGGAAAATGTCCTTGGGTGCCGACCGTTCATTGTGTAAAACGGGGTCTATCCAGTGCTGGTATGAATTGAGTTGTTGTAGGTGAACTCACTTAACCAGAGAATGTTCTTCCAGGAGTCCCCTGTTTGTTGTAACATGCATCTCAGATATTATTTGAGTGTCTGATTCGTCCTCTCTGATTGACCGTCGGTTTGGGGATGGTGACTCGTAGAAAGCCAAAGGTCAATTTGGGCTAGCTTACAACACCTTCTCCAAAAATACTGTGGCCAAAGTTGTTATGGTGGGAAGCCCCTTCAGTGGGATACAGTGTGCCATTTTGGAGAACAGGTCTACCATGACCAGGATTGTATTAAACCCCTCGCAGGGTGGTAGATCGGTGATGAAGTCCATAGATAATGTATGCCACGGTGTTGGTGGCACCTCCAGTGCTCTCAACAGCCCTGCAGGATTTTGTTTTCGGGATTTATTCTGTGCACAGAAACCGCATGTGGTAATGAACTGGGCGACATCCTTCCTCCAAGAGGGCCACCAATAATTCAAATGGATCTTGGCTCTAGTCTTGGTGATCCCTGGGTGTCCTTCCACCAATGACTCATGGTAATTCGCTATAATCTTGGTACATAATTCCTTGTCCTAAACATTTAATCTTCCCTGGAAGTACAGCAGGTTATTTCTGATGGAGTATTGTTCTCCCTTACTTAACCACTCCTTTTGGGCGGTCGGGTCCATCTGAGCTTGGAGGTCAGCAGGTAGTAACGGCTATCTGGGGTTGAATCCACTCCTCAGGAATAATGGCCATAATGGCTATGGGATCGTAGGGTTTGAAGGCGTCCTGGTCCTCTGATGATTATAGAGAAGAATGCTTAAGACAACTGAATGACGCAAAGGTATACAAGACATTACCATGCAATCCAATCAGAGAAATGTCAGAAGACTTGAAAACGATGTTAGAGACGGCTTCAGAAAATGAATGGATAAACGACAAAACTAAAACCTTTCTGACACAGAGCTTTTCAAAAACACCACACTTGTACTTGCTTCCTAAAATCCATAAGGCACTACTTAAACCACCTGGACGTCCAATAATGGCTGCCACTCAAAGCATTCTTCAACCACTGGGTATCTACATAGATACCATTCTGCAACCTATTATACAAAAACATCCCACTTATATCAAGGACACAACAGACTTTCTCAACAGACTTGCACAGATTGAACTCAATGAACATGACCTCTTAGTGACTATTGATGTCAACAGCTTGTACACTTCAATTCCACATTGTCTAGGACAGCAGGCAGTGCAATGGTTGCTACTCCAAGAAGAAGAGGTTGGTTCCTCAAAAGAATGGATCATGATACTATTGGAATTTATTGCAAAGAAAGCCTACTTCCAATATGAAAAACAGTACTACACACAGATAAGTGGAACAGCAATGGGGGCAACAATGGCACCCGCATATGCAAACTCATTTATGCTGAAGTTTGAAAATGACCATATCATCAAACACCCTGTGTGGCAAAGGTACATTAAACATTGGGGGAGATATATAGATGATATCTTTTTGATCTGGAATGATACACAAGAGACTCTCAACTTATTTTTGGCATATATCAACTCAATTTACTCTAGGATCCAATTCACGTTTGAGAATGGACATCCCAGTAAAACATTTTTGATGTCCTGGTGACCCCTAAAGTACCCACATTCAACACCAACGTATATCATAAACCTATGGACAAAAACAACCTCTTACATAGAATGAGCTTTCATCCTCCAGCAACAATAAAGAGCTTACCATATAGCCAACTGCTTCGGATAAAGAGTATTGTCAATACAGACTGCCAATATGAACAGGAGAAGGTAGTAATGTTGAACAAATTCAAGCAGCAGGGATATAAAGAAGACAAACTATCAGTTGCCTCAGAAAAAGTAAGGTTACAGGAGAGATCTAATCTGCTGGCTACCAAAATCAAAACCACCACAGAAAACCCACTAGTATATGTGAATAGATAGAGCGTATAGTCTCCTAAGATTAATAGATACTCAAGCATTGGCCTATATTGACCTGTGATGACAAGCTCCAAAATCTATTTGAAGAAAAACCAGTGTTTGCTAACCAAAGGAGCTGCAATCTGATGGATCTGCTTGTCAAGACTAAACTAAAGAAAAACACAAGCTTCATTTCAAAGAAACAAGGAACTTATCCCTGCATGTCATGCAGTAATTGCAATAATATAACTAAAGGTAACACTGTGACGCATTCCAAAACTGGAGAAAAGATAGGAATTAAGAGCTATTCAACTTGCATGACAGAAAAAGTTATATACTTCATCAAACGCCCTTGGGGCTTTCTGTACATTGGACAGACAAGCAGGAAAGCTTGAGTCAGATGGAATGAGCACAAATCAAACATTAGAACTAAAACTAAACTCTCCAGTTGCTAGACATTTCAATCAAGTGAACCATCAAGTTTCACAAATGTGTGTTCAAATTTCGGAAGTCATTGATGTATCAGACAGTGGAATCAGCGTGACCAAGAAACTACAATAAGGTGAGGTGTATTGGATAGAAAGACTAGACACGGTCTCTCCTCGTGGATTGAATGAAGAATTGGATTTGCATTGCTATATTTAAATACCTATGTGAAATTAGAGTGTTATGCTACATGTGCAAAAGAACCAGACAAAGTGCAACATGCCTGGATGGCATGAATGTGGATCTCATGAGCACTGGTTAGAAAAATACTGTAGTATATTTGTTTGCATTTTTACACTTTGCATTGTTTCTTTAATTGGTAACAGTCATCTTTTAACATATGTGAACATAACTCCTTTTCTTTGTTTTTCCGAGCACTGCAGCGGTCTAGTCGTTAGCTAATATTGTGGTTGATTATTCAGCACTAGTAAGTGAATTTACACGGTTTATTTTACGAACTTTGGGGTAGGCATGACTGCACACAATTTATTGGGGGTAGCTCTGTTTATTTCAGGTAGTCATTAACATCTTGTTGATCCATTTTCTTAGAAATTAGTCTTTAAAGATTGGGTATGGACTTCTATCCACACAAAAATAGCACAGTCTAACGTGAAGATTATGCACATCCAAACTTAGTACAAGCCCACTGATAATTGCATCATGGTAAACGGCATTAATCATTCCTTTTTACCAACCACACATGAGCATCTAATTACGTTTTCACAGTGCTATTCTTCACCGTTGTTGGAACTTTAGAACAATCTGTTCTAGCGCTAGTAACAGTATCCAGGAGCGTTAGGCATCGTCGCGTCATGATGTGCATGCACGTTACGTTGCAGATATCAGCGTTACCTTGGTAACGCGTCTTTTTTTGAACCGCCGAAACCTCAGCAACAGAACGCGCTGGGACGCGCTGTTCGTTGCAGTAGTAACATCAAGGTAAGCGATCACAGCACAGCCAGATTTTGCTGTTTTTTAAGCACTATTTGCTTATCCAATTACTTACACACAGTTTCACACAATGCAGGTCCTACTCACATCAGAGCAGGTGCACCAGAAACACATTTCTAACTACGATCATACTGCGGTTATTTCTGCGCTACACAGGCTTACGTGTTAAGATGGACTACCTCTCTGACAAGGTATGAACATTAACTATCAGTATTAAATGACACAATGCGAGCAATTACATATTAGAAAGAAGGTGTTTTTCCATATTTTTGCAGAGAATGCAATCTTAATAAAATTCACCTATGGATTGGATGTGAGTAATGTGATCGTACTTTGGACTCCTTTAAGAAGGACAAGTTTTCTTAGGTGGCCACATCAAGAAATGCGGCAAATGTTCATCTAAATGCAGGTACTGGTGCTATCATTAAGCATAAAGATTGTACACTTGGACATTAAGGTTTGGTTGAGCCAAAAGGCATGCACTAAGGTTTAATACATGGGACTTAACACTTTTACAACTCAGGATGTATGTGACTGTGACGCTTAAGCACAATGTATGTAACAGCTTTACTTGGTATACTTTTATGACTAAAGTAGGTACTTTTTGTTTGTTTTTTGTAAAATAGAATTCGCCCTGAAGAAAGACCGAAAGTCTGGACCGAAATGCATTAGCAATTTGCTTGAATTCTGCCTTGTCACTCTAAGATTAACTTTTTACATTAAAATCATTAATAGAAGCAATACAGACTTTGTTAGTCTATTAATTTAGCCAGAAATGTGGAAACCTATGAACTATTTTCCAACAGTGAATGAACAGAATTTAATTTTGCAGTAGTCTTTAATACTCCATTGGCGACCCAAGGTCTGATGGATGTTTGTTCATCGGACATACTTTTTTGCTTGTTGTTTACTCCAGTGTAAGTGTACACAGGTTTTGTTGGGTCTCGCCATTCATTTCCTAAGGAAAACTAAATTATGTGTTCAACTTTTTACCATTCTTGATAGAGCGTCAGCTTTTCCGTTGCACACTCCAGGCCGGTAGGTTATTACAAAATCGTACTCAGCAAAGAATAACGCCCAACGGAGTTGGCGTGAGGATTGTGTCTTGGCTGTTTCAAATATTGTACATTACAGTGATCGTAATAACAGTAACCGTGTGTTTAGATCCCAAAAGGTAATGTCTCCAAGTCTTGAAGGCTCCTTTGATTGCCAGGAGCTCCTTGTCTGTTATTGTGTAATTTCGTGAGGTGCACAAAACTTGCGGGACCAGAATGCTATAGGATGAAGCTGCCCCGTTTCAGGGTCCCTTTGTGTTAAAACTGCCCCCATGGCAATACTGGAGGCATCAGTTTCGACCACATAAGGTAGATCAGGCCGAGGGTGTCGAATTATAGGCACTGAGGTGAAAGCTTTTTTTAATTCCTGGAAGGCATGTTTGGCCTCTGCTGACCAAAATAATTTCTTGTTCTTTTTTAGAAGAGACGTGATCGGATGGACAATTTGCAAGAATTGTGGTATGAATCGTCTATAAAAATTAGCAAAGCCCAGTACACTTTTTACCCCTTTGGTAGATGTTGAGGAAGGCCATCGTAGAATAGCTTCAACCTTGCGTGTGTCCATATGAAATCCTCGTGGAGTAAGCATGAAGCCCAAAAACTCGACCTCTGTGACGTGGAAGGAACACTTTTCTAGTTTAGCAAACAATCGGTGCTGACGGAGCTTTTCCAACATCGCTCTTACGTGGCCAACATGTTCTTCCTTGGACTGCGAATTGATTAAGAGATTGTCAATGTAACCAAGAACACAGACATCCAGTAGTTCATGGAGCACATCGTTCATAAAGAACTGGAATGCCGCTGGTGCATTGCATAACCCAAAGGGCATCACCGGATACTCGAAGAGTCCGTATTTGGTCAAGAATGCTGTTTTCCACTCGTCACCACTTTTAAATCGTACGAGGTGGTAGGCGCCCCGTAGGTCCAGTTTTGTGTAGATTTGAGCGCTCCTTACCTGGTCGAGTAATTCTGGGATGAGTGGCAGAGGGTATCTGTTCTTAACCGTTATTTGGTTCAATGCCCTGTAGTCGATGCACGTTCTGAGGTCACCTTCCTTCTTGGGTACGAAGAAGAGCGCTGAGGAAGCAAGGGACTTAGATGGACAAATAAACCCGTTGGCTAGGTACTGGTCTAGATAGGTTTGCAAATGTTGATTTTCTTGTTCCGTCAACGCACATATTCGGCTGCACAGGATTTGAGCTCCGGGTATCAGGTCGATCTGGCAGTCATAGGGCCTTTGTGGAGGCAGGGCATTTGTCTGTTCTTTCTGAAATACATCTTGATAGTCCAAATATTCTGGGGGCAGGGCTCCAGCAAGGGCCAGAAAAGGTTTTGCCTTGCCTTTGGATTGTTGCAGATGACATGTTTTGGCGCACTCTTGCGGAAAGGTCAGCACTCATGTTTTCCAGTCAATTCTGGGGTTATGGGCCTCTAGCCATGGCATTCCGAAGATCATTTGGAACTGTGGTGCCCCGATAAAATCAAAAGAGATGCCTTCCCGATGGCCGTCCTGACATATCAGCATAACCTTTTCAGTGTGATGCGTTACTGGTCCAGATGATAGTTCTGAGCCATCCACTGCAGTTACGTTTTCCGCCTGTGGTTTATGCCGAAGAGGAAGGCCTATTTGTGTGGCTAGGGCCTGATCAATATAGTTACCCACTGCTGCACTGTCTATATACGCCTCCAAGGCGTGTACCTTTGATGGTTGCTGGTGGTGAACTATGAGTACTGGAATGACTAGATGAGAGGTCTGAACTACTTTCTGGTTTTTGCTCAACAAGGGGACCCCTACCTTTGTTGGGCACTGGAGTTTTCCGGAGCCGTATCCGGTATACCGGTATTTTCCGTCGCACCAACATTTTTCCTGGGAGGTTTAGTGGGGCCATCTCGAAGAAAATGTCCTGCCTTGCCACAGTATAAGCATAGTTGTTCCTGCCTCTGTTTTTCTCTCTCCGCCATAGATATAGGGGCCCGTAATCCCCTGATTTGCATAGGTGCAGTGGTTTTGTGGGTCTTGCCTGGATTGTCCCTGGATCTTGAAACACTTGAAATGCTTGAAACACTTGAAACGCTTGTGTATAGGCGCGTTACAAATGCCATATCATATCATATCATATCTCATATAGACTGATCTCCCTTCTGCCCTAGTGTGATCCATCTTTCTGTCTTGTAACCTGTGATTCAGTTGCAACGTTAGGTTGATGTATTCTGCGCAGGCTTCGGGAGGGTTGACCACCTGGGCTAACACGTCCTTTAGTTCCCCACATAACCGTCAATAAAATAATGTGGTCCTTTTCTCCTCAGGCCAGTTGGTTTGTGCAATCAGGCGATTGAAAGTGGCTATATATGTCAATAAATCCTGATTCCCCCGGTCTTAGAGACAACAGTTTGTTATCCAGGGCCTGTCCTTGGGTGTGCCTTGCAAACAGCTTCTCCAATTCCTGTTGGAATTCCCCAAAATTGTGCAGCACAGGGTCATCCTGGTTGATCAAGGGTATTGACCAGTCCGCTGCACTGCCTCCTAGATACGAAAGTACAAAAGCCACCCTAGAACTATCGTTTGGGAATGCACATGGGTGGCACAGAAAGTGCAGGCGACACTGATTCATAAATATAGCAAATTTGTTGGGGTCACCAGTAAACCATTCCGGTGGAGCCAGCGGTACAGCCCTTGGAAGTACCACTTGAACTGGTGGTGATGGTGGCACAGAGGTTGGATCGATTCCAGGAAACGGGCCCTGCCCTGCGTGAGATTGAAGCATCTGTTTTTCCAGGTCGTCGGTTCGTTCTCGAGCAATGATTAAGTCCCTTCTTAAAGAGTTTGTCTCTTGTCTGGAGGCATACAATTCAGCCCGTAAATCCCCCAGCAATTGAGCCAACTGGTCGGTCTCAGAGGTATTCATAACGCCCAGGCAGAGATTCGGAGAGGCTTCACGTTCTGTTACGCTCACCTGGTCTCTGCGGGGGCGTTGGGGCACGGTGGGAGCCCTCCATGGAAGTTGGCTCCCTCGGGTCGCCTCTCTCCCCATCTGCTGTCTTTCCGTGGGTCCACAAGGCTGGACCTGTTCCTGTGATAAGATGAGAGGCAGTGAGGAAAGAGTGGTGGAGTCGCAGTTCCCCTCTGCCCTTTCGTGCCAAAATGTAGTACGTAGAACTTTACCCATGCAAGCTCACCTGTTTGTACGTAAGTATGAGCTCTCTGTCCTGCTTTCCTTCAGCCAGGGCACTGCGGATGGACCTAGTTCCGTCACTGGTCCAAATTGCGGAGGTCCAGACCGGCTGCGACCATTCTGTCTTGATGGTAAGTCTTTTATGATTATGATTGTTCGTATTCTTGTAACAATACTGTCCCAAGGAATATTGTTCGTAACAGTATATTGTTCTCTCGCCCCTGTAGTGATGAAGATGACCCAGGAGCGTGTGATGGAGAAAAGAGTCTGCTCCGGATGCCCCACCACTGGTAAGTAGGCAGTTTCAGAAGCTGCACCAAGTTCGTGAATAGTGCCGCTTTGGCGAGTTAAAGTCTATGTGACCGCTCACTTTGTGTCTCTTATTCTCTATTCGCTTTGCAGGCGCGGCAGGTCGGCGATGGCCGGAGAGCGGTGTCCGACTCCTACTGGTTTCCGGAAATTAAGATCCGTGTGGAGGCTGCATCCGATGAAGGCCCCGTGTTGGTGGAATTCGGAACAGGTAAGGATGCTGGCCGGTACCTGCAGAGGATTCCGGAAGACAGGTAAGATGAAGGCAGCTGCGGTTGAGTCGGGAGCAGATGACAGCGCTTCCAGCAATGATGTGGCCTCAGGTAAGGCATGCGCAGCGACTGCAGAGTGGAAGCTGATGGCGGTGCTTCCAGCGATGGTGTGGCTTCAGGTAAGGCTGCACAGCGACTGCAGAGTGTGAAGCAGATGGCAGTGTTTCCTGCGAGGGTGTGGCTGACTCCAGATAAAATGGTCGAGGTATCCGGAGACTGGAGATGCAAGTGTTGAGCCAAGTAGGTGTTGGAGGGTTCCGGAGACTGAAGGCGCACGTGCTGAATCAGGTAAGAGTCTTCTGAACGACGGTAAGCGTTACGCTGCACTCAGCAAACTAACGCAAAGCGCCAGTATGCGGGTAGGGCCGGCTTATATAGCCTGGCCCCAGCCAATCCCCTTAGGCCCCGCCTTGTGGCCCCACCTTGCTGCTCCTTCGGTCTTCCGCACGTGCCTTCTCTGTGATAATAGGGCCCCGCCCGGCCTTGCTGCACGTGCCTTCGATGTTCTGTGTGTCATGCACACTTTGAAATGAGCTTGCTGCCATAGGCACCAAGACGGGGTACATTGGGACCCTGCATGAAGTGAAGCACTGGGCTCCTGCCCAGTGGCCATGACAGGTGAGGGAGGTATTTCCATGGTGGGGAATGTTTGAGGTCTTGAAGTCGGACAATGGAATCCACATTTTTAATACCTTGTTCTCAGAAATCACTCTGCTCTTGGGAATCAAGCACAGGTTTTGTTCAGTATAACACCCACAGGCCAACAAGATCGTGTCATGGTCAAAACAGGTACTTAAGGTCTGGTTGGCAAAAATGTGTTGTGATTTAAGTTAACTGTGGTTACACTGTTTTGTTTTATTTGAGGAATCAGCCAGGGAAAGAGCAACACCTCAGTGCTCACGAGATCGTGACGGGGCGTAGATCACACACACCACTGTCACCTGCACGCACAGCATCGGATACACACACGGCATCAGAGGTCCTGGGTGAGGAGTTTAGGGAGTGGCTTAGGGCTTTAACAAAAAGTGTCAGAATGATATCTTCACAGGTTGCGTCTTCTCACCAACAGCCTACAGGAGGAAGCAGCAAAGAATCTTATGATCTGCACAAACAACTATTCTTCCCCGGGGACCAGATCTTTATTTCGTACCTTTGTGCAACGCTGGAATGAGCGGCAATTCCATGGGCTGCACTGCAGGATTTTTGCAACTCCAACTGCTATGAAGGTCGAAGGCAGCGACAGCTGGGCTCATATCAGCGACGAACAAAGGGATACCGGTGCCTCTCCACGGGCACAGGAGCAGGCTCATAGTTAAGGATTCCCTAAGGATTCACAGCTCATTCCAGTGGAAAACGGGGGTGCAAATTAAAATCAGGAATTTTATTTTTCAAGAAGAAAAAGAAAACTGGACGTATAATGTATATTAGAATGATTGTTTGTATTTATTTTTGTTTCTTTTGCCATAATTTTCAAAGATGGCAAACAGTATCCATCTGAATGATGTAAATGTATTTAGGATCATAGTATTTAATGATATATTAGTGAGATGACAAAGAAATGTTGATGCTGATTTCCTGGACAGTGATGGCAATGTAAATTTAGACCTGATAGTAGATGAACATGGTTTGCGCAGATAATGTATAGTATATCCATAGGAGGAGAATTGGGAGAGAGAGATCTGCAGGACTTTGCTACATCTGATCTCTCATACCCCATGCTTCTGGTGTCCCTAGGGTGTTTATCCCAGATGAAATAGAGTTAGCAGATGCACTGTGTCTAGTGCACCTCGCTTTGTGCAGGGTCCGAGGACAGTGCCAAGGGCAATCAGTCACAGCATCTATTTTTACCTGTTGACGAAGAATGTTCAGCTACAGATCGTAAAGAGCAGAAGAATGTTCGGTGTATGCAGAGAGTCTAACTGAGTTTAAAAGAGGCTATTATGACCAATAACTGATGGGAGTAAGGGGTGAAGAGTTGCAGAGCTGGAGGGATGTGGGGAATTCTCAGATGAAGGGGTGGCAAGTCTAAACCAATAATGTGGAAATGTGTGGCAGGAATATTTGAATTATCTGACATGGCTCAAGGAGCCAGAAAATCCTGTTAAGATACAGACACCCATTTTCCTCTTTGTTTTAGGTGTAATGGCATGGTGCCTGTTGGCACAAATGGGAACTGTAGCTGCATGCTTCACATCACTGACTTGGCTTGAGGCACAGCTGCGCTTCTGGACTTTTGTTGAACCTGCGGACTGTATGCCTACAGGCAGTTGCATCCAGCCTGCCAAGGTGTGTGCAGTTTCACCACTTTACATGTGCCTGTCCTTGTTGTTCTGGGGAATATTTTATCCTTGCCTGCCCAATGCTCAAAGCCACATCTGTGCCCCCTTTGTTCCCATGTGCTCCTTGCTTCCCCTGTATCATCACACATGGACACTCCAATGGCTCTGTCCGATCGTGGAAAGGAGGGACTATTGCGACGGACCAAGCGGTCCAATTATCTTTCAGCGGCATCTTCAAAAGCTTTAATGGACATCCCTGAACAGTATTAGTTATTTAGTCATACGGAAACTTTATTTTCGCCCCTCCTGGCACCTGGTGTCCTAGCTGCAGCAAGCGCAAAGTGGCTCCAGGTGACCGGATACAAGCTCTTGTCATTTGTCAATTCTTTCAAATCAGCTTTCAGTGTCATCAAGGAAGAACAGCAGGCCCTGAGGCTCAAGGCCTTGCAAAACAGGTATATCCCCAACCTCCTAACAGCTATGGAGGGAGGGTTATGTCGCCCAATAATTCGGAGAATGGGATCTTGACACATACTGTTACCACTTGCACAAGCTCAGAGTGATCATGGAAAACGAGGCAAGAATCACAAATGACGTTTGGTTGAACACTTTTTTTCTTGGGTGCCATCTTGGATGAGCCTGGCTGTGAAAATTCGAATGCCAATTTTTGTCTTTTTCCTAATTGTCTTTTGTTCCTGTCAAATACTCTTACAATGTTGTTCTGCCAGATACCGAATGCATCTGCCATGATAACTGTGACCCTGTCCAAAGCTCGAACCACTCCCAGTTCATAGCACATGGGTACTCCGACTGAAGTTGTCTTGTGTCCTCCACCAAGTTGGGATAATTGTGTGGAGCAGCCGGTAGATTGTGGACATGGTGGGAGGACAAATTGGGTTTGTCCAGCGAGGAGTATGCCCATATTGGGACCAATGTGAGAGATGATTGTAGGGTTTTCCCCTGAGAAGATGGTTTTAAAGAACAGGAATATGATTTATTAGTTAAAGTATTAACTAAAGGGGGAATGTTGGGGTAGTCAGGAAAGGTCCTGATGAGAAAGAGCGGTTCGCATTATGTGTGCTATATTTGTGAACGGGGGTGCAGCAAAGTTGGCGCAATGTTGCAATTTTATATGTATCCAGTGTAGTTATTGCGAATGGGATGTGCTATTTTAAGTGTTACTTTGTGTGTAAGTTGATATATGTTAGCTTTGCATGCGCGCAGCAAGATAGAATTCAAAATCGCCAATGAAATACAAATACAAACACAATCTAGATATGGTGTGCTACGAAGTGCCTGGAAGCTGGGCAACGAGGAATTTCATAATTTGCATGCGAAAAAGGGGACTTGTCACAGAAAACCACTGTGAAGAAGCCACAGGGGGTAATTCATAGAATTTCGCTCACAAGTGGCGCACGCAGCTGGCGCACAGTGTGCACGTGCGAATGTCTGTGCCAGCCGCGTGCGCTAAAATCCATTTCCTCGCACAGCGTATTCATGGATTTTAGCCTCCCAAACCAGCCGTGGCACAGCGACCCTGCAGCAGCGCCAGTTACGCCCCCAAAAACGCCCCTAGTGCAAGGAAAAGCCATCAAAATCTCCAATCCAGCACAAAGGGCTGCGCTAACCCTGGACCAGTTTACAGGGCTGGCAAACAGCAAACGCCAAGCGGGGAACGGGTATTACTGGGGTTCGCGTGAAGTTTCACACGCGATAGGCCCTGTGCGAGTGGGGTACGTGGATAACTGGGTTTCGCGTGAAGTCTCACACGCGATTTGAGCAGGGTACATGTATTTTGGGAGTGCACGGGAAGTTTCACACCCGATTGGCCCTGTGCGAGTGGGGTACGTGGATAACTGGGGTGCGCGTGAAGTCTCACATGCGATTTGAGCAGGGTACGTGTATTTCGGGGGTGCGCAGGAAGTTTCACACGCGATTGGCCCTGTGCGAGTGGGGTACGTGTATTCCTGGGGTGCGCGGGAAGTTTCACACGCGACTTGAGCAGGGTACGTGTATTTCTGGGGTGCGCGGGAAGTTTCACATGCGATTGGCCCTGTGAGAGTGGGGTACGTGTATTCCTGGGTTGCACGGGAAGTTTCACACGCGATTTGAGCAGAGTACGTGTATTTCGGGGGTGCGCGGGAAGTTTCACATGCGATTGGCCCTGTGCGAGTGGGGTACGTATATCCCTGGGGTGCACGGGAAGTGTCACACGCGATTTTGCTGTCAGAGTGGTGTACTGAATTACGGGGGTGCGCAGGGAGTCCTACACGTGAATTGGCAGTGTGGGTCCTCCCAGGTGTTCCCTCTACACCCCCCATGGCCCCTGCAGGCAGCCCACACCACAGGGGACTACCCTGCACCCCTGGTCATGTCCCGCAGGCAGCCCATCTACCATGGGCATGCCCCCCAGCCAAGCTACATGTCAGCTTGCACTACTGATCACCCACTCATGTCCCTTTGCACCCCCAACCCCCAGCAGTCAGGGGCACCTGCCAGCAGGCTCCCACTCATGTCCCCCTGCACCCCCACCACCCAGGAGTGCAGAGCACCTGCCATCAGGCCCCCACTCATGTCCCACTTATGTCCCCCTGCACCCCCACACCCCAGCAGTCAGGGGCTCCTGCCAGCAGGCCCCCACTCATGTCCCACTCATGTCCCCCTGCACCCTCACCCCCCAGCACTCAGCGGCACCTGCCAGCAGGCCCCCACTCATGTCCCCCTGCACCCCCACCCTCCAGCAGTCAGGGGCACCTGCCAGCAGGCCCACACTCATGTCCCACTCATGTCCCTTTGCACCCCCACGCCCCAGCAGTCAGGGGCACCTGCCAGCAGGCCCCCACTCATGTCCCACTTATGTCCCCCTGCACCCCCACACCCCAGCAGTCAGGGGCTCCTGCCAGCAGGCCCACACTCATGTCCCACTCATGTCCCTTTGCACCCCCACGCCCCAGCAGTCAGGGGCACCTGCCAGCAGGCCCCCACTCATGTCCCCCTGCACCCCCACCCTCCAGCAGTCAGGGGCACCTGCCATCAGGCCCCCACTCATGTCCCCCTGCAGCCCCACCCCCCCAGCAGTCAGGGGCACCTGCCATCAGGCCCCCACTCATGGTCCCCCTGCACCCCCACCCCCCAGCAGTCAGGGGCACCTGCCAGCAGGCCCCCACTCATGTCCCCCTGCACCCCCACCCCCCAGCAGTCAGGGGCACCTACCAGCAGGCCCCCACTCATGTCCCCCTGCACCCCCACCCCCAGCAGTCCGGGGCACCTGCTAGCAGGCCCCCACTCATGTCCCCCTGCACCCCACTCCCCAGCAGTCAGGGGCACCTGCCAGCAGGCCCCCACTCATGTCCCATTCATGTCCCCCTGCACCCCCACCCCCCAGCAGTGTGGGGCACCTGCCAGCAGGCCCCCACTCATGTACCACTCATGTCCCCCTGCACCCACACCCCCCAGCAGTCAGGGGCACCTGCCAGCAGGCCCCCACTCATGTCCCCCTGCACCCCCACCCCCCCAGCAGGCCCCCACTCATGTCCCCCTGCACCCCCACCCCCCAGCAGTCAGGGCACCTGCCAGCAGGCCCCCTCTCATGTCCCACTCATGTCCCTTTGCACCCCCACCTCCCAGCAGTCAGGGGCACCTGCCAGCAGGCCCCCACTCATGTCCCACTCATGTCCCCCCCTACACGAAATAAAGATGCACAGTCATGGCCCACTTCTACACCAAAAAATACCACATCACGCCACTCTATTCTTGAGACGCAATTATTTCCCAATCCACCCCACACTGACATGCCTATCTCAAGACACAAACGAAAACTCAACTATGTACATCAACACATGTCCATCACACACATACACTGGTTGGCATTGCTTGTGTAAACCCACAATTTCACATGCATCAACCCAATGAGCAAATCCCACACATGGAACTAAAATATGAAAATGTATTAAGTAAATAAATAAATAAATTAAATGAAAGCATACCAAAATATCAAACATGAAATGAAAAGCATGTGAAAAAGATGAGTGAATGAAAATGATAAGCAATGCAAACAAATTTGAAAGAAAAACAGTCCAAACTCTCCCTCCACCAACGCAAATCCAAAAAAAGGTAAAAAAAAGATATCCATTGTTTCATGTTCATAATGATAAATAAAAATGCAAAATCAATCCATAGTCCAACTATTTACAATACATTGTCCTGAAAAAAAAAAACATTACTCCATGTCAATAATGAAAAAAAAAATCCAAATGAATCCATAATGTAACTCTATACAATCCATTGTCCAAAATAAAAATCCATTAATCCATGTGAAAAATCCCCAAAATAATTCAATCCATTGTCCAACGATGTAAAGGGTCCATGAGCCCAACTAAACAAATGAAACCTACCTAAGAAACTACCTAAAAATATAACTATATACAAATGTGTGTGGCATTGTCCATTGACCACAAATAAAAGGAAAACGAAAGGGAAACCTAACTCTAAAAACTATTTACAATGGCAGTGGGCTAGTCCGACGGCTCACTTTTGGATGTCCCGGGCCAGGGAATCATCAAACTCCTGCTCAATGTCCTGGAGGCGGTCCTCTTCCAAGGCCCCGAGGGTTCGCAGGGACGACGACATGTTCTCCTCCAACTCCCTGCGAATTGCCTCGAGGCACTCGGCCCGCCTCAGGGCCCTCCACATGGAGTTCTCTGCCCTAACCATCGTGAGCCGTGCCTCTTCTCTCCGCTGCCGCTCGGCATCTATAGCATGGCCTAACCACTGCCACACGGAAGACACTTCCAGTCCTGGGTCCTCCTGCCCTCTGGCCGATGCCTGCCCCTCCGATGACGAAGGCCCCGAGCCATCATGGCTCCCACCTTGTTGCTGCTGTTGCTGTACCTCTGCCTGTGCCTTGGCTCTTGCTGCCTGCACATCCTCCTCCGGCTGGGGTGCAGTTGTTGATGTGGCCACCCCTGATGGACGTCCGACTCCCAACTGTGGCAGGGATGTGTCCTCCACCAACCTGGTTGCAGGGTCAGAGGCAGCTCCACAGGGTACCCAGGTGATACATGGGTGGGAAGATGGCATGGAGTACGACTGGCGCATAGGGGGTTCAGTTGAGGAGGGGGTCGGAACAAGGTCCAGCAAACGGAGGAATCCGGCCCTGGTGAGCTGTCCAAGTAGGTCAACGCGGTCAATGAGCCATTCAAGATGACATGCAGTCTCCTCATGAAAAGACTGCAGGTCACCTAGCATGGCCCGTTGACGCAACACCACCCCACCCAGGACAGGCTGAACCCGATCCCGGATAGTCACGTCCGCAGGGAGAGGAAGGCCAGTTGTTGTAAGCGGATCCCCTCCCTGAAAACGGGTCTGGACGTAGGCATCCCTGCTGGTGCGGGATGATGCAGTCACAGGATCGGGGACAGGATTACACACAAGCACCTCTGCGGTGGCCTGTGCTGCCTCCTGTCCCTGCCCCTGCACTGCACCACTAGCACCAGTGGAATCCCCACCTCCATACCCTGTGTCTGTCCCTTGCACGGCCTCCTCCTCCACCAAACCCCCCACCATCCTGGTGGACTCCGTGCCATCTTCCTCCGTCGGACCCTGTGGGGTCTCAGCTGCCCCTTCTGCTGCCGAGGAGTCCAACTCCGACCTCTGCCTCTTGGACCTTCCCTTGGCAGCTGCGGCCTGGGATGCGGCACCGAACTCCTCACTCCGCGACAAGATGAAAACCTGGGAGGGGAGCCGGGCCTGGCATCTCTGGCTGGCGGGATGATCCCTGCCGCTGTGCTCCACAGCACCCTCTCCGCCTTCTTCTTCAGTTGACGCTGCAGACAGAGAGAGATAAAACACAGGCATCAGGGCACTGTACAATGGACTGATACACACATGACAGTTGCACATGAGTGGCATTGTTTAACTACAGACACGGCATCACACTCCACGACACACATGTCATTTTAACTGACACACACGAACATTTCAACAGCAATATTGCACCAGGCAGCACCATCCATACACATACAACAGCATGAACAGCCAAAGGTGAGCCTGACATCACATGAAACACAAGGAGTGCACTAGACATGCACACACGCCACCACACTTACATGCATGTATACATCTCCTCCAACTGTTGCAGTGATGAGATCGCCATACATGTCACATCTGCCATTCATCCTTCTACATATCAGTGTCACGTGCATCACAGTTGCACACTTGTCAGATACACATACATGCACATGTACACAGTGCAGATACATGCATTATGAACCACCATCCATGCCACAACCATGCCAATGTACATACACAGAAATTCAAACGTGTGCTCCCACACCTGCATTTGCTCAGCATGCTTACCAACACATACACCATCAATGTGTCTCACAACTGAGAGGACTCACATGTGGCAGCCTCACGCCCATGTTCATACACATCCCTACATGGCCCTACATAAACACATGTGCAACCTGCACACTACTGGCACACCACGACACGCACATCGTACTATCAACATGCATGTACACTTACCGCTCGACTCCAGACGGGTTTGCCTCTCAAGGATCTGGACGTAGAGCGCTGGGCATATGCGTTTTAGGACCCTCATTTGATGGTTCGACAGCTGGCCCCGGCGCCCCTTGGCATCCGCGGTATACAGTTCTTTTTTCCGCAGGATTTTTCGTCGCAGGACTTTTCATTGCCTTTTTTTATCGAAAAAAAATCATCGTTTTCTTTTTTTGGGGGGGGTTTAAAAATTAAATAAAATTTGTGGGTGAAAGGGAATAATTAAAAAAAAAAAAAAAAGCAGGTTTGCGGGGGTAACCCCCCAAAACCCCCCCCCCCAAAAAATAACTAGTTTTTTTCGATAAAAAAACGGCGATGAAAAGTCCTGCGACAAAAAATCCTGTGGCAAAATAACGTAGAACCGCATCCGCTGCCTTAGCGAGGCGCCGGGCCTTGTTGAGGGTCCTGGACCTGAAGTCCTCCCAGCGCTTCTTGACATGATGTAAGTCGCGGACTACCACCCCCTCCGCGTTGATGGCAGTCACGATGTCCATCCGGATCCTGGTCTGTCCTTCATTGTCGGCGCGCAAACTTCCAAAGAGGGATTCATACTGCCCCAGGACTTGCTCCACCAGGACACCAACTTCGGTGGCAGTGAAGCTGGTGGCCTTCTGCCTCTCTGGCTGGGGGTTGCCAGTGCTGCCAGATGGTGTTGTGCTGGACATGGCAACCCCAGAGGCAGGAGTGGGTGGGCAACTGGGTCCTGGGGCTGGGCTGTGGAGCGATGGAGTCCCAGTCGGGAGTCTTCGGTTCCAGCAGGGGTGGTCACAGCAACTACACCCCTGGCTGACGTGCAGGCAGCAAATGGCAGGGCACGTGGGCAGCAGGCAGTCAGGCAGCAGCATATGGCAGATGGGAGCGTGCTCGGGGCTTTGGGGGGCAGTAACTCGGCCTTCTGGGCAGGAGCGTGGTCTTCCGTGTGTTTTCGCGTGGCCAGCTTGATACGGAGTGATTTGGCACGTGAAACAATTGCACGTCAGCGTGTAATTCGAGGAAAGGGCCTTAGCGCGTAAGCGCGTCAGCACACGATTTCATTGGACCTTAGCGCGTAAGCGTGTAAGTTACGTTAGGCGCGTGGCCGTTTCCCTCATAGCCCGTGATGACAGAGCACACGTGGAAAAACTGCACGGCCGAGTGTCATCGCGTGTAATTGGAGGAAAGGGCCCGCGTACACGCGTATCTGACGTGTACGTGTGGGCCGATTTAAAAGCTACGTGTAGGACGCCATTTCCTTGTACATGCTTTTCGTGGAGAGCGAGTGGGTGAAATCTGTACTTCTTGTCGGTTCACACGCGATTACTTCACAGTGTTTCTAGTTCGTACTCCCTGTTACCTCTGACAGCTCTTTTCTGATTTTTTGTTGGGCCTGTTTCCTCAGACAGAGTTCACTTCTCCTTTTGTCCTGTCTCCTCAGACAGCGTACAATTCTTCTTTTGGCGGGGGTGTTGCCAACGCGCACATGCGTGTATTTTTCACATTCTTTTTCCAGGCAGACGGTGAGTTCTGCACGTACCTAGCAACTGTGCTTGCCCCGTGTGTCGCGTTTCCCTTCAGGTCATTGTAGGCTGCGTGTATTACGCGTATGCTTATTTTTGAGTTTCTGGGTGCCACAGCGTAGTGCGGGTTCATTTTTTCACGCACGTGGTCTACGAGGGGTTGCGTGCATGTTAATTTTTGATTTTGGGCTGCCTGTGCGTTGCGTGACCCGTCATCTTCCCCCAGGGGTCACAGACAGCCTTGTTAGAGCACTAGGGTACGAATTCTATCTAGTATCCTACCCCTTTGACCCCCAATTGCCCAGGACAATAGTTTACTGCAACTCCCATACGCACAACAACATCAGTGCCATGGTTGGGAGGCGACCAAGCAGTAAGGGAGGCAAAGGTGGCTGACCTTCAAAAGGTGGGCGTGGTGGGCGCGGTAGGGGACGTGGCCGGGATTTGCAGGGTGCCCCTATACCCCCATGTGTGGAGGAACAATCAGGGACACCCATGCCCCCCCCATGGTTGAGGGAAATGTGGCTGACACCATCCCAGCTCAGCCCCTGGTTGACCAGCCTATTGTGGCACCTGACCTGGCACAGGATGACTCCCAGGCTGACTTCCAGGTCAGCAAGTCTAGGCCACGTGTGGCGGTGCAAGTTTTTGTCACCAAGCCACGTGGATCTGGGGCAGCTATGTCATCTGCTTCCCAAGTATGCAGGGTGGGGAGGCTGCAGGGGCAGCTGCAGCTCCATCCGCCCCAGCTCTGACTCTCCCAGCCAGGACAGTGTCAGTCCAGGTCCATCAAACTGACGTTCCCCTGCCAACATTACCCTGCAACCAATGCCTGCATCAAGACCTATGGTCGTTGTGCATTCCCACACTCCTACTACCCAGTCCACCGGTGATTCTGCCCCTACTGACCAGAGCGGCGTAAGCCACTCTGGCTCCGCTCCACCTTTAAAGAAGAGGAAGAAGGGTGCTCTGGCACGACAGGCTGAGACCCCAGACACGGCTACACACTCCGGCACGTCAAGGAAGCCTTGCTTTAATGACGCGGAACTTGATGCACTTGTGTCCTATGTGTCGGCACATAGCCACGAAATGCTGGTGACTGCAGGGTCCAAGACCACAACTGGTCAACGTAAGGCACACTGGCAGATCATCGCCGACCGCATAAGTGCCCTTGGATTTGTGAGGCGCACAGCTGATGATTGCTACAAGCGGTGGAATGACCTGAAACGCAGAGCAAAGAACATGCTGGCCTGAAATCATGCCGCTACTCTGGTGACTGGCGGTGGGTCTCCACAAGAGGACAACAAACTCACTGAACATGAGTCTGTTGCTGGGGCCTTCGTCACAGATCCAAGGTGTGGGAGAACTACCTGATTATGATGCATTGTCCGGTGAATGCCCATGCATGTGTGTGTGTAATGCATGTGTATGATGTTTGGGTGACTGGTTCTGATTGAGTGCTAGGTGAGGGTGTGTGTGCCTGAGTGGTATGGGTCACCCATGTGCTTCATCCAAAACATTCAGCGGCTTTGGATTTGGGTGTGACAGTATCCCTTCTGCCCACAGTAGTAATTTAGCGCAACATTACGGCAGTTGCCCTTGAAGTGGCATCTTGCAACAACATTGGTTGTATTTTTCAGTGTTCGCTCAGGCTGATTGTTTCAATTCTCCCACTTTTGCTATGCATTCCTCAGCCCTATTGTCACATTTGTGACATGCTTCTGTCTTTGATGAACCCCACATTGGCCCACATGTGTTACCTTGTTAGGTGAATGATTTGACCATTCAGGCTGATTGAGTATTGGCCTGATCACATACATTTTTGGGGCCTGTTTGAATGTGGAACATGATAGTTGTTTCCTGTCATGTTGAAGTGCACAACCATTGATGTGTACATCGGCCTGCAATCCCTGTATTTGTGTACACTGGATGTGTTGCAGTGTGTGGCACATGTGTATTTTGTCACACTACGTAGCATTTTTCATCTCATCATGTCCATATCACATGGATGGCTGACAGTACTCATTCACTGACATATGGATGTACTTGTGGAATGTACCATGGCTATGGTACATGCCATCTGTGTGATGGCATGTGTCATGTATGTGTATTGGACATGCCACTCACAGGCCAATGTGTGATGGCAGTGCTACCCAGCATGCAGCAAATGTGTTGCTCTTCCATCTTGGTGTCATCAGTGTCTGCCTTTTGCCTCCCCTTCCAACTCAGTGACAGTGCATGCATGGGAGGGTCATAGTCATGTGGGACACGTGTAAATCATGTACTGGTTCTGTAGTTTGTCAGGCCTATTTGTGTGCTATGGTGCTAATACCTGTTTCCATTTTTTGTCTTTCATGTTTTTGCAGGGGATGACGCACTTGATGCTGTTGAGGTTGAGGAGATGGTGCAGACCCAGGAGGAATCTCAGGCACGACCGGGCACCAGTGGGGGATGTGGTGTGGTGGTGGGTAAGAACCCAATCTTGCTGCAGACCATTCTGTCCAGGGGTGTCTATGGGTGCACCTCCCCAGACCTCTATTCAGGTGCTGATTCGGATGATGAGACCTATGTGCCGTCACAGGTAAGTGTGTCAGGCAGGGATTCTGTTCTGTCCAACCCACCTGCACCAGGGGTAGAACCCTCTATAGGGAAGACAGTGTTGGTGAGTCCGCCTTTGGCGGTTACGGATGCAGGGTCACACACCACAACATCTGATCCTGTTCCTGGGCCAGCAGATCAGAGGGGGGGAATGCAGTCCTGCAGCCTCAGGCAGTGCCAGCACAGCAAGGCGCAGATCGCCTTGCCCCAAACAGGTGTGGTGCCCGCCGACGCGGTGGCCGTACGCCACCAGGCAATACTGTATGGGAACAATCCATGTACGGTATGGCAACCCAACAGGCAGCATCAGTTGAGATGATGGCTCAAGCAATGCAGAGGGTGGCCACTTCCATTGTCCCCCCTGAAAGGCAGATGGAGCAACTACAGCAGTCAACAGACTCCATTTGCCAATCACACAGGGAAGACATGTTGGAGTCCAACAGGGACCGACGGGCGGCACTGGAGACTCTACGCCAATCGATATCAATAGAGTCCCAGGGCCACAGGGAAGCCCTGAGGGTAGAACTCCATCACCTCAGGGAGACTCTTGTTGACCTTGAGGCTTCCACTAACTTGAGGACAGAACAGCAGCTGGAGCGGCTCACACGTTCGCTCTTAGGTGAGATGCAGGCAACTCGGGAGGAGATCCGGGCATCACGTCAGGTGCTGCATGGGGATCTCCGCACTATAATCCGCCAGAACGAGACCTTCCACACCCGCATGCTTGCTGCCATGGAGGACCATACCAGAGCTTTGCGTGGGCTGCCTCCCATAGCATCACCACCTCCTGATGCAGCAGCAGAGGGTGATGAGAGCGACAGCAGCAGTTCTCCCACAATGGCATAGCCGTGCAGGCCATGAGCCCATGGAGGTGTCTTTTTTTTTCCAACATCCACACAGGTGGCTGTTGGTGCGCACCCTGTCCTAGGACCTCCTGGCTGACCCCCCCCCCGACCCCCACATGGGCATTTTTGATTTTTGATTTTTTTTACAGTGTGTTGCCTTGTGTGGCTCCCGTGGGCATCCACTGTATTCCGGCTGGGCACATGCTTGCTTGTCCTGAGTTTGGGTTAGATGCTTGGGTTCGTGAGACACACACCCCTCCTGCTTCCCGTTTCCATGGGCTTGCAAAGGGTGTGCCCAAGTGACAGTGAATTACACAGTGACATTGGACTCCCATGAGCTGTGTGGGCAGTCTGTAGTCAATACGGTGTATACATTCCTAGTGGATATTGTTGTTGTATTGTATACTGCATGGTGTATTGATATGTGCTTGTGTATCCATGTCTTCCTCCTAATTTGCAGGTTCATTCCTCATGTCTTCATAAGGCCGTCTACTTTGGAGATGGAGTTCATGTTGTAAGCAGTGCACTTACACATTTGCGTGGCAGCAACACTGTACAGTTGGAAGGGGTCGATGTGCTGGCATAATCAGGTTGTAAGACTACCACTACTTTAACTTAGTACTGTCATGTTTTTACTATGTTTGAAGTTGTGTAGCTGCATTGTATTGTTGGTAAGTATTTGGTCATGTGTGTTGTTAGTTCTACATTACTGGGAGCATATTGTGTCTGGCCAGTTTCCATTAGGGACACTGTACTTTGTGACACTTGTGTCAGGTTTTGGGGATTGCTTTGTTTGCTCTCACATAGCATGACATGCCATGGTGTGTTGGGTGGCAGTGCTGGGGAGGGGTTGGGTGACATGGCACTGTTGTCATGTTGTATTTTGCAAGGGGGTAATGAATTTAGCAGCATAGAGGTGTGTCTTTTGATGACACAGCATTGGTGATGTTTGTGTAGGTAGGGATGCACACAATGTAACACTTCCAGGTGACCAATCTCAGGCTGGTATGGTTGTGACAGTTGACTGTCCCTTATGTCATCATCATTGATTGTCAGCTGGTATGTGCCAGGGCTGTGTGCACTCCACAGGGGTGTGATTTTAGGTGAAGTAATTAGCCACCAGCTGCGTACGGGCTGCCTCACCCCGTGACCTTTCCCCTCCCATGCGCAGCGGCCGTGCATGTGGTTGGGGTTGTGGGGGCACCACCATGTCCACCGGCAGGCCCCGGCGTGTTGCAATGTTGTGCAGGACACATGCTGCCATTATGATCCTGCACACTACTGGGGGAGCGTATAACAGCTGCCCGCCAGAGCGCTCAAGGGAGCAAAAGCGTGACTTGAGCACTCCGAATGTGCGCTCCACTATGCCCCAGGTTGCAATGTGGGCTATGTTGTATCTTACCTCGGGTGGCGTGGTGGGGTTCCGAATTGGCGTCATCATGTGGGTGCTCAGAGGGTAGGCACTGTCCCCTGGGGAGGTGGTGATGGGTATCATTAGTGGGGTTGTGACATTACTCAGTATCTGACATGTATGCATGTGCTGTGGCATTTATACTCACCGAGCAGCCATGTATCGCCATGCCGCCCAGCTTCTAGGTCCCGGTTTAGGGTTGACATTCTGTAAATAAAACTGTCGTGGGTGGACCCTGGATTGTTGGCATACACTGAGTTGAGGATTCCCTTGGCATCACATACTACCTGCACGTTGATGGAATGCCAGTGCTTGCGGTTTCTATAGATGTGCTCTGATGCCCTGGGGGGACGTAGAGCCACATGGGTGCAATCAATGGCACCTAGGACTTTGGGGAATTGTGCCACCCCGTAGAAATCCTGGACGGCAGCCTGCCTTTCTGCAGGTGTTCTGGACAGGTATATGTGCCTGCAGACTGATGGGCGTGCAGTCATGATGGCCAAGACCTGGTGTAGGCAGTGTGACTGTGTGGCCTGCACATCCCCCCCCCCACTATAGCACTTGTCCGCTGAAATGATCCAGTGGCCAAGAAGTGCAGTACATTGAGGACCTTCTCCAGGGGGCTGAGTGCTTAGGAGCACAGGGTGGGTGATGTGAGGCCATCCTCCCACTCACTCACCAGGTCGAGTATTATGTGAGGTGGAAACCTGTATCTCCCATACACCTGGTCATCAGGCATCCCAAAAAGGCTGGTTCTGGGTGTGAAAATTCTGGGCCTGACTATCCTCCTCCTCCTCCTGCGGTATCCCACGACCACTGCTGCTAGGAACGGTATATTCATCCTGGCGTCTGAGCTTGTTTGTTGTTTGCGTGCACTTTTATGCTGCGCGGGTCCACGTACGCCTGCTTCCTGCTGGCGTACGTGTTTCCGGATTAGCGTGTCTTTTTTGGCGCATGCGTTAGCCCTGTTCGATTTCATGAATACGTGTTTTGAACGTGCATGTGGGCGTTCCGCGCATTTGCCTCCTGTACTTCCCCCATGACGCCCACATTTTCATGCGTTGTTCCCCATTCCGCGTGTCACGCCCCCTGTTCCTCCTACATAGTGCGCCGCGCTATGTGCGATTTCGCTGTGCCCATAGCGCACGCTGTTTGGAGACGTGTGAGCCAGCGTGCGCATGCTGAATTTTGGCGTACATCCTGTGATTTACACACGCACGGACTTCCATGAATCGCTGAGCATGGGTTTCGCTGCGATTTTCGCACTGGCACTGCGATTCGCACGCTTTCGCACGCTTTCGCACGCTTGCACCGAAAATGTCAGCGCACATTAATTCCATGAATCGGCCTGACAGTATTTATTAAATATGTATGCACATTGATATACAAAGATAGGGAATTTACAAATCTACACATAGTGGGCTCTTTTCATAAATTGTTTAGACTCTGCAGTCAGGGTTTTGCAATGTGAATTCTGAACGACAGGAAAAACTGGTTTTGCAGGGTTGGAGGCCGAAGGAGAGGTAATGATTAACCAAGCCGATGGTGAGCCAACCAAACCGGCCAGGGTTTTTATGGCTTGGCAGTATCTTGGAATGCAGATGTAATCCTTTTAATTGCATGGGAGCTTGTTCAGAGGGATCTAGCCATTTGCTTTTGACCAATAATAAACTTGGGGTGAAGTGACGCTCGATGCCAGAGTGACTGATACTTCATGGGTTTTCGATAGGTTTTTCAGGATGTGACCAGAGGCTGTGCATGTTGAATTGGTAGTCGTTTAGATTAGAGTGTTCCAGAGATGGTTATCGCCAATTCAAGGGGAACCTTTTTATTCCTGTGCAATTGCATTTAGGGTTAGAAGGTCTCATGCCAGCTGCGACTTTTAATTAATTATATTTATATGTGAATGTGATGATGACACGACCTACCACGGACAAATCCTAAAAGAAGGTGTGTTTTACACATGATCTGAAGATGGTAGTTACGATTATCGGGACCAATTAGAATGGGGGAATTGGACAAAGATTGGATTTCTTTTGTATAGGTCTTGACCAATCACATGTGGGGGTTGGATTGTAATAAAATATATGGGAGTATTTTAACTGTTGCAAAAATATTTATAATGTGTCAAATTGTGTGGTTCGTGGAGACTTGCTTTAGTTTGACTCTACCGTGTCATCTAGCCCCTGCCGGGAAGATTGCACAATAAACTTTCTTTACTTACAAATGTGCACTTGCTTCTTAAGTGGTGGGCATGCTTTCGGTTAAGGTGATTAAAGGCCCATCTGCACTTGCACAATGTCCATTTTTCCTATGGCTCGATTCTTTTATGTATGCTCTGAACAATGAAACACCCCTCTGAACCCTCCCTGATTTGGCACTAAGCTCCTAAATCACCAGTGACTTAAGTACTCGCCTCTGTAAATGTAAAGGCCTCATATCAAACCAATGTAGTGTATGCCGTGAGTGCGGGAAATATCCAGGAAATGCCTCTATTTGCCATCATTGCTTTTAGAGTCAAAATCAAATATTCTCACCTATAATAAACACATGTTGGCAGGTTCCCCTTCAAACTGAGAAATACATTCTCCTTGTAATTTCCCCTTGAGAGGGAGACTGTGTTCTGACTTCAGTGGTTGTGTTTCTTCCTCTGTCCTTTGTGATCTTGTGTCTGGATTTGATCTTTCTTTGAATTTAGTATAATCAACCCAAATTTGATAAAAATTAAAGTAAAGTTGTGGGATTGGTGTAATAAGCAACGTGAGAAAATACAAGAGTACAACGCATATAATCATTACTCAAATAAGAGAGTTAATAAATTGCCTGGGTGTTTATCTCTGTTTCTGGAATATAGGGTCAGAATGAAGCACCTTAGATTCAGGCTAAACATTTTGTGCATATTGGATGTAATGGGCCCTCGACAGGGGCTCATGTGTCAAGACCAAGTTTGTCTCTGTAAGGTAGCAGAAGAGTAATGAAACATCTGATTTTATAATGTCATTAAACAAGGTGTCCTAGAGATCATTAGTTGCAGAGATGTGTATCTGATATATTAGTGGATTAAGCTGAATCATTCTGGGTCCTGTTGTTTGTTGGTAGTAACCATTGCACTTGTTCACTTTATTAAGGAGGTATACCAGCTGCCAGCTGAAGATTTTATTGAAGGATTTTAGATAATGTTATTGTTCAATTGGTTGTATTTATTGCACAGGTTCACTTTATTGAGAAAGTGTATTATCTGCTAGGTGCAATTCTCTTATGTTTTTTTTATTGTGCAACTGATTAATTGATGTTATGGAAAACGTGAATAATGGTGATTGTTATTTATATCGAGGAATAAGTTGATTGTTGGATGTTTTATAAGTGTAACAAATAAAAAACAAATTAAGGATTTTTCTACACCAGTGGAGCTGAAAAAATGTTTTTTTATCTTGTTGGATCCTTCACACATTATCAATGGGCACAGGATACTGATTTGATCCTGTGATCCGTAACCAATATTTACCTTCGAGACGGCAAGTGTGACTGATTGCACTGATGTTGTAAGGTCTGGAAAGATAGATTTGTTCGATACCCAGCAGCACAGCTAGGAGCTAAGTCTCAGGCCTTGCTTTCAGGAGCCCCTCAATGCTTGATCATCGGCAGGCCTTGGGACCTATGTTCTGCTAGCCATCTTTACCACAAACTCCGGTAGGCCCTGGGACCTGTTAAATATTTCAATCTGTAGATTTTCAGCATATTCCTCTATGTGCCTAACTTGGCATCTGGGACTCCTGTAATGAACACATGTTTCTGCTGATGGCGTTCCTCAAGATCATCATTGTACTCAGCAGATGGCATACTATTAATATTGATGCAAAAACATCTGCCAATCCTGATATGCAATGTTGTGATACCATGCTTATGAAACCCCAAGTTGCAGTTAACGTAATTCCGTTTAGCAACTACGTTGTCAATACTTTTTGAATGCATATTTTAATCGGAATCTGAAAAAGCAGGTCTTTGTTCCGGTGTATCACTACCTTTAGACCTGCAGCCTCTCCCACCTTCTACGGTCTTTTTGGACCAGCTTTTTATAATGTTTTCAAAATGAAGAAAGGGATTTTTTAAAGTTTGACACATGTGGTAATAATTTGAGTTTATGAACTCAGGTTGGCTGGTTTGCTCTTCATGGTGCAAAAAAAAAGAATGTTTCTTTTTTTAAAGATCTTTCTTTAAAATTCTTACAAAAAGAATAACAAAACACATAGCTCATGACAAAATAATCAGCCGACAAAGATACAAGAAGATTATAAATTCTATGTCAAGACTCGGAGGTTCAGATTTTGCTCTCACTTCTCTTTACTTACTCGAGCAGCAATTTAACCAACAAACATAAAAAACAAATAACCAACAAAAACTACAAATCCCAACAAAACCATTGCATTTGTAGTCTGTTTTTCATAGGTTGTTCCAATCACGTGACTTCATCATCCAATTACACTTCTCCTGTCCTCTATAACACTAACTGCCCCCATAGTCCTTCCTCTTTCTTTGCTGCTCGAGCAGCCGAGATAAGTGCTTAATCTGATCTTTATACTGATGTTGTTTATGTGAATGATTAATGTATGGATTAGTAGGTGTACGTGCGCGCGGTTAGGGTGCATAAGGCATGCAGCGCGTTAGGATTAATTGGCGGAGCATATCCGCGGAGAGGGGACGCGACGGGACTCTTTGGGTTCTGGCGCCATTGCGAACTTAGAGGGTTAGAGAGAAGCAGCATTTAGTGTGCGTGAGGAAAAGGAACAGCTTATCGAACCGAGTAATCTATTGAGCAGCAGGATTCTACTGGTGTATCTTGGAGAAAAGAGCGAGAAGCTCTACTTGATGAGCTGCGGGCGCCATCTGGTGGTTGACAGTGTCACCGCAGGCTGATATAAACACTAATGCCATAAAGAACGGGCCAGCCCAGGTAAAGTTGATTAGACTCCTCATTGTTCTGCCTGCTGGGGAGGAGACTTTAAAGAGATTGCTAACATATACTGAGACTCGCCAAGCTACAGTGAAGTATATTTTGGCGGGTGCAGCCTAAGTAAACTGCAGATACATTTATAAGGCACTGCCAAAAAGATGAGTGATTACTCAGAAGGATCAGAGGGTCCTCACATAAGCGGCTTGCGCATGAGCGAAGCAGTTCAAAGAATGGAAAGTGCCGAGAGGCCCTCTAGTCAGAGGGGCATATTAAGGGACCTGGCTGCTTTGTCGCAAGGCAAGACATACAGGAAAAAAGGGGGAAGTAAGAATAAAACCCGCAGGGACCGTAGCACCTAGACCCCCCCGGGTTCACCTCGCAGATCTAGAGCGGGGAAAAGGAAGTCACAAGCCCAAGTGAGTCTGATGACGATTACTGCATAAGCAGTTCAAGATCTGAGGAATTCAGTTTATCAGAACCTCAGACCTCCCCAGATGAGGATGAATCGGAGCCTAAAAGCAAAAGAGGCAGGAGGGAAGAGGAGGAACCACTGAAAGATGAGCTTGACCCAGACGACCTGGTGCATCCAAGGTCCAATGAGTGGGATCCTCCGGAAAAGATTGCGGAATACATCAGGAGACGGTTGAGGGCACCGTTGAGTAAGCAAGCAAGAAGCAAACTAAAGGCAGAATGCACGAGGCCGAGGGTTCCAGACAGGGTAGCTGAGACCCCTGAGATTGATGACAGGATCCTCACGTTCCTGGGCAGATATGGCAGGGACGTGAAGAGGGGCATTGACAGGTCCTGGTGGTCCTGTCAAGATAAATTGTTGGGCATGTTGGGGCCAATTACAAAAATCTGGCAGCTGGCGGAAGAGGCAAAAGCTAAGAAGGAGCCCATGGATCCGGACATTGTAGCTGGTTGGGCACAGAGGACCCTCTGCCTGTTGGGTAACGCTAATACAGCGCTGGCCACTGAGAGGAGGAGGTCCATTTTAATGAAATTGGACGCCAGGCTGGCTGATATGGCGACATCAGAACAGGCGATGGCAGCGAAGGGCAAGCTCTTTGGGGACCTGTTTATTAAGGACATGGCTAAGTTTGCCAGCACATATGTGTCTATGGACAGAGCTCAATCTTCCTTGAATAAAGTATTTGGCCGAAGAGTTTTTGACAGGGCTGTAGGAGGAAAGGACCGCTCGTCCACCCGTGGCCATTATAGAGGCTCCTATAGAGACAGATCTAATTGGAAACAAGAAGATCGAAGATCCAACCCCTTCTTCCCTTCTAGGGGAAGAGGCAGGGGTAGAGGTTGGAGAAGCAATAATAGACAACAACACCAGAGCAATTCAGGTGAGAGGAGTAAGAACAGTAGAAAAGATGGATGTGAGTATTCCTCCAGTAGGAGGAAGAGTGGAGTTGTATGTAGAAAAATGGGAGGAGTTGTCCTCAGGTGCATGGGTGAGACAGACTGTGCGAGGTTTTCAGTTGGAGTTCTGGCGAGATCCATATCAAGCGATGTTGCTGAGGCAAATAAGGTTCAGCAAGCAAGACGAGGAGCTTCTAGACAGAGAGGTAGAGTTACTCAGGGTAAAGAACGCAATAGGTCCAGCCTCAGAAGGTCTGGGAGGTTTCGTAAGCAATCTGTTTTTAGTGAAAAGGAAAAACAAGGTAAGACCGGTGATAAATCTGAAAGGATTGAATTATTTTCTAGTGTACAGGCACTTCAAGATGGAAGGGATTAATCTTTTAAGAGATGTCCTCCAGAAGGGGGATTGGTTGGATAGACCTCAGAGATGCATACTTAACGATTCTGATTCAAAGAGATCGGAGGAGGCTATTACAGTTTATATGGAAAGGACAGAAGTGGGAGTTCAAATGTCTTCCGTTTGGACTGGTGTCAGCTCCACGGTGTTTCACCAAGCTGTTGAAACCTGTGGTAAGATATCTGAGAGAGCAGGGGATCAGGATGATCATTTATCTCAACGATATCTGCCTGATGTGTCAGGACAGGGAGATTCTAGCAGAACAGGTTCGGATAACTACTGTTTTGTTACAACAACTTGGGTTTTTGATAAACTGGGAGAAGTTGGAATTAGAGCCAGTGAAGGAAATGGAATTCCTAGGCTTCAGTTTAGAGACAACACAGGGTTTTCTCAAACTGTCATTAGAGAAGGTGAATTCAATAAAGGAAGAGATCAAGAGTATGATGACAAAGCAGGAGATTTCATTGAGGGAAATAGCGAGATTGGTAGGCCGTCTGTCATCATCAATTCAGGTGATATTCCCAGGACCTCTGCACTACAGAGCGTTGCAGAGGCTGAAGATAGATCGGTGTCCGCAAACTGGTCGACTGCAATTTGGTCGACACCATTTGGTCGAATGCCAAATGGTCGAATTTTTTTTTTTTATATATATATGTGTTTTGTGGGTTTTCGTGTGGGAAAAAAAAAAAGAAAAAAAAGGGGGTTGGGGGGGGGGACCCCCCCAAAAAAAACCAAAAAAGGGGTAAAAAAAATAATAAAAAAAAAAATCGACCATTTGGCATTCGACCAAATGGTGTCGACCAGTTGTCCTGTCGACCAAATGTTTTCGACCAATTGACTGGGAACCGATAGATCATCTCAGGAGAGGTCTATCTTACGAACAGAAGCTAGCTATGTCGCAGGAGGCAAAGTTGGAACTGGAATGGTGGTCCTACCACATGGAGGCATGGAATGGCAGGGCGATATTTGTCTCATCTCCGGACCTGGTGATAGAGTCGGATGCCAGTCGATGGGGATGGGGAGCCAGGTGTGGAGACCAATCGACAGGGGGGAGATGGTCGAGCGAGGAGTTGGGTCTGCACATCAATTGCATTGAGCTTCTGGCGGAATCCTTCGCAGTCCGGTGTTGGACCTGGGAAGGAGTGAAAGGTGACATTCTGTTGAAGATGGACAATGTTTCGGCAGTCAAGATATATATAAATCGACTGGGCGGAACGAGGTCAAAGATGCTGACAGAGATGGCCAGAGTTTTGGCAGATATGCCTCCAAAAAGGAATACGTGTGAGAGCGGAACACCTGCCAGGGGATCTCAATCTGGTAGCAGATTTGAATTCTAGATACTTGAGGGACTCCAGCGATTGGCAACTGGACAACTAAGTATTTTAGGAGATAATGCGTCACAGGGGTCCGTGTCAGACAGATCTGTTTGCGTCCGGATTGAACAGGAAGATCTCCAGGTTTCACAGCTGGAGACCGGATCCGGAAGCAACAGTGACAAATGCATTTCTCCAAGTCTGGGGACCAGCAAGAGAATATGCTTTCCCTCCATTCGCCATGATAGCGCGCACAGTGGCTTAAGTTGGGTGGCAAGAAGCTACGGTGGTTCTAGTAACACCAGACTGGAGAGGTCATGCTTGGTTTGCGGACCTTCTGGAGTTGTCTTACGAGGCTCCAATTCTGTTGCCACGCAGAGAGGACATATTGTTAAATCCAGCAGGAGAAACTCACCCTTTGGTGAGGTCAGGGAATTTAAACCTCATAGCTTGGGCGATTTCAGGAAAAATTGGTCTAAGCCAGGACTTTCAGGGACGGCTCAGGAATTTATTAGAGAGTCAAGGGCCCCAGCCACAGGGAGGGCCTATAGAGTGGCATGGGGTAAGTGGAGTGATTGGTGTATGGAGAGAAAGGTTGATCCCGTACGAACAAATGTAGTTCACATAGTGAATTTTTTAGCATCACATGCAGCGCAGGCAAAGGCTTACAGGACCATTAACAATTATAGATCGGCGATTCTGGCAGGTCATGTGTACATTGAGAGTAAGCCAGTAGGTGAGCACCCTCTGGTATGTAGGGTCCTGAAAGGGATCAGATGCATGAGACCACCCACACCTAAATATTCTCATTTGTGGGATGTGAGTGTGGTATTAAAGATGTTTGAGACTTGGCCAGACAATGAGTATTTGTCTAGGAAAGCGCTGTGGGCTAAGTTAACTACTCTGTTATGTTTGATTTCATGGAAGAGAGCGTCAGATGTGAAGGCTTTAGAGCAGGGGTGCACAACTGATTTTGACAGAGGGCCGAAAGTACCTTAAATGAGGGCTATAGTGGGCCGAAAAGCAAATGTGGGCGGGGCGGTAGGCGGGGCGTGGCAGGATGCTTTTTAAACCCCCAATTTGTACTAAACACATGGAAAAAGAATGTTTTTGAGGGGTGACGATTTAGTTATTGCCCCATGTGATACCTCCACGTTATCTTCTATTTCTAGCTATTTGCTTAGCTCTGCAGAAAAATTTCCGAGACATTGGTCTTCTAAAATATTATCTATCATGGTGAACGCTGATATATCACTTGAACTTCTGGTACTTTACCCAGAGCAAGCCAAGAAAAAGGTATACATGATAGACTGGATTGATACAAGAACTCAGTGCTTAACCTACAAAGACTTTGATCCTGCAATTTTTGGTCCCAAGCGTTATAAGGATATAGCTGCGTATTTACGTTTGGCCCCATCTGCTGCTACAAGAATGGCCATTCTGCGGTTGCGGTTCAACATCTGGCCCACTCGGGAGGTTAAAACAAAAAGAAAGCAAATTCCCTCTGACATGAACTGGTGTAGGTTTTGCAAAAATATAACGATCGTTGAAACTCTACAACATTTATTACTGAACTGTCCTGCGCTATGTACCTTGAGAAAACTGCACTTTGCTAACCACTTTGCGTACTTTGCACAAATTGACCCAAGAAATAGATGGATCGCCATGGCAGCCACTGAATGTATGAGTATAAGAATTGCAACCATCAACTTTTTAAAAGCCCTAAACATGGAATGAAATTAAGAGTTCTTTACTTGTTGATATTTTAGCATCTTTTAAACCTTAATGAATACTTGTGTTACTTGGATTTGATGTTTATGGATTTTTCTATTTTTATAAATTGTAAATTGAAAAAGTTGATATAACTTCAACTATATTCAATAATAAAAAAAAAAAAAAAAAAAAAGTTATTGTATCTCGCCTGTTTAATTAACCTAGATACACTATGCCCCATGGCCCCCTCACCCCAACAAAACACTATGCCCCATGGCCCCCTCACCCCCAACCAAACACTATGCCCCATGTCCCTCGCCCCCAACCAAACACTATGCCCCATGTCCCTCACCCCCAACCAAACACTATGCCCCATGGCCCCCTCACCCCCAACCAAACACTATGCCCATGTCCCTCACCCCCAACCAACCACTATGCCCCATGGCCCCCTCACCCCAACCAAACACTATGCCCCATGGCCCCCTCACCCCCAACCAAACACTATGCCCCATGTCCCTCACCCCCAACCAAACACTATGCACCATGGCCCCCTCACCCCCAACCAAACACTATGCCCCATGGCCCCCTCACCCCCAACCAAACACTATGCCCCATGGCCACCTCACCCCCAACCAAACACTATGCCCCATGTCCCTCACCCCCAACCAAACACTATGCCCCATGGCCCCCTCACCCCCAACCAAACACTATGCCCCATGGCCCCCTCACCCCCAACCAAACACTATGCCCCATGGCCCCCTCACCCCCAACAAAACACTATGCCCCATGGCCCCCTCACCCCCAACCAAACACTATGCCCCATGGCCCCCTCACCCCCAACCAAATCCCCCAACTCAGCACACACACAAACATGCACCAATACAGACCCGAACCCCCACCCCCCAACTCAGCACACACACAAACATGCACCCATACAGACCCGAACCCCCACCCCAGCACACAAACATGCACCCATACAGACCCGAACCCCCCACCCCCCAACTCAGCACACACACAAACATGCACCCATACAGACCCGAAACCCCCACCCCCCAAATCAGCACACACACAAACATGCACCCATACAGACCCGAACCCCTCACCCCCCCAACTCCAAACCCCCACCCCCAACTCAGCACACACACACTCAAGCATGCACCCATACAGACCCGAACTCCCAACCCCCCCAACTCGGCACACACACAAACATGCACCCATACAGACCCGAACCCCCCACCCCCCAACTCAGCACACACACAAACATGCACCCATACAGACCCGAACCCCCCAACCCCCAAATCAGCACACACACAAACATGCACCCATACAGACCCGAACCCCCCACCCCCAACTCAGCACACACAGAAACATGCACCCATACAGACCCGAACCCCCCACCCCCCAACTCAGCACACACACAAACATGCACCCATACAGACCCGAACCCCCACCCCCCAACTCAGCACACACACAAACATGCACCCATACAGACCCGAACCCCCCACCCCCCAAATCAGCACACACACAAACATGCACCCATACAGACCCGAACCCCCCACCCCCCAACTCAGCACACACACAAACATGCACCCATACAGACCCGAACCCCCCACCCCCCAAATCAGCACACACACAAACATGCACCCATACAGACCCGAACCCCCCACCCCCCAACTCAGCACACACACAAACATGCACCCATACAGACCCGAACCCCCCACCCCCCAACTCCAAACCCCCACCCCAACTCAGCACACACACACTCAAGCATGCACCCATACAGACCCGAACCCCCCACCCCCCCAACTCAGCACACACACAAACATGCACCCATACAGACCCGAACCCCCCACCCCCCAACTCAGCACACACACAAACATGCACCCATACAGACCCGAACCCGCCCACCCCCCAACTCAGCACACACACAAACATGCACCCATACAGACCCGAACCCCCCACCCCCCAACTCAGCACACTCACAAACATGCACCCATACAGACCCGAACCCCCCACCCCCCCAACTCAGCACACACACAAACATGCACCCATACAGACCCGAACCCGCCCACCCCCCAAATCAGCAAACTCTCAAACAAGCACCCATACAGACCCGAACCCCCACCCCCCCAACTCAGCACACAAAAAACATTCAAATCAAAACATTCATACACATCCGACACACATCCAACACCCCCCCACCCCCGCATCGCAACATACACACAAAATACATTCAAATACAAACATTCACACACCCCCCCACATCTCAACATACACACAAAATACATTCATACACATCCGACACCCCCCCACCCCCGCATCTCAACATACACACAAAATACATTCAAATACACACATTCACACACCCCCCCACATCTCAACATACACACAAAATACATTCAAATACATTCATACACATCCGACACACCCCCCCACCCCCGCATCTCAACATACACACAAAATACATTCAAACACAAACATTCATACACATCCGACACACCCCCCCACCCCCGCATCTCAACATACACACAAACATGCACCCATACAGACCCGAACCCCCCACCCCCCAACTCAGCACACTCACAAACATGCACCCATACAGACCCGAACCCCCCACCCCCCAACTCAGCACACACACAAACATGCACCTATACAGACCCGAACCCCCCACCCCCCAAATCAGCACACACACAAACATGCACCCATACAGACCCGAACCCCCCACCCCCCAACTCAGGACACACACAAACATGCACCCATACCGACCCGAACCCCCACCCCCCAACTCCAAACCCCCACCCCCAACTCAGCACACACACACTCAAGCATGCACCCATACAGACCCGAACCCCCCACCTCCCCAACTCAGCACACACACAAACATGCACCCATACAGACCCGAACCCGCCCACCCCCCAAATCAGCAAACTCTCAAACAAGCACCCATACAGACCCGAACCCCCACCCCCCAACTCAGCACACAAAAAACATTCAAATCAAAACATTCATACACATCCGACACACATCCAACACCCCCCCACCCCCGCATCGCAACATACACACAAAATACATTCAAATACAAACATTCACACACCCCCCCCACATCTCAACATACACACAAAATACATTCAAATACATTCATACACATCCGACACACCCCCACACCCCTGCATCTCAACATACACACAAAATACATTCAGATACACACATTCACACATCCCCCCACATCTCAACATACACACAAAATACATTCAAATACATTCATACACATCCGACACACCCCCCCACCCCCGCATCTCAACATACACACAAAATACATTCAAACACAAACATTCATACACATCCGACACACCCCCCCACCCCCGCATCTCAACATACACACAAACATGCACCCATACAGACCCGAACCCCCCACCCCCCAACTCAGCACACACACAAACATGCACCCATACAGACCCGAACCCCCCACCCCCCAACTCAGCACACACACAAACATGCACCCATACAGACCCGAACCCCCCCACCCCCCAACTCAGCACACACACAAACATGCACCCATACAGACCCGAACCCCCCACCCCCCAAATCAGCACACACACAAACATGCACCCATACAGACCCGAACCCCCACCCCTCAACTCAGCACACACACAAACATGCACCCATACAGACCTGAACCCCCCACCCCCCAACTCCAAACCCCCACCCCCAACACAGCACACACACACTCAAGCATGCACCCATACAGACCCGAACCCCCCACCCCCCCAACTCAGCACACACACAAACATGCACCCATACAGACCCGAACCCCCCCACCCCCTCAAATCAGCAAACCCTCAAACAAGCACCCATACAGACCCGAACCCCAACCCCCCAACTCAGCACACAAAAAACATTCAAATCAAAACATTCATACACATCCGACACACATCCAACACCCCCCCACCCCCGCATCTCAACATACACACAAAATACATTCAAATACACACATTCACACACCCCCCCACATCTCAACATACACACAAAATACATTCAAATACATTCATACACATCCGACACACCCCCCCACCCCCGCATCTCAACATACACACAAAATACATTCAAATACATTCATACACATCCGACACCCCCCCCCACCCCCGCATCTCAACATACACACAAAATACATTCAAATACACACATTCACACCCCCCCACATCTCAACATACACACAAAATACATTCAAATACATTCATAAACATCCGACACACCCCCCACCCCCGCATCTCAACATACACACAAAATACATTGAAACACAAACATTCATACACATCCGACACACCCCCCCACCCCCGCATCTCAACATACACACAAAATACATTCAAACACAAACATTCATACACATCCGACACACCCCCCACCTCCGCATCTCAACATACACACAAAATACATTCAAACACAAACATTCATACACATTCGACACACCCCCCACCCCGCATCACAACATACACACAAAATACATTCAAACACAAACATTCATACACATCCGACACACCCCCCACCCCCACATCTCAACATACACACAAAATACATTCAAACACAAACATTCATACACATCCGACACCCCCCCCCCCACATCCGACACACACCCCCCCGGCAACATACACACACAAACATAAAGCAAAACAAACCCGACACACAAACACAAACAGACCACTTACCGGAGACTTGCTGGAAGGCAGGCAGGTAAGCGGCAGGTAAGCTGGAACGCTGGAATCACACTACGACTGGCGTGGTCCAAGGTTGAAATGCCTTCCGGCATCAAGCCTTATGGACCACGCCAGCCGTAGTGCTGGCCCTCCATTGGTGCAGCACACACGCATTACGTGGCTCGTAGGAGCTACGTGGTGCGTGTGTGTGCTGAGCCAATGAGGGCCAGTGTTTTTACCGGCCCAGAAGACAACAAAGACTTTCCTAATGGAGGGCGGCCGCGGGACGCCCTCCATTAGGAAAGTCTTTGTGCCTCGCGGGCCGGTCAAAAGGGCATGGCGGGCCGCAACTGGCCCGCGGGCCGTATGTTGTGCACCCATGCTTTAGAGTTAAATAGGAGATCTTTTTCACCTTCAGGAGTAGTATTTTATGTAAAGAAGAGAACAAAGACAAACATTAAATCGGTTGAGTACATGTCCTTTCCGGGGAAACCTAAATTGTGTCCAGTTAGATGTTTGAAAGTGTATGAAGAAAGAGCGAATAGGTTGAGACCTAATGGGGAATATCAATTGCTGATAGCTATTAGGAAACCTTTTAAGGCGGTAGCAGCAGCCACTTTGTCTAGATGGGTAAGGTGGTGCATGGCAGAGGCAGGTATAGATGTAGGTCACAGTTTGGGGCACATTCCACTAGGGGTGCTATGGGGTCATCTGCTTTTATGGCAGGAGCCCACCTAGAAGTTATTTTGAAGGCGGCAGACTGGTCTAATGAGGAGACGTTTAATACTATTTATTTTAGACCGGTAGAACAAGTAGCATCGTTGGTGGTAAGTAAGCTTTAAACGAGCATAATCTGAGCCTCCGAGTCTTGACATAGAATACAGATTTTCCATACATTCGTTACAGAAAGTCATGATTCTATTAAAGACTCGGAGGCGAAAGATTATTCCACCCAATTTCAATTGCTACACTGAAATGTGGTATTTGGAAAATAATGTGATGTTGTATTTGCTGTGGTGATGTTCTTGTTATGCGATTGCCCACCCGTTCATGATGAGATTGGTAATGGTTTTACTCCTACGTTCCGTCACCTTTCCTCCATACTTATGGGACATTCCTCCGTCCTGTGGGACGAGACGGAGCACTTTGTAAAAGCATCAAAATTTTGCAAAAATGTTAGTCCTTCCTCTCTTTTACGTGGGGTACCGCACGCGGCCGTAACCCCGCCCATCTTAGCTCCGCCCCGCGCATTGCCCATCAGTCCTTTTCTCCGTTCGTTCGAGACTGGACGCACTTAGCATCTGCGGAAGGTTTTTTCTTCCAACTTCCTCCTCTCTGGCTCTCGCTTGCGATCGCGTGATAGTCTGTCTATGCCTTTTCAGCTAGACTTCCTGAATTGTTCTTCTTGTCAGCGAGGCTTCGCTAGGGCGGATCCCCATCTTCTTTGTTTAGAGTGTTTGGGTCCTGACCACCAGTGGGATTCGTGTTTTTATTGCGATTCCCTTTCGGTCCGGGCACTTCAACGTCGGTTAGAACGGTGGGAGGAGGTGTTTCAGCCCACTCCTCCTGCGAATTTCCAATCCTTCATCGACGAGAAGAAGAAACGCCCGGTAAATTCTTTCATTTTTAGGGCACCCCGGCCGGGGGACTACTTTGCAGGGTCTTCCCAGGTCTGGGAGGAGCGTCAAGGGCTCTTTTACCGGGGCTTGCACTGAGGTGCCATCTAGGCCTAAAAAGTCTACCGGAGTTTTCTCCGAGGGTCTCCGTAAGGGGCCTGTGGGCACCGGATCACGATCCGAGGCCCCTCCTGTGGGGGCTGTTTGTAGACCTAGTTCTACTGAGTCGTGGGGTACCAGAACTCGCTCCGAGGCCTCCTTGATTGGAGCTTCCCTCATTTGTACCGGGGTGCGCCCCGAGGCCTCGGCTGGGCTTGTTGGTACCGAACAGAAGATCAAGGCCCAGCAAGAAGAGGCTACTACCTGACTCGGGTCCAAGGTCCCTCGTTTAGAGGCTAAGGTGACCAACAGTTCTGAGAGGCCTGTTAAGGCCTTGTCGGTGAAGAGTGTTCCTCATCGTTCCCGCTCTTGTGGTGACCCCAGAACTGTTGAGGGGGCAAGGAGTGAGGTTTCGAACCGTAAATCCTCCTTTACCGGTAGTGCCGAGGTCCTTCCTGCGAAGGCTAATTTGGCTGTTGGCATGTCACAAAAACATCCTAGGCCACACAGTACTGGCTCGGCCGAGGTTCCTTGTGTTAAGGCTAAAATGAAGACCCCTGACCCACTTGTGGGGACCCCTGCCTCACTTCAGACGATGTACAGGGCAATCAGGACAGCGAAGACCAGCCCGCTCTATCAGAACCTTTCATGATCGGGTGCTGGATATGATGTGTCTGTTGGATGTTCCAGTACCCGAGTCACCCGCTCCACAGGAGGGCGTGCTTTCGGGGGTGTTCACCTTGTCTCCTTTGGAGCGTACCGGCTTGTTCTTGCAGAAGGACGTTTTGGCCGAGGTCCGTAGAGTATGGGAAAAACCACACTCTGGACTGTTTGTCAATAAGAAAATTGACGCGCGCTACTGGCTTCATTCTTCGGAAGAGGTGGCCTTAGCGTCGTGTCCACTACCCTCCTCTACGGTCGTGGCTGCGGTCACTTTGCAGTCCAGACCTGCGGCATACTCCACTTTGACAGCTACACAGGTCCTGGGTAAAGAGTATAAACTTCTGGACTCCCTTGGAAGGAAGATTTTTGCTAACTCGGGCCTGCAATTGTGTCAGGCAATGCAGAGCTGGTGTTAGCGGGGGCGAATATGAAAATGTGGAAAGGTCTGTCGGAGTTTGAGGAGTTCATCCCCGCTGAAAAGCTTGAGGACTTCAAGGCGGGTTTGTCGGATGCCAGGGTCCTGGCTCAGGATCTGCTGGAGGCTGCGGCTCATCATGTCGATACTTCGGCCCGGGGCCTTATGCTTGGAGTGGATACTTCTTGTCAGGCTTGGCTGCACGCCAACAAGTTCTCTAAGGAGGTGCAGGACAAGGTTTTGGACCTGCCGTTTGACGGCAAGGAGATTTTTCATTCCACAACGGATGTGATGCTGACCAAAACGAAGGATAGCACCCAGACTGCCAAGTCCTTGTCTGTCCTGGTGAAACCACCTTTTAGGACACAGAGAACATTGTCACAACCCCGGCCCTCCTCTGGTTTCAGGGGGTTTCTGGACTGAAAATCCCACAGAGTCAATACCTCTTTGGAAAATTCCGCTGGAGGCAGCAACAGAGTCGATATTTCTCCCGCTCCTCAGCCTCCTCCTCAGGTTCAGGTGGCGCCGCCACTGAAAAACCAGCTAAATGAGGGTTCTCTGCGCTCGTACGAGACCCCGTGGGAGGATGCATTGCATCTCATTGGGAGACGTGGCAAACCATCACCTAAGACCGGTGGGTCTTGTCAGTCGCTCGGGCGGGCTTCCGCTTCCTCCTTCCCCCTACCCCACCCATCAATCCTCCTTTCCAACAATCTGGGTCACCATCCCTCAGGGCCGAGATCCAGAAGTTACTGGATCTCAGAGCGGTGGAACCCGTTCCCCTAGGGGACCGAGGGGAGGGCTTCTACTCCCGACTGTTTACGGTGCACAAACCCAACCAGGCTGGCCTGCCCACCATCCTAGACCTTCCCCAGTTCAATCTTTTCCTACCCCAAGAGAAATTCAAGATGATCACGCCTGCTCAGATAAAGTCCTCTTTGCAGATGGGCGATTGGCTCAGCATGGTGGACCTTCATGATGCGTACCTGCATATTCTGATCTGGAATCCACATCGGTGATACCTGCGCTTCTCTGTGGGAGAGGAGCATTTCCAGCTTCCTTTTAGCCTCAGCTCGGCACCGCGTGTCTTTACGAAGATGATGTCGGTGATTGCAGCTTATCTTCGTCTGCAGGGTATCTATGTGTATCCGTCTTTGGACGATTGGCTGTTACGCATGGAAAAGCCGCGTGCAATCTTCAGTCTCTCCTCCAGCTCCTGTTCCACCTTGGGCTGTCGGTGAACTGGCGGAAATCTTCCATGACGGTCTCTCAGGACTTGATTTTCCTGGGTTTTCACTGGAACACGATCGACTGCAGAGTTTACCTGACCGGGGACAGAATGGCAGATCTGTTGGCCATGTGTCAGATGTTTGCGCAGTCTGAGAGCATGTCGGCCTGGTGCTTCCACAGGCTTCTGGGCCTCATGGCGTATTGGCTCTACCTCTTGCTCGACTCAAGATGAGGCAATCTCAAATGGCTCTTTGGAGCTCTTGGCGTCAGGCTGTGGATCCGGACTCCAAGATGATATTGATTCCGGCTTCCATGAGAGCAGACCTGGCGTGGTGGTCGTCTCTCAGCAACCTGTCGGTGGGTGCAGGGTTTCAAGACCCAGCCCCGATGGTGACGGTTCCAACGGACTCCCCACTTCTGGGGTGGGATGCGACGTTGGATCTTCTTCAGATCTCTGACCTTTGGTCGCCTCAGGACTAGCTCCTTCACATAAATCATCTGGAGCTCCTGGCAATTTTTCTAGCGCTCAAGGCTTTCAGGCCGGTCATTGGCAACAAAGTGAAGTGGTCCGTATCCGCACGGACAATGTGGTGTCAATGTATTACATCAACAAGCAGGGGGCACCAAGTCTCCTCCTCTTGTGGATCTGACCATCCAGATTTGGGAGTGGGCAGTTTGTCAAGGTGTCTGGCTGGTAGCAGTACACATCCCGGGCCAGCTGAACGTCATGGCAGATGCCCTCAGTAGGCGGACAATGGTCAGCTATGAGTGGAAATTGAAGGCGGAGATTCTCTCATGGATATTCCTGTGTTGGGGCACTCCGGAAGTGGACCTATTCGCAACGTCGGCAAACAAGAAACTTCCTCTGTATGCCTCCAGAAATGGTCTGGGAGCCTCCTCTCTGGGGGATGCTCTCGAGATTCCTTGGCACAACATGAGGGCCTATGCTTTCCCGCCACTGCCTCTGATTCATCGGACGCTTTGCAAGCTGAGGAACACGGTGAACTGTTCTCTTCTGCTTATATCCCCGTGGTGGCTGGCCGGGTTATGGTTCTCAGAACTTCAACACCTGTCAGTGTGTGCATCGATCAGGCTACCGGTGAGTCCCCATCTACTTCACCAGAGAGATCGACAGTTGTGGCACCCCTCCCCACAATCGTTCAACTTGGCGGCATGGTCCCTGATTTCAGATCTCTAGAGCATCTCAACTTGTCTTCTGATTACATGCGAATAATTCAGGCAGCCAGGAAGCCTTCGACGAGGTCTCAGTATAGGAGCAAGTGGCTTTGGTTCTGTCACTGGTTCTTAGCCAAACAGCTAGACCCCAGGGTGGCTACGATTGACATGGTGCTGTCCTTTGTGTCTCACCTAGCAGAATCGGGCATTCATGTTCTGTCATGAAGAACTTATCTTTCGGCAGTAGCCGCTTACCTATCCACGGACCAGTGCTCTTATTCACTGTCAAATCCAGTGATTAGGAGACACTTTGCAGGTCTGACGTGTCTTTATCCTCCGGTTCGCAAGCCACACCCGACGTACGATCTGAATGTGGTCCTTAGGGCGATGTGCCATAAACCGTTGGAACCAATGGCCACGGTGGACCTTAAGCACCTTTCATGGAAGGTGTCTTTTTTGGTTGCCATTACTTCAGCAAGGCATGTGAGTGAGCTCCAAGCTCTGTCGGTGGAGCACCCCTTTTTGGTTTTCCACAAGGATAAGGTGGTCCTATGGACAAATCCTTTCCTGCCAAAGGTGGTCTCTGATTTCCATCTGAATCAGTCAATCTCCCTGCCGGTCTTCTTTCCGAACCCAGCTTCAGAAGTGGAAAGGGTGCTACATTGTTTGGATGTTAGAAGGGCTCTTAAATTCCATCTGGACAGAACATCTGAATTTAGGAGCTCTGCTCAACTGTTGGTGACCTTTGGTAATCCACAAGGTAAACAGGCCTCTAAGGCGACTATCTCCAGATGGGTTGCTGCCTGTATTATGGAGTCTTACACTGTCCAAGGACTGTAGCCTCCTAAAGGTATTCATGCACAGCTGGTGTGGGGCAAGGCAGCCGCAGTTGCCTTTCAGAAATATGTCCTCTGGGAGACCATCGCAAAAGCGCCTACTTGGGCCTCCCCATCGGCTTTTTGTAAACATTATTGTCTAGACCTGACCTCCAGATCGGATGCTCAGTTTGGCCAGGCTGTGCTGAAGAACCTTTTTCAATAACGGGGTTTCCATCCAGCCGTAGTTCCTGTGAGGAGTGCTTGGGAATCTCCCATAACTATGGGGGGAAGGGGACGGGACGTAGGAGTATGACCAGGTTACTCACCGCAGTGACCACCTTACTCCTAGTCCATAGTCCCCTTTCCTCCATACGCCCGCCTGCCGTCCCCTCTAATAAGGTTACTCTATTATTGCTTAAAGATCTCTGACCTGGCGATAGAAAAGGACTGATGGGCGATGCGCGGGGCGGAGCTAAGATGGGCGGGGTTATGGTCGCGTGCGGTACCCCACGTAAAAGAGTGGAAGGACTAACATTTTAGCAAAATTTTGATGCTTTACAAAGTGCTCCGGTCTCGTCACACAGGATGGAGGAATGTCCCATAAGTATGGAGGAAAGGGGACTATGGACTAGGAGTAAGGTGGTCACTACTGTGAGTAACCTGGTTAATATTTGTTTCAGGGATGGAGCAGAAAACAACGCCTTGAGAAGGAAGTAAGGGGAAGTTAAAGTCGTCTACCGGTTCGGGCGCAAGTTTGTATTTCGTTCAGCAAATGAAAGAGTAAGGACTATGGGGGCAGTTAGTGTAAAAGAGGACAGGAGAAGTGTAATTGGATGATGAAGTCACGTGATTGGAACAACCTATGAAAAACGGACTACAAATGCGATGGTTTTGTTGGGATTTGTAGTTTTGGCTGGTTATTTTTTTTCATGTTTGTTGGTTAAATTGCTGCTCGAGTAAGTAAAGAGAAGTGAGAGCATAATCTTTCGCCTCCGAGAATCATGACTTTCTGTAATGTGTGCAAAATCCGTATTGTCCAAAAGAAAATAAAGCTAACTTGGACTCAGACATTCTTTTTTTTAAAATAGAAATTCACTAACAGTGATAAAAGGATAACAACGCATCTACTTTCATCACAAACAAAAATTCTGTACAGGAACAGATTAAAAGTTATGCCTTGAGGCATCAGCTACAGACAGCTAATGAAACTTGAAAAATAATTTGCTTTTCATTCTCCGACCCACTGTTTCCATGCATTATGAAAGAACGTTTGTGTGACTAACATAACTTATGCATTGTGCCATCTAGCACAATAATTTCATTTAGTCAAATCAAAAGGCGTGCCAGGATTTTGGTTTGATTTGTACTAACCAAACCTCTTCTTGGACTACGATAGACATGTTCATGTGTTCCTGAAGATGGCCACATGGTGGCGGTAGCATGTCAAAAGAAAACAGCTGTGGTTGCCAGTTTTAAAGCTTCAGTTACCCTTTTCTGTCTATTTCCTCGACCTGATTTCCTAGTGCACTAAATACAACGACGACACTGCTGTTCGCCAGTAGATGTCCCCTTCCTTTTCTGTTCCACGTTGTATTATTCTGTTAAAGCTACAAGGGCCTCAGTATTAGCTGACATGACAGCAGTGGCCTAACAGAAAACGAGCCCCGCACCCCTGCAAACCCTGCTCAGCCCGCCCATCCCCCACAGCTTCTCAAAGAAGCTATACTGTGCCACAGACTCCAGGGTTGGCTTGCGTCATCACGCATGTTCAATATGACCATTCTGCCACAGTGGTACAATGCGCTCTGTGGTAGTGCAGAAACAATGGAGGTGGCAGCGTCTGGTCCCTGGTGCCCAAACGTACCAGCCTCTACCGGGCGTGTCCAGTAACATTATCATGTGCATGTCAATGGCAAAGGCAGCTTTTTACTTCAAAAGTGGGGGGCACGTGCATCAATAAATCATGACACCCTGCAAAAATACATTTTGGGTCCCTCAGTATGGTCTTTTTTGTATCTAGTCTGGCTCAGTCTGTAAATAAATTGCTGTGTGTGAATAAAGCACTCTCGCAGTTTATAAACAATTCAACTAGTTAGTAAATCATCGTCATTCTGTACATAAATCACCTATGAAAAGGGGAGCACCGACAAATACAATGAGAGCTCCTGGCTGCTTTGCATAAAATCAAAGAGCATTTTGGGAACATAAGAATGACCACACATTTTCTGTATATGGCCGATATGTCTGATAGTGATTTAAGCAGTTAAGCCTTCTGTCATTTCTCTGAACAATTCCTTTCACAGCTTGTTAACTGTTTAGCCACAGGGCGCTCATTCACGGGACTCACACCAGGACAGCCCCTGCTACGCCAGCCTGTCCGCCACCAGAGAGCTGGGGAACAAGCTGTCTTAGTAGGACTGCTTTCCTGCCGCCTATGGCCACCCTGCCCCAAAACGGCGCAGAAGGCGTCCGGCATGGACCATTACTACACTGGGAAGTGTTAACGCCTGGCGTTGCCAGTCACTGAGCATGAAATGCTTTGTGACCACATTTCTTAATGAACCCCTTGGACAGACCCTTAACAAGTGAAACATAAATGTCCACCAATATGCAGATGACACCCAACTATACTTCCAAATGTCCTCACCTTCACACCTCCACACCCTCAAATCCTGTCTCTCCGTCATCACCAACTGGATGGCCACCCACTTCCTCAAACTCCACCCTTCCAAAACAGAAGAGCTCCTCATCTGCCCCAAGGCACAAACCCGAACTTACCCCCTGTATCGAAGAAGTTGCCATGGGCAACCCACACATATCTCTCTCCACACCTGTTAAATCCCTTGGCTTCACCATCCGCCCCCACCTTTGCTTCACACACCACATAGTCGCTGTCACCGAAACATGCAATCTACAACCGCTCCTCTCATGCAAAATCAGACACCTCCTTCCTCCTGACGATTTCTGCACCCCAGTCCAAGCATTGGTTCTCTCTAAATTGGACTATGGAAATGCTCGCCTAACTGGACGCCCCAACAACACACTCGCCCCTTGCAACTCATAGAAAGCACCGCAGCAAGACTTATCCTCCACGTCCCCAAACATTCACACATCACCCCATCGCTTGCCCAGCTCCTATGGCTCGCCATGCCTTCAAAGGACTATGAATTGCATTCAAAGCCATTTGCCTCTAAACCAAAACCCACACAAACACCAGACAAGCCAGCCAACACCTTGCACACAAAAACAAGCATTTGCCCACTTGGCATGGAACACCCTACCTCGCCGCATATGCACTGCATTCTCCATCAGAACGTTCAGAAAGAGCCTCAAGACATACCTGTTTCCCCACACATAACCCTGCCCTCCTCCACTGCTATCACTTATCTATCCTAATCATCCTATCGTTTCCTGGACCCTACCCTCCTCCACTGCTATCACTTATCTATCCTAATCATCCTATCGTTTCCTGGACCCTACCCTCCTCCACTGCTATCACTTATCTATCACTTATCTATCCTAATCCTCATATCCTTTCCTGGACCCTGCCCTCCTCCACTGCTATCACTTACCTATCCTAATCATCCTATCCTTGCCTGGACCGTGCCCTCCTTCCTGGACCCTACCCTCCTCCACTGCTATCACTTACCTATCCTAATCATCCTATCCTTGCCTGGACCGTGCCCTCCTCCACTGCTATCACTTATCTATCCTAATCAGCCTATCCTTGCCTGGACCCTGCCCTCCTCCACTCGTATCACTTATCTATCCTAATCATCCTATCCTTGCCTGGACCCTGCCCTCCTCCACTGCTATCACTTATCTATCCTAATCATCCTATCCTTGCCTGGACCCTGCCCTCCTCCACAGCTATCACTTATCTATCCTAATCATCCTATCCTTGCCTGGACCCTGCCCTCCTCCACTGCTATCACTTATCTATCCTAATCATCCTATCCTTGCCTGGACCCTGCCCTCCTCCACTGGTATCACTTATCTATCCTAATCATCCTTTCCTTTCCTGGACCCTACCCTCCTCCATTAATCATCCTTTCCTTTCCTGGACCCTACCCTCCTCCACTGCTATCACTTATCTGTCCTGGACCCTACCCTCCTCCACTGCTATCACTTACCTATCCTAATCATCCTATCATTTCCTGGGCCCTACCCTCCTCCACTGCTATCACTTATCTATCCTGGACCCTACCCTCCTCCACTGCTATCACTTACCTATCCTAATCATCCTATCCTTTCCTGGACCCTACCCTCCTCCACTGCTATCACTTATCTATCCTAATCATCCTATCCTTTCCTGGACCCTACCCTCCTCCACTGCTATCACTTATCTATCCTAATCATCCTTTCCTTTCCTGAACCCTACCCTCCTCCACTGCTATCACTTACCTATCCTAATCATCCTTTCCTTTCCTGGACCCTACCCTCCTCCACTGCTATCACTTATTTATCCTAATCATCCTTTCCTTTCCTGGACCCTACCCTCCTCCACTGCTATCACTTATCTATCCTGGACCCTACCCTCCTCCACTGCTATCACTTATCTATCCTAATCATCCTTTCCTTTCCTGGACCCTACCCTCCTCTACTGCAATCACTTACCTATCCTAATCATCCTATCCTTTCCTGGACCCTACCCTCCTCCACTGCTATCACTTATCTATCCTGGACCCTACCCTCCTCCACTGCTATCACTTACCTATCCTAATCATCCTATCCTTTCCTGGACCCTACCCTCCTTCACTGCTATCACTTATCTATCCTAATCATCCTATCCTTTCCTGGACCCTACCCTCCTCCACTGCTATCACTTATCTATCCTAATCATCCTATCCTTTCCTGGACCCTACCATCTCCACTGCTATCACTTATCTATCCTAATCACCCTTTCCTTTCCTGGACCCTACCCTCCTCCACTGCTATCACTTATCTATCCTGGACCCTACCCTCCTCCACTGCTATCACTTACCTATCCTAATCATCCTATCCTTTCCTGGACCCTACCCTCCTCCACTGCTATCACTTATCTATCCTGGACCCTACCCTCCTCCACTGCTATCACTTACCTATCCTAATCATCCTATCCTTTCCTGGACCCTACCCTCCTCCACTGCTATCACTTATCTATCCTAATCATCCTATCCTTTCCTGGACCCTACCCTCCTCCACTGCTATCACTTATCTATCCTGGACCCTACCCTCCTCCACTGCTATCACTTACCTATCCTAATCATCCTATCATTTCCTGGACCCTACCCTCCTCCACTGCTATCACTTATCTATCCTAATCATCCTATCCTTTCCTGGAACCTACCCTCCTCCACTGCTATCACTTATCTATCCTAATTATCCTTTCCTGGACCCTACCCTCCTCCACTGCTATCACTTACCTATCCTAATCATCCTATCCTTTCCTGGACCCTACCCTCCTCCACTGCTATCACTTACCTATCCTAATCATCCTATCCTTTCCTGGACCCTACCCTCCTCCACTGCTATCACTTATCTATCCTGGACCTTACCCTCCTACACTGCTATCACTTATCTATCCTGGACCCTACCCTCCTCCACTGCTATCACTTACCTATCCTGGACCCTACCCTCCTCCACTGCTATCACTTACCTATCCTAATCATCCTATCCTTTCCTGGACCCTACCCTCCTCCACTGCTATCACTTACCTATCCTAATCATCCTATCCTTTCCTGGACCCTACCCTCCTCCACTGCTATCACTTATCTATCCTAATCATCCTATCCTTTCCTGGACCCTACCCTCCTCCACTGCTATCACTTATCTATCCTAATCATCCTATCCTTTCCTGGAAACATTTTGTAATTTATTTTTTCAACTCCCACCTTTTCAATATTTGAACCACATAAGGAACTCTGAGATCCTCTGGGCAGGGCCAGCACTAAACAAAAATTCAAATAAATAAAGAAAACTCACATGCATCATTTTCTTTTTGAAACAAAGTAATAACTAGTCCCCCTTTAGAGAACAGTAGCAATTGTAAACAAGATATGCGTTAACCCCGAAAAGGGCTTTCTATGGGATTAAAGTAGAGCTGTTTTGTCGTAGGCACTTTGTTTCGTTTACTTTATCTTGAAATCAGGCACAGGACGAAATATGCATTTAATACCTCACGTGAAACAATGTGGCAAGTAACATCCTGTCTGAAACATGTGGCTCCCTTCTTTAGGGCGAAATTGAACAATTCATACTTATAATGTGCCATTTGAAGTGACCATCTCGGGAGGATAGCTCAGGGGCAACGTGCTCGCCTTGGAAGCACGACGACACGGAGCAACACAGGTTCGATCCCTGGTTCCGCACTTAGAAACCTCTGGGTATTAAGTGCGTTATAAATATCATCTCCCTCTTTCTCTGATACTCTTCTATCATTTAGCTTTGTCTTTCACTTTATCGTTCACCCTTACTCTATATCTCTGAGCCCTATTTTCCGCTCTTTCAATCTTTCATTTGCTTTTCATTTTGTCTCCTAGCTGTTCCTTTGCTAGCTCATTATTTTACTCATCCTTTTGGTTCTCCTTCTTCCAATTTCCTTCTTTAACCACTCTTTTTTTCTTTTGCTCTCCCACGGTTTCTTTTGCTTTTGTTCGGCTTTCTTTTCCTCTAATTCCTTTGCTATTTCACTTTCTAGCTTTCTTTTTTAGCTATCACTTTCCTTTGCTCTTTCCCCATTTGCTCTTTTTCTCTCTCAGTTCTTTCACCCACTCTTTTGTTCCCTCGCTCCTCTGCTTATTTCTTGTTTTTTCCTCTTTTGCTCTTCATTTGCCTGTCTCTTGCTCTTTATTTCGCTCTTTTATAATGCTCTTTCGGTCACTCTGTCTCTTGTTCCATCGCTATTTCGCTCTGTCACTCACTAGTTTACCTTTTCTTTTGATCAAATAATATTTAGTTTGTGGCGTGTGTTATCTAAATTGTTACTATTACACCAGCTCATTTGCTTCATGTTGATTATTTTTCTTGGTCTTTTGGAGAGTCTTGAATGGTGATTGCGGGAGAGGATTTTCAATACAATCATTTTTTAAGAATTACTTTACTAGCACTTTACACATGCTAAAGTCCTACACTGGAGCTCACAGTAAGTGCCCTGTGGATTTTGTCTGTCCCTTACAGTTCAGAGACCTCTTTTCCCCCAGTGAGTCTCCATCCACAACCTCACCGGCGACGTCACTCAGCACGTGTTTGTGGGATTGCCAAGACTCCCAGGTCAGGCTGCCCAAAAAAGATACCTGTAGTTCAGCGGTATTCAAACTTTCCCATTTTCATACTGGGCTCCCCTTGGGTACAAATATTGTTTCTGGGCCGCCTACACACGATAACTGCTTATATTTGCTATTAAAAGCAGTCACTGTAATCCCTTTTTTAAAAAGCCTTGCCGCCCTCCACCGCCTCAGACATCCTTCGCCCCCCCTCTCCCCCCCCCCCCCCCACCCCCAGGAGTAGGAGGAGGATCAGCCCTACAGTTTTAAGACCACTGCTGGTGTCTGTTTCACGGAGCAGGTCACTGAGCAAGTCATCTGGCATGGGTAGTATAGCTCGGTGGCAATGCTTGCAAGATGATGCATAGCAACACAGGTTCGAATCCTGGGTCTGCTTAGAAACCTCTTTGGTATTAAGTGTGTTATAAAAAAACAATTATAATAATAATCTTGTGTGCACTCACTGGATGGTGACAGCTGTCTGTAATTCTGTTGTTGCACACTGTTCTGCCATTTTGTGATCCGGCAACAAAGGTTTGTTCCCTGCAGGGCCCCATTGAAATGGCGGACAAGGGTTTGGAGCTCTATTTAGACTCCACAACGAGGCTCTGTTTACCTGGCAAGCATGCAAACAATGATGTGCTATATATGGGTGTCTAGATGTTGAGCACCACACACTGTGGGTAATAAGCAGCGCTCAGATGCCTGAGGGTTCGCAGCGCTATATAAATGCAAATTATTATTATTATTTATTCTAAATCCACATCCTGAGCGTTAGCCTGGGAAGAGGACGGGAAGGTTTGAATGTGGGCCCCACCGCTAATTGGGTGGCCGTCAAACATGTGTTTTGTGCAGTGAGTCTGATTTGAGCCTGGATGTGCACTCAGCCATCAGGAACGGTATAAAAATAGAGGTTTCTGCACCGTAATTTTCTCAAACGCTGGCACTTGTCCCAAAGCAGTTGTAGGAAGGCTTTACCCAAGGAAGACGAAGGCCGTGCTGCTGAACTCTACAGTACTGCTGGAACCTGCCTGCTCCAGACGAGGCCTCACCTCAGGACCAGGGAGAACAACACTAGCTCCTTGACTCCGCAAGCTCATCCAGGCTTCTCACTTCAGGACTCCAGGCACCATGAGTGTAACTCTCGCAGCCACTCAATAAGCTTCCCTGATGTCTGGTACTCCAGACCTATTAGAAAATAAGGGTACTTGTAATGCCACCGGTCCTCCAGGTACATAACATGAAGTAATAGAACAATGGACCTTGGCGGATGAGATTGGAGACACTTTTACATATACAACATCAATGTGGCTAATATCACAAAATATATTTATTAATACACGTTTAACAAAACTTGAACATTGTTCACATAGCATACCTCTTCTTTTATAGTCTCTTAACATCCACTCATCTGTACCACCACTCATACCACTATTCAGTCATACACTCATCAATTCGTAGCAATACACAGTATGGGTTATTGGAGAACCCTGCAGAACTCATATAATCAGAACAATTCCTCACACCTATATCCACTATACATGGGTTTTCAAAAGCAAATCAAATAGCATTCCGCTTATTTAATAACATCGACATATGTTTCGGTCGTCTGGTGGCCACTGATGGGGCCAAGATTTAAGGGCGACCTTCTTCAGGATGGTTAGGTAATGAATGGCACCAACCCCCAACCCCTCATCAGGCGGGGGATGTCATCTAGCACACATCGCCAATGGGCAATGATGGAGGTAGTGTCAACTCTGGAGTGTATCCTCAATGCTCCTTGGGATCATTTTTGAGAAGCCTGATCATGCGGTCAGATAGGGTCATTCAGATTCCTGAACATCAGACATGGCATCAACGCGCAGTCCAATCAACAAAGGCTGTTGCCTTCAGTCACTTATCCATATTCATGGGTCGCCTCTACAAAAATGTGACTTTCATGTGTTTAGCTTCAAATTCTGCATATCTTTATTTTCGCCGAGTCTCGTCTGATGGTAACGTATAAATCATCAGATGATCAGGAGACAGGACGTGGTTCCAGCGAGTAAATCTTCTCGGTGTCCTCTCAATCCATGGGCAACACATCACGAGCGGTTGTTAATGATTTATGGACAAGTCATCCATAAGTGACTGAAGGCAACAGCCTTTGTTGATTGGACTGCGCGTTGATGCCATGCCAGGCCAAGGAAGCAGTCCTCTCTATACCCAGGCAAGTACTAAAATCTAAAATGCCGGTATGGTTCCAAATAAGCTTAGTAATGCACTCTGTCACCCGACATGGCTCTAAGTATGTTACCCAATCACAAGCCAGTCCTGCCCACACAGCACAGGTCCAACATATACTATTAAGGACCGACAAAGGTTAGGGGAGACCACCCTATATAAAGCAGCCGTTTCAGTGTAGCAGTGTGAGCTGTTGGAGATAGAGCTGGAGGAATACACTGCCGGAAGCTATGAAAGGGCTGTTACTCAGTGAACAGCAACGTTTGTAAGAGCCTGCCTGCACTTAGGATGATCACCTGGAAGTCTTAGTAACTCCACGAGAGGCTTCCAGAGCACTGCCACATGCACAGAGAAGGTGGGACCCCACCCGCCCCTGCACCATTGCTGTTTTGGCCCTGGGCACAAGCAGGAGGCAGGACTTTGTGAGCAGAAACTGTCTGACAGGGATGCACACATTGAGTTTATATGGTATACAGTGAGGCCCTGCCAATGCCACGTGCACCATGCCAGCTTCGGAGAGCCCTAAATGTGCTGCTTTGCAATAATCCAGCCCACAAGTGCTGTCCCGGGTTATCAGTTGGGCAAACAGGAACAGGTGTAGCTATCAGCTCTGGAATCCCAACTGAAAGAAGCAGCTTCTAGAGAGAAGCTTTACCTGGAAGTAAAAAGAACATTTGCCATCCGCCATGAATCCCAGATTTCAAACTACTCTTACCGGTGTGGGGGCCATCGCCCACAGAGGGAGTCAGAACTCACTACCCACACACCACAACATCAGTCTTTAAGCTGCTGCATTTCAACCTATTGTTGTCTATCCAGTGAAGGCACGTCCCTGCACGCTCACACCAGAAAAATACAGCTCTCTAGGGAAAAAGTCGCAAGACACACTTGCAAGGATAACAGGTATTTATTTCTACAAAATAAAAGTGCATCAGCAAAGAACTCTGCTGCCGCCAAACATTCTGAGTTCCGTAGACACGTTCAGCATATTATAAGCGCAAACAACGTCACTGATGGCGTCATGGTATATAGTACAATTCTACAATACGCATTGGAGGAGCCCTATACATGTAGGGCCTGCTCCATATGGGATGCCAGGCCATTGGTCCGTCTTCATCTGTTCATCTCCTTCCAAGTGGGGGCTGCTGGGACCGTCGTCCGAGGTGAAGTTGGCCTAAAAATGAATTGGCTACTTACACAAACAATGCTATTTTATCATTGTAGCAAGCATCTGGCAGATACACGGATGGGCTTGTAGGGGGATCTGAGGTCACACTAACTTACATGCTTGACTCGCTCTCAGACAGATCAGCAACCCCCAAGGTCCTACACCTTAGTTTTAGGCTATAATTTGATGCCACCCTGTACCTCGCTGCACAAATCATGTGAGCCATTTGTGATGGTGAGATAGACTTGCCTTCTCATCTTGGTGATCGATCAAGGGGTGTAAAAGCTTTATGGTCGGTGGTCTGAGTTTGGATGGTGCTCTGGCATGCGGGGGTCATGAGATGAACGCATGGCCAAGCTGTATTTCTCATGTGGGGATCATTGGGGCAGGAGGGCTTTGTTATCTGTCCCGTGGGATGGTACTGCCAAGAGGCACTCTGGCACCCTTCTAATGACCTTGCAGGGCCCATTCTTCCCGGGGCGCAAGGGCCTGTAAATTCCGGGATAATGGAGAGTTTTATGGATCTCTGAAACCTGACCAGGGTGGAGGTGGTGTTCGCGCTCATGAAAAGGATCTAATACTAACACACAGACTGCTGTTTGCCGCGCTTGGGCCTAAATTCTAAGATGGCTGATGTTTGCCAAGATGGTGTTCACACCTGCAGTTCCCGTATAGCTTGTAATGCATGCACTAAGGTGATTGTGCAACCTCCTCTATGTGCACTCCCTGCTCCCAGAATGTGCTCTCTTCGCGTTTATTCCTCATTTGGTATCGCCTAGTGGGGTGGGAAGAACCTCTCCTTCCCAACACCAGGAATAGCCTACTTCCAACACGCACCTTTTTAAAGCTGGTAGCCTCGTCAAGCTTGCCCTCCAGCCTCAGGAGAATCTGTGTGTTGTTCACTCGGGTATAAAACTGGACTCCATAATGTTGCAGGAGAGAAGCTAGTGTTCAAAGGCACAGGTTAAAATGGAGAGGAGACAGGGAAGAACCCCAGGGAACTCTGCATTTATATGAACACATTAAGGTGGCTTACTTTTGAATCGTAAAATACAAGCTCAACTACCTCAAGGTTATTTACGTGATCAGCCCAGGAGGATTGATGGTATAAAGGTATTAAAGGCCAATAGGCAGGTACAGTTGAAATAAGATACGGTTTGTTGGAGTTTGGAGGACAAGTGGCCCCTGCACTAATTTGTGGTTGATAGATGTGTTGCTATGATAAAACCTGCAGCCTAACACATGGTTTGTCTGGGAACCAAAACTCCAAGATTTCCAATGAATGAGTTTAGAGACGGTTGGTTGGCAAACCTTGTTGAGTAGAGGCGCTGCGAGTTGGTTTTAACCGTTGGTTATGACCATGGATTTCCTGATTCTTGGCTGTTGAAATAATGGAGCAACTCTTGACTTGTTCTCATCAGTGAAGGTTTTAATGTTGTTACACAAGTAAACCAGAGGGCCTAGCAGAATATGCTAGGTGCATGTGAGAGGGGAGCCAACATGTGTTTCGACCGTAGTCTTTGTCAAGGCATGTGCAATGTTTGGTGGTCCTGTTAAGGGGTTGTTATGCCTGGTGAGTAGATCACTGTTCCTGCTGGGCTGATTAGCCAATCTGTACACGCTGGATATGTGTTCCGATGTTGACAAAGACTACGGTCGAAACACATGTTGGCTCCCCTCTCGCATGCACCTAGCATATTCTGCTAGGCCCTCTGGTTTACTTGTGTAACAACATTAAAACCTTCACTGATGACAACAAGTCAAGAGTTGCTCCATTAGTTCAACAACCAAGAATCAAAAAATCCATGGTCACAACCAACAGTTAAAACCAACCACCAGCGCCTCTACTCAACAAGGTTTGAAAATGAACCGTCTCTACAGTAGAAACAATCCTCCGAAACTGTACACATCAACGAGTCTGCGAATATTGCCTGCCATGGACAGCAACACTGCCTCTCCTGCTCTGAGACCTGCCCATAGAATATCTTGCAAATCTCTTTCCTGTCTGTAACACTACTGATTCTACGGGCCTCATTATAAGTTTGCCGGTCCGGAAACAACAGTACCGGTAAGCTTGCCGGTACCATTGTTTCCGGACCGGCAAACTACGAGTTCTGCAAGCGGGTGCCTTTCAGCCCACCAGGTCTAACCTGGCAGGCGGAACGGCACCCGCACGCAGACCTCGACAGATACACTGGCACAATTCATGAATGGTGCTGGTGCATCCGGCCTCCCCATTCCCATTGAGTGCAATTGGACTCAAATGGGAATGGGGACTAATATTTTCCGGCGCCAGGGAATGGACAATTACCGGGTCTGCCGGGGCTGTAATGCCCCGGTAATTGCCCATTCCCGGGCGTGGGAAATTCATGACTCCGGCGGCAGCCATTGCAATATTTACCGGCACGGCTAACGCCAGAGTCATAATGAGGCCCCATGAGTTTGGCTGGTAAGGGCTGTGAAATACATTGTAATTTTGCAGCATCCATGGACCTAAAGATGTTTTTCAACAGTGGCTTGACTTGCACAGGTGCAGTCATCTCCAACCATTCTGGTACTAGTTCACAGGATTAGAGCCTTCCCTTATGTGCAAGAAATAGCGCCTATCGCGTGGACGAATGGGGCATCACAGGGTGCGCCCATACCATCGCTCTCAACGTTTCACACCATGCAGTGGTCAACAGTAGGGTGTCCATTTTAAATTGTTCCACTAGATTATTTTTCAGGGTACAGTAAAACAATGTGGCCACATGGTAGAACTCATGCCTCCCCCCTTTCTCCAGAAGCGTTGTCATTTCCTCTTAGGAAAAAACACCACCTTTGTGGTTGCCTTCCTTACACAGTTTATCACCGGTCACTTAGAATGGTCATCAGTCATCGTGAGAATGTATCTCACATTCTACTCAAACTCCTCCACAGGATCCAGAGTTTTGAGGGTCAAACTTCTCCCATGGCTTCTCCGGTACAATAGCAGTCTTCACACTGAGTAGAAGGTAGACAAAAGGTCACAGAGCCCTCGTTCTCCTGGCCCACCCCTGAGCACCCATACGCTCGCCCGTGCCATGGGGATTTTTTTCTAAACCCCCTTTACAGCACATACATATGTGGGGGGAGACCCCTGCAGGCCCTCCATACTACTATTATATCTCATGCCCCCCACACATAATTTCATACCCCCCACACATATACGTGGTGTAAGGGGGGTCGGAATTTTGGGAGTCGGAATTCTGAGGGCGACATTTTGGCGCATTACCGTGCCATGGCCATGCTCCTACCCATGTGACCTCCCTGCGCTGCGTCTTGGATGATGTTTACTAACTCCTTTGGGGGAAAATACTTTCTCCCAAGGGAATAAAAGGTACCTGGACATGCGCAACCTATCCCTGCATCTTCAAATGAGCTCACCCAGACACGCATTTCTTGGTCCCTGCCCTTCCTTGCCTGTCTCTCCTTCCTGCCTCATATCCTCCTGTGCCATTAACATTTCTTTTTCTGTGAAAAAGAAGCAAGAACAACTCAAGGTTCAATTTCTGCCAATTTGTATTCAGACCAGCTACCGACTTGTGCCCTTGGGCATTTGTAAAGTATTTATAGATGATGGACTAACATCTGTTTTGGATGATCTGTTCTTTTGATTGAATTTTCATTATTTAACTCCTGTATTATAATTAAGATGATGGGCCTCATTACGACCCTGGCGCTGACGCAATGAAGGGGGCTGGTACGGGACCGGCCCCCTTCATTGCGTCAGGGCTGATTACGAGGTTCTCTTCGTGGGAACGGGATCGGACGCCTGGTAAAACCAGACGTGCTTTCCGGGTCCCGTGAGGGGAAGAAGGAGGTAACAACAGGACACTCATAATGTGCCCGTTGTTACCTCCATCCCCATTCCCATTGAACCCTATGGGGGCTCAAATGGGAATGGGGAATGGTTCCTGCAAGGAGAACTTACCGGGTCCTCCTATGTCGGAGTAAATCGGTAAGTCTCCATTGCAGGAACCCGATAAAGGAGGCCAGTTTGGAGGCAGCCATGGAGATAATAGCTCCATGGCTACCTCAAAACTCGTAATGAGGCCTCGATAAAGGAGGCCAGTTTGGAGGCAGCCATGGAGATAATAGCTCCATGGCTACCTCAAAACTCGTAATGAGGCCCGATTTGTTTTAGAAGACCAAAAATAGAAAATACAAATCGAAAAAGCAGCAAAGTGTAGTAGTCCATGTCACAGTTAAAATGTAGTTGTGCAGCGTAGCGTACACCCCCAAAAGGGCGCCTTAGCTCTTGACATGCTGCTAACAGGTCACTGAGGGTGAAAGAAAAAGAAAAGGTAACAGAATCAGAACAAAGACATTCTTCTATAGCAACCACTAGTTCTGCTGAAGAGGATTGGTGGCTCAGGCCTTCATGTCTGGGTCCCAGATCTCTGGAATCCGCTTCCGTCTGCTCTTAAGGGCTGGGCGTCAACTGCCCAGTTTAAGAAACAACTTTAAACACATCTTTTTGATCTGGGCTAGGCCTTTCCCTCACTCTACTGATCTAGATCCCTCCTTCTGATTATTGCTTTTTTTGCTCATTGTTGTATCTGTCTTGTGAGCTCCTTGAGGAACCTGGGTGTTTGGCGCAATATAAGAATCTAATAGATAGTTAAATACATAAATTCAATTTATTTGCAGAGGTTTGAAGGCTTTAAGCTGTCTTCTAAAAGACAAGTGATTTTCTCCCTATTGAAGAAGTTCTGGTGCGGACCTCCAGAGGAGGCCTGATTGAGGGGAGAAAGAGTAGCTACCCCATTTTGTTTGAGGATATTTATTTGGACCAATATACTTGCATTTGAAGGTAATGGCAGGGGCCACATGTTTTACGTTTTCTTGTAAGGAATACAGGACCTTTATGGAGGAGGGCAGAAGATCTCAGTGTGGTGTAAATGGAAATCATGCCACATATCTGCCAAAAAACATCAGTATCGTGGCAGAAGCGAAATCACCAGGTTACAGCCAATCAGAAGTCTGTAGAAGCTGGCGTATTGTACAGTCGCATAACGAACGCCAATCACGTTGCCACAACGGTGACCGAAATGCACTCCGTTGGTATACATGCATCTCCCAATAAGGAGCAGGTCTATGCCACAAAATTGTCCTATAAACTGCTGGAAATAACCAACACTACAGATGTGTTGTAAAAACCAAATGCCTGCCTAGCCACCAGAGCCAGATGGTGATTGCCAGGCCACACCTAGCATTAGTGGCCATCCACCTGCACACATGCAGATGACAGCGAGCAAGGCAAGCAGCAAGAGTGCCACCATTGGGCAGACAGGGTGCACCTGAAGGCTGAGCAGAACAAGATGACCATGCAGCACAGCATGTGCGGTGAGTGAAGCACAGGAAGTGCATACTGTGAGAAACCGGAGGGCATCCTCACTTCTTTCTCCCCAGCTTCCTTCCCTCAGGTGGCCAGGGAAAGGCCATCGCTTTGGATCCAGACCATGGGGGTGGATATGCGAGGGAGGATCACCTGGGTGGAGGGACCTTGGGGAGTGGGGAGAGGATGGCTTCAGGTGAGGCACTGTATTCCCTCTTCCCTTTTCATGATAAACCTTCCATCCTGGAAGCTTTCATAGGGTCATGCCATCAGACCCCCTTCCCATCCTGTCAGGGTGACCAGTGGAAACATCCTTATCATAGGAAAACTAGAAAGAGACCAACCCGAAGGACCTCTCTCTTTATGGGCCAGTAAGAACTCCTTCAAAACTCTCAAACATATATCAAATCAGAAAGTAAACAAATGGAAGCAATTTTCCATATCATGCAGTCCCTAGCTCTTCCACACAAACACTATGACCCCAAAGTGTATACCTTTAAGACTGGGACGAGGAAGAGGTGACTAGGAGTAATGTACACTTTAAGTCAGTTTCACTACTGTGGTACTGAGACGATGAAGATGCCTATAAAGGATCAGGCATGTCCAGTTAATTGGTGTAATGAGGGTCAGGCAAACTACTCACACCTGCAACCTATTGGAAGGCTACAGGTGCTTAAAAGCAGACACTAGCAGCAGAACAGGCAGAGCCTGCCAGGAGTGAAGGTGGCAGACGTGTGGTGAGGAGCAGGGTGGAGCAGGACCGTCAGAGAGTATGTTGTGTGTTCCCAAGGGAAGAGAGAGGAGCCGCGACCCGAGCGGGCCGCAAGGGGACCAAAACCCCAGCAATTGCCTGTGCCTCGTGTTCCCCGCTGGAGCTGGAGCTGGGGAACACAGAGAACTCCTGAATGCAGTGGGACGCCTCCCGAAGGTTTTCCAAAAGCGGGCGCTGCTCGCAGGAGCTCCCAACGCCTATCCAGTGGTAGAGAGCAGGATAGAGAATTACATGAAGACGCCTGGTGAAGCCGAGCAGCTCCGGTGAGTGCAAGACCATGAATATTCGTCCCGGAATGCTCTGGGGTGAATGTAAGGCACTTACTGGTTGCAAATAAGTGAAATACTCATAAGCAGGTGGTTTCGAACCAAAATGAAGAAATAATTAATCATGAATAAGTTGCCAAGTGCTTTGGGAATTACGATATAGGACTAATGAATTATGGAAAAGGTGCCAAGTATATTGGAAAATACAGAGACAGATATTGAATACCAAACTAAAGAAAAGATATGGAAATCGTGTTAAATTATTGCACAAGTGGAAAACAAATAACGTGCTACAGAGAAAGCAGTGAAATTTGCTGAAAGTATTGACAAAGTGAAAGCTGTCATGAATATTTATGAACTGAATGAAAAGCAAATGCAAAATATAAGTTGTTGAACTGAATCGAAATGCAAGATGCTGGAAGAAAACATCCACCAAAGAACAAGGTGAATGCAAGTTGTGGCAAAGCCAAAAGACTGGCAATATACAAATGTTGATTAAGCACCAAAACTGCTAAAGAGGAACCACAACAGATGTTAAGTGCTAAAACTGGTGCTAGGTAGAAAATCGGTGTTAATCAAGAAGAACATAGAGCATCACAAAGTGCCAAGGTTTATCGGTTGGGTGACCTGTAATGGGTGGACTGTGTGGTCCAACTGCGCGCCTAGACCGAGTAGCCCCAACTTCAGAAAGAGCCAAGAAAAGCCCAAAGATAAAGGCTGTGTGATAGAAGGACCCAAACATCTGTTTGATATGAGTCAAAAGGAGTATGAAGTGAAGCTAACAATATTGGTGAAAATCAAGAGACTTGAACCGTACAAAACTCTGTTAATCTTGGGGAGGATGACCCTGAGGTGATCTGGAACTGTGTTAGCCTAGGTGAAAGAGAACACAGAGGGAGCCTGGAAACTGTGTTGAGCTTGGGGAAAGGGTTCCTGAGGCAATTTCTTGAACTGTGTTGAAATCAGGGGAAAAAACCCAAGGCAAGTTTGAACTTTGTTGAACTTGGGGAAGGGAACCCTGCGATATCCCAGAACTGTGTTGTTTGTTGCAGCAAACCCTGAGATTTCCTAGAATTGTGTTCGACTTGGGGAAGGAAAACCCTGAGTCCTTTTTCTTTGTGGAACTATTTGAACTTGGGGAAGGGGAAGCTGAACCAAGCCCGAGCTGGAAGAAGCTCAGAACATTATTTTGAACACTGTTTAATTTGTTGCTGACATCCCTACACATTGTAAATCTTTAGTTGTGAGGGCAAGCATAGGTTTTGTACACAGACAGACTTTTAAGTTGAACTTACTGACACAGCCTATCCTTAGTTTCTTTAGGTAGGGAAACCCCACCTTAGCATAGGGCAAGTAAGGCCTTAATCCATCCTGACATATAAAATAAAGTCCTTTTTGTTAGGAAAGTGAATCTGTTGTCTGTGTCTTGCTTCATGATGCCTTCACAATACATATGTACTCTCCAATGTGCCTGGAAGGACAGGGAAACAGGTTTACTGCACACAACCTACCAGGGCAGGTATAACATGTCACCAACTATACACCCATCTATGTGCTGCACCAATGACTGCATAGCCAGCATTACATACGTGTGTACACAGGGACATGCTACAAATGGGGTGTGCATGAAAAGGATGAACTGCACACTGGCTATAGATACCTGACATTGTGCACCCTACAGAGCACATCACAGACGGCACAGCGAAGACCACAGATTTATCTGCCATGGGCATGCCTCCAAATGAGCGGAGCACACACCCAGCATCTACAGACTCGACCAAAGGACCATTAATAGGGACCTGACAGTTAGTATAGCAGCAGACTTGGAGGAGCAGATCAACATTGTCACAGCCTTTCCTTCAATGCTGAAGGCTGATGAGTGTATTGCATTTCCGTACTATTCACGACCTCTGTGGGATAAGTAGCTGGCATCTCAGAGCCAGCATTCATTAACTTCCTGACACAGGTGCTGGACGCCTTCATCTCACGCGTGGGGGATTACATTATATTCCCGACAAATGCCTTTACCATCAACACCATTAAGACAGAATTCTACAGTGTGGTTGGCCTGCCCAAATTTGTAGGTGTAATCGATGTTGCCTTCATACTCCCCCAGGCACGTGAACGCATGCACCGTAAGGTTTCAATAGCATCAACGTTCAGGCTGTGTGTCATTTGAAGTGTCTATGAGCATGCCACAAATCTAATATGACCATGCAAATGTGTGTCCCTATTCCCCACAGGTGATGTTGCCTATCTATGAAGACCAGGCTCTATGCAGACCAATCAAGCACACAGAAGGGCACGCATTGCGATCGTATGCACCTTTGCACTGCTGAAGATCGGATGGCGATCCCTGCACTGTACAGGAGGCGCGCTGATGTATGCCCTAGAAAGGTGTGCCGCACCATTCTGGTGTGCTGCATCCTGCAAAGCAATTCAATAGGTAGGGGTGCACCATTGCCACAGACTGTAGACCGTGAGGATGAAGCAGACCATAGAGAAGACCCAGCAGAGCAGGTTTCACCAACACACTCGATGACTATACAGCCATGCGACAGTCACTGACCCTTGATTATTTCTAGATGCGTGTCTAGTGGCACAGAATGCAGCACCCACCTTGGACTTTTCCATCCCACAAATGGTCCACATTCATCATTTACAGCATAGGGTAGCACGGCTTAGCACACACGCAGGGTCACACTACAACCAGTCATCTGCGGTCGCTCAACATTGCCATCGCCTCCCAGCACCCCTGCCATGTAGGCAGCTATGTGTACAAAAATGCATTTCATGTGCCCATCAGTAGCTATATATGTGGACAATCAAAGGGAGAGTGGACAATGGTCCAAAGTATGACAATATACATCCTTGAAGTTGCATATTCCCCTCCAGAGGTGACATCTCTGTACATCCAATATTGTGAGGCCAGCAACACCCTACACACATACCCTGGTGTCAATAGTGTCATAGGTTACCTCCCAAATGTGTTCAATGACTATGTCCCTGTGTACATAACAGATCACCCTTATGGAGTATCCTGTGGTTAGTTGACTTCCGGTGTCTTTTCCTTGCATGTGATTCAAGGCCCTCATATGTCCTCTGAAGGTGGCGCGGGAGTGGAGCGGCTGCATGTGTGTGGTGGGCTTGCGTCCTGGCCTGTCATCCCGGGCACATGAGATGTAAATGACTGTGCCTTTTGCAGCTGTAGAAGGGCCTGTGGCAGTGATTGGTCCTGTTGGTCAAGCACAGTTGTCAGATGCTCCAGCACCCTGTTGCTGGCCTCCATACACCAAACTACGTCCAGATGCATGCCACCCTGCGGGATACCAACAGCTGAACATGCACATGTAAATCCCCTGTTTGCTGCTGCTAGTCCAGTGTTGCTTCGCTCCAGTCGCCTCCTCCTTTTTAGGCATTGTAGTTAGTTAATACTTGCCTTTTCATGTCGGTATGATGGCGGATGTGTGCATGTCGAGGGATCCCTTTAGTGATGCCTTCTTCTCATGCTGGCGTGCGAGCAGCTTGTTGTGCTCCTCAAGCTGTTGATACATCCTCTCCTGTATGTGCAGCTGTTCTGCCTCATTGGCCTGCTACTAACAGGGCTGTCTCGTCCTGTATCTCAACATCCTTGTGACATCTGCAGCAGAGTGGTGGGCCAATCAGCCTGGTCACCAGTAAACCGTTGGCTTCCTCCTTGCTGGTCTTCATCCTCTCCCTCCTGCATAGGCTCTTCGCCTACAAGGCCGTTGCGTGGCACCGCTTATTCCTGCTCAAATGCTCCCACCTGTGAAATGGGTACTGCAATGTGGATTGGGGCTGCTGGTTATGGCAGGGTAGATCCAGTACTGCTACAAAGGCCGACTGTGGCCATGGCTGTGGGTGTGTCAGTGGCAACTGCGCCCTGGCACATGTGGTGTTTACTGAGGTGCTGGAGTGTCTTGCCACTCCTTCTAAGCTGTTTGGCATGTGCGTCTTTGTGCCCGCTGGAATGCTAAGTTGCCTGCATGGGGCAAAGCATACTTCCATGGCACCATCTTGTGATCAGGTCGCATGCTGTTATCTCTCTGTTTGGCAGCCCTACATGTATGTGTATGTCTTATGGGTGTTGCAGGAAGGTGATTGGTATTGGCTTGATGTAGGAGATCTATCAGTTGACATGTGACCATGTTGCACCTGTATATGTATATATATATATATATAAATATTTTGCCGATTTGCATGGTTTGGTTCTGTATGGCTGGATTTGTGGTTCTTTCACTAACTGCTATCAGGCCTGTGCCACTGTCCAATTCAATCAGTGGGAACCCCTTCTGCTGCCAGGTGGTCCGCCGGTGCTCTAACCAATGCTCGAAGCTGTATGATGTCATTTCCACGGGTGGTCTGGCCGACGCCAGAAGATGTTTGTCGTCACTTCCGCCTGCAGTCGGGCTTCTATCCATCGCGCCAGTACGTCCACTTTCAGACACTGCTCTGCTGTCGTGGTTTAAGCTGCAGTATTGTGGCAGTGCCGCAAAGGGCAATCTCCATCGGCAGATGGCATAAATCTTCATCCGCGGAACTATGGCGCTCTTCATGCCACACTCTAAGTGAGCTCCATAATGTACTAATTACAAAGCTTTGAATGTTATCCTTTCAACAACTGGAAGCCACTGCAGTTGTGCGTATGCAGCTGCTATATGTGCCTTCCTAAAACGTTTGAGTAGAATTCTGGCTGACAAATTCTGAAATAGTTTGTAGCATTAAAAATAAACATTTGGGAATCAGGATTACCATAGTAAAGTCAAGCAGTTACATCTGCATTCATCATTTGGACTTGGTGACTGAAAGAGTCAAGGTATAAGAGTTTCTTTAGTTGGGGCACTTGACTGAAGCAGATGCCAATGACCCCTTGGTACCATGGGGCCCAGAGACACTTCTCCGTCAATGGTGATGCCTGCGTTTCCTGCCTTGCCTATAGAATTTGGAGGGGTACCAAGAAGAGTTGGCCAGAAGGTTGGGTTCCAGTTGACTGAGTTTGAAATACAAATGAGAAATTCTGTTTTGCTTGCATTGAATTTGTGGTGATTACAGTCCATCCACTTACTTACTGCAGACAAAGCTGTGAGAATAAAAATCAGACGATGTCAAAGCATCATCCAGTTTTAATAGAATCTGAGTGTCTCTTGCGTATGAGTAAAAATGCACGCCTTAGTCTCGGAGGAGTTCTGTGAGAGGTTGAAGGAAATAATTAAAGTGGAACAGGGAAACAGCGGCCCTTCAGAATTGCCACACATGATTTCTGAAGGTGTCTCAAAGGATTCAACTATCAACAATTAGGATCTGTTTTTCAGAAAGCTTATTATCTATGAAAGGGCTGAGCCTACGATGCCAAAGTGATGAAGTCTGTCCAGAAGGGTGCTGTGGTCAACAGTGTCCAAAGGGGAAGAGAGGTCTAACAACACCAAAACACTAACACCACCGTCATCCACTATCCTCCTGATATTGTCAACCATGGAGGACTTCTGCGCTATGACCAGTAAGTATGCCAGCGTACCTGTTATCCAGAATGTATGCCGATTCCATGTGCTTGGTCTGCTGTGCTGTCACAGATGCCTAAGTGTTCTTGCCTATGGACGGAAGCCTTGAGATGAAAAAATAGTTGGCCTGATTTTATGGATCAATACTTTTCTATTTTATAAGCGGAAGAACTGAGGCCTGTTTGAAGACATCAGGAAAGTGATCAGATATAAACAAAGTGGTTACAATGGTCCTAATCGGGTAATCAATTGCTGGGAAAATAGATGTTACTATTTTTGCTTGACATAAGTCCCTAGGAAAACCGGAGACATTTCTTCTTTCCAGTAGAAGATTTCTGGTAAAAGAGTAACATTTGTTACATTTAGAAGGAAGGGGTTTGAGTGGCAGCACGTGTTACAAATGCCATCGCCAGGACTGGGACATTTTACTTTCATTTTAGTATGAATAGTCAAAACTTTGTTCGGAAAATAATTAGCTATCTTCTCACAAAGATTTAAAACCCTGGCAACAACAAAACATCCATTTTATAGTGATGTTGGACATGACCTGTTACAAAATCAGTACAGAAAAAAAGTAGTATTAAACAGTAAGTAACTTGTCCTCAGTAACAGAGTGCTTTCAAGGTTATACCAGTAACACTGATTTTTGGTTTTCACGTATTGCTTGTAGGCAGTCTGGCGATTATTTTGTGCTGTGGCTGCACTACTCTTCTAGGTATAATTTTACACAGCGCGGGATCAATTTTAGCATGCCAAACTCTTGCACCATTACTGCAGCGGGAAAATGCAGAGGAGAGGGGCACTACAGGTGTAACTAAGATTCATGTACATTTCAAGATTACCATAAGGTTGTGGATATCATGCGTTTCAATGTATAAGTGCGACTTATTGTGCACAGGGTATAAGTCTCCAGGCTTACAGAGACTCAATACAACACAAATAGCACCCAATCTATTGTTGCAAATAGGTAACTCTGTTGCACTCTGTGGACAGATGTCCTACTACAAATTCATGTGTTCATGTTTGTAGTGCATTAAGACAACTGTTTACCTATAACCTCTCTAAGTGTACATATCACAAAGATATAAAACTCGTTGTTAAAGCAGATTGAAATGTAATGTTGTCTGGGTACATGCACCCTCGATCAACATGAAACAAAAGAAGTAAAATCACAGTTGGAAACATTAATTCACTTGTAATCCTACAACTTTTTACAAATCCACAGAAGATAACAGACAAATATCCTCAACATTAAACAAAAGTAGAAATTATTTGTGTGTTGTTTGCACAAAAAACGTTTGTGTTACAACCAAACAGCTGTCACACCGCGCGCTCGCTCGCGGGCGCCACTTATCTGTCCTGGGGTCCCGGGTCCACGGCCGCAGCGGTCTCCTCTTTCATGGAGGCTGTACCCGCGGTGGCGTCTTTCCCCACGCCGGCCCGCGGTCCGGATAGGCTCCGTGGGCGCCGCCATCTTGCGAGGTTCTGCGCATGCGCGGATCGTCAGTATCCGACTTCCCGCGCATGCGCAGTGTCGGAACATGCGTTCCAAGCCTCGCTTTGATGCCGGGCTTTAAAAGAGCGCCGCATACACAGGGACAACGCGTCTCAACACGGTTGTTACTGTGTATGCGCTGCTGGAGTACTGGTGTCTGTGCCTCAGCCTCTCCAGTTTCTTGCCCTGCCTGATCCTGCCTTGTTTAGCCTTTCCGGTTCCTTACTCTGCCTTATCCTGCCTAGTCCAGCCCATCCTCCTTGTCCTCTACCTGCTCCTTAGTCCTCCTACCCCTTGCTTCCCTGTTCTACCTTGTCCTTGCCTCCCTCCTGGGTTAGGATAGGGGAGTCCCTTTCTGGGTTCCTGGTTACTTCCCTTCTGCTAGGATAGTAGGCTTCCCTTGTCTGTTCTGGTTGTCCTTGCAGACCTTCCTCCTTTACCTGTCTTGTGCCCTGCCGGTACCTGTGCCTTGTTACCCTCTTGGATGTTCCAGAGTTCAGCTCCCACCATTATCGGTGTCTTCATCAAGCCTTCTCTGCCAGTGGAAACACTGTTCCGACGCCACGTAAATACGGAGAAGTGCCACCCGTGGCGTTGGGAGTTGGTTCAGTGCCATCCTGTCATATATCGTCAGGAGGGTATTGGGCTAACTTCTCGCGCTACTCATTCATCGGCAAGAGATACTCCGACAGACTGGCAACCTCAACTCCACGGTCTCCAGGAAGAAAAGGTAACCAGCGAGCTCGTGAAGACTCGTTTAACAACAGCTCCAAATTGGATCTAAAGATCACCAACGCGTTTCGGATTACAAATCCATCATCAGGGCTTGGAGGATTTCGTTCATTAGATTCCAATGTAGCAATTACCACAGATTCATCTGTAAACCTAGAATAAACAGACATACTGGGCCTCATTACGAGTAGGGCGGTAAGGGATACCGGGCACCGGTAAGGAGACCGGTGCCGGTAATCCCTTACCGCCCTACTACGAGTTCCCTTAGCGGGTCAATCCTTTAATGCCTGGTCTGACCAGGCGTTATGGACCGGACCCGTTAAGGGAAATCAGAGCCAATAACGGTACCGCAAATTGCGGTACCGTTATTGGCTACTTCCCCATTCCCATTGAGCCCTATGGGGCCTCAAATGGGAATGGGGAATAGTTTTTTCAATGGGGATATACCGGTCCCGCAAAGGTCGGACTACACTGGTAAGTCCCCATTGAACGAGACCGGTGCCGGTACTGTTATTGGAGGCAGTCATGGTGCAAATGGCGCCATGACTACCTCCAATCTCGGAATGAGGCCCACTGTCTGAAATTAAGCAATCAAGAATATGTATTCAAATGCTGTTCAAGGTATTACATTCTTCATATAACGTTCACCAATACACTGACCTCAAATCCTGTATGTTACACGCTATATGGTAGGACAAAATTACATAAAGGAAGTAAGCTCCCTGGGTTATAGGTAAACAGTCGTCTTACTGGACTACAAACATGAACATATGAATTTGTAACGTTACTGCAGCAACCTTACCTGGCTCACCACCACCCAGCTGTAGCAATGACAAGCAGTTGACTACAATGCTTTTTGGGCATGGCTGTACTGTACTGGGAAATTGTAGGCATAGAGTCAACTTGCTTATCTAGGGAGACATATTCTCATTGCCGTTAACCAAGAGGGCATGAACTAAAGGTTTGCAATTGTTTTTTTTCGGAATGGAATGTCCTAAAGCCCATTCAGAGGCTAGTGCTCCTCTGTCCATTGTGGAGTAACTTTTCTCCGCAGACACCTAGATGCAAAAGCACTGCTACTCTCCTTCCCCTGCGCTGGTCTGGGGGTGACTGTGCCAAAACCCAGACCACTAGCATCTGTTCTAAGCACAGTTCTTCTTTCTGGGCTTTACTGGGACAGCATAGGGGCACCCGTAATGCCATTTTAATGCCCACAAATGCATACTTCCACTCCTTTATCCAAGCAGAATGCTCACATATTTCAGCTTTCCCTCAGTGCACTACTCCTTTGGATCAAAATTCCTTATATTGGTCTAAGCCTCTGAAAGACCTAAAAGAGCCTTCAACTCTTCCTTCTCCATCACAGTAGTGTGAGGGGTCAGAAATGTGATGCGGACAACTTTGTGAAGGTCTTTAAAAAGATGCAATATTATTAACTCAAAAGGTTGGATAAACGCCTCACTATCCCTACCCTGACTAGGATTTCCCTGCCTGAAATAAACTAAAGGAAACACTACCAAAAGTTTTCTGTCCCGCACACTTTGCATGCACCAACTTAACAAGGTAATTGTAAAGACTGGTAGGGGGTGTCTGTACTTCCACTCTCTATATGGTAGAGGAGAGGCACAGAGGTCCCCAGCTAAGATTCTCTATTATTGGTACGTGGTCGAGCAATCAAGGCCTAGCTTCTCAGGAGGTGATGCAGGCTGGTTCTTAAGTACAGTGTTGTCCCCGAACCCCCACAAAGGAATGCCCACACACTGTATTACTGAAAACACAGTCTTTATATAATTAATATTCAAGGGTATGTACACGATCACAATAACGCACTTTGTACTCGGAAGTCAATAATGATAAATATATACAATTCTAAAGTGGTACCACCAATGTTATCAAATCTTATTAAAGTTCATCAACTGTACGGTTAAAATGTTACAAGATTAATAACGAGGAAACCAGCAATAGAGATAGGCATGAATGTAAGATGGTTGAAACAATAGGCAGAATGCTGACCCCTACCAATAGGCACAGTTCTGTGTGGAGATCCCCCCACCTGGGCAACTTGTAAATAAAAGATATCTAGCACAAGCCCAGTCCATGTAATGTTCAGTAGTCTTACTTCCTCCTATTAAGGTTTTTACCCCCCACATGTACCTGGTGGAGTAGAGTTCTCTGACGGTGCGTCCACCGATCCTTCTTGAGTGACTCCCTTTCAGGCAGGAGCCACGGATCGTCGAGAGGTGTCGAGGACCTCGGCATTCGGTGTCGGGGAATCAACGGCCCTTCTTGAGTGCCCTCCCTTTAAGGCAGGAGTCACGGGTCGTCGAACGTCCGACGGGGAACAGGGTGAACTGCGGCAGGGAAGTGGCAGCTTCGTTCCTAGCGGTGCTCGTCGACGACAGAGCGTTGGCATCCTGCAAGGAAGAGGCATGCGGGGCACCTCGGTGACGATAGTTCTGGACCACAAAGAGATGATGAAGAACTGTGGCCCAGCAAGGGCGTCGAGTCATCGGTGTCTCTGTGGTCTTTAGGTGGCGGGAAACCCACCGGGGGATGCTCCTCGGCGCGTCGACGGTCAGGCCTTCTCCAGCGGGAGACAAGCGGATGACGATGCCGACGAGAGCGTCCGATGATCAATGGAAGTTCTTAGGCAAACGGGAGCACTGTGGCTCCGGTCGGCGACAGCGGTTGTCGACAGTGGCGGACAACAGTTCGAGTGCTTCTCTTTGAGATTCCGTGGCAGTCCCCGTCTCGGGTCGGCAGCCTGTCGAAGGTCTGTCTACCAGGGAGCTTTGGCAAAGATCAGCTGTGCACGATGGTCCCTCATAGCTCGGGAAGAGGGCGCCTTACCAGGTCCTCTCTGGGTCAGTCCTTGGAAACACAGCAGCTTTCAGATTGTGAAGGAGAGCAACAGCAATTCTTCTCGTCCAGCGGAGCTTCAAGGTCAAGCGTCAGTTACTCCAGTTACTTGTCGTAGTGGACTTCAGCTTCTGAACACGATTCCTAGCAGTGTGAGGTCCCCAGATATACTGTTGATCTCCCATTCATTCCGCTGGGTCACACTCAAGCATCCAATCACGACTACGGGCATTCATGCAGGCAGGCAGCCAATCAGGCACACAAGGTATTTAGGCCATTCACTTCTCTCCAGACACTCACAACAAGTTATGTGTATTGGGACAAGTACCGAGCCATTCAACACTCCAAGCTGCATTCATATCGGTTTCGGGCAGGGTTGTCTCAGTCATAGTGTCAATCACCAGATACTAGACACCCACAACACAGAATGCATATTCGTCACACACTCTATTCACCCAAGTCCCACCCACAGGAGGTACCCACAACATACATCACCGGGAAGGCTCCAGCTAGTCTGGCCGGGCCTTCACAACAACACGATATATGGCATTTCCACCCAACAACCAATTAGGGGGAAGGGACAGAGTTAGGGCTTCCCAGGACTTTGGCAAAACAAGGTAATGGGTAATAGAAAGCAAGAGGCCACAGGGGCCATCTTGTTTTCCATCAGGAATCAACTGATCCCAATGGCAGGGCTGGGGTATCCCAAAATGGAGGATACTCTGCGCACCTGTCAGTTTCAGCATGGAGCTGCCACCAGCCTACACCCTGCTCTGTGGGTCACCCACAGGTGCCCAAAAACATACACTAGGGGCACGGGGTTGTACCCCCACCCATGGGTGCCATAAGGGTATCCCACGGGCCCGTTCACCAAACCAAAAGAGAGAGATCTGCACCGCCAGAAGTCCCACATGAACTCCTGCGCGGAAAACACAACAGAACACACGATAAAAAGCAGTAAAGGACGAGGATACAGAGGCCCTGTCCCTCCGATGCATTTCCAGCATCACAGTAATGTATGGCAGTTCAATTGTAACAGAAATAACAGTTATATTCACAACCCGTTAACTCTCTCTCCTTATAATCTGGGTGAATTCCCCTTCCACAGATTCAAGCAGGTTTCCAATCATCAGTTCAAAAGAATAAGAAAATCACGTCTTGTAACAAAAGTTCCAACTTGAACTTCCACCAAAAGTTCACACTGTTCAACAAGTTTTTCCTCTTTCCATTTGTGATCAAAAGTTCAGAGCAGCATCGTCTCATTAACCCAAAACTCTTCCATAGTTCACTAGGGTCAACACAAATGTATTTGTCAGGATAGTTCTGTAGTAGTTCACAAACCACTTGTTTCGACAATGTTAATTTGTCAGGATGATTCTGCAACAGTTCACAAAAACACTTTAGTGGTTCTGCCACTTTACGAAACTGCAGCTACTAACTACTGCAAGTACTTCTGTGGTAAAGGTTTCTTCCAACTAATAAGCAATGTCTCATGTTTCACAACATCAAGTTTAACTACTTCTTCTGGGAAAACAAGAAACACATTGGTGCTGTTTGTTACACTCTTGTGATTGCCCCACGCAATGCAGGTTACGCTCCACTCCTCCTGAATATCTTCTGTCATGCTTTCCCACTTCCGTATTAACCAACCGCTGATAACTGCTTTTTTCTCACTCCTATACTTCTTTGGCTTTGACAATGTGGGTTTAAGCCAGTTCCACTTATCGCCTCTTCCACAGACTGGCAATATGATTTGAAAACACTTACTTTCTAAATTGCCCTCTCTTGGCTTTGGCAATGTTGGTTCTTTTTAATTTGTCTTGCGATTATACCCTTTTGGCTTTTCTGGCAGTTGTTCTGACCCACATGAATCCAATCACACCTTTCTGGTCTACTTGTTTGGTTCTTATTCTGCAACCTCTTCCTCTTGAAGTCAGCTTGATTTTTTAAAAGATTTTTTTTCTGCGTTATATCAGTTCGGTATTCAAAAATATGTTTGTTTTGCCACTTCACTCTTTTTAAAATCAGCTCCAAACTCAAAGTACCCAGAGTTGGCCAGCAGGCGATCACTGAGGTCTGGCGTCTGCATCCGCTCACACCGCTGTCTCCGTGTCTTCTGCTGCTGTACGCAGCCCGGCAACCTGCTTCTTTTGGTCCCATGCGGTTCACGCCAGTCAGTAAAGGAGCGCTCCTCGCTCCATGGACTCTCCTGTGCTCGCCTGCCACCGGCACCCGACTCACTTGGAGGGAAGCTTTTAAATGTTAAGCATGCTTTCAAATTGCACGCTTTCCGCTGCGCGCCCTCTGTAATCAAGGTCTCTGGAGGCCGATACCCTCTCAGGACCAGCTTTGGCTCGACACACAACATCGGTCCTGGCGTCCCTGCTATCCCTGCTATCCTCCAGCTTCTGCTGCAACATGGAGGTACCACGCCTACTCCGCCTCCTGCTACTGCTCTCCATAGCCTGCACCTGAAGGGATGTTGTATGCCTCGCAGTCACACTCAGTTGGGAGTCATTAAAACCATTAGGCTGCAACTTGCAGTCTCATGCCTCTGCAGCCCTCTTCTTTGTCTGAGTACTTTGGGCATTGTGGGTCTTGATGTCCAAATCATCTTTTTTCATGGAAATAGCATTACCAAATTAATTTCTCTCCTTAATTATATTCCCTTAATGAGCATTATAAGGATTCAATGAAATGCGTGGCTTGACTGGGGGAAATTTGTTTTTCAGAATCTAAATTGTTAACATTTAAAGACTCCTCTTTAATATTTCTCTAGAGGTCATAGGAGCTTTCATCTCTATGAATGTCAGTGACTGTAAGAGGGATTTTCTTACAACCGTTGCATATCGGGTTATGATTATTTTCATCCAAATTTAGATAGGTAGCTTGGGGAAATAATAGCTCTTTCTGACAGCATGCCATTACATATTCCGGTATCACTAATATTTCCTTCTTTAAAGAGGACAAAGACTGCATCTAATCCCACAGAGTCCTCCTGTTCCCCTGGGGCCCTTCTCCTCCCAGGTGATCTTCCTGGCTAATACCACCCCCAGGGTCAGTATCAGGAAGCGGCTGCTTCCCCTGGCCACCTGGAGGAGACTTTAGGTAAGGTCTTTGTGAGGACTCTGTAGGTGTCTCTTTAACCCCCTCAATTAGAATGACCTTAGGCTGGATCCCTTCGTTATTTAGCACATGGCCGTAAAACTGGATCTCAAGTCACCTTGGATTTGTTCTTTTCCTATTTAATGATGATGCCTGCCTTCTGCAAAATCCCTAATTCCTGGTGCAAAACCTTTTTATTTTCTTCTATTATCCGTTGTAAGATAGCATATGCTGAAGCCAGCCTGAAAGATGGCCATTATATTTGGAATACCTCCACCGGCATATTAAAAGATGTTAAGTGCCTCGACTCATTGCACAACTCTACTTAGTTGGACACATTGGATAAGTTTAGAGTAAAAAAATGTGGTTCCTTTTAGCTCAGATAACATTTTGCTTACGATTAATGAAATGGGCAATGGAATGAGGACAGACATTTTTTGTATGTAGCCGGCAAAATGGTATACAAAAATGACATGATGCCTAAATGTCAATTGAACAATAAGGAAAGCACTTTCTTGTATCTTAGTGTGCTTACCTATCTGGTAATTGAAAAGAGTATTGTAATATATCGTTTTTAATTTGTGAAGGTTTATTGGAGAAATACTTGCATGAGTGTAAAGCCTACACGTGTTTCACACATGAGAGCTTCTTAAGGGCCTTAAACATATATGTTGTACAAAGTTGCCAATATTAACAATAATTTATCATATGAGTTATCATTCAAAAACATAATATTGCTGGCGAAATTTGTTGTGCCATTTGCAAATAAATGCTGGATTCAAAATGGATGAATTAATTGGAAAAGTAAACCCATAATGAATAATGCAGTGGTTTAGTAAAAACACATTTGTTGATAAAAAAAGAATACAAACAATATTAATATCAAATGCATCTGCTCACTAGTGATCCCATTATTTACCAATATATAGACAAAATCCCTCCTTGATCGACAAGAAAGCTCCAACCATCCTCAATAAGGTGAGTACCAGTCACTTGTGAACCCAGGAAACCAAAGCTGTGACTTGGCGTGATCAGGAACTACAAGGCACTTGTAGAATGGGCAACTTTGCTCAACATTATAATTATAGGCAACTTTGTACAATGTATATGTTTAAGGCTCTTATGAGGGAAAAATGTGTGGGCCTTACACTCATGCAAATAATTCTCCAGTAAATCTCAACATTTTGATTACCATTGGCAGCTGGTGCCGTTCCCCCAAATCTTGCCATCAAAGGAGCACATAGCCACACCCACCTTTAAAGAACAGTTTCCTTCAGTGCAATCACAATGGATATGACACACCTTACTGCCCAAATTCTCTGAACAATATCATTTTCACAGACCTCTTGAACTCTTCCTCTGATGACTCCCTGAGCCTCAAAGGTATGGGGTGTGCCTTATGGCCAACTGGATTTGCTCCCCTCAAAAGTACAATGTAATGCTTGAAATCCCTAAATGTACCCAGCACCTAGCAAGAAAACTCCAGATTCTCATTCCACAAGTCACTCTCCTCCACCAGCAACAAAGGATCCTCTGCGCTGTGATCCAAGTTTATTTGGAACCTTATATGTTGTGTGACGGATCAGAAGAAGGAAACAGACACTTTGGACATTTTGACTATTTGTTTATTAACAAAAAAAGAAGGCCTATTTTTCCCTATCACTATGGGGTCTTCCCTACCTAGATTACTGACTAAGGTGTTGATCAGTTGTAAATCACAGTCCAAAAGTAACCGAGCTGACCCTACCACTATTGCAATCAACTGGTCAGGAGAATGACCCCCTACTCCTGGTGGCTGTGCGTTTGCACTGTAGTTCTCTTATGTTAAAGATATGGGCAATATACAATCTGTAAATAGTTTCTAGTTATCCTCTCTATTAACTCGTGTAATCCCCTGAGGAAATTGGTAATCTTGCTCTCCTCCTGAATAGGGGGTTTTCTTACTATTGTAAGTCTCCTTCTCTCTTTCTAAGAAGGCTCTAAATGCTCTTGTATACGATTTATCCGAGGGACCCATCTGGGCTTTACTATACAAGAGCGTCTCTCTCTTATGTTCCACATTTAGTTTCTTGCCTGTTGGGTGATTTTCACCTTTTCCCAGAGTAGTAATACTCCAATTCTACTCCTCTCATTCTCTGTGATTTCTGCGCTTCTTTTTTATCACTGTTACACTGTTTGAAGTTATTAGCTTGCTTTATACTCTTTCATCATGGAGGCTATAAGTGTGGTGTCCCTTTAAGTTGGCACATGCGGCAGAGAGACGTAACTCTGTTGCGTGTGGTTGGAAATAAAAGGGGCTGGACACGTGGGCGAGAGAGAGAAGGAGAGAGAGAGATAGAGAAAGAGAGAGAGAGAGAGAGAGAGAGAGAGAGAGACGCATGGAGGTCAAATGAGATACAGCGTCTCCTGAGTTGTCTGTATGGCGTGGGGCTCACGCCACACAGGGAAGTTTCTACTTGGGGCACCCATACCACATTGGCGACGAGGTGGTTGTCTGAGCTGACATGAACCAGCTGGGCCATGCAGCGGTAAAGAATGCGACCGATCACATTACCAAGCTCTTTAAAGCCACGGGGATCAGTGCGGACAGTATTTTTGGCTGCCATTTTGCTGCCCGTGGTGTGGGAGGTTGCGGTTCTGTAAGGAGTGCTCATGCGCCTCCTAGGCCAAATTTATGGTAATCCCACAGCCACGTGGTATTTAACTGGATTCTGGAGGTCTGGACTCCTCTGCCCGTATCACGGAAGGTGAGAGATCGTGTGAGAGATCGTGGGCTGGGAGGCAGGGAGGCAGGGAGGCAGGGAGGAGGAGCACATGGTTTCAGTGTCTCTCTCTGTCCCTCTCCGGCATTTTCCTTTGTGTATCAATCATCTGTGCTGGTGGAAGGAAGCTGTTCTCAGTGACTTGGGTCTGATTACTGGGTGCAGCTGGGGGAATCTGCCCTCCAAACTGTGCTCAATATTTACTTCAGCCCCTCGGTGTGCGGTGGAGGGGCAGGACAATCCCAGTGGCGCTGAACAGTCTGGTAGATTAATTCTCCTTTGGTGTTTTTCTCTCCCTCTGGCTCCGGTGTGGGTTGCGGCTCCTAAAAAGCATGGCAGATGAGGCGCAGGCAGGAGGAGGGTCTGCTGGTGGAGGCCCTGTGGTGCCTCCACCAGCTGCGCAAGGGGTGCCCTGATCCCGTGCCAACACAGTGCGTTGGCACCCATGCCTGAGTTTGATGTCTCGGGGGCACCATCAATCCTGAGGCCACTCTGGAAGTCCTGGATTGATAGCATGGACATATATTTCAAGGACACGGGAGAGACTGATGAGGAAAGTAAGGTGGGAACCCTCTTGTACTCGGCTGGGTCGACAGTGCATCAGCTGTTTCAGTCATTGGAGCCTGTGGATGCGTCCTATGCTGCAGCGAAAGATGCCCTCGTTGAACATTTCATGCCTCTAGCAAATCTGGATTACAAAAGGTTCCTAATGCGCAGCACCAGGGGAAAAGGACGAGTCTCTGGATGGATTCTATGGACGCCTTCTTCGGGAGCCTGACCTGACCCTGGCCTGCATCCTGGAGCTAGAATGGTCACATGAGGTGGCAGAGACGTGGCGTCAAGAATATATGCAGCAATTCACCCTGCCAGGTCGGAAGAGGTGTTGTGTGATTTGACGTGACCAAGGGGCGAGAGGGGCCGGTCGGCCCGCTGTTCAGCAGAGGGACAGGACCACTGGGGTCCAGAGTCCTCTATGAAGTGTGGGTATGATCTGCCACATCCTGCAAAGTTCCCTGCAAAAGGTAAGGCTTGTGGACGGTGTGGCACGATGGGCCATTATGCCCGCATGTGCAGGGCACCATTGCTGGTGATTGTCCAGAAAGGGCCAATTCAGGCAGGATTTTTTCCGACAACAACGTCCACCAAACGTGGCACTCGTGGGTCAAAAAGAGGATGGAGCCATCCAAGACCTGGAGGAAGAGGAGTATGATGAAAATATTTTCTACATCTCGAGTGTGAGTGTCCTGAAGGCGAGGGCCAGGAAGCAGCCCAGGTGCGTCATACAAGTGGATGGGTCTCCGGTCCCGATGTTGGTGAACACAGGCGCCTCAGTCAATGTCATGGCCAGAGTACACTACGAGGCACTGAGAGACCTCCCAGCCCTGCAATGTCTGAAGGCGCAGATATTCACATTCGGGGGCGCTTGTGTCAAAGGCAGTGGTCGAAGTGGGCGGGAGCAATTGGGAGCAGTGCTCTGCTACTTTTTTAATTTAAGTTCTACTGTTCCTATACTTTTATTTTTTAAAAGAAACCATTCTGGAATGGTTTTGTTTTAAAATAAAAGTGTAGGAAGCAGTTGAAACTTGCACTGCACTGAACGTTCTTTTAAACAGAAGGTGCATTTGTTTGGGGGTCTGTATTGTGCATGGAATGGGGGGCGGCAATGGGGTTTGTGGGAGCAGTGCAGGCTAGCAGGGAACACAGTCCACTACTTCTTTTCATACACTTCGACCACTGGTCAAAGGTTGAACATGCCGATACCTCCATCAAGGCATGCTTTTTCATGATGGACGTAAGCACCAACACCTTTGTGAGCTGTGTTGCTGCTGAGGCGTTAGGTATTGTTAGCTTTGCCTACAGTGTGTATGTGGAGGATGTACAGGCAGTCCTTGAGAGATTTGCAGAGCTGTTCACAGGGATTGGCAGATGGTTGGCGAGCCTATAAGGCTACACATCGACGAGTCCATTCAGCCGGTTGCCCTCAAACACCGAAGAGTGCCTTTTCAGCTACGGGATCTAGTAGACAAGGATTTGGAGAACCTGGTAAACCTGGATATCATCGAAAAGGTGGAAGGCCTGATGCCCTGGTTCTCGCCCTTCTTAGTCGATTGCAAACCCAAACAGCCAGACTCCACCAGGATTTGCATCGATATGTGACTTCCCAACAAGGCCATCAAGCGGGAGAGGCACCTTACCCCAACTATTGATGATATATCATTGCGGAGCTGCAGAGTGTGAGATTCTTCTCTAAGCTGCACTTGAGGGCGTGGTGCCACCAGGTTGTGCTAAATTCAGAATCTCGACATATCACGACGTGTCGTCAGCGGCCAAAGGTTTTCCGAACTTAATATGGGGGGAACCTGGCGGACCTCAAGGCGTCCTCAACATCAGTGATGATATCCTGGTATTCACCAAATCTGAAGTGGGGCACTTGATACGGCTGGTGAGAACACTGGAACCCATTCAGGCTCTGAGATTGACGCTGCATCGAGAAAAGTGTGGTTTCTCCTCACAAGCATCTAATTCTTCTGGTTCGTGGTTAAAGAGGGAGGATTGTTCCCAGATCCCAGAAACATCAAGGACATTGTGGAAGCGTGGCCGGCGGAGAATGTAACAGAAGTTCATAGCTTTCTGGGGATGGTCACCTGCTGTGGCCGTTTCATCAAGAACCTCGCCACGATGTCGGAGCCACTGAGAAGTCTGGCGAGGAAGGACACTACCTGGCAATGGGGTCCACTTAAGCAGGCAGCGTTCGAGGATGTGAAAGGGGCCCTCACGGCAGACAACACCTTGGTGTTTTTCAACCCTGCACTCCGGTCTGTAGTGGTGGTAGATGCCAGCCCATTCGGTTTGGGTGCAGTTCTCATGCAGACGGATGGCAAGGGGGAAACAAGGCCCATTGCGTATGCCAGTCGTGCTCTGTCGGACACCGAGCAGAGGTACTCCCAAATTGAGCGTAAGGCCCTGGCGGCGCTGTGGGGGTGCTGGCATTTTCAGCTTGGGAGGCTGGTGACGGTCATAACAGTTCACAAGCCACTACTGCCGATCATGACGGGGTCATCATCAAAACCGCCTGCCAGGATTGAGCAATGGATGCTGTCATTGCTGGAATACGGGGTCTTGCTGGTATATCACCCAGGAGCGAACAACGAAGCGAATTATCTGTCGCGTCATCTCAAGGAATGAGGAGAAGGTGCTGATGCATCCAGCTTTGAGGAGTCCAAAGACTATGTACAGTTTGTTGTGGAATCAACTACCCCAAATTTGATGCCCATCCTGGAGCTAGAAAGGGTGTCCGAGGATGACGAATGCTTCTGGATCCTTCTGAAGAAGGGGGAGTGGAAATCAGTGCCGGAATGTCTGGGCCAAAGGAACCAGGAGGCTCGGATAACTCTGGAGAAATGTTGGAGTGTCCGGGACGAGCTAACGTTTACTGACTCAGGATTACTGCTGTGAGGGGACAAAATGGTGGTGCCCGCTCACAAGGTACAGCAAGTGCGCGAGCTAGCTCACCAAGGTCACCCGGGGATGGCCAAGGCCAGGCTACGGCTGAAGGTGTGGTCCCCAGACCTGGTAAGAAAGAGGAAGAGTTTGTAGGGGCCTGTGTCTGGTGCCAGGCTGCTTCCCCAGTGCAGAAGGTCCCCCCCATTGAGTCAATGCCTTGAGGTACACGGCCATGGGAGGTGGTACTCGCAGACTTTGGATCCAGGGGAAGAGATGTCCACTTCATGGTGGTGGTGGACCAGTGGTCTAGATACCCGGAAGTGGAGTTTGTTGACCCAGTGGCGTTTGATGATGTGGCGGTGGCATTCAACAAAATCTTCGCCACCCATGGTCTCCCACAGACTTTGTGCTTGGATAATGGACTACCTTTCCAGGGTGTGAATTTCCCTGAGTTTTTGAGGGAATATGGCATCCACCACAGGAAGATCACCCCAGTGTGGCCCTGCGCGAACGGTAAGGTGGAGAAATTTATGAGAACACTCAACAAGGCGTCTCGGACGGCTCTGGTGACTGCACCGTGACAACAGTCAGAGGTGCAGCCGGATGTGGTTGGACGACTCGACTGTCTCGAAATTGTCCTTAAAAAGATGGACGCTGGATGATGCTTGTGTGGCATTACTTCTAGCTTCTTCGCAGGCACTGTGTCCTTTCAAAGGGGATGGCCCAAAGCACAGGAGAGTGTTTGCAGGCAGCAGCTTTGTCCTTTGTCCAAAGACTTTTCAGCACTTCCCACCTAGGAAGCTTGCTGTCAGAACGTAGCAGTGCACGATGTGTGCTGGCTGGGTACCGGTTCTGGTGCTGCTGGACGGGTCGTCTGAGTCTGGTATCTCCCTCTGTTCCCTGGGAGATGTTTAGGGGAGGAATCTTGCTTCCCTCTTGGTACTCCTGGCCTTCCTTCACTGGTGGAAGATGTAAGGTAGACTGTACCTTCAGTTTAGGCCCAAATTAGTCTTTCTTCTTACTCCTTTTCAAAGTCTTCAGATGATCTGATCAGTGAGGGGCTCGGCCCTCTTTTAAAGCCAAACTGGCCCCAGTAATTGGTGCAGGTTTAAGCCCACCTTGATGAAACAATCCTGGGTCCCCAACAACAATCTTCAGTGATGCTTCAGGTCAGAATCAGAGCGCTTGGCAACAGACAGGGGAAGGATGACAACACATACTTCTAAATCCCACCCATCTTCCTGTCTGCTGTACGTCAAACTGTCTCTCTAATTAACTGAGCCCTATGTGAGCTTGGTCACAACATGGGCCTCCCTTGAAGTAGGGGGTTGCAGGCAGACTTTCATCTCCTACAATTCACATACTTCCCTGCTCTGAAAGGAGTGGTTCCAGACAGGACATTCACTGCCCTTTCATTCCAAGGAGGGGGGCTAGTACCAAGTTGACACATTGCATTACAAAGTGGTGTTGGTCCCTCGTCTCCATTGTCACTTCCTGCACACAGGCCTTCCCCGAGGCCAGCTAATTAACATTCATCAGTATTCACCACCACCAGCAAGGTGTAACAATGGAGATGCTAATCCATGCGGCCTCGAAATGCTAATCAAGCTGCCCACAGCCAGAGGCTTTTGATGTACCCACAGCTGTCAGGTGTCAGCTACACATGGCAGGGGAGGGCGGCGCTGGTAAGCTGTGTCCTCCCAGAGTACATGACTATTTTTCTGCTGTGCAGTGAGCGTGGAAAATATGTGCGGGAATGGCCCCACATATTTTCTGGAGGTTGATCTCCCATCATTCATTTTTTTTAAATAAACAAATATCAAAAAGCTCCGGTGAGCGCACTCTCCCTGTGCGGATGGTTGAATTCCTCACAGTCATCACCACAGCATCTGTGCTCTTGGTTCATCTTCTCCACATCATAACAAGGACAGCAGTCTCCCCTTCCCAACTTGTCTGAGCACTTCCCTTTAAACTTGATACTCTCGAGAGCCTAAACCTTGGCGAGACTTTGGGCATATAGCATGGTTCCTTCACTCTCACAAAGTCACCTGAGTGCACCATCAACTCATTAGCCATGTGAGATTGGTCGTGGTTGACTTTGCACTTGGCATGTTTCTCCCTAACTCTGTCCAAAACGTCCTTCATGTCAATCTTGACCTCATCTTACTTGACCAACAACTGCAGGTTGACCTGGAAGCCTGCATTGCATCCTCTCATCAAGGATAATGGTCTGACACCAGTATTCAAGTGTGGTATGAGGCAATATGCGCATAGTTCTTCGATGAGTACATCCCTGCAGTTCAAAGAATTTGCCATACAATTGTATGCTCCCTTTCACAATTCTTTTGGTAGAGGGGTGATGCATGGCTGTATGTCTGTGGTAGATGTTCTGAACCGTCATGAATTTCATGTGATGCAAACTAAACGTTGTTTTCTGTGTTGATTTCCTACGGGACAACTTCTTGATCAAATACTAAAGTCAGGAATTTCATAACGCTGGCTGGTGGTACCACTCTTACCATACTCACCCACTCCACCCATTTGGAGATGCAAGCCCTCATTAAGAGCTTGCCTGTATCCCGCCAGTCTTACCGGCGGGATACCAGCAAGCTGCCCTACGTCTCTGCCGCACGATATCCCGGTATTACAGGTGGCGCAGAGCCGGTAAGTTCCCATTCCCATGGAGTACAATATGACTCCAAGGGATGGGCTTGCCTGATTCAGATATTTCTTTGACGGAAAGGGCCTGATTTACCGGCAGGTCAAGTCTGCCGGGAGATCCGTGGCCCCCACCGGTAAACTTCTGTTTTGCTGTGCCAGAAAAAATGCTGGTTCCGGAATTACCAGCATTTTTTCCACCATTTTTGCCAGGCCGGCAAAACCACAATGAGCGCCATATGCTTGAAAACTGTACTGTATACTTTGTTGGACACCAAAGGCCCAAAGGGACATATTGTATTCATCAATATTTGTTTTCACACTTTCTGTGGTAATTCAGTTGGGTGGAGTGTTTGATGCCTGCCTTGTTTTGTCTTACCACCAAGTACACACGGTCTGCAGTCCCAGACAATCCCACATACATCGGTGTACATGCCAGGTCACCAGTACATCTCTCTTACTCATCCCCTTGTTCTTGGTTATATCACACCCCACGTAGCCCTCTTGGGCCAGTTCCATGACTTTTCCACAGGGGTTACCAGTCCCTCGCCTGCATGATTCCCAAGGGACTTTATGATAGCTCTAGGATCACTTGGCTGTCACTGGGTAGGCTCATCTCCACTGAACACCTAGCACTTAAAGTCCCTTGTGGATGAGAGCTGCCTTTGACTGCTCCTCACTCACCTAACATTCCATTGCAATGTCTGGATTGATTAGTGCCACTATCTACCCTTCCAATCAATGTGTAGCTTTCCCAGAATCTTCCACTGCCTTCTTCTCTTTCGAAGGTGCCAACACATGGCACGGTGAATGACTCCACAAGATATTGCTGTAAAAGTCCAGCACTGTCAAAATATGACAGTTCTCATGGTTGGATCAGGCTTTCCCTTGCAGCTAGTACATGAAAAGATAATGGGCTTCATTACGGCTCTGGCGGTAAACCCTGCCGGACCCATAAAACATTACTGGCCCTGACTTCCCAGTAATATCGGGGGATTAGAACCCCGGCAGTTCGGGAAGTCAGGCGCCGGCAATTTGTAAGTCCCCATTGAATTCTATGGGAATGGGGCCGACGGAAGCACCGGCACCGTTAACAGTGCCAGTGCTTCCGTGATGGCTTGCCTACTGTGGCCGCTGTGCCCGGCATGGTCAGCCCTGTCGAGCACAATGGCTCCGGCAGGCAAACCCATAGTGTGCTGGTCCAGAAACAACAGTGCCGGTAAGCTTACAGGCACTGTTGTTTCCGGACCGGCACACTTGTAACGAAGCCCATTAGCTGCATGAAAAACAACTCTGGGACCATCTTTGTATGGGCTGCATGAACAGCAAAGAAACCTGTTTTTGACTGAGCTCAGTGCACACAAGAATGTATTGCTGAAATCTAAAAGTACATAAGACCTCCCAGTCTCCTCTCACAGGCACCAGTTTAGTTTAGTTTAGTTTGTTTATTTATAAAGCGCGTCCGAACCCTCAGGTAGCTGGGTGCATAATCATGTGCACAGCAGAGTTACATATCGTTACACGAACATCATAATACAACAGACAGAGCATACATTAGTCCAGGCTCTGAATGTTTACATACAAGAGTAGAATATACCGAGAAGAGTATGTACAGAGAATAGGCACAAAATAGTTACAGTGGCGAGTGAGGACCGGGTTACAGGTTGGTCCTGAATAGGCTGTAGATAGAGTAAACATTACTACCGATAGAGAGCGGCGGCTGGCCGGTTGTGTCGGTGAGAGTCTAGATGTTTAGGCTAGTAGCCATGATTTTACCATGGCTCTGAATGGCCAGAACGCGGTTTTCGATCTAATTGTAGGAGGGAGGGTGTTCCAACATTGTGCTGCGAGCACTGGGAAACTGGAGCCTCCTGCTGTTTTTAGGTTATAGTTAGGGATCTTTATTTGGTGCAGGTAAGGAGTTCTGGTGGGTCTAATGGGGCAGTGTCTAGAGAATTTGTCTGAAAGGTAACGTGGGGCAGTACGTGACAGGCACTTGTGGGTGATGACCAGGGTTCTTAGCTTAATTCTGTCGTGGATTGGGAACCAGTGGACTTCTTTGCTAACCGTGGATATGTGCGCCTTGCGCGGGAGGTTGAGGGCACATCTTAGTGCTTTATTTTGCAGGATCTGGAGCCTGTTCAAGTTTTTTGTGGTAGTGCCTAAGTAGAGTGTGTTGCAATAGTCTAATTTAGACAATATCAGTGCTCTAGATAGGGTGAGGCAACTAGAGGAGGAGAGAAAAGGCCTGCAGGCATTGATCAATTTATTGGTGTATGAGGTAGCTGAGATGGTAGAGTTAATTTGTTTCTTTAGTGACAAGGTAGAATCGAGGTATACACCTAGTGTTTTGACCTCTTTGGATACTTTTATGATGTTGCCATCAATGGTAAAGGATTGGTACCTTTGGTCCAGTTTGTTGAGGCGAGCCTGGGAGCCTACGATAAGCAATTCTGTCTTATCGTTGTTTAGGCAAAGACTGTGTGTAGCCATCCAGGCTTGGATTTCTAAGTAGATATCATTAAGCTTTGCAACATCTTCTTCATAGCTACCAGTGAGCGTGATGAGGACCTGACATGTGTATTTGTGGGTGTCAAGCATGCTGGAGGTGGTCATGTTGAGGATTTCTAATTCCTTGTGACATTTTCTAGCCAGGCTGAATTTGTCATTCGTCTTCATCAGTTCCTCATATAAATAATCTTGCCGGAGAGGGAGGTTACAAAACTGAAATAATAATCACTAAGCTGAAAGGTTGTCTGAATGATATGATACGTTATTTATAACGCGCTTAAGCGGACCCGGGGATCGAACCTGTGTTGCTCCGTGTTGTCTTGCTCCCAAGGCAAGCATGTTGCCACTGAGCTATCCTCCCAAGACGATAGATCCTGGTCTCCCGGCAGAGCAACCTGCAAAACAATATCTACCAGCTCCTTTTTTGGTTTGATGCCCACAGGACAGACCTTGGCTCAGGTAAGTCACTTCATCCATCCCATGCGGCACTTCTGAAACTTCAGGGTTCTTTCTTTGGTGACAATCAGCACCCTAAGCAGCTGTGCATGATATGATATGGTATGATATGATGTTTTATTTATATCGTGCCCATACACATGTGTTTCATGGCGTTCACCACTGCACTTCCCCGTTACCAACATGTCATTTTGAAAGAAGTAGATTCCCTTCATCCTGCCAGATAGCTCCTCCATCAGTCATTTTAGGCCAATTGTTATGCAGCGGTGTAAGAATGCCATCAGAGGTGTTCTAAAAATTGTGTGTGGCCGCAATTGTTTGCACAGCACAATTTTATGGAACACTGATGACAAATCAAGCATAGAGAACACAGATGCAGTTCCAGAGATGCTGGCATGTGACCAATGTTCGACAAGAGGTCTCAGTTAACCCAGTGGTGTGCATTGTTTCCTGAAATCCACACACATGCAAATGGAATTGTTAGCCTTACTGATGATAGCCACTGGAGAAAGCCATTCTGACGTCTTGATGAGCTCTGTTATACTGCTTTTGTATTGTCTCTGAAGTTCCTTTTGTAATTCATCGCTAAGGCCTTGACGTACAGGTCTAACTGTATGGGCTGTGCCTCTCTCCTAAGCCCTATTCTATGTTTGAAGCCGTCCATAAACCAATGTTGCCATTTGTCATTGAATATTTCTGTGTATTCTCTCTGCTGATTCCCTGGCTTATTGCTATCCTCAACCGAGACTGTCAGTATTGCGAATCTTCCTTTGGGATGAGGTGTTAGCACGGCTTAGCTGTTTCAGCCCACCACAGAAGATCCTTTCCTTGGCACGTGCAACTTGCTCACAGTTACACCGACCTTAAATTTGAGGGTGTCACTACTTGAATGGGGGTCATTCTGTCAACTATTGGTTTGAGGGTGACCGGGGTGCTGGTATAGATCGCTGTGTTGAGCCTGGTGTATGGAAACCCAGAGCCAAGAGCATTTTGACGGGTATCTCATTCACTGATAGCAGGTTCCCAAACTAACGTTTTCCCTCCAAAGTGAGAGTATCCTGAGTCATCTTAAATTGTTCTTCCGTGGGCTTCCTGGCCCCCTTCCTGCACATCTTAATTCTGGCCATGGTATCCTTACTTCTTTCGTTCCTGTTTGGGGCTACATACAAGACTTACTGGTTGCTTGTTTTGCTCGGATCGTTATGTGGCCAGCTGGATAGTCTTATCTTCTGAGCTGCTGATGTCACCAACCTTCACAACCCTCAAACATTTCAATCCCATCTCTACTGACCTCACAATCTAAATAGCTTGCTGGAGAGTGGGAGTTCTTGCCTCTCCACAGGTTCTGTTGTGTGATTGGGTCAGAGGAATTCCTCATGAGTTGGTCCCTGTAGTATTCATCACTCGGACCCAAGATACTATAAGTGACCATGAGATCCCAGAGGGCCGCCATATTGTGATCCATGCTCTTCACCTTGCACTGTTTCCACCACACCAATTGGCATCCCTCTAACACAAAATGTGTCTTGTTCCCTAAATGTTCCTTGAGTTTAGTTAAGGCTGTTTGTATTACTTAGACGCTGACGTGCTCAATTAAACCCACTTTTTCTTTTGCAGCCAAATATTCTTAGACCTTCGGGCCCAGGCGGTGTAGAAGGGCAGCTTCTTCTTATTTGCCTGAAACTTTGACCCCATCAGCTGCCCTCAGATAAGCTTGAAAGGAATCTAACCAAATGTCCATAGTGCTGGTGGCTCAACGCTGGTGTGGAAATGCTTTGCATCCTGTCTGCATTATGGATATGATTGGTTATTTATAATGTGCTTCATACCAAGAGGTTTCTTAGCGCGGACCCGGGGATGGAACCTGTGGTGCTCCGTGTCGTCTTGCTTCCAGGGCGAGCACGTTGCCACTGAGCTATCTTCCCGAGGCAGGGATGTCACTTAGCCCTTGTTTCATAGCAAACACAGGGATCCTGGCTTTTGACCCAGATGGGGCTGCACTGTAATGTCACATTCCAAAATGTTTTTGTTGTCCTTTTTGCTATTTCCGAGGCAATATGCTTGGTCTTCTGTTGCATCACCGTGCTGTCACAATTCTGAGGTGGCCAGCCGTCCCGTATTTGGCCGGATTGTCCCGATTTTATGGGCAGGGTCAGCACAGGAAATGGACTGGAACAATAATAGGCATGTGTACCCTTTATCAATAATTTGAAAGGTGTCATCGACTGCATGGATGGTGCCTGTCTCTGTGCTGCATCTGGGGAGGAAGCCAGATTGATCATTCCGAAGCAGGACGAGTGGGTCAGTTTTAGTGAGTATTTGATTGGCTACTACCTTCCTACGGATGAAAGGAAGGCTGGTGATATGATGATCGTTCGCCAGATCCTGTGGGTTGGTTTTCCCAAGACGGGGCCTATGATCCCTGTATTTGGTCTGTCTGAAAAAATGCCTTCGCTAAGAAATGAGTTGACTATCCTGAGAAGGTCAGTCATGGCGGGATGGCTAAGTTGTTTGAGGGTGTTTGCCGGGATGATGTGATCTCAGTAGGCAGTGGCCTTTAGGGAAGCAAGTGTTTGAGAAAGGTTCTCAGGTGATAGAAGAGAGATGTCAGTCTAGGGTGGAACAGATTGCGGGGAAATTGTGAACGTAGGAGACAGTTGTCCAGATTAGTCAATATGTGTCCTGATGGTGTTGAGTTTGTTGATGAAGAAAAAATACAGGGTACAGGAGCACACAGGAGCACACCTACTTTTCAAAATGATATCCAATATTGTCTTGTGCCGTAAGAGGGTGCGAGGGAAAAAAACACCCTTGCCATTAGGGTGTAAACTAACGAATAGGAAGGATCGGTGTCCACAGTCTGTGGAACACTCACATCCCCTGCACACCAGAAGTTTGAAAAATCAAACAATACTCAGGGTAATGTTGATGCAGAAGTCATTGATGGTCTCACATTTTTCTCATGAATTCTGTATCACTGTGCACAGTGTGGGGTTAGAGCACTGCCTGCCATCTGCAAAGAGGACTTTGCCCCTGTTAGGGGCTGTTGCAATGGTGTAGGTGTAATCAGTAACTTTGGCCTCAGAGATGAGGGGCCCACGTTTGGATATTAAGGCCTTGAGGGATTCGGGTTTGTGTGCCTTGTACCACTGTTTCTCCATGGACCTAATCGCGCATTTGTTACCAAAGAGCTCTTGAGTGTATTAAGGGGCAGAGGTTTATTCCTGGCCTGACTTAGTTTGATTGGCGTGTAGGCATTGGTCAACTCCTTTGAGGTTTTGAAAAAGGAGTTCAACAGGGATGAGACCCTACCCAAGCAATGGAAATTATTATATGATAGGTTATTTATAATGTGCTTAATACCCAGAGGTTTCTAAGCACAGGCTCGGGGATCAAACCTGTGTTGCTCCGTGTCGTCTTGCTTCCAAGGCGAGCGCGTTGCAACTGAGCTATCCTACCGAGCCTAGTTGGGGAATCTTTCTTTCATGGTGTGCAGCAGGAAGGTTTTGAATGATCATTGTGCATCAATCGTCCTGCTTCTAAAGTGTCCATAAAAAAACCTTTTTGTAAAGTTGGCCACACTGTATTCCAATGATAGCCTCCTGGCCTTTGTTTCTCCCATGGGAACTGCAAATACCATGGTGCCTGCATGGTTTCTGGTAGCACAGAGGTTCAGGCAGTGCTTTAATGTAGTTGTGCATGCTGCCTAATGCAGTAGGCCATGCTGATGGGGAGCTGGAGCTCGGGGCAGGCACCTAGTTGGCCTCGGCTGGAAACGTAATTCTCGCTGTTTAAAAAATGCTGCTTATGCTCTCGCCCCCACACTGCATTCGAAAAATACAGCAGCCAACATGTGTTGGTGCTGGCGAGGCGTGCACCTGACTCCCTGCACATGCTATGCATTCTATTGATGTCCAGACCTACTGGCCAAATAAATCTGCATTGGAACAGCTGCTGTGGTCCAGGTTCCAACCATAGTGTCTGGGGCTCTCCCACAAACGTGTGGTGCGTGCCGCTGCCTCCACACGCTACCTTCACTCCTGCGCGTTAATTCTGCAAGGTGGGAACAAAGTCCACAGACTATGGACACAGCCCAGTAGCATTTCAGACCAGCTGTGGTTGGTGTCCTTCCTGGTGGCAGCCTCCTCCTTCACCCTCTCCTTGATACTACACTTCTTGAAGTTTGTTCACGCCCACTTGAGCTCTTTAAGGCTACCAGGGGCATGCATGGTGTTGCAATGCGTCTTCCACCCATCGCTGCACGTAATACATAGATCACCGAGACAGCAGGGCCACCATGAGAGCAGAGCCAACTGGCACAACAATGCTCTCTTGTGATGACATGTCCCTCTTGGAGTGCAGATGTCCTGTCATTGGAAGTGTTGCAATCAGCTGAGCCCATCATAGCAGATGACTGCTGCAGGTAGCCATGGGCATTGCCTTTGTGGGTCCTGGCAACCAGCGTAACATCTTCACACTGATGTAATGTGCTCTCCCTTAGTGGAGTGATTGCTGATTTTAGCGGCTAGGCTTTGGTGCACCTGCAAATATTACAAGATTCTTTGAGTGGAACTAAACAGCAATATAGGTTTTGCACCAATATAGGGGCAAGAGAAGGTGGCACAATAGCTTTCACTGACGAGATGGCAGCAGCTCTCTTAGGTAGGGTGACCAGACGTCCAGGTTTTCCCAGGACAGTCCGGGGAAATCACCCTCCAACCCGGGGTCCCGGGAGTTTTTTTGATTTTCGAAACCCCGTCCGGGGTTTCCAAGAGTGGGTGGCTACGGTCCCGGTTTTTGCCGAGACTCTATTTTGAAATCCCGAAATCGGATACCAGCGCAATTCTTCCTGTGCAAATGGGGGGGTGAAATTCTTCATCCCCTTCCCCTCCCAGGCGCTCTCCTCCAATAAGAGGAGTGTGCCTGTGTGCACACCCCCTCTCCACCCTACAACAGGCCAGCGACATAGAAGTAGGACTGACATTTTACTTTACTCCTACTTATATTTCTGTGACCCCTCCGGTTTAAAAAAAAAATAATCTAGTCACCCTATCTCTTTGCAAAACTAACCTGCGAAGCTTATCAGAGAATTAAGTTGTGCTAATAAACAAAGATTGGAGTCAAATATTACTCCAAACGTCTTAACTTTGTTTTGAGGTGAGATAGAGACTCCACCAAGTGAAACTTAGGCCTAAAGAGAGGACAATCCTGGTAAGAGGTTTAAGGTTGGAGGTAACTTGAGGCTCCACCAATTTAAGCACATCTAACTTTGTAAACATCTTTGAATGACAACAAAGTCGATTTCCGGCAGTCCCAACAGCATATACTGTGGCGAGTCGGAAGAAGAAGTCGGACACATTAAGGACATTATAAATACTATTTAAAGAAAGTAAGGGTGCTCATCTGTCATCAGAAAGTCTCAAAGTAAAAATGTCCTCGATCCAAAACTTACTCTACCTGGGCCCTACCACTTGGTTAACCAACTTAAATTCAGCCAAGATAAGGTATTTCTTCTCCTGGGCTTCTCGTAACTTCTGATAGTCTCTGTATGGAAATGTCTTTCTCTTACACTTGAGTTTCTTTATACAACTTTCTTCAGTAACCTCTGGATATCTCCTCCATGAGCTCTTGTAGCTCTTTTAAAACACTCCTGGGCTTGGGGCTCTCTTCAAGGTTAGGCTACTTACAGCTTGTTTTGAGATACTCTGACACTCTTGTCTTCATGTATGACCCTTTTTCAGTCTCTTAATTCACACTTGTCTACTTTGCATGGGACTTGATCCCCTTTTAGATTTCCCGACTCCTGGGTCCTCTCTTTTATACTCTTTCTTCTATTATCTGGTTCTCTTCATAGTCTTATATCACATTCCCCAGAAGCTGGGCTTTGTTTTATCCACTCTTCGTTCATAAGATCGTTTCCCTTCATCTGAGGGTAATTGTCTCCAATCCCTCTTTATTTTACTGCCAGGGGTGTTTTTTACTTGCTTTATGAGCTTTTCACATTGGCAATCAAACAACTTTGTTCCTTGTATCTCCTCTTTATGACTGGGACGAGTTGCACTCTTTATGTACTCTTGACCCGACGGCCTCACGCTTTTCCCGTTCACTCTAGTACCTTCATCTGCGTAGGGGAACGCTGCAGGGTATAGCACATGCTTGGGTATTCCTCTGTCGTTTTTTGCATAATGGATGTTCATCAGCGTCTCGATCACGGCTTCCCCTCAGCAAGCAGCCATCTATGGATGTGGGCGACAGGGAGCTCCTCGCACTCCCAGCTGTGATGGTCTCGGTGTTGTTCAGCAGGCGTCTCACCCACCTCGAGGCATTCATAGTCACGCCACCACCAGCTCCTGGATACTTCTCTCTTCTTGGGTAGCGGTTTCCCAGTGGCCGTCCTCACCTGCCTCCCAGTTTCTCACTGTGGCGTTCCTTGCCAATTCAAAAGCCGCAGGCTCTGCGGCTTGTCTCTGCTCTGCCCCTCCAAAGTGTGATCACATCAGGGGACTTCCCCTGCATACCATACTTTCTCCTCCTACTTGCTCCACTCATCTCAGTTAAATACATGTCTCTTCTTAAAAAGACATCCTCGTTCCCTTTTCCAATAGATTCAGTTCAGCATTGCCTGCGGCCAAAGATAAAGATGTACCACTTTTCTTCCCAGCAGGCAGTCCCATATATGCTGATATCTTGGGCAATCTAAGGAGTTCCTCATAGGAATGGGAGTCCTTGTCCCCTAAGGGGGAGTCACTCCCAGTGAGGTCCCACTTGCCCATATCCCTAGGGAGGGTTTTTCAGAGAGGGCCCACCTCCCTAGCCTCAAAAGGGGTGGCTCCCTGTTGGGGGGAAGGGACGAATACCCTCGATTTGTCACAATAAACAATGTGGGTAGCCACAGAAATTCCTTACAGAAGGTATGATCCTGCACCCACTTCACTGCCCTCCTCGAAGTCCAAAGGCATTGCGCGCATTGACAGAGAGACTTGCCTGTTCCAGTATCCGGGTCAGCAGACGGCACTGAGGATTACAGGGCTCTCTTCATTTGTCTGAAAGAATAGCACTCTCTCCAGATGAGCGAATATCTGCGGGCTTTGTCTGATTCGCCAATGTTCACTCTAATTGGGATGACTGAAAAATAAAATCCTGGCTGTTTCGTGGCAGCATTTCCTTTCGCTCATTAATCATCATTTATTTAATCCACCAATTTCACTGACTATGTGCATGTGTCTTTGGATGTTTAGTAAATATCAGTGGGTCTACACATTAGGCAATGAAGTATTATAACAGGTATACTTAATATTCCAAACATGTCAAATAACATTAATATAACCAATTAGAGTGCGTGAACTTGCTAACAATAGAACCCGTTACCCTGAGTACCCACCATGTCTACAACAGGTGCATTAATCATGCTAAATTCTAAAGGTGTTATTACATTGGAGACAATATGAAAAGGAAGGTAACTCAAACATCTACGGTCTGTGAATCAAGAACAGAAAATTATTGGAGACATTAAAAAGCACACTGAGTGGTAGCCAAGATTGATTGTGGCCAAGGAATCATATACTCAAGGGAACTACAAAAGGGGGGATGTGAAAGGATCCCAAATGGGAGGCGGGGTCTAGCAGTTAAGACATTGTTGATCTCAAAGTAGGGAAACAAAGTTACAGCGTGATGAGCTAGGAAATGTCACCATTCAGAGCAAAGGCTGTTTCTGACGCCACATTCCCAATATGTAATATGGGGCTCACACTCCTTTTCGATCCAGACTGTAATTTCCATGGAATTCGATTCCTCAATATATATCAGAAATATTGATGATCCGTTACCGTTCAGAAAAACCTTTCTAAACTCTTTTTTCCCCAAATAGACATGTGGTTGAATGGATCTGCTCTTACCTGCCCAGTGTCACAGTGGAGCATAAGATGAGCTTTGCTAGCCACAGCCGCTACAGTGACAATAAGCCATACTCATTGCACTGCAATCTCATTCCAGGGTAGTGTGACGAATCTAGCAATATCATCACTGATTCTCTGGAGTGAAGGTGCTCTGGGAAAGGCAGAAGGTACCTGACTCTGACACTGCGGGTGGCTATCTGCGGGAGGAGCCACGTAGGGGAGGATAAACTCCAGAGAGGCAGGAAAACAATCCAAATAAACTTTCAGATGTTATTCTTAATGACACCCATGTGCCTTTGCAACATGTCAGTATGGCTTATTGTGATGCAGATAAATAATTCCCAAGTTTTCTTGACCAACAACCCTATTAACCCCCCTCCCCCTTTAAGTACTGAGACGAGGAATAAGGATGGAACAATGAGAATGAGCAGAAGCGGTAAGCAAACACTGCATTCTAGACTTTGGAAAGTGTTAACTAATGCCAGGAAGTTGAAAACACACACAGCTGAACAGAATACAAGTGAGAGGCAGAGACTGCAGCGGAATGCAGCTTGTGCTGATGCTGGTTGGAATGCCAGAGGCAAGTGCCCTATGGAAGGCAACATGGAGTCTGACGAGAATGGCGTGCAGAGAGACCGGCCAAGAGAAGTTCACCACTTTATTGATATAGGCAGCTGGAGCCACCAGAAGAAAAGGAAGATAAAGCGGGAGCCAAACTGCTAACGGGACGCACCTCCAGTCAGCAAACCGAAGGAGAAGAAGACAGCAGGATGCGAGGAACGCCAGAGCTGCCAAGTAAGCCCAGAGAGCTAGGCTGGGTTATCGGAGAGCTTGAGAGCGAGTGTCACATATCATTAACAGCGCGAGAAAGCTCACTTAAAGTAGTTGGAGGAACTTGAAACGCGTTACAAATGCCATATCATATCAACTAATACAAATACGGACAATGTTAAGAAAGGGTCGGTGACTCAAATCTTGGAAAGAGAGATTGATACAAATATGAACCATGTTAAAAAAGGGTTGGTGACCCAGATCTTGGAAAGAGAGATTTATACCAATACAAACAGTGTTAAGGAAGGGTCGGTGACACAATATTTAAAAAAAGTCGATACCAATAAGAACTTTGCAGAGAAAGGGTCAGTTACCCAATACCCGAAAAGCATTATTTCTTAGATGAAAGAAAGAGTGAGTAGAGAATGGAAAAGCCCTGGCAGGATAGTGAACCAGGCAAACAGTGAGTCTGCTACTCACACCCATGAAAGGAGATAAAGCCCTGATAGGAGAGTAAACCATGCACTGTGCGAGTGTAGGACCCACTCCCAAAAAAACAGAACTCTGATATTCTGGCAGGAGAGTAAACCAGGAGGGAGAAGAGAAGTAAACTTCAAACCGTGGAACAGTGAGAACGAATACAAAAGGCAAGACACATAACCCTTTTAAGGATCAGTGATAAAGTCGCAATACCCTGGCAGGAGAATACACCGGGGTAAAAAGCACAGTCAGAGTGACTTCAAAAAGAAACAATTTCTTTTTGAAGCAATAGGGCTCCCCTCAACCCCATGACGTGTGCGAGTGTATGGCGAAAGGGTGCACACTTAAATGTATAGGTGGCTGCCTGTGTGAGTGTATGGTGAAAGGGTGCACACTTAAATGTATAGGTGGCTGCCTGTGTGAGTGTATGGTGAAAGGGTGCACATAAATGTATGGGTGACTGGGTGTGCGTGTGTGCGTGTATGGGGAAAGGGTGCTGGCTTAAATGTATGGATGGCTGCTTTGTTGGGCCTGTATGGTGAAAGGGTGCACACTTAAATGTATAGGTGGCTGACTTTGTGAATGTACGGTGAAAGGATACACACTTAAATATATGGGGGGTGCGCCTGGGTGTGTGTGCCTTTATGGTGAAAGGGTGCACACTTAAATGTACGGGTGGCTGCCTGGGTGTGCCTTTATGGTGAAAGGCTGCACACTTAAATGTATGGATGACTAGGCGTGCGTGTGTGTATATGGTGAATGGTGTGTGTTCGTGTGTTCAGGGGCGCAACAAAATCTACATTTTGGGGGGCTAACCCTTCAAATGTTGGAGAGGCGCTAACTTCACAGGTGGTGGGGGAGGGGCAAATTTATTTGTGTGCGGGCATCTAACTTCTTTTAGCATTTTAATGAGACTATTCTAGTGCAGCGTCAATGTCACAGCAGTTAACTCTCTCCTTTACTTCTGAAAGCATCCACTTATGGACTGCTGTGAGAATGAGATGTCTCCTGTACCCTCTCTACCCTTCCAATCACTCCCCTGGCATGCAAGTACTAAACCCACATCACGATTTCAATTGTCTAAATAAAAAATTGGCATTTGAATGCAGGTACTAACAGCGAAATGCTTTACATTAGTAATTGCTGGGCCCTTGTTTTTTTTTTTTAAACTTCAATTTTTATTCAGGTTTACAAAACAGTGTTTAAACATTCCCCAAACCCCCTCCTCCCCCCTACCTCACCACCCCAACTTGTGCCTACCCCCCGACCCCATGTCCAAACCAAGTCTGTTGTTCCGGGAGACTTTTATTGCACTCTCCCTCTCTTCGGGTGTGATGCAGCTAGTGCCCAGGACTCCGACAGGCCTGAAGCCGCCTTGCCCCGGGTAGCGGGCCTCCCTGTCTTTTTTTGCACAGCTCTCAGTCTGATTTGCCCCGTTGGGACCGAGCTCCCCACCCAGGATTCAATGGACCTCCCATCCCCAGGATTGTTGTACTCCGTACCAGTTTGTGAGGAATGAGCCTATGTCGTTGTTCACCATGGCAGTCAGTTTGTCCATCACAAACATGTTTTTTACTTTTTTCATCCAATCTTCCTTAGAAGGGGGCTCCAGGCTTTTCCATTTTTGTGCGAGGGCTACTCTACCCGCCCGCAGCATTGTCTCCCACATCCTTGGGTATCGATGTACTTCTGTTTCCTCCGGGGGGGGGGGGGGGCCCAGTAGCACCGTCAGGAGATTTAGAGGTAAGTGTTCTTCTATCACTTCCGCCATCCAGTCCCTCACTGACCCCCAGTACACTTGAGCCTTTGGAAAATGCCACCACATATGGCTCCTGGAGCCTGCTTGACCACATCCCCTCGGGCACAACGGGGACACCGCCGGGAACATCTTAGATAATTTCACTGGGTCCCTATGCCACCCCTGCAGTACCTTAAAGTTGTGTTCCATATCAGCGGTAAATAGATTCCCATGGAAGGCAATCTTGAATATTCTGGACCAGGAGTCCCCTGAAATCTCCTCTCCCGCCAGGTCATTCCAGAACTTGCGAAAGTTTCTCCTTCCCTGGAGGTCGTACGTATTGAGGATTTTATACATGGAAGATACCACTCCCTTCCTCGAGGTCGCCGTGTCTATGAACTTCTCAAAGGGGGTTAGCTGTCTACTCAGATTGGGACCCCATGACTGATCACATAGAATGCCCTTTAGGCGGAGGTACTCAAAGATGGTTAGGGATCCCTGGCCGAGCGCGTCCCTTAGTTCCTCATAAGACAGGAATTCACCCTCCCTGAACATCTGCCCTGCCCACTCCAGTCCCTTATCTGACCAGGTTTGGGATGACTTAAACCCCTTATTACCCAGGTTGAGGGGATGGCCCCAGAGGGAGGTCATCGGGGACGGCCATGTAGTGAGGAACGCTGTCTGAGGCCCTTCCTTCCAAATGTCCCAGAGAACCCCCATGGTCGGGTGGGTTTTCAAATGACTCAGGATTGTTCTTCGCGGAACCCACATAAGGCCGCGGACCTTCACGGGGTGGGTGTCCATATCCTCCAGGTATGACCAGTACGTTCCCATTCCTTCCTTCATGTGTTCCAATAGCACTTGCAGCTGGGCGGCGAGGAAGTACAAATGGAAGTCCGGCAACCCAAACCCTCCCTCCTCCCTTGGCAACGTCAGTGTGGTCTTCCTGGTTCTCGGGGTTTTCCCCTGCCATATAAAGTCCTGGATAGCATTCCGGAGAGCCCTGAAAGCCTGCTCTGGGACATTGGTCGGAAGGGCTGTAAAAAGGTATAGGAGCCGTGGCAGTACGTTCACTTTAACCGCCGTCATCCTGCCATACCAGGAGAGGATCATCCCGCCCCACCTCCTCAGATCTGATGTGATCCCTGTTATTATGGGTTCGTAGTTCACTGTGGCCAGTTTAGTTAGGTCCCGTGTGAGGAGAACCCCCAGATATCGTATTTCGGTCTTCCCCAGTTCAATCCTGTGAAGCCTGTCTAAGGGGTCTAGCACCGGGTCCCGGAGTCTCATAGGGAGCAGGACCGATTTCGAAGCGTTGACTTTCAGGCCCGAGAAGCGTACAAACTCGGTCACCAGGTTCAACAGAGGGGGGAGTGAGGAGCTAGGGTCTACCAGGTAAACCAGGATGTCATCTGCAAATAGGGAGAGTTTAAATTCCACCTCCCCCCTGCTGATCCCCTTAATTCCTGGATGTGATCTGATCACTATGGCCAGAGCTTCTATCGTGAGGACGTATATCAGGGGGGAGAGGGGACACCCCTGTCTTGTCCCTTGAGAGAGGGGGAAGGCGTCGGTCAACTCCCCATTCACTTGGACCCTTGCCATGGGAGCTCTGTAAAGTGCCGTTACCCAGCTCATGATGTGGGTCCCAAAACCCATCTTCCTCAGGAGGAGATCCATGTACTGCCATTCGACCCTGTCAACCGCTTTCTCCGAATCTAAGGAGAGGACACTATGTTGAGCTCCGACCGTTGCGCGAAGTGGAATAGATCTATGGTCTTACGTATGTTATCCGAACCCTGCCTCCCCACGATGAAGCCCACCTGATCTCCATGGACTAGCTTTGGCAATATACCCTCTATCCGCCTCCCCACCACCTTGGCCAGAATCTTAACGTCAATGTTTAGCAGTGATATGGGGCGGTAAGAGGCACACTCTGCAAGGTCTCTCCCCTCCTTGGGTAACACCGCGATGGTTGCCAGACATTTGGTCGAAAAAAATTGGTCGACCAGACAAATGGTCGAACCAATTTGGTCGAAAACCAAATGGTCGAAATTTTTTTTTTTTTTATTTCAACCCTTTTTTTTTTTTTTTGGGGGGGGGTCCCCTCCCCAACCCCCTTTTTTTCTCTAAAAACCCCTTTTTTAACTAAACGAAAACCCGAAAAATAAATATATAAATAAAAAAAAAATTCGACCATTTGGTTTTCGACCAAATTGCGTCGACCAAATTGCAGTCGACCAGTTTTTTTTCGACGAGTTGACTGGACACCCACCGCGATGATAGCCCCCATCATGGAATCAGGAAGAGTTTCCCCCTCTAGCACGGAGTTGATAACTCTCACTAGGTAGGGGATTAAAGAGGATCGGAATCTTTTGTAAAAATAAATGGAAAACCCGTCATCCCCAGGGGTGGTTCCCACTTTCATCCCGCTTATCGCCTTGTCCACCTCTTCCTCGGTCACTGGCCCTTCCAGACCCTCGGACATCTCCCTAGACAAAGTAGGGAGTTGGATTGAGTTCAAGAAATCTTCTATCGGAGCAGATCCCCCAACATATTCGGATGAGTACAGGGTCTCATAATATTGGCGAAAGGCTTCTCCAATACGGGAAGACTCGCAACCCAGAGTTCCCTGAGCGTCCCTCACTTCCTTCACCATTTTGCTCCTCTGGACCTCCCTCAGCTTCCAGGCCACGATCCTGTCCGCTTTGTCCCCTTTCTCATAGTACTTTTGCTTGACCATCTGAAGACTTCTCTCCATTTTGTGGAGGAGTAAGTAATTCAGCTGGAGCCTGTAATCCTCCAGGGCGGCCACACGGTCGCGTTCCGGCCCTCGGTCCGGGGAGCCCCCCGGTAGGAGTCGGGCGATTTTTTCCCGGAGGGTCTTCTCCTGAGCCTCTCTCACCCTTTTTGCCGATGCACCCTTTTGGATAAGAACACCCCATATAGTCCCCTTAAAGGCGTCCCAGAGCGTGTGTGTGCCCACTTCCCCATTGTCGTTTAGTTAAAAAGATTCTGTTATGGCGTCTGCAATCTCTTGGCCGTGGACCTCGTCCTTTAGTAGGGCATTGTTGCATTTCCAACGGCCTCTGCATTCCTTCCGCCATCCCCCCGATATTGTAACCCCCACCATGTTATGATCCGACCAGGATATGGGATCGACCCTGTAGCCTGCAACATACGGGAGAAGGGTTGTGTCCACCAAAATATAGTCTATCCTTGAGAACGAAGCATGGGTGGCCGAATAGTATGAAAAAGAGGAGATTCCTGTTCTGGAGGATGGAATTGAATCTACCAGGCCCAGCTCTTCGTTCACCCTCCGGAAGGTGCGTGCCGTGGACTCATCCGTGGGTCTGGGGTTCTGGGGGCCCACCCGCTTCCTATCCAAAGATGGGTCCAGCACCATGTTGAAATCTCCCCCTACTACCAACATGCCCCGTACAAATAGCTTGAGCTTCTCCTTTACTCCCTCCCAGAATTGGGCCTGGCCATCATTCGGAACGTACACCACAGCCAGGGTCAGGGGGGATCCTTGTAAGGTGCCCCTCACCAATAGAAAACGGCCCTCAGGGTCCTGCAGGGTGGCCTCGCTAGTGAAGCGGCTATCCCTGGCAACCAGGATGGCCACCCCTCTTTTCTTCCCCTTGTGGGATGCATGGAAAACCTCCCCTATACCCCCCCCTCTCATTTTGGGTTCCTTCCCCCGCGCCCAGTGTGTCTCTTGCAAAAACAACAGGTCCAACTTTGCCCTCCTGAATTCTCGGCAAACCAGGGACCTCTTGGTGGGGGTGTTCAAGCCCCGCATATTCAGGGTGCCTACTCCCAGGGCCGGTTGGCAGTCAGCCATAATCTAAGTCGCCAGATCTGTTGGGCATCTGCCTAGCATCACTATTACCTTTTCACTCCCTTAGTCTCATTGTTAGGACATTATTTGAACCTTTCCCCAACTCGTCCCCGAACCCCTTCCCCAACCAGAAACCCCCAACTAACTTTGTCTCCCTCTCCCCCCTCCCCGGCGTCCAGCCAATTAGCTCCGCAATACCGGGCATTAGGCCGGACCACCAGACTGCCCTTCCCGACCGGGCACTCACATCCAAGCTCTTTGTTATGAGCCCCCCCTCTGTTTCTTCCCCACTGTCGCCCCCATCATACTTGCTGTCGTGGGGGAATCTTTGTTCATCCGGACCATCATTGCGTCGGGTCCCGTCCCTCAAGCGGACGGGTCGCCCCGATCCTCAGTCCTCTAAGTCATTGCGCACCCCCTCCCTCCCGGACGGTGGGGTGTTTAGCTTCCTGTATTTTCTCGAGCCGGTTTTCCTCCTCCTGGACCCAGGCTGGTCTGAGGTCCCCTCCCCGATCTCTGCCGGGCTCACCGGGCCTCTTCTGGGGGTAGACTCCGTCACGTAATCCTGAATGGCCCCTTTTATATCCTCTTCTGTGATTAACGATGTCCGTTGGCCCATGTATTCAAAAGTCAGGGAGAATGGATACCCCCATCTGTAGCGCACCCCTTTGTCCTACAACAGTTGCGTGAGGGGGCGGCACATTCTCCGCTTCGCCAAGGTGTAGGCGGAAAGGTCTTGAAATATTGAGATCTCTGCGTTGTTGTAGGAAATCACCCCCGCTTTCCTTACCTCCTCCAGGACCTTTGCCTTGTCTGTATAATAGTAGCCCCCTGCCCTACCGCCCGCTCTGTGCACACGATCAAATGTCAGCTGCGTGGTCATCTCTTCCGCGAATAGAAGGGTGATTATGTCTCGCACCACACTGGTTAAGTTTCTCTCTGTTTCCCCCTCCACTTCGGGAACCCCAAAAAATCTGAGATTGTTCCTCCTTTCCCTATTTTCATAGTCGTCCATTTGCCTGGCCCTTTCCTCGTCCCTCTTTTCCAGGGCCGCTAGCCGCATCTCCATTTGCACCTCCTGCGTAGCTGAGGACGATTGATAGGTCTCCACTTGCAAGAGCCTGTCCTCCACCTTGTCCACCCTGTTGTCCATTTTTTCCAGATTCTGCGCAATGTCTGATCGCATATCCCGGATCTCCTGGAGTATGGATGCGAATCCCCTCTCCATAGCTGCTGCGGAGTGCGTCGGGGCTTCCAAATGGGCCATGCTCCTGTGGTTTATGGGGTTCTCGTTTTTGTCACCAGCCCCCTCGTAGCGAAAGGATTGCAGGGTCTCCCGCCATTTCATACGGGCATTTCCCGTTCCTGCTTCGCTGTCCCCCACCGGCTCCGGGACGAGGGGATTGCCCCCCGGGGCCTAGTGGATGGGTTTGCGTGGTGGGAGGGGACCTTTAGGCCGGCACACGCCCCACCAGAACCATGTGGGGGCCCCACACCCGGGTCCTGTAAAGTCCTGGGGGACTGCAGGCGGGCACACGCCCTGCGGCCTAACGCAGGGGCCTCCACCTACCAGAAGTGAGCGCCAGATGATTTCCCGGGTGGAGGGGTCGTGGGCTGGAAGCCCTCCGGGTCCTCGACCTCTATTGCCGTCGTCTGTCTCCTCCTCGGGCACGGGCTCGTGGGCCTTTCACAGGAGGGGGGGAGGGGGCCACCCTCTTTCCCCGGGCGTCGCCTCATCTCCGGCCCCAGGCTCATCCCGCCGCTACCAGCTCTCTTCGCCGGGGGGGTTTGTGGAACACGCACCCAGGCTCTACCGCTATGGGAGCCCCGTCCGCGTCCTCTTCCTGCTTCGGGACCGATGTCCTGGGTCTCCGTGTCTTCCCACTGTGGTGGGCGGAGGGCTCTCTGCGTGGGCCCCGCACTCCGATGGGAATCCCCCGCCTTGCCGGGCAACGCCCACGCTGCGGGTCCGCGGTCGAGGGATCTCCCCTCCAGGCCCTCCCTTCGCTCCATCACTTTGGGCCGTGAGGTCCGTTCTCCGGCTTCCCGATGTCCCCAGAGTCCGCTCTTTCGTTCAAAAGGGGCGCGGGTGTAACGCTCACCTGATTCCCACGGAGGCGCTGGTCCCGGCTGAACTGTTATAGTCTCTTCAATTGAGAAGCGTAGAGCTCGGATGACTCTCTGGACTGGGCTTCCTCTTATTGACCGTCTGGCTTGCAGGGTAAGGTTTCTGCAGGTGGAAGAAAAAAGGGTTAATGACCGCTTGGCTGGACTTCCTCCTCACTAATCGCCAACTCTCCGAAAGTCCAATGTCCTGGTGAGCTCTCACCTTAGGCGTATAAATGCTGGGCTCTCCATCCTGCGACTTATGCAGGGTTGCGTGGGTTCCAGTTACGTCACTGGAGGTCCTCAAAGTCTTTTGTGGCCTTAGAAGTGGCACAGGTGCTGAGATGCCAAAAGGTGATGCCGCCGTTACTGCACGAGCGGATGCCAGTAGGTATAAAGAGTTTATAGTCTTGAAGAGATGGGCACCTTTAATGAAGTCTTTGCATTGTCTTTTTCAGGTGCCTGGATGCTGAGGGCGTGGTCACTGAGAGTGCGACACGTGCGGTTGTACGTAGGTATGGGAATTTCAATGACACCTCAATAATGTCCCTTGTTTTCTGTTTTCAGGTCTTGAGATGTTGCGGGCGTTGTTCGTCCGTTGCACGTGCGAAGTATGTGAGTATAATGATCTGTGACCTTATTATAGCACCTCTAACAATGTTCTTTTCTTATTTGCAGGTGTCGGGACCTTGCGGGCGTTTTCCCAGTCGCGGATGCACGTGGGGAAACACGTAAGTGTTAGGCTTTCTTGCAGTCTTTAATGGCACTTAAATAATGTCTTTTCTTGTTTTCAGGTGCCGGGCTGCCGCGGTTGAAGAGATCGTAATACGCGCACAAAAGCAGGTAAGAAAAGTAAATGCGGCTGCCTTCACCCGATTCCTACTTAACAATGTTCTTTTTCTTTACAGGTGCCGATAGGCTGCTGAAGAGAAGGCCGCGAAGAATCCGTGAAAGCACAGATGGATCAGGTAAGCGAGCGCGGCTGCGAACGTGTTGCAACTTGCTAACCTTATGTTTCTTTTGCTTGCAGGTTCTGCCGGTGTCTGGATTCCTGGATGGTAAGTATAGTTCTTGTGTCTTTCTTCCACAGGTTGCTGAGCTGAAGCTGGAGATGTCACTGGAATGCTGGAGCTGACTCGGTGAGTGTCCTGCTGCAGATGCAGAATAACGCGAAGCACGTTTTCCCAATCGGGTGTGGTTTAAATAGTGTTGGAGTGATTGGGTGTCTTCTTCCTCAGCCTCGCCCAGGTAAAAGAGTTCCTTTGTTCCAGAGCTAAGGAGTGGCACCAGCCCCACCCAGGTAAGAAAGTAGTCCCAGTTCAGGGAATAGTTCCTCCCAGCAGAAGGCTGGGGACTTCATCCTGCCAACATTTGCAAAGGTGAGTATGCAGCATGGTCTGCTACAGGTAGGTCCACCCAAGCACCTTTGCAAGAATTATGAGCCCGGCGCCCCTGGCGCCGGGACTGAGGTTCCTTATGAGCCTGGCGCCAGAGGCGCCAGGACATGGTCCAAAGGGCCCCAATAGGGGTTTGCTGGAGCCGGGGACGAGGGTCGTGAGCCTGCTTCCGGGGATGCTGGGCTTGACTTGGCTTCTCGGGAGCAGTGCTCATGACAGCACCCCCCCTCAAGGCCCCTCCCAAACTTGTCTTCTCCGGAGGTTTTGGCCTATTGGGAAAAGTTGGGTGGAATTTTCTGACTAGACGAGGAGCATGGACGTGGTCAGAGGGTTCCCATGATCGTTCTTGAGGTCCGTAACCCTTCCAGTCGATCAGATAGTATAAATTTGACTTGATGATCTTGGAGTCCAGGATGTTTTTAACCTCAAATTCAGGTTCTCCATTTACTTGAATAGGCTCTGGAGGTTTATTCAGTCTGGTTCCAGGTTGCATAGGTTTTAGTAGAGATACGTGAAACACCGGATGTATTTTCATGTGGGATGGCAAACCCAATTTGACAGCCACTGGGTTTATTATGGCTGTAATTGGATATGGTCCCATATATTTTGGGTTGAAGGTGTGAGGTCCTTTAAGTGATAAATGTTTGGTGGATAACCAAACTTGATCTCCAACCTGGTATTGAGGGGCGTCTCCTCAGTGTTGGTCTGCTCCCCTTTTGTACCGTTCTTTAGCCTATTGTAGGTGGATTGTCGCTTCTTTGAAAGCTTGAGTGATAGCATTGTGAAGTTGATCCACGGCAGGCGTTCCAAGATCTTGGGGCGGGTCGAGATTGGAGGTTCGAGGATGAATCCCATATAAAATGTAAAAGGGACTTTTTCCGGTTCCTGAATGGATCGGGTTGTTGTAAGCATATTCGGCTATCCAAAGGATATCTTTCCAATTACTTTCCGACTGCTGTAGCATACAACGTAAATATTGTTCCAGAGTTTGGTTTGTCCTCTCAGTTTGTCCGTCGGTCTGGGGATGATGGCTGGTTGAAAGTCTCACATTGATTTGAGCTAAACGATAGCAACTTCGCCAAAAGTGAGAGATAAACTGGCTCCCCCTATCTGAGATCAAAACCGAAGGGAAGCCGTGCAATCTTACAATATTTTCAAGGAATTCCCGTGCTAGAACTGAAGCCGAAGGTAAGCCCTTTAGTGGAACGAAGTGGGCCATTTTAGAAAACAAATCTACAATTACTAGAATAGTGTTGTATCCGGAACAGGAGGGTAAATCGGTGATGAAGTCCATGGAGAGGGTATGCCAGGGATGTGGCGGGATGTCTAGCGGATGCAGGAGACCCGCTGGTCTTTCCTTCTGACCTTTGTTTTGGGCACACACACCACAGGACATCACAAACTCCTTTATGTCTTTTCTCCATGACGGCCACCAGAAGTGTCTCTTGACTTTTTCCGAGGTTTTGGCAATGCCTGTGTGGCCCTCCATCAAGGAATCATGGTAGCAAGAGATTACCTGTTTTTGTAAATCGGCATGTGGTAGGAATAGTCGTCCCTGAAAATAAGGCAGGTCTTTTTTTATGATGAAGTCCTTTCCCTTCAGTTGCCAGTTTTGTAAGTCCGAAGGGGTCACAAGTTGTTTAACTTTTGCTTCAATATCTTCGATGGATTGTGAAGAAATCAGGCCCAGGATTCTCTGTTCTGGAATTATTGGCACAGGTTCAGGATTGACAATATTATCTCCCATTCCAATCCGGGAAAGTGCATCTGCTTTGCCATTTTTGTTGCCGGGGCGATAAGTAATTACAAAGTCAAATTCGGCAAAGAAAAGTGCCCAGCGAAGCTGTCTGGAGGACTGAGCTTTGGCGGTTTTCAGGTATTGTAGGTTTTTCGATGATCGGTGATTACCGTGACAGTGTGTTTGGCTCCAAGGAGATAGTGCCGCCAGGCCTTGAAAGCGGACTTAATTGCTAAAAGCTCTTTATCCGTGATGGTGTAGTTAATTTCAGGCGCCGAGAACTTGCGAGACCAGAATGCCACGGGGTGCAATTGGTTAGTTTCCGGATCTCTCTGTGATAGAACCGCCCCCATTGCTAAGCTGGAGGCGTCGGTCTCAACGATGTAAGGGAGATCTGGGCGTGGGTGTTTCAGTATGGGTGCTGAGGTGAACTTGGCTTTTAGCTCTTGAAAGGCCTGTTCTGCTTCTGTTGACCACTCAAAACGTTTGTTTTTTCTTAAGAGGGCGGTGATGGGCTGCACCACTTGTGAAAACTCTGGAATAAACCTGTGGTAAAAGTTGGCGAAACCTAACATGCTTTGGACACCTTTCATGGAAGTAGGTGATGGCCACTTGATGATAGCGTCCACCTTTCTCGAGTCCATGTGGACTCCTTTGGGTGTCAGAATAAAGCCTAGAAATTCGACCTCCGTGACGTGAAAAACACATTTTTCGAGCTTAGCAAAAAGCTTATGTTGGCAGAGTTTTTCAAGGACGGCTCTAACATGTTTCCGATGATCTGCTTCTGAAGATGAGTACACAAGGATGTCATCTATGTAGACGACTACGCAAACATCTATGAGTTCTCTGAGGACATAATTCATAAAATACTGAAAAGCGGCTGGTGCATTGCATAGTCCGAAGGGCATCACTTGGTATTCAAATAGTCCATACTTGGTGCGAAATGCCATCTTCCATTCGTCGTCTTCTTTAATCCGTACCAAGTGGTAGGCTCCCCGGAGATCTAGCTTTGTATAAATGCAGGCGTTTTTAACTTGGTCAAGGAGTTCCGGAATCAGAGGTAGGGGGTATCTGTTCTTTACCGTTATCTGGTTCAGGGCACGATAATCTATACAGGTTCTAAGGTCACCTTCTTTTTTAGGTACGAAGAACAGAGCCGAGGATGCAGGAGACTTTGATGGGCGGATAAATCCATTGGCCAGGTACTGGTCCAGATACTGTCGCAAATGAAGATTTTCAGGCTCGGTAAGGGTGTAAATTCTACTACAAGGGGGAGTGGCTCCGGGTATCAGGTCTATTTGACAGTCGTAAGATCTGTGGGGAGGCAGGGTATTAGCCTGTTCCTTCTGAAAGACATCTTGGAATTCTTGATACTCTGGAGGCAATTGCGGTCCTTCGGATGTTGCTACCGCTAGGCCAATACTGGGTCGAGGATAACAAGTAGGTGCACACTCTGGGAACTGTATCGTCTTTGCTCGCCAATCAATTTGAGGATTGTGTTTCTCCAACCAAGGGATCCCCAGAATTATTTGGAACTGAGGGGCCTTGATCACATCGAACACGATTACCTCCCGATGTCCATCTTGGCCTAATAACGTCACTTCTGTGGTGGTATGGGTTACCGGTCCGGAGGCTATTTCCGTACCATCCACTGTGGTAATGACATCTTTAATTACCTTAGGACAAAGGGGTAGGTTCATCCTGGAAGCCATCTCGCGGTCTACATAATTTCCAATCGCTCCGCTATCAATGTATGCTTTAATGGCATGCAAACGATCCGGTCGTTCTGGATTTATGAGGACCATTGACATTATGAAGTGCGAGGTCAAAGAACTGGTTTTTACGCTCGGCAAGCGGACCTCTACACTTGTCGGGCGAGGTCGTTTCCCGGCTCGGGCTTTTCGGAATTCTTATCAGAAGCTCCCACTGTCTTCTTCGGAGGTTTCACCGGGCAATCTCGGAGGAAATGTCCTGAATTTCCACAATAGAGACATAGCTGCAATTGTCGTCTCCTGTCGCGTTCTTTCTGGGTTAGGGGACCCTTTACGACCCCTATTTGCATAGGTTCTACGGCTTCAACTCCTTTGGTGTGAGTTAGTGGCTTAGAGAATATTCGAGTTTCGAACCTGGAGCGGTCTGCCTTTCTGTTTTGTAGTCTGTGATCCAATTGGACCACTAAATCAATGTACTCTGAACAATCTTGAGGGGGATTCACGACCTGGGCTAGGACGTCTTTGAGTTCGCCACGCAAACCCCTGTGGAAAAGCGTGATCCTCTTGTCCTCGGGCCATCTGGTTTCTACGATTAGTCTGTTAAATGACGCAATATAAGCAAGAAGATCCTGATTGCCCTGCCGTAGGGAAAGGAGTTCGTTGTCCAGGGCCTGCCCCTGGGAATGTCTTGCGAAAAGTCTTTCCATATTGGCCTGGAAGGCCTGGAAATTGCGAAGAATCGGGTCATCCTGTGTAACCAGAGGGATCGACCAATCAGCGGCACTGCCGCTAAGATACGAAAGCACAAAGGCTACTTTAGTCTGATCAGTCGGAAAAGCAGCTGGTCTACAAAGAAAGTGCAATCGGCACTGATTTATGAACACCGCAAACCTCTTAGGGTCACCAGAGAAGCGTTCGGGCGGAGCCAAAGGCACATTTCCGGGCAGATTGATTTGAACAGGATTGGCTGAAGCCGCCGGGGTATAGGTCCCTCCTGAATTAGGTAGAGGGGTTTGCCCCGCTTGTGTTTGTAATAACTGTCTGGCGAGGTCATCAGTTCGTTCTTTGGACATAATCAATTCCCTCCTCAGGGCATTCATTTCCTAGCGGGCAGCATGTACTTCAGCTCTTAATTCCCCTAGTAACTGGGCCAGTTGATCAGTGTCGGAAGTTTCCATAGCGCCTGGGTAGGAGGATATTGGAGGGCTTCGCGTTCTGTAATGCTCACCTGATTCCCACGGAGGCGCTGGTCCCGGCTGAACTGTTATAGTCTCTTCAATTGAGAAGCATAGAGCTCGGATGACTCTCTGGACTGGGCTTCCTCTTATTGACCGTCTGGCTTGCAGGGCAAGGTTTCTGCAGGCGGAAGAAAAAAGGGTTAATGACCGTTTGGCTGGACTTCCTCCTCACTAATCGCCAACTCTCCGAAAGTCCAATGTCCTGGTGAGCTCTCACCTTAGGCGTATAAATGCTGGGCTCTCCATCCTGCGACTTATGCAGGGGTGCGTGGGTTCCAGTTACGTCACTGGAGGTCCTCAAAGTCTTTTGTGGCCTTAGAAGTGGCACAGGTGCTGAGATGCCAAAAGGTGATGCCGCAGTTACTGCACGAGCGGATGCCAGTAGGTATATTGAGTTTATAGTCTTGAAGAGATGGGCACCTTTAATGAAGTCTTTGCATTGTCTTTTTCAGGTGCCTGGATGCTGAGGGCGTGGTCACTGAGAGACGCGACACGTGCGGTTGTACGTAGGTATGGGAATTTCAATGACACCTCAATAATATCCCTTGTTTTCTGTTTTCAGGTCTTGAGATGTTGTGGGCGTTGTTCGTCCGTTGCCGTTGCACGTGCGAAGTACGTGAGTATAATGATCTGTGACCTTATTATAGCACCTCTAACAATGTTCTTTTCTTATTTGCAGGTGTCGGGACCTTGCAGGCGTTTTCCCAGTCGCGGATGCACGTGGTGAAACACGTAAGTGTTAGGCTTTCTTGCAGTATTTAATGGCACTTAAATAATGTCTTTTCTTGTTTTCAGGTGCCGGGCTGCTGCGGTTGAAGAGATCGTAATACGCCCACAAAAGCAGGTAAGAAAAGTAAATGCGGCCGCCTTCACCCGATTCCTACTTAACAATGTTCTTTGTCTTTACAGGTGCCGATAGGCTGCTGAAGAGAAGGCCGCGAAGAATCCGTGAAAGCACAGATGGATCAGGTAAGCGAGCGCGGCTGCAAACGTGTTGCAACTTGCTAACCTTATGTTTCTTTTGCTTGCAGGTTCTGCCGGTGTCTGGATTCCTGGATGGTAAGTATAGTTCTCGTGTCTTTCTTCCACAGGTTGCTGAGCTGAAGCTGGAGATGTCACTGGAATGCTGGAGCTGACTCGGTGAGCGTCCTGCTGCAGATGCAGAATAACGCGAAGCACGTTTTCCCAATCGGGTGTGGTTTAAATAGTGTTGGAGTGATTGGGTGTCTTCTTCCTCAGCCTCGCCCAGGTAAAAGAGTTCCTGTGTTCCAGAGCTAAGGAGTGGCACCAGCCCCACCCAGGTAAGAAAGTAGTCCCAGTTCAGGGAATAGTTCCTCCCAGCAGAAGGCTGGGGACTTCATCCTGCCAACATTTGCAAAGGTGAGTATGCAGCATGGTCTGCTACAGGTAGGTCCACCCAAGCACATTTGCAAGAATTATGAGCCCGGCGCCCCTGGCGCCGGGACTGAGGTTCCTTATGAGCCTGGCGCCACAGGCGCCAAGACATGGTCCAAAGGGCCCCAACAGGGGTTTGCTGGAGCCGGGGACGAGGGTTGTGAGCCTGCTTCCGGGGATGCTGGGCTTGACTTGGCTTCTCGGGAGCAGTGCTCATGACAGCGAGGGGGTCCAGCAGCCGATCCAGCACTGTGTTGCCGCTGGTGGGGTCCGGGGGGGGCTCAATCCCTATCAACGGCCCGAGTACGGCGGGAGAGCAACGCTCAGGCTGCCATCACCTGCGTGCCCCCAGGTGGCCTCCCCGCTGGGCCCTTGTTAACAGCAAAACCCAGGTGCCGTTTAATACCTGCGTCCTGTTCGGTCAAGCAAATGCTTTGAAGGTCAGCCAGGTTGAGTCAACATAGCCCAAAATTTCAGGGGGGTGAGGGTGCTGAAGGCCAGTCAACTCAATGGTGTTGCGCCACTACTTGTTTTTAATGCTTGGATGACTTATTGGTAATCTTCATTACTCCTAGCCCTATTCTTCCTCATCCCAGTATTTGTGTATGAGGAAGACAGTCTGCCTCATACACAAGTCCTGGGATGAGGTTGAGGTACATGGAGGTAATGCCTGACTTAGCTGCTTGTAATCTTCATTACTTATAGTCCCACTCTTCCTCATCCCAGTACTTACCTATGAGGCAAGGAGCCTCATACGTAAGCTCTGGGACAAGGAAGAAGGACGTGGAGGTAATTCTGGGCCAAGCAGCTGATTTTGGAGGTTGGGTAGGTGGTGGGAGGGAAAGAGGATGTGTGGTTGGTGGGATTGTGCAATAAATCATAATAGTTGTCCATGTCCAGGCTAAGCAGGCATGGTATGTGGTATTAGTGGCTAGAGAGGCATTTTGGTGCAGCCAGTCTAGTCATGGGGCATTTCTGATAAAGCAGTCCTGCTAAGTGTAATTACCTGGCTAGACTGGCATTTGGGTGCTGCCAGTCTAGCAGATTCTTACTGCGGCATTGTATATTTTTCTGGGCATCTGTGATAAAATGATATGATATGATATAATTCAGTTATAACATGCCTGTCCACAAGTGTTTCTAGGTACGACAAGACAAGGGAGGGAAGATAAAGGGAGGACAAGACAAACAATCTCATTAGGACTTGTGTCATTCAGATCATGCAAGTGCAAGAACGAGAGGTGCAAGGGGAAAAGGATGGGGGAAGTGCAAGGGAGAGGGGAAGGGAAAACAGGGCAGTAATGCTCTGAGTAAGTGCAGCCAGGGCAACGCGGCTCTGGGTAGAGCAAGGAGAGCAAGGGGAAAAGGATGGGGGAAGTGCAAGGGAGAGGGAAAGGGAAAACAGGGCAGTAATGCTCTGAGTAAGTGCAGCCAGGGCAACGCGGCTCTGGGTAGAGCAAGGAGAGCAAGGGACTGTAGGGTTACAGTTACAGCCCATAAGTGCATGGTAGGCCCGGAGGCAGTGCAAGGGTGATTGATCAAGAAAGAGCCTGGACTCAGTGAGACTCTGAGGGTAGCCAAGCAACCAGTCGATACAGCAGGTAGGTAGGTCAGCAGTGGAGGGAGACAGAGAAAGCAGAGGTGAAGAGAAGAGGAAAGTTTTGAGCTGCTTCCAGAACTTCAGGTGGTCCGGCTCAAGTTTGAGAGGGGTAGGGAGGCCATTCCAGAGGGAGGCACCTGAAGAGGAGAGAGATCTACCACCCACTCTGTGCCTGGAGAAACACCTAGCCCTTAGACAGTTGGAGGTAGATGAGCGAAGGGCTCGAGAAGTAAGGTATTTCGGAAGAGAGCGTTGGATGTAGTGTGGGCCCCAGCCCGAGAAAGCTTTGTGGACAATGCAAATGGTCTTGAACTTGATCCTTGCAGCCACCGGGAGCCAGTGGAGAGATTTCAGAGCTGGAGAGATACGATCCCTGGGCTTGAGGCCAAGGATAAGTCTTGCTATCCTGTTCTGGATAAGTTGCAGAGGGCGGAGAGCAGAGGAAGGCAGATTGAGAAAGAGGCTGCTGCAGTAGTCCAACCTAGAGAGAACCAGGACTCTGGAGACAGTGAGCTTCTTGGGGAAAGTGAGAAAGGGAAGAGTCCCTTTGAGGATGAGAAGCTGGTAGTGGGACTTCTTGGCGGCATCCAAGATGTGAGGAGAGAAAGAGTGAGTGGAGTTGAAGATGACACCAAGGTTGTTTGCCTCGCAGGAAGGAAGAGGACCCAATGCTTGCTGCTAAAGTGAGAGAGGGAAAGCATGGCAAGGGGTCACAATGAGAAGGATCTCTGTCTTACTGGCATTAAGGCAGAGATCATTGGCGGTGGACCAATCCTGAATCGTGGATAGACAGTCAGGAATGAGTGAGCGAGGAGAGGAGCCTGAAGGAAAGCTGAGTGTCATCCGCATAACACTCAAAGTTAGAGGAGAAGGTAGAGATCAGGGGGGCCAAAGGGGCCAAGTAGAGGTTGAAAAACCAGGGTGAGAGGATAGAGCCCTGAGGAACGCCACAGGTAGAGAGAGAGGTGATGGAGAGAAAGGGACCAAGTTGGACCTGGGATGGCCACTCCATGGCCTGATCCGTGATGCCCAGTTTTTCACATAGTCGATTGATCAGGATGGCGTGTTGACCATGTTGAAAGCAGAGGAAAGATCGAGGAGAACGAGGACAGAAGGAATGCTGCAATCAAGGTTGGAGAGCAGAACTTCATGGGTGTTCAGGAGAGCAGTTTCCATGCCTCTGGCAGCTCTGAAGCCAGACTGATGGTCATGGAGAAAACCAACAGATTCTTTTTATTTATTGTGCATTAGCCAAAAAGAAGTTATGACTTTTTACACATTGCTTTAAAAAACAAAAGAAGAGAAAAAGAAGAAAAAAATCAAAATAGAAATGCATCAAATTTTACATATATAAAAGTACTTAAGATATAAAAAAAAGGCAGAAGAAGGACATTTCTCAGATACTAGGCAGAGCATTCACAATTTACTCATTGCCCAACAAATTAAACCAACAGATTCAGTGTGGAGAGTAAGATGGGAGATGGCCAGCTTTTCCAAGAGGTTGCCCAGGTAAGGGGTGATGGAGACTGGCCGATAGTTTGACGGGCAGATAGGATCGGCAGACAGGTTCTTCAGGAGCGGTGCACAAGGGAGTGCTTAAGGGGAGAGGGGAAAATTTCAGTGGTGAAAGAGTGTTACAGAAATTGCCCAAGGATGGAGTGATGGTGTCAACATGGTCCTTGATGGTTCTGGAGGGGCAGAGGAGCACTTGTTTTGATGACCCTTTCATAGATCAGATTTGTCTAGAAACCTTGTTAGGTGTTTTCAGAGAGAAAGAGGCGAAAATAGGAGGAGAGGTAGAGATGGCCAAAGGGGGGCCGAGTGAGGGAGAGGAAGAGGAGATAGAGGACAGGATGTCCTGAGTTTTAGCAGAGAATTGAGAGGCCAGAGCCGTACAGAGGGACTGAGAGGGAACAAGAGAGGTAGAGACCGCATCAGGATTGATCAGTTCCTTGCAGATTTTAAAGAGTTTGGCTGTGTTATTAGAGGCCGGAGAGACACAGGCTTGAATGTGTGCTCTTTTCTTGATGAGTGTTATTGCTTCTACGGGCATTTTGGTGCAACCAGTCTAGGTATGTCTAAATGTGGCCTGGCATGCTGTACTGTAATGTTATTAAGTGTCTACACTGGTCTACATTGTGTAGCCAGTTGGACATGTTTTGAATATGGCACATCCTTTTTAATAGAAAAGCATTAATGTTCCTGTGCACTGTTGGTGACTTGCATGTATTGGATTAGTGTTACCCTACAAAACAATTGCAAACACTCTGGCTTTTTAGCCAATTTTTCTCATAAAGTGTGCTGCATATTGCCTTAAAACACATATTTATATGTTTCTCCTAGTGCAGTGTGTGGCATACCCCTTCAGCAGCGCGTTCATGCGTATTGCGCAAGCGTGATAATGTAGGTCTGCCCAGAGTGTGGCACAACCCGTGATTTGTTGCCGAGTTGTGGGAGAGGGGCCCTCAGCATGGCTCGCAGGGGACCCCCACATTTTGTGTTATGCCACTGTAAAAAGAGAAACAGTGAGATTGAATACAGAAGGGAAGACCCAAGGGAAGGATTCCCCCCACCCCCGAAATAGCCTTGCACTGTATTAATATATTGGATGGTGAAAAACAGAAGGAACAAAGGAAAGAGTTATTAACCTTAAAAATGTGGAAGCATAATAAGTGGAGAAACTCAAGGGAGAAGTCGTTACAACAAGAGCTAGGGGCAGAAAGTTGTGATTATGGGCATGCTGGATTGTCTCCAGTGCAATGGTTTCTTTACAGTGATGACGGGGGTTGAAAGGCACCATTTAAATGTGTGTACACTTGATAGCTGGAATGTTCGGGGTCTTAATAATTCTGCGAAGATGGGTAAGATTCTGGCATACTGCGAACGTCGTGGGGCCAAAATACTCCTGCTTCAGGACATACACTTGATGGGGGGGGTGAACCTGGCTTTTGCTAGAGCTTGAGGTGATTCCAGGTGTTATGCCTCTTTTTCAACATATTCCTGTGGGGTTTTGCTCCTACTCCATAAATCGTTGTGTTACGCCAGGAATGTGATCTGGATGGCCGATATGCTATTGTTTCCGGGGTACTGGCGCATACCCAGTATAAGGGTGCAGAAGTATGAGTCAGACACAGTGGTGATATCATTTTGGGCAAAGACTTGCTTTAACACAAAAGGATGGAAAAATACCTTTCTATCACTAAATTCTAGGAGGGGTTTCCCTGCCTAAAAGTAAACTATTGAAAATGTCAGGAAGTCTGAAAGCAAAAAGTCTGTCTCTGTCGTGTCAAAAATCTACTTCTGTCCCTAGCACTTACATTCTCTGATAACTGTGGAAAGGCATTCTTTACAAAATTAAACAATGTTCTTAATGAATAGAAACATTCCCAGATTAGCTGGTAGTAAGGTGATAAAGAAATGGTCAAAACCACAAAGTTCCAAGATTGGGTTAGCGTTCCTTTCCCCTAGACTTAAGCAATATTATCTCAAAAGGCTGGATCACAGATAAGGAAAAGTCTCTTATATTTCCCGTCTTTATATCCTATTGACTCCAGATTCCTCTCTACCAAGTATAGGATTCACTTGATTATTCCCAGGGTCTTTTGCCCCCCGGGTTCCAATCTTCAATGTGGGTGTGGGTCCCAGACTCGCAAAGATGGTTAGCATCCTCTCTTGCCAAACTGAGCAATTCTCAATAAATCTCTCTTTCACAGGGTCACAGACCCTCTTGTATTTAGACCTTAGTTTCTGATATGGGTGCAGGTCCCAGACTTGCACACAGGTGTTAGACCTCCTTAGTTTACTCTCCTCCCAAGTGAGCAATTGGTTATTGATTATCTTTCAGGTCCCAGATCCTCTCTTTTGGTTGAGGGTCCCAGACTTGCAGAGTGGCATTACTCCTCCTTGGTTTACTATCCTGCCATTTGAGCAACTGGTTTTGGTTTTCTTTCGGGCCCCACATATTTTCTTTTGGGTACGAGTCCCAGACTCGCAAGGTGACATTACTCCCCCTTAGTTTACTCTCCTTCCAAGTGGGTAACTGTCTTTGATTTTGTTTTCTGGTCCCAAACCCTCATTTCAGATGCCTGGACCTTTAACAACTTCTGGTAAATGCACGTACCTGCTCTCTTCTTGAACACTACCAGCATTTTCCCAGTCATTGTGTTCCTACCTGAGACTCCGACAGCTTTTTGTAGAGAAGTGGGTTCTGCAGCGATTCTGGCGGCGTCTCTCCTCTCCCGGTTGCGCGTCCTGTGCTGCAAGTGGATCACCGGAGCTCAGGTAGCACTGGCACCAACGCACTCGGCCCTTTGAGCTTGGACCTTTGCCACCCTTTCCTCTACCTTCCTCTGTGGCTTCTCATTCAGCTTTTCTCTGCTCGCTTGATGCAGGCACCCTGCTGTGCCTTCTCGGATAACCATTCTCTTGTGACTCATTCTCGGGAGGCCCGTCTTTTAAACTCCCGCACCGTCCAGCTGCCTCCATACCGGCAATTGACATCTCACAATAAACAAGACCGCTCACTTGGTTTCTTTGAAGTGATCTTCCTGGTCCCAGTACTAGTTTTTCCCTCTGAAGCGGGATGCTTAAAGTCTTTGGATATTTCAGGTTTGTCAAGGATATTAAGATGGTGAACTTTACAACAAAGTATATTAGCTCACCTTTCAAGTGGTGGGGAGTATTTGGTATCAGAGAAGGGGCTAGGGTTATCAAGGTGGATGAATACTGTGTTCTCTGAGAATAATCATCCCTAATTCCATAGGGGGCTTCTCTCCCCATGTGAAGGTCCCTCGGTGCACCACCCCCAGGGGGATTATTGTACTGTGGACGCACCGCCCTGGCCCCATGGGAAAGGTCTCCCCCTAAGGAAGAAGGGACGACTCCTCAGATTCGTCACAGCAGGTAACATTTGTTAATATGTGTGGTCCGAACGTTGATGACCCAGAATTGTATAGATCCCTCTGGACCAGGTGCTTAGCATATTCCCATACCAAACAAATTGTGGCAGGGGACTTGAAAACTATTCTACACACTGAGCTGGCTAGATCCACGGTGAGCAATAAGCCACTTTCCATGGCAGCTAGGGCGGTACTAGATGGTATGGAGGATTTGGGGTTATTGGACCTGCGGTGGACATTGCACCCGTGGGGCAGAGAATAGTTTTTCTATTCCTCGGTCCATAATATGAAGTCCTGCATAGACTACATCATGGTCAGACCTGTTTTGGTATGCGACACAGTGCTGCCTGCTACCGAGGACAATGTCGGATCATTCACCGATGTTGTGGAAGTTCCAATGTGGAATCTTGAGTTGCATAGGCCCTACTGGAGTTTTAAGGCACAGGCTCTCCGCAGCATTGTTTTCCACAGTGAGGTCATGGATATTATCAACTGACTTTTTTTAAATTAACACAGGGTCTGTGGCTTCTGTTTGGGTGCTCTGGGAGACATTCAAGGTTGTCTTATCTGATGTTTTATTTTATTTGTAGAGCGCACAGTCACCAATAAAGTCATCATAGCGCTGTCTGAGGTAAGAAGGGGGCAGATATCAACATTAAGAAAGGGGGTTTTGAGTAGCCGGTGAAATGTAAGGTGCACTTTAGTAGCTCGCAGAGTTTGGGGGGATAGAATTCCAAAGCTGAGCTACCGGAACCGAAAAGGAACAGCCGCCAATGCGAAACAGCATAAAGCGAGGTACAGAGATCAGGCAGGCTTCAGCAGAGTGAAGGGAACGAGCTGGAATGAACGAGCGGAATTTAGCCTGTAGATATTCTGGACCAACACCATAGAAGCCCAGTAAACCAAGCAGAGCGACATAAATTGCACTCACTTAGCTACAGGGAGCCAATGAATATAGAGAAGCACAGGAGAAATGTGGGCAGGCCTTGGCGTGGAGGTCGCGACTCTAGCTGCCGCATTTGGTAACACTTGCAAGTGGTGTAAAAATGATGCAGGCTGTGCCAAAAAGTGGACGTTGCAATAATCCATAGTAGATAGAATGAGCGAAGATACAGCAGGAGCGCGACATTGGGAGGGAAGATAGGGCAACATTTTGCGCAAGGTTTTGAGCTGAAAATATCCTCTTTGACAAATGGCACGGATTTGAAGGTCAGCGGAAAGAGAAGAGGACATTTTCATGCCCAAATTCCTAACAGAAGAAACAGGTGTAGGGCAGGTACTGAGACTAGGGGGCAAAAGGCTAATGTCCAGAAGACTATAGCAGAAGGGGGACCCACCACCAATACCTCAGCTTTCTCCCCGTTCAGCTTAAGCCAATTAGCTGACATCCATTCACCCACGGCTTCGAGACAACCCTGAAATCTGGTGGCAGTATTATGGGCAGTAAGATCTAACCGGACCAAGATATGGGGGTCGTCAGTTTAGGCATAACAGCTGAAGCCATGGGTGGAAATTAGCTCAGTCAACAGTTGGATATAGGCATTAAACAGAACAGGGGAGAGGGCAGAGACTTGGGGTACACCATAAGGATGTGAGGCGGGGTCAGAACGGAAAGGAGGCAGGAATAGAGACTGAGATCTATTAGAAAGGTAAGAAGAAAACCAGGAGAGAAAAACAGTGCCAGAGATGTCCCCCGCCCCCCGGTGCAAGGCAATCAAGGTGCATCTACGGGGGTTCTGGGGCTCCTTGGAGAGCGGTGTACTTGAAGGAATTCATCGACATTTGACAAGCTTGGAATCTGAATTAAAAAAATTGCAATCAAATGATGCAAGTTCTCCTTTGAAGGGTAATTTGGCGGTGATATGGGCGGCCCTTGATCGTTTTAGGGTTGAGGCAGACAGGTAGGTGAAGTTCCTTGCTGTCCCGAGACTAGCACATAAATATGGTGAGGAGAGAAGACTGAGTAGATATCTGGAGAATCTATTAAGAGGTGAGAGAGGGCAGGCAGATATTCCTGCGATCACGACGGGGGAGGGTCTAGTGGTGCCCGAGCCAGACTTGATACTGAGGGAATTTCAGAAATTCTATGGAAAATTGTATGCTGAGAAAGGGAGGACAGACCAGGAAACCCTATGCTTGTTGTGTACGACGCGCCCCTCGTGGAGCTGTATAGTGAGGCCAAGGAAGCATCAGAGGCCCATTTCACTGTGCATGATATTCTGGCAGCGATTAAGGGCCTGCCAACCTCGAAGGCCCCTGGGTCAGATGGCATCACAGCAGAGTTTTTCAAGGAATTTGGTCCCAATGTTGCTCACTATTTGTTAAAGGTAATGCAGGAGGCGTTGAGTTTGTATGCCACCATGCACAAGGGTATTATTTCCCTGATTCTAAAATCAGGCAAAGACCCCACTAGTTGCGCCTCATATTGTATTGTGCAATTTCTTAATCAAATATTTCCTGATACGAAGTCTGCTTGTATCCATGTAAAGTGAATGGCAATCTGGTAGTCATAACATTATACATTTCGCTGTTTCATGCTGTTTTGTAATGATTGCAATGAGATACAAAGAATAATTCATTTTCTTTTATTGTTGTAAGTATAGACATGTAACTACAAATATGATAATGAGTGTAAATATTTGAAAAGTTGGTTTACCAGCTAAAACAAATAATAATAAAAAAAAATATATATATTGTATTGTATTGCACTTGTCATTTGTATAGCACCAATTTCTACCTTTATTATTACAGTCTCAATACACTGTTAGTGGGAACGCCCTCAGATGACCAAAGTCCAGAGTGTTGGAGGTCCTGGGATACGATTAGGATGTGTGTGTGTGCATTTGGCCAAAAACGTTGTAGCAGGGCTTGCCAGGCTCTGGTAGAAAATCAGTAGTCAGGCATGTGGATGGGTGCTGAGAAGAGTGGGGTGGCGTCACTGCTAGAGACTCACTATGGGCCTCATTACGACCCTGGCGGAGTGGGTTTACGCCAGCGTTATTCGCGGCGGACCCGTCCGCCCTACTACGAGTTCCCGTAGCGCCATGGAGCGTTTTCCGCCTGGTTTTTCCGGGCGGAGAAATCCATGGCGCTACGGGACCTTGTTGTTAATTACGCCACCGTATTTTACGGTGGCGTAATTAACGCCTTCCCCACTCCCATTATACCCTATGGGGCAAAAATGGGAATGGGGAAGGGTAAAATGGGGGATGGGGATTTACCGCCCCGCCAAGGTCGGAATGGGGCGGAAAATCCGCCAACCCCCATGGCGCTATCGGCAGCTTTCCGCCGTGCTCCATGGTGCATTTTGCACCGCGATTTCCGCCAGGGTCGTAATGAGGCCCTATGTGTTCAGCGTGCCCAAATGTATCGTAGGATTGATCCGCGTTCTGCTGTCAGAGGTGTTGAGGCATAGTTTGATGTATGTAGGTAGAGAATTTATGAGAACATCATGACCACATTTTTGTCATAGTCCATGCTGTATACTGATGTGTGTGGTTAGCCACGCCTGCAGCCAGTGGAGTGGTGCATTATATGTACCTTGCCGCAACTGGAGGAGCTTTGATGTTACGACGCCCACTCAGGTATTTGGCATCTTCTGTTGGTTCTTGCGGATGTGATAAAAACAGTTAACGGCAAAAACAGTTTATGGTCCAAATAATCGCCACAGGAGGAGCACAGGTTGCGCTTCCAGATTCTTCTAGGTGGGTTAGGTGTACGCTGGTTCTATCACACCACTGTGCTTCTACAACTATTGTTGTGGTTAGCCCAGTTTCTGTCAATTGGCCTGGTGTAGTCAATCATCAATCCCCTGACATTACATATGTGAGTGCTAGTGGCGCTTGAGGGAAAACCAGGGACCTGATAGGTGTATGGTGTATGAAAGTGTGTGTGGTTCGGGCCGCTGTGAACACAACCGGAACAGTCAAGTGTTTGGCAAAAGGTCAGGGATGCCACGAACGCAGCTGGCACCACCTGGGGACAGTTCATATACTTAGGATTTATGGGGTTTGCAGGATAGTGAAATCCAGACCAATATCCCTCATTAACCTAGACACCAACATCTTTTTTAAAACATTAGCTGATAGACTGCTTCCCTACCTTCCTTCGATTGTACATTTAGATCAGTCTGGCTTTATTTCAGGCCGTTGTACGGCGCTGAACCTGCATCGAATGTTCCCGATTCTAGCGCCGATTGATCCCTCGGTGTAAGGGGTGGCAGCACTTTTAGATATGGAGAAAGTGTTTGACTCCATTGCATGGGTTTATCTACTTGCGATTCTCAAAAAGGTGGGGGTCTGGAACACTTTCTACTCTGTGTTAAACTATTATACACAGGTGTGACAGCTACAATTGGCCTCATTGGTAAGTGATCAGCCTCTTTTGAGTTGGGTCGAGGGACACGACAGGGGAGCGCACTATCCCCACTTTTCTTTGCAATTGCCATGGAACCCTTTGCGGTGCGCTTGAGAATGGTACACTGGCAATGTGGGATTGTGATGGGTGGGATACGGGAATTAGTATTACTATATGCTGACGATATCGTATTGTATATAAGAGACCCTGAGTGCAATTTAGCTCCACTAGCATGCAAGGTTGAGGCCTTTGGCATGGCGTTGGGCCTGCAGATGATTTAGACCAAGTCCATTTTATTCCCATTGACTGATGGTACCAGGAAGCCTTTGGGGGTTGAAATGTTTTGTTGGCAACAGAGTTCTGTGCAGTATTTGGGAGTAAAGGTCAGTAGGAGACCAGCCTTACTACTGAAGGACAACCACTTGACCTATTGGAACTGCTCCTAAGCAAAACGGAGAGGTGGGCTGCCCTACCGATTGCCCCTCTGGGCCGTATAGCTATCATAAAAATGGCGATCCTACTTAAACTCCTTTATCTGTTCCTTAATATACCTGTATGGCTGTTTTTTAATAAAATACTTAGATTTCATTTACTTAAGCTGATGTGGGCCCCAAAGACACCTAAAATTAAATGGGAAATGCTGAACGGCCCCTATGATCGAGGGGACCTAAAAGATACTCCCAGAGGGGCTATGCCGTGCCGTTTACAATGGTCACGAGAGGTGGGTGAGGACATTGATGATAAGTTATGGAACTACATGTGCACGTACATTCAGAGAGTAGAGATTAATACCAGATTTAAACGTATACAATGTAAGGTTCTCCATCGAGCTTTTTTTATCTCCGCTCGTTCAGAAGAAATTCGTGAAGGCGGTAGATGGTAGCTGTTGTATGGCAGAGGGAGCTGGGTTTCTCCATGTCATCTGGCAGTGCCCGTGACTATCCAGCTACTGGCCACAGGTGACTGACATGACTGGCCACATGATCAATCATGAGGTTCCCTGTGATATGCTGGGCTGCATCTTTGGGTGGCTCCTGGAAATTCCTAAAGGAGCACGAACAGTGTTATTCATGTTTTTGTTGTTAGTCAAAATGTGCTTCCTGAATCTCTGGTCCAGTCCTGTGGCTCCGTCTTCTCAATAATGGTTACGTGACCTTCACCTGGTGTTTTGATGTGGAGTTGGAGTACTGTGCGATGTTGCCTGTGAGAACTAGGCCAAGTAATATTTGGGACCCGGTTAGGGCCTTTCTTCAAATGAGACAATAGAAGGTACTGAGGTGGAAGTGATAAATGCTTGGGGAAAAGATCTAGCGTTGTAACCTGGCTCAGGAGTCTTAATTATACCCTTCTGTATATAGTGCCTAGATTCAGAATACTAGCTGTATGTGGTAGGCGTTACCTCTATTGGTTTTTTGGAGCATGCTCCTGAATTACCAAATTGCAATACAGTACAGTGAATATGTTTCTGCTGTGATACTATCAATGTACTCCTGGTGGTGCGACCGTGAGCTTTCTTGAAGCTTACTGTGGTTAGGAGATTTGTTCTTGTGTTAAAATAGTGTTTCTTTTGGCTAGAAAAGTTCAAATGTTCCTGGCTTGCATCCCTTACCAGGGATAGATGGAAGGTCTTCCATCTTCATCCATGCTAGGGTTGCCTCCTTCTTTGTTATTACATCAGCAGAGACAGGTTGGGAGTAAGCAATTATGAGTAATAAAGGAGTGGTCTGAACAAGTCAAGGGGAAAATCCCATGCATAAAAGTACTGCTGAATCGGCCATCACCAAATCTGGTATGCATTGAGATGTTACTGCGGAGTATACATGTTTTTAAATGTTGTAAATCCATTCTGCAGTAACTTGCATACACATTAGTGAAAAAAGGAAAAACCGTTGTAAGGAAGGCATGGTATCAAACAGTAAGACACACATAAGTGATCACAGTTCAAGGGTGCTTATTGAACTTCAACTGGGTTTGAAAAATGCCTATCTAATCCAAAATCTAAAGATGGGAGCAAGCTACGACCATCAAATAATAATAACACAGTCCTAGTAGAGTCTGGTCAAAATAAAAGGGCATATACTAATAAACCTATTGCCAATCATTACTTCTAAATACAAATGGTGTGGTAAACAATGTTATACAAAATAAAAGTGTTCAAGAAATGATATGTCAGGATAGTGAGGCGTTAGCTTCCCTTCCCATGTTTTCAGCACAGGACAAGGCAGCACACTCAAGCTTAGCACATATTCTGGCTTTTCTAGCATGAGGATGAAGTTCAAAATCTCAGTATCAGGACCTTCAGTGCCAAAGTCTCTTTGCCATTCAAAGTCTCTTATTTCAGAGGGCCTGATGTGACAAACATTCAAAGTTCCTTTCTCCTCAGGATTATCATCTGCACAACTTGTCTGGCGATTCACTGTTCACCTTGCATCCCCCTCTGATGGGCTCAGACCCACTTTAACAAAACACCTTCAATTGGTCTCCCTCCGCCGGGCTAGGACCAAATTTATCTAATTTTCCAAACTTTCTTTACTATATCAAAATCGAAGACTTTCAACTCTGTGCTGGAATTTGCTTGATCCATTGCAGGACCGCTTCGATTAACAATTCTTTGTTCTCATCTTAATATAACCATTTAACTTTCACTTCTGCCACTTCTTAGCTCGATTCGTTACAGAGACCTTCGATTGATCGCCCACTTAGTGCCGGACCACTCTGTCAAAGGTATTGTATCAAAGTCTCTTCCAAGTTCAAACACTCATCAGCAGTTCAACTTTTACCTGCATCTTTTCTCACACACGTTTTAACAATATTCGTTCCAGCGCTCGGCCTACAATGTTGCTGCTTGCAACCTTAGCTTCAACACAGACCGGTCTTGTATCTGTCTCCCCAACTCACCGGCTGTGTTGATTTCACTGACGCTGCTTTGTTCTTGGAGCCAAGGACAGTACCACGGAGGCTGCTGCTTCTCCCCGCCTTGATTAGTGACGCAGGAGTGACGCGGGATTGACGCGGGAGGGCCCCGGGTATCTCTGACACACAATACAGGATTTTTCAGCCTGGTTTCCTGGTCTTACGTTTTCTAATCTCAAGGGCTCGTGAAAGTAACAGTCTCTTGTCGGAAATGTCAAGGGAACCTCACTCTTTAGCATCCCCTCCTGTTTTGCCGTCCTTCTTCTCTCATTTAGCTGCTGTCTCAAAAGTGCTGTTTCCTCGTGTGCTTTGTCTCGCTCAGAGTGTGCTTTCATTCTCCGCCTTTTATCCGGGTGGAGAAGCTTAATGGAAATAAAGTGTGAGTGATGGTCAGTAATTGCCTGACCTCACCTGACCATTGTATTGGGACACATCAGGTATACTGTGCGGTTGTTATTCTGTTTTCTCCCGCAGCGGGCTGCCCGTGTGAATGTTTTTGTGTTGGAAAGGGGTGGGGGCACAGAGTTCCTATGTAACCTATCTGATAGGATGGGGTAAAGGTGTTACAGGGAAGGGGATGCCGCGTCTCACCATTCAGCGTCCCACCCCCACTCCTCGAAGACGATTCACCCAGGTGATCCTCCTGCACTGGTCCACCCCCAGGAACTGGATCCAAAAGCGATGGCCCTGTCCTGGCCACATGGATGACAGATCCCCAGGGACTAGTGGGTGAGACACCTTATGGATTCTCAGACCATAAACCCAGCTTGTGATTGGCTGAAGCTGGCTGAAACTGTTCTGACAATCCTTCATGGTGGTTTAACAGAGCACTGACCTAGATTAGGGAAGACCAACTCTCATCACTGAATGAGGATCAACACGCTGCCCTGATTCTTCCTTGCCTCTCAACTGCCTACGGAACTGTATACACATGATAATCCAGGATGAATTGATAATATGGTCAAGAGTGTATGTGCCTGTGCTGAAATGGATTCAGCCTTCCTCTCCAATTGATGACACCAATGCTTCCTCTCCAATTAAAGTCACCAATGCATTCTCTCCAATTGAAGCCACTGATGCTTTGAAACCATCAATGCTTCCTCGCCAAGTGAAGCCATCAATGCTTCCTCTCCAATGGAAGCCACCAATGCTGCCTGTCCAATTGAAGCGTCCAATGCTTCCTCTCCAATTGAAGCCACCAATGCTCCCTCTCCAAATGAAGCCAGTAGATTAGATAAGGCCTTAATAGTTCCTACTGCCCATGGCCACCACTGCTACTTAATATGTAAATGTGCACCTGGGTCAGGTAATCACAGAGCATCACCCCCAATGTCAGTGTAATCTTACCAATACTCAGCCTCCCCTTCGACTGGAGATTGGCTATACGATCCAGAACAATATCACTAAGTGCATATTTCACATGCACTTCTGTATAAATCCAGTCATTCCATTGAATGACAATGCATCGAACAGCAAACCATCACATTTTTTTCATTGAAATATCATTCCATAGAATGGTCATTTCGTTGAAAACAATTCGATGGATCCATCGAAATGCAAAGTTATGATTAGGGGTTAGATTAGGGTTAGGGTTGTGTTAGGGTTAGGGTTGGGGCTAGGGTTAGATTAGGGGTTACATTAGGGTAAGGGATAGGGTTGGGGCTAGGGTTAGATTAGGGTTACATTAGGGTTAGGGTTAGATTAGGGTTACATCAGGGTTAGGGTTGGGGCTAGGGTTACATTAAGGGTTACATTGGGTTAGGGTTGGGGCTAGGGTTATCTTAAGGGTTACATTAGGGTTAGGGTTGGGGGTTAGGGTTATCTTAGGGTTACATTAGGGTTAGGGTTGGGGCTAGGGTTATTTTAGGGTTACATTAGGCGTAGGGTTGGGGCCAGGGTTAAATTAAGGGTTACATTAGGGTTAGGGTTGGGGCTAGGGTTAGCTTAAGGGTTACGTTAGGGTTAGGTTTGGGGCTAGGCTTAGATTAAGGGTTACTTTAGGGTTAGGGTTGGGGGTAGGGTTATTTTAAGGGTTAGGGCTTGGATTAGGGTTGGGGGGGCGTGTGCCTTGGGGGGGTGGGCTGTGGGGAACCCCCACCAATATACAGAAAAACTTTAAAACGGTACAAGGTGCTGGCCAGTGCTGAAATTCTACTTTTTACATATAAAAGGGCATTTCCATTGAAACCAGTCCATGTATATTGTTGACGGACTGGTTTCGATGGGATTGCACTTTTACATGTAAAATATAGGTTGTGGGTGCTTTTGCATTCGATGCTTTTGTTTGTTGATGCTATTTTTTTGACGTGATCACTATAAACATGAATGACAATTACCTGAATGGGGGCATGAGATAAGGGTTTAGTGATGGGAGTCTCAGACAGAAACATATACCTATTAGACGTCTGTTTATAAGATTCAGATGGCACTTGGTTTTAACTAGGGAGGTATTAATTCGCTATAGCATATTATCTAATGATCTAGCCTTCTGTCGTTTCTGTAAATGAACAAACTCTGTTGAGACTTTAGAGCACCTATTCGTTTTTTTATCTGAACCCCAAAGCAATCGTGTGTTACACTTCAGGCAATTTCTATCACTGTTGGGTTTGGAGTCCTACAATACCTTTTGGCATTTTTGTCTTGCAGGTCGAACCACTTCTTTGGTTTTAGCGGTTACGGGCTTTTTAATCTCGTTGAAACTGGAGTGAGATTTAGATCTTTAATGGTTTCTTTTTTTCTGAACAAATTTCTAAAGGGTTTTAGAATGAAATGTGACTAACGATGATGGATGATTGTAATGATTCTTATTATTGTTTTTAATTGTTTATTATCAGTTTTACTATGCTAAATTGTAAATGAAATGTTTTGTTGATTTATTAAAGGTTATTATATAAACATATGATATGATATGATAGTTTATTTATATAGCGCCTACACACAATGTGTTTCAAAGCGCTTCAAGGCAAGGGAGGGAACAAGGGAAAACACAATGACATTCTTACAGGCCATGAACAGTAAGGATGTGAAATTAACTATTGTACTCGGCCTGACGACATTTCAGATAGTGCAAGAGCTAAGACATAGATAAGGATGGGTGGGGGAGAGTGGGAAGGAAATGGAAACAGACAGGCGACTACCGTACTAGGCCTGACGATATTTCTGGTAGAGCCGGAGAAAAACAAAAGGTGAGGGAGAGGGGTGCAGAAAGGGAGGGGAGGAACAAAACAAGTGACTATCGTACTAGGCCTGACATCGTTTCAGATAGTGCTACAAAAAAAAGAAACACATACCTTTTGAGTGGCCGAACCTTCTGGGTAGCCATCTTAATAACCTGGGTGTCGCGTTTCACTGGGACCTTTCCTTTATTGCACAGAGCAACATCATTATTCAAGGCACATGTGTTTGTTTACTCATGAAACTGCTCTTGCTCCTTCACTGCACCCATATGGAGGAGCTCACAAGGGCGCTGCCCCTGTAGGATGGATTCAACATTGTCTGCACATGCCTCCAGAAAGAAGACAGAATACAGGACTTTGGCTGATTTGAAGGAAATCTGATCACAGTCCACCATTTCTGAAATCAATGAAACAGTGGATAACATTTAATATCCTGCACCTGCGCACACTGTCTACTGGGGTATGGCCCTGGGCACCCTCACTTGCTGACATCACTCTACAATCCCACCCATAAACTCAACTTCTGCCATGCCAGATCAATCGGGCAGACAGCATTCAGATACAATAAAAAATAAATGCTAAAGAACAGCTGGAGTCCATGGCACCCATTTGTGGAACTCCTTGAACGTCGTCCTGAGATATTTCTTGAGCTTCCCTGAGTGTCTACATGAAGAATCTGAAGTTGGTCTTCTTCAAGGACTTATTCTCAGTTTATCCAGACTGGGACCACTCCACCTTCCAATGGGGGACTGGGCCCTTTCATTCAAGGAACTCTAGTCTGTTTTCTGGCATCCTGTAATCATGTGTTGGGTTTTTGGATGTTGTGGATGCAGCCATTAAAGGACTGCCAGTAGGTTGTGGCGTTCTGGGTCGTTAGGGCCACAGACCACTTTGGGACTACAACTCCCATTAATCCCAGCAACCACGTGCCTTCTGCGCGTGCTGTCGGGTTCGGTTAAAGATTGCTCACCTGCCTGTGCTCCGTGCTGATTGTTTTGACTTTGGAGGCACGGGCAGGTTGCAGGATTGTGGACAACCAGCGTGAGGAAAGACCAGAGGCCAGGCAGCAGCTGGGAGCACTGCAGATTTAACCTTCAGGCCGGGCTGTGGCGGTGATAGCCGGCAGAGCTACGGAACCTGAGGAAAGGTTTCCAGCGTTCGCTCCGGGGTGTGCAGAGGCATTGAACTCAGTGAACGCTGTACCGGTGGGGAAAAGTTCCTGCGGGCTTGTCAGGTGCAGCATGCCAGGAATTGTGTCAACGCTGTGAGCAACTTGCTCAGGGACGCTGGGAAAGACTCCACGAGCCAAAAATAAGTACAACTCCATCACGGGGCCTGCACAGTACTTGTATGAGATATGAATCATGTTTCTTGCTTGGGCAGAATGCTTTCTTTTTGACAATTCTAACTTGATATGCATTTAGTGAGTTAACACGCGGAGCCAGTCGCTGAGGGAGTCGCAGTCTCTGCAGTTCACTCTCTCAACGTGCTCCACTCTACTAGCCAGCAGTCTTTCTACAGCCTCTATTCCACCTTGTGTGGGAGGATCTTCAAAAGACACCAGCCAGCTGCGGAGCGGCCGCGGAGCCAGTCGCTGAGGGAGTCGCAGTCTCTGCAGTCACTGTCAGGACCGTCAGGACCGACAGCCAGATGGCAGACACAGAGAAACTAGCACTAACGCCAAGCGCGAGATCCAACATCATGTCTGAAGGTCTGTGCGAAAAAGGATGCTGAGAAGCGCTCGAGGCATGCCTATAAGGCAAGGGACCTTCTCGGATGCCCTCGACTGCTTTCCTCGCCAACAACAACTACTGAGAAATCACTCAGTCAGGCAGCTAGGTTCCTGCCCCTGCAACTGTCCTCAGTACTGAATATATCGACCTTAAGACCCCGCAACCCCAAAGTGGTTGACATAACAAAAAAACAGTGCCAGGAGAGACCGAGGCCAGATGCCCCTGCCAGTCCCCTGCCTCAGTGCCACCAAGAAACCCATCTTCTCGCCCTGGTCCTCTCCACACCTCCGTCCCCGCCGTGCGTGCGTCCTCTCCACCGTGACAGCCGAAGGGCTGACGGCACTGGGCTCTGCCCGGGGGAGGGAGGAGAGGGGGCCAGAGAGCGTCCTCAGGTCGGGGAGAATGAGCCACCTCCAAGGTTCCGGGATCTCCTCACCTCGGAAAAGGAAGCTGCCCAAACTATCCCATCGTCCACTGGAAGCGGCTGCCTGCCGCGGGAGGCCTCACCCGCCGCTTTGAGAAAATGAGCAGTCTCCCCGAACCATCGGGAGAAGCCTGCCTCCGAGCCACGTCCATAGCACCCCACTGAAGGAGCCCAGACGGCGCCTTCCAAGCGGGTGATCACCGCCACTTTGGTTCACGCCAGCTCAGACGACCGTACCGTGAGCCCCCTACTCGCTGAATCAGATATTGGAGGCAGTGCAGCCAGGGCGAAATCCACAACGGGGGAAAACTCGGCTACCCTTCCCAAAAAAGCTGCACATAATGATGAATGGATTGACTTAGAATGCAACAAAGAAACACTCAGCCCCCTCTGACAACCAAAAAGAATAACTCTTTGACAAAGAACAAAGATATGCTAAACTCTAAATTAAAGCCTTGCAAGAGAAATAACAAAAACACAAAGAAAAAAAGCCCTGAGAGATTACACATGCCCCAGGACGAGCAAAAACAACCTCAACCATCCAACATGGACAACAAGGAACCCAAGCATTTTCCTGAGCAGGAAGAAAAAGAAAAAAAGAAGAAAAACAAATCCACAAGACACTGAGGAAGCAAACAACTGTAAAAAAAAAATTGTTCACAAAACCTTCACAAAGCAACTCACTGAAAGACGTCTTTAAAAAACAGAGCAAGAGGAAATACGCCCTGTTAGAATTGTCGGATGCCGAGATACTTGAAGCAATTCAAACCCCCCTCCTCCCACCAAAACCCGCAAAACGGGCGACACCCGGGAAATTGCACCAGTGATTGACCTTGACAAAAGGAGCTTTGTGGAAGCAGAAGCAACCGGCCCCCACCAGCCTTCAGAGGAAAGCAGAGAAACCAGTGAGGCAGAGCACACAGAAGACGACTCTACTCCCATTCCCAGCACTTCTGCAATTAGCTCACCGAGGTTGCCAGCCCCTCGGCACCGAATGCCCTCAACTTCGCAAGCATCTCCAATCGCCCACAAACTGCCCTCTTCCCCTCAGTGTAAAAATACAGACGCTCCGCTGCCCCCAACGATCGAGGACACTACCCCTCCACAGGAAAAGAGCCAAACGCCGAACGATACACCCAGAGGGCAGCTTGATGACAGCGAACATTGGGCAAGCAGCAAACACCTGCCAAACGGGCCTCAAGCTCCAAAACACTGCCCAAACCCAAAACCCAGTGACCACATCAGATACTTGGCTCCACACCGTCAAAAGACTCAAGACCTGTTCCCATAGACCCCCGTAAGGAGCAGAAACAGAAGCGAAGTACCAAACACTACACAAAAGGAAACTCCATCCAAAAAACCAGACATGCTGAACATCATGTCCGCAATCACAATCACCCTAGCACCTTTCGGAAAATTGTATGAATCGATTAATGAAACCTTGAAAGACCACACCACTGTATCTGCCATGATGCACACGAAACTGATTTACCTGGAGGGATACGTGACCGCCATGGATAAAACAATGGCAATGAACAGAAACGCTGCAGAACTACAAAAGAGTCGAACGACCACACAAGATCATCCAATGGATTTAACACATTCAAACAACGCCAAAGTGGCCCTCCATGCAGGAACTCAGACATCACCAGCAGCTGCTGGAAGGGCCTTCTTCAACTTTGCAAAACAACCAGCACCTTAAACGCAAGAAATCTTCAGCATATTCAATGACAAACAAGCGAGCGGCACCAGCATCCCAGCGCCTCAGCCCGATCTGTTCGTCTTCAAATCAACCCAAGCGCGGTCTGATGACACTCTCTGCATCATTGAAGACTCACCTCAAAAGATGCAGCGGGCTGCCACCAACGTACAAGCAGCCTCCATAAATAAGGAAACAACGAAAACAACTAAAGAAAACCAAACGCTCTTAAAACTTCAAGAGCCGCCAAATCAAAAAAAAGTACCACACGAGAATCAAAAAAAAAACCTCTACTGCCAATACCCAAGCAAACCCAATTAGCAGAACTTCAGGGTCAACACTCCCGGACACAAAGTCAGACGCAGCAGGCAGCCTGGCCAATGACTGCCAGCGAGATGGGTCTCCAATCACCATTGAGGAATTCCTGGCCGGCGAACAAATGATGAATATATCACAACATTTCATCTACGACTCTGGAGAAAAAAAAAATCCCCTGCTCGCCCCGCAAGGCCCCCACCACTCGCTCCAGAGCTTCACTCAATCGATCCAAATGCTCAAGATCCCCAAACACATTGCAGAACAAATCACCCCAAGCCATACAACGCGAGGAGTCAAAACTCCCATTATAACTTAGAAGACAGGAGGGGAAATCAGAACATCATCCCCAAAGAAACTCGCTCCACTCACGGCGATTCTTACCTTCAAGACAGCACGAGTCGCACCGCCAATACTACTGCAAAAACAGACATCAAGACGACTCAGGCAAAGACTGATCAGACCACTACAAACCAAGAGGGCACCCAAAACCTGCGACATCCCGAAACAGGAGAAAAAACTCACCAACCACAATTCTAAAACTGGAGCAAACTGGCAGAAATAAGATGGCCACAGTACTGAACAGAGGGACAGTACTAAAAATATTCCATCGCAGCAAACCTTTTCAACATCTTTCTTCAGATGATCTACTCTTAGTTGAACCATACCACAAGGAAGCTAAAGCCAAATGTTATCTGCACATAAGAGCGAGAAAAATTAGACTTCCCATTAAGTGAAGGTCAGGCAGACCTCCTCCGAAATGACCTAAAGCTAACAACAGTGCAAGACCACAGCGAGCATAACACCAACTTATTGTCATGATACAAACTCCCAAACCTCTGGATCTTATGGGCCTACCCCAGTCACTGACACCCTTAGGGGCTTATCAAGCCCCAAAAGTTTGTCCTAGGATTTCCTGGACTCAGTCCTAGCACCGTTGGCGCCAGGCTCATAACATGTGCTACTTGCATGGGACTACATTCACAGCCTAATAGGGCTGAGCCTTTCTGTATACTCTGGGTGTGGCTGAGGGACTACTTTACCTGAGATTGCAGGGTGAGGCTGAGGGACTATTTTACCTGGAACTACTTACAAGGCTATTTAAGCTACACCCTACAGGCAGAACAAGCTTCGCGTTATTCTGCACTCCTGCAGCGTAGCGCTCACCGTGTCTGCTCAGTACTCGAACTTCTAGAGCCACGCCCGTCCTGAGATCCCGATCCATCGGCACCTGAGAGAAGGAAAAGAAGAGAACAGGAGTTAGTACAGCAACGAAGACCTTACCTGCAGTATTCCATCCAATCGGCCGCGCCTTCAGCTGCTCTCCGGACCGCCGCACCTGCAGAGAAGAAGGTATCTGCACAGGCACCCAATACTCACCTGGGGTCTGCATTCTTCAGGAACTTCGTTGAAGGGGTTCTTCCCATCCCCGTCCTGGAGCCGCGCCGCGCCTGCAGAAAAGGAAAAGAAACAGCAGGTTAGTCACGCATGGAAAAGATTGCAGGACGGAGAGCCTACCATTAAAAACTCCAAGGCAAATGCTCCTGGGGTGATAACGAGGGAGAAGACGCGGGCAAGCATCATCACTCAAGCTGTGCAATGCCAGTGCAGACATCATTGGTGCGACTACGTGCTACGCCCCCGTGGAGACCAGGTGTGAGTGACACAACGCAAAGCCTTACACAAATTCTCTACCTGGGTGTCATGGAAACCTCTGAGACCGACCAGCTAGCCCAGCTTTTGGGGGAACTCAGGGCCGAGGTGCAGTCAGCCCGGCAGGAAACCAATGCCTTGAGGAGAGAACTGATCGTAGCCAAGGATCGCACCGACGATGTCGCCAGACAACTGCTTCAATCACAGGCGGGGCAAACACCGTTACCAGGATTGGGGTCAACGGTTCCGACTACACCAAGCAATCCAGTGCAGGTGGTCCTTCCAGGAGCCGTACCTTTGGCACCTCCAGAAAGCTTTGCAGGAGACCCAAAAAGGTATGCGGTTTTTATAAATCAGTACCGTCTACATTTCCTATGCAGTCCAGGAGCCTTTCCAAATGACCAATCTAAGGTGGCCTTTGTGCTTTCGTATCTCAGTGGCAGTGCTGCAGACTGGTCGGTACCGCTAATCAATCGGGACGATCCCATCTTGCGAGACTTCCAGAGGTTCCAACTGGACATGGAGAAGTTGTTTGCCCACCACTCCCAAGGTCAGGCATTGGATAATGAACTATTGTCTCTGCGTCAAGGCAACCAAGATCTGTTAACGTACATCGCAACCTTTAATAGACTGGTAGTGGAAACCGATTGGCTGAATGACAAAAGAACAACACTGTTTTACCGTGGTTTGAGAGGGGAGTTAAAATATGTTTTAGCTCAAGTGGTCAACCCACCCAGAGACTGTGCTGAATACATAGACTTGGTGGTCCAGCTTGATCATAGACTGTAGAACCGTAAGGCAGATTGAGCTAGAATGGACACTCGGGTATTTGTGCGCCCAAAGGAAAATGCTTCCAAGACCACCGACATGGCCGAACCCATGCATATTGGAGGAGTGCGAGGGCCATTCTCCAAGGCTGAAAGAGATAGGAGAAGACAACAACAGTTGTGTTTGTATTGCGGGTCAGCCGGCCATTTCCTCCGAGAGTGCCCAGTGAAACCACCCAAGAAAGCAGTAGGGGTTGCTGGCAAAGTTGAGGCAGAGCCAGAACCGGAAAACTTCCCCGCCAGACAAGCGTAGAGGTCCGCTTGTCGAGCAAAAAGAAGGACTCCCAGACCCCGCACCTAGCCTTGCCAATGATCCACATACGTCAACAACAGCAGTCTTGAATGCATGCAGTCAGAGCATATATCGACAGCAGAGCCATCGGTAATTATATGGATCAAGAATTGGCTACAAGGATGTATCTTCCTCTTTGCGAAAATGCAACAACAGACTTAGTCACCACTGTTGACGGAACTGAGATCGCTTCGGGTCCGGTAACGCACTCAATGACAGAGATGACACTTTTGTGCCGAGATGGACATTGGGAAGCCATTGTGTTCGATATAATCAAGGCTCTACAATTCCAAATAATTCTGGGAATGCCATGGCTAGAATTACACAATCCTTGCATCGACTGGCGTGCTAAGAGGCTGACCTTCTCAGTCGAATGTGCTCATACTTGTTATCAAGCAAAAGAACCTTTGGTCAAAGAAGTGACAACGATCATTCATGAGTCTAACTAATCCGCTACCTCAGGTATACCAAGAATATCAGGATGTATTCCAGAAGGATCAAGCCAACACTCTTCCCCACCATAGACCTGACGACTGTCAGATCAAACTTATACCAGGTGCACATATTCCATGCGGTCGAATCTATGCGCTCACTGAACCTGAAAATCTGCATTTAAAAAAGTATTTAAACCAGTACCTGGCTAACGGTTTCCTCTGCCCGTCCAAGTCCCTGGTGGCCTCACCCTTATTCTTCGTGCCTAAGAAGGAAGGAGACCTTAGGACATGCATCGACTACCGCGCATTGAACCAAGTCACTGTTAAAAACCGTTACCCCTTGCCTCTGATTCCTGAACTATTGGATCAAGTTAAAGATGCCCGAATTTACACCAAGTTAGACCTCCGAGGAGCATACCACTTGGTACGAATTAAGAAAGGGGACGAATGGAAGACTGCCTTCTGCACCAAATACGGGCTATTTGAATACCAAGTGATGCCCTCTGGCCTTTGTAACGCCCCAGCGGTGTTCCAATATTTCATGAATGACGTCCTGCGAGAGTTGATTGATGTGTGTGTCATAGTACACATTGACGACACTGTGGCATACTCCCCTTCTGAACAAGAACATGTGAAACACGTCCGTGCTGTTCTGGACAAACTTTGACAACACAGATTATTTGCAAAACTAGAAAAATGCTTCTTCCATGTTACTGAGGTCGAGTTCCTTGGATTTGTCCTAAACCCTCATGGTGTACGCATGGATTCGTGAAAGGTTGTGCCATCCTCAACTGGCCTTCTCCAACCTCAATCAAAGGAGTTCAGAGTATGCTCGGATTTGCAAACTTCTATCGTCGCTTCACTCCAGGCTTTTTGCAACGAGTGCATCCCATCACCTCTCTACTGCGAAAGAACAAACGTTTTCAATGGTCAGAGGAGGCAGAGAAAGCCTTCCAGGACATAAAACAAAAATTAATCTCAGCTTCAATCCTGAAACACCCTCGTCCAGATCTACCGTACGTGGTTGAGACCGACGCTTCCATCTTGGCAATGGGAGCGGTCCTCTCGCAAAAAGATCCTGAAACAGGTCAACTTCACCCGGTGGTCTTTTGGTCACGGAAATTCACGGCACCAGAACTGAATTACGCCATTATGGGCAAGGAACTTTTGGCCATCAAGGTGGCCTTCAAAGCTTGGCGGCATTATCTCTTAGGAGCAAGGCACACGATCATGGTAATCACAGACCACCGCAATCTATAGTACCTGAAGTTGGCAAAGGCTCAATTATCTCGCCAACTCCAATGGGTGTTATTTTTTGCTGAATTCGACTTTGTAATTACTTACCGACCTGGTTGTCAAAATGGTAAGGCGGATGCCCTGTCCCGTATAGGGGTAGATGATGAACGCACAAACCCCGACCCAGTGCCCATCATTCCTGGAGGAAGAATCCTAGCAATAACAACATCTCTAACACTAGATGACATCCATGAGGAAATCGCACATCTCATTGATAATAACATTCTGCAGGATTGGCCAACCAAAAGTATTCACCACTCAGTTTCAAACCATCTACCATATTTTCACGGACGTCTCTATCTGCCTAGCAAAGAACTTCAGGAATAGGTAATCTCAAATGACCACGAATCATTGGTAGAAGGACATCCTGGAATCGCTAAAACCGAAGCCAAGATCAAGCGGCACTTTTGGTGGCCAACATGGCGTAAGGACATCAAGCAGTTCATATTATCTTGTGGAGTCTGTTGTCAAGGGTATCGAGAATCTCCTCTTGATCCTGTAGGATCTCGGCCTCCCTTACTTCCCTTTCCTCCTCACCTCGTATTCCCCGGCGTAGGTTCAGGGTCTGGTTCTCCTTAGGCTTGGCCTTCCCTTTTTTTTGTAGATGAGAGCGGCCGAAGGAGGCCGCCACCGCGACACCCCAAGGGTGAGCGGTGGTGACCCTCCGCGGCCGCGGAGTTGGGGGGAAAAAAGCCAGAGGCTGAAAAAACCCCAGAGAACTGTAGATGAATCGTCTGTAGTAGGAAGCACTTGACACTTGCAGGAGCTGGGTATCAGCTGGAGAAAAGGCACACACCCTTCCAGAACTGGGCAGCAGGCATCCAAGGAGGAATAGCAGAGGCAGGTAAGAAATCGGAAGTCCAAAGTATCAGCAACAAGGAAAGAGGGCTAGGCAAGGCAAATCCGAAGTGTATTCCTGGGTACGGTACACAGAAGGAGCCGATAAACAAGAAAAGGCGAGTGGAGGAAGGTAAGTAAGAAAGGCGGAAGGATTGAAAAGACGGAAAGGCAAGAATAGTAAACAAAGGCGGGCGGAAGGGGAGGTAAGGAAACGGGAACGAAGTAATAGAGGGAAGTTAGTTAGGCGGTAGGACGGGAAGGGAATGGAGAACGGGAGCGAGGAAAAGGGGAGAGGGAGGAATCAAGAATCGGAGCGAGCTCCGGAAAAGAGAAACCTGGGAAGGAGAGTACCTAGAGCCGGAGCGGGGTGACCGGAGAGGGTACAAGAAAACTAACAAGGAAGGGGGGGTTAGAGTACGGAAAACAAAACGGTAGCAGGGGACAAGAGCACGAAAGACAAGCAGCAGCCGAAAAACAGGAGCGTTGCAACGCACCCGAACACAGGAAGGGGCGGGCTATAACCTGTGTCGGGATACGTTGCTGAAAAGACTAGACCGCTGCACTGGGTAGAGGAAGCGTGATCGGGATATCCGTACGCCGCTTCCACCTATTCCAGAGCTTCCAGGCTCCCCGAGCCGTGACAGTATGCCCCCTCCTATGGTCCACCCCTCCTGGCTTGCCAGGGTGACTACGATGATATTTGCGTAACAAGAGGGGCGAGTCCAGATGTCCTTTAGGTTCCCAGGAGTCTTCTGATCGTGGGTATCCTTTCCAGTGGACCAGATACTCTAGACGACCCTTGTGATAACGTGAATCGCATATCTGAGAGACTTCAAAGATGTCGGTCTTTGGACTTTTTGGCACAGGAGAGGCAGTCTTCCTACGAGACCATTTGTCCTCATGAAAGTCTTTAAGCTGAGAAGAGTGGAAAACGGGATGTATACGATGTAATTGAGAGGGTAATTGTAAGCGGAAGGCCACTGGATTAATTATCTGGGTTATCTTATAAGGCCCTATGTATCTGGGAGACAACTTGGAAGGGCGCACCCACCTTGGCAAATATTTGGTTGATAGCAGAACCTTGGAATCCACGTCCCATTCAGGAACTGACCTCCGATGTTTGTTCGCCTGGTGACGGTGTCTGTTTTGAGCTTCCTGGAGCCCTAGTTTGGCCTTACGATGAGCTTCTTGGAGGCTTTCCGCAATGGATTCTACAGAAGGGACTGTGGATTCAATGCCGGTCAAAGGAAGTAAGGCACGGGGATGGTAACCGTAGGTGCAGAAAAAAGGACTCATACCGAGGGCTGAATGACAAGAGTTGTTGTACGAGAATTCGGCCGTCGGCAACAGTTGAACCCAGTTATCTTGGCGTTGATTGACGAAACACCTTAGGTATTGCTCAAGTGTACCATTTAGACGTTCAGTCTGGCCGTTTGATTGGGGATGGTACCCGGACGTTAAAGCCCTCTCAATGCCTAGTCTTTCGCAGAGAGAGGACCAAAATCGGGAAGTATATTGGCTGCCACGATCAGAGATGATCTTAGTAGGAATCCCGTGCAGTTTGAAAATGTCTTTTAGGAACACCTCGGCCATACTTGAAGCGGTTGGTATGCCTGGTAGGGGGGAAAAATGGGCCATCTTGGTGAATGAGTCAACGACAACCATGATACAGGTACAACCACTGGATTCAGGTAACTCTACGATGAAATCGGTAGAGACAGTGGTCCATGGACCGGTGGGTATAGAATCCGGTTCAAGCAGACCTAAAGGTCTTTGAGTGGAGGCTTTATTGCGTAGGCAGGTAATACATGACTGGACGTATAGCCTGGCTTCTTCCCTTATTCGAGGCCAGAAGAAATGGCGCAGTAGGAGTTCCTGAGTGTTGTAGATGCCACGATGACCTGCCACCTTGGCATCGTGGCACCAGGAAAGAGCTTTTTCCCGGAGAGAAGGGGTTGGTAGATACAATCTCTTGTCCACAATGTATAGGCCGTCTTGGATAACATAATTCTTCTTCTTCTTTAGACCGGTATCGGCCTCAAACCTTCCGGTAGAGTCTTCCTTGACTTGTTGTAGGAACGCGGATAACGTTCCTATGGTACGGGAGTCAGGAAACATTAGCTCAGGCTTGGTCTCCAGTTCCATAAGATAGTCACTACGTCGTGATAGGGCATCGGCTACTACATTCTGGTTGCCCGGAATGTATGTGATGTTAAAGTCAAACTGCGCGAAGAAATGCGCCCATCTTGCTTGTCTGGTGTTGTAGCATTCAAACTGGCGTAACACCTGGAGATTCTTATGGTCCGTTCGGAGTGTGAACGGGTGCATTCCCCCTTGGAGTAGATGACGCCACTCTATACAGGCCAATTTCATTGCCAGCAGTTCTTTCTCAATCACAGAGTAGTTACGTTGACTGGGATTCAAAGTCTTGGAATAGTATGATACCGGGTGTTCCTTCCCTTGGAATTCCTGAAGTAGGACGGCTCCCACAGCGGCTGAAGAGGCATCAGTTTCCACCACAAAGGGAAGGTTTTGATTGGGTTGACGTAATATAGGAGCCACACAGAAGGATTGTTTTAGCAGCTGAAAGTTTCTTTCTGCTTCGGTAGTCCACCGGAATGGCGAAGAGGTCTTTTTGAGGAGAGAGGTCATCGGGAGCACCAATTGGGAGAAGTTCGGAACGAACTTCCGATAAAAGTTCGAGAGTCCTAAGAATCTCTGAATGTCCTTCACAGAAGCAGGGGATGGCCACTCCAAAATGGAACTGACCTTGCGTGGATCAACGGCTATCCCTGCCGAAGAAAGAATGTATCCCAAATAGGGTATAGTTGATGCTGAGAAAACACATTTCTCCAACTTAACTGAGAGTTGATGGTCCTGGAGTCTGTGGAAAACTTCCCCTACGTGTAGACAGTGTTCTTCTTGGGTGCGAGAGTAAACCAAAATATCATTGAGATAGACGATGACCGAGTTGCCTAGGAGATCCGAGAAGAGCCTATCCATAAAGCGCTGGAAGATAGATGGAGCGTTGACTAACCCAAACGGCATCACCTGGTACTCGTACAACCCAAAAGGTGTCCTAAAAGCCGTCTTCCACTCGTCTCCGGTTTGTACCCTGAGCAGGTGATACGCATTGCGCAGGTCCAGTTTAGTAAAGACAGTGGCAGAATGTACGGCCTGAATGATCTCGGAGATGAGGGGCATGGGATAGCGATCTTTGATGGTGACCTTGTTGAGACCCCTGTAGTCAATACAAGGACGAAGTTCTTTGGTGTCCTTCTTGGGGATGAAAAACAATGATGCACCGGCAGGGGATTTAGAAGGTCTAATGAGTTCGTTGGCTAAGTTCTTGTCCAGGTATTCCTTCAAATGGTGTTTTTCCTGGAGGGTTAGCGGGTACAGGCGACCAAACGGAACCAAGGACCCTGGATGAAGATCAATGGCACAGTCTTCTGGCCTATGCGGAGGAAGATCCAGGGGGATCTTCTCTGTAACTACGTCGGCATACTCAGCGAGATAAGCAGGCAAACAATGGATAGTTTTGGGATCTTCACCACAAAAGGTGTGTACTGTAGAGAATTCTGTTTGAGGTAGACAGTTGGTCTTGCAAAAGGTGGATTGGAAACTCAAAACGTTCTCGGACCAGAGAATGGTAGGATTGTGTCTTCGTAACCACCCAATCCCGAGGATTAATGGGAAGTGAGCAGCCCTGATCAAGTCGAAAGACAAACGTTCAGAATGTTGCATGATGTGTAAGGCAAGGACTTCTGTAGTGTGCGTGATGAGACCCGAGCTCAAAGGCCTTCCGTCCACGCCTTCTACCTTTTGGTCTTCGGCCTTGGCAACACGGGAAATGCCTTGCCTTTCGGCCCAGAGAGTGTCCATGAAGTTGCCTGCGGCTCCGCAGTCCAACAGGGCTTGTGTCTGAATGGTAGTCTTGTTGATGATCAAGGTGACAGCCATAACCATAAGACGGTGGTCTTCGGTGCACTCTGGAGAAGTAACAGAAAGAGTGACAAAGGGACTAGCTTCGCTCCCTCGGTAATGCGTCCCCAGCTTTACCGAGGGTGTTCGTTTCCCGAACGCCTGGGTGGAACGTCGGGGCAATCCCTGAGCAGGTGAAGCGGCGATCCGCAATACATGCACAGGTTCCCTTCTCGTCTTCTTCTACGTTCCTCTGCGGTGAGAGGGGAACGTGTGGTTCCGATCTGCATAGGCTCTTCTCTTGTGAGACGAGTGGAGGTAGGGGGGAAGGAAAGAGAAGGGCCAGGGGGTATTGATGTACTGCTCTTAGTCTTGCGGCGTTCTGCTCGACGTTCTGCCAGTCGGAAATCTATCCGGAGAGTAGCCGAGATCAGGTCAGCAAAGGTAAGAGGACGTTCTATCCTGGCTAGTTCGTCCTTCAACTCCTCACGCAGCCCCCTTCTAAAGATGGCATACTGTGCTTGTTCTTGCCATCCTGCTTCCGCAGCGATTTGCTTGAAGGAGGTGATATATGACATAACATCATTGTTTCCTTGTCTGATGTCTAGCAGATCTTCGGATGCCAAGTAGGTACTCTCGGTACGTAGAAACGTCTGTTTCATCAAAGTCTTGAAGGCCTCGTAATCTAGGAGGACGGGATCAGATCTGTTCACTAGAGGAGTGGCCCAGGCCAAGGCGTTACTGGACATATGGGTAATCATAAACCCCACCTTGGCGTGACCAGAGGTGAAAGTATGTGTACGGAATGAAAAATGCAGATGACATGCATCCAAAAATTCCTGGAGTTTCTTGGGGGTTCCATCAAATTTTCCCGACACAAGAGGTAAGGGAGGCAGGTCGGTGGACGGAAGATCTCGTTCTGCGAACCGTTGCTGTAGTGTAGCATTGGCCCCTTTAAGATTCTGCACTTCTAGGTTGAGGTTTTGAACTGCGGCTATCAGTTCTTGGATCTGTTGAGGGGAGGCCATGGCGGTATTGTTGCGTTGCAAACTGTCAAGGGTATCGAGAATCTCCTCTTGATCCTGTAGGATCTCGGCCTCCCTTACTTCCCTTTCCTCCTCACCTCGTATTCCCCGGCGTAGGTTCAGGGTCTGGTTCTCTTTAGGCTTGGCCTTCCCTTTTTTTTGTAGATGAGAGCGGCCGAAGGAGGCCGCCACCGCGACACCCCAAGGGTGAGCGGTGGTGACCCTCCGCGGCCGCGGAGTTGGGGGGAAAAAAGCCAGAGGCTGAAAAAACCCCAGAGAACTGTAGATGAATCGTCTGTAGTAGGAAGCACTTGACACTTGCAGGAGCTGGGTATCAGCTGGAGAAAAGGCACACACCCTTCCAGAACTGGGCAGCAGGCCTCCAAGGAGGAATAGCAGAGGCAGGTAAGAAATCGGAAGTCCAAAGTATCAGCAACAAGGAAAGAGGGCTAGGCAAGGCAAATCCGAAGTGTATTCCTGGGTACGGTACACAGAAGGAGCCGATAAACAAGAAAAGGCGAGTGGAGGAAGGTAAGTAAGAAAGGCGGAAGGATTGAAAAGATGGAAAGGCAAGAATAGTAAACAAAGGCGGGCGGAAGGGGAGGTAAGGAAACGGGAACGAAGTAATAGAGGGAAGTTAGTTAGGCGGTAGGACGGGAAGGGAATGGAGAACGGGAGCGAGGAAAAGGGGAGAGGGAGGAATCAAGAATCGGAGCGAGCTCCGGAAAAGAGAAACCTGGGAAGGAGAGTACCTAGAGCCGGAGCGGGGTGACCGGAGAGGGTACAAGAAAACTAACAAGGAAGGGGGGGTTAGAGTACGGAAAACAAAACGGTAGCAGGGGACAAGAGCACGAAAGACAAGCAGCAGCCGAAAAACAGGAGCGTTGCAACGCACCCGAACACAGGAAGGGGCGGGCTATAACCTGTGTCGGGATACGTTGCTGAAAAGACTAGACCGCTGCACTGGGTAGAGGAAGCGTGATCGGGATATCCGTACGCCGCTTCCACCTATTCCAGAGCTTCCAGGCTCCCCGAGCCGTGACATCTGTGCACAAAACAAGGCCCATAAGAAGTGAGCACCAGGCCTACTGCAACCACTGGAGATTCCGCCTACACCTTGGCATACATATCTCTTGATTTTATTACTGATCTTGCTCCTTGTAATGGATTCAAGACCATTTTAGTGTTGGTGGACTTATTTTCCAAAATGGCCCATTTCATCCCATTGAAAGGCTTACCCTCAGCTTCAATCCTGGCTAAGGAATTCCTAGAACAGATAGTCCGAATACACAGCGTTCCTTCCATCCTGATTTTAGACCGTGACAGTCAATTCATCTCACGCTTCTGGAAAAAGTGTTGTGAGTTAGCTCAAATCGATGTAAGACTTTCCACCAGCCACCATCCCCAAACCGATGGTCAGACCGAGAGGACCAACCAAACTTTGCAGCAATACCTAAGATGTATGTTACACCAAACAGAAAGTAGCTGGAAAGATGTTTTGTGGATAACTGAGTATGCCTATAACAATTCTTTACATTCCAGCACAGGGCAGAGTCCTTTCTATACAATATACGGGATGCACACACGAACCTCCAATCTTGACCAGCCTCAACTTCTAGAAATGCCAGCTGTAAGGAGTTTGCACACTACCATCACTCAAGCCTTTAAACAGGCGACAGACCATCTAAAACAAGCTAAAGTAAGATACAAGAAATCGCCAGACGTTCATAGAAGTGAAGCCCCAAAGTACCAAGTTGGGGATGAAGTCTGGCTGGCCTCAAAACACATACCAGTAAACGGAACCTGTACCTTCAACCCCAGATATTTGGGTCTGTACACCATTAAGGCCATCATTAATCCGGTAGCTGTGAAATTGGACTTGCCTCCGCACATGCGGATTCACCCCGTGTTTCACGTCTCACTTTTGAAACCAGTGCAACCAGGGACCCGAGTATTGAGACCACCAAAACCAATCCCGGTTGAAGGAGAACCTGAATTTGAAGTTAAGGACATTCTGGACTCAAAATTCATCAAATCAAAACTATTTTACTTAATAGACTGGAAAGGATATGGACCGCAAGAAAGATCGTGGGAACCTAGTGATCACATTCATGCTCCTTGGTTGTTAAAAAGATTCCATCTTAATCATCCGAGCAAACAAGGACCAATGGGAGAATCCACCGTTAGGGGAGACTTGGGGGGGAGTGCTGTCATGATGCAAACTCCCAAACCTCTGGAGCTTATGGGTCTACCCCAGTCACTAGCACCCTTAGGGGCTTATCAAGCCCTAAAGGTTTGTCCTAGGATTTCCTGGACTCAGTCCTGGCGCCGTTGGAGCTGGGCTCATAACATGTGCTAATTGCATGGGACTACATTCACAGCCTAATAGGGCTAAGCCTTTCTGTATACCCTGGGTGTGGCTGAGGGACTACTTTACCTGAGATTGCAGGGTGTGGCTGAGGGACTATTTTACCTGGAACTACTTACAAGGCTATTTAAGCCACACCCTACAGGCAGAACACGCTTCACGTTATTCTGCACTCCTGCAGCGTAACGCTCACCGTGTCTGCTCAGTACTCGAACTTCTAAAGCCACACCGTCCTGAGATCATGATCCATTGGCACCTGAGAGAAGGAAAAGAAGAGAACAGGAGTTAGTATAGCAACGAAGGCCTTACCTGCAGTATTCCATCCAATCGGACGCGCCTTCAGTTGCTCTCCGGACCGCCGCACCTGCAGAGAAGAAGGTATCTGCACGGGCACCCAATACTCACCCGGGGTCTGCATTCTTCAGGAATTTCGTTGACGCGGTTCTTCCTATCGCCGTCTTGGAGCCGCGCCGCGCCTGCAGATAAGGAAAAGAAACAGCCGGTTAGTCGCGCACGGAAAGGAACAGCTATATAGACATTCAGCACCACTCACTCGTGCCAATACTCACCTGCAGGAAATCTGCTCAGCATCTTAGGAAGAGTCAAATCTTCATCCAAAAACCGCTCAAGACTGAGCCTGAAAGAAAAGAGATCCACAGGTTAAAACTTGGCCAATAAGGACACTGAGCACCTATACCAAGCATCCATTGGCATAGATACTTACCTGCTTAATCCAGCTATTCAAGACTCTGCAACAGCCCCGCAGGATCAGTGAAGTAACTTGGTCCAGGGAAAGACTGTGCATACCACGTCCCTGCTATAGATTGCAGGACGGAGAGCCTACCATTAAAATCTCCAAGGCAAACGCCTCCTGGGGTGATAACGAGGGAGAAGACGTGGGCAAGCATCATCACTCAAGCTGTGCAACGCCAGTGCAGACATCATTCATGCGGCTACGTGCTACGCCCCTGTGGAGACCAGGTGAGCGTGACACTTATCCAGCGAACAGACCACGGTGGAAAACAAACAGCATTACGTATCAAGAACAGAAAGTCTGTATAAAGACAAGAGACTACACAAAGCCAATACAGACAAACGAACAGAGAAAGAAAGAAGACTTTCCAGTCCATAACATCTAAGCATCCAGACTCAGCACCCAAGAACAGCCCAAGAAGCGCAAAACAACTTGGAGCCTCAGAAGAAGTCACCCGAAAGGTTTCCCTCAAGACTCAGCAACAGAGGGAAACCGATTAGAAGGAGGGGCCCCACATTCGCCGGAAACGATTCCCCTCCCTGTGACGCAAAAGTCCTTTACTCCAATACTGCTGAAGCAGTTGTGGGCCTGGCTGCCAAAGGCCCTATCCATTACTGCAAAAAAATTGCAACCAGAGGCCCACAAAGATGGGCCGCCGCACACGACTACAGCACCCTCCTCCAACCTAACCGCAACGACCCTCAAAATCGCCTAGTGGAACACATGCGGTTACAGACACCTAATAACCACAGGAGGCATTGACCTAGGCCAGTTCGAACTACTTGCCTTTCAGGAACTATGGCTAACTGACAACCACACCTAGACGGTTTTGCCATCACCTTCGCACCAGCCGCCAAGAACAGGCTGGGACGTCCTTCTTCTGGCCTGCTACTGGCAGCGCGTGTGGGCAGCGGCATCGAAATCCAGGAAACACTATCGGCTTCAATCCACCACCTTGCAGTAAGAACCAACTGGGTGCACTACGATCGGTCCTCGGGCCAAAGAACTGACCACTCAACTGGCCATAATCAATACCTACTGGAATCCACAGGCGATGAAGGAGCAAACCTTCCTGAGACTTGTCAAAAAAGCCATAGACACTATCTACGTAGACAATGAGATGGCTCATATTATCATCTCTGGCGACTTCAGTGCCAAATGTAAGCTAAACATACCCGCGGGTCAGCAGATGAGACAAAAAAACGCATCTGGGAAAAGAGGCATGCTATGGACGAACTGATGATCTTGCGTGGTTTCCATAACATCGACCTTGCCCTCCCGGACCAGGGCAGGCCCCCCCACCTGGAGAGAGAGCCAACCTAAAGGGAACAAGAGACTACATCTTTGTCACAGATGCAATGCTGAAACTAATAACAATGTTCTAAGTAATCCGAACATCGGTGAGCGACCACAATCTTCTACGAGCTACATGGAACTCCACCTCAGGCACCAACGTATCAGTGAAAGAAAACATTGAATGCACCGCTCAGGGCAACCGTTTGAGAATTACCACTGCGAGAGTCGAACAACTTACCAGGAGCTACCAACTTAAACTCAATGCCACAGACTGCCCAACAGCGGAATCTGATTATCAACCTCTCTTAAGCCCCTTCAAAGTTAAACCACGGCCGGACACCGGACAACTTAATAGGGGCATCCACCAGTACGACAAACTGGTGGTCTCCAAGCGCACAACCTTAAGACAACTCAAAAGAAAAGCGAAAATCTCCAAATCTCCCGCACTTTAACTCAAACTAATGATTGAAACAAAAAAATACAAAGCATGGATAAAACATCATTGTGCACTCCTCTATTAACACATGCGTGTGGCAGCTGGAGGTGCTGCAGCAGTGCGAGGCTATATATTGGTTACGGCCATCACGGCACGGACTCAATTTCTGAATGTGACATCAGCGTGATACTTACAACGTCCTGTTCTTTGTGGGATTACCCATCATCGACTTTTTCGATATATTTGGTTTGCCTGTGCCCTGAAAACGACCTTTGTGTCGAAACACGTGTCGGCTGTTCCTGCTACAATTAAAGCATCAACTGTACTACTAGTGTCCCTTATTTATATAGTGTTTAGCGCATCTCCACCTCACCCCTTTTTTTTGTATACGATTTTCAGTACCAGCCAGGGTGGACTGGTTGGCGCAGGTGGTAATGCAGCTCACACTTCCAATTCCTTATTTTTGACTGAATTATTAACATAATCAGTGAACACCAGCGCACAGACCTCTACGCGTCAATCCACATTTTCTGTTTTACTTCTTTTTTTATGTTTCATGTGTCCACAGTGATGTGTTATGTTGGCTTCATCATGTGTTTGAGTCACTCACCAACATATATCTGTTTCTTCATGTCTCTGTGTAAGAGCAATTAACCAGGTGATAGGTAGTTCGGAAAATTAAGAAAGTTCAACGTTATTGGCTAACAGGACGACAGGTATTGGTCTGACAAGAGTAAGAGTAGCAGCTCAAACTCCGTTAACAGAGTGTTAGCAACCAGGGTGTATGCATGTAGGTTGTATGGTTTCTCCTCTATCTCCCCCTGCCCTACCTATCCAACTACGGATTCCTAACCCTCTTTCCGGTGACACTCACTCCCCCTACCTATCCACAACCTATCCCTAACTCTCTTACCCCCATTGGTTGTCCCGTGATAATCTGTATACTAAGCATCAGAGACCTGTGCCAACCAAGGTGGGAGGGTCGTACTCCCTTCGGCTTCCGTGGTTAGGTAGGGGTTGCGGATACCCCTTCAGATGTGACATAATAATCAGCTCCCATACAGGAAGATTGATCACCCAAGCCAAATGGAGTTCCCCTCCCAGCTTTACAAGACATACAAGCAGAATTATAACATTCACAGCAAGAGACAATAGCATTGAAGGCTCAGGTGAACGGGTTGCTTGACCAAGGTACTCCGTTACAGGGTGCTGCGTCATCTTCCACTCGAAGACATGCAACTGTGGTAGTGGATCAACCATTGAACGTACGGCTGGCAGCAGCGGAATGGTTTTCGGGGCTATCCAAGAAAAGATTTTGCCTTCCTGACACAATGCCAACTTTTCTATGTAAACCAACAGCGTTCGACACCACTCAGGACAGCTTTTGTAATTTCCTATCTGTATGGGGATGCAGCTGCCTGGGCCATTCCGTTATCCCAGAAGGATGACCCCTTACTGTACAATTGGGATCAATTTACCACAGACTTGGATGATTGATCGAACACTATTCTTGTTAACACAAAACAAGGAGTTATTGGCATTATGCCAGGGAACGCAAGACAGAAACTAAGCAAACAGTGTTATTTTATCAAGGTCTCAAGGAAGAGTTGAAGGATGCAATAGCACAGGTGGATTCGCAACCCACCACCTTTACTACGCAGATTAATTTAGCGTTACGCCTGGAACACAGGAAGCAGAGGCAGCAGAGGAAAAGACCTGAAGTTCCATTTGTATGACTAGACAAGAGTCTTGAGGTTAGTACCAGACAAGCAGAGAGTGAGCCGATACCATAGAACAGAAAAGGTGTAAAGACAATCTCTGCTTAAATTGTGGAAAAGGGGGCCCTTTTATTCGCAATTGTCCTAACACGCCTCAGCAGAAAGGGGGTTCAAGATTAAAGGCAGAAATGGTAAAACAACAGACTCATCAGCAGAGGGAACCAAATTGAGGAGTTCTGAGCAAGACAGAATCCCAAATTGTATCTCCAACACACTTCAGCACAAGACTCCCCACTTGTGCATTTTAGTGACCTTGTTGTTCTCCACCACTAAGGTATCTGTATCAGCCATGATTGAATCAGGTGCAACGGGGAACTTTGTGGATGTAATATTAGCTGAATAATTAAAGTTTCCCACACGGACTAAGGAGGTCATGGAGCACGTTCAGTCAGTGGATGGTTCCATGTTGACCTCAGGCCCCATCCCGACTCAAACTCAACCACTTCAAATGTTGTGCTTACCAGTGCATGAAGAAGTGATAACCTTTGACTTGATAACGGCACCATAGTTTGGGGTGATACTTGGTATGCCATGGCTGGTTACCAATAATCCCACCATAAATTGGGTTGAGCGCACATTGTCTTTTGTTGCCGCAAGTTGTCTAGAACACGTGCCGGAAAGGTCAGGTACAGCTGCATTCTTGGTGGAGGGTGCAGTGTTTCAGAAAAGTATTGGGGCACTAAAACAAACCCTCCCTGAAAGCTATTCAGAATACACAGAGGTCTTTGATAAGGGAAAGGTGGAATCTTTACCACCTCATAGGCCATACCATTGTGTGACTGATCTTGAGGCAAACCCCAAGTTACCATGTAGTTGGATGTATGCCCTTACAGAGGAAGAGAACCAACATCTTCAAAAATACATTGATGACATGCTAGCATCTGGGTTCATAAAGGTGTCAACGGCCCTCATTGCAAGTTTGCTGGTATTTTGCCAGTGATTCCGTTGAATCGGTGGCACCGGTTCCGACAACCGCAACCATGGAATCACCAGCACATCACAACCTCGTGGGAGCGCCCACTCCGGCATGCCGGTAAAGGTGCAACCAGCATGACTGATATACCGTCCTCCATCCTCATAATCGGTGGCATCGCCGGGAGGATAGGTCAGTTACAACCTGCTGGCCTTGGAAGCAAGATGACACTGAGCACCACAGGTTCGATCCCTGGGTCAGCACTTAGAAACCTCTGCGTATTAAGCACGTTATAAAAAACCTATCATATCTTATCATATTGCCACCAAAAATGCCGGGGGCACCATTACTGGCGTGTCCCTCATGGAAACACCAGAAATGGAAACACTGCCATAAATAACGTCATCGCCGGAATTGGAAGCTCGTAGGCAGTCATTTTGGAAAACATTATGCACTTAAAATCACTTGTTCCAGTTACCATACAGACACGTACACACTGGCATCTCATCAGTAGACATGCCATCTCGGGTCCCTGAAGTGCGCCAGCTAAAGCCACATTTCTCTGAGCAGGAACTGAGCATACTCACCAACACCATAGTACAACATGCCAGTGAGCTGTTTTCCACAGACCACCAGCGCAGCACACAACTGAGTTAAAAAGCCATCTGGGAGGAGGTGGCACAGAAGGTGTCAGACATGGGAGCCGGGCCACACACAGTATGTGACTGTCATAAGCTTTGGGATGACCTCAGCCTGGGGGTCTGCAACCTTCTCTCAGCCCAGAGGAAGGAATGCCTGGCCACAGGCGGTGGGACGACCTCAACGATTAAGCTCATACTGTGGGAGGAGAAATTCAGCTGTGTGCTGCACCCGGAAGGAATCGAGTGAGTGGGTCCGGTGGATGGCTGGTGCCGGGACACATGGAGAGGGCGGGGAGTACAACGTGCCACACCAATACAACAATACACAGTGGGCAAGAAAATGCAGCACACACTACACAGAGACATGTCCAACTGCATGCCACCAAACCACATCCAACCCATAGAGTGTCCAACGAACCATGGCCATTGGCCAAGAGTACCCAAACATCCAAACACACATATGCCCACAAAAGTATTGGTCATGTGTACAAAGTGACAACATGACCAGTTACATACACAACACCCACGCCCTCCAAGGTGGCATGCATGTACCCCAGCAACACACTCACATGCATGCACGTATTATAGCCACCATGATGGACCGGCCATGGCATGGTCTAACGCCTTCCTGTCAAACCTACCCTCCCAAGTGCAACTGGACCCTTTCTCCTGCTCCTCCTTACACACTACCTGTGGCAGCCTGTGGCGGCCATGGCTCCTCAACAACTACCTTGCCCCTCGGCCCCACTTCATCTCCACCTTCCTTCCCTACTCACCTCCAGTGTCATGCTGACGACACACACCTCACCCTCAAGCACACATCCGCTGCCTCCCTTCTTTCCACCCCATGCATGATAGCCTGACTGCCATACATGGATTGTGTACTGCCAACTAACACTGCCTTAATGCCAGTAGGAGAGAGAAGCTACTCATTGTGACATCTGCGCCCTGTAACCCACTCACTCACTAGCCACCGTCCATGGGCCCCCTCTCCCACCTCTCCCTCCCCCTCCTATGAGGCCAAGAACCTTGGGGTCATCTTTGACTCCACCCTCTCATCCTCTCCGCACATCACAGACCTTGCCAAGGAATCCAACTCACAGCTCCACCCCCTCAGAGGCACCCTCCCTTTCCATGCCTTCCCCCAGAAGGCCATTGCCTGTAGAGCTCTGGTGCACTCTAGTCTTGACTACTGCAACAGCCTCTTCCTCAATTTACCCCTTTCCTTCCTCCGCCCCCTCAAACCAACACAGAATGGGGCTGCGAGACACATCCTAGGCCACAAGCCCTGGGACTACATCTCAATGGCTCTGAAATCTCTCTACTGCCTCCCGCTGGCTGCAGGGTTCCAGGACCAGACCATTGCATCACCCACTGGGGCCTGCTTCCTCATGAGTCCTACTGAGGCCAGCTCATCCTTGACCAGTCTCCCCCAGCATACCTTACCAGCACTTGCCCTTGGGCACCCTTCCCAGGACTAGCCTGATTCTGGTCCACACCATCCTTCACATTATACCCCCCCTTACCCTTGCCCCTGTGGCTGCCATCAGCACTGGCTCTGCCCCTTGTACCATCATGCACATCACCCCCTCCCATCCAGCCCCTATACTCCACTCTCCCCAGCACGTTTTAGTACTCTGCACTTGCACAGTAGGAATGTCCCAAGGCCCAGTACGACTGTCCAATCTGGATTTCGCCCCATCCACTGCCCTCTTTCATCTTGTGGCACCTGGAAACAAATCTGCATAGGCCCCATACATATGTCCAATGGATGAAGTGAACAGGCGTGTTATAAATGCCATATCATATCATATCATATTATAACAACTCCATGCACAGGCATCATGTCACACAAATGTATGAACTGCAGGTTGCAAGGCCATAGGATGCTTCAGAGGTTAATAATGGCATGCCCATCTCACCCCCATAGGCACCTCGTCTGACACCGAGCAAGGTGGACCAAGCACCTCACGGTAACCTGCATAGAGGAGGAGGGCAACGCCCCGCAAGACCGCTGCCAAGGGCACACCAGCACTGGCCAGGAAATCCATGGGCCCAGTCTGCATGCTGCCTGCTCCTGGAGCAACACCTGCTATGCCAACAGAGGCACAGCCAGCTGCCCCGGCAGCAACATCTCAGGAAGCAGCCCCTGCAGCCACGCCACAGGAAACAGCCCCTGCGGCAACTCCACAGGAAGCAGCCCCTGAGGCAACTCCACAGACATCAGCCCCTGCAGCAACTCCACAGGCAGCAGCAACACCAGCTCTGCCCATGGAAACACAGCCGGCTGCCTCTCACACACAGCAGTGTGGGCCAGCAAGACAGCCATTACCCCCCCACCTCTCAGCCTTCCTTGTATGTCGGCACCTCGATGGAGGATGATGCCGGGCAGGAGGGCGGGTACACCCCCGAGGGGTCACCAGAACACACCCCTACCACCATCCATCATTCAGCCCCTCTGGCCTCCACAGCCCACCTCCACCACCAATCCCCAGCATCAACGACATGGATGCACGCATTTGGCACATAGAGGCACGGCATGAGGAGATGGCAGGACTTGTGCGCCAGCAGCTGGAGGAGACCTGGATGGTGCGGGAGAGTGTGCAGGCCACTGAACGGAGCTGTGCACGTGCCCTTGGCCTCTTATCAAGTGCAATGGTCCTGCTTGTGCAGAGGGTCCAGGAGGGGAATGAGGCAATCTCGGCACTTGCCAAGTCCCTTACCCTTTCCCTGCATGTGGCCCTGGAGCACAGGCACATGGCAGGTTCTGACCCCCATTACCCCCGCAACCCTCACCACGCCTGCCAGCTCCCAACAGAGCAGTCTGAGGCGCAGATCCCTGCACCTGTCAGGATCACCACAAAAGGACAGGTCTGGTGTGAAGAGGCCACGGAAGTGAGCTAGTTCCATACTTCCTGTGACACTTATGCAGCCTAGGGGGTGTTACTGTGAGCGCGTGTTTGGGAGGGTAAGTTGGGTATGGATGGTGGGGAGGGTTAGTTGGGGAGGGGTTTGTGGGCCGCATGTTTTTTGATGTTTGTTCAATCCACAATACACATGGTTATGCAAATGATTTCACGTCTGGACATTCAATTTGTGTAGTGGTGTGCTTTGTTTTTGCGTTGCATCACATGCAGTGTGTGCCATTGGTCGTGTGCAGGTGCTATGTCCTCAAAAGTAGTTCACAATGGGTTCCTGGTGGGGTGCACACCCATCCCTGACTTCTCTGTGTTGGTGTTGTGGCATGTCTGCTGCTGCATCCACTTCACCATCATCATCATCATCCGCTGGAACCATGTTCATGTCCAGGGGCAGGGGAATGTTCTGCCTGATGCACATATTGTGCAACATGGCGCAGGCCAGCACTATCTTCCCCACTTTCACTGACCTGTACATTAGTGCCCCACCAGAGCGGTGAAGGCAACGAAAACGTGCCTTCAACAGTCTGGAGGTCTGCTCAATTGTCGTCCTTGTTCTAGTGTGAGCATGGTTGCAGACTATTTCATGGTGGGCCCGTGGATCTCTCACAGGGTTAACAGCCATGGTAGCAGGGGATAGCTGCATGGAATGGGACACAGGGTGGGCCATTTTATTGAGGTGACTGGGCAGTGCATACATATTGGGATGTCGGTGTGTGACACATGCATCTGGGTCTGTTCTCTCGCGGACCCTCATTCACCTTGATGCACCCTGTGGCAGGCAATGCTGATCATGCCGTGTTTAGGGTCTGACTCCTAAGGATGGGTTGGTGGTGGTGGGTGGGGCAGAGCCGGGATATGCAGAGTTTGTGACATGGCAGTGATGCATTCTGGTACCTGTAGTGTATTGTATGTGCCTGTCAGTCCGTGCCCAGATTGTGATGGAGTGTCCATCCGTTGACACATATAGTAGATGCCAGTTTTGGCCAACCACTCTTGCATGCCAAATGTGTCCCTGACTTGAAATGGTGCCTGTGAGCCATGCACTGGTGACAGTGAATATCCCCTGCATGGCCTGGTGCACATGCAATGTGATGTGTGTGTGTTGATGCTTTTACTCACTCAATAGCCAGGTCCGCTGACCACCATAACGCGCCATGTACTCGGGCAGCATGCTATTACGCAGGACCATTGAGTCATGTGTTGATCCCGGGAAGCATGCACAGGAGTCTATGATTGTCAGGTCTGCCTCGCAGATGACCTACACATAAAAAGAGCGGTACAGCTTTCTGTTTCGATACACCACCTCTGTGGCATCGGCAGGCACTAGCTCTATATGTGTGCAGTCCACTGCTCCCAATACATTAGGCATGCCGTAAGGACATGGAAGCGGACCTTGGTAGCATTAACCTGAGCCTGTTTTGTTGGTGAGGCAATGTGCTGGGACACATGACGCAGGAGGGCATCCAGGAACTGCACGAGCACAATTGAAAATCCTAGCTGGGAGATGCCATACAGCTCCTCGACTGTGTGATGGAATGTGCCTGTGTGTTAGGAACTTACTGGCACGCCAACGTGCCCGCTCTGCGGTGAGATCTGCTCTGGAGCCCGTAACTCTAAATCTCCTGCGGGGCCGGCAGCCGAAACAGACATGTGCCCCGCATCGCGTGGGCCTCACCCAGCTCATAGTTCCTTCTCACCAATGATGGCAACCAACCCGCCCCCTGCAGAGTAGGAATCTCCCACATGACAGGAAACATCCCAGAGCCTGGCGCCTGTACCCACGATGGCAGATTTGGGACATGGTCAGGCCCGGGATGTTTGCACAAGGGAAAGGGAACTCCAATCATACCCGGAAGCGGGTATGACTATAAAAGAAGCCTTCACTCCACATCCTGCATCCGGCCAACTGCCCAGGAGCCAGTATGCAGTGACCACGAGTTTAGAATCAAGTACATTTATTTAGTTCAGGGAAAGCCAAGCAGACCTTATGGAAATGTCTCTACGAGAGTATCCTTCACTCTAGTTTTCACCTAGCCCCCTTTAATATCAAGACTCTTCACAGCTAGGTCCATACTACCTCATGTAAGTAGAAGACCTTGGGGTAACTGACCATGGGGGAGTGAGAGAGGCTAACTTAAGAACACCACTCATTACATGTTTTTGTTATTCTAGATCTTGATCAGATGATACTGACCCAGAACACCTCAAACCATTAGAACCATTTTTTGTAGTGGTGGACCGGACAAGATGGGGAGTTTCTGAGTGCACTCACTAAGAGCCTCAGACACTCTGTCTCTGGTTGGGTGTACAATAATTACACACCGCTGTGGAAGACCCAATCCCACCAGGACTATCAGGTACTGACACTGTGGCAAGAAAGTGCAGCACAGATGCCATCTTCAACAGGGGGGATGGCAGTTCGGATGCCAATGATGCTCTGGATGTCGTCCTGGATGAGCTCCACGATTTCCAGGAGGGTCTCCCTGTTCAGGCGGTATAGTGTGTGAATCTGACTCTCAGTCAGGGACCAGGGTGTGGCCCTTGTGCAAGGTGTATGTGCACAGCCCTGCGGCACAACTTGCTGCCCATTGTTTATCTGCATTATCCTTCTCATTCTCCTCCTCCTCCACCGCCTGGCAGCCAGTTGCCATTGAAGCAGTTCCTGAAGCACCTCCAGCTCCATGACTACTGCTATGATCAGCAACATGGTTGTGTTGGAAGGTGTGTGAGGTGTGGGTGTGGTCCTTTTCAGCAGTTCCTGTGCTCATTGTGTGCAGCTGGGTCAATTGGGTGCACTTGTGGCCTGTTCCTCAACACCTGGGTCTGGTTACCGCCTGTCCCACGGTCCTGTTGTTTCTGGCACAGTTTTCCCAGTGGCACCAGCATTTTAGTGCAGGTATTTCCGGGGAAACCGCTGTTGTAATGGCACCTTGTTTGCGTGGTGCCAGTGTTCCCGGCACTGATTCCGGAGGGTCCCGCTGTTTTGTTTCCCTGTGCTACTGGCAACAGTGGAACAGTATCAGCTATTATTGTCACCGCTTTTACCGGCATTCTCTCTTCTAGTGCTGTGGTTGGGAAATAGTGCCAGGAATCGGAATTACGAGCACATTGTTTCTGGACCACCACTCTTGTAATGAGGCCCTAAATCTTCAATATCGTCACCCTTGTTTTTTGTTCCTAAAAAAGGAAGGCACCGTGAGAACATGTACAGACTACAGAGCTTTGAATAAAGTGACCATAAAAAACAGATTCCCTTTGCCTTCGGTATCGGTCTTGTTGGATCAGGTAAAAACAGCTGTGATTTATACGTAACTGGACCTTAGAGGGGCTTATCATCTGATCAGAGTTAAGGCTGGGGTTGAGTGGAAGACAGCATTTTACACTAAGTTTGGCTTATATTTTGTGATGCTGTTCGGGTTGTGTAATGCTCCAGCGCATTCCAACACTTCATGCAAGATGTGCTAAGAGATTACATAGACATGTTTCTAATCGTCTATATTGATGACATTCTGTTTTACTTAGAAACTAGAGAGCAACATGTCCAGCATGTTTGGGCCATTGTGCAGTGCCTTAAGGAACACTGATTATATGCCAAGCTGGAGAAGTGTGTCTTCCATGCATCCAGAGTGGAGTTTTTGGAATTCATTCTTACACCCTACAGGATAATTCTCATTTCTGTGCTAATTCCCTTCAACCTTAGAGATCCCCAGCTCTTTTTCTGGACTTTAGGACTTTTGATTTCTATCCTGGAGGTAGTGAGACCTTTTTCTCACTCTCTCATGTATTTTTCATCTGATCTGGGCTCTGTGTTTCTTTTGGTTTTGCAGTCTGACAAACGTCATAGGCGGTAAGTGGATGAGCTGGTGCACACCATGTATTTTGTTAAACTCTTAAATTTATACAAGTCCAGCAAAGCTGGTTTCAAACAAGTATAGGTGCAAGGGAGGAAATTAGGTCTTGGCACAAGACCCCGTTATACACAAGAAGAGAAGAAAAGTATTCAAAGTAGGAATCCCCCCGTCCCTTGCACACTATCAAACAAGGTTGTAAACAGTATTAAAGAGCAGATCAATAGATCTTGTGTCAAATTTGGTAAAATGTTGGTTACATACAATAATTGAATAAATGTTCTGTAAACCCAATATATATAAGAAAGCGGGTATTTTAATCACAAGAAAAACAAAATGTAACAATTAGCAGAAATGCGTCTCTCAAGTTCAATGCAAAATGGCTTTACGCATTTTAAGGGAGATCCATCTTCGTCAGAAGCCTAACTTGAACTGATGATTGTTGATAATGGACAAAGATAGATAGAAAAGAGAACAGAAAAATGTCTGTTACACGAGGACCAATATATGAAAGCTCATGCACAAAAGATTGCAAGCCACCTATTGTTCTTGAAGATGGGCAGGAGGAATTTGGGGTGCAAAGAATTCTGGATTCAAAAAGACGCCACTGACGTCTGTGGTACTTGGTGGACTGGACTGCTTATGGAACTGAAGATCACTTCTGGTAGCCAGCGGAGGCAGTGCATGCATCAAGATTGACAAGGTTGTTTCATAAAAAACATCCAGATAAACCAGGCCAGGTGGAGGGGCCTAGGAGAGAAGGTACTGTGAGGATTTGTGGGGTTCTTAGATATTGTGGATGCAGCCATCAAAGGACTGCCAGTAGGTTGTGGTATTGTGGGTCGGTAGGGCCATAGACCGCTTTAGGACTACGGCTCCCATGAATCCCAGCGGCAACGTGCCTTCTGCAAGTGCCGCCGGGTAGAGTTAAAGACTCTGCACCTGCCCACGCTCCGTGCTGATTGTTTTGACTTTGGAGGCATGGCAGGTTGTGGAGTTGCAGACATCCAGTGTGAGCAGAGACCAGAAGCCAGGCAGTGGTGGAGAGCACTGCAGATTTAACCTCTGGGCTGGGCTACAGCGGTGACTGCCGGCAGAGACCCAAAACCTAAGGAAAGGTATCCCGTGTTCGCTCCGGGCCGGGCAGCAGCGGTGACCTCACTGAACGCCATGCTGGTGGGGCAAGGTTCCCGCGAGCTGCCAGGTGCAGCACGCTGGGAATCGTGTCAATGCTGTCAGCAACTTGCTCTGGTACACTGAGAAAGGCTCCCCGAGCCAAAGATAAGTACAACTCCATCACAGAGCCTGCACAGTATCTGTATGAGCTTGCTTGGGCAGAATGCTTTTTTTTCAAGAATTCGAGCTCATTGAGGTAACAGGGCAGCTTTTAGCAGCACCACACTGAAGTCAATGCTCATGAGCTAACGTGGTGTGAAGGCCTTCTTGTTTTATGTTTTATGTGTCCCCAGCGATGTGTTATCTTTGCTTCATCATGTGTTGGAGTCACTCACCAACATATATCTATGTTTCTTCATGTCACTGTGTAAGAGCAATTAACCAGGTGATAGGTAGTTAGGAATATTAAGAAAGTTCAATGTTATTGGCTAACAGGAAGACAGGTATTGGTCTAGCAGCTCGAACTCAATTAAGAGAGTGTGAGCAACCAAGGTATGTGCATGTAGGTTGTATGGTTTTCCCATCTCCCCTGCCCTACCCATCCAAATACAGATTCCTAACCCTCTATCAGGTGACCCTCAATCCCCCTACCTGTCCACAACCTCTCACTAACCCTCTTCCCCCCATTGGCTGTACTATGGTAACCTGTATGCCAAGCATCAGGGACCCGTGCCAAACAAGGTGGGAGGTGCGTACTCCCTTCCGCTTCCGTGGTTATGGAGTGGTTGCTGATACCCCTTCAGGTGTGACACATTCAGGCTTTCAGGCTCATAACAAGACAATCCGTAGCCATCCAAAACTCATCACAACTACACAACCCAAGTATCTTGCTAATGTAATGACAACCCTGGACGCAAGAGGTCTGGCGTGGCTGCAGGCGTCAGGTTGGCACTCAACACACCTCTATAACGGAAAAGCAATACATGGGATTTATCTACATTGTCAAAGGGCAGATCAGCTGGATGATGCTTTCCCAATGTTCATTGTTGAATAAGTGGCACCCCCAAACTCCCGGGCGGGAAAGCCATCTCTCTCTCTCTCTCTCTCTCTCTCTCTCTCTCTCTCTCTCTCTCTCTCTCTCTCTTTGTTTTTGATTCTAATTGTCTTCTTACTTTTGCTTAAGTTAGCATTGTTTATTTGTTGCATATGGGAATTAGAAGTTAGTGACTTTAATTTACTTTAAGGTTTGTCTGTTTATGTAGATTTGATGACATGTTACTATTTAATTAAATGTCATCGGAATAAAAAATGTATAAATATATTTTGTAGCACATTGTTTTTGGTATTACATAATAAGGTGGGACATACTACCAGCTCTGCAGCTAAGGGGATGTATCAGCCAATTTTACTCCCTAAAAACAGGTAAATACTCCCAAAACATAAGAATAGGGAGTAAAAATGCTCCCAACAAATGACAGGAAATAGACACATAGGACCCTGTGCCACTGCGTTCACTCACACAGGTAGATGGATTTGTCTGGAGCAGTAGTGCATGGGGTACCACAGGAAGACACTACTGTTAGTAGTGCCTGATCAGAAGAAGTAAACATGTATCTTTACATGTCTGTGAATAACTAGGTGCAACAAAAAAAATTATTACAAAAACATTTCCGTTTCCAGTTAAAACATATTTGTATTTGCTTATAAAATACTCCTATTGGGAATTGGACTAATATTTTTACTCCTTAAAAATCATTTTACTCCCAACTTTAAAAAAAATATTGAGTAACATACTCACTTCAAAATCTTATCTAGAGCACTGCATACTATGGTAAAATTAGCTGCGTTTGATTACACAGATTGCTGAATGAATGATGGGATGGGTTGAATATGGAAATTATATTCCCTTAAGAACCTTTCTCTATTTTCACAAACAACACCCCAGGTTCTTCATAGAGCGTCCAGGGGCTTCTCCCATGTGTTGCTACACAACCACAGTGTACCCAGGATCAGGGGGAGGCTGACCACCAAATAGATACTAAGAGATTCTGCACAGTGGATGAACCTGGGGAGCACAAGAATGAAAAGGTGGGGATGAGGCCAGAGACATGTTAGATGTGAGTGCTCTTTGAGGGAGTGGGGCGATAAAGGTGGATGATTCACTCTAGGGAGGCACCCCTACATGCCACGTCAATCTGCCCATCATGTTCAAGGACCAGTGCCCGTAATACCGGCATGCCGCAAGGAAGAGGACATCACGAGTCGCACGGACATGCACATACCGGCATCAAGATGCCGGTAAGAAGGGCCACCATGATGCCGGCAATACCGGCATCGCGGATCACCCGTTAACAGCAATCTGCTGTGTAACCAACTGCCACAGGTGGACACAATCAGCACAGGTGGAGGCAATGGAGTCAGGCCCTGCACAAAAGGAGCACACCACCCCCCTTCCCACACCAAAATGATACCACTTGCACTTGCCATACTGGGGCTGGAGGACATGCCTGCACTGCTACTCCTTGAGCAGGCAGAACAACAGGCAACACAGAGGTGACGCAGGAGGAGAAGGAAGGTGAGACCGGCCCAGCAAATCCCACCAGTGCATGCAGTTGTTCCCCGCAGACAGCCATCAATTCCATGTATAAGGGCCAATCCATTTGACTTAACCCCAGCACAGATCCACACCCTGTACCACCTGGACAGGGACACCATCACCACCATAGTGGACTTAATACAGGAAGACATGGTCAGCCTGATCAACATCCGCACAGCCATCCCCCTCTGCTGAAGGTGGCATCTGTGCTCCACTTCCTGACCACAGGTACTTACCAACACACAGTGGGCCAAATGCATGGCATGTCGCAATCATACTTCTCTGTTTTGCTAAACCAAGTGCTGGATGCACTACTAAAGCATGCAAGGGCCTACATATCCCTACCATAGACACTACAGGAGGCGAATGCCACCAAAATAGCATTCCATGCACTGGCAGGCATGCCCAATGTAATTGGTGCCCTCGACTGCACCCACGTAGAGTTGGTAGTCCCAAATGCCGTAGAGGTGGTGTACCGCAATCGAAAGCTATACCACTCCATCAATGTGCAGATGGTGTGTGATGCCAGCCAGATAATAACACATTGCTGTGCCAGATACCCAGGATCCACGCATGATGCCATGGTGCTGCGGAACTCCTCACTACCCCGCTACATGCAAGGAGACGTCGTACGATGTGGCTGGCTGTTGGGTGAGTCTGCCCACTGGGCCATGAGAGGAGAGGGTTGGGGGGCCTACATGCATATGCAAGGGGAATGCCCTCTGGGCCATGGGAGGAGAGGGTTGGGGGGGCTACATGCATATTCAAGGGTAATGCCCTCTGGGCCATGGGAGGAGAGGGTTGGGGGGGCTATATGCATATGCAAGGGCAATGCCCTGTGGGCCATGGGAGGAGAGGGCCCAGGAGAGGGTTGAGGGGCCTACATGCATATGCAAGGGGAATGCCCTCTGGGCCATGGGAGGAGAGGGTTGGGGGGCCTACATGCATATGCAAGGGGAATGTCTTCTGGGCCATGGAAGGAGAGGGTTGGGGGGGCCTACATGCATATGCAAGGGGAATGCCCTCTGGGCCATGGGAGGACAGGGATGGAGGGGCCCAAAAGCATCTCGAGTAATCCCCTGCCCCGCAGCCCTCACATGTGCGTACATAATGGACCTTGACAATGCATCGGGGTGCCTGGTGATTCCAATGTCTAGGCCCCTAAATCATGTACGTCACCCAAGGCTAGCACCATGGATTGGCAAGTACTGTACAGGGCAGATAGTTATGTTGATGTGGCTGCCATTGACGGGATGGTGCATGCGAACATGAAAGATGTACAGGCTGAGCACATTTGGCAACTGAGCAGTATGCTTACACATACCTCCTTCTGCTCCTATGCAGGTGATGCTGGCTATCCTCTGAAGGCATGGCTCCTCACCCCTGTCAGGAATCCACAGAACAGGCACGAAGAGGACTTCAATCGTGCAGATACAAGCACGCGTGTGGTCATTGAGCAGACCTTTGGCCTGTTGAAGGCAAGGTTTTGCTGCCTCAGCAGGTCGGGTGCCGCCCTCATATACGGGCCTGAGAAGGTGGGCAAGATCATCATGGTATGTGCAATGCTGCGTAACATGTGCATCCGGCACACCATACCCCTGCCACCACCTGGTGAAGTAGAAGGAGAGGAAGGAGTAGATGCTGGACATAGACCAGGACGCGATACACTTGAGGGTCGCGCAGTGCGCTAATCGGTCATAGACCAATCATTCTGATGTACTGGGATGCAGAGGGTGCCATGTATTGGGAACTGTGGGCACTGGGTGTGGGGGTATATGGGCACAGTGCACTATGAAGCAATAAATTGACACACACCAAAGAAGCAATGTCCACTCATGTGAGGTTTTGTACACAACGGGTGTATTCAAGTGATGGTTTGTACAACATAAATTAACACTCCACGCCCCCAAACACCCCTCCCCTCCCATCGACACCCCCCCCACACCCCCCTCATGCCCCCCGTACTACACACTCCACCACCACCCACCACCCTCCCCCTAACACCAAAGTCATCAATGGCACAACATGTGTCTGGATGCGGTGCTAAACAGAATGTGCAGGGTGGCCCTGCTACTGTGGAACCCCTTCGGAGGTAGGGGGTGCATCTCTGAGCGCCGCACACTTCGCAGGGACATGCACACGGGGCTGGTCTGTGCAGGACTTGCTGGCGTGGTAGATGCAGATGAGGTAGATGGTTGTGTCCCCAAAGCCGCAGTTTGCCACTGCTCCATGCTGTCTGCAATCCTGGTGAGGATCTGGCCCAAAGCATTGAATCCATCCGGGACTTGCTGAGCGTTGGAGTTGATGGCCTGGATTACGGCCGCAGTGCTGTCACAGATGACATGGCATGTTGCCTCGCTTTCTGCAAGGTAGTGTTTGACATAGCCATGCATCTCCTCCTGCCGGCCCTCCATCCTGGACAGACGTCCTTCAAGGTTCCGTATAGCAGTGTTGGTGGTGGATGGTGGGTTAGGTGGTGTTACTGCAGCCAATACGGGGCTGTGCAATGTTGGAGACCACTCTCCATGGCTGCCCTGTCCTGATGAATCCTGGCGAGGGGTGTCCTGTGGGGTGACCTGCGGCTTGGGGTTTGACCTACAGGCTCTGAGTGGAGGACTCCTGCATTGGTGTATTCGTCAGGGCCACCTCCTCGTCGCCACTATGCTGTGCCGATGCAGCCGTCTCCCTTATTGAGCTTGCGGCAGCGGACTGTGTGCCATCATTCTCTGTACCAGCATATGTGTCCTCGCCCTGTGTAGTTTGTGTGTCCAGGGGTGCAGGGGCAGGTGTCTGCTGGCCCTGTGTATGTGGCAGCGTGGCTGGTTGGGCACTGGTTGTTGTCTTGCGTGCCGCTTGGCCCATCCTTGGTCCCCTCGACGTAGATGGCCTGGTGCCATTATCTTGGCTCCTGGGCATTTTGGCTGGTGTTGTGGCTTGTGCACTTTCATGAGGTTCTTCTGTGTCTGCATCCATACCTGTGGGGACAGAGAGTGGCAGGGCATCAGTGATGGTGGTGCTTGCATCATGCATGCGTTGGTCTTTGTGCAGTTGGCGCCATGTGATCAGTTGCATGCCTGGCTTTGCAGCAGACTGGGTATGTGCAAGGTTGGGGGTGTGTTTTGCAATCACGCAGGTGTTCACATGTTCACCATGGTGTCTGCTGTGGGGCCTTGAGGTGTGTTTTGACTTGCGTGGTGTGTGATCTGTGTGTCGGGTGTGTCTTCATGTATGGGAGCGGCATGCAGCATGCATTGGGATGTGAAAGTGGTGGGCCCAGCATGTGTATATGGATATGGGTAGGTGTGTATGACGGGCCATGTCTTGGCTGTCATCGCTGTCACATTTGGTGGTCAACTGTGATGATTGGTTGTTGTGTGTTTGTAGGGACACTCACCTTCATCTGCCGATGTTGGCACACTGAACTCCACTCCACCGACTCCTTCAAAGGACTCCACATCTATCACTGAGCTGCAAGTTTCCTCCTATCTAGCCAATTTGATAGGTGAGTGAGGTTCGCCACCTGTTGCCAGCCCCTGGCTCCGATTGGCCGACAAGATGTTCCTCACTCTCAGCCTCAGGTCATCCCAGCGCTTTTTGCAATCACGCACTGTGCGTGCGGTGGTGCTGACTGCACTTACTTTCCTTGCCACTTCCTCCCAGATGGCCTTCTTTCTCAGCTGTGCTGGATACCTGAGGTCACTGCAGAAAACCACATCTGCATTCTCTACTAGGGTATCAGCTAGCATGTTCAGCTCCTCGTCCTTAAATCGTGGTTTCCGCAGGCGGGCAGGCGGGCAGGCGGGCAGGCGGGCAGTGCCTTTCTGGGTAGCCTTTGACATTTTGTCCGTGGTGTGCTTGGAGTTTTGCCTGTGAAGGTCCAGTATGTGGAGGATGGCGATGGATTGTGTTTTTGAAGATGGGCGCCACTGCATTTCCCGTTCCGGCGCAATGACGTTACTTCTGGGTCTGGTAATGACGGGTCTGTTCTTACCACTATGTTAATGCCGGTACCGCTGTTTAGGGGTTGCCGATGGCGGCGGTGTTTTGTGCGCTTTCGATGATGCAGCAATTTGGGGGTTTGAGGGTCGTTACCAGCATGCCGGTACGGCTGTTACCGGCATGTAGGGGTGCGCGTGCTCGTGATCACCTGCTGTTTGCGGGATCAAGCCTACACGGACATGTTATTACCGGCATGTCGGTAAAGGGATATTCTTAGCGCCAACCTCGTAATGAGGCCCACTGTAAACCACTGTCATGAAACTGAACATATATATGCTAGCATTGCTTGCAAATACTTTTCTCAACACTTTGATGATGCTGCACCCACAATGTATGCCAACATTGACATTGTATATCACTTTCATTGTACAGTGCCTACAATATAAGCCAGACCTCCCACTTTAAATCCCCTTGATAGTGTTATGTACTCAATACATGCCTGCATTTCCACTATAAATAACTTTCATGATACAGACTCATTCACACACCAAACACATGCATGCACATATCGCACTTGCACGTACATATACACACACACCCACATACACACACACACACCACTCACACACACCACTCACGCTAGGTGTACAAATGTCAAAAGGGGCGTCAGGGTTTGAGCAAAGTCATCATCTGCAGAATCTCCTAGCATAGGGTGCTCAGATCTAGGCTCCACCAGGGACCAAGGCATGACCCTACGCTACTTGAGTGGCTATGCTATAGATGTTCGATTGTACTGGATATAACAAGGGCTGTGCCGATGAGAGCTGCGGCAAAGTTCAGGGGCGCTAGGGATGAATGGAGGATTCAGAATGCAAAACTCTGCCATGTTTGCTCATAAACGTAGCCAGGATTGTCTAACAAGTGAGGCCTGAAGCTAATGTAGTTGGGCCCACCGCAGTGGCAATAACATCTGTAATTGCTCACACAGCGCTGCTGAGTGGGCATTGACAGATTCTGGATGGGCCTTTCACACTCAGGCCCTACCCTGTCTATGCCTCTGGTTTTGCTCCAATACTAGCCCAGGCTATATAGAAGGAGAGTGCACCACATTGAACTAGTTACTCATAATGCCGCTTGCATCGGCAGGGTGAGACTATGTAGTGATACACGAAATTGCAACCTTGCCAATCAGGGCTTTAGATGACAGCATTAGCCGCTGAAAGCCAATAGTGTATTCAAAGTATGTGCTAAAAATGCTGACAGTAGTACAGGCAGGGAGGGCCCCTAGCCATGTAGCTAATAGGTTTTTGGAGTGTTTGGAACATCATGGCACCTATATAGCGCTTAGATAGCCAGTCTTAAGCGCTATAAACACTAAGCTATGAGTGCATGCCTTTTAGAGCTTGCAGATGGGGTTAATACATCCCTGCTTCCTCTAGAATATTCAGCCTCACTAACGTTAGCCCTGGCTCCAAGCTAATCTTCCTTTTCTCTGGGAAGGTACTGATAAGACATTCCTCAGCCAGCGCAGATGGGAACAAGGGAGGGGGTAGGAGCGAGCAGGGAGCATCTCAGAGAGAGCTGGGTTTTTTCCATGAACCAGCCTCACAGAGAAAGTTCTGGAACTATGCGTCATGGTGACTGACAGCAAGAGATTATAAAACATCCATGCACACATGGGATCAGGGGGAGATCGCCTGTGGACTTGATTCGTGTACAGTCAGGTGCCCGGAATTGGCTCTCACGGTGTCCTCCAGCCTTGTTTTTCTATGAGCGGGGCTTGTTTTACAGCTAGCTTATGAGAAACCCAGGTCTCCCAGGGCTGAGATTAAGGGACGTAAGACTGTGTTTCTCTATATTTCTCTATATTTCTCTATGTTTCTCTATGTTTATCTAAGTTCCATGTTTCACTATATTTTGCATTGCTCTAAGTGTTATGCTTTGTAATATTCTGTAACTTGAATCCCAAATGTATATGAAATTCACTGCTTAGAATAAATATGCTAATAACACTTTGAGGGTGTCATTTGTCACTAGCATGAGATCACTGCTCAGCACAATAGAACCTGTATTTTGGGCTGAATTGGGTATTTTTGCTCTCAAAGGGCTGGCCCCGAGGAAGATTTTGCCCAATATCAAGACATTTGGTGGCAGCTTTGTGGGATTTGTGAAGAGCAGTGCCATGACATGACAAATGGTGTGAGAGAACACAGTGTAGAGTGGGGAGCAGGCTGTCGCATTTCCTTGATGGTCTCACTGCAGCTCTGAGACTTCAAAAGGCAGCAATGTTGTGTCGGTTTGCCGTGGCCGATAGCTTGTGTGGTTAAGACTCCCTTCAGTAAATCAGTCGTGACTGACTTATTGCATGGGATTGGTGCCAGGGAGTACAAGGCAATAAACGAGCGGGAAATGGCTTTGTTTAAAGCACTCCGATGAATGGTTAAGAAAGATGTATGCTCAATTAGAAAAAGAATTTTATCATGTGGTTTCCCAAGTTTAAAGTTGTAATTTGGAATGCATAATGAGACGGAGTTCTCATCTCTATTCTGTCATGAGGGCAGGAAAAAAAAATAATAATTGCAGGGATTTGACATGCAAATTGTGAATAGTGATTTAACCATTGACTCAGCCCCAGTGTGCTAGCGAGTGGGGGCTGTAATGTTCGGAGGCGAAGGTTCGTCTTTTTTGATATATGCTTTTGAAGGGTTGGCATTCCTGAATAATGAGGAAGGGGAATGAGCCATGCTTAGGAGAATGAGTAACATCTGTGCTGAGAGCCTAAAGAGTTTTTTCTTTCTTTTGGCAACTGTAAAATTCCATGTGCTAATGGTGGCAAATTCTGTTTAAAGGAAACACACTAAAATGGTTATATTGCATTTTAGGCTGTGCCATGCTTATATTGGGTGAGAGGCTCACTTAAAAGGAAAGTGAGTGAATGTTATTTGGATTTTCGATTTTTGTGTACTGATTTGAAATTGCAGAATCAGTTTGCAATGGTTGGGGGGAAAAACAATTTATATTTTTCTAAATTGCCCCTGGAGTATTTTTGACTGTCCCCATGCTATGCCATGGATTTGTGCTGTTGCCTTATTAGTGATGTATGCTTTGAAAATAGTGACCTGTTGACTGTGATACATGGGGAAAAATGTTGTTGACACATTAAACAGCCCACAAGCAATAGAGTGTGGGTTGTTCTTGCAGAAAAAAAAACGTGCAGGGAGCTGCACTAAATATGGCATTTTTATTTTTTAAATGCACTGAACTGAGTGGTTATAGTTTGGCAATGGTACAACAGAATGAAACATCTGTGTGTGATAAGATAGCACAAAGATTTAATGGGTTGTGAGTTCTCTTGAAAGATCGCACATTACAAGAAAAAAAAGACGCTTTGACATTTTGCAAAATTACATGGAGTAGAAAAATGACAAGAAAAGTGCCGCTTTTGAAAAACAAGAGTCTTGCTGTATGTGCAGAGCTTGTGCCTTGAAGCTGTCTTGGGCGAGGTGCGTGAAGGCAAACAAAAGCAGAAACAGTACAAGAAAGAGTTAATCTGGATGAATTGTCTGAAACGAGTGAAGCCGCCACAGTATAAGAGTTATAGGCAAAAGAGATAAGCTGCGTGCTAATGGCGCTGCCAGGTGCACACGAAAGATAAACATGCCTGCATTCCTGAGGAAGGGGGAGCAAAAACAGAGAGCTGTTCAAAAAGTAAAGAATTTGCCCAGTAAACTGTGGTACGGAGCAAAGGCTTCATGCAGGATGGCAGACGGGCACATCACATCTGAACATTTACCTATGCATCTGTGAATGGGCCAAGAAAAGACAGCTGCCCATTCCAACAGACATTACTGTGCAAACCGCATTCCCATGTGATGTGATGTGAAGTGAAGTAAAGCGCTATTGCTGTGCAAGCTGCATTCCAATGCTCCATGTGATGTGAACTGAAGTAAAGCGCTGTGCACTGGAGAAGAAACCTCTAGGCGCTTTGAGAAGAGAAAATACACATCTGGCAAACTGCAAGCTACATTGCCAGGGATGGAGTAACTGACAAAGACATTATGGCCTTCCAGATGGAAGCAAAACTGACAAAAGTGCTTAGCCGTTTTGCAAGAGACAACATGCAGAGCGGGGCTTTGAAGTACAACATGAACACTGCACATTAGCCATGATCCAGAAGCCACACGGCTTAGTGCAAGAATGAATGATTTGTTGAAGCAACAAAAGAAACTGGCTTAGACTATCGCACTCAAAGGGGTGGTTCAAAAACAGCAAACGCCCTTTGAAAAAATGACAAGTGAAAAAACCAGAGGCTTGAAAAGACACTGCTAAGAAAAGAAAGATAAATAAACAAAGCTGCTTGTACAACTGCAAGCGGTATTGGACTGAAAGACTTTACCTTTGAAAAATGGAGTGATGCCAGCAGGGCAACCTAAACCAAGATCATGGGACACTGGAAGCAAGTTGGCGCCTGGCATTTGTGATCGCTTTGGTGAAAAAGAAAAGCATTGTGCGACCTGGGTACTTACTATATGGCTTTGTAAAAGCACAGATCAGTCTGAGGTACCATTGACCAGCTATGATTGCATTGCACAAATGAGTTTGTGATTAGGCAGTTACACCCCGTATGGTTGAGTGTAAATAAGCCCCCAGAAACATGCAGAAAGGTGATAAATAATTGCAGTAGCAATGACAAAGTGTGTAGTTACCTGATGAGACTTTTTGAAGATGGGGGTGGTATTATGGGAAGGGGTGGATAACGCTGATATTGAAGTTTTGATGACATCCTAACATTTCTGTTTGTATTTTGCCTAGGCAAAGCACGACAAGACATTTCATAATATAGAGAGTGAATATGCAGTTTGTGGGTGACACTGATCAAAGAAGGGTCAGACGCATTCTCAGAGAAAGCGAGCCACTGCGACATGCTATTTCAACTTTAACGTGCCCTGCACCGCACTCAATGCTGTAACCTGCGAATAGTGTCCAACAGAGTAATAACTTTTGCTGAACTGGCATGATGCAGACTTGGCTAATTATCAAGTATTTGATGCTACACATTTAAATGACATGTTTTGCCCTTTCTTGTTTAAAGGACTATGGACAATGAATTGTGGACTGTAACATCAGGCACCACATACAGCTGTGTGACACAGCAATTGAATGCTAACACATTGAAAAATGGTTTTTAAATGCACTGTTGAGATGAATCTGAAAAAACCAAATGGTTTTACTCTTCCAACTGAATGGCTTTAACCAGAGATGTTTTGCTTTTTGAAAAAAAAAAAAAATATTCTACATTGCACGTAGGCAGGAGAATGATTTATGAACTGTTGGGGCAGCAGAATTATGCAAGCAGGAGTGTAATCTATTTTGAGATAAGATGAGTGCGCACATCAAAGTCACCTGTGCGTAGGTTAAGATTCTTAATTGAAGTAATGCTGCCAAGTGTATGAGCTATAATTTGAAATGGTAATCTTTGAAACACTGGATACTTTTACAGCCAGCTTAAGGCAGGTAAATGAAACCATGACTGACTTGATGTTTGATTTTATGACACAGAGTGTGACACGGTTTTTTGTTAAACCAACCAGTTTCATGTTTTTGTGGGGACAGCTGTCTCCAGCACACTAATGCAAAGAGTCACCTTTTGATTGTAAACATTTGGAATAATTCTTTGGAAAAGCGCTGCAAATGAGTATCCACATGGAATTGCTAGAGTACTGGCCTGGCACATTGTCAGGCATCTTTTGTCACTGAATGGATACCATTTGTTTAATTTGTCTAATGTGATGTTTTTCTGACCAAGAACTGCAGCGAGTGTTCTCGCCAAGATTTAATGAACTATAACTTGACTAAATGAATTTTTTCCATGGTGTGATGAAACAGCCACTGCCGGATAGTAGTATGGTGTTTGTGGCTGAAGTTAATATTGTATATGGTAGATATCCCACTTGAAGAAGGGTATTCTCCAAGTCACAGAAGGTAGACACTGTGAACCTGTTAGATTTTCCAGTGGTAAGACAACATGTAAATTGTAGACTGGTAATGCACACCTTCATTATTACAGTGCTACACTTAGACATAGATTTATCATGAGGCAATGTTTCCTTAGTACTACCAAGCTGCTACAAATGGAGTCCATTTCTATGGCCCATCACTAGAGTGCGTGTAGCTAGGGAGCTAGATTCATTAATTGCAGGAGCTTTATATGCTTGTGACATAGAAACTGTGCACTATAAGCTAGCCACTATGGGTTCTGATGCCAGCTCTGCTATAGAACTTCTGGCCTAGTGGGGCCCATTGATATGCCCAGCACTGCTACAAGTATTGACAGCCAATTGAAGATATCAGAATTTTAGACATGAAGACATTTTTGTCTGCCATAGGGCAGGTCAACAAGACTGCTAAATACACACGATGCATTGTATGGCAAACATTGTTAAATCAGCAGGTGTTGGCTTTTTACTGGGTGGGGGCGACCATCCTCCACACACTGGCACGCAGAGCTACAGTTACCAGCATACATATGGATTGAATTGCTTGCTTTTGATTGCATGAATAACACATGCCATGCTTTGATGTAAATTAGTAGAATTGTTTTTATTTAGACAACCTGGTGCCCATGGGTTCACCTTGTTCACGAAATTAGATGGTTTCTGGTTGGGTTCCACCTACCTGGGGGAAGTGTCTAGTCACACAGCCCATAGTCACGCTTGAATGCCCTGGGATCAGGGGGAGGGTAGGCCCTTAGGGTGAAAGGCTGCCAGGTTTTAGAATTGGTAACCATACATAAATGCAATAGTGCATTGTAGATTAGACTACACTGGATTGCCTTGACATTTTAACTGCATGCTGCTTTTTAACTGACAATCAGTTATACAAAATTGATTTAGGTATTTTTGTGTAGGCCAGGTTTTGGCTAGAGTAAATGTCCATGTTCACTTGGCGTAGGTATTTTTGTGTAGGCCAGGTTCTGGCAAGGGTATATGTCACTGTTCACTTTGTGTACATTTTTGTTTAGGTAGTGTTTTACCTTGCATGCCACGCTAACTAACCGCTAGAAGATAGTTTGCTTAAACCTCTTGCAAAGCCCCTAGGTCTTTATCACTGCACTAAATACTATGTTGATAGGTATTAGTCAGCATTTGTCGCACAAACGTTGAATAGGGGTGGAATGTAGTGATACACGAAATTGCAACCTTGCCAATCAGGGCTTTAGATGACAGCATTAGCCGCTGAAAGCCAATAGTGTATTCAAAGTATGTGCTAAAAATGCTGACAGTAGTACAGGCAGGGAGGGCCCCTAGCCATGTAGCTAATAGGTTTTTGGAGTGTTTGGAACATCATGGCACCTATATAGCGCTTAGATAGCCAGTCTTAAGCGCTATAAACACTAAGCTATGAGTGCATGCCTTTTAGAGCTTGCAGATGGGGTTAATACATCCCTGCTTCCTCTAGAATATTCAGCCTCACTAACGTTAGCCCTGGCTCCAAGCTAATCTTCCTTTTCTCTGGGAAGGTACTGATAAGACATTCCTCAGCCAGCGCAGATGGGAACAAGGGAGGGGGTAGGAGCGAGCAGGGAGCATCTCAGAGAGAGCTGGGTTTTTTCCATGAACCAGCCTCACAGAGAAAGTTCTGGAACTATGCGTCATGGTGACTGACAGCAAGAGATTATAAAACATCCATGCACACATGGGATCAGGGGGAGATCGCCTGTGGACTTGATTCGTGTACAGTCAGGTGCCCGGAATTGGCTCTCACGGTGTCCTCCAGCCTTGTTTTTCTATGAGCGGGGCTTGTTTTACAGCTAGCTTATGAGAAACCCAGGTCTCCCAGGGCTGAGATTAAGGGACGTAAGACTGTGTTTCTCTATATTTCTCTATATTTCTCTATGTTTCTCTATGTTTATCTAAGTTCCATGTTTCACTATATTTTGCATTGCTCTAAGTGTTATGCTTTGTAATATTCTGTAACTTGAATCCCAAATGTATATGAAATTCACTGCTTAGAATAAATATGCTAATAACACTTTGAGGGTGTCATTTGTCACTAGCATGAGATCACTGCTCAGCACAATAGAACCTGTATTTTGGGCTGAATTGGGTATTTTTGCTCTCAAAGGGCTGGCCCCGAGGAAGATTTTGCCCAATATCAAGACAGACTACACGAGAGGTAGTGGGAGTTGTGGGGTTACTTGACTTGTGCAGACACAGATCACGATAGCGCAAAATTCCCGCATAATTCCCTCCCCAAGATTGTCCTCTCTTCAAACAAGCGACGCTTCCAACCGGGCTACTTTGAGTGATGGCGGACAATAGGATTTGTTATTTACTTGGTGTTTGGAATGTCTGGATTGGGATAGGGAAGCCTGTGAGAAGATGTTCAAGACAAATCTAACAGAAAGCTCTACGAACACTTATGGGTTTATTTTGGCCTCAAGCCCAGGGACTGCATCTCTCCAGCGCTAAAATCTCCCCACTGGCTCCCGGTGGATACAAGGATCAAATTCAAGACGCTCTGCGTCATCCACAAGGCTTTCTGGGGCCTGGAACCTCAGTACACTTAACTTGGTCTCCCGAAATACCGCCCTGCTATAGTCCTCCTGTCCTCTACCTCCAACTCTCTGCAGATCGGACGTTTCTCCAAGCAGAGAGTGGAAGGTAGATCTCTCTCTTCGGCAGGAGCCTCCCTCTGTAATGGCCTCCCTGCCCCTCTCCATCTGTAGCCGGATCTCCTTAAGTTCCAGAAGCTCCACAAGTCCTTCCTTTTTTCCTCCTCTTTCTCTCTCCCTCTCCCTTGCTATTCTCCTCCTTCTGCCAGAACTGGATGCCTGTGTCCCTTATCAGCCTCGCTGGGGTCAGGCCATCCCTCGCCCAGTCCCCCCTCGCCTGCACTTGCCCTTGGGCTCCCTTCCCTGATTAGCCTTCCAGGTTGACCCTCAAACCCCCACCACTTGGGCACCCCACACAACTTGCCGAGCCTCCACTGGCCCCCTCCCTTCAGCACTTCTCCCCTCCTCCTTCTGCCCGTTCCCAGCCCATTCGCTGACCTTTCCCCTCCCCCTGCATTTCTTAATACTGCACTTGCGTGATCCGAATGTCACAAGGCCTAGTGGGACCGTCATTGTTGTTTTCTCCTATTTCCCCCCTCCCTCTTGTGTCTTGTGGCGCTTGGAAACACTTCCTGCTGTATAAGGGTAATAAAAATGTTCAATAAATAAGTCAAATTAAACTAAAATGTTGATCATGCTGCATCGTGACAAGGATGTTGGGAGCCAAGAGGAGCAAATGCTGCATGTTTTCCAGCATCCGGAACACTTGTGTATAGGTGCATTATAAATACCCAATAAATACATCCTTTCCATTTCTGAATGGATTCTCTGCATGGTGCAGGAAATCTGCTCTGTGCATGACCACGCTTTGTGCAATGAATCTGTCTGTGTCACTGCCGCATCACATGCAGCATGCATGCATACTTGCAGATTCTGCCTGCTATTTTGAGTTTGCAAAGTGCATGTACAGTCTGCAGGGATCACCACTGTGCATGCATTCCGCACAGCAGAGATCTATGGATATTCACTGCATGGTGCAATGTTTGGCAAAAGAGCACAGGGTGCACGTACAGTCTGCAGGGTCACCACTGTGCATGCATTGCGCACAGCAGAGATCTATGGATATTCACTGCATGGTGCAATGTTTGGCAAAAGAACACAGGGTGCACCCGGGTTTCCATGTCAAAATCTGCATCATGCAGTGAATTATCAAAATTCATTGCACTGAGCTTGCAGTACGGAAGTGATAGGGCTGTTCCTGATGGACTTCAGATCAGCTCTAACAGGAGCTTGTAAAAGCAACACCATCAACTCCATTAGCACCCTGGAAGGGGCGCTGGCCAATCAGTAAGCTCCAAACGTGGGCTGAATTCTCTGGTATAAGCCTGCAGCCTGGCTCCAGCCAGTGCTCCATTCCCAACTCCTCCTTCCCTTGCACGCTCCCCCTTCATCCCTTAGCACCTGTGTAGTTCATACGTGGGTGCCAAGGGTTGAGGCAGAGGCCTAGCCATGATTGCCTAACAAGTGGGACCTCAAGCTAATGTAGTCGGGCCCACCGTGGCAACATTAACATCTGCAAATGCCAGCACAGATTTTGGGAGGCCCTTTGCTTTAAGTGGGCCGGGGCCTGCCGGGGCTGGGCCCCGCCACTCTCCAAAACGTGGGGCTGAGCCGGGGCCCCGCCGGGGCCCCCCGGTACCACCACGCCATGGCAGGACGCATTATCCTTCCACGGCCGCAGCCGTGACGGGAGATGCGCCCGCCAGTTTAACGCTAGACAAGTGGACAGAAGTGCCAGCCAGCCACAGCGTCGCTGAGGCTGGCTGGCACTTCTGTCAGTCACTGTAACTTCCCTGATGACCCCCCATCTGAGGGGTCATCAGGGAAGTTACAGTTCCTTTGTTTGCCCTTGCCAGGTCACTGACCCTCTGTGAACCCTCAGGCTCCATGATCTAATATGTAGATTAGATCACTGAGCCCCCGGGTTCACAGAGGGTGAAAGACGCCTTGGGCTCTGCGATCTCTGCTCAGAGCAGAGGTGACTGAGCCCGAGGTGCCTGTCTCCTTTGGCAAATCTTTATAAAAGATGCCTTGAACTGTGTACGTTTCAGGCCATCTTTTATAAACGTAGAAATATTTCTACGTTTATAACAGACGGCTTGAAACGTACACAATTCAAGGCATCTTTTATAAAGCTTTGTCGATGGACAAAGCCACCTTGGGTTTTGTCCGTTCTCAACGCCTTATAAAAGATGGCTTGAATTGTGTACGTTTCAAGCCATTTTTTATGAACATAGAAATATGTTACAAATGTCTATGTTTATTAAAGCTAGCTTGAAAAGTACACAAACCATAGTAAGGTAAGCACACAAGTGTGCGTAACTTACTATGGTTTGTGCACTTTCAAGCTACCTTTTATAAACATAGAAATATGTAACATTGCTATGTTTTTAAAAGAAGGCTTTGAAAAATACACAAACCATAGTAGTACACATACAAATATATAAATGCTCACATACATTTCTATATGTGTTTGCGCACCCTACTATGATTTGTGCACATTTAGGCCACGCCCACAATGGATGCCACGCCCCCAAACGAGCCCCCCACCCCCCTCAATTTCTTACCCCACTTAAAGCACTGCATATAGTTCATACACAGGTGCTAAAGGTGTGTTAAACTCTAAAAAAGAAAACTTACCTTGCCACGTGGCACTCCATTTTCGGACGTCACGGTTATCGTCACAGAAAACAGACTCTGAAAATGTAGCACTGCGAAGATACGTTTAAAAAAAAGTTTTACACACCCTTAGCACCCATGTAGGAACTACACGGGTGTTAATGGCAATATAACTCTATGGAGTGGCCGACTGCCCCTAGTAATGGCCCGCTGCTGAAGTTATGGCACCCTCGCTTCGCTCAGGCACCTTAACTTGAGCAGCGGGCCATTACCGGCTGGGACAGCCCACCCTCGAGGGTCATATCGCCTCAAGATCAACACTCAAAAAGTAGCTCAGCACTTTCGCTAGCAGCGCACTCTCAACATTTCCAGTTGCCAGCCACTCTAGAAACACCTTCCTGAACGCTGCCAACTTGATCCCACGCAGATGATAAGGGGAGCACTGAAGCACCAATGCTACAGCCACGTCGTCCACGAGCCATGCCAGCGGTAATGCAAGGAGGCCACGCAGCACTTCCTTCCTTCTATTCCTGATATTCCTAGGTCAGATTTCGTGCTGTATGAAAGAGAAGCGTCTCATTCTCTGAGAGCTCATGGCGGAGCGGTGAGTGACTCAGCAGCGGAGCGAGGGGCAGCGGGCCTTGCTGAAGAACACAAGCCCAAGGTCTCGCACAACCAGAGAAAGGATTCTAAAAGGGGGTCAAGATTCAAGCTCGGTAAATATTCAAGGCAAGCAAGACTTCCGGTACGTGAAGCTCGGACAAATTAAATCAGACGTGGAGACAGAGGCAAGCAATAATACGCGGGAGCCGGGGTGCTGCAGTGCACTTTCTTTATTCTCTGCGCCAGAACTGGCGCCCGAGGCGGTAACCCCGCCTCTTCCCTTTTCCCCGTGGCTACGCCACAACTTTTCATGAACAGGGAAGAAGGACTTCCCACAACTCAACAACCATAAACAAAACATGTCCATGGAAATAGGACACAACATCTCCCCCCCACTTAAATGAGGAGCTCATATTCTTACATTTCTTCTATCCACCGAGAGGGTCGGCGAATAGTCCTTTTGGATGGGCTTTTCCGTGGTGTCTTCTCCCACCGCACTGGTGGGTCGCTGTCGCTGTCGTCCGCATCTCGCACTTCGATCTGATACTCCGACTCCACTTCTGAGGATTCCTGGTCAGTCATCGAGGGGTCGGTGATCGGTTCAGAGTGTCCCTTAAAGTTCTTGAAAAATGACGAGTTTCTCGTAATGGTCCCTGTGGGGCTGGCTGCTGTTATCATGGAGCCATTTACGTGCGTCACTTCTAATGGTTCAGGCCTGAATGCCGGAGTGTCCTTGGTGCTTTGTTCTTGTCTCACCAACACTACATCGCCCACTTTAATGTGGCAAGGCGCAGTGTCTCTTCCGATCAGTGTAGGTCTTTGTTAGCTCTTTGCTCCTCGTGTCTCTTGTGATGGCGTCACCAATGGCCGTTGGTGATGGACGGGCATGAGGATTGTGGGGCAGTTGGGTTCGTATGATGCGCCCGAACATCAACGTGGACGGACACACCCCTGTGGTGCTATGTGGAGTGTTCCGGTACTCACGTAGGAGGGTGCAAATGGCCTGCATGAATGACCGATTTGTGATGGAACATACTTGGAGGGTTCTCTTGAGAGAGCTCATGAATTTTTCAGCCATTCCGTTAGCTTGCGGCCATAGCGGTGTGATTGTTCTGTGTTGGAAACCAAGGTGTTCCGCGAACATTGCGAAGTCATGCCCGCTGAATGGGGGGCCATTGTCTGACTTGACTACCGATGGAATGCCGTAGTCAGCAAACGTCTTGTCCAGGGCGGGTATGACGGCTTGAGCACTTGTTGAGTGAATGAGATGCACCTCCGGGAATCGTGACATTTCGTCTACAATTACCAGCACGTATTTCCCGTTTGCCAGGGGTCCAAACATGTCTACAGCCACTCGGTCCCACACTTGCGGAGGCATCTCTGACGGTTGTAGGGGTGCCGGGAATGTTCGGGGACCTACCGCTTGGCAGGTAAGGCACTTGCCTAGGATCTGTTCTACCTGTTCGTCTAGTTTGGGGAACCAGACATTTGTTCTCAATTGTCTCTTGGTGGACACTATTCCGCGGTGACCGGCATGGGCTATGTCCAGTATTTGCTTCTGCAGGCTGGAGGGTATTACGATTCGGTTCTCTTTGAGCAGCAGACCTTCCGGGGACACGGATAATGTGTGTCGTATCAGTTTGAAAACGCGGAGTTGAGCCTGTTCTGCTTCGGTCAGTTCTTTGACATGCCACCGGTCTGTTCGCAGACACTCTTTTATGAGGGGCAGCATCTTGTCAGTAGATGTGGCTTCCACAAGTTGAGCAACGGAGACGTGTTTGGGGAGTGCGTTATTGACTAGAAAGTTAAGGTATTGGTTTGCTTTCATGGATTGTCGTTCTACTTGAGCCGGTAGTGGGTATCTGGAGAGAAAGTCAGCTGGGTTGTTCTCTTTCCCCGGGCGATGTATGATCTTGAAGGAATATTCCTGTAAGCGTAGACCCCATCTGGCGATTCGGGGTGGCATTTTGGCCGTGGGTTTGCCATATATCGTTGTTAGCGCTTGGTGATCGGTCACGACCGTGAATGGGCGGCCATATAGGAAGAGGTGGTAGTGCTCGCACGCCCATACAACGGCAAGACTCTCCTTTTCGGGTTGCGAGTATGCACACTCTGCCTTTGATAGACTCCGACTGGCGTAGGCTACTATGCGCTTGGGTGCATTGGGTGGCGCTCCCGGTCTGGATTGAGCTAGAATGGCCCCTAAACCTACAGGACTGGCGTCCACAGTGAGTTCCGTGTCATAATTAGGGTCATAGTAGGCCATGCATGACGCTAAGGATATGCGCCTTTTGATTTCCTGAAATGCCGCTTCGCATTCTGTTGTCCACTCAAATACCTGGTCCTTCCCGGTGAGGGCTCTCAGTGGGGTGCTCACAGACGCAAAGTCTTGAATGTACCTCGTGCAATAGCTGGCCATGCCCAGGAATGATCGTATGCCGGATGAAGAAGTGGGAGTGGGGGCATCCACCAGGGCTTGCACTTTCTCAGGGTCTGGGCGCATGCCTTTGTTAGAGAAGATGTGGCCAAAGAATTTCAGGGTGGTCTTGTTGATCTCACACTTTTCCGGGTTGAGCGTGAGGTTGGCGTTTTCTAGCGCCATGCAGACCCTTCGTAGCGTGTCATCGTGGCTTTCTTGGGAGGTGCCGAAAATGAGAATGTCATCGCTGTAATTCAAGCAGTGCGGGATGTGCTTGATTATCTGATGTATCTCATTCTGAAATATCTCGGCTGCAGATGATACGCCAAAGCTTAGTCTCTTGTATCTGAAGAGTCCTAGATGAGTTGAGAAGGTGGTTATGTATCGAGAAGACGGGTGAAGTTCAAGTTGGTGGTAGCCCTTGTTTAGATCAAGCTTCGAAAAGACGGTGGCCCCATGTAGAAGGTGTATCATGTCAGTCATGCGTGGAGCCAGGTGTCGTTCTCTTTCAATGGCTACGTTCGGAGCACGCATGTCTACGCAGATGCGTATTTTGGAGGTGCCGTCTTTCTTGGGTACCGGTACTATGGGTGAAACCCAGGGGGTCGGGCCCGACGCTGGTTCAATTATGCCTTGTTGTAGAAGTGAGTGAATCTCATCTTCAACTTGCCGTTGTATGTTGAGGGGAATGCCCCGGTAGTGTTGAGCGATGGGTTTTACTTGCTGATTAATGTGCAGCTTGATTTGTTTGTCCTTTAGGCACCCTAGTCCTTTGAAGAGTGACGGGAATATCTTTTGTATCATGTCTTTGGCGCCGGAGGTGTATGCAGACATGATCTGATACATGATGCTGATGAGGCCCATTTGTATCGCTGTGCGGAAGCTCAGGATGCTTCCTCCCGGGACTTCACCTTTGATTACATATATCTTTACTTTCTGGCTCTGCTCCTTGTAGCTGCAGCGTGCGTTGAACATTCCGATACAGTCTAGCGGCCTGTTGGATCCGTAGGGGTATATTAGTGTGTCGGCTATCTTCAAGTCTTTCTTGATTTCCTACGATTTGTATATTATGTCATTGATGACGTTCACAGTGGCGCCTGTGTCTATCAGGAATTCTAGATTTTGGCCATTTAGTTGGAGTAGGAGGGTCGGACTGTATTCAGTCGCTGTGGCATTTCCAATGGCATGTACATATGCTCGCTTTCTTTCTCCACTGGATGAGGATGACCTTGTTATCTGTCTGTCCTGAGGCGAGTCATCCACATATCTGATCCTATGTCTTGGTCTGCGGTGTGAAGAGTGGCGTCTGCTCTCTCGGTGGGTAGACGTCTCTCTCTCTCTCCTTTCTTCTCGCCTCCTTGACGAGGGCGCTGGTTCTTTGGATGAACTGTGGGAGCGCCTCCTTCCATGTGTGGAGCCTCGATGTGAGTTTCTGCGCGGGCTTTCCCTTCTCGAGCGTCCGCCTTCTCTGCTGCTTCCCGCGGTTTGAAGGAATTTGATGTTCCTGCAGACGGACTGGAAGTGGTTGTCCCCCCCGCATTTGTCACACTGGTGTCCAATCGCAGGGCACGGACCTGTATGGGGAAAACGGAAACCACATCGATAGCATTTCTTTTGGTCCGACGGGCTGACAGGCGTACGGATGGGGCAGAGAGAGGCTGATTTGGCATTATGTGTGATGGAAATGTTGCCCAGAGATTCCGTTTGCAGGGTTAATGTAGCATCAGCTCTTGCAATTTGAAGGATCTCCTCTAGTGTTCTGCTCTTTTGTAGCAATTTTTTGCGAAAGTCAGGAGAGCCGCACCCTGCTATGGCTTGAGATTTCAGGGCCTCTTCGGTAGAATATTTGTCAAAATCACAGTACTTGGCTCTTTTCCTCAGTCTCATGATGAAGTTGTCCATGGTTTCATCCTTGTCTTGCGTTGTGGTGTGGAACACGTGTCTCTCGTAGTCGACGTTCCGTAAGGGAGCGAAATATGCATTTAATGAGTCAATTATGCCTTGAAAAGAGTTAGTGTTGTCCTCGGGCATTTCAAACACAATGTCTCTCACCACAGGGCCCAGCGAGTGAAGCAGAATGCCCCTCAAACGGCGTTCCTCTCGCACGCCCGAGGCATCGATATAAATGTGGAGTTCCTTTAGCCAACGAGCCCATCTGGGTGCCAGGCTGTTGGTGTCCGTCATGTCAAAGTGAGGGACTGCTTGTAGCTGCAAAGATTCAGAGGAAGTGTCCTCTCCATTGTTGACTGCCCTCGGAGTGGAGCTGGCTTGGGGGCTCTGTAGGCCACTGGCAATGTCAATATTGTCAGTCGACATGTTGGTGGATGATGTAACTGGGCTGCTCTGCTGTGACACTGTACTCACGGGTGTGGCGTGTGCTGAAGGTCCTACGCCACTTCTTGCATCGGCCCGGCCTCGCCCACTGAACGTAGGGGCTAGCGGTGACTTGGGCTGCATGGAGGCGTCATGGGCAGGAGGAGGCCCTTATATGCTGGGCTGCAGAGTTCCCTTCTTGATGAATCAGGCAAGTTGAAAGGGGCTGCCGTGTCCAGGCAGCAGCTGTAGTCGATGGGCCACACGTGGCACTGTGTCTGCCAGCTGATATGTGCAGCCAACGGTTGCGGCGCTGCTTCTCAGCCCCCTCGCGAAGCTGGAATGCCCCGCGAGCGAGCGTGGGCGGGCCGACGACGCGCAGCAAACGCCGGAGGCAGTGGCGATGCAACGCGGCCCACACGCGAGGCTGGGGCTGCCTGCTGGTGTGCGTGGGTTAATGATCCTCGTCGCCAGTGTTAGCTTCCGAGTGCTCTCGGAAGCTCGGACAAATTAAATCAGACGTGGAGACAGAGGCAAGCAATAATACGCGGGAGCCGGGGTGCTGCAGTGCACTTTCTTTATTCTCTGCGCCAGAACTGGCGCCCGAGGCGGTAACCCCGCCTCTTCCCTTTTCCCCGTGGCTACGCCACAACTTTTCATGAACAGGGAAGAAGGACTTCCCACAACTCAACAACCATAAACAAAACATGTCCATGGAAATAGGACACAACACGTTGGTCACTGGCGGGCAGGAATTCACGTGGCCATGTACGTCAGTGCTGTATGCCTTACCCACCTCTCGGGGAAAGACTCATACAAAAGCAATGGGTTTTAGTTGAAAGTTTCATCTCTGTCTCATTAGTTATCACTGAGAGAGGTTCAAGTCTCTGCATTCTATCCATCTACTGAATGTTTTTTTAAAACAAGTTTGAAACATTAACATTTGTAAAACCTCTGATTTCCTTCTTCTCAAGTGCCTTCTTACCACCGTATTTCTAGTAGATTGCCCCCTAACTTTGTATCATTTACGCGTTTTATGGCCCACCTTTTACCTCAGTGTGCAAGCTTAAATATTGTCAGGGGTTCACATTGGCGGTCCACGATTCCTGATCGATTCCTGATCACCCGTTTACATAATCGGTTTTAGAAGCAATACATGATCTAGGCTTCAAACAATATGTTTGGGAAGCTACCGAAAGGGTAGGAAATATGCTGGCCGAATCTTCTAAAGCTCTCAAAGAGATTCTGCAAGATTACCTTACTTCCTCCCTATGTCAGACAATGCAGGCAACCCTTTTACCAATGGTTTGGACATGAATCAGTTGATTTCATTACCACACTCTCCCTCCAACATATCTCCATTGGCCTAGTATCACACCTGAACATCAGCAGTCCTAGTTTGACGTAACTGTCTCCTGAAGACGCCGGTATTGGTTACTGGCACTTCATCCTCCTCACCTGTAGAGGATTTGTGTGCTATAATTCCATCAGCAGCTGATGATTTTGCACCTGGAAAGATCTACCCAAAAATCCCAAAACTGCCCCACCTAGGTCTGGTCCATGGCGGAACTATGATCCGAAAAAGTCACTGAAACAACTTGCATGCCGATGGAGGGTTAGCTATGATCAAATAACTCATTATTTTTCCGAGGGACCTGCACATCTATAAGAAACAGATGATCGCCCCCCTCTCTCTCTCTCTCTCTCTCTCTCTATATATATATATATATATATATATATCTGCACTTTGTAATGTGATTTTGTATTGGTGTGGAGAAATGAACGGCTGTGAAGTGGTGCCACAGAGATCAACATATTAATATGCTGCACAAAGTTGCCAAATGTATTTGAATGTTTAAAGTTTGGTATTGCACGTGTTTTGTTTATATATATATATTCAATGAAAAAACTTTGTTAAATGGACGTTATGGTTAAGTTGCACTAATACAAACCTCTGAAATTCAGTTACGAAACTTTGTTAAAAGGACATCATGGTTACAAGTAAAACCGAAACCCCCCAAAAATGCGCCAGTTATGGTAAGCTCAGCAATCATAACTCACGCCACCAGCGTGCACTGCTAAGACAAACACCCAATAAAGTGTCACGTTACCACGTGCTCGTGTGCTGTATGATGACGGGGCTGGTCCATGCTACGCAAACAGTTAGAAACTGCATTTTTCTGCTCATCTAGAAACTTTAAAGCTCAAAATCTACCCTTGCACACCTATTCTTACTCATTATCCATTAACAATCTAGCACACAGCACATACTTGGAAGAATATTAGCAAAACTTCTATTTATTTTAAAAATTGCATCAGCTATTGCCATCCCTCCTCCCCAAGAGCCACCACCACCAGCTGGAGGACCTAAACAATGAAAGAAGTGCAATACTTCAAAAGACAATCAAGAAGACCAAGAAGAAGAGGTGGAGGAAGTGCCTACCTCTAGCACCCAGAGAGAATCACGGGTGTGGCAGTTCTTTACCACTGTTGAAAATTAACCAAAGGCTAAAGCTATCAAAGTGAAATGTACTGAGTGCAGCGTTGTACTCAGTCACGGACATCCAGTGCAGAACTCCTACGGCTCCACCTCCATGCGCTGCCAGACCAAATCCAACCACAGCAATGCTCTCAGAAAGGCTGTTCCATTCTTAAGCAGTAGTAGGCTATCTTCCTCTACCTCATCTTCCTCAACCAATGCTGTAACCACACAGCCTACTTCTGTGGGACACAAAATCCCACCAGCTACCTTGCAAGCGATAAAAGAGGCTGTTGATCCATATCTTTCGAGAACAACGGTACTGTGTGTATACTGCAACATATCACTCTGCAGGGTTCGAGGAATTTCGAAGTGCTTTTGAAGTTGTAATCAAGGAGCATGACAAACACTGCCCTCTACCTAAGATTTAACACACGCTCAACATTATCCCCAGTCCACCTGCCCGATCATATCTGTGGTTGGTGCTCCTTCCCTAATTTCCCTCCCCACCTTACTTTCTGGCCTCTTCTGCAAAAAAATAAAAAATAAAAAAAACAAAAAAAGGTTCCTTTAGGAACCACTTTTCACAGCTAAAAAATAGAACTACAAAAATAAGCTTATAGACTCCATCTACTTTACATTTTTAAGTAAAGTAGTTGAATAAGATTCTCAAATATGCCATTTGCATTTTCTACTATGTTAATGGACATAATGGACAATTGTATACTAGAGAAAAGAAAAAAACACAGAAACAAATTTCTGTCTGAAATTCTTCTCTCTAGCATACAATAAACACCATAATCCATTGCGTTTATAACTATCCACAGTCTCTGCATTCCCGTCTAGCTCATGCCTTATTAGAAAACCCAGATTGCACATGCACACCATCACACAAGACAGCCCTTCTACTCTTTTTACTGTTATGTTTGTAACACTCCCTTATTGCCTGCTTTAAAACATTCACTCATGTATCCACCAATCACTTAAAAAACTCTACATATAGCCTATCAATTTATTAAACTTTCACCCACCAACTGCCACTTAACAATGTTCGACAAATCCTTTGCATCTACACTTCCCATACTTATACCAAAGCATTTTACATAGTTGTTCTATAAATGCACATATGCATTGTGTAGTGACAGAAGTGCATAAATAAAAGGGGCAGTACGGATGGACAAGTGCTCATGGGAGCCTAGGAGGGAAGTGCCAAGGGATGCCAAGGTGGAAGGATACTAGCTAACTCTGGGACAGAGGAGTCCCAACGGTGGGGTACATCTTAACCGTAATGTCCCTTTAACAAAGGTTTTTCTGTCAATTTGATGTTTTCATAAGTGAAAATGTCTCATAATGTTACATCACTTTATATAAGTTATTAATAATTCCTCTTTTAACATATATGAAATAACTATAAACCTCCTTTAACAAACATATGTTTTGCAACACATACTCATGTGAGTCGTTATCAGCAGTGCATACCCCAATAGGCAAATCAGAGTAGACATTTGTCATTACCGAAGGCCATGCCCTCTGCCCACGGCAGAAAAGTTATATCACTATTTTGTGTACTTACGTTTTGACAATTTCCAAAAAGTGAGACATAGGACAGATTTCTAAAAGCATCCTTTCAGGTACTTGATGGTGCTCCTCGCGCAACTTTGCTGCAATCCCGTCCACCACTCGGGGCTGCAGTCGTAAGCAGATTTATTTCTCATTTAAACCTAGAGCTTCGGCCATGCTGCATGGTATAATAAGTAAATCAGGGTAGGTATTCGTCCTTGCAGGGGGCTAGGCCCATTGTCCATGCACCAAAATTATGTCACTATTTTTTGTGCTTACATTTGAAAAAAAAAAAACACAAAACCGATTTGCAAAAGCATGCTTTCAGGTCCTTGCTGATGCTCCTCACGCAGGTTTGTTGTAATTCAGTACAACACTTCAGGCTGTAGCCGCACAAAGAATATTTGTATTTGTTTTATTGTATTTACCCGAAAATGCGCTTTTTACAAAAAAGAAAATACATGATCTTACACAATACAGTGTACATTTGTAGAATCTAAAAACCTAATATTCAATACAATTTACAACTAAAATTTCCTTTAGAAGAAAACCAAGTAAAAATACAGAGAAAGCAAATTACAGAGAAAGCAAATGACCAGAACATCAAATAAAACCAACAGACTTCAGCAGTTTTAGTACCCCCAGGGTTAATTTGGTTTCATGATCAGAGGCCGCTCTCTCCCAGAACTCAACCGTCTGAAGCGTTGCTTCCTGATGGAGGAATTGGGAGAGAAATCTCATTCTCATATCATGCAAGGCAGCACAATCAATCACAATGGCCCTCATTACGACCCTGGCGGATTTTTTCCGCCATCGGCGGACTTTTCCGCCATGGCGCAAAGTCCCTTTACGCCATGGCGGATGGCGGACTTACCGCCCCATTCCGAGGTCGGCGGGGCGGTAAGTCCCCATTGACCCATTTACCCTTCCCCATTCCCATTTCGGCCCCATAGGGCTCAATGGGAGTGGGGAAGGTGTTAATTACGCCACCGTACACTACGGTGGCGTAATTAACACCGAGGTCCCATAGCGCCATGGATTTTTACGCCCGCAAAAAGCGGGCGGAAAAGTGACCATGGCGCTCTGGGAACTCGTAGTTGGCGGTAAGGGGTCGGCGCAGCTAACGCTGGCGTAAACCCCTTACCGCCAGGGTCGTAATGAGGGCCAATGTGTTTAAGAGTTAGCACTTCCCAAATCGCACATAAAGTACAAAGACCCCTTTCTCAGCACAGGGAGTCCACAGCTGCCTTTATTTATCATGTCATGACTAAATTAAATTGAAACCTGAGAAATTCATGCCTCGCACATGGATCTGGGAATTTAATCAAGTATCTTGGAAGAAGACCTCTGGGTTTGTCCAGAATGGAAAAAGGTTTTGCTAATTTCAATTTTCAAACAGAATCTATAGTTAGAATCCAATCTTGACTTAAAGTAGCTTTTTTCGAATACCTTCAGGATTACCCACCAACTCTTCGGTCGTTTTATCTACGCAGGTTAGAATATTTGTGGCTAGATATTTCTATCTCAACAAATATGGAGATTAACCCTGATTCATTTGGAAGGCCACATCTTCATACAGGCCACCCATATTCAAGATCAGAATGGATCTGTACAAGGAGACTATTCTTTGATCCAACAGCACTTCCAGTGAACTCAAGCCCAGTTCATATGTCATGCAGGAAATTGGTAGGGACTGGAGGAGGTTTAATACCTTTTTCCAAAGTTTCCCCGCCAACCTCTACCAGTTAGCTGACCAAGCCTGGAAGTTGGAATCCAGGCGCTATATCGCCTACAGGATCACCTTGCTTTTATAAAAGCGAATCATGGGGACCAGCGAGAATTTACAGTACTTCACAGAGATCTTTTTCATCTGGCAGATTAGCTTACCTCCAGCTTCACTGGGATGCCAACACCATTCAGGTGCCAGTGGAAATGTGGAATGCGCCTACCAGGGGTAGAGAAACAAACAATGTTTGTTTTAGCAGGTTTCATTGTTAGATCACTTATCAATGAATATTCCTCAAATCCCCTTTTGAGGTGCTTGAGGCCAACCAGTGTCAAATCCATCAGGACCACATCATCCGCGTCCAACAGCCATGACAAAGGTTGGATCCCAATCTTTGGAGAGGCAAGGGCACAATGCATTAGGGCCTTAGTCAAATCAGCAAGGTAGAGGCTGAATAGGCAGGGAGCCAAAAGGCACTGCTGCCTAACTCCTCTACCTGTTGAGATAGAAACAGACAGGGAACCCCTTCCATCTAATCTGACAAGGATCACTGTGTTCGTGCACAGATGTACGATGATGGCCAAGAGCCCTGGAGAAATATCCCATTGCTGTAATTTGACCCACAGCCTATTTCTATTAATTGTGTCAAATGCTAAAGACAAATCGATCCAGGCAGCATACAAAACCAGACCCTCCTTTGACCAGGATTTAGCTATCAGGGTCTACAGAACGACTCCGTTCAGTGACGTTGACAGACCTCTCATCGGGCGGTAGTTGATGGCCTGTGCACAATCGCCCTCCTTGAAGATTGGGACAAACATGGCAGAACTCCACGAGGGGGTAGTCTCCACAAACTGCCGAATATGCTCAAACAAGTTAAAAAAGGATTCTTGACCAAACGGGGGGATTAGCTTTCAGTATCGAGTTTGAGAGGCCATTAGGACCCGCCGCTCTAGAGGGAGAAGCCCTCATTATGAGATCCTCCACCAGCTCCCTCGTGATGGTCAAGGCCCAATGGGATTTGGGAGAAGAGAAGTTACTCTCAGTGTCCGGAGGACCGTACAGCCTCAAGAAATGGGAGCATCATGCCTCCACCAAGACAGTGTTGCACTGAAGTCCTCCTTGGGATCTCTTACTTTGATTGGCTAACTCCCAGAGGTTCTTCAAGTTATTCCTACTTAGGTTTCTCACCATGGTCCCCCCATCAAGTTGAAGGCTAATAGCCCTGTGGGATTTAGACCAATTCCTATAATCACTAAGCATGATTTGCACTTCTTGGCTAGCGCCATAACCCCTCCATGTTCCTTCTTAAGGGCTCCAATTGCTCTTCTCAGCTCTTTCTTCTTAGCTCTTGGTAGCTCATCAAATTCAAGTTGATGAAAGATCACACCCTACATCCGCATCTGGTCTGGGTTTTCGAGACCCCAGATGAGTTCAATGTAATTAAAGGGGCTACATTCCCACGAGAGATCTACTTGTTCAACCTGGTCAAGATATCGCTCAAGTTTTAAATTTAAAGATTGGCCATCTCTACAAAACTTCACCACCCTGTTACCACCCTGATTAATTTCTAGAGGGGTAGAATATATCTGCCTGGCAGAGCCAGTGCCCAGAAATAACCTTGCTGTCAAGATATTATGATCACTTCTGTCCGTCTCAATGATATCAAATCTGTCACAACAAGATATTAAAGATTCTGACAGAAACAAGTAGTCTATCATAGAGCTATACAAATCATTTGCCCAAGTAGAGTTCACTACTCCCGTTAATCAGCACAATGGTTCTAGTGCAACCATTCTCCCAAAATATCACCTTAGCAGCACAGATTCCCCGGTTTTTAATCTGCATTTTAACCAAGCTGAGAGTTTCTGGCTGCTATTAGGAGCCCCCCGGATGGGCTACCCCCATTAAGATGAGTGGTAAGCTGTTCCACTGTGGGGAAGCCATCCAAAACAAGAGACCCAGAGTTCGGTCTATAATCTTTCTAAAATCTTTTGGCACATTCGTCAAAAGGCAACCAAGTTATAACCCATCTAAAAATGTTGAAACCGTCACAAACATTGGAATATGGGTCTTATGCCAAACTTTTGTGCAGATTTGCGAAATGGCACCAAATTTAATAAGACTTTTGAAATATTTTGAGACCCCTCCTCTAATTTTGCTCCCTCTTGGCAAAACAGCACCAAACCTTGTAGAACCATTCAATGTCACGTCTAGAATAATATCACAATATTTCATACAGTTCCATTGAGTGGCGCCAAAGTTATACTCCATCCAAAAACTGCTTTTCATCAACCCTGTAATGCAAAAATATGCATGGATTTCCCCGAACATCTGAGATGTTCGCGACCATCACAGGGCTGTCCCCGAACTGTACGTGGACATCAGAGATGACAAACCGCCATTTTCTTAGCTTTTTATGGCCATATCCCATCCAATCCTCATCACCCCTCATCTCCCCATAGATGGTGTCATTAGATTGACAAGTGCAATGTTGTGTTTTTTAATATTAGTTTGGTTGCTATGCTCGCGCACAACGGGCTCTGTCCACGAATCCAACATGGCGGGCTTTCCCAAAAATATGACGCACCTCACGCTTTTCACCATCCAATGAGCAGGCGCGTCTGATGTCAGCAACATCACGCCGCCCTCCGGACCAATCAGAGGCCTGTCCACGGACCGAACAGGGAAGTGAGTCTGTGGACCAAACCCAGATATCACTAATTTGTTTTACCTACTTTTTGGCCGATTTAAAACAAACTACTGAATGGATTTACACCAAATTTACAAAAGCACGCTTTCGGGACCAAGCCATTGCTCCTGGCATAAATTTGATGAAAATCTGTCCAGCAGTTTGAGCTGGAGGCGAGAGCAACATTTTCTTTTGCGTCTATGGGAAAAAACCCACATTTTGGAACCACCCCTTTGACTTTGCTGAAAATCTGTCCAGCAGTTTGAGCTGTAGGCGAGAGCAACATTTTCTTTTGCGTCTATGGGAAAAAACCCACATTTTGGAACCCCCCCCTTTGACTTTGCCCCCACCCCCCTGCATGAAACCTCACCAACCTTTGCAGATTCAATCTGATGGGGCCATATACTATTATACTGTTTCTACAAGGTTTTGTGAGGATTTGTCTGGGGGGAAGGGGCTGAAGTTATAAGCCGCTGAAAAAGTGCTCTTCCTATGGGTTGAGCACTTAACCACAATTACACGGCTGCTACCGCAGGTCGTGTAATATATATACATATATATATATATATATATACATTTATATATATATATATATATATATATATATATATATATATATATATATATATATATATATATATATATATGATAGAATCTTCTGAAGCTCAAATGTATCCCAAGAATCTTTTAGGTTGTCGAAAGATCTTCTAATGCCCAAGGCAGTTGGTGAGCAGGTGTAAGTGGATCTAGGTCACGTGGCCTATGCCCCGGCCAACTGTCAATCACTTCTAAACAGTTGGTGCCTTCCTGTTTTGCCGCCCTTTTTTTCCTACTTAAGCAGCCTCTTTTCCTTTGCAGTTGGTGAGCAGGTAGAATCTTCTGAAGCTCAAATGTATGCCAAGAATTGTTTAGGTTGTCAGAAGATCTTCTAATGCCTAAGGCAGTTGGTGAGCAGGTGTAAGTGAATCTAGGTCACATGCCCTAAGCACCACCCATCTTCTTAGCCCTCCCTCTTCCTTTCTGCTCTTAACTCTTAGATCAGGGGCATCTCTTGCCTGGGCATCCGAAGTGAAGGGCAATTCCTGTTTGGACCGGGAGGACCCAGGGCCCGACCCCCTGCAGAGACAGCCCGTGCCAATGTGTATTTTCTCCCTCCGTCCCCACAGGCCATCCCCACCATCACGAGGCAATGCCAATGTCAACAACATCAACTCTCTTATAAGGCGTGGAATCCGCAATGAAGCAACCTCACCCACAGGACTCCGCAAGCAAGCAACCTCACCCACATCATCCTCAAGCCCATCAGCAACCCCTCAACGCCCAGAACATGGAAGCTGATGCTCGTCAACGCCCGCTCAGCTATCACCCATGCAGCAGACATCGCCAACCTCATCACTAGACACGACCTTGACACCATCTTCATCACCAAGACCTGGCTGACACCCACCTCCTTCCACATGCTAGATGTCCTTGTTCCCAATGGCTACTGCATCCAACGCAGAGACTGGCCGAAGAAGAAAGGTGGATGCCTCACAGTCATTCACAAGACCTTGTGGCCCTGCACCAGACTTGATGTTGACAACATTGGCTCCTTCTTAGTCCTCTCCTGCCACTTCCCACTCTCCCAGATGGACACTGTAATGTTCCATCTCATCTACAGACCACTGAAACCTAACACCGCCTTCATCAGAGACTTCCCCGACCTGGTCACCATGGCCACCAAACCGATGAAGGAAGCTCTCCTCTGCCTTTTCGACACCCTCAGCCTCACACAGCACACAAAAGACCCAGTGCATGAGAAAAGTGACATCCTAGACCGAATCATCACTGCACTGCCTTCCCTTCACTACAGCTCTTCTCACCCGCTTCACTGGTCTGATCACCTGGCCGTGCCTTTCAACATCCTCCTTATACCACCCCAGTTAAGCACTCCCAGCAGAAACCCATCAGACAAACCTTCAGGTCCTTCAAGAACTTCCCGGTGGAAGCCCTCATGGAAGACCATGCCAACCTCCACCTCACATAGACCGAGCACTCCCAACAGAACTGTGACTCTCTACTGGAAGCACTGAACGCCAACCTCTCAGCCTCCATCGAGGGACACGTGCTTCTAAAACAACGCACCTGCAACGCAAAATCATCAGCTCCCTGGTACACGCAAGAACTAAACCTCAGCAATAGAGTCATCAGAAAACAAGAGAAAACCTCGCCGCCGCTCCAGGCATGCCTCCGACCTGTCGCTCCTCAATGAACTTTGAGCAACTCGCTGACAACTAATCAACACAGCCAAGGCCTCCTACTATCAGAAAACCATAGAAGATGCCGACAACAAAAGCAGAGCCTGCTTCAAAGCAGTCAAGCACTGTGTCAATCCACTACTTGATCCTGCCATACCACATTGAAAAATCCACCGCTATCAACACCTTCATCGACAAAATCAGCTAGATTTGCCTGCACATAGACACCAGCTCTACATCCACAGACCCACCTCATGTCCTTCCTCATGAAATCGCCACACCTTGGACAACATTCAAGACACTCTCTACAGAGGACCTGGTAGAAACCCTGGCCACCCTCAAAGCCACATCGTATACAGATGACATCTTCCCAGCATCCATCCTCCTGACCCTCCCTGCAGAAGCTCTCCTTCCCTACCTGGAGATCATCAACAGCTCCCTAACTCAAGGCACCTTCTCATTGACCCTAAAGACCGGACAATTCCTCCCTCTACTAAAGAGACCCACCTTGGAATTCGATAACCTAGGTAGCTATCACCCCATCACCCATCTTGACTTCCTAGGTAAGTTCATCAAGAAAGCAGTAGCCGCGCAACTGCAGATGCACATCCACACAAAGAATCTCAGCCCCCTTCGTTTAGCCCCAGATGCAGCATGGAGACGGCAACCATACAGGTGGCAGACAACACCCTCAACATTCTTCATGATGGCCACCGCTGCCTCCAGGTTCTACTCGACCTCTCAGCCACTTTTGACACAGTAGACCAGCCAGCACTCACGGACACCCCACATCAGCGCATGTGGATCAGTGACCTTGTCCTACGCTGGTTCAAGTCTTATCTTGCCAACTGCCAGCAGTTTGTTTAGATGTACTCCTCTATATCGCCAATGCTACCTGTCACCGCTGGAGTCCTGCAGGTTTCCATCCTCTCCCCATTGATCTTCAATCTATACATGGACCCACATCCACCAATACGCCGACGACACACAGCTATACCTCAAGATCGACCCCATCATGGACAACTTGTCTTCCTCCCTTGCGCCCGTGAGAAGTGCCCTATGCACGGCTGCATGCTTCATCAAGGGTCTGTGCAGATACGACCGCATCACCCAGGCCCTCATCGAACTTCACTGGCTCCAACTGCACACACAAATCACCTTCAAGTCTTGCTGCATCGCTATAAGGCAGTCACCCTCGTGTCGCCGAGCTACCTGGTGGAGAATCTCAGCATCTTCGGCGTACAGCTCACCACCAAAAGCCAGGACACATGCAGACTTGAAACCTGCCACTGCAAAAAGGAAAGGACCAGAAAACAATACGTCTCTGCTTATGCCCCAAGACTAATTCAGAAAAGAACTCAAGACCCACCTCTTCAAGGAGGCTCTCCTCCTCAGCACCTAGCCATCATGTCGCCCCGCGTCACCTGACTTGCTAGACATTGTCTGCCCCTCTACTCCCTGCAACCCTGTAGCCATCACCTGCGCCCCTATGTATCCTACCCTCCGTTGTATATCTGTTCTGTTGTTACCTCTGTAAAGTGCTATGTTGCTGCTCGTGCTCAATAAATACAAGAAGAAGAAGAAGAAGAAGAAGAAGAAGAAGAAGAAGAAGAAGAAGAAGAAGAAGTCTTTAGAGTGTGCTGTGACCCCTTACAATTGTGTGGAAATGTGTCCAAATATTTTTCTGACTATATAACAGTGATACAACTCTGACCGCTCTGGAGAGAGATGCACATGGTATGATTCCATTGGAGACAGGCACAACTTTTGAAGCAGGCCCGTTTTGTGGTGACACCCTATTTATAGGCCCTCATAAACACATTTGTTCCCTCTTTTTTGGGGGAAAAAATCTATTTATACTAAAGTAAAGGCAAGATTTCAGCCAATCTCCCAACTATTTTCCCAGGAAAATTCTTGGAAGTTATAGTGGCTATTCAACTTCAGATACTCTGAAAGGAAATCGCCCCATTTGGACAATGTCCAGTCAGGTTTTCTGCTTGGACGACGTACTAAGTCATTGATCATTGACAGTCTCAACGGACTGTTCGATGACGGCAATGTCAGTACACTCATTCTGTTAGATGTATGTATGTATGTACGTATGTATGAACGTATGTATGTATGTATATAAAGAAAGGCATAACTACTCCTAGGTTTCGCAGTGCTCGAAACTACGCAATGCAACCGTCAATGGCCTGACCGAGCATGAGGTTACAGTAGGAGGAGCGTTGAGGCCTGGAGGAAGACAGCCAGATAAATTGCTGTTTGATGTAAAATGGGGAGGACCCATAGAGCGATTTGTGAGCCAAATAAGGAATTTGAAAGAAATTCTGCTTCTAATCCGTTACCAATGTAATGTCCTAAGGACAGGAGTAATATACACCGATCTGGCCATGCTGGTAACAATTCTCGCCAGAGAATTCTGCAGAACCTGATGTTTGTGGATGGAGAACTGGGGGGATCCTGCATGTAATGAATTGTAGTAATCCAGTCCAGATCCCACTACACGGTGAGCAATTCCGGCTCCTCCTCAGACTTAATTGGTTATTTCCTATGACACTGAGTCTTCCTTACCATCTTACTTTCAACGCCAGTAATCGCTATAGTTTTACCACCCCGGAACGTTCATGTTCCGCTCCACAACATCTTGCTCGGACATTGCAGTATTTCTCTTAGCTGCTCCAGTCAACATTAAATAGTGCATCAACTTGATTACTTTTCTCCGAGGACATCAGATCTGCTTTGTTATCAAGTTCAAGAACATTTAAACCAGGTGTTGTTTTCTCTTTACTTTCCTTTGTGTACCCGTGCACTGAACATTGTGGACTCTATCCAGGAGTGCACCAACCCGGCACTAGCGCGACCCTCGTGCCGTTCGAGATTAATTCCCTTAATAACCTTCCCATTCCCAGTCGTTGTTTTCTATTGGATTTACCTGGTGGTTCTGTGCCGGATTTTTTTGGAGTCTACATACGCCAACAGGTTAGTGTGAACTTGGATACTTAGGTAGGAACTCGTTTTATATAAAGAGTGCACACTAATATTGTTATTTTCTTATACAGCCTGGCGATTGTTTCGTGTTCTGTGCCCTTTCCATTGATTAATCGCTCTGGCTGTACCTATGTAGTAGTCAGAGAGTGCCATCAATTGGAAGGTCATATTTTGACCAGATGCATTCCCTCTGAGGTTGCTATTGGGGTTATTAAAGACCAGGCTTTGCCCTCACGACCTGTATCCTTTACTATGGTCTGATCATACGACCTGTATCCTTTTTATGATCTAGGTGAGTTTAACCTGATATAGTGTTCCAATCATGACAGATACATATAGTGACTTAGAGCATTGGCTGGAGCAACCAACAGAATTTCAGTCTTACCTCAGCCCCAGCCACTTTTGAGCCATCCATCTTTCAACACACAAAAAGATGGACTGCATATCTGCAATATTAGTTGCTGAATCCTGGTCCAAACAAAAGACCATCTGTGTGTTAGCATAATTCTGAAATAGTGCACTCAAGTTGATCAGTGGTTATGCAGGGGTTTCATATAAATGTTGAACAGAATTGGAGACAAGCATGACCCCTGGTGGATCCCAAATTCCACTTGCTCCCATCTAGACATAAAGGGTCCCACCTCCACGCGAGATGTGCGCTGCAATAAAATGGCGAGCGCCATTTCACTGCTGGACCTGATGCCCCCACAACCTCCTGGAAGCGCGGTCACAATATTGAGTGGTCAATAATGTGAAACGTCACCAGGGTTGGACTGGGCCATACAATTGTCTCAGGCACCAATGAAAAAGTGGCCCACAGTTGCAAATGGCAAATCACTCCTTTTGTGACACTGTTTGAATAGTACCCAAGGGGAAGGTGTTTGTATTCAACAACACTGGTCAAAGCTACTAGCCATATAGTGAAGTAACTCATAAAACTGGCCCACATTGGCCACAAAAGGGGCCCACTTTGACCCAGAAATCTGGCCCACACCAGCATTTTGTGTTTTACGTTCGGCCATGGGCCTATTGCCTTATAGGCCAGTCCGAGCCTGAACTTCACCGATAGATCAGTAGCCCAACATGACCCGGTGCATTATATGTAAAAGGGAACCCTTATAGTCTAAAAGGACAGTTTCAGTACCCCTACCAGAGTGAAAGCCAGATTGACAGTCCCTTAAAAGATGGAGAGCTTTCAGCTGGTCTTGAAGTTGGAGGGAGGTAGAGCGATCTAATATCTTAAGGAAGAGTGGGGAATTCGATATAGCACAGTCATTGGAACAATCCTGGCTTGCCAAGGAGGGCTTCTTTTAAATAGGTGTGACCCAGGCCTGTTTGAGCTCTGTAGGTATTGCTCCCTCATTAAATGATGAAGCAATGAGGCAACAGAGTAGTGGGCTAAGGGACGCTGAACAGTCCTCAATAATTGAAACTGGGCAGGGGTGACTGGGATCAGCGTTTGACCATGCCAATCACTCACTATACTGGGTCACATCTTCCACCCAGGAAATAGAGATCGAGTCCTGGCCTGGCTAACCTTTTTTTGATGGGTTACTCCCAATTAGTGGATTTTCCACCTTTTAAGCCTTCTCCATGGACCTATCTTTGGGATCCCCCAAGTACTGTTCAACCTCTATACAGGGCCTTTGGCTGATTGTGTCCATTCCTACAGACTTCTGTTTTACATGAACGCAGGTGACACCCAAGTCATCCTATGTCAGGGGGACATCATGGATGCCTTAGGGGAGAAGATTCCAATGTTGCAAGGGAGAGTGGCCTATGGATGAACAGAAACAGACTTACGTCTAATTTGGCAATAACAGAGGTGCTGCTCTTGCAGGCACCTGGGTGGGTATCACCTCCATTGACAGTTGCATCTTCAGTACCAAGCACTTATCCTCAACCAGTGAGCCAAGTTCACAATCTCAGATTTTTGGGGACTGTGGTCAGTTAAGGTCAATTAATGCAACTTCAGATCTCTACTGTGTCAAGTTCCTGTTTTCCCTATTCCTGCATTCTATCGAGATTGTTAGATTAGTTTTCTTTTCCTTACAAGTTACAATTACTAAATTCTTTTAGCCACACTAAGTTGGATCACTGCGGTGCAATTCATTGAGGTCTTCCCAAAGGTAAACAGTGTACCATCTGCAAATTATTACAAATGCTGCAAGAAGAACACTAATAAGTTTACATGGATGGGGCACATATCACTGGTTTTGAGAGCTCTTCCTTGGTTAATTGTGGATACTAGGACTAAGGTTAAATTGCTTTGCTTAGCTCACAGGGCACTGGATCATTCAGGCCCTGAATTTCTCCAGATATAACTCGGGGTGTATGCTCCAATTTGCGATTCATGCTCATCCTCCTAAGTCCTACTCACCGCCCCTCGCTTTAAGCAATCTTTCGTTTTGCAGGTAGCCGAACCGTGAACATCATTGTCATGCTAGTGAAATTTCCCTTCCCATCTGTTTATGATGCAAATTCATCCAATATAATACTGGGCAGTCCAAACTTGGCTTACTGGTGAGGTGTTCAGGGCACCGCACCATTATGATGCCTCTTTTGAGGGGAGCGAAGCACATTACAAACATTATTTACCATACAAGTTATCGCTACATTGCATACAATCGGAAATGCGAGTTAAGGGAAAGCTTGAGTTGAACATAAACTTTCAGTATTTTGATTTCGACTTTTGCGTTTAGGCCCGATTGGCAAAGCCGGAATCAGATTTGCATATTGACATTGGCTGAGTAAAATAGACACGCTTCTGTTCTATGCAAAAAGGACGAGCATACTCGTCCTTGGCACTTAAGGGGTTAAAACATAATTGACGCATTGGAGAAAGCTGATCCCTGTGAAGGTTGCACACGTGTTTTAGGGGCTGATACATGGAATTTGTGCACCAAAAAACAGGGATTTGTGCGCCATTCTGCCCGCAAATCCCCATATGTTAAACAGGGATTTGCGGGCAGAATGGTGCACAAATCCCAGTTTTTCGACGCACAAATTCCTTGAATCAGCCCCTTAATCGTGGCTATTTTTCACTGCGGTTATTTTAACCATGGTGTTTTCATCACAGCCGTTTTCGGTGGTTTTTCCTTCTTTTTTTAAATGGGGGGGGGGGTTCCTTCCTAACCTTCGATCTAACCCACCCACAGCCCTGCCACTCACCACTCCCAAATCCCATACCGAAACACACCATATGTATAACAAAACAAATTGACAAAACCGTCAGCGGGGAAAACACTTCAGTGGAAATAGCCCAGACGAAAATAGCCACGATTAAAACATGGTAACCACCTGGGAATTGCCATAGCCAACAACTTTGGAAAGGATGGCTCATCTTGAGGGTAAAGGTGGAACAAGATTGTGACTGGTCAATCCCTCTCCCAGCGGCTCCATGTATAGATCCAGCAACATGCTGCATTGGAAATATCGCCGGGGCATAACACACATCTGGAGGAGTCCATGTAATAGGTCCTCCTTGATAAAACGAGGGGACACACTCCACTTCATCACCACTACCTTGTATGTCTGCAGACACCATGAACCGCCCTGTGTCAGGATTGCCTGTGTCCAAGGTCTGTGTGAGATCCAAAAAGAGCAAGCTTCATTCCTCATTCTGGAGAGGACCTGCTTAAATACTTAATGGTATACAGAGTCCAGATGCACAGGCTGTGGGAATCATGTGAGACCAAACTTGGATTATCAAAATAAAGGGGCACGCAGGATTAGACCAAACTCTTAATATACTGAAGAAAGAGGAATACAAACATTAAAGCTTTTAGTATGCAGGCTTTCTCATTTAAAACAGAGGTTCTCGATAATGATGCTATCGTTTATATGTGAAACCCTTACTGACCTGGCCGTTCAACTCACTGAGATTAGCATACAAATTAGCACCTCACTCAATATCACTGCGGAACCAAGACAATCGAAGGACAGTACAGACCTAGGAACCAGGGGTGTTGCTAGGTCTGGAAAATATCTGGGGCTATCCTAATCCTGGGACTGTCGGGATTGGGGGCTAGCTAGCCTTTTTGGCTGTAACCCTTGAGCTTCTATCTGGGGCTACAACCAAAGGACCCGGGGCTATAGCCCCCTAAACCTCCCCAAGCGACGCCTCTGCTTGGAACCAACTAAAGTGGGGGAGGGGGCATGGGAAGCCCCCACCATAAAAACAAGAGGTCTGGTTCAGGGGAAATCCCCACACCCAAGAAACTGAGAAGTGCAGAAATGTGACAAAACCAGTGCTTTATTAATGAAAAAACAGTGATATTACTGGACATCTCAAGATTTCCAATGCACTCAACTGGTAATAGTCTTGTCAACATCTTGTAAAGGGTAATGATGTCACACACAACATGTTATTTCACAAAACCTAAGGCTTGCTGGAGTTGGTTAGTGGGCCAGCCTGCATATAGTATCTATATGGGGTTAGTGTTCCGATTGGCCAAACATCATCTGGTAGCTCCACCTGCAACCACCTACAAAATGTTGCCATTGAAATTATGTCACGATAGTGTGTTGTGAGTGGCTACTGCAACAACGTGTGAGTGACCATTAAAGGTGGGTAGGGATTGGACAGTGGGGGCTTTCTCTGACTAGGTGCCTTGGAATGTTACCAGTACAAGAGCACAATAGAGGGTGGTGAGCTGGGCCCCAGGGCACCGACTGTCCCAGTGAGGTTACCACTCTCTGACTCCCCTGGCCGCAAGCAAGGAAATTCTAGCTTTCAACTTCACACTGTATTGTATCTTTTGTCCAATTAAAACGGATGGGGACGAAATTTTCTGAATAGGCATTCTCTGCTTCTGCTAGTCACGTGTGTAGGGACCGCATTTTGGATTATCCTGCTCAGTAATTTGGGAGGATTTTAGCTGGTTTTACTATGGATTTCATTACCTCCTTTGGCCTCTGGAGACTTGTTCAGGATGTTTTCTCAACTGTGTCGGGTGTTATCTGATGAGCACCTGACATTTCTGCAACATTTGTATCTTTGTTTTTTCAGCTAGAGTTATGTCTCTTTTCTGGGATTTGCTTATTGTCTGTATTTTTCCAATGCTGGCTCAATCTTTCCTTCCCACGATGACCTTGACAAATAGTGAGCTGCCCGAACTTTGGCTCTTTTCGCTGGTTCAGCAAGACTGAATCTTTCTCCCTAACGTGTTAAGGCCTCTTGATGGATCCAATTCATCTAACATGGCTGTGTCTTCCATCTTGGTTTACATGGCCACTCAGTTTCGTTGCATTCTGCATCAAGCAAGCAGTTATGTGTTCTTGTGCAATGTGCATTTCAGCATAAGAGGGATAGGGTGTATGTGATCTCTATCTTAACGATTGTAAATCTGTTCTTCGTGTCTAAGAGCAGTTTGACCTAGTGTCTGTGTAGCTTCATGTAGGGATGCATGTGTGCTTCATGTCTAACGCATCTACATGTGTGTGTGTTCAGCCATGACGTCACCTGCCTCTTCATAATTACATCTCATTTAGTTTCCCCATCAACTGCAGGTTCATTGCTTTGGTGATGTCATCCGTTTATGGTCTGCAGGGCAGCTTCAGTGAGTGGCATCTGTCACCTTGGGGGGGGGTTAGATGCCAGTAGCGATATGCACCGTTTATGTCTGTCACGCTGGAATGGGGGTGGGCTCATACACCCCACCTCTTCTACACAACAATAGAACTACTACATTCTACTAACCACCGCTGCTTCTCGCTCCTCTCCAGAATACCCACACGAACCTCACATGAACTAACAGGCCAGACCTACCACACACAGAACACACCACTCAGACATCTGCCATTAGAACAAACTGCCACAAACAAGCAGCCCAGAGACTGGAAGCTGCCCCTCTGGACACACTAACCCCAGTGTGCACAATCCAAACACACTCAGAAAGCCAACATACACAGACTCCAGTTTCTCCTGGTTCTACAAGAACCAACAGAAGAGCACAACCTCTAGCCTATCCCTCGGCTCTCACTAACCTACCCAACGCACTTTCTTACAGAGCCACGTGAGTACCTGGAGACCATGCACATGGTAGCAGTGCGCAGTATAAATCAACTTAACATAACATAACATCTTATCCAGCAATTAAAGCAAGAGCTGGGCTTTAGGCAGCTTTTTGGATAGTTTTAAAAAGATGGCATTTTACCTTTCAGCTCTTACTGATTTTCTGGCTAAATATGCAGTAAAGTTGAGAACCTACGAATGATTCTCATTGCCATAATCAGTAAACATGACAAATGAACACTGATAGACGAAGGAAGACATAGGGGACAATAAATCAATGACATTCATTGGTCATATTAACAGAGTCATTCTCCGTCGTGTTCTGCATTATTTCCATTTAGTTCCTTACTCCATCTCTCAATCTTTGATTCAGAAGCTGTGATCAGCAATTTCCCAATCCATCTGGGCTGTCAAAGGTCTGTGACAGGCATATCAGTAATTAAATTAGACTTAATGAAAGAGATGGGCAGGGTCATCCATATTTGAAAGGCCATTGCTGCGCTGCATAGGGAAATTGACACTTTGAGACTACAGAGGCCTACCTGAAAGTTAGTCGCTACTCAATTTTAGTATTACGAACTCCCATGTGACATCAATACCATGGCCCAGATTTATGGAATTGTTTGCGTGTAAAACAGGGATTTGCGTGCCATTCTTCCCGCAAATCCCTGTTTGACGAATGGGAATTTGCGGGCTCAATGGCTGTAATTCGGGCCAATATGTTTTGTGGATGTTAAGTTTCAAGGCAGGTCAATTTATCCGGCATATCTCAATCTTTCGCATCATAGCTACACAACACAGTAGGGAGATTATGACAAGCTGAGAATACATTCACCATACATTGCTGTGATAAAATGATTACTGTTCTGTAGAAGGACAGGGATGAGCAGTGGATACAGCTCGTATTCAGCTCCACACTACTACTAAACCAGGATTGATCCTGATATGGCAGGATTTTCATGATACTATACCTCCTAGCAATCACCCTCCCCTGCTTTAGGCCCCAGATCCTTCACCATGTCTTAGCCTTGTATTAGCCTGAGACCTCTTGCTACACCCGGCTCGCCTGTCATGCCCACACCCCATCTTGGCTCAGCAGGCCATGTCCTAATGTTGCCTTCGGCGATACATGAAACACCAGCTCCCAGTACAATTCCATAGCTGTGTACAAATACAACCTAGCCAAAGTTGCTTACTGATCTTGCTGCACAATGTACCGTACATGTAACCGGAAGGCTTCTTCACAAATGTCTGCTTCCTAGCATTACCAAATGTCTACAAACGTCATGAAAACTTGCTAGGCTATATAAGATAATCTCTGACCCAACACCAGCAGAGCGCTCTGTCTGACAACTGATTACACCTGTCACTTGTCATCCTGTACTACTGTATTTTGCTGTTTGTCTTTCTCTAATAATAACTTGTTTTGCCTCTCAGCTGTGTTCTGACACTTCATTGTTGCAGGGTTTCCCCCGGCCTTGGGGACTTCCTTATCCGTCCCAACCATGATAATGATGTGCTATAGCGCTTTTGCAAAAGTACTGTAGAGAAAACCTACTGACATACATCACCCTACGAAAGTTGGTACTCATTTATCGATCTCGGAAGGATGAAAGGTTGAGGTGCCCTTGCCAGGATTCAAACCTGCGACCTGCAGATCGCATACAGATCACATCAGTGAGCGCTCAATGCACTGAGCTCTCTTACCTGCTTCATACCGATGAAACAGGCAAAGCCTGACCGGCTCTTTTGGTAACGTGGTCCGGGGACAGGCTAACCACTTCAAGAGGGACGAGAGCTAGCACCGAAGCAGTCCGAACAGTACTGTGGTACCAAAATAAAATGCAACCCAACCTAGCTTCTATATAAATAGGACAGTTTAATTAAACTAAGAAGACAAACACACTAATCAAAAACACTATGACCCACCTCTCTAAGAGAAGACTCAGAATATGTGGACTTTGGAGTGAAAGGGTGCAGTTAAGACAGAGGTGGACAGACAATAATTTCAGCAGCATAGTCTATTTTACTCAATATGTCTTAGTAGTAGAGGGTGAGGTCTTGATAGTCACTAAAGCATTTGAAGGCAGGCCACTGGGACACACCCACTTCAAATACCTTTGAGCTTTGTTCTTGGGGCTCAGCATCAAGCCAGGTATCTAGGTGCTTTGCAATGGGTTGATTCGCAGTGAGATGTTTTGAGTAGGTTGTTGCCAATGGAGTGTGGGCATCAAAACAGTCCATTCGCCACAAGACAGCTTATCAATGTGGTGCAGTCCTGTAGCAGTTATCAGCTCAAATCAGGTGAAGAACAGGCAGGCAATGAGACAAGTCTGTGTCTCAAAATGGTTGAGTTGGCTCAAAGAGTTCCAACGATAAGATGCGTTTCTTCAGTGGTGACTGGCTTGAAAAAAGCGGGAGTGCATGCAGGCAATGGATGAAGACAGTGGCTCCATATCTCAATATCAGCTTGAAAAGCAGTGAGTGTCAAACAGACATTTGGGTATTTACAGTAGCTCTAAAAGTGTCTCGAAGCAGTCGAGCTGGCTCAGAACTATATAACAATGGGCAAACAGTGCCCCGAAGGAGTTCTTGACTTATGGTTGCTGGGGGCCCAAACCAGGGCATCCAGGGGTAAGGTGAGTCATTTGTTCTCCACCTCCCAGCCAGGAAGGTTTCTTGTGAGTATGTGCAGGGTCTGTGACCACCAGTGGATAGGTTCCTGAGCATCAGTGGTCTCAGCTTGCAGGATATCTTGTCCCGCCAGTAGGTAACCCCAAATGTTCCACTGGGATGTTTGAGGGAACAGGCTTGCCCTTTTCCTGGAAGTCTTTGTCCTCACCTCTGTGGAAGAGGACTTTGGAGCAAACTGTACCCCCAACAAAGTCCTAGATAATGTCCTTTTTCTTCTGTAGTCTGATGATGATTCAACACAGTGGGTGGTCTCACCCCTTAAAAAGGCAATTGGCTAGCGGAGGGGTCCCCTCCTAGCCTTCTGGTCCAATTCCGGCTGCTGTGATCAGAGACTCCTTGAAGACGATGTCAGTCACATTGTGCTTTGCCTGCAGGAAGTGGGTGGGTGGGGGGAGAACAGGATTGTGGAAGCCATGGGAGAATACAAGATGGTGGGAACCTTTTGTGGCCTGGCGCTTCTCTCCTTTCGACTCTAACTCCACCCTTTCTCCTGTCTGAACTGCATCAAAAAAGCATGGTATTTACCACCCTGGTGTGAGCTCTCTGTTGTCATGACAGGGCTCTCTTTTGAAGCAGTGGATCCCAGGTAACCCCCTGGGGAGATTTCCTGTCTTCTGGAAAAGGATTCAAGCCTTGCCATAGCGATCAATTATTTTTGGAAATATATTTTATTAGTTTCATTACAAACAATAACAAAGAGTAAAACAGTTATCAGTGGTGATGATTGAGCATATCGGGAGAAAAATTAAATCCCCAACTGTCCCCCACCCCTCCCTCCCCTCCCCCCCAAGACCACAGTAAGTACTAAGTTCGTCAAGAGTCCATGCTCGGGCCTGGGTCGCCTTCCCCAGCTGTCTCGCTCTCCTGTGATTCAGGGTACAACAAGGGTACAGTTAAGGCCACCCAGCGGTGTAGCTCTTCGCTGGAGTCAAGCCTCTGCACTTGGATCGCAGACTCCCATGCCGAGGTTTCCGCTGCGATCCACTTTGTAAGGTCCCCCCACCATAGGGGCATAGGTGGGCCTTTGGGGCTCTTCCACCCCATGGCTATGCGCCTTTTGGCAGTTATGTAAATAAGGTCTCTCAGCCTGTTGAGGGGTTTGTTCTCCCTGCTGCGCCTAAACCTGCCCAGGATGCATGCCGAGGGCTCGTCCACTTCGATGTCAATGTCTGCACCGGCCACTCTATCCCTCACTTGAGTCCAGAATTCTCTAATCACTGGGCATCCCCAGAACATGTGGGTCATACCAACCTTGGGCTCGCTGCATTTGGGGCATGATTGGGTGGTTGCACCGGTGAATCTGGATATGGCTTCCGGGGTGAGATACGCTCTGTTCGTGACGTACAGTTGAATGAGCTGTAAGCGGGCGTTCCGGGAGATTTTTTTATGGTAGTGGGTTATATCGCCCCAGGCTTTGTCTTCGAAAACCAGATTCAGTTCGGTTTCCCATTTGTCTCGGCATCTGAGGTCTTCTTTGGTGGAGCCCCATAGTAAGGCCTCGTAAATACGTGAGGTTTCGTGGCCCCCCTCGGCAGCATTAACAATCGTTTCAATACATTCATTTTCGTCATTCAGGTCGCCAGCGACAGGCCACCTGCTAGTTAGGGCCTCTATGACCACCCTGTGCAGTAGGAATTGCCCGGCCGGGAGGCCAGTGGCGTCACTAAGGTCTGGGAAGGCTAAAACCGTCTGCTCCTGGATCAGCTCCCAAGCGTGGCCACCCCAAGGGGCTCCCATTGCGTACGGGTCTCAAGTTGCCCCCAGGAATAGTTGGACATGAGTGCTGCAATGGGGATCTGTAGGGAGTATGGGTCTTCAGACCCGACCAGTTTGCAGGCCCTTTTCCAGAGTCGGAGTCCCAGCTTGACGAGGTAAGGGCAGTGTTCGAGAGCACCCCTCTTGGTCCACAGCAGATCCCTGAGTAATAGCTGGGGGAGGGCCGGTTGGAGGAGGCAGGTGTCTGTTGTGCTCCCGTCGGCCATCCACCGCACAATGTGTCTCAGCTGGCTGGCTAGGAAATAAAGTTCAAAATTGGGGATCTTCAGCCTACCCCTCTCGTATGGTCTCTGGAGGGTCTCAATGCCACCCTATGCCTGCCTCCCTGCCAAAGGAAGCCCCTACAGAGCTTGTTGAGGTCTTTAAAGAACGCCGGGGGGATGTAGAAGGGAATGTTAGTGAAGTAGTGCAATAGGCGGGGCAGGGCGACCATCTTAAGGAGGCCCGCCCTCCCGGCCACCGAGAGCGGAAGCCGCCCCCAAAATTCCATGGACTTCGAGAGAGAGTCTTTGGCCCTTACGGTGTTAAGTATATGTTCTGTGCCGGGGCTCCGATGTATGGTTATCCCCAGATATTTAAACAATGTCGCCTGCCATTCGCGATCTAGGGGAGGGAGGGACCCATAATGATCACTGTGTAGTGCGGCTAGGGGGTAGAGGCAAGATTTATTTTTGTTAATCTGGATCCCGGTATGCTTATTAAAGCTGTCCAGGGTTTCAAGAATGTAGGGTAGGAGGTGTTCGGAGTCCTGCAAATATAAGAGGGTGTCATCCGCGTACATGGAGACGAGATGAGTTGTCCCATCTATGGTGATGCCCCCATCTCCATATTCCTGTCTCAGGTAGGCTGCTACCGGCTTGGCTGCGATGATGTACAGCATGGGGGATAGAGGGCATCCCTGGCGGGTGCCTCTGTGTAGGGTCCATTTCGCAGAAAAGGTTCTATTAGTTCGAACTCTTGCAGTGGGGTAGGCGTAAACCAGCTGGGACCATTTCAGAAATACGGGACCAATTCCCATCTTTGCCATGGTAGCATATAGCCATTCCCGCCTCACAGAATCAAAAGCTTTGGTGGCATCCAGTGATGCCACCACAAGTTTCTGTGGTCTTCCCTCGGTACTATAAATAACGTGATGCAGCCTACGCAGGTTCTCAGTAATGGATCGTCCGGGGACGTATCCGGTCTGGTCTTGATGGATCAACAGTGGGATCACTCTGCACAGTCTGGAGGCGAGCAATGCGGTGAGGATCTTGCAGTCTACATTTAGCATGGAGAGGGGCCTGTATGAGGCACAATCTGCTCCGTCCTTCCCAGGTTTGAGTAAGGGTATTATCACGGCCTCGCTCAGGGAATCCGGGAGGGTGCCACGCTCGAAGGCCTCGTTATAGACATGGGCCAATATAGGGGCGAGTGTTTCCTCGTAGGTTTTATAGAACTCCCCTTGGAGGCCATCCGAGCCCGGGGTCTTCCCAGCCGGTAGCGTTCGGATCACCACCTTGACCTCATCGGGAGTGATGGGCTCATCGAGAGTCTCGGCCATATGCGGGTCTAGTTTTGGCAAATCGATAACGTCAAGGGCGTCCTCGATCCCTGTGTCAGAGGGGGGGGTCTCAGAGTACAAATTATGGTAGAAGCTGGAGAAAACTGAGTTGATTTCCGGTTGGGTATGCACAGTGGTGCCATCTGGTGCGAGTATGTGGCATATGGGCGGCCTGGGGGTTTCCCTTTTGTAGAGCCAGGCTAAGAGTTTCCTGGGCTTGTCTCCCAGGGCATGGACCCTCTCTGTGTGTTTGGCGTAGCTTAGTTTACCAAGGGCTTCCCAGTGCTTTAGGCAGGTTTGTCTAAGTTCGGAAATTTTAAGTAAATGATCGGGAGATGAGTCAGCCCTGCCCTCGAGGGTGCGCAGGTCTCCCTCGGCTTGTTCCAACAGGGTTGTGATGGATCGTTGGGCGCCCCCAACTGCTGCGATCATCTCACCCCGCGTGACCACCTTATATGCCTCCCAGGCGGTGCCTATTTATTTAACGCTATGTAGGTTGTTCTCCCAATATTCTTCGGTCTCGTCTCTAATGTGCTCTCTGAATGATGTATCAAGTAGAGCTTCGGTTCTCAATCTCCACGTGGGTATGGGGGGTCTAGGCGGGAACACCTCCCAGGTGACCAGCAGGGGAGAATGATCGGACAGCACCCTCGGCAAGTAATGCGCGTCAACAAACATAGACTGCTGTGTCTGGCTGAGAAAGATATAATCTAACCTGGTATGCACGGCATGTGGGGGGGAGTAGAAGGAGTACTCATGTTGCCCCAGGTGCTGGTCCCTCCAAATATCACTTAGTTGAAGCTGGTGGACTAACCTGGAAAGTATTTTGGCTGGAGGGGATGGGCGGTCGTGTTTGTCGTCGGATCTGTCCAGCAAAGGGTCGAGGTGCAGTTATGATCGCCCCCCCCATATCATAATTCTGTCCATATATGGGGTGAGCCGTGTGTAGAGGGAGTGGAAGAAGGTAGTTGCGTTGTGGTTGGGTGCGTAAGTGCTGACCAGGCACAGTTCTCTACCCTCAATAGAACCACAAACCACAACCATTCTCCCCTCGTTGTCTGATTTAGTGCTGGTGAGCCTGAAGGGGACCGTGGGGGCAATCCAGATCAGGACCCCTCTGGCATAGGAGGAGTATGTGGAACCCACTAGGGTGCCGCGCCAAGTTTTGGCCAAGGCGTCTAGCTTTTTGGCAGACAGGTGAGTCTCTTGGAGCATGGCGATTCCGACCTTGCATCTCTTCAAGTAGGACTGGACGCGTCGTTGTTTGACAAAGCTGTTCAGGCCTCTAACGTTCCATGTGACGATCTTAACTGTGTCAGCCATAGTTGTTGCGTAGTAGGACGAGTGGGGCCAGCTCTGAGTCTTATTGATGCTGAAATGCATGACGAGTGCTTCCGTGGTCTTGGTGATTCCCGTTTGCAGTTCCCAACTATAGTAATAACTCCCCGTTTCCCCCCCTGCCCCCTTAACTGTAAACAACCCAAACATAGAACTAGCCCAGCGAGGTTACCCTTGTTATGACAATCCCGTTTCCGCTCCGTAGGACCGTGCATGGGTCACTAGGTGCCCTACGGGTGGGTGGGTATGTACACCCAAAAAAAAGGAAAGACATTTCCAGGGGGAGGAGTGGACCTTGACTCGAGTGTCTCCATATCAGGATCCATTCAGCTGAGTGGGGGGCTCATTCCGCCCGCCGGTGGTGGGTGAAGGCTGCCTGATTGCTGTCGAAATGACGGGAGAAACGTTATCTAGGTTTCTGCTTTCTTTCTTCGATGTCAGGAATTTGCTGTCCATCCATCCAGTCTCTGGCCTGTGCCGGAGTTTCGAAAAGGTGTGCCCTGTTGTTGTGCAGCACTTTGAGTCTCGAAGGGTACAGGAGCATGTAACGCAACCCAGCTGCCTTCAATCTGGCCTTTGTGTGTATAAACTGGGCTCTGTTCATTTGAACCTGGAAGGTGTAGTCAGGGTAGATTGCAATTGTGGCAGAGTCTCGTTTGATTTGACCACCTGCTCGAGAAAAAGCTAGGATCACTTCTCGATCTCTGTAATTAAGGACTTTCGCGATCACCGGCCTGGGTAGAGCGCCCAGCGGAGGTCTTTTAGCAAGGGATCTGTGGGCCCTTTCGATAGAGAAGCCTTGGGAGAGTTTGCCAGCTCCCACCTCTTGCAGCAGGAGGTTCTCAATATAGTTAGTGGGGTCAGAGCCCTCGATACCCTCAGGTAGCCTAAGGAGACGAATGTTGTTGCGACGGGCTCTCCCCTCCGCTTCCTCCGGCCTGTCTTCCAAATTCTTGACTCTTTGTTGGGGCTCGTCTACGTCTCGGAGGAGTTGCGTTTTGGATTCAGTATTTTCCTTGACCTGTATTTTGAGCACGTCAGTCCTGCCGGCCAGAGAGCGGACATCTTGGCGCAGAAGGCCCAGGTCAATGGCAACAGCATCGATTTTGTGCTCCATCGTTGTTTGTAGAAGTCTGATGGCTTCGAGGAGCTGGGTGTTGCTGGGTTCAGGTGCCGCCGGTGCTGTATGGTCCGATTGAAGACTTGTGGGCACACAAATCGTGCTCTCAGGGTTTGGAGATTCGCTGGCTGTGTATGTGTCCAGGGTGGTCTCCCGTTGCTTGGGCCTGCTACTTTTACCAGCCATCTTGTGAGCGCACAGTTCTCTCGCGCCAGGGGCGCCGGTGGTAGGCCGCCAGTAAGAGGCGCGGCGAGGTTCCTCGTGCTGTTGCCGCGGGGCCCAGGGCCAAGATGAAGGCGAAGGGGGGGAGAGGCTGCAATATCTGGGCATCGAAGCCGGGCTTCGTGCATCCGAAGAGCCAGGCGTCTGGTTTCGGCAGTGCCCGCGCCCCATCTTGTGGGTGAAGGCCACGTGGGAGGAGAGTAAGCTGTGGCCGTCCGGGGATTCACCAGTTCTTGTGGATGTGGAGCGTCGGGCCTGGGTCGCTCTCTGTGTCGGCTGAAGGGCGCAAGGTGGTGGAGTCAGCTTCGGCGACACTCCCAGGCGCAGAAATGCGTTGGCGGTGGGGGGAGGGGGGACGAGGCCCCGGTAATATGCGGTCGCAAGTCCTCTGTCGCTGGTTACCCCCCGCCCCGCTCACCTTCACGGCTCCGGCCGGCCGCAGGTCTTGTCAGGGCTCCGCTGGGCCCCGTGGCCGCGGGCAGGACGCCGCTGGATGGAGGCTCAGGGGGCGTGTCGCTCTGTCTACGAGCGCGTTTGCTCTCTCTCCCGACCCCGGTGCAGGCTGGCCGGTTGTTCCGGCTCCCCGGCAGGCCCCGATGGACGGCGTCCTCCGCGGTTGAGGCGCGCTCCAGTCCCTCGAAACTTAGGACGCGGGAGCCGCCATTTTGGTTCTCGGCTCCGGCTCTTCTCGCTCGACGTACGTCGATGTTGGTTGTCTCCAACCGTCTGAAAGACGGATCAAGCGACAGCTGATGAGATCCGGCGACGAATGGTGCAAGTTGCAGCTTTTAAAAGTTAGCAGAAATGCATGAAAAACAGCTTATGATGGCACATCGGCGCGGAGCTCACAGGAGACACGTCCGCTCTACATGGCAGTTAGCCACGCCCCCCTGCCATAGCGATCAATAGTGTGGTTTCGTAGGCCGGGCCCAAATTGTTGTTTTGGGTGAAACCCAGTTCCCAGACACTAATACACATAAGGCCCTGTCAGTGAATGAGTCACTAGCAAGCAATAGGTTTTCTCCAGAATAATTGCAGATGCCCAGAGGTCACCATGTATGAACTGGAAATTGCTTATATTTAGATTTCAATCTGCCACCAGGCTCAGGGAGCACACATTTATAGACTTTAGGGTCAGGATTGGCGATGGTTAAAGGAAGACCCTGACTGCTGGTCTTTGGGTTCCATCATGTTGTTGGCAGGAATGCACATGTCACTTTGTAATTGCCATGTTGCCAAACTACAATGCAGCTGCTGAGGGGTGTCATTAGACACGCTCAGCAGAGTCACATGTTTTCATACTTTTGAGCATGAGGCATTCTCGAAGAGGGGTCTGATTAGCAGATCTCACTTCCAGAGACATATGTCCATGCAGCATTTTACATCAAAATCAAAAAAGCTCAGTCTATTCTCCCTCACATGTGACATTCTGTCACAGTTAGACATTCAATCCTCTCATTTTAAGACCTGCAAAGGGAGTTTAAATTGCCTTAGAGAGGGAATTCTTCAAGTACCTGTATCTAATGGAGTTTCTCAAGCACAATTATGCTGTGGGCACAATCAAACAGCACAGATGTTACAAATGTATTTATCACGGAGGTTAGCTCAATAGACTGAAACACAAAAGATAACTAATTAAGCAAGGCAGCTGCCTAAATTGTAATAAAGAGAAGGGAATGACAGATCACAGCTGAGGCGTAGCCAGGATTGTCTAACAAGTGGGACCTGAAGCTAATGTAGTTGTGCTCACCGCAGCGACATCAACATCTCTGAATGCCCACACAGCGCTGCTGAGTGGGCATGTACAGATTTTGGGTGGGCTTTGCCCGCTCAGGCCCTACCCTGTCTAGGCCTCCGGGTCAGAGTCTTAATGATTCCCTGTATGAAGCAGATGTTCTGCTAGGGATTCACTGATTCTGTGTGGCTTCAAATTTAAAACGGCAACAATATCAAACACTAGTTAGGCTTAATTATACACAACATATGCATAGGGTAACCTTCTGGAGAGATGCATTATGCTTGGGTACGGTAATACACTCACTTGTCCAATAAATGTATCTCTCAGTGTATTTATTAATATGCCATAGAGGTAGTGAAAGAACCACAAATAGACATAGCACAGACAAATAAGGCTTTGTTTGTTTTTTTTTGTTTTTTTATTTATTTATTTGTAACACGCTCCTCACCCGAAGGTATCTGGGCGCTACAAGAATATGCAATTTCTTAGTTTCTTAGTTACAATACAAAAGAGTTACAAGCTATGGTAGAAGACAGAAACATCCATCCACATAAGGGTTTTGAAATCACAGAGAAGTCCAGCACTAATATGGGTTCTGTGCCTTTATGCAGTGAAACCTTCATCATCCCTGACGAAGGACCTGCAGTGGCACAGACGCGTGTGCTGTCCTGCCCAGGGTGAGCACCGCCACTAAACAAACTTTCTTTCATTGAACACAGCTGTTTTCAGATGGGTGTGTGAGGGTCCTATCTAGTTAACATCAGGGCTTCATGATGCCACAAACGTCAAGCAGAAAATGCAGATTTGTATTCATGTGTTCGCAGCTTGCGCAAGACTGGGTTAAAACTGGTCTGAATTTACCATTCATACGGGGCCTCATTACGAGTTTGGTGGTAATTTGGCAGTAAATCCACCGAATTATCGCCAAACTGAATTACTGTTACTACCACTTGGTACTGTGGAGTTACCACAGGATTACAACTGGCTGTAATACCCCCTTTTTGGAGTGCCTAGGACTCCATGGTTTTTTTTGGCGGATTTACTGCAGACAGAATTACTGTCAGGGGGTAGCTCAGAGGCAACACGTTTGTCTTGGAAGCAAGACAATCCAACGCAACACAGGTTTGAATCCTGATTCAGCGCTTAGAAAGCAATCTCTGGTTTAAGTGCGTAATAAAAAAACAATTAGAAATGAATGAGGGACTATTAGTATAAAGAAATTGGCCTTTGGGCCAGAAGGAATCATCTCTTTATGACAGGCTGGCTCTGTTTGTGTTTGCTGTGCAAAGCTGCAGTGCGGTGTGGTTGCAGCTGCACTAGGTGGCAGACCCCAGAGGGGAACTGCTGGACGGAGACCGTGGCTGGCTGATGTCGTATAGCGGGTGGTGGAGAGGAGGCAGACATATAAACCAACTGTGCTGAAATGAGGAGGGGAGAGAGAGAGAGAGAGAGAGAGAGAGAGAGAGAGAAAGAGAGAGAGAGAGAGAGAGAGAGAGAGAGATATATCCAGGCCCAGCTATAGAGAACTAGTGCCGGTAAGTCTAACACTATACAACCGGATACTAGAAGTCCCAGTGCAGGCCCACTTCACTTCTGAGTCCTTTTCTTTGTGGTCCAGGATGGGGGATCCTAAACATTGACTTTGGGGTGGCATAACCGAGTGCCAGGCTCTTCCTGTAGCAGACATAAAGTTGACCAGAGATGGAGGCACTGGAGTTAATAGGATTACGTGAGCGCCTGCATGTTTCTGTGATGGACACAGGGCTTGGCATGACTATGACGGCCTTTCAGGAGACATAAAAGTCAAGCAATTAGGATCCTCGGTGGGGGAGGCGAGGTGAGGAGGTTTTTTAGATACAACAAGCTGAAGTCCTGCAATGAAGAAGAGGTGATCCTAAGCCCTCAGACCCATGTAGCGGCCATCCTTAAAGGAGAACACATCTCCAAATATGATCTCATACAGTGTAGTATTTGAATATTCTGGATCTGGGTTTATTTATACCTTAATTTTCTGCCTCTTGGTTCAGAGTTATCATTGTTGTTGACTGATTACCAGAGTCTAGGGATTTCATACAATTCCAGGAATGTGTAATGAAATGTATCATATTGACACCTACTTGGATTAAGTTTAGGGAGCAGCAGTTCCTGTACTGTTATAGAAATTAACTATATGCAAACACTCACTAGACAGAATGCTTGTGGTGTCTCTGTTCCATTTTATGATTGATGAATACCTCAGTAGAAACATGTTGGGGTTTTCTAAGTGTTCCCACGTAGGTTGGGGCTTTATATTGTAATACACAAGTATAAACCTCGGCACCTACGGGTTGGTGGTGCAGGAGGTGGGAGAGAGCAAGGATCATCGGTTGGCTGTGTACAAGTACCACTGTTGTTTGTTCTGTAAGCATTGAGTCCTGCAATTAAGAGAAAGGGGGTACAGTAGAATGGAGGGATACATCTGGGTCCCATCCAACATATCATATAAACAGTATAACGCCCTTCCACAGGTATGGTGAGATGGCCATGTGTTTCTTTGGCCACAGACATCCCGAGGAGAATGTTGATAAGATTCTGGACACCTACAACATCTGCAGAAAAGACCCCAGTTTTCCCTCAATCCAGCTCACAGAAGGACTAGTTGACGTCCAGAAGACAGAGTTGGGGCAGGTACACATTTAAAATGTCCATAACCCGCACAACTAGTATTGTGAAGAGCGATGAGTCATGATGCGGACACAAATAATGGGGTGCCACTTCACTCCTGTTCATACAATTCCTCACTAGCTGTCTTGCAAAGTACGACTGAAGAGATGGATATCCACCTGGCATTAGAAGTTATCTTTGTGCAAAACAATGTCCAGGTCAGCCCTGGACACTACCTCATGCAGCATACCCCATTCACCCTCTACGTAGTGGCACCAAAATGGCATCGTTAGCACCTGGTCTTGAAAAATGAAAGGTTCCAAGATTGGTTGGTCCCCAGGCTTGTGTGAAAACACCATGCATACAGGATCTTACAAATGTGGTTCTGTGCAAGCTTCTTACCTTCCCCAGCCAAGACAGTCCACAGGGCCTCAGGGCGACTGCGGCCATTACCGGTCCTCAGAGAACCCACAAGCCATCAGAGGGTCCAAACATCACAAGGGAAAGTAGGAATACAGAGAAAAACAGCCACCCTGTCCTGTGTCCCAGAAAAATGGCCTTGGGAGTTCTCCTGATGCAGGTCATGTGTCCACCATACCAAGCTTCTTCGTAGACCACATAACAACTTAAACTAACACCCCTCCAGGTGGCAAACCATGATTCTAAGGACCACTCACTTGACGGATCCTTTCCAGGCTCAGCACATTGATCTCCCATTTCCCAGAACCGCTAACTCAAACCACCCACTTCACTTTCCAGAAGGGCTTAAAAACCTTCGACTTTCGCACTTTTCTCCACATTGGATCATCGACTCTCTCCTCAACCAACCCTCTTTGTGAGACTCTTGCCATTCTCCTGGTCTTCGTGTGTCCATTGCGCCTTCTTTATTCCACCCTAGTCTTGGAGCCTCACACTCACTCTTCACAGCCACATCCTGACTTCCCTCCATATTTTCAACCCTCCTCCCCCAACTCCAACCTTCAACTTGACACCCTACCTCCCCCTCCATGTCCTAGACCTATCTCTTCCCCCACATGCTTGCTCCTATGCCCCCCTCTCATGGTTACCAAAATATGTATTTGCCCTGTTTTTTCTATGTCATAGAAACCTTTTCCTTCCACTTCAAAGTCTTCATTCTTGCAATGTGCTTTAATACCCTGCCGGGTTTTGTGCCTATATTATAAAACTAATAAATGGGGGACTCTGCCATTCTATGAATTTCCATAAAAGACCCTTCGTCTGAATATCCCTCTCCTAATAAAATAGATCCCAGACATGTCCCATTTATTAGGGAGGATGGCCCCGTTATGAGTTATACTGATGTAATTATGGGGCAAATTCACACCCTCCATCTTAAAAATAAATCAGAGTACATTCATTGCTGGGGGCCATTACATATGGAGAGTGCAATAAGGGGTGAGTAGCCCCATGGCCCTTGCAAGGAGTCTTAAGGGGCTCCCCGCTGCAAGTGTGTGACAATGATCCTCTCTTGACACTAGCCCTGCCCTTTCTGAGTGCACCTGGCATGGTAGTCCACACCAGTGTGCTACCTGGCCTATGTTTCTTTTCAAAAAGATAGGTGTAGTGACCGCGACAAATTGATTGTATCATTCGCTTGTCATAAAGTGGGCAGATCAATGCAACAGGACTTCCAAATTCAACACAGAACAGCCATCTACAAAATGTTTCCTTTGGATATAGGAAAAACCTGCCGTCAGCACATCATCGATAAGAAAGCAGTACAAGAGAGAGTTTTGGGACAACTCATCGAGCGTGAGGGAATATCAGACAGCCGAAGGAGAGGGCACCACTCCTGGGGTGACCGGTTTGCCCCATTTCACTGCTTTTCCAGTCTTAGAAGTCCATTTAGCAAGGTAGTGCATTCTGCAAGGTGTAGTCTAGGTAACCTTGAGTTAAACATATTGTTTTGCTCACATGACACCAGAAATATGTCAAAGGAGAACTCGGGACTGTAATAGTGATGTCCCGATGACATGCAGTCTTCTGGTCACCCTACTCACTTAATGGACTTCAAGTTACCCAGATGTGTCCATATTCATGGTTCCTGTCTTCTTGTGATTGATGCTGTTGTGATAGGGAACACACATTGGGGTGTTGAAATTCTTAAATTCACTCATGGCCATAAGAATAAGAAGATTCACAATTCTCTCCATTGTGCAGAAGTCCTTCTGGCATAAAGGCATACACTACCCACAAAAAACTGGCCTTGCGCCACCATTCCAGAAAATAAAAATCTCACACTATCAGCAGGAAACATTTTCAAAATGCAAAACACACTTGGAAAACCACTGGAGTACATGGTCCACATTTTTGAGTACTCTGATTTAAACCTCGAGAGATCAACCAAACTAGCTTCCCTTCAGAAAGGTCCTGAAGACGGTACTTTTCACAGGAGCATTTGACTGATCAATGTCTTGATAAAGTGGTGCATGATTAGCATCCAGGGCAAGCTCGGCAACCAATGAGGTTTCTTGGCAACGTATACAGACCAACTGCCATTCTCTAAAGTTCACTAGGTCTTATGATGGCTCCAAATGTAGCAACTTACCAGAAAGGTTGGCCTGGTGAAACTATCAGACTGAAGAGACGGCAATCTTTTTGCGATCTGAAGTAGGTCAGGTGCACAGTCCTTCTCATTATCATTCTTTGTTACCTCATGCAGTGCAGAATTCACAAACATTTCCAGTTAGCCCTTTTCCAGTTTCTACTGTGAGTTATAGCAAATGGAACTGAAGGCCTGATCGCCCAAGCAAGGTGCACTACAGCAGCCTTGAAGAGACTGTTTCATTGCTAAGGCCGCTTGTATACGGAATAGGAGATGCCCAGTTGCCTTTGAACCTGGAAGAGGAAACCCTGGCGGGTAGGCCAGCCTCCGGCTTATTGTTGCTTGAGAGCCTCTTGTCTTCAGCTGAATACTTTGCTCGCTCCCCATCGTAGGCCGAAGATATTCTGCCCCAGAAAGGACCGCTTCAAGAGAAGAACCACCTGGGAGGCCCCCCCTTTCCAACAGCGTAGCCACAGTTGCCATCTCTGGTTGCATTACGCAGGTTTCTATTTTAAAAAATATATATTTATTGTATTTGGTAATACATACCTTTGCAATATAGCACCCAATAATTCCATAGAACGTAAAAAAGCAATCATTAAAAGAGCTCAAATTCATTTTGAAAACATAACCTTTCAGAAAGGAGCTAACATCATTATATCTCAGGACCATTGTTACTCAATTCTATGGCTTTTAAAAACTTAAAAAGTGCAAAGACAACTTGATTTGAGTGACCACACAATAAGTACCACCATAAAACGTAATAATCAATAAAATCAGGCTTATAAATAAAATGTCTAAAAGAAATCATCAGCTTAAAATGCAACATTGGACACCTAACCACGAAGCACTGTCCGTTTCACTAAAACATCTACATTTGATCAACTCTTTAGGAAGGATTGCACACTGGCTTCCATGCCTGGGCCACACAGAGCCTGATAGGAGATATCTGAGGACAGCTGGAGCTTTTTTATCTTCGTGATGGGTGCCAGGTCTGGGCCCTCCTCCAAGGCTAAGGGGAGGGACTGAACATCTTTGACTTAGATCTGCATTGGGGAGATTTCTTACTTACGCACCCAGTGTCCGGAGGAAATTGAAGGATGCACGATCCTTCTTGAGAGCGGACTCCACCCTCTTGTCTGTATTGCCAACAGGCGCTGCATCCTCAGATGCCACCACAGTCGTGCCGGCAAAGGTTGGGAGAAAGGGATCCACCTTCACCACCTCAGGGAAGTCCTCGTGGAAACCCTGTACATGTATATCTTGAACCAGTATTTAGGCATTGTGGATTTTTCAGAGTCCTTCCACTCTTGAAGGACGATGTCTTTTATGCTATTCAGTAGGGATAAAACCTCATAAGGGGTGGGCCATCCAGGTTGCTGAGGTTGGTCCTAAGGTATTCCACTACCACTTCAAAGATCTCTTTGCAGAGAAATGTTCCTTTCTTTCCCAAGTCAGGGTCCTGCTTATCAGCATCAGCAGGAGGGGGGCTTGCACCCGAGGGGTGGTGATCTGTTCTTCCTGAGGTGGAGGACTAACATTGATGGCCCGCAGAAATGAGCACCATGAATGGGTCTTCAGGGATCCCCCCTCTCCAGGATTCTAATGACTGTTGTTTTAAAGAGCTTCCCCGGCTGGTATTCAGACAATGGTATCAGTGGTTGCGCTGATGTTCTGCTGTGGGAGGAGGAGGAGGAATGGTCCCTGTGGTTTTCAGTCCTTGCTACAGATCTGGAGCAAGAGCCGTGTTTTGCGAGGCTCCTACCCCACTCCCTTCTCGCAGGGGACCTGGATCAGCCCCTGTGTGAGTGTGAAGGACAAGTCTTTCCTGTAATGCTCTATTTTCAGTCCTGAACAAGATTGGGAGGCTGCTGGAGTATACTATGAGTACAACGGGCACGCCCCGCTTCCCGGACTCCAAAGTTCACGCAGCATCTTTCCACCTGATCCTGGAGTGTAGGACAAGGGACAGAGAATGCCAAGCCTGGGGAAAGAAAACAGTCCAACAGATGCGTAACATGCCTGGCCCCCTTCTCTTGCCTTCACTGAAATACCAAAAAAGAAAACAAGTCTAGTACACGTTCAACACTGTGCTGCCACACTGTGAGAGCTGCCTGCCTCGAGCTTGGCAGGAAGGAAGCAGGTGGTTAGAGGGCCAGAAGAAGCTCTTACACTCTTCCGCTAAGGAGGAGGGGCTGAGAAGGACCCCAGAGATTTCATTTTCTTTTTTTAGTAAAGCAATTAAGAAAGTGGCTGTTGTGGTGGGCCCTTGGACTTGTCAGGGCTGTGACAAGGAAATAAGAGGAAGGGGTAAGATGACAAGCTCCTTTTCTGCTATCACTCACCACAATGCCAGACTCGGCCAACCAACTGCCACACCTACACCATCTCCTATGCGTTAAACCTAGCACGTGTGCTGGTGTTAATCTACTTTCCATTCCATTCCTCCCTTCTCGTCTTTTATAGAGAGAACCTTGTCTTGCTGACAGTTTTGATCTGTCACTGGGGGATGTTGGATACTGAGGCTGTGCCTCATTACTCCAATTCCTCTGGTTGAGTGTGTAGAGCTTCCCACGTTTATACTCTCAGCGCAGCCACAAGGTGGCAATTGTGGCTTTCCATAAGACACCCAAATAAATAAATAAATAAATAAATAAATAAATAAATAAATAAATAAAAGGAATGACTGTCCATCTCTGGAGAGTTGAATTGAATAGGTTTGAATTCCGTTAACGCTGTCTCACTTCCTCAACCAAGAATGCAGCCATGGACGCAAAGCCTCCTGGGAAAATGGATCTACAGATAGAGTAGGGGGCGGCAGCAGTATATCGGACAATGTGTGTTTCTCTGTTTTGAAGCACTCCACCTGCCTTGTTCAATTTCTTACACACACACACTTCAATATGTAGTTGTGTACAGACCCCTTGCATGATCTTCGTTTGCAGACTCGTTCACTGATTATTGTGCGGCTAATTGCCCTCTTCAAATTTGTAGCGACCAGAATCCCTCGTTTTGGGTTCAAAAAGTTTACTCTTGATCAATGTCTCACCAAAAACTGGTGGAATGTGGTGATTTTAATATCTATTTAAAGATTCCTCTTTCCTAATTACCAGTTCTTTATTTAAGAACATAAAAACATCCAGTTTTTCACCGTTGGCAGTGCGACAAAACGTAATAAACAGGACATAGGTTTTATCAGATCTTTGCCTCTGACCCAGATACCATTGTAAATGCTCTACTTCCGCTTCATTGGTCTGATCACAAAGCATTTCCCTTATCTGACCCCAAAACTGCCATCTTTGGAAGGTCTTTCCCCCTCCAAAGGGTCCGGTCGCTCTGGAAGAAATAGCAACACACTGGGTACAACCAATCCGTGCCCTCAAACCCTTAGGGGCAGTCAGCCTCCATGCTCGGAGAGGAGGTGGGACAGACCAACAGACTGCAACAAAGAATGTGGGAAGGTACCATCAAGCGGCAACCAAAGACGCACTTCAGAGGCACCATCAAACGAATCAATTCCCCCATCCTGCTCCTCCAACATAACCAGAGCCACTATAGACGTCTAGGAAATATATCCATCGTACTGACTTGTTTGTTTTCCTCACCACTCACTAATTTTGTCCTTACACCTTGGAAAAGAGTAGAAAAAGGAGGTGGTGCCGGCAGTGGTAAGAAGGTGTGGTGCCTGGACCCCAAATGTACCAACCACTAGTGGCAGATGGTGAATTAATTTATTGGAAGGGTATAAATATTTGCTACAAGGATGCAATAGCCCACCGGTGTAGAGAGGTAGCCCAAACCAATGAAAAGGGGTTATCCTCATGACAAAATGGTTTGAAAAATGGAGCACTTTGCTGCACACTTTCAGCGAAAAATTGGGTAAAAAGCCAGACAGTTTGTAATTGGTTTTGTAGTGTAACTCATGACAATGTCCAATAAATGCAAGTCGCCAACAGTGCACAGGAGCATTTCCCAAAGCATGTTCATGCCTTTCCCCACAATATATGGCAGTTTAAAAATATTTCCACACTGGATGTGCACATACTTTTCTTGTCTGGCTGCACCAATATATGCCAGTCTTCCCATATAAGAACTGTAAGGACTTGCCGCTGCGACCACAACACAGCGTTCTGTTCTCCCTGCCACAGCCACGGGATAGCATCCTGGTCCCTTTGACAAAAATTTGAGGAAACCCCTATACCATCTGCAGATGTCACCCCACACATGACCGGGATGTCAGCACATCAGTGATGGATTCTGGAAGTTCGCCCTGACGGATCTTGCCTTCTTAATGGTTCACCTCTTTAAGTTCAGTGCGTCGCAAACTCTCTTTTGCCACGGCGCTATTCCTTACCTCCCGCCTTGCTCTTTGCTTCGTCACTCTCTGTCTTATCTTCCTGCTGGACCTCTCTTCCTCATTATTCGTTCTTGCTCGCCCTGTTCCCTGGCTTCTCCTTCCACGTCCTGGCCTGCGTTTCTGCCATCAACATACCAGCTCTAACCTCAATGAGTCTTGCTCAGAAAGATTTATTACGTCCACGGACTGCTACAGCAGACAGGTTTTCTTCCCCCAATCTTAATTTTTCTCCTGTCCTAAGGACCTGCACTCTCGGAGCAGAACCAAGACCTTGTGTTACCCTATCAAGATTGTGGTGGTTGAACTGGGGCAGAGGCGCCTTTTGCAACCCACCTCTCTCAGTGGCAAGGTAAGGCGTGATGCTGATAAGAACATACTCATGTGTGTTTTGCACACAATGCCATTAATAGTACTATAAGAAAACATGTCCAAGAAAACTCTCACAATATATGCAAGTATCACCATATGAGAATACCACAATAAGAAAACATGTCTAAACTGGTTCCAATGTAGGCCAGTCTAGACACATAAGAACACTTATCACGCTTGCTTTATCATAGATGCTCAGTAAAAAGAATGTCATGCCACAATTAGAAATAGCAGGCTGGCTGCACCAAAATGCCAGTCTAGACACACAACACTTCTCATGCTTGATTTAGGATAGATGCTGAAACGGAATGTTATGACACAGTAAGAAATAGCTAGACTGGATGGATCAAAATGCCAGTTCAGATACGTAATAACACTTACCATGCTTGTGTTTATCATAGATGCCTAGAAATAAATGGCATGCCACAGTAAGAAATTGCTAGAATGGTTGAACATAAATGCCAGGCTGGCCACGTTGTAACACATACCAAGTTGGCTTTGCCCAAAAAGCCAGTAAAGCACCCCATGTCACTTAAAAAACAATGCTCCAGCACTCCCCAGGCCACCCAGTCCCAAATAGGACTCACACGCCCACATGATAACATACATATCCATTCATCCACTAGTCACGCACAAATACACTTTCTCTCACATTCACTCACACCTGCACCCAGAACATCCACACTGCATTCTTCACATGCGTACCCACCCAGACCATTCACACACAATCACATTCATACCCATTCACCCACCAGACACTCACCTATTCACCTTCTTTCACATTCACTCGCACTGCATTCTCCAAATGGCACCCGTGCAGAACATTTACACACACACACAAGTACATTCATACACATACAACATATGCATGCATCCAACACGCACCACAAACATACATAACACATGCATTACACGAAAAAAAGGCTTCTTACATGTTTCCCGTTGCAGTTTCGGTCCATCGGTCCTCTGTTTCACTCCATGCCTCCGGCTGCGGCTCTCCACATAGTATGAACTAGTAAGCAGGGGACCTTCCCTTTCTTCCGGGTATGACATGGTGCACAAGGGAGCCAGAGGCAGAGCTCCTCCTTCCCATGCCACGGGTATATTCGGCACAAGCCCAGCCACCATCCAGGTGAAGGATGGACTGGGGCCGACTGGCTGGCGGGCAGGGTCAGGGCTGCCCCCCACCCCCAGCATTGGCACAGTTTCCTTTTGAAATTGTTTCTTTTTTAAATCACTCTGACTTCATAAAGAAATTATTTCCGTTGCAAGACCGTAATGTGTGCTTCAGTTGGGCGTGTTGCAAACTCTTCTCGAAGGTTCACTAACTTGTTGTTTGGGGAAAAGTACTGGTAGACACCTGCCTTCCCATTCCCTCTTCACCGCTCCCATCTCAGACACAGGCCGTGGTTGGGAAGCACTTCTCTGGAATGCCTCTTTATCAGTGCACAGGGTCAGCTTGCACCTCAGCTTGAACTTCCCGTGTAAACTCGTACCTGTTTACCATGGAACATGGAACAACGATTGCGAAAGCAAAAGCGAACCAAAGGCTGTGAGCATTCAGAGGCTGTGAGAATTCAGTGTGCTCTTCGATAAACTATTAACCATATATCCTGCCTCGGCAGGCTTTGTGCATATGCACAATGTGGCTAGTTCAGCAGGTTCCATACCTGCACACGATTTGTTCATCAGACTACAGTCCCAGTACTTACCTATGAGGCAAGGTGCCTCATACATAAGTATTGGAATGAGGAAGAAGGACGTGGAGGTAGTTCTGGGTCGAGAAGCTGATTTTGGGTTAAGGGTTGGAGGGAGAGGGGACGTTTGGGGGTGTGGGGTAGTGCAGGATTGGGCACTGAATCGTAATGGTCATCCAAGTCCAGTCCAAGCAGGCATGGTATGTGTTATCAGTGGCTAGACTGCCAGTTTGATGCAGCCAGTCTGCCATTATTTACTGTTGCATGACATTTTGTATTGGTCACCTTTGATGAAGCAAGATTTAAGTGTTATTATGTAGGTAAACTGGCATTTTGGTACAGCTAGTTAGCCATTTCCTTTCCTTTTGTATTGACATCTTCAATAAAGCAAGCATGATAAGTATTATATAGCTATACTGGCTTTTGACGTAGCCAGTCTAGCCATTTCGTAGTGTGAAATTACATTTTATATGGGGCATCTTTGATAAAGCAAGCATGGTAAGTGTTATTATGCAGCTAGACTGCCATTTTGGTGCAGTCAGTTTGGATATATTTTCCCCACTGTAGCATGCATTTTGGTAAAGCCAACAGGAGTATGTTGTGGTGGTACTGGTATATATTGGCAGAACTTGCATGGGCATATTTTCTTATAGTATCATTACTGGCATTATGCGCAAAGCAAACATGAGAATGAGTATGTTCTTATGTGGGGATACTGGCATATATGGGCACAGCCAGCATGACCATCTTTTAATACTTGCACATATTGTGGGAAAAGACATCATGAGAATATGTTGGACAAATGCTACTGTGCACGTTGGTAACTTGCAGCATGTGAAGATGTGCTCTCCAACCTTGACTCTAACATTCCCTATGTCCTCATCCTACTTGATCTCTCCTCTGCTTTTGGCACGGTCAACCATACTACCCTGCTCAATCCTCTCTGTGACAACCTTTGTATCACTGATCAGGCTCTGGCCGGGCTGACCTCTTCCCTCTCTGATTGACCCTCTCAGGTACAACTTCGGTCCTTCCTATCTTCTATCTCCACCTCTACCTGTGGTGTTCCCCAGGGGTCTAACCTCTCGCCCTGGCTTTTCAACCAATACCTACTGCATTTCCATTTTCTGCTCAAATTTCCAGTGCTATGCTGATGACACCCAACTCATTTTCAGGCTTCCCTCAGCCACCTCCTGTCCTTCCCTCCTCTCTGGCTGCCTAATCGCCGTTCAAAATTGGTGTGCCACCAATGATCTGTGTTTAAATGCCAACAAGACTGAGATCCTCCTAATTGGTACACCCTCTCCATCTTTTCCCCTCAATTTCTGGCCACCCTCCCTTGGCCCTTCTCCTGCCCCTACCTGCAAGGCTAACCACACTTTCCTTCTCCACACACATCTTGAGGTCTCTAAAAAGTCAAACTTCCTACTGCACCTCCTTAGAGGTACTCTTTCTTTCTTCTCCTTCCCTCAGAAGCTCACTGTCTCCCAAGCTCTGATTCTCTCTATATTGGACTACTATAACAGCCTCTTTCTAAATCTACATTGTCCACTCTCCGCCTTTTACAACAAATCCAGAACTGGACTGTGAGACTTGTCCTTGGCATCAAGCCCTGGGATCGTATCTCTCCAGCTCTGAAATCCCTTCATTGGCTCCCAGTGAATGCAAGGATTACATTTAAAACCCTCTGCATTGTCACTGGGCCTAGTAAGATCGTTGTTTTGTTCTCCCCTGCTCCCCTTCCTTCGCCTGGTCGTGCTCTGAACCACCTGTGTATGAGCGCAATATAAATAAAATATCATTTCAGATCACTGATTGGATTTTTTTTGAGTTACCCTACAAAACAAATTACAAACAGTTTGCCCTTTTCCCCAATTTTTCAAAAAAACTGTGCTGTAAAATGCACCATTTTAACCAATATTTTAAAAATAATGTGCCTGTCGGAGAATGTACCCCCACCCCAGAACCTCCTTTTATTTTCGTAGGGCTCCTTTGGTACGTTAAGTCACTAAGACATATTCGGGGGAAATATTAATGCCCCTCCATTTAAACAGTTCACCAGCCGCCACTGTCATTTCTTACTGTTGCACTGTATATTTTTCTGGGTATCTGTGATAAAATAACCATCATAATTGTTATTGCTATGTCTGGCATGTTGGTGCAACAAGTTTAAGTATGTCTTAATGTGGCCATGCATGCTCGACTGTAATAGGTTATTACGTGTCTAGAATGGTCTACATTGTGCAGCCCGTTGGACATGATTTCCTTGTGGCCTAACATTTTGAATAGCAAAGCATTACATTAATAAATGCATTAATGTTCCTGTGCACTGGTGGTGACTTGCATGTATTGGATTGGTGTTACCCTACAAAACAATTGCAAACACACTGGCTTTTTAGCCAATTTTCCTCAATAGGTGTGCTTCATAATGCACTAAAACACATATGTATATCTTTCTCCTAGTGCAGTGTGCGCCGTGCCCATGCAGCAGCAGGTAATAGCACACTTGATCGAAATAAATTGACCTTTTAAATTTGACCGAATTATTTTGATCATTTTTGTGTGCAGAATTTAGGTCAAATATAATTAAATATATATATGGGTGGGGTAAGGGAATAGGCTAAGGTGGGGGGTTTTGGGGAGGTGGGTTCCCCCCACATTTTAGAGCAAAAACAGTCCCTCAAAAAATTCGGTCAAATTGGAAAAGGTCAAACATTTTCGATCAAGTAGACCTAAACCGCAGCAGCATGATCATCGCATGTATTGCGCAAGCGTGGTAGTCTAGGCCGGCCCAGAGTGTGGCATGACCTGTGATTTGTTGCCAAACTTGGGGGGGGGCTCAGCATGCTTGGTATGGCTTGCAAGTGGGCCCCCAAATGTTGTGCTACCCCACTGCTCCCCAGTGGGCCCCCGCTATGCCAGTCAATAGCTTGTGTGTGTCCCCTTTGCGCATCACTCCATTGCTTCTCAGTTAGGTAAGTGCTTCACAAACCGCATTTTCATGCATCCATCAAGCAACTTTGGGACACCCCATGACACTGGGTTCCTAAATGAATAATAGCAGTGGGCTATCCAACCCATCTTTATAGATATAGAGTATTCTTTGAACGTTTTGAAGTGTGAATTCTTTACATTTGTTAAATGCTTCAGTAGTTCTAAAAGTAGCAAAGAAGCATGTGTGCACCCTTCAATGTCATCCCAAGAGAAATGTTGCTCAGAAGTATATCCCTCGTACAAACGTGTTTATTTTCCCCACCATTGATACATTTTATTCTGAAGTCTTGGTAAAGAGTAGAACATGGTGGTGGTGCGGTCAGTGCTGAGGGAGATAGTGATGTGAGCAGACAGTGGAACAAACACAATGAGCAATCGAGTGGGGTCAAAAAAGGGACAGAGTGGACAAGGCAAACAGCAAGAAGGAGAGGCAAACAAGGAAGAACCAACAGAAGTGCACTTCCACATCCTCTGCAAAATGCATGCATTGTGGAGGGTGCATGCATGCCAATACTCGCCTCACCCGCTAATTAGCGGGGCAGGTGCGTAGCCAGCATTGTCTAACAAGTGTGGCCTGAAGCTAATGTAGTTGGGCCCACCGCAGCGACATGGACATCTATACATGCCCACACAATGCTGCTGAGTGGGCATTAGCAGATTTTGGGTGGGCCTTGTCCGCTCAGGCCCTATCCTGTCTGGGCCGCCTTCTGCAGCAGAAATGTCATTCCACAGTTCTGCCATTAAGGAAGAGATTGCAAACATGGGTGAAATGCAGGAGCTGTCCAGGTAAACAGATGAAAGTATTCAAACAGGACTTGATCCGGCATTAGAAGCAGTGCTTTAAATGGGCAGGTCCTAGCTGGTCCTCAGTTCACATTGTGTCCAACTGCCCCGTATTTTGTGTGACTGTCCCGTTATGGAGGACTCTGTCCCATGCTGGACGAGTAAAGGTCCTGCCTGCGTTCTTTCGGCCGTCTCTACTGAGGCTCCTTAGTGATCCTGCAGATCCTGCTGCTGCTGCCTCTCTTTTAGTCTTGCTGCCAACGCTCTGACACCAGGCTTCATGACAATGCTAATGCTTTGTTCCTGGGGTTGTGATGGCCATGTTTGCAGTTAAAAAATGTGACCATCGCCTCCCAAGGACAAACCATTAGCATTGTGTTTTGAGCATTCCCAAGGACAAACCATTAGCATTGCAATTAAGCTGTGGGTTTGAGCATTCCCAAGGACAAACCATTAGCATTGTGTTTTGAGCATTCCCAAGTACAAACCATTAGCATTGCAATTAAGACGTGGGTTCGAGCATTCCCAAGGACAAACCATTAGCATTGCAATTAAGCCGGGTGTTTTGAGCATTCCCAAGGACAAACCATTAGCATTGCAATTAAGCCGTGGGTTTGAGCATTCCCAAGTACAGACCATTAGCATTGCAATTAAGCAGTGGGTTCGAGCATTCCCAAGGACAAACCATTAGCATTGCAATTAAGCCGGGTGTTTGAGCATTCCCAAGTACAAACCATTAGCATTGCAATTAAACCGTGGGTTCGAGCATTTCCAAGGACAAACCTTTAGCATTGTGTTTTGAGCATTCCCAAGTACAAACCATTAGCATTGCAATTAAGACGTGGGTTCGAGCATTCCCAAGGACAAACCATTAGCATTGTGTTTTGAGCATTCCCAAGTACAAACCATTAGCATTGCAATTAAGACGTGGGTTCGAGCATTCCCAAGGACAAACCATTAGCATTGTGTTTTGAGCATTCCCAAGGACAAACCATTAGCATTGCAATTAAGCCGTGGGTTCGAGCATTCCCAAGTACAAACCATTAGCATTGCAATTAAGACGTGGGTTCGAGCATTCCCAAGGACAAACCATTAGCATTGCAATTAAGCCGGGTGTTTGAGCATTCCCAAGTACAAACCATTAGCATTGCAATTAAACCGTGGGTTCGAGCATTTCCAAGGACAAACCTTTAGCATTGCAATTAAGCAGTGGGTTCGAGCATTCCCAAGTACAAACCATTAGCATTGCAATTAAGCCGTGGGTTCGAGCATTCCCAAGGACAAACCATTAGCATTGCAATTAAGCTGGGTGTTTGAGCATTCCCAAGTACAAACCTTTAGCATTGTAAGCAAGCCGGGTGTTCGAGCATTAACATTAACAGCTGTTTGTAAATTGTTTAAATTACAAATGGGGATGGGCCAAAGGTGAATGACGCCATGACGTCATCACCGCCTTGTGGCCAGGTGTCCCGCAAAATGATCTCAGAAAGTTGGCCACCCTATGCCATAATATGAGTACCTGCACTTCTCAGAGCTTGAAGAACGAGTACCGGTATTCAGCTATGGGGCAAAGTGAAAATAAAAGCATTTAATGTAACTGTGCCTTGCTGACGGACCAAACTCATGCAGCCTTTGCTGTGGAAAACAGTGCCCTCTCCCTCATCCTCTCTCTCCCACCCGCAGCGTTAACAGTGTCTCATTCTGGGCCCACCCTACAGCACAAAAGGAGAGCCAAACATGTAGCACGCCAGCTTCCAGCACACCAGGCTCGGAACTCCATTTCACTAATTGGCCTTTACCGGTTACCCAAGGGGTCCCTCAAGAGTTTCCAGGAGAAATACAGACTGATCTGTTTGGAACACCCCCACATGGCCGGCACCTCAAGAAAGCCTGGCATTGGCTTTTTTTAAAGACTTCTTTGTCCTTACTAGTGACCTGTCAAATATGTAAATGTTTAAGTGATTGGAATTTTGATGGAATGTTTTTGACTGAAAGCGAACACACAGCTACAGTTTCCTACCAAATGTTATGTTACATTATTTGGCATTTATATACAGGGACGTCATTTAGGGGTCGCCAGAGGTCTCAACTGCGACCTCTGAGGTCTCCCTTGCGACCTCTGTGGTCTCCCTTGCAACCTCTAAAAAAAAAAAAAGTTTTGTTTTTGTAATGCAACCATGTGGCTCTTTACTTTGGAGTGGCTGGCTTTCTTGTCCAGGCCCCTTAAAAAAAAGAAACAACTTTCAGCCCTGACCCTAAATAAGAAAGAATAGGAATACCAAATAATGTGTCTTTCTGGAATTCGATACAATAATTGCTAGACTCATCAAAGGTTTATTTCAGGCACACTTCAGGGGGTGAGTCACTGATTTTAGTCTGTTCGTAAATGCCTCAACTCAGCGTTTCATCCTTCTGAGGTCGATAAATGAGTACCAACACAGGCTGGGTGATATTGGGTATATATTTTTTCTATATAAAGCGCTTAAGCGTAAGTGCTATATAATAACACATCATTATCATTTGGTCATGGACGTCTGCTTGCATTCACAGTAATTTGGTAATATGGGCCTATAGACACTGACCTTAACGATACATATGGCGATCCATTCTTGTATAAAAAGTACATCACATTATAGTGATATCGTAACCATATTTTTCGTAGTGTACAATGCTATGTGATGCCACTTCCTGTTTTGTCAACGGGTGAAAGGTTGTGTTCCATCGCTACCCGCGATATCAGTTCGGGGTTGGGTCAAATGACATCACTTCCTGTGATGTTATCAGGGGTCAAGGGTCGTGTGATGTAACTTCCACTACCCCTGGCATTTTGGTGAAATGACGTCCCTGTTTATATAGCACTCTATATATCATTGGATTGACCTCAAAGCGCTGGTAGGTTGAACGCCCTCGGGCACTGAAGTCCAGGTTAGTTGAGAGAGTAAGGTGTCGTATGGTGCTTGGGTGCACCCTTATGAACCTTACTAGACTATGATAGCGAGCAATTATAAAGCTCCTCCTTTTTATAGCTTAGTTGATATCTATGAGGTCTGCCAGTTTGACACGAAAAAAGAAAGTCTGCTTTTATATGGATATTGAAATGTTCTTAACACAAACTGGACGCTTGGGTAAAAAAATCCCAGCTTCACTGGTTCACCAAAGTGTGCAATCCTTCGCAAATACTTTAATCTCACTTTGTCGTATCTGTAAATATTGGGCATTCACAAAGCATGACAACGTTTGTACACCACAATACTGTTCTCAAAACAGGCCAAAATCAGTCCTTGATTGTTAAGCGTCTTTGAGAGATGGTTGCATTAGGTTGACAGAATCAAATTTTAAGTCAATGACTTAGCAGTAAAATCATTACACTGAGATGTTTTAGCATGCCAAGCTCCCAAGGCCCAAGTAAAAAAGAATACGGGCTTTCACAGAGAGTTAAAGAGGGTGTGAGAACACAACTGAAGTGCGAGTGTGAGGAGAGAGACCAATAGACATGGATACAAACAGGGAATGAGGTACGAGGAGAGGAGCACACATAGAAAGTGAGGCAAGTGGAGAACTACGAAGACGGAGCGGGACACTGTGTTAGATTAATTGATAGAGGGCAATGAGCATGGGCTGGGCCTCGGCAGAGAGCAATTCTAAGAATCTTCTGCTGCAAAGGCCTGCCCACTTAAAGCCTAGATTAGTGAGTACGTGCACTGCTATTATTCCATTTAAAGCTCTGAATAGAAGTAAACATAGTTAACTTGAAACAAAGACAGACAGGAACAGTACTGATAGAGAAAATATTCAAGAGGGAGTGAGGCACCCTTCTTGAGATTAGACAAGCCCTTTGTATAACCCAGATGCGGCACCGTAAGGGAGAATGGTATTTTCGCTCAGCCTGCCTCCATTCCAGGGCAGTTCTCTGCTCATACTTCAATTACCTTTCTCTTTCTCCCTCTAAAAAGTCCTCTACTTAGAGGACAACTGCGCAGTTCCCTGCCCTCATACTTTAACTCTCACTCTCTGCCCTCATCCTCTCCTCAGAGGACAAGTGCGCAGTTCCCTGCCCTCATACTTTAACTCTCACTCTCTGCCCTCATCCTCTCCTCAGAGGACAAGTGCGCAGTTCCCTGTTCTCATACTTTAATTCTCACTCTCTTCCCTCATCCTCTCCTCAGAGGACAAGTGCGCAGTTCCCTGCCCTCATACTTTAACTCTCTGCCTCTGCCCTCGTCCTCTACTCAGAGGACAAGTGCGCAGTTCCCTGCCCTCATACTTTAATTCTCACTCTCTGCCCTCATCCTCTCCTCAGAGGACAAGTGCGCAGTTCCCTGCCCTCATACTTTAATTCTCACTCTCTGCCCTCATCCTCTCCTCAGAGGACAAGTGCGCAGTTCCCTGCCCTCATACTTTAATTCTCACTCTCTGCCCTCATCCTCTCCTCAGAGGGCAAGTGCGCAGTTCCCTGCCCTCATACTTTAATTCTCACTCTCTGCCCTCATCCTCTCCTCAGAGGACAAGTGCGCAGTTCCCTGCCCTCATACTTTAATTCTCACTCTCTGCCCTCATCCTCTCCTCAGAGGACAAGTGCGCAGTTCCCTGTCCTCATACTTTAATTCTCACTCTCTGCCCTCATCCTCTCCTCAGAGGACAAGTGCGCAGTTCCCTGTTCTCATACTTTAACTCTCTGCCTCTGCCCTCGTCCTCTACTCAGAGGACAAGTGCGCAGTTCCCTGCCCTCATATTTTACTTCTCACTCTCTGCCCTCATCCTCTCCTCAGAGGACAAGTGCGCAGTTCCCTGTTCTCATACTTTAACTCTCTGTCTCTGCCCTCGTCCTCTACCCAGAGGACAAGTGCGCCGTTCCCTGCCCTCATACTTTAATTCTCACTCTCTGCCCTCATATTCTACTAAGAGCACACGTGCACAGTTCCGTGCCCTCATACTTTAACTCTCTGTCTCTGCCCTCCTCCTCTACTTAGAGGACAAGTGCGCCGTTCCCTGTTCTCATACTTTAATTCTCACTCTCTGCCCTCATCCTCTCCTCAGAGGACAAGTGCGCAGTTCCCTGTTCTCATACTTTAACTCTGTCTCTGCCCTCGTCCTCTACTCAGAGGACAAGTGCGCAGTTCCTTGCCCTCATACTTTAATTCTCTCTTGGCTCGTCTCCACTCAGAGCACAAGTTTTCAGTTCCCGTGGGCTCATACTTTAATGCTCTCTCTCTCTGCCCTAGTCATCCACTGTCAATGCAAGTGTGCTATCCCCTGGCCTGCCCGCATACTCTCTCTCTCTCTGCCCTAGTCCTCTACTAAGAGCACAAGTGCGCAGTTCCCTCTCCTCATACTTGAATTCTCTCTTTTTGTTCTCTCTCTCTCTCTGCCCTCGTCCTATACTCAGAGTCAGAAGTGCGCAGTTCTCGGTCCTCATACTTTAATTCCTTTCCTCTCTCTCTCAGCCCTAGACATCTACTCAGAGCAGAAGGGCCAGTTATCTGTCCTCATAATGTAAATCCTTTTTTTTTTTTTTTTTTTTTTTTTTGTACTTTCTTTAACCTAAAAGGTTTTTAAAAGGTTTTGTGTTCAAACTCTTCGTTCCTGGATTCTTTTACAGGTTACAGTTTACTCTACACATCTTCTTTATTTGCAGTCGCGAGTATTGTGTCCAAGATTTTGGCGGTTGCAGTAACCCATGTAGTACGCCCACCTCCGATTAACCTAGCCCACCAAATCTCTTCGTCAAAGATATGTGCCGCTGCTAGAGTCGTCTTCAGGTAAGAATTTCTTATAGACTCTATGCCTGGACAAGTTAGGAGTAGGTGTCTAGTGGTTTCTACCACCACTGGGTCTAAGCAGAATCTGCATTTGTTTGTTGTTGCTAGACCTCTTATCTTGAGAATTTCGTTAGTGTGGAGTAAGTTGAGACGAGCTCTTAAAAAAGTGTTCCTCAATTTACGATCAGGATATCTTTTCACAAAGGGTTGGAGTTCATGTAGTTTAAAAGTCATGAATGGTAAATCGGCCACCAGTTTGTAAGAACCTGCTTGTTCCAAGGTGTTGACCCAATCAAGCTCGTTTAATTTCTTTTGAATTTTCGTTGGGTTTTCCACCAGGTCTTTTTTTGAGCAATTGATTTCATCCAGTTTCGCTTCTTGATCCTTATACCACTGGGTCAGGACAGCGGAGCAACCACTTTCAGCTTCTACATCTATCGCTTCTAGTAGTTTCGAGCGTTTTTCAAGCAGTAATTTTCTAAAAAGCATCATGGTGTTCCTTTCTACTACTGCGGTCAACGAGAGCTGGCTCATTTCGCGTCTTATTAATACCAGAGGTGTGGAACTCGGTAGATTTAAAACTTCTCTCCAATATTGGCTTTCTAACATGGGCCAGATTTTTTTTGGAAGGCCAGGCATGGCTTCAGCTCCATACACGAGTGTGGGTGTGACCTTGGTTTTGTAAAATTCTATAACTGGTATAAGAGAGAAACGGCCAAATTTCTTGTCTATTGCTTTTGCTTGAGATATTAGACTCTTTGTTTTTCTTAAGAGTTGTTTTTGCATGGCGTTTTCCTTTGGCGTATTGTCCACCATGATACCCAGATATTTGAATTCTGTCACCTTTTCGATGGGTTCTCCTTCCAAAGTCCATGTAAAAAGATCACTTTTTGTTTTTCCTTTGCCAAAGAACAGAATCTTAGTCTTTGGCTTATTTATCTCCAAGCCATTTGCGGCGATATATATAGCAAGGTTTGTCAGTTGTCTTTGCAACCCTATTGCTGTCTGATCTACTATAATAATGTCGTCCGCATATAAAATTCTTGAGATTTTCGTGTTTCCAATTTGTGGGGGGAAGGAACGAACCATGTGCTCTGTTTCTTTATAGTCCCCTATAAAGGTCAAAAAGAGCGCCGGGGCCAACGGGCATCCTTGCTTGACTCCTCGGTTTGTGGGGATCTCATCAGAGAGTGTTCCTAGGTGGTCAAGCCTCACTTGGATTCTGGTGGCCGTATGGAGGGCTATGAGTGGTTGTAGTATACTTGCTGGACACTTCCAGACCCTTAGCTTTTCCCAAAGCCTCAATCTCTTTACCTGGTCGAACGCTTGGCTAAGGTCGACGAAAGCCATGTAAGTTCGTGGGCCGCCAGCAAGAGACTTGCTTTTTAAGATGTTAACCGTGAGAATGTTGATGGTTGTTCCCACGTTCTTTTTTAACCCAGATTGAAACGGGTCATTGCATGGCGCGTTCTCTGCCCATTTTTGGAAGTGTTTAAGGAGTAGAGATCCATAAACCTTGCCGATCACATTTAGCAAAGCGATTGGTCGAAAATTTCTGGGGACATCTCTCGCCCCCTTCTTGAAAATAGGGACAATCACCGCATTTGTCCAGGATTTTGGTAGAGCTTTCGCTGTGGTCACTCTTCGAATAACTGCACTTACAAATTTTGACCAGACCTCCGGATGTTCTTTTAAGTGCACGTTGGTCAGGCCGTCGGGCCCAGGGGCTCTTGAGTTTTTTAGCTTTTTCAAGATGTATAAGATATCTTCTACGTCGTGGAGCTCCACCCACAGAGATTGATTTTGTTCCTGGGTAATGATGTTGGTTGCAGCGACGTCAAAGAAGAGATTTTCAAAATGGATTTTCCACTTTGTTTCCGAAATGCCATTGATCAGGGCATCTGAGTTGATTTGATCAGTCGCATTTATCAGAGCCCAGAAGTCTCTAGGATTTTTGAGGGACACGCACCGTAGCATGTCTTCTGAGTCCTTTTGGTACATGATGTGTCGGCGCTCTATCAGCCAGGACTTGTAGGCCCTTAATTCACGGGTCCAGTCTTGTTTATCGATGTTTAGACCGGATTTCATGTATCTTCTCTTTAGCTTTCTAAGTTTTCGTCTTCTGGTGACCAGAATTTGGTCATACGTGTGTATTGACTTGTTTGTAGATGTACTGTTTTTAATTTTTGGTTTCATGAAAACGTTTAGCAGGTCGCTATAGTCCGGTTGTGCAGGGGCGCCTTCCAACAGATCTCGTTTTATGTAGTTGGTTGTTAGGGAGATCACATTTTTTTGACTCAAAGCGAGCCGATTTCCTTTAGGATTCGTTTTAAGCTTTGGAGCGTTCATTGTTTTTTCAGTTGCAGTGACTGGCCAAGTTAGGCATAGCAGATTGTGATCACTCGCCTTAGTTTTTTGAATGTCAAGGGATGTAATGATCGGCAGAAGTGTGGATGAAACGTAGATGTAATCAATTGTGGCCATAACGTTTCTACCTTCCCATGTTGGAGGCAGATTTGTCGTTTGAAATGACGTGGCCACATTTACAAGATTTTTTAATTTCATCAAAGCTGACCATTTTTCATCTCTCAGTTCGGCCTTTGTTCTCGCCTTGCCTGAAAATTTCTTAGCACATATGGCATTTAAATCTCCGCAGATAAGCAGATGGGCCTCAGAGTATTCAATGTAAGCCTTGTCAATTTCTTTTTCTACTGAGTCCAGAAAGTCTTTATCCGAAATGGCATCCGGATTCCAGTACAGATTTATGATAATCAGGGATGTTATCACTGATTTGGTCGTTATGGTGTTCCAGTAGTTCCATTTTATCTGTACTGAGATCATAAGTAATGATGACGTCAGGATGTTTAACAATTCCATTCCTTTTCCATTTCTGATTGCGATTAACAACCCTGAGGAGGGTCTCCCCTTTGATCCCTTTTTTGCTGTTTCAAAGGCTATATCATATCCGTCTAGGGTGGGCTTTGTAGTTAGCCAAGTCTCCTGTAAACACAGGATATCAAAAGAAGACAAGTCAACGTCACTCTGTACTGTAAGGTGCTTAAATCCACGGGTGTTCCACGAGCCTAGTTTGGCTCGTTTAATGTTTGTTCCTCGTGTAGAGTCGTCGTAGAGCTTTGTGGAAACGAGTTGCTATTTCTTTTGTGTGGTCAAGGCTTTGGGAAGCCAGGCCCAGAGATTTTGCAAAGGATTGAAGTTTTCTTTGTCTTTTCCATCTTTTTGCGATGTTTTCACATTCTGCGTACATGTTCTTTTAATTTGTATTAGTGGACCTCTTGGATTTCTTTCATATTTTGTTATTGACTCGTTCAATCTTCCTATGTCGGTGGTTTTAGATATTCGAGATGTTTCCAGTTTTCTTGCAGCTTCTGGTCGAGGGCTTCTCTTTTCCACACTAAATGTCTTCTCTGTGTCTAGTGATAGGGGATTTATGTTGTTTTCCTGCCCCAATATTTGTTTTTGAGTCTTCTTTTCACAGAATCTAGAGTCTTTAGAGGAGTCTGGTCTTTTCCTTGGATTGTGGTAGGAAGAGCTGGCTTTCCAGCGTTCAGGTTTTTGTGTATCTCTGGCTGCTTCAGTTTCACTTAGGTCATATCCTAATTTCATTAACTGTTTTAAGGAATCACGTAGTTTCTGTTTCACTGATGTTGATGAGATGAATAAGTATGCAGTTGCTTGACGACCTTCGTGTATTGGTTCCACTAGTAACAAGTCTCTTGATTCCACCGATCTCAATTTAGGGATACTATGAAGCAGTTCCATTACCGTTCTTCTGTTGAGGATTACGTACTCTCGACAGTTTCCAATTTGTTCCAATTTAAAGGCGGGGACAACCCTCCTCGGGTCAGGTTTTGTTTTGGAAGTGACCCCACTATCCTCATGATCTCTTTCCTTTCTATTTGATCTTACGTTTTCTTGGCTGTCTTGCCGTCTATCCTTCTTTCTATATCCGTCACTTGTTTGCTTACTTTTTTCCATTTCTTTGTGTACGGGATTTGTCCCAGTGCCACTATCTAGTTTTGACGCTTTTCTGTGGCTTGACTGTTGCAATCTTTGATTTATGTTTTTTTCGTCCTTATCAGGCGATTTATCTAGGCCCCAGTTTGCCTTTCGGGCCAGCTTCTTGCAACGATCTTCTAATGAGGCAAATGGGAAGTAGTCTCTTATGACTAATTGACCTTGGTCCAAAATCACTTTTGATTGATGTTCACGTGGTGTTTCTCTTTTCGTTTGACACTCCACGAGATCAGAGGCAGGTTTTTCGCAAGGATGGTTTAAGTTTTCGAGGACCTCTTCCATCAAAAGATCTTCTGTAGATTTAGAAGTGTTTGAGGCCCCTGACGTCTCTATTAGATCAATACACACTGGGGTCTGAGCCTCCTGGTTTGTTGGAGTTGAACAGTTTAAGTTTGGTTCAAAGCTTGTTCCACCTTTCTGAGGCTTCGTTCTATCATTAAAGCTTTTTTCCTCCACCGGTAGGCAGAAAACCAGTTGCCTCTCGCTGTTTTTTTCTTGAACGTTTGTCGTTCTGCAGTCCTTGAAGATAGAAAAGTCTTTATTTATCGTAGAATTAAAAGTCTTTGTTAGATGAATCTCTTGATCAGGGCCCGTTGTGTGATCTTTTTTCTCGTTTGAACTGGCTTGGAGATCCTTTTGTCCCTGGCGAGTTCCAGTAGTGCTTTTTTTTGGATTGGCCTTGTTTATCGGAAGTCGAGCATTCGTGTTTATCGTTGTTTTCGGCCTTTCGGTGATCTTAATTTCGTTCAATGATAAAAGAGTCTTGCTAGACGCAGTATACAGAGTTTGTGACCCTCTTTCGGTGGTTCCATTTGCACAAGGTTTTACATTTTCCTCTGGCGATGTTGGTCGATGCTGGACGGTGCAGGCCTTTGTTTTTTTCTTTTTCTGCTGCAGTGACATAGCCCTCCAAAAACATGAACTTTGCATGCATAGTTGTCAGTAGGGAGCTATGGTCCTTTAAGGAATCATTTATGGCCTCGTACAATTTTGTGAAGGGCGCCATGGCCACTGCAACTGCACACATCAGCGTTACCATGTCCGGTTTGTTTTCGGATGTTTCCTCTGGCATAGAATTTTGACAGGGGCTTCCAACCCTTTCTTTTGCAGGCATTGTGGTTTTAGGTGTATATCTATCTTCAGCCATTGAGATATCCACTTCAGGTGTCAAACTTGCCGCAAAAATGTCATTTGTCACGAAGCTCTCGTTGTTTATCTCCTCTTTGTCTTTTTCGTTTTGCGTTTCGTTTGTTATAAGTATGTGTGCTTCGATACTGTCCATCAAAACCTCGTTTTCTGGGTTTACTAAAGGAGTTTCGTCCAGTCGGTATTCCGTCCCAGATTTGTTTAAGAATTCTTGTTCTTCGATTTTGTCCATTTGATCGGAGGTTAGATTGCTTTTAGCCTCAAGGCTAGACCCCCGTACAACTGGAATTGTGCTAGGTGTCTCGAGCGGCAGATCATCTGAACTATAGACAATTTCCAGCATGTCGCTGTCACTTATTTCACAAATGTTCTCAAATTTTCTCTTGCGATGTTTCCCAAAAAATTCCACTAGGTTTTGTGATGAGAAGATGTTATTTTCTGGTGTGCACTTTTTGTCTGTAGTTTTCAGAGATCGCTTTATGGTCCGTTTTGCTCTCTGTTTGTCAGTGTTGTTCGCGTCAGCTCCTTTGAACTTTCGTAACCGGGCTGGTTTTACAGTTTTACTTGGGGGGGTGACCGCTGGTAGGTTTTTTTCCGTATTGTTTTGGACTGTTTTCAATTTTTTCGGGAGTGGGCCGTCTTCTGTTTGGGCTATCGATGGTTTTAGAAACGGCTGTTGGCTCGAGTCGTCCCTGGCTTTATTTTGGCATTCTTCGTAAGAGCCAGATGTTTCGCCTGGTGTCTCGAGAGGCAGGAGGCGGATTTCCACATCCACCTCCACCTCCACCGGTATGTTTTTCGTTTTATCCCCAAAATCAGAGGCGTCATCCAAGGCCCTCAGCAATTTACGAGCCTCGCAATCCCCACGCGGCTCACCCCTTTGGAGGCCCTCCTGGGCATCCACCCCAGGCAAATCGGCAGCACTCTCCAACATCTTCGGCCCATGGGTCTCCACCAGAGGGCGCACGGCTACCTCTCGGTCCCAAGCAGTCACTTGGCTCTCGCCTTTTCTTGCTCGCTCCCGCAAGTCCGCCCCTCCCGTCCCCCCCCGGAACCGATACCGACCGTCCTCCGACGGGCGGCAAAGGGTCCGCGGTGGACCGGGGGCCGCTCTGCGTGTGAGAGGCGACACCCGCGCCATTTCCCACCGGCGAGTCGATGTCTCTCGTGCGGGAAGAGCACTCAGCGCCCTTTGACGCCACTACTGTTTCACTCAGCCGACCAGAGGCCTGCACGTCGGAAGGGTCATAGATATCCTCCAGCACAGGCAAGTTGTGATTTCTGTGCTCCGTCTTACGATGAGCGGCCAGCGTGACCATAGTTATCTCGCCCCTTGAGTTCTCGCCTCTAGCGCTAATAATATTTGTCTGGGTGCCTTGATCGGGTGGAGGCATATTTTCTGACGTCGGCACCCGATCCTTGACCCAAATAGTTTTCGGACACGAGCCTTCAGGGCTCCCAGTGCCTACATTTTGGTCATCGTGGGCAAGGCAAAGTGTTTCCTCAGTGGTGCATTTCTTTGCCAGTATTTCCTTGGTGTTAGTCGAGCTTGTATGTTTTGTATGAGTTATCACTTTCCCAGTACTCAGAGACAGAAGTTTGCCCTCTTCAGCTCGGGTACGGGAACGGGAGCTCCGTTGGTGCAAGTCTTTATCGCACACCGGCGGGTGAAGCAAGGGGGACAGAGTGGCGTCCACGGCGTCCATGACTGCCCAAAGACTGCTACTTTGCCGCTTCTCTACGGCCGTTCCGCGGAGTCAAGAGGTTTTTGACTGGACTAGTCCGGTTTATACTGTAGCCACAGTAGACACACTGGAAAGAAAGGAGCAGCCTGTAGTCACCGCCCGAGACTGTCACTCTGCCGCCACTCCGCTTCTTCGATGGTAAAGCGTCTTCCTTCTGGTCAGGGGGCCCTCCGTCAATCGAATCACGAGAGCCTGCACCGAAGACAAATCTTGCTCTGCTGCTGATCACAGTCACTCCACTCGCTAAAAGCCGCTAATAGCTACAAGCGGCGGCCTGGTCAAGCATCCCAGCAACAAAGCAGCAAACAGCCAAACAGCCAAAGTTAATGTCGCTCGCCCTTCACACGCGAGGGCTTAACGCCGCAAGGGCTCCTGGAGTCGGCTTTTATCTCCGCACTTCCTGGATGGGCGGGGCTAGGCGCTTCAGTGAACGCTGCAGTCAGCTGTCAGCTACTCCGACATCAACAGCCAAACAGCGAAAGTTAATGTCGCTCGCCCTTCACACGCAAGGGCTTAACGCCGCAAGGGCTCCTGGAGTCGGCTTTTATCTCCGCACTTCCTGGATGGGCGGGGCTAGGCGCTTCGGTGAACGCTGCAGTCAGCTGTCAGCTACTCTGACGTCAACAGCCAAACAGCGAAAGTTAATGTCGCTCGCCCTTCACACGCGAGGGCTTAACGCCGCAAGGGCTCCTGGAGTCGGCTTTTATCTCCGCACTTCCTGGATGGGCGGGGCTAGGCGCTTCGGTGAGCACTGCAGTCAGCTGTCAGCTACTCCGACGTCAACAGCCAAACAGCGAAAGTTAATGTCGCTCGCCCTTCACACGCGAGGGCTTAACGCCGCAAGGGCTCCTGGAGTCGGCTTTTATCTCCGCACTTCCTGGATGGGCGGGGCTAGGCGCTTCGGTGAACGCTGCAGTCAGCTGTCAGCTACTCCGACGTCAACAGCCAAACAGCGAAAGTTAATGTCGCTCGCCCTTCACACGCGAGGGCTTAACGCCGCAAGGGCTCCTGGAGTCGGCTTTTATCTCCGCACTTCCTGGATGGGCGGGGCTAGGCGCTTCGGTGAACGCTGCAGTCAGCTGTCAGCTACTCCGACGTCAACAGCCAAACAGCGAAAGTTAATGTCGCTCGCCCTTCACACGCGAGGGCTTAAAGCCGCAAGGGCTCCTGGAGTCGGCTTTTATCTCCGCACTTCCTGGATGGGCGGGGCTAGGCGCTTCGGTGAACGCTGCAGTCAGCTGTCAGCTACTCCGACGTCAACAGCCAAACAGCGAAAGTTAATGTCGCTCGCCCTTCACACGCGAGGGCTTAACGCCGCAAGGGCTCCTGGAGTCGGCTTTTATCTCCGCACTTCCTGGATGGGCGGGGCTAGGCGCTTCGGTGAACGCTGCAGTCAGCTGTCAGCTACTCCGACGTCAACAGCCAAACAGCGAAAGTTAATGTCGCTCGCCCTTCACACCTTTTCTCTCTCTGCGACTGTCTGTTCCCTGTCCTCATACTTTAATTCTCCCTCAGCCCCAGTCCTCCACTGACATTACGCTTTCCAGGGCGCTATCCCCTAGCCTGCCCGCTCTCTCTCACTTTCTCCCTCTCCCTCCATCCCTCTCTCTCTGCCCCAGTTCCGAGGCCCAGCTCTGCCCCCGCGCCCTGCGTCGGCTGCGTGCCCTCTCTCTCGCTCTCTATCTCTCTCTCTCTCTCTCTGTCTCTCTCTATCCCTCTCTATCCCTCTCTCTCTCTCTCCCTCTCTCTCTCTCTCTCTCTCCCTCTCTCTCTGCCCCTGTTCCGAGGCCCAGCTCCTCCCCCACGCCCTCCGTTGGCTGCGTGCCCTCTCTCTCTCACTCTCTCTCCCTCTCTCTCTCTCTCTCTCTCTCTCCCTCTCTTTCTGCCCCAGTTCCGAGGCCCAGCTGCTCCCCCGCATCCTGCGTCGGCTGCGGGCCCTCTTTCTCGCTCTCCCTCTCTATCCCCCTCTCTCTCCCTTTATCCCTCTCTCTCTGCCCCAGTTCCGAGGCCCAGCTGCTCCCCCGCATCCTGCGTTGGCTGCGTGCCCTCTGTCTCTCTCCCTCTCTATCCCTCTCACTCTCTCTCCCTCTCTCTCTATCCCTCTCTCTCTCTGCCCCAGTTCCGAGGCCCAGCTCCTCCCCACGCCCTGCGTCGGCTGCTGCCCTCCCTCTCTCTCTATCCCTCTATCCCTCTCTGCCTCAGTTCCGAGGCCCAGCTCATCCCCCACACCCTGCATCGGCTGCGTGCCCTCCTTCTCTCTCCCTCTATTCCCCTCTTTATCCCTCCCTCTCTCTTTCTATCTCCCTCTCTCTCTGCCCGAGTTCCGAGGCCCACCTCCTCCCGCGCGCCCTGCATCGGCTGCATGCCCTCCCTCTCTCTCCCTCTATCCCCCTCTCTATCCTCTCTCTCTCTCCCTCTATCCCTCTCTCTCTGCCCCAGTTCTGATGCCCAGCTCCTCCCCCGCGCCCTGCGTTGCCTGCGTGCCCTTCCTCTCTTCCTCTATCCCTCTCTCTCCCCCTCTATCCCTTCCTCCCTCTCTCCCCCTCTAACCCTCTCTCCCTCCCTCCCTCCCCCTCTCTCCCTCTATCCCTCTCCCTGCCCCAGTTCCGATGCCCAGCTCCTCCCCTGGACCCTGCGTCGCCTGTGTGCCCTCCCTCTCTCTCCCTCTATCCCTCTCTATCCCTCTCTCTCCCTCTCTCTCTCTCCCTCCCTCCCTACCCCCTCTCTCTCCCTCCATCCCTCTCTCTCCCTCTGCCCCAGTTTCCGAGGCCCAGCTCCTTCCCCGCGCCCTGCGTCGGCTCCATACCCTCCCTTTCTCTCTCCCTCTATCCCCCTCTCTATCCCTCTCTCTCTCTCCCTCTATCCCTCTCTCTCTGCCCCAGTACCGATTCCCAGCTCCTCCCCCGGACCCTGCATTGCCTGCGTGCCCTTCCTCTCTCTCCCTCTGTCCCTCTCTCTATCCCTCTCTCTCCCCCTCTATCCCTCCCTCCTTCTCTCCCCCTCTAACCCTCTCTCCCTCCCTCCCTCCCCCTCTCTCTCTCCCTTTATCCCTCTCTCTGCCCCAGTTCAGATGCCCGGCTCCTCCCCCGCGCCCTGCATTGCCTGCGTGCCCTCCTTCTCTCTCCCTCTCTCTCTCTCTCCCTCTCTATCCCTCTCTCTCTCTCCCTCCCTCCCTCCCTCCCCCCTCTCTCTCTCCCTCCATCCCTCTCTCTCCCTCTCTCTCTGCCCCAGGTGCGATGCCCAGCTCCTCCCCGCGCCTTGTGTTGCCTGCATGCCCTTCCTCTCCCTCCCTCTATCCCTCTCCCCCCCCTATCCCTTCCTCCCTCTCTCCCCCTCTAACCCTCTCTCCCTCCCTCCCTCCCCCTCTCTCTCTCCCTGTATCCCTCTCTCTGCCCCAGTTCCGACACTCAGCTCCTCCCCCGCGCCCTGTGTCGCCTGCGTGCCCTTCCTCTCTCTCCCTCTCTCTATCCCTCTCTCTCTCCCCCTCTATCCCTCCCTCCTTCGCTCCCCCTCTAACCCTCTCTCCCTCCCTCCCTCCCCCTCTCTCTCTCCCTGTATCCCTCTCTCTGCCCCAGTTCCGACGCCCAGCTCCTCCCCCGCCCCCTGCGTCGCCTGCGTGCCCTTCCTCTCTCTCCCTCTCACTATCCCTCTCTCTCTCCCCCTCTATCCCTCCCTCCTTCTCTCCCCCTCTATCCCTCTCTCCCTCTCTCCCTCCCCCTCTCTCTCTCCCTGTATCCCTCTCTCTGCCCCAGTTCGATGCCCAGCTCCTCCCCCGCACCCTGCGTTGCCTGCGTGCCCTTCCTCTCTCTCCCTCTATCCCTCTATCTATCCCTCTCTCTCTCCCCCTCTATCCCTTCCTCCCTCCCTCCCCCCTCTCTCTCTCTCCCTCCCTCCCCCTCTCTCTCTCCCTCTATCCCTCTCTCTGCCCCAGTTCCGACGCCAGCTCCTCCCCCGCGCCCTGCGTCGCCTGCATGCCTTTCCTCTCTCTCTCCCTCTATCCCGCTCTCTATCCCTCTCTCTCTCCCTCCCTCTATCCCTCTCTCTCCCTCTCTCCCTCCCTCCCCCCTCTCTCTCTCCCTCCATCCTTCTCTCTCCCTCTCTCTCTGCCCCAGTTCCGACGCCCAGCTCCTCCCCGCACCCTGCGTCGCCTGTGTGCCCTCCCTCTCTATCCCTCTCCCTCTCTATTCCTCTCTTTTCCTCTATCCCTTCCTCCCTCTCTCCCCCTCTAACCCTCTCTCCCTCCCTCCCCCTCTCTCTCCCTGTATCCCTCTCTCTGCCCCAGTTCCGACGCCCAGCTCCTCCCCCGCGCCCTGCGTCGCCTGCGTGCCCTCCTTCTCTCTCCCTCTATCTCTCTCTCTCCCTCTATCCCTCTCTCTCTTTCTCTCTCTCCCTCTCTCTCTCTGCCCCAGTTCCGACGCCCAGCTCCTCCCCCGCACCCTCCATTGCCTGCGTGCCCGTCCTCTCTCTCCCTCTGTCCCTCTCTCTCTCTCCCCCTCTATCCCTCCCTCCTTCTCTCCCCCTCTAACCCTCTCTCCCTCCCTCCCTCCCCCTCTCTCTCTCCCTGTATCCCTCTCTCTGCCCCAGTTCCGAGGCCCAGCTCCTCCCCCGCGCCCTGCGTCGGCTCCGTGCCCTCCCTTTCTCTCTCCCTCTATCCCCCTCTCTATCCCTCTCTCTCCCTCTGTCCCTCTCTCTATACCTCTCCCTGTATCCCTCTCTCTGCCCCAGTTCCGACACCCAGCTCCTCCCCCCGCGCCCTGCATTGCCTGCGTGCCCTTTCTCTCTCTCCCTCTCTCTATCCCTCTCCCTGTATCCCTCTCTCTGCCCCAGTTCCGACACCCAGCTCCTCCCCCCGCACCCTGCATTGCCTGTGTGCCCTTCCTCTCTCTCCCTCTGTCCCTCTCTCTCTCTCCCCCTCTATCCCTCCCTCCTTCTCTCCCCCTCTAACCCTCTCTCCCTCCCTCCCTCCCCCTCTCTCTCTCCCTGTATCCCTCTCTCTGCCCCAGTTCCGAGGCACAGCTCCTCCCCCGCGCCCTGCGTCGGCTCCGTGCCCTCCCTTTCTCTCTCCCTCTATCCCCCTCTCTATCCCTCTCTCTCTCCCTCTGTGCCTCTCTCTATACCTCTCCCTGTATCCCTCTCTCTGCCCCAGTTCCGACACCCAGCTCCTCCCCCCGCGCCCTGCATTGCCTGCGTGCCCTTTCTCTCTCTCCCTCTGTCCCTCTCTCTATCCCTCTCTCTCTCTCCCCCTCTATCCCTCCCTCCTTCTCTCCCCCTCTATCCCTCTCTCCCTCCCCCTCTCTCTCTCCCTGTATCCCTCTCTGCCCCAGTTCGATGCCCAGTTCCTCCCCCGCACCCTGCGTTGCCTGCGTGCCCTTCCTCTCTCCCTCTATCCCTCTATCTATCCCTCTCTCTCTCCCCCTCTATCCCTTCCTCCCTCCCTCCCCCCCCTCTCTCTCCCTCCCCCTCTCTCTCTCCCTCTATCCCTCTCTCTGCCCCAGTTCCGACGCCCAGCTCCTCCCCCGCGCCCTGCGTCGCCTGCATGCCTTTCCTCTCTCCCTCTATCCCGCTCTCTATCCCTCTCTCTCTCCCTCCCTCTATCCCTCTCTCTCTCTCTCTCTCTCTCCCTCCCTCCCTCCCCCCTCTCTCTCTCCCTCCATCCCTCTCTCTCCCTCTCTCTCTGCCCCAGTTCCGACGCCCAGCTCCTCCCCCGCACCCTGCGTCGCCTGTGTGCCCTCCCTCTCTCTCTCCCTCTATATCCCTCTCCCTCTCTATTCCTCTCTCTTCCTCTATCCCTTCCTCCCTCTCTCCCCCTCTAACCCTCTCTCCCTCCCTCCCCCTCTCTCTCCCTGTATCCCTCTCTCTGCCCCAGTTCCGACGCCCAGCTCCTCCCGCGCGCCCTGCGTCGCCTGCGTGCCCTCCTTCTCTCTCCCTCTATCTCTCTCTCTCCCTCTATCCCTCTCTCTCTTTCTCTCTCTCCCTCTCTCTCTCTGCCCCAGTTCAGACGCCCAGCTCCTCCCCCGCACCCTGTATTGCCTGCGTGCCCGTCCTCTCTCTCCCTCTGTCCCTCTCTCTATCCCTCTCCCTGTATCCCTCTCTCTGCCCCAGTTCCGACACCCAGCTCCTCCCCCTGCACCCTGCATTGCCTGTGTGCCCTTCCTCTCTCTCCCTCTGTCCCTCTCTCTCTCTCCCCCTCTATCCCTCCCTCCTTCTCTCCCCCTCTAACCCTCTCTCCCTCCCTCCCCCTCTCTCTCTCCCTGTATCCCTCTCTCTGCCCCAGTTCCGAGGCCCAGCTCCTCCCCCGCGCCCTGCGTCGGCTCCGTGCCCTCCCTTTCTCTCTCCCTCTATCCCCCTCTCTATCCCTCTCTCTCTCCCTCTGTCCCTCTCTCTATCTCTCTCCCTGTATCCCTCTCTCTGCCCCAGTTCCGACACCCAGCTCCTCCCCCCGCGCCCTGCATTGCCTGCGTGCCCTTCCTCTCTCTCCCTCTGTCCCTCTCTCTATCCCTCTCTCTCTCTCCCCCTCTATCCCTCCCTCATTCTCTCCCCCTCTAACCCTCTCTCCCTCCCTCCCCCTCTCTCTCTCCCTATATCCCTCTCTGCCCCAGTTCCGAGGCCCAGCTCCTCCCCCGCGCCCTGCGTCGGCTCCGTGCCCTCCCTTTCTCTCTCCCTCTATCCCCCTCTCTATCCCTCTCTCTCTCCCTCTGTCCCTCTCTCTATCCCTCTCCCTGTATCCCTCTCTCTGCCCCAGTTCCGACACCCAGCTCCTCCCCCCGCGCCCTGCATTGCCTGTGTGCCCTTCCTCTCTCTCCCTCTGTCCCTCTCTCTATCCCTCTCTCTCTCTCCCCCTCTATCCCTCCCTCCTTCTCTCCCCCTCTAACCCTCTCTCCCTCCCTCCCCCTCTCTCTCCCCCTGTATCCCTCTCTGCCCCAGTTCCGAGGCCCAGCTCCTCCCCCGCGCCCTGCGTCGGCTCCGCGCCCTCCCTTTCTCTCTCCCTCTATCCCCCTCTCTATCCCTCTCTCTCTCCCTCTGTCCCTCTCTCTATCCCTCTCCCTGTATCCCTCTCTCTGCCCCAGTTCCGACACCCAGCTCCTCCCCCCGCGCCCTGCATTGCCTGTGTGCCCTTCCTCTCTCTCCCTCTGTCCCTCTCTCTATCCCTCTCTCTCTCTCCCCCTCTATCCCTCCCTCCTACTCTCCCCCTCTAACCCTCTCTCCCTCCCTCCCCCTCTCTCTCTCCCTGTATCCCTCTCTGCCCCAGTTCCGAGGCCCAGCTCCTCCCCGTGCCCTGCGTCGGCTCCGTGCCCTCCCTTTCTCTCTCCCTCTATCCCCCTCTCTATCCCTCTCTCTCTCCCTCTGTCCCTCTCTCTATCCCTCTCCCTGTATCCCTCTCTCTGCCCCAGTTCCGACACCCAGCTCCTCCCCCCGCGCCCTGCATTGCCTGCGTGCCCTTCCTCTCTCTCCCTCTGTCCCTCTCTCTATCCCTCTCTCTCTCTCCCCCTCTATCCCTCCCTCCTTCTCTCCCCCTCTAACCCTCTCTCCCTCCCTCCCCCTCTCTCTCTCCCTGTATCCCTCTCTGCCCCAGTTCCGAGGCCCAGCTCCTCCCCCGCGCCCTGCGTCGGCTCCGTGCCCTCCCTTTCTCTCTCCCTCTATCCCCCTCTCTATCCCTCTCTCTCTCCCTCTATCCCTCTCTCTCTGCCCCAGTTCCGACGCCCAGCTCCTCCCCCGCACCCTGCGTCGCCTGCGTGCCCTTCCTCTCTCTCCCTCTATCCCCCTCTCTATCCCTCTCTCCCTCTATCCCTCTCTCTCTGCCCCAGTTCCGACGCCCAGCTCCTCCCCCGCGCCCTGCGTCGCCCGCGTGCCCTTCAGTCACATTGCGCAGAAGGTCAGCTCTCGCTTCGGGGAGAAACGGCTGTGTGGAGGGCACAGGGGAGGACGTGGTGCCATGTGCACTGCTGCTCTGGCAGGAAACCGGATTTCCGCTGGAGGATTGCTTGATGGAATTCATGAGCGCCGCGGGAGCCGCCGGTGGGATGTGTCTGTGTATGTTTCTTCTTCGTCGTCGCCTCTCCTCCGCTCACGCTCGCTTTCTCATTCTTCCTCGCTCTCCACTATTCATATTATTCATGATATGGACCCGATTTCACACTGTGTACGCCACAAGCCAACGTTTCTCTGGACACTCCTAGATATGTTTGCTTTCTTGCTTTCGGGTATAGAGACTTCAACCCAGGGCAGTCACCTGCATTGCAAGAGTGGGGTGTGGGAGACGAGACCTGCAATTCCCCCCACTTCCCCCACAAATGCAGTGCGCGCAATTCCATACGGGATCATTCGAACCCACCCGATCACCTTTTTGGGTAACATTAGTGGCAGATGGCATTTTACCACATAAGAAAAATACACATTAATCTGCAGAACCATTACAGATGCAGGAAACTCATCTATTGGAGCTCTGTGGGGCAAAATGTATGCAAACCTCCTAATTTGCATATGGGTTGCACCAACAAAAGTGACTTCACAAAAAAGGACATTGCAAGGAGCATCAGCAGTCTTTGATACTTGGAAGCACCATGAAAGTGACTTTTCAATAAGTTGCCAAGTGTCAAATAACTTTATGGTGCCAAATGCCTACATTATATGGAGCAACTCTATGGTCATTAGGCTTTTTTACATAACAGCATGATATATTAACATACACTATTAAGTGAATCACTTACAGAGCTGCAGATAAAACACAGTGCAGCAGATAGACTTAACTGTATTCGGGCGCAGACGATAACTATCGAAATGAAATTAAAGTGTGTTGATAATGTGTACGATCCTTAACTGAGATTGCTTATCTAAATAGAACAGTTTTTAGCATGCTTCTTAACAGTTCCATGGACTGACATGCTCTGATTTCCAGTGGGAGCTGGTTCCACAATTTGTGGCCAAATACAGCAAATCTCCTGTCCCCCCCTGGATGCGAGTTTGGACCGTGGAATATAGGTCAGTAATTTGTCTCCAGAGCAAATTTCTCTCTATGGACAGTAAAAACACACCTTAGCAGTGAGATAGTCCGGAGCTAGCCCATTAACCCCTTAACTGCCATGACTTCCCCCACCCCCAGTGCCAAGGTCTTTTTTGGTGATTTCGGTATGTTGCCATTCAATGCCTTGTAACTTGTTACATGAGATATCTTGGCCAATAAAATGATGTACCAATAAGCCTGTGTTTTTTTCCTTGGTTTGTTGTGCTGAATTCCCAATTTTCCCGGCTTTCAAGAACAGGTTGAGTGGAAAGAAAAATAAAATATTTTGATATGGTTATCAACCGTTTTGTGAGAGGTAGGCGATTTTAGCCTTTTTTACAATAGGACATGCGTGGACGGAATGGAAGAAAGGGGTAGGAAAGCTGAATGGGAGGACAGAAAGGCATACATTTCTGAAAAGTAGACAAAATTCCAAGTTTAGGAAGGGGTGATTGGCGCAGGTCAGGCAACAACTATGTAGGGAAAACTTCCATAGTTTGGAGAAAAATCGGGAAAATATGTGGTGGGCATGGTTGGCCCGGTACAGGAATGGCTTCTGTGAATTTTGAGAAAAACAATGCTCAGCTACATTCCCCCAACTCTTCCAGTTAGGGAATCACACATTTTGTGTAATGTTTCACAAAACAAGCAATACCACACAGCAAAAACAGAGCCACCGTACATAGAAGTTTTATGCTTACGGCCTAAACAGACGTACTTAGCATGTGTAAATAAGGAAAACAAACGTGGTGAGGAAGGGCAAGCATACCTTTTTTGAAAGAGCAGAGGCAGAACATTTGAAGGGTAGGTGACTTGTGCAGGTTACAATAGTGTATAGTGCCTAAAGCAGTGACTAAATGTAGGTCACAATTAGGAAATTAAAGGGTTGTTTGACAAAGGGCAGCAGCAAATGGGTCAAAACGTTATGAAAACCAGGCAAACACAAGAAATCGTGTACCTTCCCGTGTTCCAACAGGTGTCTCGACAAAAACGGTACGTCACATGTGTGGGTGCACCTATCTGGCCGCAAAGGGAGAAGCCTAAAACACGGGTAACCCCAAGCCTTTCGGCACAGCAGATTTTCAGGTTTTTTGCTCATGGGGACAACCTACAGATTTGGGCCTTGGTTGTCGAAGCCACCAAGGGAAACAGGGAACCCCATACAATTCCGAAAAGAGGACACCCGTGGGAATCCACAAAGGCCTGACTTGCGCCATTGGCCCAGAATTTATTACCCAGAACCCCCAGCAAAGTCCGAAATGTGGTGAAAAATACACAATTTTCGCACATTCCACTCTGCTCACCCCCCGAAACAAGCCACCAGCACAAATGGCCTACCTTCCCGCGTTCCCACAGGTGTCCCAATAAAAACGGTACCTCACATGTGTGGGTGCACCTACCTGGCTGAAAAAGGGAGAAGTCTAAAACACGGGTAACCCCAAGTCTTTTGGCACAGCAGATTTTCAGGAGAGAGCCAGAGCTCCAGGTCGTTAGGGGGTCATATCCCTGGCCTTGGGCGCCTAACTCCCAGTGGGGGTGGAACGTCCGCAAGCGTAGGTGTGATTCCCAGGAGGCCTGGGACATTCCCCGTCCTTTCCCGGAGGGAGATGCTGTAACGCAGGCCAGCCAGAATACCAGGATAGTTGGGCATCACGTACCTGGACTTGGGCACCCATCTCCCATGTGGGTTGGCCATCCCCAAGTGCAGGGGCAGTACCAGGGACCCCCGGCAGGACCCCCATTCCTCCCCAGAGGTGACATCTGTAACATAGCACAGCCAGAGGTGCAGCCTGGACTTGCAGATGGTCAACCCACATGGGAGACATACGCTCCCAGGGAAACACCATGGTTTTGATGTCATGGGGGGGCAATTTGTGGCCTGCCCCTGCAATTGTGTCCCAGCCCACCAAAACATCTCCCCAGATGGCCCACTCCCGCACACACCACCAACACTTCAGCCCCAATCTCACCCACCCCACTGACAGTGTGCCCTAACCGTAGAATAATAAAAAACAGTACTCACATATCATTGCAGCTGCTCGCGTAGAAAAAGCTGTAAACAAAACAAAAAAACATTTGTTACCTACGGTCACCCAGCAAAAACAAATCATCACTACTACTCTCCGATCACAGCCCCCCTTTCAAGCCATCCCTGGTGGTCTACTGAACCTCAACCCCCAGTAAAAACACATTTGCCCATTCCTAGGGGCAGAAATCTGCCCCAGGGAGGGCTCCATGAGGTGCCCCCCATCCACTTAGGTTGGAGGGAGAGGGCCAGCCCCTTTCCATTACAAAATTCCCTGGTGGTTTAGGGTGACTCTAAGCCCCCTATAATACACCCTAGTCTTTTCTATTTTTGTTTTTGTTTACCCAACTTCCCTTTGGGCAAATGGGCACATACCCATCTGCACATTAGTGTGCACATCTGCCCCCAGGGTTCCCTAAAGCTACTGTCCCATCCATTGGGGGCCTGTCCCACGTTTTGTGGTGGCCCTCTCCCCGCCACTCCATATGGATGGGGGGCATTTTATGCAGCCCTCCCTGGGGTCAGATGTCCCTTCCTAGGAGCAGATATCTGCCCCCAGTGAGGGCTGCATGAGATGCCCCCCCCTACATTTTGGGTGAGGGGGAAAAGGACCACCCCACCTTTCCATTACAAAATTCCCCAGTGGTTTAGGGTGCCCCTCAGCCCCCCTAAAATGCAGCCTACCATTTTCAATTTTTTTCTTTCTTTGTTTACCCAACTTCCCTTGGCGCAGATGGGCACATTAGTGTGCCAATCTGCCCCCATGGTGCCCAAAGCCTACTGCCCCATCCATCGAAGGGCCTTTCCCATGTTTTGTGGTGGCCCTCCCCCCCCCACCCCAAATGGAAGTGGGGCATCTCATGCAGCCCTCCCTGGGGCTCCTAGGAAGGACTGTATGAGGTGCCCCCCCTCCATTTGGTTACCCGTGTTTTAGGCTTCTCCCTTTGCGGCCAAATCGGTGCATCCACACATATGAGGTACCGTTTTCGTTGGGCCACCTGTGGGAATGCGGAAGGTAGGCCATGTGGTGCTGGAGGCATGTTTCGGTGGGTGAGCAGAGTGGAGTGTGTGTGTCCCGACCTTATCCCCACCAAGGGCTCACAGGGCCCTAAGGACCTTATTTGGGTCCCCTCGGATGCCTTGGAGCCAGTCCTGGCGCTGTTGGCATAGGAGACGCTTGCTGGGACAGGGTTTTTATGGACAGAGGACAAGCATGGCCGCCCCCATACGGAATACTGGGGAACTGCATTCTGCGGTCTAGCTTTCAGGGTGGGGCCTGGGATACCGCCTTGCTATTTAAACCACGCCCGACTAAGGGCACGCGCTTCGCGTTATTCTGCCTTGCAGCGTGACGCTCATCAGATCCTGCCCTGCCATCCTTACCTGATCTGCAGCATCTATCGGCTTCAAAGTCATCCAAGGCAAGAACCATCGCCATCCTTACCTACTCTGCAGCATCCACCGGCTTCGAAGTCATCCAAGACAAGAATCATCGCCATCCTTACCAGCTCCACTGGTCGCCCGGTAGGCCGTCATCTTCAAGACATCTTTCATCCCGTCGGATTCCCGGGGAACATTCTTCTCCTGGTTGTCGTGACCTACAGAACAAAACAAAACCACAGGTTAGCCTCTTGCCAGGACGCTCCCAGCGCCGCTTGGCATTCTTCTTACCTATTCGAACCAGGTCTTCGGCTTCTACCGCAGCACTCGCCACCTGCAACGAGAAGCGGGAAAGACACTATTGCAAATTCAATTAAAGACTTTGCTTGCATCAAAAAGACATTGCTTTCGCCTGAAAGACTTACCTGAAAGAAGGAGTTGCAGCCGGCCTGAACTCTGGCCCTCTCCAGTGAAGAAACTCGGCGGAACGGTGCCACCTTTCGACGCGCCCCTGCCCAGCACGGCAGGACGGAGAGCGCACCTTTATAGAAAACACGGTGAGAGACATTCTCTGGGGAACTGCAAGGGGAACACGGAGATGGGTTGCAAGGAAAGAACCAAAGCTTATCTCCCCCTCCTATCTTCTAGAATTGGCCCTCGATTATCCAGATTCCAGGACAGGCAAAGGGTTCCTGAGCGCATCCCAGCTATTCGAGAGGCGCCCCCGTGGACCAACAAGGTGAGCGTTACAGTGTGAAAATGGTGTATTTTTCGCCACATTTCAGACTTTGCTCGGGGTTCTGGGTAATACATTCTGGGCCAATTGGCGCAAGTCAGACCTCTGTGGATTTCCACGGGTGTCCTATTTTTGGAAATGCATGGGGTTCCCTGTTTTCCTTGGTAGCTTCGACACCCTAGGCCCAAATCTGTAGGTTGCCCGCATGAGCAAAATTCCTGAAAATCTGTTGTGCCTAAAGGCTTGGGCTTACCCGTGTTTTAGGCTTCTCCCTTTGCGGCTAGGTAAGTGCACCCACACATGTGAGGTATGATTGTCTTCGGGACACCTGTGGGAACCTGGCAAGGTAGGCCATGTGGTTCTGGCGGCGTGTTTTGGTGGGTGAGCAGAGTCGAATGTGTAAAAATGGTGTCTTTATTGCCACATTTCGGATTTTGCAGGGGGTTCTGGGTAATAAGTTCTGGGGCGATTTGCGCAAGTCAGACCTCTGTGGTTTCCCATGGGTGTCTTCTTTTCGGAAATGCATGGGGTTCCCTGTTTTCCTTGGTGACTTCAACACCCTAGGCCCAAATCTGTAGGTTGTCCACATGAGCAAAATTCCTGCAAATCTACTGTGCCGAAAGACTTTGGGTTGCGTGTGTTTTAGCCTTTTGCCTTTGCGCCCAAGTAGGTGCACCCACACATGTGAGGTACCGTTTTCATCGGGACACCTGTGGGAACTCGGGAAGGTAGTCCATGTGGTGCTGGCAGCATGATTTGGTGGGTGAGCAGAGTGAAATGTGCGCAAATTGTGTTTTTTTCGCTACATTTCGGACTTTGCTGGGGATTGTGGGTAATACATTCTGGTGTTGATTCGTGCAAGTTAGACCTCTGTGGTTTCCCACAGGTGTCTTCTTTTTAGAAATGCATTGTGTTCCCTGTTTTCCTTGGTGGCTTCGACACCCTAGGCCCAAATCTGTAGTCGGACATTTCACTCTGGCCACCCACCGAAACACGCTGCCAACAACACATGTCCTACCATCCCACGTTCTCACAGGTGTCCCAACGAAAACAGTACCTTACATGTGTGGGGGTGCCTACCTGGGTGCAAAGGGAAAAGGCTAAACCACTGGTAACCCCCAATGGGTTTGGGGAGACAACCTACAGATTTGGGCCTGGGGTGTCGAAGCCACCAAGGAAAACAGGGAATCTCATACATTTCAGAAAAGAAGACACCCGTGGGAATCCTCAGATGTCTGACTTGTGCAAAACGCCCCAGAATTTATTGCCCATAAGCCCCGGCAAAGACCCACATGGGAGACGGGTGCCCAAAGCCAGGGACATGATTCTCAACCATCCTGGTATTGTGGCTGGCCTGCGTCACAGCTTCTCCCTCCGGGAAAAGACAGGGAATGTCCCGGGCCTCCCTGGAACAAACGCTGGGCATGAGGACGTTCAACCCACATGGAAGACAGCCGCCCAAGGCCAGGGATATCACCCCCTACAGCCCTGGAGCTCTGGCTGGATTGCATTACAGCTTCTCCCCTCTTTGAAAGGACGGGGACCTGCCAAGGCTCCCTGGGACTGCTGCTGCACTTTGGGATGGTCAACCCACATGGGAGATGTGTGCCCAAGGTCAGGTACATGATTCTCAACCATCCTGGTATTGTGGCTGGCCTGCGTTACACTTCTCCCTCTGGGAAAGGACAGGGAATGTCTCTGGCATCCCGGGAACATTCGCTGGGCTTGGGAACATTCAACCCACACAGGGCGTCAGCCACCCAAGGCGAGGGATATGACCCCATATCACCCCAGAGTTCTTGCTGGCCTGTGTTACAGCTTTTCCCCACCAGGGAGTCCCGGCAGTGTGCCAATACCTCCCTGAAGGGAAAAGCTATAACGCAGCCCAGCCAGAACTCTAGAACAGTTGGAGGTGATGTCCCCGGCCTTGGACATCCCTTTACCATGTGGGTGTACCATCCCCAAGCACAGCGGCAGCTCCAGGGAGCCCCGGCAGTGACCCCTTCCCTCCCCCAAGTGAAATTCTGTATTGCAACCCAGCTCACGCCCCAGGATACTCTGATCTGATGTCCCTGGCTTTGGACGGCTGTCTCCCATCTGGGTTCACAGTCCCCAAGCCCAGCAACATTTTCAGGGAGCTCCGGCTGGGTCCCCGACCCTTCCCAGAGGGAGAAGCTGTAACGCAGGCCAGTCAGAGCTCCAGGAAAGACGGAGGTAATGTCCCTGGCCTTGGGCGGCTGTCTCCATTGTGGGTTGTCCATCCCCAAGTGCAGTGGCAGTCCCAGGGAGCCTTGGCAGGGTCACTGTCCTTTCTGAGAGGGGAGAAGCTGTAACGTTAACCCAGCCAGAGCTTCAGGGTCGTAGGGGGTAATTTGCCTGGCCTTGGGCGGCTGACTCCCAGTGTGGGTTGAACGTCCCCAAACCCACCGGTGGTTCCCTGGAGGCCCGGGACATTCCCCATCCTTTCCTGAGGGGAGATGCTGTAACGCAGGCCAGCCAGAATACCAAGATGGTTGGAGATTACGTACCTGGCCTTGGGCACCCGTCTCCCATATGGGTTGACCATCCTCAAGTGCAGCAGCAGTTCCAGGGAGCACCGGCAGGACCCCCACTCCTCCCCAGAGGTGACATCTGTAACGTAGCACATCCAGAGGTGCAGCCTGGACTTGCAGACGGTCAAACCACTCCTGCCCACACCACCAACAATCCAGCCCCAGTCTCACCCACCCCACTGACAGTGGACCCTTACTGTAGAATAATAAAAAACAGTATTCACATAATGTTGCAGCTGCTCACGTAGAAAAAGCTGTAAACGAAACTACGGTCACCCCAGTAAAAACAAATCATCACTACTACTCTCCGATTACAGCCTCCCTTTCAAGCCATCCCTGGTGGTCTACTGAACCTCACCCCCCAGTAAAAGCACATTTGCCCCTTCCTAGGGGCAGAATTCTGCCCCCAGGGAGGGCTACATAATGTGTCCCCCATTCAGTTAGGTTGGGGGGAGAGGGCCAACCCCCTTTCCATTACAAAATTCCCTAGTGGTTTAGAGGGCCTCTCAGCCCCCACCCCCCCCCCCCTAAAATACACCATAGCCTTTTCGATTTTTGTTTTTGTTTACCCAACTTCCCTTGGGGCAGATAGGCACATTAGTGTGTCCATCTGCACATTAGTGTGCCCATCTGCCCCCAGGGTACCCTAAAGCTACTGTCCCATCCATTGGATGGCCTCTCCCACGTTTTGTGGTGCCCCCTCTGACCCCAAATAGAGGGGGGGGGCATCTCATGCAGCCCTCCCTGGGGTCAGATGTCCCTTCCTAGGAGCAGATATCTGCCCCCAGGGAGGGCTGCATGAGATGGCTCCCACTCCATTTTGGGAGGGGGGGAAAGGGCCACCCATCCTTTCCATTACAATCTGCCCCCAGGGTGCCCAAAACCTACTGCCCCATCCATTGGGGGCCTGTCAAGTAATGTCAAGGACGAGATACCTCATCCTTGGCAATTAAGAGGTTAAGACATTTGTACATCAGACAGGCCACTTTGAATGTAATCCTGTCTTCCACCATTAACCAATGGAGAGATCTGTATAGAGCCGAAACATGGCCACTCTTCCTCAGATGTCCAATCAGCCTGATTGCTGCATTCTGAGCCTGCTGTAGACTGATAACTTGCTTTGCTGGAATAACTGCCATCAAACTATTGCAGTAGTCAAGATGTGGGTTAGTCAGTGCCCCCACCACCACTGCATGGTCTTCCATCGGAATAAACGGAAGGACATTCCTCAGCATCCACAGTGAATGATAGACTATCTTCCTTGGCCGTTACCTGTGCTTCACTGCCCCAATTCTCTTGCCAAATATAGCCAAGGTTTTTGACTTTCTTAGAATACTGTAGTTCCTCGCCCAAAATCCAGGGGGCAGCCTCTGTCATTCTACCATCATTTTCCCCTTTGGGCCAAACAGTATTACCTCGATCTTAGGTGCATTCAGCTGAAGCTGATTACATGCCATCCATCTATTGATCTTTCCCATACACTGGTTGATTTTCACAAAAGTGTCCTCAATTTGTTGGGTTGTATTTTGTAGTGTGCCTCAACTGTCTGTTGAATAATAATAAAGTTGATTTGCCCAGGATAACACACTTTCGTTAAATGGCGAATCCAGTATGTGGACAATTTAAGCAAATGAACACATCTTCGCAGGTTTATTTGATATAGATATTTATTAAGGTTATGCTTTGCATTTCATATGCTAAAATAATACTTTATTTGTGGCAATGCCTTGGAAGCAAACCACATTTCATATTAAACTAGCCTTTCATAATAAACTAACTTTACACTATATACATCGTCATCGAAATATGTAGAGCAATAAGAGTATGCCTTTAGTTTTACTTTCTCCATCCTGTGTGCAAAGTCACAATAGCATTAATGTGAGCCTAACAAATTTCCCTTGAATTTTAAAGCCATAGTCATTATTTTATAAAGCATGCAACATTATAAAGTTATAAAGTAAGGCCTGGCTTTAAAACCCAAAGGAGATTTATTAGGCTAACGTTAATGCTATAATTTATGCACACTTCCCGCTTCTGATCACCCCCATTCACATTTCTTAAGTGACAAAAGTCCCTGCTAATAGTGCCCCCCCATCAGCGTCTTATGGCTCCCATTGTGATGCTCTGTTGGCACAGAGCATGTGTCACGTCCTCCGGAGAGCCGCTCAGCTGCCCTGGGCTCCGTCAGACTTTGTCCTAGCAGAGGGATACTTCTCCCGTTTGGCACCCTCAATGACAATGAAGGTGCCAAACAGGAAATTTGTCCTGCTGCCAGGTCAGTGAGGGTGGTGAGCAGGAACCTGCTCGGCACCCTCATTGTCCTGTCAGCAGGACACCTTTCCCGATCAGCACCCTCATTGTTAATGAGGGTGCTGAACGTGATATCATATGATATGATATGGCATTTATAACGCGCGTATACACAAGTGTTTCAAGGCGCGGAGAGGCAAGGGGGTGGGAACAAAGGGAGGACAGACAAGGATCCTACTAGGCCAGGTGTCATTCAGATCGCGCAAGTGCATGGGAAGGGGGGAAAGGAAAAGTGCGCAGGGGGAAGGGAGAGGGGAAAGTGCAGTACAGACACATATAACAGCCAGCATGGCAACTGTTAGGAAGTGCAGACGTAAGTGCTGGTAGGGGGACTGAAGGGATACAGAAAAACGCTCCCCAAGTGCTGGGGTTGCCAGGGAGGCAGTGCAGGTGGGTAATTGATGGGGCCTGGGCCAGAGATCAGAAAGGGTGGCCAGGTAACCAGTGCAATTTCAGTCAGGAATTCAGCAAGGGAGGGGAGGAGAGAAAGCAGAAGCAAAGAGGAAGGTTTTGAGGTGTTTCCGGAACCGGAGATGGTTCTCCTCGAGTTTCAGGGAGGCAGAAAGGCTGTTCCAGAGAGAGGCCCCTGCCGAAGAGAGTGATCTGCCACCAACTCGTTGCTTGGAGAAACGACTGACACTAAGAGAGTTGGAGGCAGATGGGCGAAGAGCTCGAGAAGGAAGATATTTAGCAAGAGAGAGTTGAAGGTATTGCGGCCCCAGGCCCCAGAAGGCCTTGTGTACAATGCAGAGGGTTTTGAACTTAATCCTCGCAGCCACTGGGAGCCAGTGCAGAGATTTTAGTCCTGGAGAGATACGATCCCTGCGCTTGAAGCCAAGGACAAGTCTCGCAGTCCTGTTCTGGATAAGTTGCAGAGGACGGAGAGTGGAGGCAGGCAGTTTTAGATAGAGGCTGTTACAGTAGTCAAGCTTCGAGAGGACCAGGACTCTGGAGACAGTGAGCTTCTGGGGGAAGGAGGGGAGGAAAGGAAGAATACCTCTAAGGAGGTGCAGCTGGTAGTGTGACTTCTTAGAGACGTCGGAGATATGTGAGAGGAGAAGGAGAGTGCAGAGTCGAAGATGACCCAGAGGTTTTTAGCTTTGCAGGTGGGAGTGGGAGGAGGACCAAGAGAGGCCGGCCAGAGAGCTGCAGGGAAGGAGGGAGTTGGTGTGCCGATGAGTAGAATCTCAGTCTTACTGACGTTAAGGTAGAGGTCGTTGGCGGCACACCATTCCTGGATGGCAGACAGACAGTCAGAGATGAGGGAAGGAGAGGAGGAGGCCGAGGGTAGCCTGAAAATGAGCTGGGTATCATCCGCATAGCACTGAAAGTTGGGACAGAGAGCGGCGATGCGGTGGGCAAGGAGTGCCAGGTATTGGTTGAACAGCCAGGGAGAGAGGTTAGATCCCTGGGGGACACCACAAGTAGAGAAAAAGATGCCAGAGAGGAAGGACCCAAGTTGGACCTGGGAAGGTCGGTCGTAGAGGAAAGAAGTCAGCCATGCTAGAGCCTGACCAGTGATACCCAGGTTATCACGGAGACGGTTGAGCAGGATGGCATGGTTGACAGTGTCAAAGGCAGAAGAGAGATCAAGCAAGATAAGAACGCAAGGGGTGTTAGGGTCGAGGTTGGTGAGCAGGTCTTCACAGATGTTCAGGAGAGCAGTTTCCGTTCTTCTGGCAGCTCTGAAGCCAGACTGATGGTCATGAAGACAACCAACAGATTCAGTGTGGAGATTGAGCTGGGAGATGGCCAGTTTCTCCAGGAGCTTGCCCAGGAAGGGAGTGATGGAGATTGGGCGATAGTTAGCCGGGCAGGAGGGGTGGACAGAGGGTTTCTTAAGAAGAGGGTGCACAAGGGAGTGCTTCAGGGGGGAAGGGAAGACTCCAGTGGCGAAGGAGTGATTGCAGAAATCCGCCAGGGCAGGAGCCAGGGAGTCAATGTGATCCTTGATAGTTGTGGAGGAACAGGGGTGAACCTGTTTCGACGAGACTTTCATAGATCGCACTTGTCTAGAAACCTCGTCTGGAGAGAAAAGGGGAAAGGCCGAGAAGGAGGGAGGAGGGGTGGCTGCAGAAGAGCCAGGGGAAGAGCAGGGAATAGCTTGATGGGGTGAGAGGGGGAGAGTGAGGACAGGATGTCCTGAGTTTTTTAAATGAAGTGAGAAGCCAGTGCCGTGCAGAGGGCCTGGTAAGGGACAGGAGAGGTAGAGACTGTGGCAGGATTGGCCAGTTCCTTGCAGATTTTAAAGTGTTCAGCCGAGTTGTTAGATGCCGCAGAGATGCGGGTTTGGATATGGGCTCTCTTCTTGGTGAGAACGGAGAGTCGGTATTGCCTTTGCAGCAGGCGGCAGGCCAGTTTGTCAGAGGATGAATTTGAAGCACACCATTTCCTCTCGGCAACCCTACACTTGTGTTTTAGGGTGACGAGGTCTGCGTCATACCAGGAGTTACACTTGGCTTTGGGCTTCAGGCGGATTCTCATGACAGGGCAAGGATATTGAGAGTATCAGATATAGAAGAGTGGAGCATGGAGAGGGCTGTGTCAGGGTGAGAGTCAGTCAGGGGGGCGAGGGGGTGAGAAGGTGGCGGCGAAAGCCTCAGCTGACTCGCGCTTCATGGGTCGGGTGACCGAGAAGGTGGGTGGCAGTGACAGAGGTTGCTTGGCCTGCTGGGTAGGGAGGGTGAGGTGGGAGGATAGGAGAAAGTGGTCACTCCAGGAGAGAGGAGTGGAGAGAGGGACAGAGAGGGGAAGGTCTGAAGAGATCAGAACATCGAGAGTGTGCCCTGCAGAATGAGTCGGGCCAGAGGGGAGAATGGTGAGTCAGAGAGAGTCGCAGAGGTCGCAAAAGAGTTCAGAGGGGGGACAGGAGGCATCCAGGTGGATGTTGAAGTCTCCAAGAAGGAGGAGTTGAGTGGTTGAGGCCAGGAGTGAGGAGGAGAGGTCCGCCCACTCAGAGAGGAAGGAAGAAATCTGACAGGTGGCCGGTAGATAGTAGCCACAGTAAGGGAATGGCTAGGCGAGAGAGAGAGAGCCTGCAGACGAGGCATCCAAAAGAGGAGTAGGCCTGCGTAGGAATGACAGAGGCAGGAATCCACTCAGGGAAGATAAGGGATTCGCCACCACCAGAGCGGTTGGGCCTGGGCGCAGAGAGGATCTTGTAGCCATCAGGTAGGAGTGTGTCAAAGCTGGTGACAGAGCTGGCCGTTAACCATGTCTCAGCGAGACCAAGGACATCGAGGTCAAGTTCTTCAAGAAGGCGGCAGATATCAGAGGAGTATTTGACAGCGGAGCCGGAGTTAAGAGTGGCAATGTGGAGAAGGTTGCCCTCCTTGAAGGACTTCCGGGGAGGGGTACAGATCAGAGGTATGCCCTGCGGAAGTGTAGAGAGCGCCCGAGAGGGGGCAGAGAGGGAGGGGGAAGGCAAGGTAGCCAAGGAAGGGGGGAGGGGACAGCAGGAGAAGAGAGGAAGTTGATGAGGAGCAGAAAGCGTCTATCAAAGAGATGAAGGTTGGCCTGAGGGCCTTGGACCAAGACGGTCCCATTAGAGTAGACATTAATGATGACCTTAGAGGATACGAAGGATGCCAGGAGGGCGTGCCAACGGGTACCACCATTAATGGGAGAAGAGGAGAAAGGAGAGAGAGCAGAGACCATATGAGGGGTCCATAGATCTGGTGAAGGAACGACAAAGTGGATGTCGGTGAGAGTTTCCTTGGAGGAGGCACTGATGTAGGTGTCAGCGATAGGGAGGCCTGGGTTGGAGACCAGGATGTCCTTTTTAAACTTTTTCCTACTAGACTTAGTGAGGAGAGCAGGATAGTCAATAGAGAAAACGTTTGAAAAGATAGGGGAGACAGAGAGCACCATAGAGTAGGTGGGAGAGGAGGGGGGTCTAAGGGGTAGACAGACAAGACAGAGAGAGTCAAGTGCGCAGGAGTGTGGGACAAGACGACGGCACTTAGGAGGCGAGTGTAAGAAAGGCACCGGACATTCTAAGACATGTAAGAAGACAGGAAAGAAGACATACCTAAATTTGAGAAGCCTAAAGAGGGAGAAAAAGGCCTAGGTTTCATGATGCAGTTATAGTGGTGGTACCGATACAAGCAATTTAACGCCACCTAAGTTTGAGAATCCTAAAGAAGGGAGAAAAAGGCCTAGGTTTCCCAATGCAGTTATAGTGGTGGTACCGATACAAGCAATTTAATGCCAACTAAGTTTGAGTATCCTAATGAGAGAGAAAAAGGCCTAGGTTTCACAATGCAGTTATAGTGGTGGTACTGATACAAGCAATTTAACGCCACCTAAGTTTGAGAATCCTAAAGAAGGGAGAAAAAGCCCTAGGCTACATAATGCGGTACTAAAAGCAGGCTGATTTTTGCAAGTAGAACAGCAGGGGTTAACAGCTAGTGAGCGGAAGGAGGGGTGAGCAGGAAGTTGAAAGGAGAGCAGTGTCCCGCTCCCATATGTCTCAGTCTGGCTAGTGAAAGAGCCACTGGGGGGCAAGCTGTCCCCCCTGCTTCCCCACTCGCTACGCCACTGCTTCAACCTCCCTCTAGGACTTTGGCACTCTCATCTAATTCTGAACATTTACAGTCAGCAGTGCAATGCTCAGGACGGTTGTAGAAGATGCTACTTTTCACCCCTGCGTGCCATGCCAAAATACCAATTCCAATTTGTAAGCTGCTAATCCAATATTTGTTCTCTTCATCTGAGACTTGTACTTCTGAATGCATAATGGTCAATCGCAAGCCTACAAGTCTCATAATATCTGCTTTATTATTATTCAACAGAGAGCTCTAGCACACTACAAAATACAACGCACCCTGAAAAGGAATGCAAAGGACAGACATTTTCAAGAAGGAAAAAGGATACACTCTGGATGCTGACAGGAGGGTAGCCGGTAAAGTAATTAATCGCAATAGTTCAAGGATACTTGGATTCAGCACAAAGAGAGCAACGGGTTGGAAAATGTCACTAGGGGCCTTCGGAGAAGGACCAGGACGACAGAACCACAATGTACCTTGTGCTTGTATATGTTCTTGGTGCTCGATGGGGTCGAGTCGGTTTCAGAGCGCTTTGCAACTCCTGCGACAGCGTTCAAGATGGGAGACAGCTGAAGGTATCAGGCGGCAGGCAAGTCGGTGAGCGAGGCCGAATGGACGGCTGCAGGCTTGTCTACACGGGTCAGGAATCGTCTCAGTGCTGGTTGGCAGGTCTGAAGCACTGTTCGAGGTGTCTCGGACGACGTTAGCGACTGCGGCGTGACAACAGTCAGCTGTGCAGTCGGTTACAGCTAGAGGGGCTTGGCTAGCTTGAAAATGTCCTTTAAGGCAGATGCTGGTTAATGCTTGTCGATGCACTCCTCCTTGCAACTTCACTGGGCTTGTGTCGTCCTTTAAGGCAGTCGGCCCAAAGCTGAGGAGAGTGCTGCAGGCAACAGCCTTATCCTTGTTTTGGTTCAGAGACTCTCTGGCACTTCCCACCAAGGAAGCTTGCTTGCAAGGCCTAGCAGGGCATGCTGTCTGCTGTCTTGTTACCGGTTCTGGAGCTGCTGGAGGGTCCGCTGGATTCAGGATCTCCCTCTGTTTCCTCGGAGATGTTTAGGGAAGGGATCTTGCTTCCCTCTTTGGAAATCCTGGCCTTCCTTCACTGGCGGAATCTGTAAATCAGACTGTACCTTCAGCCAGGGTCCAAATGGGTTCTTCTTGTAACTCCTTGCAAAGTCTTCAGATGATCTGCTCAAAATAGGGGATCAGCCCTCCTTTAAAGCCAAATGGGTCACAGTGATTGGTGTAGGCTAATCCTACCTTAGTAAACCAATCCTGGGTCCCCACCAACAACCATAACCAGACTGCTTTGCAACAGAAAAGGTAAAGGGTTGAAAACATGTAATACTAAATCCCACCCATGTGCCTGTCTTTTGTGGATCAAAGCGTCTCTCTAGTTAATGGAACTCTCTGTGGTTCCTGATTAAAGCGGGAGGTCGCCCTTGAAGCTGTAGCAAGAACATACTTTCTGTCTCCTGCAAACCACATTCTCGTACCTTCTGAATGGGGTCCATCTTGCGGGGGTTGCCTAGTGTAAACACATAGTCCCAGACATAACAGCTCACTGTAATTGATACTTTAGGGCAGGAGCTGGCTTCAGGTTGACGCAGTGCATATGAAAGGGGTGTTGGGGTTTCCTGTCTCCTGTGTTTAGCTCTGCAGCCAGGCCCCATGTTGGCCTGTTTGATGTATACTCTATTAGTAGATGAACTATGTTAATTTGCTGCTACCATTTGCAGTGCTTACACAAAAGGACAGGGCAGTTCCATGGAGCCTTTGATAGTTAATCAGGCTGGCCGCGGCTGGAGGAAGGCTTTGTCCTGCCCTTCTGAGATGCCTTGATGTACTCTTGGCTGTCATATCCCAACTCAATATGACAGGTGGGACGGCACCTGTAGGCTGTGTCCACTCAGAATACACAGGTCTATGTGTTTGTCATGTGGTGAGCATAGGAAAATGTGTGCAGATTAGCCCTACACATTTTTTCTGGAGATTCATCTACCATCATTCAATTGCTTTTAACATTTAAAAAATAGAAACAGGCGAGCGCACACCCACCGTGCAGATGGTCGAATTCCTCACACATATATACCAGTTTGGACAGCTGCAACAAGTATGTGTAACTTGTATTCAGGTTCCTGTGCCGAGTCTACTGAAAGTGTCTGCTTGTTGAAATGTGGGTTGCTTGTGCATGTAATAACTCTACTTTCAGGGAGTGTCCTGTTCTAAAGCTTAGTTAACAGAAGACTTGGCAGTGCTGCAGAGTCTTCTGAAAGCTGCCTGCTCACTTGTGCAAGCCCCTGGGTCTGGGGACAGCGCTCTGGCAATAGCACTGCTCCATCTTTTTCCGGCCCATTTCCTGTGCTGCTGAAAGGGGATTTATACTACACATAAATATCACAATGTAAACAATACCTAAAAAAGTGTAAACAGCTTCAGAATTGCTACATGGGATAAAACATATTTTATCCAGAAACTGTCATAAGATATACCACAAGTGGCCATTTCCTATTACGGAATAGGAAGGTTTTCAGGTCCGTCCTGAAAGATAGAAGGTGTGGACAAAGGCAGAGTGCTACTGGCAATGAGTTCTAAAGAGGAGGAGTATAATATTGTTTATTTAATTAGAATTTGTGTTCAGTGCTGGTCCTACACTGGGGGTTTCGGAGTGCATTACAAGGTTCAAAGGTTAAAAAGTTAGGAGGTGAAACAGAAGTTACAAAAGGTTTTCAGGACAAGATATAGATATTAGGATACAAAAGTGGTAGCAGGGGACATGAAGGGACGGTGCTATGTGTGGGGAAACAGGCATGTTTTGAAACTATTTCTGCAAGTGGTGATGGAGGGTTTCACTGCGGATGTGAAAAGGTAGGATGTTCCATGCCCGGGTAAGTGTTTGCTTTTCTGTGCATGTTAGTTTGCAGAGTGGAATATGTAGGAGATGCTGGCTTGTTTGTCTGGTGTTTGTGTGGGTGATGGGTTTGAGTTTGAAGTTAAAGTAATATTGGGTTCTGTGATGGATGGCTTTGTAAACAATACAGGGCCTTTGAAGGCAATTTTTGGGTTACAGGGCGCCAGTGGAGAAGGGTGAGAGCTGGGGTGATGTGTGAGGGTCATGTTAATTAAAATCGTAATTTGATGGTGGGGAGCCGTTACCTGTACACTTTAAAGTAAGCCGGTCCAAGCCAGCAAATTTTGGTCATTTGCACTGCTGGATGCAAATGTAAAGGGCAAAAGGCAGCCTACAAGTGTGTCCACCACCTTTATCCCATCACATTTGCACTCTGTGGTGCGAAGTGAGTAAACGCTGCCTGGCATGCGAGGCAGCATTAACGATTGATTATGAGCGACGCTTGCCATGCTCACATGGCAATAGGTGCTCACAATTACAATTAAACGCTCTCTGACATGCTTGAATGTCAGGAAGCATTTAACTTTCATATGTGAGCACTGCTTACCATGCGTACATGGTAAGCAGTGCTCAAACAAAATTAATGTCAGACAGCATTTATATGTATTTGTAAACACCACCTGCCATGTGAGTATGGCAGGCATCAGTTACAATGGATCCCTATGGGGTCTGCCTGCTTTATGCTGGTGCATAAAGCTGGTGGACCCCATAGGGATCTCCAGCATTTGCACTGGCATGACAATCCATACCGGCACAAATGCTGAAACGTTAGTATGGCAGAGAGGACGGAGGTGGCGGAAACGCAAGTTGCATTCCGCCCCTCCTCCCGCCATACAAATGATTGAAAATAGTGGGTAACGTTAATGGAAGGCATAAAAGCTTTATTCAAAGCTTTTATGCTTTCCATGAACATTATGCCCCCATTGAACATAAGCCCTTGAATGTTTGGCTAGGTGGAGGATGAGTCTGGCTGCTGCGTTTTGTATGGCTTGCAGAGACCAGTGAGGAAAGCATTGCCAGAGTTCATCTTGGGGAGGGCTAGTGCTTGGACTGCAGGGCTGAAGTCATCGGGAGGAAGGATGTGTCTGATCTTTCATAGGAGGTGTAATTGTAGGTTGCATGTTTTGGTGAATATGTGTGTGTCGTCTGCGTATTGGTGGAAATAGATGCTTTGTTTAGTGTCTGTCCTATGGATTCAACATATAGATTGAAGATGGATGGAGACAGGCAGGTTCCTTGCAGAACCCCGTACTTGACTAGGGTTGGGTCATATTGAAAAAGGGGCATGGAGACAAAGTGTGTCCTGTCAGTAAGGAAGAGGTGAACCAGTTGAGGACAGTGCCTGAGAGTTTTATCCTGTGGGACAGGATCTTGAGTAGAATGGTATGGGTGATGGTGTTGATTGCTGTAGAGAGGTCAAAGAGTATGAGTAGTGCTGTCTGTCCTTTGTCAGTGATGTTGTGGAGGTCATTGAGGATGTGAAGTGTTTTGCGGCCTAAGTTGTGTTTCCAGGACGAAAGCCAGATTAGAAGGGGCTGCGTAGTGGTTGTTTGTGGTGATGTTTCGATGCAATTGGGTAGTGACGAAGAGTTCCATGATTCTGGAGAGGTATGGCAGGATAGTTATGGGGCAGGAATTCTCTGGGCGTGTGGGTTCGAGAGATGTTTTTTTGAGGAGGGGTGAGATTTGTCCAGTTTTGAGAGCAGAGGAGATTGTACCATGTGTGAGAGAGGGGTTGATGATATTGGGCAAGTTGGGAGTGAGGGTGGTGATGCAATTGGAAGCGGTTTGAGGTAGACGTGTATCATCTAGGAGGTGCAGCTTTTTTGTTTTGGCAACAAGGGTGATGAGCGTTTCTGTGTGAATGGGGTGATATATTTTGGGGTGGGAGACCAGGGGTGGCTTGCCTGGTGTGTATTTTGGAGTTGAAATAGTCCATGACGGAGTTGCATACTGGTCTGTGCTCAATAAATATACGAATGTTAATAATAATAACAATAATTTCTGTGAGCAGGTGCAGAGTGGCAGTTGAGAAGAATAGAAGAATGCAGGTGTATGCAATTAGTTGTTTTAGTGGAGTGTTGTGCTAGAGTTGGATTTGAATGTTGTTTTTGTGCTCTATATGAGGCATGTTTTGTGGCAAACACGGGCTGACAGGGAACAAAGAATGAAAAAAGAGAAAAGATAATGGCAAGAACCCGTAGCTCTGTCAGCGGTTTGCTCTGGGCGCGTGGATGCCCTGATAATAGGACAAACCTTGCTACACGTTTTTTCTCTTTTAGCTTTTGGAATCTCAAGTCTTAAAACATTACCATTGCAAGTCAGCACCTTGATGCCCAGTGCCTTGATGCCTCTGGGTTTAGTGCGCTTAATAAATGCAAATAAATAAATAAATAAGTCACACACATGCCTCTAGAGTTCTGAAGCAATATTGTGTTCTTTGGGAATAAAGCTACAGCGCTTCCGCATTGAGCATGAAAAAGGATTCCGTAAGTTAAAAAATCCTATTCATCCACAAGCCACTTAAGAGGCTAATGTGACAATACAGACAGTACGATTTGGCTTAATATGATATTTTTAACATGCTTAATACCCAGAGGTTTCGAAGCGCAGACCCGGGGATCGAACCTGTGTTGCTCCGTGTCGTTTTGCTTCCAAGGCGAGCACGTTGCCGCTGAGCTATCATCCCAAGACAGGATATGTTTGCAGCACATACATGCATGAAGCGCCTAACATTGCCCTTTTTACGAGTTGTGAATTATTGGAGAAAATGCATTGATGAAGTGTGGACATCCCCATTATTCCCTTGTACTCTTCCTCATCACATGACTTATCTTTAAAGGAACCCCCCCCCCCCCGAATCATATATTTTGTCAGGGGGGAAAAAAACTCTAGCATATGTTTTAATTTCTTACCACGGAGCTTCCTGATCGCCCCAAAATGTTGACATGGCGGACAGGCCCCAAATGCCAAATGCCGGAGCGTTGTAAGTAGCATGAAAGGGGGCAGGGGTGGGAATTTGAGGGATAGGGAACACCAGGCGTGATCTGTGTCCCTCTTCCTATTCCTTACAGTTTAAGGAGACCCAAGGGGCAGCTAACACCAGACAACTACACCAATGGAGATAAAAAAACAACAGAGACAGAATCGCCCTATTTTTCATACTCCATTCGCGTAGGACAATCCGACGTGACTATTTCTCCCTCTCCCCCATTGGCTGAAAATCAAAGGTAAGTAATACCTGAAATCAGCACGTGGGCCTAAACGTGTGTATCTAACTCTGCACCCTGTAATGCAGTGGTCATCAAACCTTTTTGGCCGGGGCCCCCCTGAGCAAAGTTTGGGCAGGTCGGGACCCCCCAGAAATGCCAAATGGACAGTATATATTGTGCGCCGTCACCTGCTCCCATCACAGTCGCTGGGATCCCTCATCCCACTCCTACCCTGTCCCTGGTCTCTCCCCACCTCATCACACACCCTGGGCTCTTCCCACTGTGCTGCCCACCACTATCCCATGGTTCCCACCCATTGTGCTCCACCATAGTCCCTGGGTTCCCCCATCCCGTTCCCAACACAGTCTGAGGGCCAGTGGCGGCTGGTGATTTTTTTTTAAGTGGAGGAGCATAACTATTTCCCCCAAAAATGCCATAGCGACCGGACATAGTGAGGGAGCCCGAACCAATAAAAGGGGGATGCAAGGGGGGTTCCCCCCTGTGAATGTTTTTTAAATAATGGGTTAAAATGTTGCATTGTAGAGCATACTTTTAACAAAAAAAATTGGTAAATACCCAAACAGTTTGCAATTGGTGCTGGGGGGCCAAGGGGGCAGGCATGACATTTTTTACTGGACATCTAGGATAGATGTCCAGTAAAAAGATACCATCCCTGTCCCCAGGGCCCCACTGGGCCTAACACAATCAACATGATTATGTGTGTATGCAAGGCGCTGCACATTCATACAGCAATCACTCTATCATTCACACGAGCATCCATCACCATACAATAAAAACAATGAACATACCTTCTGCATTGGCCTGCGTGTGGGTGCTGAAATGCCCTTCTCCAGGCTGCTCTGTCCGTATGTGCGAGGAGGCGCAGGAGCTCCCCCTCGGACATACAGACATGCAGTGCCCCAGCCAGCATTTCCAATGAGCTATGCAATGGCGAAGCAAAGCGCCCCAGCACTTGTATGGCTCAGTGAGCATGTGCGGCTGGGGAACTAAACTGAACTGTCAAAGGGAAACAGTGTTTCCCTTTGACAGTTCAGCCAGCTCAGGAGCACTCCATCAGCTGGAAAAAGCAGCTGAGGGAGTGCTCACTGTTTCACTGGGCAGGCTCCTTAGCTCCTCAATAATGGGTGAGGGGCCACTGGGTGGGCGCTCCCTCGCCATTATGGATCAGCCGCCAGGCTCGGACTGGCCTATAGGGCAATGCCTGTAACAAAAATGTAAAATGCTAGTGTGGGTGCAGTCAAAATGGGCCACCATTTTGGCCAATGTGGTCCAGTTTAATGAGTTACTTAACTATGCAGTAAGTAATTTTGACCATTGTTGCTGAATATATCACAATTTACTTACATTTTAGCACAAAGCACCCCCTTGAGTACTATTAAAACAGTGGGCCTCATTACAACCCTGGCGGTAGCTGTGCACGAATGGGCAATTACCGGGTCATGCCGAGTTAGGTGGACCTGATAATTGCCCTTTCGCGGGTGCCGGTATCAGTAGTTCCCATTCCCATTTGAGCCCCATAGGGCTCAATGGGAATGGGGCGCTCGGATGCACCAGCACCGTTAATAACGGTGCCGGTGTAACCAACGAGCTGTGCTCGCGGATGCTGCACGGCCTGCCAGTTCAGACCTAGCGGCTGTCAGGCACCCGCGAGCAAAACTCTTACTATGGTGGTACGTTAGCAACGGTGCCGGTAGCTTACTGACACCATTGTTACCGTACCGCCATAGTTGTAATGAGGCCCAGTCTGTGACTAAAGGAATGAATATCCATTTACAACTGTGGGCCACGTTTTCATTGTTGCCCGAGACAGTTTCATGCTTCAGCCCGACCATGTGAGCCACCCCTGCCCATTTCTTCCAATCAAAAAAAAAAAAAAAGATTTTTTATATTTCATGCTGAGCTCTCAGGGCCCCCCAGGGATGGACCCGCGGACCCCTGGGGGGTCGCGCCCCACAGTTTGAATACCGCTGCTGTAATGTGAAGCAACAGTGTGAACCAAATGGCGCTCCTCTTTCATCCAAGAGTGTAATTCCTTCTGCTTCAGCTGCGTCGATCTGCTCCTCACTAAGGTGCGGAAGCGGAAACACGTGTGACTCAATGAGCCACTGTCATGGCAACACCCAGCCACCTTCATAAGGAGGCAGCAGGGTCGGACTGGGCCATAACATTGTCTCGGGCACCAATAAAAAAGTTGCGCACCGTTGCAAATGGCAATTCATTCCTTTTGTGACAAACTGTTTGAATAGTACCCATGGGGGCGTTTTTTGATAAAATGTGATGCAAATTGTGCAATTTAAAGAATATTTATTCAGCAACACTGGTCAAAACTACTAGCCGCATGGTGAATTAACTCCTCAAACGGACTCAAATTGGCCAAAAAAGTGGGCCACTTTGACCAAAAAACTGGGCCACACAGCATTTATTTTTTTGGTTCGGCCCTGGGCTTATTGCCCCCCATAGGGCTCAATGGGAATGGGGAAGGAGCAAATAACGGTACAGCTAATAGCGGTACCATTATTTGCCCTGAAGTCCCTCAGCGGGTCCCTTCCTTAACGTGTGGACTGGCCACACGTGAAGGACGGGACCCACTGAGGGACCTCGTAGTATGGTGCTAAGGGATTACCGGCACTGGTGCCCTTACCGGTGCCGGTAATCCCTTAGCGCCATCCGTGTAATGAGGCCCTAAGAGTGTTGTGTGGAAGGCCTCTTGGACTGATAAATGACCATTGCCAAATCCTCAGTCAAACCTTTACTGTGGTGTCCCCTCTTCTCTCAGCTTCCATTCGTGCAAGTGCGACCAGTCCAATGCGCTCCTTCGAGAGGCGGAGGCTCCAGAGGGCAAGGATATTTTGGTGAGTCATAGTCCGGTTCCACTGCCATTTTCCTGAGCAGGGGGAATTATGGCATTTGCATCCACAGTGGAACCACCAACAGTATCAAGGTTCCCACACTCTGGATTGTTAGCAACATATCCCACAGGGGGTAATGCAGGAGTAGACGTTGAAGCAGGCAGTCAACCCGAACCTAGTGAGTAGGAATATCATCTCTCTAGTGTGACTCTCTAGCGTAGTCATGAGCCTGGCTGCAGAATCAAACGTCCATGGGACCACTGCTAGGGCAACAACATGTATGTGCCATCCATGTATGGACACTATGTCCACATGACTCTGAAGATAGAATATTTCCATTGCATCTATGGAAATGTGACCTCATGCAATATGGAGATCCACCTTTCAGGGCAGCCCAGGGCCATGCAGTCAACTAAAACCCCTTCTGCCCACATGCATCCCCAGAACTCCCAAAAGTCATTGAGCACACACTGAAAACAACCAGTGCCAATAACTGGCCTGATCCATGCAAATGTCACATGAGCAACGCATCTGCCAATCGGGGCCAACATAAATGGCAGGCCAAGTCCTCAATTCTCCTTGCCCTAGTCCAAACTCACCAGTGCTGTGTGCTGGCCCTGACAAATCACATCCTGCAAGGTGTGTACACTTCAGAGGCATGTGTACCAATGATTGCGTAGTCATCCTCCTGCACCTCGACGCACCGTACTCCCATTAACCTTTGGTCGGCAGCCTCAAAAATGCATGCGAGTCTTCCTAGGGCATGCCAACTGCTCTCACCAGCCAGACTGGCTCCACCCCAACATTAGTGGCCACTGACGACACCACTGCCGACACTGCCGCCGATGCAGCGCCATCACCTGCGGCCACCACAATTGGCACTGCTGCTGCAGCTCCATCTGCTACCAGAACCACCAGCCTGCAGGTTCCTTCTGGAGACCAGGATCCTGTTGGATGCAGCAGCAGCCACCCATGGGGTGACAACCACTCTGCTGACTCCTCCTTCCACCTCCTCACCTGTTCCATCAATTCAGTGTCACCACCGGCAGGGCACAGACATAGGAACGTATGATGGCGGCATTGGACAAGTCGATATTGGTGGTCGGGGGACACATAGCTGCGCGACACTCCAAGCCCTGTATGCTACCCTAACAGCGTGCCGCAGTACAATCTTGGGGCGGGATCTGGAGCAGGCTGAAAATAACAGTGAGCAGCACCAGGAGCTCATTGAAAACATTGCAGAAAAGCATCTATTATACCATATAGCAGGCCATTAGGAATGCTGTGTATGGCTAGGGCAGTGGACAGGCAGTACCACCTCCTCTTTGCAACAACAGCATCAAAGACAGTGGTGGGGCAGAGGGTCAGAGAGCTGACGGAGGCTATATTGCCAGGCACAGAGACTATGCAAAGGGCACTGACATTGCAGCATATCCGAGGGCAAGGGTCTGGAAGATTGACTTCTGCAGGGTCACTGACTGGCAGCCCCTGTTGTCTGCCCCAACACTCTGTGGCATGCACACAAACAGAGCAATTCTGCATGCTGAAATGGGCATCTAAATGCGACTGCAGTACATGAGACACTTATGCTATGGACAAGGGAGGTGGGAGGGCAGGTGTATTGCGGACATGAGACACTTATGCTATGGACAAGGGAGGTGGGAGGGCAGGTGTATTGCGGACATGAGACACTTAGGCTATGGACAAGGGAGGTGGGAGGGCAGGTGTATTGCGGACAAGGGAGATGGGAGGGCAGGTGTATTGCGGACAAGGGAGGTGGGAGGGCAGGTGTATTGCGGACATGAGACACTTAGGCTATGGACAAGGGAGGTGGGAGGGCAGGTGTATTGCGGACATGAGACACTTATGCTATGGACAAGGGAGGTGGGAGGGCAGGTGTATTGCGGACATGAGACACTTATGCTATGGACAAGGGAGGTGGGAGGGCAGGTGTATTGCGGACATGAGACACTTATGCTATGGACAAGGGAGGTGGGAGGGCAGGTGTATTGCGGACATGAGACACTTATGCTATGGACAAGGGAGATGGGAGGGCAGGTGTATTGCGGACAAGTGAGGTGGGAGGGCAGGTGTATTGCGGACATGAGACACTTAGGCTATGGACAAGGGAGGTGGGAGGGCAGGTGTATTGCGGACATGAGACACTTAGGCTATGGACAAGGGAGGTGGGAGGGCAGGTGTATTGCGGACAAGGGAGATGGGAGGGCAGGTGTATTGCGGACAAGGGAGGTGGTAGGGCAGGTGTATTGCGGACATGAGACACTTATGCTATGGACAAGGGAGGTGGGAGGGCAGGTGTATTGCGGACATGAGACACTTATGCTATGGACAAGGGAGGTGGGAGGGCAGGTGTATTGCGGACATGAGACACTTAGGCTATGGACAAGGGAGGTGGGAGGGCAGGTGTATTGCGGACATGAGACACTTAGGCTATGGACAAGGGAGGTGGGAGGGCAGGTGTATTGCGGACATGAGACACACTTAGGCTATGGACAAGGGAGGTGGGAGGGCAGGTGTATTGCGGACATGAGACACTTAGGCTATGGACAAGGGAGGTGGGAGGGCAGGTGTATTGCGGACATGAGACACTTAGGCTATGGACAAGGGAGGTGGGAGGGCAGGTGTATTGCGGACATGAGACACTTATGCTATGGACAAGGGAGGTGGGAGGGCAGGTGTATTGCGGACAAGGGAGATGGGAGGGCAGGTGTATTGCGGACAAGTGAGGTGGGAGGGCACGTGTATTGCGGACATGAGACACTTATGCTATGGACAAGGGAGGTGGGAGGGCAGGTGTATTGCGGACATGAGACACTTATGCTATGAACAAGGGAGGTGGGAGGGCAGGTGTATTGCGGACATGAGACACTTATGCTATGGACAAGTGAGGTGGGAGGGCAGGTGTATTGCGGACATGAGACACTTATGCTATGGACAAGGGAGGTGGGAGGGCAGGTGTATTGCGGACATGAGACACTTATGCTATGGACAAGGGAGGTGGGAGGGCAGGTGTATTGCGGACATGAGACACTTATGCTATGGACAAGGGAGGTGGGAGGGCAGGTGTATTGCGGACATGAGACACTTATTCTATGGACAAGGGAGGTGGGAGGGCAGGTGTATTGCGGACATGAGACACTTAGGCTATGGACAAGGGAGGTGGGAGGGCAGGTGTATTGCGGACATGAGACACTTATGGTATGGACAAGGGAGGTGGGAGGGCAGGTGTATTGCGGACATGAGACACTTATGCTATGGACAAGGGAGGTGGGAGGGCAGGTGTATTGCGGACATGAGACACTTATGCTATGGACAAGGGAGGTGGGAGGGCAGGTGTATTGCGGACAAGGGAGATGGGAGGGCAGGTGTATTGCGGACAAGTGAGGTGGGAGGGCAGGTGTATTGCGGACATGAGACACTTATGCTATGGACAAGGGAGGTGGGAGGGCAGGTGTATTGCGGACATGAGACACTTATGCTATGGACAAGGGAGGTGGGAGGGCAGGTGTATTGCGGACATGAGACACTTATGCTATGGACAAGGGAGGTGGGAGGGCAGGTGTATTGCGGACAAGGGAGATGGGAGGGCAGGTGTATTGCGGACAAGTGAGGTGGGAGGGCAGGTGTATTGCGGACATGAGACACTTATGCTATGGACAAGGGAGGTGGGAGGGCAGGTGTATTGCGGACATGAGACACTTATGCTATGGACAAGGGAGGTGGGAGGGCAGGTGTATTGCGGACATGAGACACTTATGCTATGGACAAGGGAGGTGGGAGGGCAGGTGTATTGCGGACATGAGACACTTATGCTATGGACGAGGGAGGTGGGAGGGCACGTGTATTGCGGACATGAGACACTTATGCTATGGACAAGGGAGGTGGGAGGGCAGGTGTATTGCGGACAAGGGAGATGGGAGGGCAGGTGTATTGCGGACAAGTGAGGTGGGAGGGCAGGTGTATTGCGGACATGAGACACTTATGCTATGGACAAGGGAGGTGGGAGGGCAGGTGTATTGCGGACATGAGACACTTATGCTATGGACAAGGGAAGTGGGAGGGCAGGTGTATTGCGGACATGAGACACTTATGCTATGGACAAGGGAGGTGGGAGGGCAGGTGTATTGCGGACAAGGGAGATGGGAGGGCAGGTGTATTGCGGACAAGTGAGGTGGGAGGGCAGGTGTATTGCGGACATGAGACACTTATGCTATGGACAAGGGAGGTGGGAGGGCAGGTGTATTGCGGACATGAGACACTTATGCTATGGACAAGGGAGGTGGGAGGGCAGGTGTATTGCGGACATGAGACACTTATGCTATGGACAAGGGAGGTGGGAGGGCACGTGTATTGCGGACATGAGACACTTATGCTATGGACAAGGGAGGTGGGAGGGCAGGTGTATTGCGGACATGAGACACTTATGCTATGGACAAGGGAGGTGGGAGGGCAGGTGTATTGCGGACATGAGACACTTATGCTATGGACAAGGGAGGTGGGAGGGCAGGTGTATTGCGGACATGAGACACTTATGCTATGGACAAGGGAGGTGGGAGGGCAGGTGTATTGCGGACATGAGACACTTAGGCTATGGACAAGGGAGGTGGGAGGGCAGGTGTATTGCGGACATGAGACACTTATGCTATGGACAAGGGAGGTGGGAGGGCAGGTGTATTGCGGACAAGGGAGATGGGAGGGCAGGTGTATTGCGGACAAGTGAGGTGGGAGGGCAGGTGTATTGCGGACATGAGACACTTATGCTATGGACAAGGGAGGTGGGAGGGCAGGTGTATTGCGGACATGAGACACTTATGCTATGGACAAGGGAGGTGGGAGGGCAGGTGTATTGCGGACATGAGACACTTATGCTATGGACAAGGGAGGTGGGAGGGCACGTGTATTGCGGACATGAGACACTTATGCTATGGACAAGGGAGGTGGGAGGGCAGGTGTATTGCGGACATGAGACACTTATGCTATGAACAAGGGAGGTGGGAGGGCAGGTGTATTGCGGACATGAGACACTTATGCTATGGACAAGGGAGGTGGGAGGGCAGGTGTATTGCGGACAAGGGAGATGGGAGGGCAGGTGTATTGCCGACAAGGGAGATGGGAGGGCAAGGTTGTTGGGGATGATGTAGGTGGGAGGGCAATGGTATTGGGGATGAAGGAGGTGGGAGGGTCAAGGATGCTGTTTGGCCTGCAAATAAAGTCACATAGAAACATGTAAAGGGGAGAGCACAGTTGTCTTTGAGAGGCTGTGAAAGGTTTACTATTGGACTATGAACAATTTAGTGACATATGTGCAGTCCAATGTCCTTAAAAGAAATTCTCTATAAGTTCTTGGCACATGAAACACCCGCCCCTGCCTTCATCACAGCCATTGCGTGTTGGCAGGTGGGCCAAGCCCAGGTGGATGTTATCATCCACCTGAGGTGGCAGGGGGGGCATGTTGACATCCGGGGGCAAGGGAACATATCTCTTAGTGCACATGTTGCGTGGCATGACACAAACTACAAACAGTTTGCCCACCATGTCTGCAGTATACATTAGGGCACCACCTGTTTGATGAAGACACTGGAAACATCCCTTTAGCATGCACCTGTTTGATGAAGACACTGGAAACATCCCTTTAGCATGCAAAAGGTACACTCTGTGCAAAGCCTGGTCCTAACGTGTGCTTCATAGTACGCCACTGCGTGTGCTATCTGTGGGTTTTGGACAGGTGTCATCACCTGTAGGAACTCGGAATAACTAGAGTCACTTGCAAAGGAAATGGGGATAGGTTTTGGTTGCAGAACAATCAGCAGGTGAACCAAGTAGGTATGGCACGACAGTCTAAATTTAAGGTATGTATGTATGGCAAAATTGATATTTCCACTCTCGGTCTATGTCCCGAAATTATGTCATGCCGCATGGAATCCCCTAGTTTCAGATATCACAGACCCACATGAGGTAACTGACATACTCTGGAACTGTATTGGATAATGGACATGTAATCTTTGGATCTTCAGTACAGGGCACTCATGCATATGCCCTGACATGCTTTCTAATAATCTTGTGCACTTTGAGAAAGTGATCATATGCTTGGAGAGTGGCATTCATGAGGCGCAGACATCATGCCATAGCTGGCTGTCAGTGTTGCTATGTGACCATGCACAGGAGAACTGTGCTGTCTCCTATCTAGGTATGGTTTACCTATGCATTGGTGTACCTGTAGTTCTCTCTTTGTACATTTGAAATTACGCATTTCTGTCATGCCCTGGCATTGTCGTGCAGGGAATGTCCTTCAGGCACAGGGCGGAGACAGGGCATGCTTTACATTGCTATCACATAGGTGAAGCTCCCCTGCTCCCCAATTTTCCTACCCTCCTTCCTAGGGAACCCTGTATGTGTTGTTTGATGCTGATTGTACTTACGGAGGATCCAGGTCTGTTGACCTCTGTGGGACTCCATGCATGCTGGCAGTGTACTGTTGCGCAGGACCACGGCATCGCGGGTTGAAATCGGGAAGCGGGCACAGAAGTGGGTCACATTGAGGTCTGCATCACAGATCACCTGTATGTTTTGGGAATGTTATTGCTTCTTGTTCCAGTACACCTCTTCCGAAGGCTGCGGCCCGCTAATGTGAAATGCATGCAGACCAGATCTGTGATGCCGTTGAGGAGGTGGGCGGCTGCATAGACCTGTGCCTTTGTTGCATTTACCAGTGCAGGGATGGTGGGCAGGAATATGTGCTGGGGCGCATGCTGCATGAGCGTGTCCAGCACATGAGCAAGCCCTTTAGAAAATGTGGGTTGCGACATGCCACGAAGCATGCGCATAGGGTGGTAGACGGTGCCTGTATCGGAAAGTTCAGCACAGACGGAAGCTGGGGTGCCTGTTTTTATGCTGGTCTGCCTGTATCAGGAAGAGTAGCTCAGCTCTGGTCCCTGGTAAAATGGAAAAGTGTTATTAGCTACCAATCAGTTAGCGCCCAGGGTGATGGCCTGGCGCTGGGAATGTGCAATCTCCTTGTAAGGCCTCTCCCCTGACCTTGGGCTGCTTGTACTCTGTGATACTGTTGTGAAAGCCTTTGAATCTCACTGTACGACAGTAGGTCCTGGAGTTCAAGGATTGCTACTGCAGTGGCTTGGTGTTTTGTAGTGTGTATGGTGAAGGTGTGGGCAGGGACATCATTTCACCAAAATGGCAGGGGTAGCGGAAGAGACACCACACGACCTTTGACCCCTGATGACATCACAGAAAGTGATGTAATTTGACCCCACCCCAAAGTGATATCGCGGGAAGCGATGGAACACGACCTTTCACCCGTTGACAAAACAGGAAGTGGCATCACATAGCATTGTATACTACGAAAAATATGGTTACGATATCACTATAATGTGATGTACATTTCATCCAAGAATGGATCGCCATAGTATCGTTAACATCAGTGTGTAAAGGCCCATATTACCAAATTACTGTGAATGCAAGAAGACATCCAGGACCAAATGATAAGGATGTGTTATTGTATAGCACTTACGCTTAAGCGCTTTATATAGAAAAAACATACACCCAATATCACGCAACCTGGGTTGGTACTCATTTATCGACCTCAGAAGTATGAAAGGCTGAGTTGAGGCGTTTAAGAACAGACTAAATCAGTGACTCACCCCCTGAAGTGTGCCTGAAATAAAGAGTCTAGCAATTATTGTATAGAATTCCAGAAAGACACATTATTTGGTATTCCTTTTCTTATTTTTCTTCATTTTTTTAAGGGGGCATGAACAAGAAAGCCAGCCACTCCAGAAGTTAAGAGCTACATGGTGCTGGCCACAGCCCAGGAGCTTGCATTACCAAAAAAAGAAAAAAAAGAGAAAAAACCCTTTTTCATTTTTTTTAGAGGTCGCAAGGGAGACCACAGAGGTCGCAATTGCGACCTCTGGCGACCACTAAATGACGTCCATGGGTGTGGGCCTCACATATCCTTTTAGGGAAAGTTGGGTGCACCAGTGGCTTCATTTCCACAACCTGGAGACATTTACCTCCACCTTTTGGGTGGAGAGGTCACTGCACTGTGTTGTTTGCATGATTAGAGTCTAGTTTTGGTTGTATTTTGGCAGTTATTCCTCCTGCAGAATTGTGAGCGCTCTGAAGAGAATTGATTAATTTGTTTTTGATCCAATGGCAAGTTTGCATCTTGAATGTGATATGGCTGTGCACATTTAATAAAGGCAGCGTGCCCCCGGGAGGGTGCCATACGATGAGCCGCTGAGCTCAGCTGCAACGGACCAACAATCCCCCCGCTCCACAGGGGGCGCAGGTGCTGCTCTTTTGCTGACTTCTCCCTGAACTCAGCTCTCATCCAATCAAGGAATAGCACAGCTTTTCATATCTTCTCTGTCATACATGGTTAAGAATTTAGCCTTCCCTGGCTAGCCCATAGTGCCTAGAGTGCACTTAAATGGCAACGCAGGCACCCAGCGTGGACTAGGCTAGGCTGTTTGCTTATTGATGGTTCTGCGCGCTGTCACTGCTGGCAAGGATTCCCTGTTGCTGGGTGGTGGTTGCCACCTTGGAACCTGTTTATTTTGGTGTTTTCTGAAGGTGTGCCCTGCATATGTTGACCTCTGCCATTCTCGCGCCCAGTGATGTCTCCTTCAGTCTTTGCACCTCTCGCTCGTTTGCTTCTCACGCACCCATTCACTTCTAACACGCCCCACCGCCATTTTATTCATCACAACATTAGTGCCATGTATTATATAGTGCTTCATTCCGCATGCCTTGGTTCTAATCACTATACTAGGTGCTGATATTACCGAATTCAATGTCACTCAATGTATCATTGTCATAAGGATAAGGGGCCGGCGGCCTGAATACAGATGTTTTGGGCCAGTACTTAAGTCGCCGAGCTATGCCAGCTTTATACTTTCAGAAACATTGATTACGGAGTCCTAGCCCACATTCCTGCTTGGTGACTAGGCCTCATTTTATCCTGCTTGCTCCTATTTTTCTCCAGCCATTACATTTGTGCCTGATAATTGTGTGGAGAGGGATGGGGACCGGCTGGCATCTAGAGCAGGGCTCAAGTCGAGGGTAGACGCGGGGGACGGAGTCCACCCCACTTTTTTCAGAGGGTGGACTCAGTCCCCCCTGCTAAAATGAGAAAGATTGATTGTCCTATTTGGCTTTATGAAGTAAAGACGACCTCGGGGATCGAAAAGCAGTTGTCAGGTTTCCAGACTGGACCCTTCACCAATGGACTATGTAACCTGATGAAAAAGAACAAACAACTAACAGTGGAATGTCTCATTTCGGTACTGCAAGTCCCAGGGAAAACATTGATATTGGTTCTTGGAGTTTAAAACATGCACACCTTTTAACGTTTTCAAATACACTATTAGAAGAAAATATCCTTTCAGTTTTGTGTGTGTTGATTTTATGAAAGGCAAATGTGATTCTTCCTGTGCAATTTTGGTGGTTATGCAAAGCCAATTTAATGAAATGCGCATATTTCACCTTGATATGCTAATTTCTGACGACGTCACATCCGATTCCATTTGTGGATGAGTCCCCCCACTTTAATTCCTAGGACTTGACCCCTGATCTAGAGGACCATCCCTAACCTTCTAGAAATGGTGCCTGTGTCGCTCCACTGGGTCGGTTGGCGCGGGAGGGGCCACCTTGATGCACTTTTCTCCAGGGCTACTCCTGGTTCTCAGTCCAGCCCTGCACAGATGGTGACTCACATGCTCACAGGCATTTGTGACGCAGCTGCTAATTCGCGAGGCTGATGCAGAGGAAGGGCGCAGCTCTGGTTCCCATTTATAATAAATCGTCCCCCCCCCATCCGCCCCCCACCCATGCGGCTGGTCTGGTGTCGCATGTCGGCTCCAGTAAACGGCTCACTGGCAGTGTTTGCTTAAATGCGCCACCTGTGCACGTGCGCCTTCCGTGTGCAACTTGCGCAGAGCGTTGCTCCTGTGTGGGAGTACAGCCTCCCACGCAAGTGCGACGATGCTTTATTCTTTGCAAACATACGTATATGTGCTGGCGGGCCTCTTTACTGCTTGTTCTTTTTTCAATCTACTTGGACTCTCTCTCCTCTCTCTTCCACTCTCTCCTTTTGTCCATCGTTCGCTCCCCTCTTTCCTCAATCTAAATCCAACTCCCTCTGGTGTGTCACCCCTCCTGGGAGAATAGTAACTCCCGGGGCTCGAGCTGAGGTCACGTGTGAGTGACCATGTGACTGAACTAATAAAAGGACATAACTATCCCTTCGTCCTTAGTTCACAAATCCAGCATTGGCCCCTTCTTTGTCTCCCACATCTTGCTCCATTCCTTTCTCTCGGCTCCCTCTTTTCCCTCGTTTCCATCTCCCTCTCCCATTAGTTTCCTCCTTTAATTTCTCCCCCTCTGTTTCTCTTTTCATCTATCTCCATGTCTCTATAGCTGACACTCTCTTTGCGTGATTGTCTCTCGCTCTCTCACGTATATTTATTTCTCTGCCGTGTCAGTGTTGAGTACTAGCATGCCAAGTTATGGACGTGAGTGCAGTGACTAAGATTCAAGCGCAAAAGAGATGGTGGATCCTGCTTCCCGGTTCTAGCTGCGGCCACCCTCTGGAACAACCTCCTGCATCAACTAAGAGGGTAACCGTCCGTCCACCTGTTCCGTAAAAAACCGAAAGCTCACTTGTTCAAATAACTGTTTCTTACCTATTCTGCAACAAATCCTGTCTGTAAATATCTGCCACCCACTGTATTTTACAGCGCCAAGATCCCATGGGTTTTGCACGCTATTATAAATGCACCAATAAATAAATAAATAAATAAATAAAAATCAGGGGCCTGACCACCCAACCAAGGCTTGGATGACACTATGGGGCCGATTCATGGAACAAATGTGCGCCGAAAATCTCAGCGCAAGCTGGCGCAAGCGTGAAAAAGCAAGCGCGTGCGATTCAAGGAAGGTCCTGCGCGTGTTTCCCCCTGGATGTGCACAAATCCATGCGTGGCGCACACGGGCGCACACGTCATTGCAACATCCCGAATGCCGTGCGCGATGCGCACAGGGAAAGCGCCCAACGTTGGCGCACACACCAAAAAGGGGGTGGGACACAGGGCATAACACGCAGAATGGGGAACAACGCGTGAAAAAGAAGGCGTAACTGGGGAAGTACTGCAGGGAAATAGACGGAACACCCACACGCACGTGAACAACACATATTCATGGAATCCAATACGGGAAACCCGCGCACACTAAAATACGCGCACAGGCATCAACACGTCCGCCATAGGAAGGCAGGCGTAAGCGTCCCCGCGCACAGTGTAAAAGTGCGCACAAACAACAAACACGTATATACAGCTACGATGAATGCCCCATTTGTCGCAGCACTGATCGTGGGACACCGCAGGAGAAGGAGAATAGCCAGGGCCCGCATTTTTTACCCCCAGACTAGCCTTTTTGGGATGCCTGACGACCAGGTCTATGGCAGGTATAGGTTTCCACCTCGTATCACCCTAGACCTGGTCAGGGAGTGGGAAGATGACCTTACATCCCCCACCCTGTGCTCCCAAGCATTGAGCCCCTTGGAGAAGGTCCTCAATGTCCTGCATTTTTTGGCCACTGGGTCATTTCAGCGGACTACTGCCATATTGGGGGGGGGTCTCACAAGCCACGCAGTCACGCTGCCTACACCCCTCAGTCCGCAGGCACATATACATGCCCAGAACACCCACAGAAAGGCAGGCTGTAATCCAGGACATTTACAGGGTGGCATACTTCCCTAAAGTGCTCAGTGCCATAGATTGCACCCATGTGGCCCTACGTCCACCTAGGGCCACTGAGCACATCTATCGAAACCGCAAGCACTGGCCTTTCATCAATGTGCAGGTCGTATGCGTGTATGCGATGCAAAGGGAATTATCACCTCTGTCTATGCAAACTACCCTGGCTCAACCCATGACTGTTTCATATACAGAATGTCCGCCCTGAGCCGGGCCCTGGAAGCTGGGCAGCATGGCGACACATGGCTCCTAGGTGAGTACAAATGCCCGTGCACATGCATGCATGTCACACACAGACAAATACACAAACCCTAATAATCACAACCATTATCAACTCCCCAGGGGACAGTGCCTACCCTCTGAGCAACCACATGATGATGCCAATCCGGGACCCCACCACACCACCCCAGGTAAGATACAGCGCTGCCCATATTGCAACCAGGGCCACAGTGGAGCACACATTCGGAGTGCTCAAGTCACGCTTCCGCTGCCTTGACCGCTCTGACGGGCAGCTACTATATGCCCCCCCAGTAGTGTGCAGGATCATTGTGGCAGCATGTGTCCTGCACAATGTTGCAACACGGCACGGCATACCGGTGGACATGGTGGTGCCCCCACATCCCCACATCCCCAACCACAAGCACAGCAGCTGGCCCTGGGAGGGGATAGGGCATGTGGCGAGGCAGCCCGGACCCAGCTTGTGGCCACATTTTTCACCGAAACTCGCACTCCTGCGGAGTGCACACAGGCCTGGCACATACCAGGTGACAATCGATGATGACAAAGAGACAGTCAACTGTCACAACCTTACCACCCTGAGAATGTTGCCATGGAAGTGCTACATTGTGTGCATCCCTAGCTACTTAAACCTATCCAATCCTGTGTGACCAAAAGGAACACTTGCAAGGTGTGTATCACACACCCCCACAAAACAGCCCATGACAATCCCTGGTATGTCACCCAAACCCTCCCAACCCCCATCACCCTTGTCTGCCACACCATGACATGCCAAGCAATACCAAACGGCCAACACATGACCAATACGATCCGAAGTGACATGTGATAAATGGAAAGTGGCTCCACACAATGACGCCTGACATGGAATCACATGAAATGACTGACCAACAACCTCCCACACATACCAAGTCATACACAAATGCATTCCACCAGTCGTAGCATGAACATAACCCTGAATGCCTGTTCACATGCACATTGGGCAAGGCAAAATCCCTACTCCCGAACCCGCGTGCTGTATGTGTCTCCTGCAACACACTGCTCAGCACACAGCACAGTGAGCAGCCATTGTGTTGGAGATACACCTTGAGCATCACATGAAAAGGACTAATTAAAAAAATAACCAATTGATGCATTTACAGGATCCCCAAATGGTCAGAGATCATGTGCTGCAGGGACACAGCGGGCCCCAGAAGGCAATCTGTGTGCACCTGTGGCCATGGAAGGGTGGATGTACATGTGGTGGATCATTGTGCAACTGTGTGTGTCAGTAGGGGCATGGACTCAATACATGCATGTGAAATCAAGTGACCCTCAGTGTCCTGTACACATCACATGTGAACATTACCCATGTGTACACCCCAGCATGTCAAACCACACCAATCCCGTCACACCTGAAAAGTAAAGACAACACAGGAACAGGCATTGACCAGCAGAACACATCATGTACATAGTACCCCACAAGTACAATGTCAGAGTGCTCAAAACACTGTAGCCGAAGCCAACTGTCCAACAACAAAATGCCCTCCCTCCTTCACACATCACCATGACCTACTAAACAACTGTGTCTGGGGTATGTAGCCTTCTTCCTTCAAGTATACCTGGCCACAGCATCACCCTACCCCTTGGTCTCCATGTTCCACCTTGTGTGTAAATAGGGCCCAGCCCCCTCAGAGGTCACCTTGACTGGCAAAAAAAAACAAATCGCAGAGAACTCCAAGGAGCCAAACCCACAAACCATGGAAAAAGCCTGTTGGCAACCAAACACCCTGGAAGAGTCTCCAGTAGATGACTTGAAGTAGCAGAAAATGTCCAAGCACAATGATACAACAACCAAGGTAGCACAGTTCAACAATGCCACAACAGGATGGGTACCATGTTCGGTACAAAATATATAATGATGATGCACCAACTGATGGGTAGCGTCAAAGCTCTGGTGTCCAGGCGCAGGAGTGGCACGAACCAACCACCCCCTCCGTGGTCTGGGCGCCTGCAAGGTCAAACTTACACAGGCCTCTGAGACCCCGGTGGGGAAGGAGGGTCAGGTATATGTAGTTTGGACAGGCATTGGTATTCAGGATAACCGGAAAGAGGGGCAGGAGAGGGGAGTAGGATTGTCAAGGGAAAGTAGGGAAAATACAAAAAACAACTATTCACAATAACACATACTCAATCAGACAAAACATTTTCATCATGCACATTGTACCAAATTAGCCAAATGCAAGCCAAAGAGAGACTTATCTCTGGGGTGAGTGCTGGCATCCTGCCTGCGCAGTCTCAGGTCCGGTAACAGGAGTAGTTCAATGCTGCAAAGAGAGTGTGAGTTACTAATCTGTGTGTTCCTACAACACACACACGCAACTCCATAAATGCCCCAAAGTAAGTGACTCCTCCACAAAAAACACTCTTGTCTGCTGCTTTGTACCCATACGTTAGTTTGTCCCCGTGATGGTCCATACACTGTCAATGCAATAAAGCAGGTGCTCGTGGGCGCGCGGCAAATGGAAGACCAATGCGTCAACAATCACACATCATACAATGGTCCCTGGGTGAGCATCTAGATGCGTATAGCGAGGTGCGACTTCAGTACAAGTTGTGTTCTGGCATCCACAGATTAAAATAGGTCGTGCACGTGTCAATTAGCACATGTAAATAATATGCACTGCACACAAGTCTGTGCCTCGCTGGGTGTCCCTGTGCGCTGCTTCATTTTCTGGCTAGGAACGCTACTGCGCTAATGCCTCGGCTTCTATGGAGCAGGGTAGACCGGAGGATATGTGCGACAGCCCCTGCGTGTGCCCCTGGCAACTTACCATTTGTCCCCCAACGCAACTTAGCTGTACTGTGCGCTTCAACAACAATATCTGTCCAAGCTCCCCATCAGTGGCGCCACTTAGCATGCATGTCCAAGTGGCCTGGTGGAAGCTTGGCTGCGGTGTGGCCCCCTTGTGCTGCTCACCTTGCCTGGAGCTCCTGGAAACACGTCTGCTTCTGTTGGACGTCTGAGCACAAACCCTGTGGCACAGCTTGTGCACACATGTGCATGTCTGTCCCACCGAACGTGGCCAGCTGTATGTCGTACAATGGCCCATGTCTGCTGGCAAAGCTGGTCTGGAGGCTCATTCTCCTGCAGAAAGGGCACAAAACATATCATTAACGCAGGAAAGTTCCCTGTGTGTGTCTCCTCATCCTGGTTGTGACTGGGCCATGTCAGACACCTACATCAGAATTCCTCCCACCATCAGTGTGACTTTGACAGGCAAAGGTTGCCGGCCACTCTCTACAGCATGAAATGCATCAAGCACATGTACAGGAAATAAAATAAACATACAGCACAATGTATATCAATTATTGGACACATCAATCATGAACCCACCCAAATCTAATGCAGTCATGCAGTGGATAAAAACCCCACAATCCCCACTAGGGGTGTTAACACAAGTAGTACAGCAGCAGACAGGCCACAGATATGACAGTCCAAAGCCCTTGTGTAAATGACTGTAACACCGAACCATCCTTGCGAGCCCATGGATAAGGGAAGCAGGAGTGGCCTATGTGAGTCAGGACCCCAAGCTGCAAACACATACACGAGACAAGCTTGAAGGGCCCAGCTGGAACAGACAGTGGATGCTTTCAAAAGCCACAAAGCACCACACCGTCACATGAATGCACAATAGACAAGCAATTTTAAACTATATGAACTAATTAAACTAACTATGAAAAACCTACATTACCTAATTAAAGTAACTATCAAAAACAATGTTAACTAACTAAACTAAAATGAAAAATCAAAAATGGCCACATACGACCCGGGGGGGGGGGGCACCCAGGAGGGGGGAGGAACAGGGTGCAGCTCAACACCCACATGCGATGATGTTGAGTCAAAAAAAAAACCTCCATGGGCTCAACGCCTGCACAGCCCGACCTGTGTGGGAGATATCTCGTCGTCCGAGTCAGCCTCTTCCTGAAAAGGTAGACGTGTTACAGGAGCCTGACCACTCCTAGGCGCAGATTGCCCCTCATCGGCAGCAAGTCTGATGGACGGGTGAGCCTGGTTCTGTGCGGCGATGACACGTAGGTCAGCATGCAGAACCTCTTGTGATACGCGTGCTTCCTCTTGCAAGGTAGCACGTGTAACACAGAGTTCTTCCTGCGTGGCCTGGCTGGACAACTGATGCACCTCCCGACAAGCATGTAGCTCAGCCGAGATGGTATGCTCAAGCTGCACAAACCTCTCCTCTGACCGCTCCCTCTGGGACATCAAGAGGACACCCAGAGTGGATCTGAGGGATTCATACTCAGCCCTCAGGGCCTCCATGTGTGCCTCTGCGTGAGCAGCAATTGCTTGACGGAAAGACAACATTTCAGCCTGGCGTGCCCTGTCTGAGGCCGCCATGCCCAGCCTGAGCGAGCAGGCCATGGACTGTGTCGCCCGCTGCTGGAGAAGCATCTGCCTAGCAGGGTGGAGCACGGATTGGGCCACACGCTCCATGCTCACAGCAATGTTTTCAATTGCTGCCCCCGGCGATCTGAATTGGCAGTCTTGTCTTGCTCCCACTCAGTATACCTCGGTGGCGCGCGGCCACCGCGTTGCTAGGCTTTACATCTGCGGGTCCCAAGGACCAGCCGTCCTTGTCGGGTTGGCACCGCCCGCGGTTGCAGGACTACATTCCCCCGTCGACGTGATGTCCCAGGCACATCAGCGACTGGTGTGGAGGGTGACCCTGCGTCCCGATCCACCACAGGCAGAGGTCCCACCACCGTCTGGCCCCTCAGTGCAGGTGTCGCGGACAGAGGAGCGTACACATCAGAATCACTCACCCCAGACAAATGGACCCGATGCACATCCAACCCGACATTGTCGTCAGAGTGATCGTCCGGGCTTGACTCATTGCCAGCCACAGACAAGATGGTCTGTAATAAATGTGGGTTTTCATGGTCTACCACCCCACAACTCCCACTTGTGCCGGGTTGCTGGTGTGATAGCAAACCTGTGTTTGACATGACAACACCATCCTCTGGCTCCATTGCGTCATCATCTGGAAAGTGGAGAAAATTTACATTAGTACACATGTCAGAAGCACATAACACACACACACACACACACACATTGACATCACACAGACTGACACCACATTAAGCACACATGTCACACACAAATGTGAACCTGGCATGCATGCAAGGTCACTTTGACATAGCATCAGGGACTAGGCATGTAGAACGGTGTAACACGGCTCAGAAGTGGGTTGATGCAGTGCAGGACATGTGTATGTTATCCACTATCTACATGAACAAGTACATCATGATGTGTATCAATTGACTTGAAGGCAGTGCAATGTGCAAGTCCAGGCATCACGTGCAATGTGCATGCAATGTGTTGCATTGCTACAAGCAACCCCCCCCCCCCACACTAAGTGAAAATTTAGGAATGCATTGCATGGCAGCGAAAGGGCGACCAGAGACCTGTGCATTGGCAGACAGTGCTGGCTAGCATCAATTGCATCATCTGAGTCAACTGACAACACAGCAGATGATGATGGGACAGAAAGCAGGACATATGATGACCCCTCAGTAGTAAAGCCAGGTGTGCAGAAGCCCCTACACCAGTTGAACAGAGTCAGTGGGCCTGAAACGGGGGGAGGCCTGTGCCCTGCACAGACTGTGACACCCTAAACATGTGTGTGGTGCAGGACTGAGCCAGAGTGGGCATGGAATGGATGATCAAAAGCAAAGAAATGTATGTCATCCTGGACACGTACTACAATGATCATTCAGTCAAGGACACATAGGGGCATGCACGTAATACACAGGGAGCATGAATGGGTACTCATGTCCCAGCGGAGCATCTGCCATTTGCACAGTCCAAGTGAGACAACCTGCATGAAGTGCAGAGGATGTACACCACTGCATGTGTCTGGCAGGTTGGCTGGTGGAAGTTTGCCTGTACACAGGAGTCTTGAACAGGCCATTGCAGTACGCCAACGTGAAGCACACCTGTGCAATGTTGAAATTGGGGTTCACGGTTGGTGGAGGTGCAAGGGAGCATGCCTACGTGGAGTACCCGCATGCATGCAGAGGACATGCATGTCAGTCATGCAATGACACAGTCCCAGTGCTGAGAGGAAACACACCCCAGGTTACATGCAGAAGGGCCATTGAGCTGGAACATGGACTGTAGGGGCAGCTGGGTGACTAGCATGTGATTAGGGTGCAAGTGTGTTGGTGAGGACAGTCCCCATCTGCTATACGTGTCCACTATCCTGCACAGCAGGCACGTATCATAGAAGCATTGCATTACTTGCACATGAGAATCATGTACACATGACATGCTGTAGCAGTCAAGCGCAACACATCACACAAGCAAAACACACATGTGGTCGACCACCAGGCAACAACACTCGCTGGACGTGTCATCAAAGTCCGGCATCTCTCCCACTCCATCGACCAATTCTGTTGGTATGAACTCCGCAACGAGTGCCTCGTGCGGAGTGAGGTCTTCCTCCTCAGGTGGTGGCCCACCGCCAGTCACTAGAGTCATGTTGTAATTAGAGGCACGCTTTGCCTTTACGCTGCGTTTGAGGTCATTCCAACTCTTTTTGCACTCTTGCGCTGTGCGCACCTCATGGCCGAATGCACTCACATCATCCGCAACTTGCTTCCACTGGGTGTTACGATGGGCAGCTGTAGTTTGACAATTCGGCCCCACTAGCATGTCACGTTTGTTTTCCTGCACGTAGTCCACGAGGAAGTCCAGTTCCTGCTTGCAGAAAGGCTTCTTCCTCGACGTGCCTGTGGCCGTAGCTGTGTCTGGGGTCCCAGTTTCTCTTGCTGGTGTAACCTTCCTCCTCTTGGACGCTGGTCTGGACCCTGGCTGGCAAATGCCGCCCTGATCAGTATGGGCAGTGGCGCTGGTGGAATGAGCCGAGGGAGTGGCAGGTGGAACATGGAGTGAACTCCTGACTTGCGTCAGTGGCTGCTGGCTGCCCTGGAATGGACTCTGCGCAGCAACATCCGCTGTGCCAGGGTCATTGACCGTGACTGTCGTGGTTGGTAGACTCACAACCGGGGTGGTGTCGGCTGCATCTGCCCCTGCACTTGCCAACACCTGGCTGGTTGGGGCAGCAGATGACATTACTGCCCCAGGGACATGTGCCTTGGTCAGGGCAGCCCTGCGTGCACCTACCGTGTGCCTCCTGACCACCTGGAAATCTTCCATGGACTCTTCAAGTGCCAACACAGCCTGCGCTGGCAGGCCCTGAGCCTGGGTGGTGGTGTCCACAGCTGCACCTGCAGCTACCACTACCCTTGGGCCCGTGGCAGTCGATGAAACGGACTGCCAGGTCACATGGGCACCAGTGCCAGATGCAAGGGCTGCATCTCCTGGAGCCACAGGGGGTGGTGGCATGACTGCACCCACATGTGGCACAACATCATGCCGGGCTGCCACACCCCTGCCTCTTCCCCCTCTGCAGCCACCCTGGACACCCTGGAGTCCCCCTACTCCCTGGTCAACCCGGCCACGTCCCTGATCACGCCTGCCACATGGAGTACGCCCAGATGAGGCACCCCTCACCTTACGTGGCCTCCCAGCCATGGCACAGATGGAGTAGTGCCGGAGTAGTGATGGAGTAGTGCCAATGGGAGGTGTACACAACAATTGTCCTGGGCAATTGGGGTGAAGGGGTGGGATACAAGATGTTAACAGTACCCCTGCACCTGCAAGGCTGTATGTGACCCCGGTGATAAAGTGACGGGTCACGCAACGCTCAGGCACCCCAAAACTGCTGTAAAACCGTGCACGCAACCCCCGATAGCCCACATGTGTGGAATTAACCTCCCGCAGTATGCGGTGGCACCAGGGACACGAAAAACACATACGCGTGGGACACGCAGGCTACTATGACCTCGAAAACGGGTACGCAATACACAGGGGCACCCGCAGTGGGGAAAATAGCGTGCACGACTCACCGTCAGACTAGCGTGACATTGAAAAACACGCATAGCCAATACCCCCGCCAAAAGAAGAGATACGTCCTTGATCCGCTGTGAAGTTGTGATGGCACGTGAAACAACACAAAGTAGCAACACACACGTCGGTCTCCACGAAAGGCACATATAGCGAACTGCCGGGACCCGCTCACCTTTAACCCATGCTGAGGGACACGCACGCGCCTCACTGCTCTTACGCGCTTAGGCCCTTTCCTCGGATTACACGCATTCACTCGCGGATGTGTATTTTTTTTCACGTGCTGATTCACTACGCACCCATCACGAGGGGAACGCCCATGCGCCTATCGTCACAGACGCGCTTACACGCTAAGGGCCTTTCCTTAAATTACACGCTGACGTGCAGTTTTTTCACATGCCAAATCACTCCGTATCAAGTTGGCCACGCGACAACACACGGAAGACCATGCTCCTGCCCAGAGGCCATTTACCTGCCCCCCAGAGCCACGTGCAGCCTCCCACGAGCCATCTGCTGCTGCCTGCCTGCTGCCACCGTGCCCTGCAATTTGGTGCCTGCAAATCTGCCATCTGCAGGGGTCCAGTTGCAGTGACCACCCCTGCTGGAACAGAAGACTCCCGACTGGTATTCCATCATTCCACAGCCCAGCCCTAGGACCCAGTTGCCCACCCACACCTGCCTCAGGGTGGCCATGTCGGACAAAACACCTTCCAGCACCAGTGGCAACCCCCAGCCAGAGAGGCAGAGGGCTGCCAGATTCACTTACGAAGAAGTTGGCATCCTGGTGGAGCAAGTCCTGGGGCAGTATGATGCCCTCTTCACACCATCGCGTGCCGACAAGGAAGGACGGAGGAGGATCTGGATGGACATAGTGGGTGCCATCAACGCGGAGGGGGTGGCACCCTGCGACATGAAACACATCCAGAAGTGCTGGGAGGACTACAAGTCCAGGACCCTCAAGAAGGCCCAGCGCCTCTTAGAGGCAGAGGATGCAGTGGGGCGCGGGGCCAGCTTACCAACCAGCAGATGGGGTCCTGGAGCGCATTCACCTAGTGCTTCGCCACCAGATCCTCAGGATGCAGGCCCGTCTGGAATCGAGCGGTAAGTGGCCATGCATTGCTGTGTGAAACAAGGCATGTTGCAGTGTGCTGCTAGTCAGCTACATGCCTTTATTTGTGACATTGGCCGATGGATGAGACTACGGTGATGTGTGTGCATGTGATCAGTATGAGCCATGATGCATGTGAGTTTCGAACCACCATCGTATGTTTCAACAGTTCCTTGGACATGTATGCAAATGTTCTTTGCATGCACCATGGCTGTTTCTGCATGTGTGTTGCCTGCACTGACCCATGTGTTGTGGAGGTACATGATGGAATTGACATTTGACAGTGCCATTCATGTGCTATTGCTTCCTGTCTAGGGGACTATTGTACAGTACCCTGAAGCTATGTCTCCCTCTACACAGCGGCGAGTGAAGAAGAGGGCAGGGACGGCGCTGTGGAGCAAAGCAGCGGGGATGCCTCCAACGGCCGGCGACGCAAGGCCCAGTCACCCTCCCAGGAATTACCATCATCCGGGAGCAAGGGGACTGGTGCCGCGTCTGCCACTACGGTTGCAGCGGAAGGGGTGGGTGAGCCCCACTGGGGGGAGCACGCACGTCATCACGAAGAGCTGCATGCCAACATGGCCCAGTTGGGAGGGGCCTTGGTCGGGGGTTTCGTATATGTGTCGGGCACTCTGCCGGTCCTCTCCTCCTCTGTGGAGACTATGCGCCAGTCGTTCTCCATGCTGTCGTCCGGCCCAGATGCCACCAGGGCCCCCTGTGGACCTGCCCTGACCAACGCAGCCAGCTCAGTGGAGATCACATCCCTGCCACAGTCGGGAGTCGAGGGTCCAGCAGGGGTGGACACCCCAGCAACTGGACCCCAGCAGTTGGAGGATGTGCCGGCAGCATCGGGCAGGGCACGTGCACGACGGCGCCGGTGGATTCCATCAGCCTGGATGGCGTTGTGCTGGCAGAGGCAGTTGCGTCGGAGGCAGCGGCAGGCTCCACATGGGAGGTATCATGGCTCAGGGCCATCAACATCAGAGGGGCAGGCATCGGCCGGAGGCCATGAGGACCCTGGAATGAGAGTGTCTTCCATGTTGCAGCGGTTGGGCCAGCGGATAGATGCGGAGCGGCGGCGGGCAGAGGAGGAACGGCTCACAATGGTCAGGGCGGAGAACTCCATGCGCAGGGCGCTGAGGCGGGCTGAGTGCCTCGAGGGAATTTGCAGGGAGTTGGAGGTGGACATGGTGTTATCCCTGTGAAACCTCAGGGCCAGGGAACAGGCCCAACACCAGGACATTGAACAGGAGTTCGATGATGCCCTGGCCCGGGAAATCAACTAGTGAGCCGTACGACTTGCCCGCCACCATTGTATATAGTTAGTTAGTGTTAGGTTTCATTTATGTTTTTCTTTCATTTGGGGCACTTGGACTAAGCCCCACCTTTTTGTAGATAGTTCTTTATTAGATAAGGTTTTTTGTAGGTTTCCTTTCTATAGTTGGTCTTATGGACCTTGGATTTGATCTTTGTATATAGTTGGAGACTGCATTTCTCAGCAATGGATTATTCTTATATTTTTTTGGGGGATTTGGTTTGCTGGACGTACACTTTGGACCCATTTTCATTTGGATTTATTTGGATTGTGCTTTCATGATTTCTTTTTGTTGTTTTTTTTGGGACATGCTGCTTTTTATTTATTATTTCCATTGTGTGATTTCATTTAATCCCCTTGCTTTTGTGTTCAATACATATTTATTTTCTTACTTCAATGCATGGTTTTCTGTCATTGGTTTCATGCATGTCACAATGTGTGTTTTCTCATTCACTTGCCCCCATTGTGTGTGTGTGACGGACATGTGTTGATGTGCATACTTTCCATTTGGGCTGTATCATGAAATTGGCATTTCTATGTGGGGTGGATGGAATACTTGGTTGGGTGTTTTGGCAGGGGTGGCGTCGGGTGTGATTTGGGTGGCCATGTTGGGGGGGACATGATTCGGGGCCTGCTGGCAGGTGCCCGTCAATGCTGGGGGGTGGGGGTGCAGGGGGACATGAGTCGGGCCCTGCTGGCAGATGCCCGTCAATGCTGGGGCTGTGGGGGTGCAGGGGGACATGAGTCGGGGCCTGCTGGCAGGTGCCCATCAATGCTGGGGGGGTGGAGGTGCAGGGGGACCTGAGTCGGGGCCTGCTGGCAGGTGCCCATCAATGCTGTGGGGTGGGGGTGCAGGGGGACATGAGTCGGGGCCTGCTGGCAGGTGCCCGTCAATGCTGGGGGGGTGGGGGTGCAGGGGGACATGAGTCGGGGCCTGCTGGCAGGTGCCCGTCAATGCTGGGGGGTGGGGGTGCAGGGGGACATGAGTCGGGGCCTGCTGGCAGGTGCCCGTCAATGCTGGGGGTGGGGGTGCAGGGGGACATGAGTCGGGGCCTGCTGGCAGGTGTCCGTCAATGCTGTGGGGGTGGGGGTGCAGGGGGACATGAGTCAGGGCTCACTAGTGCATGGTGCCATGTGTGCTGGATGCGGGGCATGGCCAGGGTGTATGGGCTGCCTGCGGGGCATGGGCAGGGGTGCAGGGTAGTCCCCTGTGGTGTGGGCTGCCTGCAGGGCCTGGGGAGGGGGGAGAGGGCACACCTGGGAGGACCCACACTGCAAATTCACCTGTGGTACTCCCCGCGCACCCTTCAGAATAAAAGTACCCCTCGCGCGCTAGCGAATTTGCGTGTAAAACTCCCCGCGCACCGCTCCGAATACACGTACCCCGCTCGCGCTAGCGAATTCGCGTGTAAAACTTCCCGCGCACCCCCAGAATACACGTACCCCTCTCGCTCTAGCGAATTCGCATGTAAAACTCCCCACGCACCCCTCCGAATACACGTACCCCTCTCGCGCTAGCGAATTCGTATGTAAAACTCCCCGCGCACCCCAGGAATACATGTACCCCGCTTGCGCTAGCGAATTCGCGTGTAAAACTCCATGCGCACCCCCAGAATACACATACCCCGCTAGCACTAGCGAATTCGCGTGTAAAACTCCCCGGGCACCCCCAGAATGCACACCCCGCTCGGACAGCGACAACGCGTGTAAAACTCCCTGCTCACCCCAGGAATACACGTACCCCGCTCGGACAGCAACAACGCGTGTAAAACTCCCAGCGCACCCCAGGAATACCCCAGGAATACACGTACCACGCTCGGACAGTGAAATCGTGTGTAAAAATCCACGCGCACCACGTTTAATTCAGTTAATTTCATTAAATGCGAAGAAGGTGCTAAACACGGTCTCCTGTCACATCGGGTAGATGGAAATAGAATATAGGTAAGCAGCACCGAGACTTGAAGATAGGAACATGCTCACACTCCCTTCCATTCTCAGGAGCAGTGATACTTTTCAAGGCCAAGTTCAAAGACAATTCAAATGGCAGAAGGTATGAGTGATGATGGATGATGGGCTAATTGGGTGGGGAGGCATGGTCAAATCCACCCACCAGCACCTGGGGTACCAGCTTGCGTGCTGCCAGCGAGTCGAACTTTTTATAAGGGTTCAAGCGTGCCAACCAATTATAGAGGGCCATGTATTGAGGAGCCCTATAGTTTGAGAGCCAATGGTGTGTCATGTATCTAACAAATATTGAGGATGACTTGCACAAGGGGTGGGCATAAGTTGTCCACCTGACTATAGAGACCAAATAACAATCTAATCCCCTACAGTAAGTATACTTAGATGTTCCCCGTAGACCAACCACAATCCTAAATAAGTTTTCTTAGTTTGCCACATAGTATGACGTTATGTGTGATGAGTTTTCCCTATAAAAGTGTTATTTATTATGTGATGCGTTCAGATTATACTGTGAGACGTCCGTTGATGTCCGTTGTACACCCTGTTTTAGACAATTGAGAATAAAACAGTTTACTTTTGCCAACTTCCTGAGTCGGTCTTATTATTGGTATAAAAGTTATTCTACATCCCCATCCATCTAATGACGTGCTACCTCATTTAAAAGGGCTTAACGGTTCAAAGCGTTAACCAATGTGGGTCAATGTTAGATTGGTCCATAAAAAGAGAGGACTATATCAGGCTGGACATAGTTAGGGAATGGGGAAAAGCAGTGATCCTTGAATTAGGCATCCACCAGGATGGCGGTCATAGCAGCCAGACTTCAGCAAAGTAGAGCCAGAACATGGACTGAGCTCGACCATGCTGAGCCTTTACTGTGGTAAAGAAGAGATGGGTGACCTTATTAACACCATTAGGACAATTTGTCCTGAAGGTGCTAACAATGTTTCCTCTACTCATTTGCTCTAATAGTGCTAACAAGAGGCCCACTGGGGTGCAATATTTAGTTGAATATAGTGCGTTGCTTGTTGGGAAATTCCAGACCTCCCAGACCCCAACATAACACTGACCAAGCTTTGTCCATTTCTATTTTTTAAACGCTGGTGACTTTTCAGGTTGAGCAACACAAATTCAGACCCTTCCCCAGTAATGAAGGGTCCCGCCCTGTGCTGTCATTTCCTCCCTGTATATATGTCAAAGCTTGTCTGTTTTCCACATCCCGGCACAGAGTTTAGGGTGGGCAGACTGCATCTTACTTTGTTTCCTTATTTTTGTTCCCTTTGGCCCTTAATGCTCAGAGGAGCCAGAGGCGTAGACAGGGTAGAGCCAGATTGGGCAAGGCCCACCGAAAATCTGCCAATGAGCACTCAGCAGCGCTGTGTGAGCATTTACAGATGTTAATGTCACTGCAGTGTGCCAAACTACATTAACTTCAGGCCCCACTTGTTAGACAACCCTGGCTACGCCTCAGCACAGAGCCCATTTACCACATAAGTGCACCGTTCTTATCTTTCATGGGACTCTAATGTTCTGAATTGCAATGAAGCCTCCCGACTTGGGCCGGGGAAAGCTCTCTGTTCGACTGCATGGCCACTCCATCCTGTCAGAAGAAAGCAATCATCCCATGTCTGTCCTGGGGAGTGTGTTCGAAAGGGGCTTCTCTTCCTCTGTGGCCAAGGTGGCTGAAGAGACTGCGGAATGGGGTAATCTGTGGTTTTGTCAACCACAGTTACCTCAACCACCTTTTGCTGGACCCTTGTTGGCCATATGACCAATACACATATATGTCTATGTTAATGGAGGATGGAGTAGGTATGGGATGGGTTAGCGAGGCGGTTTAGGGGTGACAATCCATTAAAAGAGGAACACATTAGTCTGACCAACAGGAGTCCAAACAAAAGGTGGTTGAGGTAAATGTGGTTGATAAAACCGCATTGGAACCGTTGACTAGGCCCTATGGGGTTTCAATAATGCATTAGCCTTTGCCTTCAATGGGCTAATTGATACATTTGATGACATTCTGGTGGTTGGGGGCCTGGTTATTGGCTGGGTGGGGGGGGGGTCTTCTGTTGATGCCCCAAAACTTGAAACATACAAGTAACATTTTGTGAGAATGAGGATTTTCCAGAATAACTTTGAGAAAAGTCTTTATTCTATTAAAGACACACAGACAAGAATTATGCTTCTCTTTCTTTAATAAAGATTGTATATTAATAGCTCAGAAGCAAGATTTTAGCAAAGCAACTGTTACAACAAATTAAAGCTTGCTTAGATGCTGAAATCTGAAACAACATAACATGGAACTTCTCTGTAATCCATTTCTCATAAGTCCTTTGCATTGTGAACTATGGCCACTGAACATGTGACCCAGAGCAACCAATCCTTATCAACATAGCCCCATTTATGCCTACAGCCCTTCTTCTACTTCCTCTTTTGATGCTGCGAAACAGGCAACACTGCTGAAACACTCTCAACAGGCCTGGGCACTGTAGCAACCTCTCATTTCCCTCACCTGGGGTTATCCGACGAGCCTGCCAGAAGAAAAAAAAACTCGTCAGAGAGGGAAGACATCGGTGCATTAATTAACAAGAGCACAACATGGGGGAAGGGGAGAAATTCAGGCATTACAATAAGAATACATAATACTGGAAACAAGTCCAAGACCCAGCAACTCACCGTCCCATACACCTGAATTTATCAATGAGGTGGGATAATTCTCACCTCCGTGTATTTATTAGAATCAAGACTTTTCTAAAAGTTATTCTGGAAAATATTCATTCTATGTCAAGACCGGAGGCGAGCATTATGGCTGTTTAAAGTTTACTCACCACTAACGTCGCCGGTTGTTCCACCGGTTTCAGGTAAAATTCTTTAAAGACTGATTCTCTTCCCCTACCCCCACTTAGAAAGCTTTGGAGGCCATGGCACACCTGACAGAGTGATCCCCGAACTGGCCTGTATCTATTCCGGCGAGGTTCCAGCGCACCTATGGAGCTAGCGTATGGGCAGAGACTGCCTTATGCAGCTTGTGGAGGGTGATCAGCAATTGCCCTTCCTGCCTGTCCACAAAGGGGAGGTAATTTCCTCAAAAGTCTTTAGGCACCCCACCACGCATATGTTTGGCTGCTTGCTGAAAGCCGGGTATGTGATCACTCTAGAAGGACATTTCGTTCCTCTGAAGACATGAATCATCACCCCGTCCGGGGAGTAGACTCGGCCTGCTAAGTCTAGCACTCTGACGTCCAAGACCTTCCTGCAAGCCACTAAGCACAGTAGAGTAGTAAACATGCCGGAGAGGGCCGTGCACAGCAATTCCGAATTCGGCAGCCAGGAGAGAAATAGATTCAGGACTGTATTCACATCCCACAATCTGTCATAACGAGCCGGCAACAGCGTCACAAATTTGATGCCCTTGAGTATCCTATACACCAGCTGTGTTGCCCGACCAGTGACCCTTCCACTAGGTTGTGTCCTGCCGAGATAGCTGAGCGATAGGCTGTCACAGTCCCGTATGCTAAGCCCCGTTCCGCTAGACAGGCAAGGAAATGTAAGACCTCTACAATAGGCGCTGAAATGCGATGGATACTTCGTTCCACGCACCAGCGTGCCCATGCTCCCCATGAGATTGCGCATCTCCTGTACTTTGCAGGGGCCCAGCTCTCCGCGATGAGGCTGACAGCATTGCATGAAATTCCTGGGACTATCCATCTTGACCTGAAATCATACAGGCTGCTAGGGTTTGCGATCCTCTCTGGAGGAGGGGATTGCCTCTTCCTGTTCAGATCCGACAATGGATCCTGAGTCTGGGGTAGTAGGATTACAGAATCTGATGAAAGTTCCAGAACAGCTGGATACCAGGACTGAGAGGTCCAAACTGGGGCTATGTGGACTAATTTTGCTTGTCCCTGACAGGCCTTCGCCAGGGTCTTCTAAACCATCGCAAAGGGGGACAGGAGTAGGAGACCCCTTTCCCACACTTTTGCAGGAATGTATCTTCTGCAGTCGCTGCTGGGTCCGCCTCCATTTGAAGAATACCGGCAGCTGGAAGGCGAACAGGTCCATACTCAGAGGACCCCATTTGCTTTGTAAACAGAGGAAGACCTCCCTGCACAACTTCCGACAGGTTACAAGAGTGCCAGTTCGTCACTTTGTTCCTCAGTCCCGGGAGATATTCTGCCATCACCGTGATCTGATGCTGCAGAAGGAAGTGCCAAAAATCCTTGGCCAATTCTGCCAGAGGCCTCGATCTGGTGCCACTCAGATAATTGATGTATCTGACTGCTGATACGTTGTCCATTTTGAGCAGTATACAGCAGCTGACTTTGTCTCTGGCAAACAAACAAACTGCAAATGAAACTGCCAGGAGCCCCAGACAGATGATATGCAGTTCCAATTCCTTGGGGACCATTTCTCCCTAGTGTTGATCGGATCACACCTCGCTCCCCAGCCCATACGACTGGCATCTGATTCTATCACAGGTTCGGGTGCTTATCCGAAGATCGCCCTGCCGTTCCAGGCCTCCATGTGAGTTAGCCACCAGTGCAGCTCTGCCCTCGCTTCGGGCAACAAGGCTAGCCACTGGGAGTATGAAAGATTGCGTCTTAAATGCTGTCCCTTCAGGCGCTGTAGTGCGTGATTATGGAGCAACCCTGGGAATATGCCCTGAATGGAAGAGGAGAGTAGCCCTACCACCCTGGCCAACTCCCTCAGAGAAAAAAAACTCTTTTCCTAACAGTGTGCAAATTTCCCAGCATGTGACGTTTACCTTGGCCATCAGGAGCCGTAGCTGGCAGTCTTCAGTGTTCACGACGAAGCCTAGAAACTCCAGTCGCCGTGAGGGGGCCAAAGCGGACTTCTCCCAATTGATGAAGAAGCCTAGGCTGTGGGGAAGGTCTATAGCGGTCCACACTTGTTGCCTGATTAGGGCTTTGCTCTGTGACATGATGATAATGTTGTTGAGATATATTATCAGCCTCAACCTCTCTCTCCCTTACTGAGGCTACAACCGGTCTCATCAGATTGGTGAAGACCCAAGGCGCCGTTGAGAGCCCGAAGGGCAAGCTCATGCACTCCCAGTTGAGCCCCTTCCAGGTGAATCATAAAAACCTAACGTGTTGCGGGCAGATTGGCACTGCCAGGTAAGCAACCTTGAGGTTGAGGTGGACCAGCCAGTCTCTGGGCCGGAGTATGTCCCTGCGGATGCACTCCATCTTGACGTGATGGTATAGAACTAAGTCATTCAGGCCCTTGAAATTTATCACAATACAGACCTTCTCTTCACTTGGAAAATGGGGCTGAAAAAGCCCCTGTGTTCTCTGCACAATCGCAACGCGCCCTTTCTATGCACACTGTGCCCCTACGCATCTAGTGCCCCCCTGTCTGCAGCTGACATTACTATGGGGAGAGGGGGCTGTGACTGTGCAGGTTCTGCGAAGAAGTCGATGTGATAACTCCTTGCGGACTCTCGGACCCAAGCCTCTCCTGATAGGAATTCCCACCCTTGCGCAAATTGCGCTGTCCTGCCTCCTATCAGCACTTGCAGTGTCGGTGCTATGCAGCTGAGATGTACCTGTGGCTTGTGGTGCGGATTGTCTCGCTGGCCTTCTCCAGCTGTGGCCTCTGCCTCTTCCTCTGGACGGGAAGAAGGTGTCTGATCTGTCTTGCCAATAGGTTGATGACTCGTCAAATTGATGCGACCTTCTGTCCAGTGCAAAATGGCCAGAAGAGCGACCCCTGCCTCTTCCGGCCAGATGGAAAAACCATAGTGGAGAAGACCTTTTTAATGGAGGCCTGGAACTTATCTAAAGCCGTGAACGTGCCAACAAACTTGGTCATTTCTTTCACAAAAGGATTGCTGAACAAGAGCCCCTGGGCAGCAAACCCTGACTCTGATGTGGCGAGTGCCCTAAACTTTGGGTCTATCTTCATCAGGATGCCCTTCTGTCTTTCTGCTGATATAGCGCAGTTGGCATTGCTGAGGAGGCACAGAGCCCTCTAAGAATATCCGGACAAAGTGAGTGGATCAATTGGCCTACCCGTCTCCATGGCCTCTTGAAATAAGTCCAGAATTTTTGTGATGGGTCCAGTGATGTCCCGGACTTTATCCTGGCATGACTTCCATGCCCGATCTATCACTTTCTTGAGTTTTTTGCAGTTTTTGCCTAAGAAGGTGATCATTCTGGCATTTAGCTCTGGGTTAAGGGCCACTTTTCCCCCGATATCCAGCTGGGGGCATTCTGCCCTGAGTTTGGCTCTAACCTCCTTGTCTAAAGGTCTCTGAAGCCTGACCCTAATGCAGTCCGCCGCACGGGGGTACCGAGCCCAGACGGAGGATCTGGGTGAATCAAATCATCCGCGACAAACGTATGCTCTAAGTTGGCCTGCTCCTTCAGAGGCTGCTTGCCACCGAGTACTGAACGCCATGCGGCTCCAGATTGGATGGGCCATGTGCTGTCTTTCTGGTCCTCTTCCTCCTCTGAGGCGAAGGATCCTCAGCTGTGCCCTGTTATTCCTCCTCTGGGCTAGAGGGTCTGTCACCCTGTTTATTCTCCTATGGGTCAGAGGGTCGGGAGGGGTCTCTTTCCTTTCCAAAAAGGCTTTCTTAAGCCTTGAGAAGACATCAGAAAGAGCTGTTGCTTGCTCTGGAAGGCCTGGGAGGGGGTAGGGGTGGTCAATGAGGTACCTTTCCTCTTGCGAGGCGGATTTCTTCCCCTGACAGCTCACTTTTTGTTTTTTGGGTGCAAACAGGCTGCGAAGTACCAAAGAGGCTTAAAGCCTACGATGCCAACACAAGCACTTCTTCCCCTGGATCGGCGGTGCAAACAGCTTATAGCTGCCATGGGCGAAACAAATGGACACTTATCGGATCTTGCTGTGAGCAGCAAAGAAAGAGGAAGTAGAAGAAGGGATGCAGGAATATAAGGAACTAAGTTGATATGGATTGGTTGCTCTGGGTTCCAAGTTCATTGGTCATAGTTCACAATGCCAAGGATTTATGGGAAATGGAGTACAGAGAAGCCCCATATTATGTTTCAGTTAGTTGTCAAGGTTTTATCGAGGATTTCGGCATCTAAGCACATTTTAATTTGTTGGAACAGTAGCTTTGCTAAAATGTTAAATGTTTATTAAAGAAAGAGAAGCATAATGCTCGCCTTCGGTCTTGACAGAGAACCTGGCAAACTCCCTGGAGTGCTCTGGGGTAATTAACAATGGAGCCTTACAAAGGAGAAACTTGCAGGCAGGCCTACTCCGCTCCTAAACCTCATCAGAAAAAGTCCACGCTGTCCATGGCTGCCCCTATTTCGGACACCTTCTCATCTGAGTCCAATATTTCGAAAATGACAGGCTCTACTGGGACTTTACTGATATCCTCGACAATCTGGTTGACGCTGTTTCTTTACCCTCTCCAATATCGGACACACTAGGTTGGTAGTGACACCCTTCTGGGACAGTATCCCTGTTCCTACATCTTTGAGTTAGGAACCCAGAGTTGGATGGAGTAGGAGGAGTGCACCAAACTATGTGCAGTGTCACTCCATTGTCCCCAATAAAGTGGTACGACGTTCATTCATCGCCACTGTTTTTTTAGCTGAGTTTTTTGCTGCCACTTTTTGCCGAAAAACCCATCAACAAAATATGGAGCAGGTGGGTAAAGGGATAGGGCGGGTGGGTTGTAAATAACTGGGAAGGGGGAATTGGGTGGAGAACCCCCCAAATAAAAAAAAATCCATTTTGATTAGTTTTTTCAGCCAAGAATCAGCGATGGAATGACATAGAACCAGTAAAGTAGCCCATATAAATGAATTGGACCAGCCCATGGTCTCTTTCTTGTGCAAAAAGTATAAGGATCCAAAGACGGAAATTGGTAAGGTGTTCCAGTCCTGCCAGGAGAAGTTCTTTGACATTTTGGGGCACTTGACTCAGATATTTGAGCTGACAGACGACAGTGCTATCCATATTAGACTCCTTCAACTTCAAGCCCTTCTGGTTGAGTCCAACATTCACGGTAAGACACATTCCGCCTTTTCGCCTCAAAGGCACGAATTATTATTAATGCAGATTGAGCCTAAGAAAATAGACATGGTGACTAAGGCGGCAGAGCCTAAGGTGTACACGTCTTCATTTGGGAATAGACAGGTGTGTCTACACTTTCACAGCTTTCGACAAGGCTATGATGAGCATTATGAACGTTTTTATTCCTTAGGTTTTTCTCTGGACTGGAGCACTCCTCTGGCCCTGGGAATCCCTGGCACCACCCAGGATGCCTCGCGTGGAGCTCACTCTGGCTCTTTCTGCTCACGCGGAAGACACTTCTTGTCTTCCCCTTAGAGAGCCCAATGGAGACGTTGTGACAGTCGCAGACCTGGACACACTCATCCTGCACAAATTACAGGTGTTTTCTACTTGCTGAAATTACACGTTTTTATTGTTTTGTATATCTATTTAAAAAATGTGTGTTGTAAATTAACTATAAAAGTAATTGATTTTTCAAAATATCATTGGCTACATTGTTTCTATAGAATTGATCCAAACAAATTCCAATCTTTTGATTGTTATACATTAATACCAGGTGTGTAGGGGACGCGAGTGTTCCACAGACCGTGGATACCTATTTTTCTGTCTTGATTGTCTAACAACCCTGTGTCAGTGTTGGTTTTCTCCCCCACCCTTCTACCTACTTACAGAATATTAATTGTGATTAAACACAGGGGTGCTTCTGGTCATTCGATATATTTTACACTCTCATCCTTCACCAGGTAGGCTTCGGTGGCAGACTTGCCCAAATCTGTCCAAATTGGACAATGCTTATGTCAAACCCAGTAAAAGGTTACAAAGCACGATTGTATCCCCCACCTGTCACTTGGCCGCCCCATGCCCTCTGTCAATTGATCAAGAAAAGCATGTTTTAGAGGGCATGGGATATTCCAGATTTATTTAAAAAACAAGCGCTTTTGTCTCTCATTTCAAAAATGGAATCTTCCTAGTTCCCAAGTTGGCTGAGGGGTTTCATCCAGTGATCCACCAGGAAGCCTTGAACACCTTTCTGATAGATCCTCTTCAAGATGGAGGGGCTCTTCAAGATGGAGGGCATTGTCCTCGTAAGGTAAGCTCTCCACCAAGGGGACTGGTCGGTGAAGGGGATTTGATGGATCATTTCCATGTTGCCCATTTCTTCAGTTGGTGCCCTGACCGAATGCTCTAGTCATAGGTGCCTTCCTACAGGATTGGTCCGCAATTCTGGGTTATGCCCCCCCCCCCTTTGCCATGATAGCAAGGGTTCTGGTACAGATATGCAGACAAGAAGTGCCGCTGGTTTTCCTGACTCCATTTTGGACACCCCAGATTTGTTTCCCGCATCTCTCAGATCATTCAATAGACTTTTCCAGACATCTCCCATCTCATCCACTTAAGGACCCCGGGGAAAGTTATATGACTCTATCCTGCTGGGGCAGCTATCCCTCGTGTCCTGGAAGATTTCAGCGCAACCTTGTCTTTCCCAAACTTTCAGGAGAGGATCAGCATTTCCAGGTTTTCAGCGACTCATAGGCGCATTCCACCCGATCCAATTACTTCTGGTCATGGACATGCCGGGCTTGCTTGCAGAAGGAGGGTAAAGCATACACAACAGTCCATAGTCTCAAAACATTTCTCTCTGCAGGACATAGTCTGCAGAAAGGTGGACCAACGGGATGTCACTTTCTGGAAAAGAAGGCCATTCAGTCTATTCGCATCAAGTCCCCCTTATTCTAAGTATTCCATGTTGTCAGATGTTATCAGAGTGTTCCACCTTGTCAAGTCTTGTCCTCATAATGAACTTCATTCCTAACAGTAGATCTTCCCGACGTTGACAAATTCCTTGTGTACAATAACCATTAGGAGGGTTTCAGATGCTTGGGTTCTTGATGTTGATGTTATCAGAGTGTTTGCCCCATGACAGAATTACATTTTGTGTGACATGTCACACTAAATGTATGTCTATGTAGATTTCTTACACTGAAGATAAGAGACTCTGCCAGGCCCAATGTTTGAAGTGCTATGAACACATGTCTTCTGCTTCTAGGCCCACTTCGACATCCCAGGGGCTGATTTCTTATCGAAAACCTCTCCTCCAGGTTACTTCATCCACTCTCACTCTTTGGGTGCGATGGGTAATGAAGGAGGTGGGTGTGATATGTCTGACTTTAGGGCCCTTTCTCTAATGGGTCCATTGGTTTTCCTCGCAGTGGGATTGGGGATACTATGAAAGCATCCGACTGGTGCCGGGAATCACCATTTAACCCAATAATAACTCTGGCCATACCATGGCAAGAGCCATTGTGTATTGTTTTATTTCTTTATGCCAATGGATACATCTCACACTCATGCAATAAGCATCTGGTGGTGGCCGGTCCCACATTACAAGCAGTTGCAAATTGGGAAAGGAGAATGGGACCGCTTGCCGAGGGCCAACACCAAAGTGATTTATTTCACACCCATAGGGCCTCATTATGAGGTCGGGTATAAATGCCAGAACAATGGCCGGTGGCACCAGCAGTTTTACCGTAAACTGGGGAAACCCTGTGTTTGCCGGTGGGGGCTCCGATCTTCCTTCAGGGCCCCCACCGGCAAAGAAATGCCAGAATCACTGGCACCGGTAGTGCCCGTCATTCCAGCAATCCCATCCCATTAAGTCCTAAGGGACTCTGTGGAATGGGAACTTACCACCGTTTCCACCACCTGCAATATCCCGGAAACACTGGGATATAAGGCGGCAGAGAAGGTAGGGGCAGTTTCCCAGGAATTACTGGTGGGATACCGGGAAACCTGTGCCCCATAGTGTTTTTTCACTCAGCAATAACCAAGTGTGGGGTCATTAAGCCATGTGTCACAGTGGCAGGCCCAGAAGTGCTTAAAGGAACGGGAAGGGGAATGGGAAATGGAATGGGAAGGGGAATGGCAAGGGGAATGGGAAGGGGAATGGGAAGGGTAGCCGGTGCTATCCCTGGCCTCCCCCTTTATTGATATCCATGGTCTACAACCTACCGATGAAAACAACGGCCCACATGTGGTCACTTATTGAAAGCACATGCCCACCCTTCTGCCTCTAGAAAAAACAGGCCTGGAAGGATGAAAGGCTGAGTCGATGATGCTGGGATTCAAACCTGTGTGTGCAGGTTGCATGTGTATTTCAGAGGTGAAACCTTATCTTGCCAAGCTGCAGAGGAGCAGCTGTATACATCTGGAGGAGATCCCTCCCCCCTATTTCCCCTGTATTGGAGACATAAGACCGTGCCGTGTCAGACATCGTGCCAGTACCGCCACGAGTATTTGGAAAGAGATACCCGATGAGAGAGCCCTATCGAATGTATCCTCGAAGTGAAGAGAACCTACAGGAGCAACTCCCTGAAGGAATTTGAAAAAGAGCAAATAAAAGGAATTAATGACATCATAAGAAGGTGTGCTCGACATCCTGAGCTATTGACTGAAATGATGTATGGATCCTAGAGGGCCAGTGACGAAGTAAGCGATTGAGGGAACTCTCAAATGTAAAAGAAGAAGATTACACGTGCACGAAGTGCTGCAGAAAACAAACGTTCAATAAATGTACAGACGCTGAAACGCAAGGTAGATTAAGTCATCATAGAAGCTAGCTATGAGTAGTGAATACAATGCAGGTGAAGACTCTTTGTACCTATATTTTTTCCAGTAGAGTGTATACTGGGATACTTGGGATTCACCACTAACCACACAAGGAAAGCTGCCAGTCATTATATGAAATTTAAGTAAATCAGCAGTGCCCGCCCATATTTTCGTTAATGCAGGTGAAGACGCCATTGTACAGAAACTGGACATTGGTATCGTGAATTAAGTAAGCCAGAAACCATGAAGGGAGAGTGGAAAGTTGTCTTGCAGCAGAAAAGCAGGCTCATGGAGCTGCGTGGCGAGGCTGCCTGGCCTAGAGTCAAGATCCTAGAAATCAAGGTCAGCTATCTTCTCTGAAGAAGAACGGGTGTGTGGAGGATGAATCTTCTTACATTAAGATGCAGGCAAGAATGCAAAGGATGCCAAGTTTTAATTCTTTTAGAGCATTTAAAAACTGCAAAATGGACCAGATCGTGTCGCAGCAGAGAATTAGCTGGGAGCATGGACAAATCGAGAAGGGCTGTCTGGCCTGGTGACAAGACTAAAGGTAGCCAAGATTGGTTATCTATTCTTGAAGGCAGAGAACGTGAGAAGCTGAATCATCCCTTGTTAAGGTGCAAAGAAGGAACGCCATGGGAACACCATGAGTGCCAAGTTTTATTAATTCAAGCCAATGAAAAGCAGAAAAATCTGCTGAATTGCGGTCTCCTGTCACGTGAGCCCAGGATGAAAATAGAGTTGGGCACGCAGTTCTAGAACTATGATAAGCGTGTGCTCACACTCCCTTATATTCCCAGAGAAGAGAATATATTGCAAGGCCAAGTTCAAAGACAATCTTCATGGCAGAAGGCATTGGTGATGAGAGATGTTGGGCTAATTGGGTGTGGAGGTACAGTCCAGTCCACCCTCTGACACCTGGGGTATGAGCTTACGTGCTGCTAGTGAGCAGAAAGTTCCAGAAGGGCACGAGCGTGCCAACCAATTGTAGAGGGCCATATAACGAAGGGCCTTATAGTTTGAGAGCCAATGATGTACCGTGTTTCTAATAACTGTTGAAGATGACTTGCATTAGGGATGGGCATGAGTTGTCTAGCTGACTGTAGAGACCCAATCACAACCCAATCCCTTATAGAAAGTATACTTAGATGTTCCCCTTGAGCCAACCACAACTCCCCGTAGGTTTTTTTTTTATTTGCCACGCAGTATGAAGTCACGTATGATGAGTTTTTACTATACCAGTGTTGTTTTTTATGAAATGCTTCTAGAGAACGCTGTGCAATGTCCGTTGATGTCCGTTGTAACTCCTTTTTTTAGACAATTGATATTAAAACAGTAAAAGGATTTTGCCATCTTCCTGAGTTGGTTTGATTATTTGGTGTAAAGAGTTACTCTGCTTCCCATCCAACTGCATGACAAGCTACCCGCCAAGGGCCCTAAGTTCAATTTCGTTTCAGCGCCGGCAGCCCGGGTATCTCTGTCAAGGCTGCCGCTATATGTTGGGTGGGGTGGTCATTCACCTCCCTCCTGCTCCTCTCCTTGAGGCGGGCAGCAGCAGGTCCTCCTACTCTTTTACGGCGAGGGATGCCGTTTCCTCGATCCTCCCTCCTCATCCCTTTTCTCTTGTTTGAAAACTGAGGGACAGCAGGGGACGGTCTCACCGTGGGTCCTTCACTCTTCATCCCGCCTAGGATGCTGCTTACACAGCGGGACTCCCTCCATTCTGCGGCACAGCAATGGATGCTGCGTTCATTACCCCAGCGGGGGACATCTCACTTTGCGGCGCAGTGATGGATGCTGCCTTCATTTACCCAGCAGGGGATAGCTCACTTCTCGTGGCAATGCATGCCGCCTTCTCCTTTCCCCCTCCTCCTAAAGGTGGATGCTGCAGGGGGGAGGGGGCTGCAGGCTGGCTCCCACCCTGGCCGCACGAGCACCCTCCTCTCAGAGGGCTGAGGCCAGGGAGGAACTGCTGGCGGGGCTCCCAGCTTGATCTCCCCTCACCATCCCGACGGCATTAGGTGCAGCTCCTCCTACTTACACTTGCGGCGATAGCTGCCGCATGCCGCATTTTCACCCAGCGGGGGACAGCTCCCTCCCTCCTTCCTTCTTGAAAAAAAAAGAAAGAAAACGTAGGACCCCTGCGGGGACAGGGAGCCCTGCAGGTGTTCTACCTCGTTGCCATTGTTATATGGGGGCCTGCTATGGGCATCCAGCAGGCCCCCAGGGTGCTATGTCACATCAGCACCTTAGAGGGTTGCTGGGGGACACCCAGTGTTTAGTGGGTGAAGGGCGGGCCATACCCATGACCATGCAGATCCTTGCCACCTTCCTGGCTCGAAGGTCCCACGGCATCATGGCCTGCAGGCCCGTGCTCACACAGTGTGGGCCTGCAGGCCTAAGTGAGAGACAGACCAGTCATTCCTCTTTGGGAGTCTGTAGCCGTTCTGGTGCACGTGCCTGCAGGATCTCCTTTTATTAGCTTGGGCCATGACACAGTCACGACCTATGTTAAAAGGACAATACACATATGAGGGACATATTTCCATAAAGGGGCAACCCACCTGGGAGGGCCACACACTTGACCAATATGTGTGATCCTGGGCAAAACATTTAAACTCCTTGCAGTGTTCCCTTCACTGTCTGGATTGAGAGCGCATGTACATTAACTATATAAGAATTAGACATTTACTTGCTTTTTACCCAGAAGAACTATACTTTGATAGAGACAAGGAAGCAAATTGCAAAGTTTATTTATTCCAAATTGGTTCTCTGTCTCTTGGAATGGTTGTCATGACGGGTATATTTAGTTACCTTTCGTCTACTGATAACACATGTAGCAGTTTCTGGGATTTCTTGCAAATAAAGCTGCGTTTTCCTTCCCCGCAAACAGTTTCTGGCTCTCACTGCCACCCTCCTTCGCTCTTTCGCTGGTGCTTTCTCTCTCTCTGGCCTGCACAAAGACTGTATAAAGTGCCATCAAACATTTATAGATCGGATCCCTTTGCACCTCCCAGGTAACCTTTCCTGACAGCTCTTATCACCCTCCTCAGCACCCTTCCTCCACCGCCCTCCCTCCCTCGCCTCTCCTCCCAGGCCCACGACCTTAGCCAGAAAAATACCACACTCCTATTTCCACTTGCATGGTTAATGAGAACAGAACAATTTTTAGCCCACACTTAAGATTGCGATGGAGGGTTCTTGTTTCCGGAGGGAGGGAGGAAGCTGAGAGATAGCACCTCAACCAAAATCAGAGAACTCAAATTGTCCCCTGTCCGGTGCGAGAACTGTAACCTTACAGGATTTATTTGAATAAGGAGGCAGGAAGCAGGGGTGGACTGGGAACCAATAGAGGTCCTGGAAATAATTCCCAAAGGGGCCCCATGTCACACTTTTTCAACAAGGCTAGCCCTTTTCCTATGAGAACATGTGGAAATACCACACAAAAGCGGCCCAGGATGCAGAGCCCTACAGGGACATTTCCAGAGTTCCCTATAGGCCAGTCCATCACTGGCGGGAAGTGAGTAGTTGCTTAATAAGTGATGTTCCAAGCCTCTAGCCACAACACAACATGGTGCGCTTGCGCAAGAGCGCACAAGCAAGCAGCATTAGATGAATTTCATACAAAACCCATCTCCCTCTCCCCCTCAACGAAAACAACAAGATGTCAAGGATAGCAGACAATGAACAAAACAATGATATAATGAATTCCATAGATAACATAGTCTCTAAATCTGGCTGGTGCCTTCCTGGTGTGAGCCCTGAGCCTGTATTTGTATTATGTATTTTATTTTATTTCATATAGTGCCTTATGCCAACGCGCTGTACATAGCATTAAAAACAGTACAAACAGTGGGATCAATATTTAAAACAGAGTATTTCAAAATGGTAAGCTTCAAGGCATCTTCTTTGTGGTGATACAGGTCCAGTTTTGCCTCTTGGTCCTAAATGCATATTAGGGTATATATGTCTATAGCAGGGCTGTCCAGCTCCAGGTCTTGAGAGCCGGTACATATCAGGTTTTCAGCATACCCCTCATCAATATTCATGAGATACAGTTGCACGCACTTTTTCAAAATGTGTGCACATTTCATCTCATGAATATTAATGAGGGATATGCTGAAAACCCGTCAGGATACCGGCGCTCGAGGCCTGGAGTTGGACAACCCTGGTCTACAGGTATAGAGAATTGGATAGTACTTGTGTGTTTGTCGCTTTGTAGTCGGCCTCCTGAAAGGCACATCTGACCATCATCCTCATCAAAGAGCAGTGTCCAGGACAGTAGTCTGGTGTTGGGGGCAGAGAAGACAAAAAAACAGAAACTCTCTGTGTATGTGTATTGTAGAGAAAGAAATTAAAACTCAAGACAGAGGTGTTGCTAGTGGGGGGGTTTATGGGGCTATAGCCCCTGGGTCTTTTGGTTGTAGCCTCGGATAGAATCTCAGGGGCTGCAACCAAAAGGCTATAGCTAGCCCTGAGTGCCGACAATCCCGACATTAGTGTAGCCCCAGATCTTTTCCAGACCTAGCAACACCCCTGACTCAAGATATTGCTGACCAATCGCATTCACATTTCCCTTCACTCATTTTCATTTTGTAGCTGAAAGCTGAGAGCTGTGTGGCAGGAAGGACCTTACTGAAGTGTTAATGCACACCACAAGCGGCTTTATCTTGAGATAATAGGCTGCACAAGGCCCAGTCATGCCACCGCAGTGTCCCTGCACGGGCGTGCCGTGGCGTGTATCGTTACTTGCTTGAGAGGCATAGGGGGACTTCCATGAGGGTGTTTAATGAGGATGAGGGCTAATTTACCACTGTAGTGGGGAATCAGCTTATTAGAACAAATGGCATCATGGCCCAAGCTCCCGCCAACTCCCTCCTTCTCAACCCACAGGACTTAATTTAAGTGAGTGACATTTGTCTTGTCATTTTTGCAGCCCTGCTGTAGCTGTCATTCTGTCACATAAAGAACTACAGGTGGAGGGGGAAGTGGGGTGGGGCTCTCTCTTGCCACTGCCAAGCATCTGGCAAACTCTGAGGCAAGGGCCAAGAAAGAGACAGGTTCTCAAGGGAGAAGTTTTCTCTCCTGCCTGTGTTACAGCATATGCCACCAGTCTCCTCCTTGCCTTCACTTCAGCCCCTGCTTCTCCCCTTTGTCTGCCCTTTCCAGAGGGACCCTCATGGCCTGAAGCGATGGGTGATGCACCTTCAGGAGTTAAGATGTTTGGAAGGACAGAAGAAAAGGGAAAAGGTAGATTCCATTTAGAACTTTGGGATGTTATTGCTTTAAAGGAGATCAATTCACACGGAGGGTGAGCAGCCAATCGGGTTGCTTGGATCGAAGGCCTTACCTAATGGTATTAGCCTGTGTTGCAAGCATGTTTTTGACTTTTCACGTTCTTCCCCTGATGCTCCCATTTTCATAACGCTCCTTAAAGAATCTTCAGCTACCTTGTCCACTACTGCCTCATCCACAGCCGTTGCCTCCACTCCCAAATTACCCCTTCAGTGCCCCCCACTGTATGTACTAGCAAAAAACAGCCCTCTATGTTACCTCATGTTAGTGTGTTGTTATTGGCCTATTGTTAGGGCACTTCCGCAGATGACGCGGCTGCTGCCACCACACCTGCCTGGAGCAGGGTGGACGCTCCGCGCATCGCAATACTCACTGGGGGGTGGACGCCCCGGCCCACGAGGGGCACAATAGCCTTCCAGGCCCTTTCCGTTCCGATACAAGTTGCCGTGGTGACTGGGGGAATCCCAGGCTCTGTGGTCTCCCGTGACTCTTCCGCAATGTCGGAACGTGATGTATGACGTCACAAAGCAAGAGGTCCTTTCCTCTTGTGTTTTCGCGCACTTATCAGACACATAAGTAGCCCAGTGACGCAGGACGCGGTGTCTCGCAACAGTATAATTTCCACGTTGCAACTGACCCGTGCATCCTGATGCCTTGGTAATTAGTTCTTCATAGGTAGTTAGGTTTAGATTTAATATTAGGTTTTATAAGGCAGCAGGATCATTCACAGGAGTTCCCTTGATGCCAGGAGCCTCATGACGAGGGTAAGAAACCTGCTGCATATATTGTCTTGTCGTCTATGTTGTGTCTTCAGCCTGTCTTACTTATGCTATACCTTTGTCATTACTGTAGCTCCTGTTTACCGTGCCACTAGTTCCAGAGGGGCTGTGTCCAGTAGCACACCTGCTTGGGGGACCTTGTCACACAGGCTGCCCACTAGGCTGTTGGGCTTGTTCCTTCGGGGAGGTGGAGCACATCGTCCAAAGACTTCAGAGAGTTACAATCTTCGCCAAGAGCACCCTGACAACAGTACAGCCTGCGACCAAGGGCTTTAATCCCAAAGTCGACCCAGCTGCCGCTCCTTTGTAACGATGGAGATATGTCAGTCCAATCTTAAACTAGATTCTGGATCCTCTGCAAAGCACATGCTTCTACAGCATACTCAAGGTCACTACATGCTTATTTTGTGAAGGAAAAACCTGAACCCAAAAGGTCAGTGAATAGTTTTGAGTTAAATTCACAGGCCCTTATTCATAAGACCAACACCGTGAAGATTCACGTTGACGACTAGGCTTTGGCAAATAAATACAGGCAAACTGTAAAAATAACACGCTTTTCAGGGTGTTTGGAATGTGAAGAACTTCTGGTGTTTAAGACCTTGGATGCTAGATTTTGGTTATGACAGTTTCAGGCTGATGAACCTTTCTGTACACAGTGGAATTGAACAAGGTCATTGCTTTTCCTGCCAGTGAATGTTCAAATAGTCAATTTGAAGAGTAATGACTTGCAGCTGGGAGTTTGTGTCATTTAGAAAGCAAATGTAACTGTTGGTTTGCAGCTGACAAAAATAATCCTTAAAGGGAGAGGTACTTTGGAGATATGTTATCTGCTGCATTGTTTTCCCCATGTACAGGCCTGCCATGAACTCACACCATCCCCATTCACCCCATCTGAACTCATTTACAGATGAGTGGAGATAAAAGGCCAGGATTCCAGCAGCCCAGAAGGTCGGCAGTGCAACACTGCTGCAATGATATTCAGAGTGAGCCAAGATTTTTGAATGAATTGCAGAACTCGCCGCTGCACACAGTATTATGTGCACATCAAAATCACCCAAGCCCTTCTGGGCTGACCTTGGTGCCGCTGAGATGGTGGAGATGCTTCTGCTACTTCGTGCCGTGGCGATGCGATCACAGGCTGATGTCCCCCCCTGGCTGGCTGCCAAGAAGGCCCACTTTCAACTTCACCTCCTTCACCTCCTTAGAGGCATTCTCCCTTTCTTCACCTTCCCCCAGAAGCTCCATGTCTCTAGAGCACTGGTGTCTCCGGGTTGGATTACCGTTACAGCCTCTTCCTCAACCTGCCTCTTTCTTCACTCCGTCCTCTTCAACTAATCCAGTATAGGTCTGCAAGATTTATCCTTGGCCTCAAACCCAGGGACCGTATCTCTCCAGCTCTAAAATCGCTCCACTGGCTCCCAGTTGCTGTAAGGGTCAGATTCAAGACTCTTTGCGTCATCCACAAGGCTGTCTGGGGTGTGGGACCACACTACCTGCAGCTCTCTCTTACTAAATACTTTCCTTCCAGATCCCTTCAATCTTTTCACCCCAACTATCTGCTTATCAAATGTTTCTCCAAGCAGAGAGCTGGGGGAAGATCTCTCCCCTTGGTTGTCTCTCTCCTATGGAATAGACTCCCTCTCTCTGTCTTGAACTGGTCCACCTCAAGTTCCTTAAACAACTCAAGACCTTTCCCTTCTCCTCCTCCTTCCCGCTCCCCGTTCCATGCTAACCATCCCCTCTGTAGCTGAGATTGACCCTAATAGCACTTAACCCCACCCCACCCTTTTTTCTTTTCACTGCACTTACATGTTCCGAATGTCACAAGGCCTAGTGGAACCGCTGTTCGTTTCTATTCATTCATTGTCCTTTTCATTGTTTATTTTCTCCCTTGTTCCCTTCCCTTTTGGCTTGTGGCGCTTTGAAACACTGTCTTGTTGTATAAGCGCCTTATAAATATCAAATAAATAAATAAAATAAATGTAAGTGAAATCAGAGGGATGAATCTCTGTCCCATGCATGCTTCACATGTGAAGGATTCCCCATCTAGCCTTCTTTGGCTTTCCAAGGTTATTGCCTGGCAACCGTGGAAGCTCTGTATTGTAAAATGGCGAACCTACTCAAGAAAACAATCCCAGAAGGATGAAACCCTGCATCTTTTACATGTATGGCATGATATACAATTCCATAACACAGTAGACATTTTAGAGGTACTTGTCTATTATAGTACTTTATTTACTGGCATTTAATGCATGGAAAATGGGGGAAACACAGACCCAGGCATAATACCTGATAAAGAGACATGTTACTTTTGGTTCACAATTGAACTTGTGTTGCCTTCACAATGAGCTAGCCTCTAGCATTTGTTTCAGATCTCATTAATTAAACCCCTTGAATTCTTGTGATGAAGGGGTTCCAAGAACCCCCCTACGGCCTCCAAAATTCATGACAAGACGAAAGGCCAGAAATGCTCGCAGCCACCCATCTTATTTTGGACAGATCCCAAGCGCACCAATGATTGACAAGTACACTGAAAGGTATCCCCTCAGCCAGCCAAACAGACCGGATACAATGCAAATCTTTCTATGTGTGGAAGAAGAGCCTGTGATCGTGGACAAAGACGCCTATATGGACAGCCTCGACTAAGCACCAAGAAGCCATTATTTTGACATCATTAGTTACACCACAAAGTAGCAGCGTTCAACATGAAGCACAGTTGCAGACTTCCACTCCATCACACAGACACACACTCGTATACATGAAGAGCATAAGTGCACAGTTTTATAGCTAGAGGACAAATACATATACATACTGTCAATACTTTTATTGTTTTTGCCCTTAGCCAAATGCAGTAACGCAGAACCACAAAGCACAAGAGATCCTGAGCAATCTTGCTGATGGCAATAGGTGTGTCGACATACATGTGTGCATATGGAGCCTGATCAAACCACATATAGCTAAGCTATAGGGAACGTAGTATGACATGGACAATGTAGAAACCACATTATAAGGTTTAATGAAAATTCCTGCAGGCTTCAAGCCACCAAGCATGAGATGAGGAGAAACTGATTCAGGCTGCACGGAGAGCAAGACATGCAAAAAGACACATTCCAATCTCTAGACGACAAGGGGACCAGCTGCAGAAAAGCAGAATACATCATCATAAATGTGAGCCGAAGAGCTCAAATATGTGGTCTCCAAACACATGGTACAGCCGAACGGGACAATGGGCAGTCATCCATGGTGGGGAAAAGGAGCCGATCCCAGCAAGCCAGACCCATACTGCAACACGTGTTGCAACATAAGAAGCATATTCTCATAGGCATAGGTGGTACACACAAGTTAAAAGCGGACACATAATAGTTCACATCACCTTGAAGAGGTGCACAGCGAGCTGAGAACTCGATCGAGTCCCAGGCCTGGGGGCATCAGCTCTAACCAATCACATCTTAGAATCCCAGGGGTGGATGGCAAGGGGCACAAACCAATGGTAAGCCCACTAATCTGTAACAATTCAATAGATAGTTCATTGGGAATGGGACAGGCCAACCACCCGACATGCAAGAGCAAGTAGAATAACATCCATAGGTGACGGTATAGGTTATTGAACTCAATATCCAATCTCTCACGCTGATAGGTTTTTTGGAGAAGGGCCCAATTGATGATGCCAGAGTCAAACAAAACTGGCCTGCATACCATGGAACGATGAGATGTACGAAAGACCTCCGTGTTGCATTGATCCCTGTTGGTTTTATTTGCAGCGAACTACAGTTTGTACTTGCCATTGACCAAGTCCTCCGTTTATTCTGGGGAGGGTTTTGGGCCCTCCGAGTCCGCAAACTCCCAGCCTTTCTCTGGCATACCTGGGAGCCCCACCCAACACTTGCATTTGATTATACTGAGTCTTTGGAGGGCATGTTTGGGGGGCAGTTGAAAGAAATCAAGCCTTCAAAAAACAACTATGGGAAATTGGGATACTTGGCAATGCCTTTCAGTGTCTGAAATGCATCGGCAGCAAACCAGCCTCTTGTGGATGGTCCTATATTGAAATATCGAAAGAAATGAGGCCAAAACTTTGTTAGTAACCTCCACCTTACAAAATTAACTCTTTCGATCCTGTAAAGATCCTCAGTCACAAAAAGGAGCCCATCTCATGGTCTGTATTTAGAGCAAATTCTGTAGCTCGCATTTTACAAATTGTCCTTGCCTCCATCTGTCGCAAAAGGCGCTCCTTGTCTCCTCCTCTTTTACCCGGAGTAATCTTCCTTAAACCAATGAATCTCAAGTCTTTCTTGTTCTGCTGTTGGTGTACGGATTGCCAATGATGCACCAATGGAAATTTGGGATTGTGGCTCCCAATGTTAGTAATGGCTTCTCTGATTCTGATTCTCAGTTCTCGAATTGTGCTGTAGATTTTCTTACATACATATATTGCAGCATAGATGACATATTTAGATTTGCAATTGATATTCTCTTGAATTCAGATTTTCGTTCCCCTTGAATCCATACATTTCTGAGTGCTTAGATGTGCATACTTGCACATAGTGCACATTCCACATTGTTGAAAACCCTTTCTCGCCGGTTGTAACCATGTCAGTAACGGTTCTGGGTTTACAGTTGGTAAATAAGAAGGGCTTCATTTGTTCGTGCCCTTTGGAAAATCAAACTGGGTCTGCCTTCTATATGCTCTGTAAAATCCTTATCAAGATTTAATAAGTGCCAGTGCTTTTTCAGTATATTCTTGATCTTGTGGTGATCCTTGCAAAATGTGGTTATAAAGTACATTTTATATGTATCTGTATTAGTTTGTCTTATCCTCTGTTTTAGAGTTTCACTTCTTGTTGCCTTCACAATGAGCTAGCCCCTAGCATTTGCTTCAGATCTCATTAATTAAACCCCTTGAATTCTTGTGAAGAAGGGGTCCCAAGAACACCCCTAGCGGCCTCCGAAATTCATGACAAGACGAAGGGCCTGAAATGCTTGCAGCCACCCATCTTATTTTGGACAGATCCCTAGTGTACTAATAATTGACAAGTACACTGAAAGGTATCCTCTCAGCCAGCCATACAGACCGAATACAATGCAAATCTTTCCATGTGTGGGAGAAGAGCCCGTGATAGTGGACAGAGATGCCTATATGGACAGCCTCGACTAAGCACCAAGAAGCCATGATTTTGACGTCATTAGTGACCCCATGACATAGCAGCGTTAGACATGAAGCACACTCGCAGTCTTGCACTCCATCACACAAACACACACTCGTATACACGAAGAGCAAAAGTGCACAGTTTCATAGCTAGATGACAAATACATATACATACTGTCAATGCTTTTATTGTTTTTGTCATTAGCCAAATGCAGTAACGCAGAACCGTAAAGCACAAGAGATCCTGAGCAATCTTGCTGATGGCAATAGGTGTGTCGACATACATGTGTGCATATGGAGCCTGATTGAACCACGTATAGCTAACCTATAGGGAACATAGTATGACATGGACAATGTAGAAACCATATTATAAGATTTAATGAAAATTCCTGCAGGCCTCAAGCCACCAAGCATGAGATGAGGAGAAGCAGATTCAGGGTGCATGGAGAGTAAGACGTGCAAAAGAAACATTCCAATCTCTAGACAACAAGGGGACCAGCTGCAGAAAAGAAGAATACATCGTCATAAATGTGAGCCGAGGAGCTCAATTATGTGGTCTCCAAACACGTGGTACAGCCGAACGGGACAATGGGCAGTCATCCGGGGTGGGAAAAAGGAGCCGATCCCAGCAAGCCAGAACCATACTGCAACACGTGTTGCAACATAAGGAGCATATTCTCATAGGCAAAGTTGGTACACACAAGTTACAATGCAGACACATAATGGTTCACATCACCTCGAAGAGGTTCACTGCGAGCTGAGAACTCGATCAAGTCCCAGGCCTGGGGGCATCAGCTCTAACCAATCACATCTTAGAATCCCAGGGGTGGATGGCAAGGGGCACGAACCAATGTTAATCCCACTACTCTGTAACAATTCAATAGATATTTCCTTGGGAATGGGACAGGCAACCACCCGACATGCAAGAGCCAGTCGAATAACATCCATAGGTGACTGTATAGGTTATTGAACTCAATATCCAATCCCTCATGCTGATAGGTTTTTTGGAGATGGGCCCAATTGATGATGCCAGAGTCATACAAAACCGGCCTGCACGCCATGGAACGATGAGATGTACGAAAGACCTCCTGTGTTCTTGCATTGATCTCTGTTGGTTTTCTGTGCAGTGAACTGCAGTTTGTACTTGCCATTGACCAAGTCCTCTGTTTATTCTGGGGAGGGTGTTGGGCCCTCCAAGTCCGCAAACTCCCAGCCTCGCTCTGGCATACCTGGGAGCCCCACCCAACACTTGCATTTGATTATTCTGAGTCTTTGGAGGGCATGTTTGGGGGCAGTTGAAAGAAATCAAGCCTTCAAAAAACAACTATGGGAAATTGGGCTACTTCGCAATGCCTTTCAGTGTCTGAAATACATCAGCAGCAAACCAGCTTCTTGTGGACGGTCCTACATTGAAATATCAAAAGAAATGAGGCCAAAACTTTGTTAGTAACCTACACCTTATCAAATTAACTCTTTCGATCCTGAAAAGATCCTCAGTCACAAAAATGAGCCCATCTCATGGTCTGTATTTTGACCAAATTCAGTGGCTTGTATTTTCCAAATTGTCCTTGCTGCCATCTGTCTCAAAAGGCGCTCCTTGTCTTCTCCTCTTTTACCCAGGGTAATCTTCCTTAAACCAATGAATCTCAAGTCTTTCTTGTTCTGCTGTTGGTGTACGGATTGCCAATGATGCACCAATGGAAATTTGGGATTGTGGCTCCCAATGTTAGTAATGGCTTCTCTGATTCTGATTCTCAGTTCTCGAATTGTGCTGTAGATTTTCTTACATACATATATTGCAGCATAGATGACATATTTAGATTTGCAATTGATAGTCTCTTGAATTCAGTTTCGTTCCCCTTGAATCCATACATTTCTGAGTGCTTACATGTGCATACTTGCACATAGTGCACATTCCACATTGTTGAAAACCCTTTCTCGCCGGTTGTAACCATGTCAGTAACGGTTCTGGGTTTACAGTTGGTAAATAAGAAGGGCTTCATTTGTTCGTGCCCTTTAGAAAATCAAACTGGGTCTGCCTTCTATATACTCTGTAAAATCCGTATCAAGATTTAATAAGTGCCAGTGCTTTTTCAGTATATTCTTGATCTTGTGGTGATCCTTGCAAAAGGTAGTTATAAAGTCCATTTTATATGTATCTGTATTAGTTTGTCTTATCCTCTGTTTTAGAGTTTCACTTCTTTCAAGTCCTTGTGCTTTCATTTGAGATTCATTTATACTTCGTGACAAGTACCCCCTTTCCTGAAACCTATCGGTTAGGAGGTTAAATTCTTCATCAAAGTTCTGTATTTCAATGCAATTGCACCATGCACTTATAAACTCACCAGTTTAACTCTAAAACAGAGGATAAGTCAAACTAATACAGATACATATCAAATTAACTTTATTACAAAATCAAACAATGTGAGAAAAGTATCCTGATTGTGTAACACAGAACCAGTCAATCACAGAACACATGCACACATTTGTTTATCCCGACATGCATCAAGTGTGACAAACATGTCCTGTGGAGTCAACGCAAACAAAAGGACAGAATGAATATCCAGAGCCTATGGCATGAAGAGCTGCAGCGGAGGTTGCTGATACATGAGAATCAATGTGTGTGGCACATGTGGAACAGTGGCAGGTCTTTTCAGGATATGGAAGTGTAGAAGGGAGTGGATTGTGAAGTGGCACAGGTCAAAGAGAAGTATGCACAGGGAATACCCCTGCAGGGCATGGTAGGAAACATGTGGACATGGGGGAGTGGAAGGGTTGCAGTAAGGACACATCATCACGGTTGGTCGTGCAGATGCACAGTGAATGCATGCCGTCAATCAGTCCGTATATCCAGACTGAGTGCAACATGGGGAAATTGTGTATGGTGCCATCCATTCGCTTCCAATTATGGCATCAATGATCTCAGTGCATCCACCCAAAAAATGCACATGCATAGAAATGTAACTGCACGTACACACACATGCATGTTTACAGACACACATCTGCCCAGACATTCCTCAAGACACAAGGTTAAGCCATACACACATCTGCCCAGACATTCCTCAAGACACAAGGTTAAGCCATCACAATGTCAAAATGTGCATTGCATGCAAATTCCATTTTGACCAATAACTCTGCAACAACATACGAGACATAGCACATGTTTACCTGCTGACTGAGCTGGTTTGATGTGATTCCCTCATCACCTCCACCAGGAAATGAGCCTCTAAATGCATGAGAGGAGGGTCAGTGCTTGCCAGAGGCCATGGGGACTAGGGATGCAAAAGTGTGCATGGTGGACCTCCCATGGAGTGCAGTCACTGCATGACTCTGTAGCCCTGCAAAAACATAAGACAATGCATTACCACAGCCGTATTTCACAATCATGCACAAAGCACACATGCGTTAAGAATCACTTGTCCAAATGAGTGGACCAAAAATTAGACAAAAATAAAAAAAATCACCATAGGCTCATGAACCTCACAGCAACAATGGACAAGGAGGCTGGAATGTGCTGGGACCCCCATCCTGCGGTTCATCTGCAGGAGGACATGGTGTTGGAGCCACACCACGTAGTGCAGAGGCCTGTTGTTCACTGGCCGCGGCCAGTCGTGACACAATTGAATGCACCAACACAGTGAGGTTGGTGAGGTCTCCATGCATGTCCTCACGGATGGCTGCAGAGTCTGTATACACGCTCACCCGTGATGCATTGAGTTGCTCGGAGAGTGTCTGCCTGAAGGCATCCATCTCCTCGTGGATCAGTGTCCTAGTGGCCGAGAGCTCTGCATGGAGAGCAGTCCTCATGGCGAACATTTCACACCTAAGGGCTTCACTGTGTGCCTGAAGATCAGCCTGTAAGCCCTTAATGTTTGCCTCCATGTGCAGTCTGTGGGAGAGGCATGAGGACTGCATGACCTGCAGCTGTTGCTCTACCCGGGCCGCTGGCTGGGTCATGGACTTGTCCATCTTATCCATCCCCTCAGATATCTTGTCCAACACATACCCATGTTGGAGGGCGACAAGCAACATTTGCTGGTCTCACTCTGTCTCCCCAGCTTGCACACGTCCCCCATGGGTGAGGGGTCCACGGCAGCCAGATGCAAGGTTCCAAGCCCATTGCCGTGGTACCCCTGTCATTGGCTGCACATCTGCAACTATTCCTTGGACATCAGCCCCAAGACCTGAAGCCAAATCATGGGACTGTGGCCTTGCAGCAGTAACTACTGCGAACGGGGGGACAACCACTGACTGGCCTTGAAAAGCCAGCTGCACCGCCGTACAGTCACGGGCCCCACCTGTTCCGCCCATTGGGCCACTCACCTGTGCCCTCTTTGAGCTATGCACATCAGGTTCAGCATCAAAGCCAGCTGAGTCAGAAGAGTGCGAAGAGTCTGCAGCAAGACTCAGGATGGTCTGGAGCTGCATTGGGTTCTCATGGCCTACCACACCACGTCCCCCGCTGGCGGTCTAGCGCACCATCAACTCTTCCTCCTCCTCTGCATCTGGTGCATCTTCACCTGCACATTGACAGAGAAAGACATATTCATGTTCAAAAAGACAACAATGCACATATGCTTCAAGGAGTATTTTAACAAGAAATGGGAGGACACGCACCCATGAGATATCGTGCGTTCACACACTTTGAAAAGTAAGCAACAGATGCATGGCATTTGCTTACAAGTGATCCCCCCACCCATCATGTACATGCCAGCACTGGGCACATTGACATTGAACAGTGGTGTAAACGCACAATGTGGGGCCATTCAACTGTCAAGTCGCCACACATACAAGGGCAAAGGTAATGCACATGTGACATTTGAATGTTCAATGACATCACATGGGAAAAGCCTGACATCCATAGCCACAGACAACACCACAGTCAACACATGACACACCAATCAGGTCTGGGACGGGGACTGGAGACAATGAGGACCTGCAGGAAGGCATGGAAAGGGAAGAAGCCCATGGGTAGGTACACCCAAATGTGTGCCTTCAGTTAAGGTCTGTGAAGTGCAGAGAGACAAATAGTGGATTTTGTGGTGTTGTAAACAATGCCCACTGATCCACAAGAGAGTGAGGGGAGTGGCCCCAGGGTGTCGGAGGGTAAGAGGGAGCCTGCATTACAATGAGTAGGCTCTCTGTGTCAGTGGAATTGAGTCAATGTATAAGTGATCTGTGGACGCGTATGTAACTACACACTGGTAACATGACAAGGTACGTTGACAGACATCTCAGATATGCATCGTGACAAGGAAACCTATAGGAGCAGGTGACTAATGGAACATGCAACCCTGCATCACATGGCGTGAAAGTTAAACCTTGTCTGCATACACCAGCCTAGCAGTGCAGAGTGAAATGCAACAAGAATGTAGCACTGAACAGTACTTGTAGGTGTCAGATGGTGCACATGTGCTGGGGGAGTACTCTGTGGGGGATGTGTCCTGTCACACAGACACGTGCCACAAATGACAGCCACACGGGCTATGGCCAGTATTATGGCCATTTGACATGAGTCTGTACATCACAGGACATGTCATACAAATGCAGCCAGATGTGCCAATAAACAAATGATGTGGGTGATGCATGGCTGGCAAAACACAGGAGACGCAATGACGGACACTCACCTGATGTGTCCTCATAATTCTCCAGGCCTTCCACACCTTGCACCTGCTCAATGAGGATGAATTGGCTTGTGGCCTCTTCATGCAGTGTCAGCTGCTCCTCCCATGCTTGGCCCCCTCCGGTTGCTATTGCAGAGGCCAGGTTGTCACTCAGCTTGTGCATGGTGTGACTGTAGAGATCATTCCAGCGCTTCAGTACCTGTTCAGCAGTGCGCATCTCCACCCCTAAAGCATTTATCTGGTCCGTGACACGCTGCCAATGCACCATATGTTGTGTTGATGTATGTGTGCTCCCTGCATACAGGCACATGCGACGTTGGTGATCACGTAGTCAATGAGGATCTGGAGCTCCTCATCAGTGCAGTTCTTCTTCCTCTGTGGGTCAGTGTCCTGTGCCGTGTGTTGGGGTTGAGCCTCGCCCTGCTCTGCAGGGCATCCCTTTCTGCTACAAGTGGCACATGGTGTTGGAGCTGTCCTTGTCTGGCTGGAACCACGTTGGCATCCAGTTGCCGGGCCACCTGTGGACTGGGGCCAGCCATGTCCTCCGGGGGCTGGGGTAGGTGTCTCCACACCATGTTCCTGACCCCCTGGAGCTGGGCAGGTGCCTCCACACCACATCCTTGAACCCCTGGGGGTGGGGCAGGTGTTTCACCACCATATCCCCCACAGCGACCCCGTCTGCCCCCTTTCCCTCTTGGGGCCTTTCCACTCATGTCACAGGTGTAGGGGATGAATGGGAGGCACACCTGTCGTGATACACAAAAGTGACAATTTGCCAATCAGGGCTTTAGATGACAGCATTAGCCGCTGAAAGCCAATAGTTTATTCAAAGTATGTGCTAAATGCTGACAGTAATCTGTTGTAGCACCTCCATTACGCAGTAGTGAGCTACAAGGAATATGCAGGCCTAGTAGGGGTGGTAGGTCACATTATGCATTGAAGATAGACAGGCAGGGCGGAGGCCCCAGTTCTGTAGCTAATACAGACATTATTGGAGTGTTTGGAGCATTATGGCACCTATATAGTGCTTAGATAGCCAATCTTTAGCGCTATGAACACTAAGCTATGAGTGCATGCCTTTTAGAGCTTGCTCACATGGGGTTAATTCATCTCGGCTTCTCTTAGAATATTCTGCCCTTCTAACTTTAGCCCTGCATGGCTTCGTAAACAAATCCTGTTTCCCCGAGAAGGCCTGGTACGGCCTTGCCCACATGCTGATAAGGACATTCCAGTGCTTTCACAGAGAGGGCTCCAAGGGAGGGGTAGGAGCGAGCAGGAAGCATCTCAGAGAGAGTTGGGTTTTTCCATGAGCAAGCCTATATTTTGCACAGGGAAAGTTCTGGAACTGTGCATCATGGACTGACAGCTCTAGATTACAAAAATGCATGCCCACATGGATCAGGGGGGAGATCGATCAGTGGACTTGGTTCGAGCAAGATCGAGTGTCCGGAACCTGATGCTCTGTCGGCACCCTGCAGCGCTGTCATCTGAGCGGGGCTGGCAACAGCTAGCTTATGAGGGCCAGGGTCTCCCAGCGCTGATTGAAGGGGCGTAAGACTGCGTTTCTCTATGTTTCTCTAAGTTCTATGTTTCTCTATATTTTGTATTTCTCTAAGTTTTGTGTTTTGTAATCTTCGCTAACTTGAATCCCAAGGTGCTGCTAAATTTACTGTTTATGCTTTTTTCTAATAAATGGTAAACATTTTGAAGGTGTCATTTGTCACTAGCATGAGTTCACTGCTCGGCACAATAGAACCTGTATTTTGGGCTGATTTGGGTAATTTTTGCTCTCAAGGGCTGGTCCCGAGGAAGATTTTCCCCTTTCAAGACAACACCAAGTAATTGCCCTGGACAATGTGAGTCAGGGAATAGTATATGTGATGTACAGCATAGATATCTGGTGCAGCAAGGCTCAAATGTACCCCGAAAGGGAAAAAAATGGTACGCGATACGCAGTGGCACCCAAAACACAACAAATTGCGTATGCGGTACGCAGAAAGCTTCCGATAACTGAAAAAGCTGTATGCGGTATGCAGTGGCACCCCTAAACACATAAATTGCATATGCAAGCACCCGGAAAGCAGCTGATAAATGAAAAAGTGGCACACGATACGCAGTGGCAACCAGATATCAAATATTTACGTATGCGGCACACTGTATGCCTCAGAAAGTACACAAAAACATGCGCTAATGTGCAGAGGCAAACACCTCTCCAAAGAAAATTGGGTATGCAATATCTGAAGGTGATGTTTCCGTAGCAAAATACTCATACTTCAGCGACACCGGACTTGGCATCCTGGTGGATCGGGTCCTGGGCACCTATGATACCCTCTTCAACTGAGCTACACAGCTGGGCACCAAAGCAAGGCAAAGGATCTGGGATGACATCATCACGGAGGGGGTGGCAGTCCGACCCAGGGAGACGGTCCGGAAATGCTAGGACAATCTCAAGACCTTCAGCCATAAAAGGCATTGGCAAACCTCTGCAAGGAATCCACTGTGGAGGTGTACCGTGCTGGCTGCCACCGGTTCAGCCAGATAGCTGCGGGTACTTGAGAGGTTCTATCCGGACCTCCACTTCCGGCTCTTTGCCTGGAAAAGTAATCTGGATGATGCTGGTGAGTGCCTATGTGGGACAATGCTCTAGGGCATATGTTTGGCATGCATGTTTGCACATGCCACATCCTGTTTGTGGCTTGTGTGTGTTATGAGGTGCAGCTGATTGGTGACTCATGCCAGTGCAGGGCATTTGTGGCATCCAACATTCTATGCTGCCATTTGCATGAGGATTGCCGGATTGTGCATTCATGGCTTGTTGTTGTGCACGTGCAGTGTATGAGCAAGGGCGACATGCTATGTTCTGGGCATGTGAGTGACGTGCATGATGTCTGAGACGATGTGTGGCACAACTGACAGTGCATCCATGCAGGCACATCTAATGACAGTGGCACATGTGCTTTGATGCCTGTGTGTTTGGGGTTCATGCATTGATGCCTCCGGGACTGGGATGTGACATATCATTCCAATGAATTTGTATGATGTGTGTACGTGTGTACATGCAATAATAGTATGATTGTCCAACCGACATGTGCAATTTGATGTCCGACATGGCTATCGGTACATGTTTCTTGCTTGCAGGTCATGCTGTATCATGTGGATATTGGTGACTCGGTTTGTGTGGGCAGGTGACCTTGTGCTGTCTCCATGACCATGGCAAAAAGGTCGTTCTTGTGTTGGTTGATGATTGGTATGGCGGCACTGCCTGTTGTAGGGGATATGTTGCTGGGCACTGTACAATGTGTGTTGTTCACATGTGCATGGGTCATGTTATTGAGCCACATTTCCAATGCTGTTTGCCAGGGAACATACATTTATGTGTGCATTTTGTGTGTGTCAGTTCATGGTTGTGACATGATGCATGATTCCTCTTGTTGATTCTGTGTATGCAAGACATCCATTGATGATGTTTACTGATGTCAATGTTTTATTAAAGATTTTCTACAGTTACTGCAGCTCGTGAAGAGGGCAGAGGCAACGTTATGGAGCGGAAGGGCAGGGACAATGCCGTCAGGCAAAAGCGCAGACCATGGCAAGCCCTACTGGAGTCTACATATTCCGAGGGTGAGTTGGCTGAGGGAGCGTGAGTTCAATCGGGCGGAGCTGCTGCAGGTATGTCCCAGGAAGTTGTTGTGGAGAGGGACTCATCAGTGGGTGTGGGCCAGTGTTCAGGGATAGAGGGGCCATCCAGGGAGGAAAGCTCTCTGGAGTCATCCAGGGAGATGGAGGTGGTGCTGGAGGAGGAGGAAGATGATGGCCAGCACACAGAGTCAGGTGGGGATATGTAGGAGGGTGTTCAGGCTGCACCTCTGGGCTAGGGACAGGAGGATGTGCAGTGCACCATGGAGGGAGCTGACCAATCTCCTGTCCCTGCTCCATCTGATGCACCCGTGACTACCATTGTGGATGCCTCCACACAGTCCGGGCCAGCCATTATGGCCACAGAGATCACCCCTGAGATGTTGCATGCCTTGGTGGCTGGGATTGCGAGGCGTACCGGTGGGATTTATGATGATGTGAGAGAGATTTGTGACCTCCTCTCATATCATCACAAAACCATGTGTGTCTCAATGCCCCAGCTGTTACGTGCGCTGCTCTCGGGTGGTTTCTGTGCGCTGGCACATTCAGCTGCCCCCTCCTCCACTGCCTCCTCTGTGTCCCAGTCATCCTCTGGGGCCTTCCTTGTCACTTCCCATCACAGCCCCCTCTCCTCCTGTCCTACCCAAACAGTCCAGTCTGGTGGTCAGCACATCCCTGCCTAATGTGGAAGTTGGAAAAAGTACAGCACAGCAGAGATGGTTACTGTGCCTGCCCAGGCACATGCACAAAAACCGGCATCAGTGGGACAGCTGGCACATTATGACAGTACTGGTACTGTACCCCCACCATCATGCAACATCCAGATGGTGGGGGAGCATGAGCAGGGTACACTTGGCCAGGAAGAACCACTCTAGGACTGTCAAGGGGCAAGCAACACAGGGCCCAACAACAACGGGGAGGCAAGCAACTCAGCAAGGTTTGGACAACTGGCAGGAGGAGCGCCACCGGTTTAGGTATATGGTGTATGTCCGGATGGATTTTCGAATGCAGCTGATGGCGGAGAGGCAGCGGGCTAGGGTGGCAGCGGTTGCCAGGGCCAAGGCAGCTGTGGTGGAAAGAAGGACACTGAGGTGGGTTGAGATTCTGGAGGAGGCTTGCAGGGATGCGGGGGAGGAGGAGATGAGGTTGAGGGATCGCCTGCAAGCCATCCAGGACTGGCCAGTGGCTCGCCTCCAAGTGGAGGACAATGAATGTCTCTGCCCTTGAGGACATAATGGCACAGTATTGAGCCTGCTGCTCATGTAAATAGTTGATTTTGTGGTTTATTGTATTGGTTCATTTTTTCCTTGGACATTTTCCATTTTCCACATGTAGATTTTTGCTAGTGTATACATGGTTAATACAGTTTCTCGTTTTTCATCACACAGTTGTTGTCTCTTTGTTCATGTGTTTTAGTTGTAATTTACTATGGATTTGTTGTGTGACTCTCACGTGATATATGATATGATATGATATGATAAGTCTTTTATAACGTGCCTGTACACAAGTGTTTCTAGGCACAAGGGTTGGGGAGCAAGCTGTGGAAGGGTGGCATACCCTCTACAATTATGTCTGAGGGTGGCGTGGGGGGCCTCACAATGCATGGAAACCCACCAACACACATCCATTTACAAACAGTGTGTGCTGTCATGTCATGCAGCACCTCTGCCACTGTATTGCTTCTTCATTACGTGTACATTTGGTTATATGTAGTTGTGCAGATCATACATCTGCTTGGCTCACACACTTTATGTTTGTATTTTGGTTGCAGGGGCTTATAATGCGGTGCTTTCCTACCTCAGTCTTTTGATTCATTGCATGTTGTTTGCTACTATGCACTGACATCACATGTGACTCTGTCCTATCAGTGATGTCTTGGACTAGTGCCATCCTAGGTCATTCACCTACAGCAGTTTGAGGCAATTGCAATGATACATGTGCACAATGATACGTCACATTGTATTACATTGCTTTACTGTGTCACAGGTACATGGTGGTTTCACTATGTAGCTGCTGCTAAAGTCAGCTGTCCAGTTGCTGTTCCACTGGTTGTGATGTATCAGGGAGTTCTGTGATGAGGTTAAAACTTGCATTCTGTATCAGAGTAGCCAGTTGTAGGGTATTGGGTGGTATGTTGCCTGAGTGGTTCATGTTGGTTGCAGGCCAGTAGAAATGAGGTTATTTGTTGTGGAATATTGAACTGTTAGGGGGTGATGTGGCAGGGCCCGGATGGGTTGGTGTCAGGTGTGGGGATGGGGGCTGGTGGGTGGTGTCTGGACTTGTGGGGGCTGCCTGTGGGCAGTGTCAGAGGTGGGGGCGGTGTCGGGAGGGTGGAGTACTGTGAGGGTGCTGCCTAGGGTAGTGTTGGAGGAGAGGGGGCTGGTGGATGGTGTCTGGACTTGAGGGGCTGCCTGGGGGCAGTGTTGGAGTTTAGGGTGGTGTGGGGAGGGTGGAGTACTGTGAGGGTGATGCCTGGGGTAGTGTTGGAGGAGAGGGGGCTGGTGGATGGTGTCTGGACTTGAGGGGCTGCCTGGGGGCAGTGTTGGAGTTTAGGGCGGTGTGGGGAGGGTGGAGTACTGTCAGGGTGCTGCCTGGGGTAGTGTTGGAGGAGAGGGGGTGCTGCCTAGGGTAATGTCAGAAGTGAGGGGGGCTGGTGTGTGGTGTGAGGGCTGCCTGGGGTAGTGCCAGAGGTGAGGGCAGTGTGAGGAGGAGGTAAAGGTGGCTGGTGGGTGGTGTCTGGACTTGAGGGGGCTGCCTTTAGGCAGTGTCAGAGGTGAGGGTGGTGTGTGGAGGGTGGAGTACTGTGAGGGTGATGCCTGGGGTAGTGGTGGAGGTGAGGGCAGCTGGTGGGTGGTGTGAGGGCTGCCTGGACTAGTATCGGAGGTAAGGGCATTGTGGAGAAGGGAGTGTACTGTCAGGGGGCTGCCTGGGGTAGTGTTGGAGTGAGGAGGGCTGGTGGGTGGTGTCTGGACTTGAGGGGGCTGCCTTGGGGCAGTGTCAGAGGTGAGGGCGGTGTGGGGAGGGAGGAGTACTGTGAGGGTTCTGCCTGGGGTAGTGTTGGGGGTTAGGGGGTGGTGGGTGGTGTCTGACTTGAGGGGGCTGCCTGGGGGCAGTGTTGGAGGTGAGGGCGGTCTGTGGAGTGTGGAATACTGTGAGGGTGATGCCTGGGGTAGTGTTGGAGGTGAGGGGGGCTGGTGGGTGGTGTGAGGGCTGCCTGGGGTAGTATCGGAGGTAAGGCAGTGTGGGGAGGGGAGTGTAATGTCAGGTGGCTTCCTGGGGTAGTGTTGGAGGTGACGGGGGCTGGTGGGTAGTGTCTTGACTTGAGGGGCTGCCTGGGCTAGTGTCGGAGGCGAGGGGAGCTGGTGGGTGGTGTGGGGGCTGCCTATGGTAGTGTCAGAGGTGAGGGGGGCTGGTGGCTCGTGTGAGGGCAGTGTGGGGAGGGGAGTGTACTGTCAAGGAGCTGCCTGGGGTAGCATCAGAGGTGAGGGTGGCTGGTGGGTGGTATCTGGAATAAAGGAGGTTGCCTGGGGCAGTGTCGGAGGTAAGAGCGGTGTGTGGTTGGTGGAGTACTGTGAGGGTGCTGTCTGGGGTAGTGTCGGAGGTGAGGGATCTGGTGGGTAATGTGTGTGGGCTGCTTGGGGGCAGTGTCGGAGGTGAGGGCGGTATGGGGAGGGTGGATTACTGTGGGGGTGCTGCCTGGGGTAGCGTCAGAGGTGAGAGGGGCTGGGGGGTGGTGTTAGGACTTGAGGCGGCTGCCTGTGGGCAGTGTCGGAGGCGAGAGTGGTGGGTAGAGGGTGGAGCACTGTGAGGATGCTGTCTGAGGAAGTGCCGGAGGTGAAGGGGGCTGGTGGGTGGTGTGAGGGCTTCCTGGGGTAGTGTCGGAGGTGAGGGCAGTGTGGGGAGGGGACTGTACTGTCAGGGGGCTGCCTGGGGTAGTATCGGAGATGTGGGATGGGTGGTGTCTGGACATGAAGGGGCTGCTTGGGGTGGTGTCAGAGGTGAGGCCGTTCATGGGTGGTGTGAGGGCTGCCTAGGGTAGTGTCGGGGGTGAGAGGGGGCTGGTGGCTTGTGTGAGGACTGCCTGGGATAATGTCGGAGGTGAGGGCAGTGTGGGGAGGGGACTGTACTATCAGGGGGCTGCCTGGGGTATCATCAGAGGTGAGGGTGGCTGATGGGTGGTGTCTGGACTTGAGGGGGCTGCTTGGGGTAGTGTCAGAGCAGAGGGGGGCTTTTGGGTGGTGTGAGGGCTGCTTGGGTAGTGTTGGAGGTGAGGGGGGTGGTGGGTGTTTTCCGGACTTGAGGGGGCTGCCTGGGGAAGTGTCAGAGGTGAGGGGGGCTGGTGGGCGGTGTGAGGGCTGCCTACAGTAGTGTCAGAGGTGAGAGGGCAGGTGGGTGGTGTGAGAGCTGCCTGGGGTAATGTTGTAGGTGAGGGGGGCTGGTGGGTGGTGTATGGATTTGAGAGGGCTGCCTGGAGTAGCGTCAGAGGTGAGGGGGCCCATGGGTGGTGTGAGGGCTGCCTAGGGTAGTGTTGGGGGTCAGAGGGGGCTGGTGGCTTGTGTGAGGGCTGCCTGGGGTAGTGTCGGATGTGAGGGCAGTGTGGGGAGGGGACTGTACTGTCAGGGGGCTGCCTGGGGTATCGTTAGAGGCGAGGGGGACTGGTGGGCGGTGTGAAGGCTGCCTACGGTAGCGTCAGAGGTGAGGGGGCTGGTGGGTGGTGTGAGAGCTGCCTGGGGTAGTGTTGTAGGTGAGAGGGGCTGGTGGGTGGTGTATGGATTTAAGAGGGCTGCCTGGAGTAGCGTCAGAGGTGAGGCCGTTCATGGGTGGTGTGAGGGCTGCCTAGGGTAGTGTCGGGGGTGAGAGGGGGCTGGTGGCTTGTGTGAGGGCTGCCTGGGCTAATGTTGGAGGTGAGGGCAGTGTGGGGAGGGGACTGTACTGTCAGGGGGCTGCCTGGAGTATCATCAGAGGTGAGGGGGGCTGGTGGGTGGTGTCTGGGCTTGAGGGGGCTGCCTGGGGTAGTGTCAGAGCAGAGGGGGGCTTTTGGATGGTGTGAGGGCTGCTTGGGTAGTGTTGGAGGTGAGGGGGGTGGTGGGTGTTTTCTGGACTTGAGGGGGCTGCCTGGGGTAGTGTCAGAGGTGAGGGGGACTGGTGGGCGGTGTGAGGGCTGTCTATGGTAGCGTCAGAGGTGAGAGGGCTGGTTGGTGTTGTGAGAGCTGGCTGGGGTAGTGTTGTAGGTGAGGGGGGATGGTGGGTGGTGTATGGATTTGAGAGGGCTGCCTGGAGTAGCGTCAGAGGTGAGGGGGCTCATGGGTGGTGTGAGGGCTACATAGGGTAGTGTTGGGGGTCAGAGGGGGCTGGTGGCTTGTGTGAGGGCTGCCTGGGGTAGTGTCGGATGTGAGGGCAGTGTGGGGAGGGGTATGTACTGTCAGGGGGCTGCCTGGGGTATCGTCAGAGGCGAGGGGGACTGGTGGGCAGTGTGAAGGTTGCCTACGGTAGCGTCAGAGGTGAGGGGGCTGGTGGGTGGTGTGAGAGCTGCCTCGGGTAGTGTTGTAGGTGAGAGGGGCTGGTGGGTGGTGTATGGATTTGAGAGGGCTGCCTGGAGTAGAGTCAGAGGTGAGGCTGTTCATGGGTGGTGTGAGGGCTGCCTAGGATAGTGTTGAGGGAGAGAGGGGGCTGATGGCTTGTGTGAGGGCTGCCTGGGGTAGTGTCGGATGTGAGGGCAGTGTGGGGAAGGGACTGTACTGTCAGGGGGCTGCCTGGGGTATCGTTAGAGGTGAGGGGGACTGGTGGGCGGTGTGAAGGCTGCCTACGGTAGCGTCAGAGGTGAGGGGGCTGGTGGGTGGTGTGAGAGCTGCCTGGGGTAGTGTTGTAGGTGAGAGGGGCTGGTGGGTGGTGTATGGATTTAAGAGGGCTGCCTGGAGTAGCGTCAGAGGTGAGGCCGTTCATGGGTGGTGTGAGGGCTGCCTAGGGTAGTGTCGGGGGTGAGAGGGGGCTGGTGGCTTGTGTGAGGGCTGCCTGGGCTAATGTTGGAGGTGAGGGCAGTGTGGGGAGGGGACTGTACTGTCAGGGGGCTGCCTGGGGTATCATCAGAGGTGAGGGGGGCTGGTGGGTGGTGTCTGGGCTTGAGGGGGCTGCCTGGGGTAGTGTCAGAGCAGAGGGGGGCTTTTGGATGGTGTGAGGGCTGCTTGGGTAGTGTTGGAGTTGAGGGGGGTGGTGGGTGTTTTCTGGACTTGAGGGGGCTGCCTGGGGTAGTGTCAGAGGTGAGGGGGACTGGTGGGCGGTGTGAGGGCTGTCTATGGTAGCGTCAGAGGTGAGAGGGCTGGTTGGTGTTGTGAGAGCTGGCTGGGGTAGTGTTGTAGGTGAGGGGGGATGGTGGGTGGTGAATGGATTTGAGAGGGCTGCCTGGAGTAGCGTCAGAGGTGAGGGGGCTCATGGGTGGTGTGAGGGCTACATAGGGTAGTGTTGGGGGTCAGAGGGGGCTGGTGGCTTGTGTGAGGGCTGCCTGGGGTAGTGTCGGATGTGAGGGCAGTGTGGGGAGGGGACTGTACTGTCAGGGGGCTGCCTGGGGTATCGTCAGAGGCGAGGGGGACTGGTGGGCAGTGTGAAGGTTGCCTACGGTAGCGTCAGAGGTGAGGGGGCTGGTGGGTGGTGTGAGAGCTGCCTCGGGTAGTGTTGTAGGTGAGAGGGGCTGGTGGGTGGTGTATGGATTTGAGAGGGCTTCCTGGAGTAGAGTCAGAGGTGAGGCTGTTCATGGGTGGTGTGAGGGCTGCCTAGGATAGTGTTGAGGGAGAGAGGGGGCTGATGGCTTGTGTGAGGACTGCCTGGGGTAGTGTTGGAGGTGAGGGCAGTGTGGGGAGGGGACTGTATTGTCAGGGGGCTGCCTGGGGTATCGTCAGAGGTGAGGGGGGCTGGTGTGTGGTGTCTGGACTTGGAGGGGCTGCCTGGGGTAGTGTCAGAGCGGAGGGGGGCTTTTGGGTGGTGTGAGGGCTGCTTGGGTAGTGTTGGAGGTGAGGGGGGCTGGTGGGTGGTGTATGGATTTGAGAGGGCTGCCTGGAGTAGCGTCAGAGGTGAGGGCGCTCATGGGTGGTGTGAGGGCTGCCTAGGGTAATGTAGGGGTTCAGAGGGGGCTGGTGGCTTGTGTGAGGGCTGCCTGGGGTAGTGTCGGATGTGAGGGCAGTGTGGGGAGGGGACTGTACTGTCAGGGGGCTGCCTGGGGTATCGTCAGAGGTGAGGGGGACTGGTGGGCGGTGTGAAGGCTGCCTACGGTAGCATCAGAGGTAAGGGGGCTGGTGGGTGGTGTGAGAGCTGCCTGGGGTAGTGTTGTAGGTGAGGGGGGCTGGTGGGTGGTGTATGGATTTGAGAGGGCTGCCAGGAGTAGCGTCAGAGGTGAGGCCGTTCATGGGTGGTGTGAGGGCTGCCTAGGGTAGTGTTGGGGTGAGAGGGGGCTGGTGGCTTGTGTGAGGGCTGCCTGGGCTAATGTCAGAGGTGAGGGCAGTGTGGGGAGGGGACTGTACTGTCAGGGGGCTGCCTGGGGTATCATCAGAGGTGAGGGGGGCTGGTGGGTGGTGTCTGGGCTTGAGGGGGCTGCCTGGGGTAGTGTCAGAGCAGAGGGGGGCTTTTGGGTGGTGTGAGGGCTACTTGGGTAGTGTTGGAGGTGAGGGGGGTGGTGGGTGTTTTCTGGACTTGAGGGGGCTGCCTGGGGTAGTGTCAGAGGTGAGGGGGCCTAGTGGGCGGTGTGAGGGCTGCCTATGGTAGCGTCAGAGGTGAGAGGGCTGGTGGGTGTTGTGAGAGCTGCCTGGGGTAGTGTTGTAGGTGAGGGGGGCTGGTGGGTGGTGTATGGATTTGAGAGGGCTGCCTGGAGTAGCGTCAGAGGTGAGGGGGCTCATGGGTGGTGTGAGGGCTACGTAAGGTAGTGTTGGGGGTCAGAGGGGGCTGGTGGCTTGTGTGAAGGCCGCTTGGGGTAGTGTCGGATGTGAGGGCAGTGTGGGGAGGGGACTGTACTGTCAGAGGCCTGCCTGGGGTATCGTCAGAGGCGAGGGGGACTGGTGGGCAGTGTGAAGGCTGCCTACGGTAGCGTCAGAGGTGAGGGGGCTGGTGGGTGGTGTGAGAGCTGCCTGGGGTAGTGTTGTAGGTGAGAGGGGCTGGTGGGTGGTATATGGATTTGAGAGGGCTGCCTGGAGTAGCGTCAGAGGTGAGGCCGTTCATGGATGGTGTGAGGGCTGCCTAGGGTAGTGTTGGGGGAGAGAGGGTGACTGGTGGCTTGTGTGAGGACTGCCTGGGGTAGTATTGGAGGTGAGGGCAGTGTGGGGAGGGGACTGTATTGTCAGGGGGCTGCTTGGGGTATTGTCAGAGGTGAAGGGGGCTGGTGCGTGGTGTCTGGACTTGGGGGGCTGCCTGGGGTAGTGTCAGAGTGGAGGGGGGCTTTTGGGTGGTGTGAGGGCTGCTTGGGTAGTGTTGGAGGTGAGGGGGGCTTGTGGGTGGTGTATGGATTTCAGAGGGCTGCCTGGAGTAGTGTCAGGGGTGAGGGGGCTCATGGGTGGTGTGAGGGCTGCCTAGGGTAGTGTAGGGGGTCAGAGGGGGCCGGTGGCTTATGTGAGGGCTGCCTGGGGTAGTTTCCGATGTGAGGGCAGTGTGGGGAGGGGACTGTACTGTCAGGGGGCTGCCTGGGGTATCGTCAGAGTTGAGGGGGACTGGTGGGCGGTGTGAAGGCTGCCTACAGTAGCATCAGAGGTGAGGGGGCTGGTGGGTGGTGTGAGAGCTGCCTGGGGTAGTGTTGTAGGTGAGGGGGGCTGGTGGGTGGTGTATGGATTTGAGAGGGCTGCCTGGAGTAGCGTCAGAGGTGAGGCCGTTCATGGGTGGTTTGAGGGCTGCCTAGGGTAGTGTTGGGGGAGAGAGGGGGGGCTGGTGGCTTGTGTGAGGACTGTCTGGGCTAGTGTTGGAGGTGAGGGCAGTGTGGGGAGGGGACTGTACTGTCAGGGGGCTGCCTGGGGTATCGTCAGAGGTGAGTGGGGCTGGTGGGTGGTGTCTGGACTTGGGGGGGCTGCCTGGGGTAGTGTCAGAGCGGAGGGGGGCTTTTGGTGGTGTGAGGGCTGCTTGGGTAGTGTTGGAGGTGTGGGGGTGGTGGGTGTTGTCTGGACTTGAGGGGGCTGCCTGGGGTAGTGTCAGAGATGAGGGGGACTGGTGGGTGGTGAGAGGGCTGCCTGAAGTAGCATCAGAGGTAAGGGGGCTCATGGGTTGTGTGAGGGCTGCCTAGGGTAGTGTCGGGGGTGAGAGGGGGCTGGTGGCTTGTGTGAGGGCTTCCTGGGGTAGTGTCGGAGGTGAGGGCAGTGTGGGGAGGGGACTGTACTGTCGGGGGGCTGCCTGGGGTATCGTCAGAGGTGAGGGGGGCTGGTGGGTGGTGTCTGGACTTGAGGGGGCTGCCTGGGGTAGTGTCAGAGCGGAGTATTTTTTTTGGGTGGTGTGAGGGCTGCTTGGTAGTGTTGGAGGTGAGGGGGTGGTGGGTGTTGTCTGGACTTGAGGGAGGTGTCTGGGGTAGTGTCAGAGGTGAGGGGGACTGGTGGGTGATGTGAGGGCTGCCTACGGTAGTGTCAGCGGTGAGTTGGGCTGATGGGTGGTGTGAGAGTTGCCTGGGGTAGTGTCGTAGGCGAGGGGGGCTGGTGGATGGTGTATGGATTTGAGAGGGCTGCCTGGAGTAGCATCGGAGGTGAGGGGGCTCATGGGTGGTGTGAGGGCTGCCTGGGTAGTTCCTGAGGTGAGGAGGGCTGGTGTGTGGTGTCTACACCTGAGGAGGCTGGCAGTGCCTTAAGTGGCACTACAAATCGAGCCGGGGCTCATTGAGCAGGCGTGGCCTAACAGCGGGGGCCTTGATGGCCCGTTAGGCCACGCCCCCTTGACGAGCCCCGGCTCAATGGGCTACTGGCACCCCTGCCAGGCAGCCTTTTGTAGAGATTAGCACCCTCTCCCCTATAGGGGAGAGGGTGCTGATCTCTGCATTTATATTCTATAGGCTTGCCTGGCAGGGAACAACGCCTCCCTATTCAGCCTTAATGGTGGTGCTGCCCCTCGCCAGCTGGGGAGGGGCAGCGTCACCATCAAGGCTGAAAGGGTGAGGCCACTGGAAGCAGAGGCCTTTTTCCTAAAGACTAAAAAGCTTCAGTATTTAGAAAGCAAGGCCTCTGCTTCCAGCGGCCTCACGTTTTCTCCATAATGGTGGCGCCGGCCCACGTGCATCACTTGATTAAAGGGATGCCTCGCAGGTGCGGCGCCACCATTGTGGCTGAAAGGCATTTTTTTCTGAAGCCTGAAGCTCTCGCACACGAGCGAAAGCTTCAGGCTGTAGAAAAAAATGCCTTTTCGTGTAGTGGCCGGGGCTGCCAGGGGAGATTAGTGGGCCCTGGCAGGGCCCCGCCTCAAAACGAAATTTCGGAGCCTGCCGGGGCCCAGCCCCGGCAGGCCCCGGCCCACTTAAAGCCCTGGGGGCTGCTATGCAGCTGGGGTATGTGCCAGCACTTTGTGTGCGGAGGAAGTAGGGAGAACATTTTGCAGGGGTGCAGCCATTAGTTAAGTGGGATCTCAGGCACAGTAGCTTGGGTGCATCCGTTATTTATGTGAAACCTCGCACAGAGTAGCTGGGGTGCAGCTATTGCTTACATGGGACCTCGCGCAGAGTAGCTGGGGTGCAGCCGTTACTTGTGTGGAACCTCACGCAGAGTAGGTGGGGTGCTGGATGTTGTGCCAGAGGTGGACACAGAGCTTTGCGGAAAGATCTTCTGTTATGTTTTTGGTTTGCGTGGGGGCGTGTTGTGGGTGTTCCTCGTGCAGCTCGATTCACTTCGCCTGTCTTCTAGAAATGCGCGTTTAGATCTATGAATACGCATTTTTTATTCTGTGCGCAGGCTCACGCAGTGTCGTTCTCGGCATGCGGTAAATACGGGAGAAATGCACACTTTCCCAGGAATCAGCCCCACAGTCTCTATGCATTGCGCTTTTCTGAGTGCCTTTGTCAGGTCTTTGTGTCCGAGGGTCCAGTTGCAAAAGTTCAATACGTTTGTAAATGTAATGCTATGGCGCTTTCTCTCTTGAGTTTCAGGTTTTACAAATGAGGGAAAGCTTCAGGGTCCAGAGCGCATGGTAAGGTCAGTGACCCACATTAATAATTCAGTAATAGTCTGAGTAATGCATGCTATCAGGAGCTAGATGTCAAAGGCTACAAAGAAATGTACAAGACACTGGCTATCTACTAGCCGCAAAGTAAGTCACAAACACTTAGCCTTTGAGGACTGTGCCCAATTGCCTTTTGTACTTCTGACCCCCGAATTGTTTAGGATTAGCACTTCACTTGTGGTTGACCGGGCTTCTATGAAGGAAGATGTGTGGATCTATTAAAGCAATAGAACTCGAGGCAGGGGGGGGGGCAACCTGAGGCAATAGTTAAAAGTTAACAAGTTAACACTTCTTCTCCTTGGGTTCTATTTCTATTAGTACCTAGGCACTAACCATTTCTTGACTCGAGCAAACAAACAAAAAATGACCACTATGAAGTCCCTTCTCCCTTTCCATGGCAGCCATTAAAAAGGTAGAAAAAATAGAAAATGAAGAAAATGGACGCCATGGAACAGGGCGAAGACACCACATGTAGTCCCTTGTCCCTTTCCATGGCGACCAGTGAAGAATGGAAAGGAACTCTATGGGACTCAGCGCTCTAATCGGAGTGCAGCAGTTTAGTCTTTGGTGGCCGGGTAACGACCCGCCGAGGAGCAACCAGATAGTTTGTAACAATCTGATTGTCCCTCGCCGGGTACTTATTGATTAAACAAACTTAGCACCCAAAACTCATCCTCTTTATGGCTGTAAACGGTTATTGAATTTGATGCTACTAAGCGCCTTCTCAGCATGCAGTCTCCAGAGCGCTTGCTATCACCGTGCGTTTTCCAATTTGCAGAATGTCTGACTGTTGCTGTGCATAATGTGAAGCCTGATGTCCTTCAATGAATCCTGCCTGATCTGCGTATACCAGCTAGCAAACCTCTATTCACATTGTTAAGACATTGGTCAGTATTTTTACATCAATAGCAATATCAGTCTAGCGTTTTCTGATCTTTCTGAGTCTCCCATTAACTTACAAATTACATAAATATATGTCTCCTTGTGCACTTCATGGAAACATCCTGTAGGTTTTGCTATATTGTTTGTGGGGAATGGAATGGGACTGCCAGTAACATTGAATTGTAGGTCAAACTCTACAGGGAACTCATCCCGGTCTGGACACCTTCCCCTTTGCATTTATGCTGTTGCTCTTCGGATGTTCCTCTCTTTAATGGGGCATCAACATAATTCTGAGCTCCTGAGTTAAGTTGTTGTTTGTCAAGATATGACAAAAAGGGGGGTTATCTTTTAATATACTGAGATTTTCCTTTTGTACAAAGTTTTCTGGTCTTTCCTCAAATCTAACATGGCGTTTTTGGCCTCATTTTGAGTTTGGCGGAAATAGCTGTGCCACAAACCCTCATTGGTGCTGTTTTCCTCTTACCCCATTCTCATACGGTATTTTGAAAGAGTACAATGTAAGTGTATGACATTGTCTATTTTAGAATCTTAACTTTTATCAGAAGATAATGTACATAGTTATTGTAGGTAACAATGTGGCTTGCAGGGGAGTTGCTAGGTCTGGAAAAGACCCGGGGCTACGCTGATGTCGGAACTGTTGGGACTGGGGGCTAGCTAGTCTTTTGGCTGTAGCTCCTGAGATTCTATGCGGGGCTACAACCAAAACATCAGGGGCTTTAGCCCCTTTAGCCCCCCCCCCCCCTAGCAACGCCCCTGGTGGCTTGCACTGTAAGAGAAGGGTAACATTCGTATTACGGCTTCAGCAAATACTGGAAGTGATCATTAGAAATGGGTATTGTAAAATGTTAATGCTAAAAAGAGCCACTTAACAATCTTAATACAATGAAATATTTTCCTTTTTTACTCGCTTCTTTTACCGAGAATGCACATCATGTTGTCCCTAAAAGTGTAATGCCGTCTTGGAAAGGGTTACTCTCAGATAAAAACCCATGATCTGTTTCATTTGGCATGCTGGCGGCTGATTGGTTGCTATTTCCGCTGAACCCAGTGTGCATTTAATACAGTATGCAAAAAAACTAATAATTGAAAAAAACAATACAAAATGACAAACACAGTTGTAGACCCTACACTCTGGTCTTTGATCCCTTACAAAGCCTGTCAGAACCCTGACACTGCTGTAGAGCTTTCCCTGATCCCCGTCACGTCCCTGATGTGGACAGTGTGCTGTCAGAGTGATGGCAACGTTCCTGCAGGAAACATGCAGTCTCCAAATACCACGGCAGGCGCCACCTCGTGGGATGCCTCTGTCGCTGCAGCTCCCCCACCTTTAACCACAAACAAACATAGCCGCCCACTTCAAGATATCTGCGTGTTTACTATGGTGGTGCTGATGTCACCAAAGTCTGGGGTCAAACGCCCACACGACAACACATCTCTGGCCCACAGTGAAAGGAAGACAGAGAAGAGAGAGATGGGCACAGCGGGTTAATGTACAGGACATGGCACCAGAGACAATTATTTAATTCGGACATCACACAACATTACTATTCTTTTCCTTGCATTCTCCCGCTTTCCTCTACTGACGTGTGGGCATAATTGGTTTGTTGGTTCAGTAACCAACATGAGGAATGTGCAAAATATTATTCATATGAGTAAGCACACATCACAATCTAGAATGCCCTCTTGTGTGGCTATATTGGTGATCAAGGTAATTTTCACACACATGTATTTTTTATTTCCATGGACACACATAGTTATATTAAGTCTCCTCCATATGTTCGAACATTAATGTTGGACAGCTGGAGACATGGCTGAAACTACTGCCAGAAATTTACTTTTTTTAAAATAGTCAATACCTTGTCATATAACCGACAATAAGGAAACTTTATTTTTTTAATTATATTTTTTTAATAACATGTTTAGTTCCGGAGAACCTCTCACATAAAATGAAAATTGCAATTCCTACTATAAAAGCATAAGATACATGACAGGTGATAAGAAACACCATATATATATACAATTGTAATTAATACAAATAAATCTCGAGTCAAATTTAAAAAAAACAATATGAACAACCTCCAGCTACACTTGAGTTCTTTAACACCTTTGAAATTCTTCCGGCCCAGATTTAAATGTACTTTCCATTTCTTTGCAGATCTCAAACGAAGCTGCACGCAAGGAAATATGATCAGTGTTGAGGCAATAATGGAAACATTCCTCACTACAAATCGATTGATAGCTGTACCCGGATCTAGATAATCTGCTCATATATAAGGTACTTATTATTTTGCAGCGAGTTGCACGGATTCCTAAATATCAGGTGCTCTGCATAGGCGGCATGTTAGCTCATTATTTTGCAGGAACTCGGCACATGTGGAACGGATTCCTGAATATCAGGTGCTCTGGATACACGGCATGTTGTTAGCTCATTATTTTGCAGGAACTCGGCACATGTGGCACGGATTCCTGAATATCAGGTGCTCTGCATAGGCGGTATGTTGTTAGCTCATTATTTTGCAGGAACTTGGCACATGTGGCACGGATTCCTGAATATCAGGTGCTCTGCATAGGCGGCATATTGTTAGGTCATTATTTTGCAGGAACTCGGCACATGTTGCGCGGATTCCTGAATATCAGGTGCTCTGCATAGGCGGCATGTTGTTAGGTCATTATTTTGCAGGAACTCGGCACATGTTGCGCGGATTCCTGAATATCAGGTGCTCTGCATACGCGGCATGTTGTAAGGTCATTATTTTGCAGGAACTCGGCACATGTTGCGCGGATTCCTGAATATCAGGTGCTCTGTATAGGCAACAGGTTGTTAGCTCATCATTATTTTGCAGGAACTCGGCACATGTTGCACATATTCCTGAAAATCAGGTGCTCTGCATAGGCGGCATATTGTTAGGTCATTATTTTGCAGGAACTCGGCACATGTTGCGCGGATTCCTGAAAATCAGGTGCTCTGCATAGGCTGCATGTTGTTAGCTCATTATTTTGCAGGAACTCTGCACATGTTGCGCGGATTCTTGAATATCTGGTGCTCTGCATAGGCGGCATGTTGTTAGCTCATTATTTTGCAGGAACCCGGCACATGTGGCACGGATTCCTGAATATTAGGTGCTCTGCATAGGCGGCATGTTGTGAGGTCATTATTTTGCAGGAACTCGGCACATGTTGCGCAGATTCCTAAATATCAGGTGCTCTGCATACGTGGCATGTTGTTAGGTCATTATTTTGCAGGAACTCGGCACGTGTTGCGCGGATTCCTGAATATCAGGTGCTCTGCATACGCAACATGTTGTTAGGTCATTATTTTTCAGGAACTCGGCACATGTTGCACGGATTCCTGAATATCAGGTGCTCTGCATAGACGGCATGTTGTTAGGTCATTATTTTGCAGGAACTCGGCACATGTTGAGTGGATTCCTGAATATCAGGTGCTCTGTATACGCAACAGGTTGTCAGCTCATCATTATTTTGCTGGGCCTCGGCACATGTTGCACATATTCCTGAATATCAGGTGCTCTGCATAGGCGGCATGTTGTTAGGTCATTATTTTGCATGAATTCGGCACATGTTGCGCGGATTCCTGAATAACAGGTGCACTGCATAGGCTGCATGTTGTTAGCCCATTATTTTGCAGGAACTCCGCACCTGTTGCGCGGATTCTTGAATATCAGGTGCTCTGCATAGGTTGCATGTTATTAGCTCATTATTTTGCAGGAACCTGGCACATGTGGCACAGATTCCTGAATATCTGGTGCTCTGCATAGGCGGCATGTTGTTAGGTCATTATTTTGCAGGAACTCGGCACATGTTGCGCGGATTCCTAAATATCAGGTGCTCTGCATAGGCGGCATGTTGTTAGGTCATTATTTTGCAGGAACTCGGCACATGTTGCGCGGATTCCTAAATATCAGGTGCTCTGCATACGCGGCATGTTGTTAGGTCATTATTTTGCAGGAACTCGGCACGTGTTGCGCGGATTCCTGAATATCAGGTGCTCTGCATACGCGACATGTTGTTAGCTCATTGTTTTTGAGGAACTCGGCACATGTTGCACGGATTCCTGAATATCAGGTGCTCTGCATAGGTGGCATGTTGTTGGGTCATTATTTTGTAGGAACTCGGCACATGTGGCACGGATTCCTGAATATCAGGTGCTCTGCATAGGCGGCATGTTGTTAGGTCATTACTTTGCAGGAACCTGGCACATGTTGCGCGGATTCCTGAATATCAGGTGCTCTGCATACGCGGCATGTTGTAAGGTCATTATTTTGCAGGAACTCGGCACATGTTGCGCGGATTCCTGAATATCAGGTGCTCTGTATAGGCAACAGGTTGTTAGCTCATCATTATTTTGCAGGAACTCGGCACATGTTGCACATATTCCTGAATATCAGGTGCTCTGCATAGGCGGCATGTTGTTAGGTCATTATTTTGCAGGAACTCGGCACATGTTGCGCGGATTCCTGAATATCAGGTGCTCTGCATACGCGGCATGTTGTAAGGTCATTATTTTGCAGGAACTCGGCACATGTTGCGCGGATTCCTGAATATCAGGTGCTCTGTATAGGCAACAGGTTGTTAGCTCATCATTATTTTGCAGGAACTCGGCACATGTTGCACATATTCCTGAATATCAGGTGCTCTGCATAGGCGGCATGTTGCTAGGTCATTATTTTGCAGGAACTCGGCACATGTTGCGCGGATTCCTAAATATCAGGTGCTCTGCATACGTGGCATGTTGTTAGGTCATTATTTTGCAGGAACTCGGCACGTGTTGCGCGGATTCCTGAATATCAGGTGCTCTGCATACGTGACATGTTGTTAGCTCATTATTTTTCAGGAACTCGGCACATGTTGCACGGATTCCTGAATATCAGGTGCTCTGCATATACGGCATGTTGTTAGGTCATTATTTTGCAGGAACTCGGCACATGTTGCGTGGATTCCTGAATATCAGGTGCTCTGTAATCGCAACAGGTTGTCAGCTCATCATTATTTTGCTGGGCCTCGGCACATGTTGCACATATTCCTGAATATCAGGTGCTCTGCATAGGCGGCATGTTGTTGGGTCATTATTTTGTAGGAACTCGGCACATGTGGCACGGATTCCTGAATATCAGGTGCTCTGCATAGGCGGCATGTTGTTAGGTCATTACTTTGCAGGAACCCGGCACATGTTGCGCGGATTCCTGAATATCAGGTGCTCTGCATACGCGGCATGTTGTAAGGTCATTATTTTGCAGGAACTCGGCACATGTTGCGCGGATTCCTGAATATCAGGTGCTCTGTATAGGCAACAGGTTGTTAGCTCATCATTATTTTGCAGGAACTCGGCACATGTTGCACATATTCCTGAATATCAGGTGCTCTGCATAGGCGGCATGTTGCTAGGTCATTATTTTGCAGGAACTCGGCACATGTTGTGCGGATTCCTGAATATCAGGTGCTCTGCATAGGCTGCATGTTGTTAGCTCATTATTTTGCAGGAACTCTGCACATGTTGCGCGGATTCTTGAATATCTGGTGCTCTGCATAGGCGGCATGTTGTTAGCTCATTATTTTGCAGGAACATGTGGCACGGATTCCTGAATATTAGGTGCTCTGCATAGGCGGCATGTTTTGAGGTCATTATTTTGCAGGAACTCGGCACATGTTGCGCGGATTCCTAAATATCAGGTGCTCTGCATACGTGGCATGTTGTTAGGTCATTATTTTGCAGGAACTCGGCACGTGTTGCACGGATTCCTGAATATCAGGTGCTCTGCATACGTGACATGTTGTTAGCTCATTATTTTTCAGGAACTCGGCACATGTTGCACGGATTCCTGAATATCAGGTGCTCTGCATATACGGCATGTTGTTAGGTCATTATTTTGCAGGAACTCGGCACATGTTGCGTGGATTCCTGAATATCAGGTGCTCTGTAATCGCAACAGGTTGTCAGCTCATCATTATTTTGCTGGGCCTCGGCACATGTTGCACATATTCCTGAATATCAGGTGCTCTGCATAGGCGGCATGTTGTTAGGTCATTATTTTGCATGAACTCGGCACATGTTGCGCGGATTCGTGAATAACAGGTGCACTGCATAGGCTGCATGTTGTTAGCCCATTATTTTGCAGGAACTCCGCACATGTTGCGCGGATTCTTGAATATCAGGTGCTCTGCATAGGTTGCATGTTATTAGCTCATTATTTTGCAGGAACCTGGCACATGTGGCACGGATTCCTGAATATCTGGTGCTCTGCATAGGCGGCATGTTGTTAGGTCATTATTTTGCAGGAACTCGGCACATGTTGCACGGATTCCTAAATATCAGGTGCTCTGCATAGGCGGCATGTTGTTAGGTCATTATTTTGCAGGAACTCGGCACATGTTGCGCGGATTCCTAAATATCAGGTGCTCTGCATACGCGACATGTTGTTAGCTCATTGTTTTTGAGGAACTCGGCACATGTTGCACGGATTCCTGAATATCAGGTGCTCTGCATAGGTGGCATGTTGTTGGGTCATTATTTTGTAGGAACTCGGCACATGTGGCACGGATTCCTGAATATCAGGTGCTCTGCATAGGCGGCATGTTGTTAGGTCATTACTTTGCAGGAACTCGGCACATGTTGCGCGAATTCCTGAATATCAGGTGCTCTGCGTAGGCGGCATGTTGTTAGGTCATTATTTTGCAGGAACCCGGCACATGTTGCGCGGATTCCTGAATATCCGGTGCTCTGCATAGGCGGCATGTTGTTAGGTCATTATTTTGCAGGAACTCAGCGCATGTTGCGCGGATTCCTAAATATCAGGTGCTCTGCATACGCGGCATGTTGTTAGGTCATTATTTTGCAGGAACTCGGCACATGTGGCACGGATTCCTGAATATCAGGTGCTCTGCATAGGCGGCATATTGTTACGTCATTATTTTGCAGGAACTCGGCACATGTTGCGCGGATTCCTGAATATCAGGTGCTCTGCATAGGCGGCATGTTGTTAGGTCATTATTTTGCAGGAACTCGGCACGTGTTGCGCGGATTCCTGAATATCAAGTGCTCTGCATACGCGGCATGTTGTTAGGTCATTATTTTGCAGGAACTCGGCACATGTTGCGCGGATTCCTGAATATCAGGTGCTCTGTATACGCGACAGGTTGTTAGCTCATCATTATTTTGCAGGAACTCGGCACATGTTGCACATATTCCTGAATATCAGGTGCTCTTCATAGGCTGCATGTTGTTAGCTCATTATTTTGCAGGAACTCTGCACATGTTGCGCGGATTCTTGAATATCTGGTGCTCTGCATAGGCGGCATGTTGTTAGCTCATTATTTTGCAGGAACCCGGAACATGTGGCACGGATTCCTGAATATTAGGTGCTCTGCATAGGCGGCATGTTTTGAGGTCATTATTTTGCAGGAACTCAGCACATGTTGCGCGGATTCCTAAATATCAGGTGCTCTGCATACGTGGCATGTTGTTAGGTCATTATTTTGCAGGAACTCGGCACGTGTTGCACGGATCCCTGAATATCAGGTGCTCTGCATACGTGACATGTTGTTAGCTCATTATTTTTCAGGAACTCGGCACATGTTGCACGGATTCCTGAATATCAGGTGCTCTGCATATACGGCATGTTGTTAGGTCATTATTTTGCAGGAACTCGGCACATGTTGCGTGGATTCCTGAATATCAGGTGCTCTGTAATCGCAACAGGTTGTCAGCTCATCATTATTTTGCTGGGCCTCGGCACATGTTGCACATATTCCTGAATATCAGGTGCTCTGCATAGGCGGCATGTTGTTAGGTCATTATTTTGCATGAACTCGGCACATGTTGCGCGGATTCCTGAATAACAGGTGCACTGCATAGGCTGCATGTTGTTAGCCCATTATTTTGCAGGAACTCCGCACATGTTGCGCGGATTCTTGAATATCAGGTGCTCTGCATAGGTTGCATGTTATTAGCTCATTATTTTGCGGGAACCTGGCACATGTGGCACGGATTCCTGAATATCTGGTGCTCTGCATAGGCGGCATGTTGTTAGGTCATTATTTTGCAGGAACTCGGCACATGTTGCGCGGATTCCTAAATATCAGGTGCTCTGCATAGGCGGCATGTTGTTAGGTCATTATTTTGCAGGAACTCGGCACATGTTGCGCGGATTCCTAAATATCAGATGCTCTGCATACGCGACATGTTGTTAGCTCATTGTTTTTGAGGAACTCGGCACATGTTGCACGGATTCCTGAATATCAGGTGCTCTGCATAGGTGGCATGTTGTTGGGTCATTATTTTGTAGGAACTCGGCACATGTGGCACGGATTCCTGAATATCAGGTGCTCTGCATAGGCGGCATGTTGTTAGGTCACTACTTTGCAGGAACTCGGCACATGTTGCGCGAATTCCTGAATATCAGGTGCTCTGCGTAGGCGCCATGTTGTTAGGTCATTATTTTGCAGGAACCCGGCACATGTTGCGCGGATTCCTGAATATCAGGTGCTCTGTATACGCGACAGGTTGTTAGCTCATCATTATTTTGCAGGAACTCGGCACATGTTGCACATATTCCTGAATATCAGGTGCTCTGCATACGCGGCATGTTGTTAGGTCATTATTTTGCAGGAACTCGGAACATGTGGCACGGATTCCTGAATATCAGGTGCTCTGCATAGGCGGCATATTGTTACGTCATTATTTTGCAGGAACTCGGCACATGTTGCGCGGATTCCTGAATATCAGGTGCTCTGCATAGGCGGCATGTTGTTAGGTCATTATTTTGCAGGAACTCGGCACGTGTTGCGCGGATTCCTGAATATCAGGTGCTCTGCATACGCGGCATGTTGTTAGGTCATTATTTTGCAGGAACTCGGCACATGTTGCGCGGATTCCTGAATATCAGGTGCTCTGTATACGCGACAGGTTGTTAGCTCATCATTATTTTGCAGGAACTCGGCACATGTTGCACATATTCCTGAATATCAGGTGCTCTGCATAGGCGGCATGTTGTTAGGTCATTATTTTGCAGGAACTCGGCACATGTTGTGCGAATTCCTGAATATCAGGTGCTCTGCATAGGCGGCATGTTGTTAGGTCATTATTTTGCAGGAACTCGCCACATGTTGCGCGGATTCTTGAATATCAGGTGCTCTGCATACACGGCATGTTGTTAGCTCATTATTTTGCAGGAACTCGGCACATGTGGCAATGATTCCTGAATATCAGGTGCTCTGCATAGGCGGCATGTTGTTGGCTCATTATTTTGCAGGAACTCGGCACATGTGGCACGGATTCCTGAATATCAGGTGCTCTGCATAGGCGGCATGTTGTTAGGTCATTATTTTGCAGGAACTCGGAACATGTTGCGCGAATTCCTGAATATCAGGTGCTCTGCATAGGCGGCATGTTGTTAGGTCATTATTTTGCAGGAACTCGGCACATGTTGCGCAAATTCCTGAATATCAGGTGCTCTGCATAGGCGGCATGTTGTTAGGTCATTATTTTTCAGGAACTCGGCACATGTTGCACGGATTCCTGAATATGAGGTGCTCTGCATAGGCGGCATGTTGTTGGGTCATTATTTTGTAGGAACTCAGCACATGTGGCACCGATTCATGAATATCAGGTGCTCTGCATAGGCTGCATGTTGTTAGCTCATTATTTTGCATGAACTCCGCACATGTTGCGTGGATTCTTGAATATCAGGTGCTCTGCATAGGCGGCATGTTGTTAGCTCATTATTTTGCAGGAACCCGGCACATGTTGCGCGGATTCCTGAATATCAGGTGCTCTGCATAGGCGGCATGTTGTTAGGTCATTATTTTGCAGTAACTCGGCACATGTTGCGCAGATTCCTAAATATCAGGTGCTCTGCACAGTGGCATGTTGTTAGGTCATTATTTTGCAGGAACTCGGCACGTGTTGCGCGGATTCCTGAATATCAGGTGCTCTGCATACGCGACATGTTGTCAGCTCATTATTTTTCAGGAACTCGGCACATGTTGCACGGATTCCTGAATATGAGGTGCTCTGCATAGGCGGCATGTTGTTAGGTCATTATTTTGCAGGAACTCGGCACATGTGGCACGTATTCCTGAATATCAGGTGCTCTGCATAGGCGGCATGTTGTTAGGTCATTATTTTGCAGGAACTCGGCACATGTGGCACGTATTCCTGAATATCAGGTGCTCTGCATAGGCGGCATGTTGTTAGCTTATTATTTTGCAAGAACCCGGCACATGTGGCACAGATTCCTGAATATCAGGTGCTCTGCATAGGCGGCATGTTTTAGGTCATTATTTTGCAGGAACTCGGCACATGTTGCGTGGATTCCTAAATATCAGGTGCTCTGCATACGCGGCATGTTGTTAGGTCATTATTTTGCAGGAACTCGGCACGTGTTGCGCGGATTCCTGAATATTAGGTGCTCTGCATATGCGACATGTTGTAAACTCATTGTTTTTCAGGAACACGGCACATGTTGCACGGATTCCTGAATATCAGGTGCTCTGCATAGGCGCATGTTGTTAGGTCATTATTTTGCAGGAACTCGGCCCATGTTGCGCGGATTCCTGAATATCAGGTGCTCTGCATACGCGGCATGTTGTTACGTCATTATTTTGCAGGAACTCGGAACATGTGGCACGGATTCCTGAATATCAGGTGCTCTGCATAGGCGGCATATTGTTAGGTCATTATTTTGCAGGAACTCGGAACATGTGGCACGGATTCCTGAATATCAGGTGCTCTGCATAGGCGGCATATTGTTACGTCATTATTTTGCAGGAACTCGGCACATGTTGCGCGGATTCCTGAATATCAGGTGCTCTGCATAGGCGGCATGTTGTTAGGTCATTATTTTGCAGGAACTCGGCACGTGTTGCGCGGATTCCTGAATATCAGGTGCTCTGCATACGCGGCATGTTGTTAGGTCATTATTTTGCAGGAACTCGGCACATGTTGCGCGGATTCCTGAATATCAGGTGCTCTGTATACGCGACAGGTTGTTAGCTCATCATTATTTTGCAGGAACTCGGCACATGTTGCACATATTCCTGAATATCAGGTGCTCTGCATACGCGGCATGTTGTTAGGTCATTATTTTGCAGGAACTCGGAACATGTGGCACGGATTCCTGAATATCAGGTGCTCTGCATAGGCGGCATATTGTTACGTCATTATTTTGCAGGAACTCGGCACATGTTGCGCGGATTCCTGAATATCAGGTGCTCTGCATAGGCGGCATGTTGTTAGGTCATTATTTTGCAGGAACTCGGCACGTGTTGCGCGGATTCCTGAATATCAGGTGCTCTGCATACGCGGCATGTTGTTAGGTCATTATTTTGCAGGAACTCGGCACATGTTGCGCGGATTCCTGAATATCAGGTGCTCTGTATACGCGACAGGTTGTTAGCTCATCATTATTTTGCAGGAACTCGGCACATGTTGCACATATTCCTGAATATCAGGTGCTCTGCATAGGCGGCATGTTGTTAGGTCATTATTTTGCAGGAACTCGGCACATGTTGTGCGAATTCCTGAATATCAGGTGCTCTGCATAGGCGGCATGTTGTTAGGTCATTATTTTGCAGGAACTCGCCACATGTTGCGCGGATTCTTGAATATCAGGTGCTCTGCATACACGGCATGTTGTTAGCTCATTATTTTGCAGGAACTCGGCACATGTGGCAATGATTCCTGAATATCAGGTGCTCTGCATAGGCGGCATGTTGTTGGCTCATTATTTTGCAGGAACTCGGCACATGTGGCACGGATTCCTGAATATCAGGTGCTCTGCATAGGCGGCATGTTGTTAGGTCATTATTTTGCAGGAACTCGGAACATGTTGCGCGAATTCCTGAATATCAGGTGCTCTGCATAGGCGGCATGTTGTTAGGTCATTATTTTGCAGGAACTCGGCACATGTTGCGCAAATTCCTGAATATCAGGTGCTCTGCATAGGCGGCATGTTGTTAGGTCATTATTTTTCAGGAACTCGGCACATGTTGCACGGATTCCTGAATATGAGGTGCTCTGCATAGGCGGCATGTTGTTGGGTCATTATTTTGTAGGAACTCGGCACATGTGGCACCGATTCATGAATATCAGGTGCTCTGCATAGGCTGCATGTTGTTAGCTCATTATTTTGCATGAACTCCGCTCATGTTGCGTGGATTCTTGAATATCAGGTGCTCTGCATAGGCGGCATGTTGTTAGCTCATTATTTTGCAGGAACCCGGTACATGTTGCGCGGATTCCTGAATATCAGGTGCTCTGCATAGGCGGCATGTTGTTAGGTCATTATTTTGCAGTAACTCGGCACATGTTGCGCAGATTCCTAAATATCAGGTGCTCTGCACAGTGGCATGTTGTTAGGTCATTATTTTGCAGGAACTCGGCACGTGTTGCGCGGATTCCTGAATATCAGGTGCTCTGCATACGCGACATGTTGTCAGCTCATTATTTTTCAGGAACTCGGCACATGTTGCACGGATTCCTGAATATGAGGTGCTCTGCATAGGCGGCATGTTGTTAGGTCATTATTTTGCAGGAACTCGGCACATGTGGCACGTATTCCTGAATATCAGGTGCTCTGCATAGGCGGCATGTTGTTAGGTCATTATTTTGCAGGAACTCGGCACATGTGGCACGTATTCCTGAATATCAGGTGCTCTGCATAGGCGGCATGTTGTTAGCTTATTATTTTGCAAGAACCCGGCACATGTGGCACAGATTCCTGAATATCAGGTGCTCTGCATAGGCGGCATGTTTTAGGTCATTATTTTGCAGGAACTCGGCACATGTTGCGTGGATTCCTAAATATCAGGTGCTCTGCATACGCGGCATGTTGTTAGGTCATTATTTTGCAGGAACTCGGCACGTGTTGCGCGGATTCCTGAATATTAGGTGCTCTGCATATGCGACATGTTGTAAACTCATTGTTTTTCAGGAACACGGCACATGTTGCACGGATTCCTGAATATCAGGTGCTCTGCATAGGCGCATGTTGTTAGGTCATTATTTTGCAGGAACTCTGCCCATGTTGCGCGGATTCCTGAATATCAGGTGCTCTGCATACGCGGCATGTTGTTACGTCATTATTTTGCAGAAATTCGGCACGTTGCTCGGATTCCTGAATATCAGGTGCTCTGAATACACAACATTTTGTTAGGTCATTATTTTGCAGGAACTCGGCATGTGTTGCGCGGATTCCTGAATATCAGGTGCTCTGCATACGCGACATGTTGTTAGGTCATTGTTTTTGAGGAAGTCGGCACATGTTGCACGGATTCCTGAATATCAGGTGCTCTGCATAGGCGGCATGTTGTTAGGTCATTATTTTGCAGGAACTCGGCACATGTTGCGCGGATTCCTGAATATCAGGTGCTCTGCATAGGCGGCATGTTGTTAGGTCATTATTTTGCAGGATTTCAGCACATGTAGCACGTATTCCTGAATATCAGGTGCTCTGCATAGGCTGCATGTTGTTAGCTCATTATTTTGCAGGAACCCGGCACATGTTGCGCGGATTCCTGAATATCAGGTGCTCTGCATAGGCGGCATGTTGTTAGGTCATTATTTTGCAGGAACTCGGCACATGTTGCGCATATTCCTAAATATCAGGTGCTCTGCATACGTGGCATGTTGTTAGGTCATTATTTTGCAGGAACTCGGCACGTGTTGCACGGATTCCTGAATATCAGGTGCTCTGCATACGTGGCATGTTGTTAGGTCATTATTTTGCAGGAACTCGGCACATGTTGCGCGGATTCCTGAATATCAGGTGCTCTGCATACGCGACATGTTGTTAGCTCATTATTTTTCAGGAACTCGGCACATGTTGCACGGATTCCTGAATATGACTTGCTCTGCATAGGCGGCATGCTGTTGGGTCATTATTTTGTAGGAACTCGGCACATGTGGCACGGATTCCTGAATATCAGGTGCTCTGCATAGGCGGCATGTTGTTAGGTCATTATTTTGCAGGAACTCAGAACTTGTTGCGCAGATTCCTGAATATCAGGTGCTCTGCATAGGCGGCATGTTGTTGGGTCAATATTTTGCAGGAACTCGGCACATGTTGCGCGGATTCCTGAATATCAGGTGCTCTGCATACACGGCATGTTGTTAACTCATTATTTTGCAGGAACTCGGCACATGTGGCACGTATTCCTGAATATCAGGTGCTCTGCATAGGCGGCATGTTGTTAGGTCATTATTTTGCAGGAACTCGGCACATGTGGCGTGGATTCCTGAATATCAGGTGCTCTGCATAGGCGGCATGTTGTTAGCTCATTATTTTGCAAGAACTCTGCACATGTTGCGCGGATTCTTGAATATCAGGTGCTCTGCATAGGCGGCATGTTGTTAGCTTATTATTTTGCAAGAACCCGGCACATGTTGCGCGGATTCCTGAATATCAGGTGCTCTGCATAGGCGGCATGTTGTTAGGTCATTATTTTGCAGGATTTCAGCACATGTAGCACGGATTCCTGAATATCAGGTGCTCTGCATAGGCTGCATGTTGTTAGCTCATTATTTTGCAGGAACTCGGCACATGTTGCGCGGATTCCTGAATATCAGGTGCTCTGCATACGCGGCATGTTGTTACGTCATTATTTTGCAGAAATTCGGCACGTTGCTCGGATTCCTGAATATCAGGTGCTCTGAATACACAACATTTTGTTAGGTCAATTTTTTGCAGGAACTCGGCATGTGTTGCGCGGATTCCTGAATATCAGGTGCTCTGCATAGGCGGCATGTTATTAGGTCATTATTTTGCAGGAACTCGGCATGTGTTGCGCGGATTCCTGAATATCAGGTGCTCTGCATACACAACATGTTGTTAGCTCATTGTTTTTGAGGAACTCGGCACATGTGGCGCGGATTCCTGAATATCAGGTGCTCTGCATACACGGCATGTTGTTAGCTCATTATTTTGCAGGAATTCGGCACATGTGGCACGTATTCCTGAATATCAGGTGCTCTGCATAGGCGGCATGTTGTTAGGTCATTATTTTGCAGGAACTCGGCACATGTGGCGTGGATTCCTGAATATCAGGTGCTCTGCATAGGCGGCATGTTGTTAGCTCATTATTTTGCAAGAACTCTGCACATGTTGCGCGGATTCTTGAATATCCGGTGCTCTGCATAGGCGGCATGTTGTTAGCTTATTATTTTGCAAGAACCCGGCACATGTGGCACGGATTCCTGAATATTAGGTGCTCTGCATAGGCGGCATGTTGTTGGCTCATTGTTTTTCAGGAACTCGGCACATGTTGCACGGATTCCTGAATATCAGGTGCTCTGCATAGGCGGCATGTTGTTAGGTCATTATTTTGCAGGAACTCGGCACGTGTTGCGCGGATTCCTGAATATTAGGTGCTCTGCATATGCGACATGTTGTTAGCTCATTGTTTTTCAGGAACTCTGCACATGTTGCACGGATTCCTGAATATCAGGTGCTCTGCATAGGCGGCATGTTGTTAGGTCATTATTTTGCAGGAACTCGGCACGTGTTGCGCGGATTCCTGAATATCAGGTGCTCTGCATACGCGGCATGTTGTTAGGTCATTATTTTGCAGGAACTCGGCACATGTTGCGCGGATTCCTGAATATCAGGTGCTCTGTATACGCGACAGGTTGTTAGCTCATCATTATTTTGCAGGAACTCGGCACATGTTGCACATATTCCTGAATATCAGGTGCTCTGCATAGGCGGCATGTTGTTAGGTCATTATTTTCCAGGAACTCGGCACATGTTGCGCGAATTCCTGAATATCAGGTGCTCTGCATAGGCGGCATGTTGTTAGGTCATTATTTTGCAGGAACTCGCCACATGTTGTGCGGATTCTTGAATATCAGGTGCTCTGCATACACGGCATGTTGTTAGCTCATTATTTTGCAGGAACTCGGCACATGTGGCAATGATTCCTGAATATCAGGTGCTCTGCATAGGCGGCATGTTGTTAGGTCATTATTTTGCAGGAACTCGGCACATGTGGCACGGATTCCTGAATCTCAGGTGCTCTGCATAGGCGGCATGTTGTTAGGTCATTATTTTGCAGGAACTCGGCACATGTTGCGCAAATTCCTGAATATCAGGTGCTCTGCATAGGCGGCATGTTGTTAGGTCATTATTTTGCAGGAACTAGGCACATGTTCCGTGAATTCCTGAATATCAGGTGCTCTGCATAGGCGGCATGTTGTTAGGTCATTATTTTTCAGGAACTCGGCACATGTTGCACGGATTCCTGAATATGAGGTGCTCTGCATAGGCGGCATGTTGTTGGGTCATTATTTTGTAGGAACTATGCACATGTGGCACGGATTCCTGAATATCAGATGCTCTGCATAGGCTGCATGTTGTTAGCTCATTATTTTGCATGAACTCCGCACATGTTGCGTGGATTCTTGAATATCAGGTGCTCGCATAGGCGGCATGTTGTTAGCTAATTATTTTGCAGGAACCCGGCACATGTTGCGTGGATTCCTGAATATCAGGTGCTCTGCAAAGGCGGCATGTTGTTAGGTCATTATTTTGCAGGAACTCGGCACATGTTGCGCAGATTCCTAAATATCAGGTGCTCTGCACAGTGGCATGTTGTTAGGTCATTATTTTGCAGGAACTCGGCACGTGTTGCGCGGATTCCTGAATATCAGGTGCTCTGCATACGCGACATGTTGTTAGCTCATTATTTTTCAGGAACTTGGCACATGTTGCACGGATTCCTGAATATGAGGTGCTCTGCATAGCCGGCATGTTGTTGGGTCATTATTTTGTAGGAACTCGGCACATGTGGCACGGATTCCTGAATATCAGGTGCTCTGCATAGGCGGCATGTTGTTAGGTCATTATTTTGCAGGAACTCAGAACATGTTGCGCAGATTCCTGAATATCAGGTGCTCTGCATAGGCGGCATGTTGTTGGGTCATTATTTTGCAGGAACTCGGCACATGTGGCACGGATTCCTGAATATCAGGTGCTCTGCGTAGGCGGCATGTTGTTAGGTCATTATTTTGCAGGAACTCGGCACATGTGGCACGTATTCCTGAATATCAGGTGCTCTGCATAGGCGGCATGTTGTTAGGTCATTATTTTGCAGGAACTCGGCACATGTGGCACATATTCCTGAATATCAGGTGCTCTGCATAGGCGGCATGTTGTTAGCTTATTATTTTGCAAGAACCCGGCACATGTGGCACGGATTCCTGAATATCAGGTGCTCAGCATAGGCGGCATGTTTTAGGTCATTATTTTGCAGGAACTCGGCACATGTTGCGCGGATTCCTAAATATCAGGTGCTCTGCATACGCGGCATGTTGTTAGGTCATTATTTTGCAGGAACTCGGCACGTGTTGCGCGGATTCCTGAATATTAGGTGCTCTGCATATGCGACATGTTGTAAGCTCATTGTTTTTCAGGAACACGGCACATGTTGCACGGATTCCTGAATATCAGGTGCTCTGCATAGGCGGCATGTTGTTAGGTCATTATTTTGCAGGAACTCTGCACATGTTGCGCGGATTCCTGAACATCAGGTGCTCTGCATACGCGGCATGTTGTTACGTCATTATTTTGCAGAAATTCGGCACGTTGCTCGGATTCCTGAATATCAGGTGCTCTGAATACACAACATTTTGTTAGGTCATTATTTTGCAGGAACTCGGCACGTGTTGCGCGGATTCCTGAATATCAGGTGCTCTGCATACGCGAAATGTTGTTAGGTCATTGTTTTTGAGGAAGTCGGCACATGTTGCACGGATTCCTGAATATCAGGTGCTCTGCATAGGCGGCATTTTGTTAGGTCATTATTTTGCAGGAACTCGGCACATGTTGCGCGGATTCCTGAATATCAGGTGCTCTGCAAAGGCGGCATGTTGTTAGGTCATTATTTTGCAGGATCTCAGCACATGTAGCACGGATTCCTGAATATCAGGTGCTCTGCATAGGCTGCATGTTGTTAGCTCATTATTTTGCAGGAACCCGGCACATGTTGCGCGGATTCCTGAATATCAGGTGCTCTGCATAGGCGGCATGTTGTTAGGTCATTATTTTACAGGAACTCGGCACATGTTGCGCATATTCCTAAATATCAGGTGCTCTGCATACGTGGCATGTTGTTAGGTCATTATTTTGCAGGAACTCGGCACGTGTTGCGCGGATTCCTGAATATCAGGTGCTCTGCATACGCGACATGTTGTTAGCTCATTATTTTTCAGAAACTCGGCACATGTTGCACGGATTCCTGAATATCAGGTGCTCTGCATAGGCGGCATGTTGTTAAGTCATTATTTTGCAGGAACTCGGCACATGTGGCGTGGATTCCTGAATATCAGGTGCTCTGCATAGGCGGCATGTTGTTAGCTCATTATTTTGCAAGAACTCTGCACATGTTGCGCGGATTCTTGAATATCAGGTGCTCTGCATAGGCGGCATGTTGTTAGCTTATTATTTTGCAAGAACCCGGCACATGTGGCACGGATTCCTGAATATCAGGTGCTCTGCATAGGCGGCATGTTGTTAGGTCATTATTTTGCAGGAACTCGGCACATGTTGCGCGGATTCCTAAATATCAGGTGCTCTGCATACGCGGCATGTTGTTAGGTCATTATTTTGCAGGAACGCGGCACATGTTGCGCGGATTCCTGAATATTAGGTGCTCTGCATACGCAACATGTTGTTAGCTCATTGTTTTTCAGGAACTCGGCACATGTTGCACGGATTCCTGAATATCAGGTGCTCTGCATAGGCGGCATGTTGTTAGGTCATTATTTTGCAGGAACTCGGCACGTGTTGCGCGGATTCCTGAATATTAGGTGCTCTGCATATGCGACATGTTGTTAGCTCATTGTTTTTCAGGAACTCGGCACATGTTGCACGGATTCCTGAATATCAGGTGCTCTGCATAGGCGGCATGTTGTTAGGTCATTATTTTGCAGGAACTTGGCATGTGTTGCGCGGATTCCTGATTATCAGGTGCTCTTCATACGTGGCATGTTGTTAGGTCATTATTTTGCAGGAACTCGGCACGTGTTGCGCGGAGCCTGAATATCAGGTGCTCTGCATACGCGACATGTTGTTAGCTCATTATTTTTCAGGAACTCGGCACATGTTGCACGGATTCCTGAATATGAGGTGCTCTGCATAGGCGGCATGCTGTTGGGTCATTATTTTGTAGGAACTCGGCACATGTGGCACGGATTCCTGAATATCAGGTGCTCTGCATAGGCGGCATGCTGTTGGGTCATTATTTTGCAGGAACTCAGAACATGTTGCGCAGATTCCTGAATATCAGGTGCTCTGCATAGGCGGCATGTTGTTGGGTCATTAATTTGCAGGAACTCGGCACATGTGGCACGGATTCCTGAATATCAGGTGCTCTGCGTAGGCGGCATGTTGTTAGCTCATTATTTTGCAGGAACTCGGCACATGTGGCACGTATTCCTGAATATCAGGTGCTCTGCATAGACGGCATGTTGTTAGGTCATTATTTTGCAGGAACTCGGCACATGTGGCGTGGATTCCTGAATATCAGGTGCTCTGCATAGGCGGCATGTTGTTAGCTCATTATTTTGCAAGAACTCTGCACATGTTGCGCGGATTCTTGAATATCAGGTGCTCTGCATAGGTGGCATGTTGTTAGCTTATTATTTTGCAAGAACCCGGCACATGTGGCACGGATTCCTGAATATCAGGTGCTCTGCATAGGCGGCATGTTGTTAGGTCATTGTTTTTCAGGAACTCGGCACATGTTGCACGGATTCCTGAATATCAGGTGCTCTGCATAGGCGGCATGTTGTTAGGTCATTATTTTGCAGGAACTCGGCACATGTTGCGCAGATTCCTGAATATCAGGTGCTCTGCATACGCGGCATGTTGTTACGTCATTATTTTGCAGAAACCCGGCACATTGCGCGGATTCCTGAATATCAGGTGCTCTGCATACACAACATTTTGTTAGCTCATTATTTTGCAGGAACTCGGCACATGTTGCACGGATTCCTGAATATCAGGTGCTCTGCATAGGCGGCATATTGTTAGGTCATTATTTTGCAGGAACTCGGCACATGTGGCACGGATTCCTGAATATCAGGTGCTCTGCATACGCAGCATGTTGTTAGGTCATTATTTTGCAGAAACTCGGCACATGTTGCGAGGATTCCTGAATATCAGGTGCTCTGCATAGGCGGCATGTTGTTAGGTCATTATTTTGCAGGATTTCAGCACATGTAGCACGGATTCCTGAATATCAGGTGCTCTGCATAGGCTGCATGTTGTTGGGTCATTATTTTGTAGGAACTCGGCACATGTGGCACGGATTCCTGAATATCAGGTGCTCTGCATAGGCGGTATGTTGTTAGGTCATTATTTTGCAGGAACTCAGAACATGTTGTGCAGATTCCTGAATATCAGGTGCTCTGCATAGGCGGCATGTTGTTGGGTCATTATTTTGCAGGAACTCGGCACATGTGGCACGGATTCCTGAATATCAGGTGCTCTGCATAGGCGGCATGTTTTTAGGTCATTATTTTGCAGGAACTCGGCACATGTTGCACGGATTCCTGAATATCAGGTGCTCTGCATAGGCGGCATGTTGTTAGGTCATTATTTTGCAGGAACTCGGCACATGTGGCACGGATTCCTGAATATCAGGTGCTCTGCATACGCAGCATGTTGTTAGGTCATTATTTTGCAGAAACTCGGCACATGTTGCGAGGATTCCTGAATATCAGGTGCTCTGCATAGGCGGAATGTTGTTAGGTCATTATTTTGCAGGATTTCAGCACATGTAGCACGGATTCCTGAATATCAGGTGCTCTGCATAGGCTGCATGTTGTTGGGTCATTATTTTGTAGGAACTCGGCACATGTGGCACGGATTCCTGAATATCAGGTGCTCTGCATAGGCGGCATGTTGTTAGGTCATTATTTTGCAGGAACTCAGAACATGTTGCGCAGATTCCTGAATATCAGGTGCTCTACATAGGCGGCATGTTGTTGGGTCATTATTTTGCAGGAACTCGGCACATGTGGCACGGATTCCTGAATATCAGGTGCTCTGCATAGGCGGCATGTTGTTAGGTCATTATTTTGCAGGAACTCAGAACATGTTGCGCAGATTCCTGAATATCAGGTGCTCTGCATAGGCGGCATGTTGTTGGGTCATTATTTTGCAGGAACTCGGCACATGTGGCACGGATTCCTGAATATCAGGTGCTCTGTGTAGGCGGCATGTTGTTAGGTCATTATTTTGCAGGAACTCGGCACATGTTGCGCGGATTCCTGAATATCAGGTGCTCTGCATACACGGCATGTTGTTAGCTCATTATTTTGCAGGAACTCGGCACATGTGGCACGTATTCCTGAATATCAGGTGCTCTGCATAGGCGGCATGTTGTTAGGTCATTATTTTGCAGGACCTCGGCACATGTGGCGTGGATTCCTGAATATCAGGTGCTCTGCATAGGCGGCATGTTGTTAGCTCATTATTTTGCAAGAACTCTGCACATGTTGCGCGGATTCCTGAATATCAGGTGCTCTGCATAGGCGGCATGTTGTTAGCTCATTATTTTGCAAGAACTCTGCACATGTTGCGCGGATTCTTGAAAATCAGGTGCTCTGCATATGCGGCATGTTGTTAGCTTATTATTTTGCAAGAACCCGGCACATGTGGCACGGATTCCTGAATATCAGGTGCTCTGAATAGGCGGCATGTTGTTAGGTCATTATTTTGCAGGAACTCGGCACATGTTGCGCGGATTCCTAAATATCAGGTGCTCTGCATACGCGGCATGTTGTTAGGTCATTATTTTGCAGGAACTCAGCACGTGTTGTGCGGATTCCTGAATATCAGGTGCTCTGCATATGCGGCATTTTGTTAGGTCATTATTTTGCAGGAACTCGGCACATGTTGCGCGGATTCCTGAATATCAGGTGCTCTGCATACACGGCATGTTGTTACGTCATTATTTTGCAGAAAAACGGCACGTTGCGCTGATTCCTAAATATCAGGTGCTCTGCATACGCGGCATGTTGTTAGCTCATTGTTTTTCAGGAACTCGGCACATGTTGCACGGATTCCTGAATATCAGGTGCTCTGCATAGGCGGCATTTTGTTAGGTCATTATTTTGCAGGAACTCGGCACATGTTGCGCGGATTCCTGAATATCAGGTGCTCTGCATACGCGGCATGTTGTTACGTCATTATTTTGCAGAAAAACGGCACGTTGCACTGATTCCTGAATATCAGGTGCTCTGCATACACAACATTTTGTTAGCTCATTATTTTGCAGGAACTCGGCACATGTTGCACATATTCCTGAATATCAGTTGCTCTGCATAGGCGGCATGTTGTTAGGTCATTATTTTGCAGGAACTCGGCACATGTTGCGCAGATTCCTGAATATCAGGTGCTCTGTATACGCGACAGGTTGTTAGCTCATCATTATTTTGCCGGAACTCAGCACATGTTGCACATATTCCTGAATATCAGGTGCTCTGCATAGGCGGCATGTTGTTAGGTCATTATTTTGCAGGAACTCGGCACATGTTGCGCGGATTCCTGAATATCAGGTGCTCTGCATAGGCTGCGTGTTGTTAGCTCATTATTTTGCAGGAACTCCGCACATGTTGCGCGGATTCCTGAATATCAGGTGCTCTGCATACACGGCATGTTGTTAGCTCATTATTTTGCAGGAACTCGGCACATGTGGCACGTATTCCTGAATATCAGGTGCTCTGCATAGGCGGCATGTTGTTAGGTCATTATTTTGCAGGAACTCGGCACATGTGGCGTGGATTCCTGAATATCAGGTGCTCTGCATAGGCGGCAGGTTGTTAGCTCATTATTTTGCAAGAACTCTGCACATGTTGCGCGGATTCCTGAATATCAGGTGCTCTGCATACACAACATTTTGTTAGCTCATTATTTTGCAGGAACTCGGCACCTGTTGCGCGGATTCCTGAATATCAGGTGCTCTGCATAGGCGGCATGTTGTTAGGTCATTATTTTGCAGGAACTCGGCACATGTGACCCGTATTCCTGAATATCAGGTGCTCTGCATAGGCGGCATGTTGTTAGGTCATTATTTTGCAGGAACTCGGCACATGTGGCACGTATTCCTGAATATCAGGTGCTCTGCATAGGCGGCATGTTGTTAGCTTATTATTTTGCAAGAACCCGGCACATGTGGCACGGATTCCTGAATATCAGGTGCTCAGCATAGGCGGCATGTTTTAGGTCATTATTTTGCAGGAACTCGGCACATGTTGCGCGGATTCCTAAATATCAGGTGCTCTGCATACGCGGCATGTTGTTAGGTCATTATTTTGCAGGAACTCTGCACGTATTGCGCGGATTCCTGAATATTAGGTGCTCTGCATATGCGACATGTTGTAAGCTCATTGTTTTTCAGGAACACGGCACATGTTGCACGGATTCCTGAATATCAGGTGCTCTGCATAGGCGGCATGTTGTTAGGTCATTATTTTGCAGGAACTCGGCACATGTTGCGCGGATTCCTGAATATCAGGTGCTCTGCATACGCGGCATGTTGTTACGTCATTATTTTGCAGAAATTCGGCACGTTGCTCGGATTCCTGAATATCAGGTGCTCTGAATACACAACATTTTGTTAGGTCATTATTTTGCAGGAACTCGGCACGTGTTGCGCGGATTCCTGAATATCAGGTGCTCTGCATACGCGAAATGTTGTTAGGTCATTGTTTTTGAGGAAGTCGGCACATGTTGCAAGGATTCCTGAATATCAGGTGCTCTGCATAGGCGGCATGTTGTTAGGTCATTATTTTGCAGGAACTCGGCACATGTTGCGCGGATTCCTGAATATCAGGTGCTCTGCATAGGCGGCATGTTGTTAGGTCATTATTTTGCAGGATTTCAGCACATGTAGCACGGATTCCTGAATATCAGGTGCTCTGCATAGGCTGCATGTTGTTAGCTCATTATTTTGCAGGAACCCGGCACATGTTGCGCGGATTCCTGAATATCAGGTGCTCTGCATAGGCGGCATGTTGTTAGGTCATTATTTTGCAGGAACTCGGCACATGTTGCGCATATTCCTAAATATCAGGTGCTCTGCATACGTGGCATGTTGTTAGGTCATTATTTTGCAGGAACTCGGCACGTGTTGCGCGGATTCCTGAATATCAGGTGCTCTGCATACGTGGCATGTTGTTAGGTCATTATTTTGCAGGAACTCGGCACGTGTTGCGCGGATTCCTGAATATCAGGTGCTCTGCATACGTGGCATGTTGTTAGGTCATTATTTTGCAGGAACTCGGCACATGTTGCACGGATTCCTGAATATGAGGTGCTCTGCATAGGCGGCATGCTGTTGGGTCATTATTTTGTAGGAACTCGGCACATGTGGCACGGATTCCTGAATATCAGGTGCTCTGCATAGGCGGCATGTTGTTAGGTCATTATTTTGCAGGAACTCAGAACATGTTGCGCAGATTCCTGAATATCAGGTGCTCTGCGTAGGCGGCATGTTGTTGGGTCATTATTTTGCAGGAACTCGGCACATGTGGCACGGATTCCTGAATATCAGGTGCTCTGCGTAGGCGGCATGTTGTTAGGTCATTATTTTGCAGGAACTCGGCACATGTTGCGCTGATTCTTGAGTATCAGGTGCTCTGCATAGGCGGCATGTTGTTAGCTCATTATTTTGCAGGAACCTGGCACATGTTGCACGGATTCCTGAATATCAGCTGCTCTGCATAGGCGGCATGTTGTTAGGTCATTATTTTGCAGGAACTCGGCACATGTTGCACGGATTCCTGAATATCAGGTGCTCTGCATACGCGGCATGTTGTTACGTCATTATTTTGCAGAAACTCGGCACATGTTGCGCGGATTCCTGAATATCAGGTGCTCTGCATACACAACATTTTGTTAGCTTATTATTTTGCAGGAACTCGGCACCTGTTGCGCGGATTCCTGAATATCAGGTGCTCTGCATAGGCGGCATGTTGTTAGGTGATTATTTTGCAGGAACTCGGCACATGTGGCACGTATTCCTGAATATCAGGTGCTCTGCATAGGCGGCATGTTGTTAGGTCATTATTTTGCAGGAACTCGGCACATGTGGCACGTATTCCTGAATATCAGGTGCTCTGCATAGGCGGCATGTTGTTAGCTTATTATTTTGCAAGAACCCGGCACATGTGGCACGGATTCCTGAATATCAGGTGCTCAGCATAGGCGGCATGTTTTAGGTCATTATTTTGCAGGAACTCGGCACATGTTGCGCGGATTCCTAAATATCAGGTGCTCTGCATAGGCGGCATGTTGTTAGCTTATTATTTTGCAAGAACCCGGCACATGTGGCACGGATTCCTGAATATCAGGTGCTCAGCATAGGCGGCATGTTTTAGGTCATTATTTTGCAGGAACTCGGCACGTGTTGCGCGGATTCCTGAATATTAGGTGCTCTGCATATGCGACATGTTGTAAGCTCATTGTTTTTCAGGAACACGGCACATGTTGCACGGATTCCTGAATATCAGGTGCTCTGCATAGGCGGCATGTTGTTAGGTCATTATTTTGCAGGAACTCTGCACATGTTGCGCGGATTCCTGAATATCAGGTGCTCTGCATACGCGGCATGTTGTTACGTCATTATTTTGCAGAAATTCGGCACGTTGCTCGGATTCCTGAATATCAGGTGCTCTGAATACACAACATTTTGTTAGGTCATTATTTTGCAGGAACTCGGCACTTGTTGCGCGGATTCCTGAATATCAGGTGCTCTGCATACGCGAAATGTTGTTAGGTCATTGTTTTTGAGGAAGTCGGCACATGTTGCACGGATTCCTGAATATCAGGTGCTCTGCATAGGCGGCATGTTGTTAGGTCATTATTTTGCAGGAACTCGGCACATGTTGCGCGGATTCCTGAATATCAGGTGCTCTGCATAGGCGGCATGTTGTTAGGTCATTATTTTGCAGGATTTCAGCACATGTAGCACGGATTCCTGAATATCAGGTGCTCTGCATAGGCTGCATGTTGTTAGCTCATTATTTTGCAGGAACCCGGCACATGTTGCGCGGATTCCTGAATATCAGGTGCTCTGCATAGGCGGCATGTTGTTAGGTCATTATTTTGCAGGAACTCGGCACATGTTGCGCGGATTCCTGAATATCAGGTGCTCTGCATAGGCTGCGTGTTGTTAGCTCATTATTTTGCAGGAACTCCGCACATGTTGCGCGGATTCCTGAATATCAGGTGCTCGGCATACACGGCATGTTGTTAGCTCATTATTTTGCAGGAACTCGGCACATGTTGCGCGGATTCCTGAATATCAGGTGCTCTGCATAGGCGGCATGTTGTTAGGTCATTATTTTGCAGGATTTCAGCACATGTAGCACGGATTCCTGAATATCAGGTGCTCTGTATACGCGACAGGTTGTTAGCTCATCATTATTTTGCAGGAACTCAGCACATGTTGCACATATTCCTGAATATCAGGTGCTCTGCATAGGCGGCATGTTGTTAGGTCATTATTTTGCAGGAACTCGGCACATGTTGCGCGGATTCCTGAATATCAGGTGCTCTGCATAGGCTGCGTGTTGTTAGCTCATTATTTTGCAGGAACTCCGCACATGTTGCGCGGATTCCTGAATATCAGGTGCTCTGCATACACGGCATGTTGTTAGCTCATTATTTTGCAGGAACTCGGCACATGTGGCACGTATTCCTGAATATCAGGTGCTCTGCATAGGCGGCATGTTGTTAGGTCATTATTTTGCAGGAACTCGGCACATGTGGCGTGGATTCCTGAATATCAGGTGCTCTGCATAGGCGGCATGTTGTTAGCTCATTATTTTGCAAGAACTCTGCACATGTTGCGCGGATTCCTTAATATCAGGTGCTCTGCATACACAACATTTTGTTAGCTCATTATTTTGCAGGAACTCGGCACCTGTTGCGCGGATTCCTGAATATCAGGTGCTCTGCATAGGCGGCATGTTGTTAGGTCATTATTTTGCAGGAACTCGGCACATGTGGCCCGTATTCCTGAATATCAGGTGCTCTGCATAGGCGGCATGTTGTTAGGTCATTATTTTGCAGGAACTCGGCACATGTGGCACGTATTCCTGAATATCAGGTGCTCTGCATAGGCGGCATGTTGTTAGCTTATTATTTTGCAAGAACCCGGCACATGTGGCACGGATTCCTGAATATCAGGTGCTCAGCATAGGCGGCATGTTTTAGGTCATTATTTTGCAGGAACTCGGCACATGTTGCGCGGATTCCTAAATATCAGGTGCTCTGCATACGCGGCATGTTGTTAGGTCATTATTTTGCAGGAACTCTGCACGTGTTGCGCGGATTCCTGAATATTAGGTGCTCTGCATATGCGACATGTTGTAAGCTCATTGTTTTTCAGGAACACGGCACATGTTGCACGGATTCCTGAATATCAGGTGCTCTGCATAGGCGGCATGTTGTTAGGTCATTATTTTGCAGGAACTCGGCACATGTTGCGCGGATTCCTGAATATCAGGTGCTCTGCATACGCGGCATGTTGTTACGTCATTATTTTGCAGAAATTCGGCACATTGCTCGGATTCCTGAATATCAGGTGCTCTGAATACACAACATTTTGTTAGGTCATTATTTTGCAGGAACTCGGCACGTGTTGCGCGGATTCCTGAATATCAGGTGCTCTGCATACGCGAAATGTTGTTAGGTCATTGTTTTTGAGGAAGTCGGCACATGTTGCACGGATTCCTGAATATCAGGTGCTCTGCATAGGCGGCATGTTGTTAGGTCATTATTTTGCAGGAACTCGGCACATGTTGCGCGGATTCCTGAATATCAGGTGCTCAGCATAGGCGGCATGTTTTAGGTCATTATTTTGCAGGAACTCGGCACATGTTGCGCGGATTCCTAAATATCAGGTGCTCTGCATACGCGGCATGTTGTTAGGTCATTATTTTGCAGGAACTCTGCACGTGTTGCGCGGATTCCTGAATATTAGGTGCTCTGCATATGCGACATGTTGTCAGCTCATTGTTTTTCAGGAACACGGCACATGTTGCACGGATTCCTGAATATCAGGTGCTCTGCATAGGCGGCATGTTGTTAGGTCATTATTTTGCAGGAACTCGGCACATGTTGCGCGGATTCCTGAATATCAGGTGCTCTGCATACGCGGCATGTTGTTACATCATTATTTTGCAGAAATTCGGCACGTTGCTCGGATTCCTGAATATCAGGTGCTCTGAATACACAACATTTTGTTAGGTCATTATTTTGCAGGAACTCGGCACGTGTTGCGCGGATTCCTGAATATCAGGTGCTCTGCATACGCGAAATGTTGTTAGGTCATTGTTTTTGAGGAAGTCGGCACATGTTGCACGGATTCCTGAATATCAGGTGCTCTGCATAGGCGGCATGTTGTTAGGTCATTATTTTGCAGGAACTCGGCACATGTTGCGCGGATTCCTGAATATCAGGTGCTCTGCATAGGCGGCATGTTGTTAGGTCATTATTTTGCAGGATTTCAGCACATGTAGCACGGATTCCTGAATATCAGGTGCTCTGCATAGGCTGCATGTTGTTAGCTCATTATTTTGCAGGAACCCGGCACATGTTGCGCGGATTCCTGAATATCAGGTGCTCTGCATAGGCGGCATGTTGTTAGGTCATTATTTTGCAGGAACTCGGCACATGTTGCGCATATTCCTAAATATCAGGTGCTCTGCATACGTGGCATGTTGTTAGGTCATTATTTTGCAGGAACTCGGCACGTGTTGCGCGGATTCCTGAATATCAGGTGCTCTGCATACGTGGCATGTTGTTAGGTCATTATTTTGCAGGAACTCGGCACGTGTTGCGCGGATTCCTGAATATCAGGTGCTCTGCATACGCGTCATGTTGTTAGCTCATTATTTTTCAGAAACTCGGCACATGTTGCACGGATTCCTGAATATGAGGTGCTCTGCATAGGCGGCATGCTGTTGGGTCATTATTTTGTAGGAACTCGGCACATGTGGCACAGATTCCTGAATATCAGGTGCTCTGCATAGGCGGCATGTTGTTAGGTCATTATTTTGCAGGAACTCAGAACATGTTGCGCAGATTCCTGAATATCAGGTGCTCTGCGTAGGCGGCATGTTGTTGGGTCATTATTTTGCAGGAACTCGGCACATGTGGCACGGATTCCTGAATATCAGGTGCTCTGCGTAGGCGGCATGTTGTTAGGTCATTATTTTGCAGGAACTCGGCACATGTTGCGCTGATTCTTGAGTATCAGGTGCTCTGCATAGGCGGCATGTTGTTAGCTCATTATTTTTCAGGAACTTGGCACATGTTGCACGGATTCCTGAATATGAGGTGCTCTGCATAGCCGGCATGTTGTTGGGTCATTATTTTGTAGGAACTCGGCACATGTGGCACGGATTCCTGAATATCAGGTGCTCTGCATAGGCGGCATGTTGTTAGGTCATTATTTTGCAGGAACTCAGAACATGTTGCGCAGATTCCTGAATATCAGGTGCTCTGCATAGGCGGCATGTTGTTGGGTCATTATTTTGCAGGAACTCGGCACATGTGGCACGGATTCCTGAATATCAGGTGCTCTGCGTAGGCGGCATGTTGTTAGGTCATTATTTTGCAGGAACTCGGCACATGTGGCACGTATTCCTGAATATCAGGTGCTCTGCATAGGCGGCATGTTGTTAGGTCATTATTTTGCAGGAACTCGGCACATGTGGCACATATTCCTGAATATCAGGTGCTCTGCATAGGCGGCATGTTGTTAGCTTATTATTTTGCAAGAACCCGGCACATGTGGCACGGATTCCTGAATATCAGGTGCTCAGCATAGGCGGCATGTTTTAGGTCATTATTTTGCAGGAACTCGGCACATGTTGCGCGGATTCCTAAATATCAGGTGCTCTGCATACGCGGCATGTTGTTAGGTCATTATTTTGCAGGAACTCGGCACGTGTTGCGCGGATTCCTGAATATTAGGTGCTCTGCATATGCGACATGTTGTAAGCTCATTGTTTTTCAGGAACACGGCACATGTTGCACGGATTCCTGAATATCAGGTGCTCTGCATAGGCGGCATGTTGTTAGGTCATTATTTTGCAGGAACTCTGCACATGTTGCGCGGATTCCTGAACATCAGGTGCTCTGCATACGCGGCATGTTGTTACGTCATTATTTTGCAGAAATTCGGCACGTTGCTCGGATTCCTGAATATCAGGTGCTCTGAATACACAACATTTTGTTAGGTCATTATTTTGCAGGAACTCGGCACGTGTTGCGCGGATTCCTGAATATCAGGTGCTCTGCATACGCGAAATGTTGTTAGGTCATTGTTTTTGAGGAAGTCGGCACATGTTGCACGGATTCCTGAATATCAGGTGCTCTGCATAGGCGGCATTTTGTTAGGTCATTATTTTGCAGGAACTCGGCACATGTTGCGCGGATTCCTGAATATCAGGTGCTCTGCAAAGGCGGCATGTTGTTAGGTCATTATTTTGCAGGATCTCAGCACATGTAGCACGGATTCCTGAATATCAGGTGCTCTGCATAGGCTGCATGTTGTTAGCTCATTATTTTGCAGGAACCCGGCACATGTTGCGCGGATTCCTGAATATCAGGTGCTCTGCATAGGCGGCATGTTGTTAGGTCATTATTTTACAGGAACTCGGCACATGTTGCGCATATTCCTAAATATCAGGTGCTCTGCATACGTGGCATGTTGTTAGGTCATTATTTTGCAGGAACTCGGCACGTGTTGCGCGGATTCCTGAATATCAGGTGCTCTGCATACGCGACATGTTGTTAGCTCATTATTTTTCAGAAACTCGGCACATGTTGCACGGATTCCTGAATATCAGGTGCTCTGCATAGGCGGCATGTTGTTAGGTCATTATTTTGCAGGAACTCGGCACATGTGGCGTGGATTCCTGAATATCAGGTGCTCTGCATAGGCGGCATGTTGTTAGCTCATTATTTTGCAAGAACTCTGCACATGTTGCGCGGATTCTTGAATATCAGGTGCTCTGCATAGGCGGCATGTTGTTAGCTTATTATTTTGCAAGAACCCGGCACATGTGGCACGGATTCCTGAATATCAGGTGCTCTGCATAGGCGGCATGTTGTTAGGTCATTATTTTGCAGGAACTCGGCACATGTTGTGCGGATTCCTAAATATCAGGTGCTCTGCATACGCGGCATGTTGTTAGGTCATTATTTTGCAGGAACGCGGCACATGTTGCGCGGATTCCTGAATATTAGGTGCTCTGCATACGCAACATGTTGTTAGCTCATTGTTTTTCAGGAACTCGGCACATGTTGCACGGATTCCTGAATATCAGGTGCTCTGCATAGGCGGCATGTTGTTAGGTCATTATTTTGCAGGAACTCGGCACGTGTTGCGCGGATTCCTGAATATTAGGTGCTCTGCATATGCGACATGTTGTTAGCTCATTGTTTTTCAGGAACTCGGCACATGTTGCACGGATTCCTGAATATCAGGTGCTCTGCATAGGCGGCATGTTGTTAGGTCATTATTTTGCAGGAACTTGGCATGTGTTGCGCGGATTCCTGATTATCAGGTGCTCTTCATACGTGGCATGTTGTTAGGTCATTATTTTGCAGGAACTCGGCACGTGTTGCGCGGAGCCTGAATATCAGGTGCTCTGCATACGCGACATGTTGTTAGCTCATTATTTTTCAGGAACTCGGCACATGTTGCACGGATTCCTGAATATGAGGTGCTCTGCATAGGCGGCATGCTGTTGGGTCATTATTTTGTAGGAACTCGGCACATGTGGCACGGATTCCTGAATATCAGGTGCTCTGCATAGGCGGCATGCTGTTGGGTCATTATTTTGCAGGAACTCAGAACATGTTGCGCAGATTCCTGAATATCAGGTGCTCTGCATAGGCGGCATGTTGTTGGGTCATTAATTTGCAGGAACTCGGCACATGTGGCACGGATTCCTGAATATCAGGTGCTCTGCGTAGGCGGCATGTTGTTAGCTCATTATTTTGCAGGAACTCGGCACATGTGGCACGTATTCCTGAATATCAGGTGCTCTGCATAGACGGCATGTTGTTAGGTCATTATTTTGCAGGAACTCGGCACATGTGGCGTGGATTCCTGAATATCAGGTGCTCTGCATAGGCGGCATGTTGTTAGCTCATTATTTTGCAAGAACTCTGCACATGTTGCGCGGATTCTTGAATATCAGGTGCTCTGCATAGGTGGCATGTTGTTAGCTTATTATTTTGCAAGAACCCGGCACATGTGGCACGGATTCCTGAATATCAGGTGCTCTGCATAGGCGGCATGTTGTTAGGTCATTGTTTTTCAGGAACTCGGCACATGTTGCACGGATTCCTGAATATCAGGTGCTCTGCATAGGCGGCATGTTGTTAGGTCATTATTTTGCAGGAACTCGGCACATGTTGCGCAGATTCCTGAATATCAGGTGCTCTGCATACGCGGCATGTTGTTACGTCATTATTTTGCAGAAACCCGGCACATTGCGCGGATTCCTGAATATCAGGTGCTCTGCATACACAACATTTTGTTAGCTCATTATTTTGCAGGAACTCGGCACATGTTGCACGGATTCCTGAATATCAGGTGCTCTGCATAGGCGGCATATTGTTAGGTCATTATTTTGCAGGAACTCGGCACATGTGGCACGGATTCCTGAATATCAGGTGCTCTGCATACGCAGCATGTTGTTAGGTCATTATTTTGCAGAAACTCGGCACATGTTGCGAGGATTCCTGAATATCAGGTGCTCTGCATAGGCGGCATGTTGTTAGGTCATTATTTTGCAGGATTTCAGCACATGTAGCACGGATTCCTGAATATCAGGTGCTCTGCATAGGCTGCATGTTGTTGGGTCATTATTTTGTAGGAACTCGGCACATGTGGCACGGATTCCTGAATATCAGGTGCTCTGCATAGGCGGTATGTTGTTAGGTCATTATTTTGCAGGAACTCAGAACATGTTGTGCAGATTCCTGAATATCAGGTGCTCTGCATAGGCGGCATGTTGTTGGGTCATTATTTTGCAGGAACTCGGCACATGTGGCACGGATTCCTGAATATCAGGTGCTCTGCATAGGCGGCATGTTTTTAGGTCATTATTTTGCAGGAACTCGGCACATGTTGCACGGATTCCTGAATATCAGGTGCTCTGCATAGGCGGCATGTTGTTAGGTCATTATTTTGCAGGAACTCGGCACATGTGGCACGGATTCCTGAATATCAGGTGCTCTGCATACGCAGCATGTTGTTAGGTCATTATTTTGCAGAAACTCGGCACATGTTGCGAGGATTCCTGAATATCAGGTGCTCTGCATAGGCGGAATGTTGTTAGGTCATTATTTTGCAGGATTTCAGCACATGTAGCACGGATTCCTGAATATCAGGTGCTCTGCATAGGCTGCATGTTGTTGGGTCATTATTTTGTAGGAACTCGGCACATGTGGCACGGATTCCTGAATATCAGGTGCTCTGCATAGGCGGCATGTTGTTAGGTCATTATTTTGCAGGAACTCAGAACATGTTGCGCAGATTCCTGAATATCAGGTGCTCTACATAGGCGGCATGTTGTTGGGTCATTATTTTGCAGGAACTCGGCACATGTGGCACGGATTCCTGAATATCAGGTGCTCTGCATAGGCGGCATGTTGTTAGGTCATTATTTTGCAGGAACTCAGAACATGTTGCGCAGATTCCTGAATATCAGGTGCTCTGCATAGGCGGCATGTTGTTGGGTCATTATTTTGCAGGAACTCGGCACATGTGGCACGGATTCCTGAATATCAGGTGCTCTGTGTAGGCGGCATGTTGTTAGGTCATTATTTTGCAGGAACTCGGCACATGTTGCGCGGATTCCTGAATATCAGGTGCTCTGCATACACGGCATGTTGTTAGCTCATTATTTTGCAGGAACTCGGCACATGTGGCACGTATTCCTGAATATCAGGTGCTCTGCATAGGCGGCATGTTGTTAGGTCATTATTTTGCAGGACCTCGGCACATGTGGCGTGGATTCCTGAATATCAGGTGCTCTGCATAGGCGGCATGTTGTTAGCTCATTATTTTGCAAGAACTCTGCACATGTTGCGCGGATTCCTGAATATCAGGTGCTCTGCATAGGCGGCATGTTGTTAGCTCATTATTTTGCAAGAACTCTGCACATGTTGCGCGGATTCTTGAAAATCAGGTGCTCTGCATATGCGGCATGTTGTTAGCTTATTATTTTGCAAGAACCCGGCACATGTGGCACGGATTCCTGAATATCAGGTGCTCTGAATAGGCGGCATGTTGTTAGGTCATTATTTTGCAGGAACTCGGCACATGTTGCGCGGATTCCTAAATATCAGGTGCTCTGCATACGCGGCATGTTGTTAGGTCATTATTTTGCAGGAACTCAGCACGTGTTGTGCGGATTCCTGAATATCAGGTGCTCTGCATATGCGGCATTTTGTTAGGTCATTATTTTGCAGGAACTCGGCACATGTTGCGCGGATTCCTGAATATCAGGTGCTCTGCATACACGGCATGTTGTTACGTCATTATTTTGCAGAAAAACGGCACGTTGCGCTGATTCCTAAATATCAGGTGCTCTGCATACGCGGCATGTTGTTAGCTCATTGTTTTTCAGGAACTCGGCACATGTTGCACGGATTCCTGAATATCAGGTGCTCTGCATAGGCGGCATTTTGTTAGGTCATTATTTTGCAGGAACTCGGCACATGTTGCGCGGATTCCTGAATATCAGGTGCTCTGCATACGCGGCATGTTGTTACGTCATTATTTTGCAGAAAAACGGCACGTTGCACTGATTCCTGAATATCAGGTGCTCTGCATACAGAACATTTTGTTAGCTCATTATTTTGCAGGAACTCGGCACATGTTGCACATATTCCTGAATATCAGTTGCTCTGCATAGGCGGCATGTTGTTAGGTCATTATTTTGCAGGAACTCGGCACATGTTGCGCAGATTCCTGAATATCAGGTGCTCTGTATACGCGACAGGTTGTTAGCTCATCATTATTTTGCCGGAACTCAGCACATGTTGCACATATTCCTGAATATCAGGTGCTCTGCATAGGCGGCATGTTGTTAGGTCATTATTTTGCAGGAACTCGGCACATGTTGCGCGGATTCCTGAATATCAGGTGCTCTGCATAGGCTGCGTGTTGTTAGCTCATTATTTTGCAGGAACTCCGCACATGTTGCGCGGATTCCTGAATATCAGGTGCTCTGCATACACGGCATGTTGTTAGCTCATTATTTTGCAGGAACTCGGCACATGTGGCACGTATTCCTGAATATCAGGTGCTCTGCATAGGCGGCATGTTGTTAGGTCATTATTTTGCAGGAACTCGGCACATGTGGCGTGGATTCCTGAATATCAGGTGCTCTGCATAGGCGGCAGGTTGTTAGCTCATTATTTTGCAAGAACTCTGCACATGTTGCGCGGATTCCTGAATATCAGGTGCTCTGCATACACAACATTTTGTTAGCTCATTATTTTGCAGGAACTCGGCACCTGTTGCGCGGATTCCTGAATATCAGGTGCTCTGCATAGGCGGCATGTTGTTAGGTCATTATTTTGCAGGAACTCGGCACATGTGACCCGTATTCCTGAATATCAGGTGCTCTGCATAGGCGGCATGTTGTTAGGTCATTATTTTGCAGGAACTCGGCACATGTGGCACGTATTCCTGAATATCAGGTGCTCTGCATAGGCGGCATGTTGTTAGCTTATTATTTTGCAAGAACCCGGCACATGTGGCACGGATTCCTGAATATCAGGTGCTCAGCATAGGCGGCATGTTTTAGGTCATTATTTTGCAGGAACTCGGCACATGTTGCGCGGATTCCTAAATATCAGGTGCTCTGCATACGCGGCATGTTGTTAGGTCATTATTTTGCAGGAACTCTGCACGTATTGCGCGGATTCCTGAATATTAGGTGCTCTGCATATGCGACATGTTGTAAGCTCATTGTTTTTCAGGAACACGGCACATGTTGCACGGATTCCTGAATATCAGGTGCTCTGCATAGGCGGCATGTTGTTAGGTCATTATTTTGCAGGAACTCGGCACATGTTGCGCGGATTCCTGAATATCAGGTGCTCTGCATACGCGGCATGTTGTTACGTCATTATTTTGCAGAAATTCGGCACGTTGCTCGGATTCCTGAATATCAGGTGCTCTGAATACACAACATTTTGTTAGGTCATTATTTTGCAGGAACTCGGCACGTGTTGCGCGGATTCCTGAATATCAGGTGCTCTGCATACGCGAAATGTTGTTAGGTCATTGTTTTTGAGGAAGTCGGCACATGTTGCAAGGATTCCTGAATATCAGGTGCTCTGCATAGGCGGCATGTTGTTAGGTCATTATTTTGCAGGAACTCGGCACATGTTGCGCGGATTCCTGAATATCAGGTGCTCTGCATAGGCGGCATGTTGTTAGGTCATTATTTTGCAGGATTTCAGCACATGTAGCACGGATTCCTGAATATCAGGTGCTCTGCATAGGCTGCATGTTGTTAGCTCATTATTTTGCAGGAACCCGGCACATGTTGCGCGGATTCCTGAATATCAGGTGCTCTGCATAGGCGGCATGTTGTTAGGTCATTATTTTGCAGGAACTCGGCACATGTTGCGCATATTCCTAAATATCAGGTGCTCTGCATACGTGGCATGTTGTTAGGTCATTATTTTGCAGGAACTCGGCACGTGTTGCGCGGATTCCTGAATATCAGGTGCTCTGCATACGTGGCATGTTGTTAGGTCATTATTTTGCAGGAACTCGGCACGTGTTGCGCGGATTCCTGAATATCAGGTGCTCTGCATACGTGGCATGTTGTTAGGTCATTATTTTGCAGGAACTCGGCACATGTTGCACGGATTCCTGAATATGAGGTGCTCTGCATAGGCGGCATGCTGTTGGGTCATTATTTTGTAGGAACTCGGCACATGTGGCACGGATTCCTGAATATCAGGTGCTCTGCATAGGCGGCATGTTGTTAGGTCATTATTTTGCAGGAACTCAGAACATGTTGCGCAGATTCCTGAATATCAGGTGCTCTGCGTAGGCGGCATGTTGTTGGGTCATTATTTTGCAGGAACTCGGCACATGTGGCACGGATTCCTGAATATCAGGTGCTCTGCGTAGGCGGCATGTTGTTAGGTCATTATTTTGCAGGAACTCGGCACATGTTGCGCTGATTCTTGAGTATCAGGTGCTCTGCATAGGCGGCATGTTGTTAGCTCATTATTTTGCAGGAACCTGGCACATGTTGCACGGATTCCTGAATATCAGCTGCTCTGCATAGGCGGCATGTTGTTAGGTCATTATTTTGCAGGAACTCGGCACATGTTGCACGGATTCCTGAATATCAGGTGCTCTGCATACGCGGCATGTTGTTACGTCATTATTTTGCAGAAACTCGGCACATGTTGCGCGGATTCCTGAATATCAGGTGCTCTGCATACACAACATTTTGTTAGCTTATTATTTTGCAGGAACTCGGCACCTGTTGCGCGGATTCCTGAATATCAGGTGCTCTGCATAGGCGGCATGTTGTTAGGTGATTATTTTGCAGGAACTCGGCACATGTGGCACGTATTCCTGAATATCAGGTGCTCTGCATAGGCGGCATGTTGTTAGGTCATTATTTTGCAGGAACTCGGCACATGTGGCACGTATTCCTGAATATCAGGTGCTCTGCATAGGCGGCATGTTGTTAGCTTATTATTTTGCAAGAACCCGGAACATGTGGCACGGATTCCTGAATATCAGGTGCTCAGCAAAGGCGGCATGTTTTAGGTCATTATTTTGCAGGAACTCGGCACATGTTGCGCGGATTCCTAAATATCAGGTGCTCTGCATAGGCGGCATGTTGTTAGCTTATTATTTTGCAAGAACCCGGCACATGTGGCACGGATTCCTGAATATCAGGTGCTCAGCATAGGCGGCATGTTTTAGGTCATTATTTTGCAGGAACTCGGCACGTGTTGCGCGGATTCCTGAATATTAGGTGCTCTGCATATGCGACATGTTGTAAGCTCATTGTTTTTCAGGAACACGGCACATGTTGCACGGATTCCTGAATATCAGGTGCTCTGCATAGGCGGCATGTTGTTAGGTCATTATTTTGCAGGAACTCTGCACATGTTGCGCGGATTCCTGAATATCAGGTGCTCTGCATACGCGGCATGTTGTTACGTCATTATTTTGCAGAAATTCGGCACGTTGCTCGGATTCCTGAATATCAGGTGCTCTGAATACACAACATTTTGTTAGGTCATTATTTTGCAGGAACTCGGCACTTGTTGCGCGGATTCCTGAATATCAGGTGCTCTGCATACGCGAAATGTTGTTAGGTCATTGTTTTTGAGGAAGTCGGCACATGTTGCACGGATTCCTGAATATCAGGTGCTCTGCATAGGCGGCATGTTGTTAGGTCATTATTTTGCAGGAACTCGGCACATGTTGCGCGGATTCCTGAATATCAGGTGCTCTGCATAGGCGGCATGTTGTTAGGTCATTATTTTGCAGGATTTCAGCACATGTAGCACGGATTCCTGAATATCAGGTGCTCTGCATAGGCTGCATGTTGTTAGCTCATTATTTTGCAGGAACCCGGCACATGTTGCGCGGATTCCTGAATATCAGGTGCTCTGCATAGGCGGCATGTTGTTAGGTCATTATTTTGCAGGAACTCGGCACATGTTGCGCGGATTCCTGAATATCAGGTGCTCTGCATAGGCTGCGTGTTGTTAGCTCATTATTTTGCAGGAACTCCGCACATGTTGCGCGGATTCCTGAATATCAGGTGCTCGGCATACACGGCATGTTGTTAGCTCATTATTTTGCAGGAACTCGGCACATGTTGCGCGGATTCCTGAATATCAGGTGCTCTGCATAGGCGGCATGTTGTTAGGTCATTATTTTGCAGGATTTCAGCACATGTAGCACGGATTCCTGAATATCAGGTGCTCTGTATACGCGACAGGTTGTTAGCTCATCATTATTTTGCAGGAACTCAGCACATGTTGCACATATTCCTGAATATCAGGTGCTCTGCATAGGCGGCATGTTGTTAGGTCATTATTTTGCAGGAACTCGGCACATGTTGCGCGGATTCCTGAATATCAGGTGCTCTGCATAGGCTGCGTGTTGTTAGCTCATTATTTTGCAGGAACTCCGCACATGTTGCGCGGATTCCTGAATATCAGGTGCTCTGCATACACGGCATGTTGTTAGCTCATTATTTTGCAGGAACTCGGCACATGTGGCACGTATTCCTGAATATCAGGTGCTCTGCATAGGCGGCATGTTGTTAGGTCATTATTTTGCAGGAACTCGGCACATGTGGCGTGGATTCCTGAATATCAGGTGCTCTGCATAGGCGGCATGTTGTTAGCTCATTATTTTGCAAGAACTCTGCACATGTTGCGCGGATTCCTTAATATCAGGTGCTCTGCATACACAACATTTTGTTAGCTCATTATTTTGCAGGAACTCGGCACCTGTTGCGCGGATTCCTGAATATCAGGTGCTCTGCATAGGCGGCATGTTGTTAGGTCATTATTTTGCAGGAACTCGGCACATGTGGCCCGTATTCCTGAATATCAGGTGCTCTGCATAGGCGGCATGTTGTTAGGTCATTATTTTGCAGGAACTCGGCACATGTGGCACGTATTCCTGAATATCAGGTGCTCTGCATAGGCGGCATGTTGTTAGCTTATTATTTTGCAAGAACCCGGCACATGTGGCACGGATTCCTGAATATCAGGTGCTCAGCATAGGCGGCATGTTTTAGGTCATTATTTTGCAGGAACTCGGCACATGTTGCGCGGATTCCTAAATATCAGGTGCTCTGCATACGCGGCATGTTGTTAGGTCATTATTTTGCAGGAACTCTGCACGTGTTGCGCGGATTCCTGAATATTAGGTGCTCTGCATATGCGACATGTTGTAAGCTCATTGTTTTTCAGGAACACGGCACATGTTGCACGGATTCCTGAATATCAGGTGCTCTGCATAGGCGGCATGTTGTTAGGTCATTATTTTGCAGGAACTCGGCACATGTTGCGCGGATTCCTGAATATCAGGTGCTCTGCATACGCGGCATGTTGTTACGTCATTATTTTGCAGAAATTCGGCACGTTGCTCGGATTCCTGAATATCAGGTGCTCTGAATACACAACATTTTGTTAGGTCATTATTTTGCAGGAACTCGGCACGTGTTGCGCGGATTCCTGAATATCAGGTGCTCTGCATACGCGAAATGTTGTTAGGTCATTGTTTTTGAGGAAGTCGGCACATGTTGCACGGATTCCTGAATATCAGGTGCTCTGCATAGGCGGCATGTTGTTAGGTCATTATTTTGCAGGAACTCGGCACATGTTGCGCGGATTCCTGAATATCAGGTGCTCAGCATAGGCGGCATGTTTTAGGTCATTATTTTGCAGGAACTCGGCACATGTTGCGCGGATTCCTAAATATCAGGTGCTCTGCATACGCGGCATGTTGTTAGGTCATTATTTTGCAGGAACTCTGCACGTGTTGCGCGGATTCCTGAATATTAGGTGCTCTGCATATGCGACATGTTGTCAGCTCATTGTTTTTCAGGAACACGGCACATGTTGCACGGATTCCTGAATATCAGGTGCTCTGCATAGGCGGCATGTTGTTAGGTCATTATTTTGCAGGAACTCGGCACATGTTGCGCGGATTCCTGAATATCAGGTGCTCTGCATACGCGGCATGTTGTTACATCATTATTTTGCAGAAATTCGGCACGTTGCTCGGATTCCTGAATATCAGGTGCTCTGAATACACAACATTTTGTTAGGTCATTATTTTGCAGGAACTCGGCACGTGTTGCGCGGATTCCTGAATATCAGGTGCTCTGCATACGCGAAATGTTGTTAGGTCATTGTTTTTGAGGAAGTCGGCACATGTTGCACGGATTCCTGAATATCAGGTGCTCTGCATAGGCGGCATGTTGTTAGGTCATTATTTTGCAGGAACTCGGCACATGTTGCGCGGATTCCTGAATATCAGGTGCTCTGCATAGGCGGCATGTTGTTAGGTCATTATTTTGCAGGATTTCAGCACATGTAGCACGGATTCCTGAATATCAGGTGCTCTGCATAGGCTGCATGTTGTTAGCTCATTATTTTGCAGGAACCCGGCACATGTTGCGCGGATTCCTGAATATCAGGTGCTCTGCATAGGCGGCATGTTGTTAGGTCATTATTTTGCAGGAACTCGGCACATGTTGCGCATATTCCTAAATATCAGGTGCTCTGCATACGTGGCATGTTGTTAGGTCATTATTTTGCAGGAACTCGGCACGTGTTGCGCGGATTCCTGAATATCAGGTGCTCTGCATACGTGGCATGTTGTTAGGTCATTATTTTGCAGGAACTCGGCACGTGTTGCGCGGATTCCTGAATATCAGGTGCTCTGCATACGCGTCATGTTGTTAGCTCATTATTTTTCAGAAACTCGGCACATGTTGCACGGATTCCTGAATATGAGGTGCTCTGCATAGGCGGCATGCTGTTGGGTCATTATTTTGTAGGAACTCGGCACATGTGGCACAGATTCCTGAATATCAGGTGCTCTGCATAGGCGGCATGTTGTTAGGTCATTATTTTGCAGGAACTCAGAACATGTTGCGCAGATTCCTGAATATCAGGTGCTCTGCGTAGGCGGCATGTTGTTGGGTCATTATTTTGCAGGAACTCGGCACATGTGGCACGGATTCCTGAATATCAGGTGCTCTGCGTAGGCGGCATGTTGTTAGGTCATTATTTTGCAGGAACTCGGCACATGTTGCGCTGATTCTTGAGTATCAGGTGCTCTGCATAGGCGGCATGTTGTTAGTTCATTATTTTGCAGGAACCTGGCACATGTTGCACGGATTCCTGAATATCAGCTGCTCTGCATAGGCGGCATGTTGTTAGGTCATTATTTTGCAGGAACTCGGCACATGTTGCACGGATTCCTGAATATCAGGTGCTCTGCATACGCGGCATGTTGTTACGTCATTATTTTGCAGAAACTCGGCACATGTTGCGCGGATTCCTGAATATCAGGTGCTCTGCATACACAACATTTTGTTAGCTTATTATTTTGCAGGAACTCGGCACCTGTTGCGCGGATTCCTGAATATCAGGTGCTCTGCATAGGCGGCATGTTGTTAGCTGATTATTTTGCAGGAACTCGGCACATGTGGCACGTATTCCTGAATATCAGGTGCTCTGCATAGGCGGCATGTTGTTAGGTCATTATTTTGCAGGAACTCGGCACATGTGGCACGTATTCCTGAATATCAGGTGCTCTGCATAGGCGGCATGTTGTTAGCTTATTATTTTGCAAGAACCCGGCACATGTGGCACGGATTCCTGAATATCAGGTGCTCAGCATAGGCGGCATGTTTTAGGTCATTATTTTGCAGGAACTCGGCACATGTTGCGCGGATTCCTAAATATCAGGTGCTCTGCATACGCGGAATGTTGTTAGGTCATTATTTTGCAGGAACTCGGCACGTGTTGCGCGGATTCCTGAATATTAGGTGCTCTGCATATGCGACATGTTGTAAGCTCATTGTTTTTCAGGAACACGGCACATGTTGCACGGATTCCTGAATATCAGGTGCTCTGCATAGGCGGCATGTTGTTAGGTCATTATTTTGCAGGAACTCTGCACATGTTGCGCGGATTCCTGAATATCAGGTGCTCTGCATACGCGGCATGTTGTTACGTCATTATTTTGCAGAAATTCGGCACGTTGCTCGGATTCCTGAATATCAGGTGCTCTGAATACACAACATTTTGTTAGGTCATTATTTTGCAGGAACTCGGCACTTGTTGCGCGGATTCCTGAATATCAGGTGCTCTGCATACGCGAAACGTTGTTAGGTCATTGTTTTTGAGGAAGTCGGCACATGTTGCACGGATTCCTGAATATCAGGTGCTCTGCATAGGCGGCATGTTGTTAGGTCATTATTTTGCAGGAACTCGGCACATGTTGCGCGGATTCCTGAATATCAGGTGCTCTGCATAAGCGGCATGTTGTTAGGTCATTATTTTGCAGGATTTCAGCACATGTAGCACGGATTCCTGAATATCAGGTGCTCTGCATAGGCTGCATGTTGTTAGCTCATTATTTTGCAGGAACCCGGCACATGTTGCGCGGATTCCTGAATATCAGGTGCTCTGCATAGGCGGCATGTTGTTAGGTCATTATTTTGCAGGAACTCGGCACATGTTGCGCGGATTCCTGAATATCAGGTGCTCTGCATAGGCTGCGTGTTGTTAGCTCATTATTTTGCAGGAACTCCGCACATGTTGCGCGGATTCCTGAATATCAGGTGCTCGGCATACACGGCATGTTGTTAGCTCATTATTTTGCAGGAACTCGGCACATGTTGCGCGGATTCCTGAATATCAGGTGCTCTGCATAGGCGGCATGTTGTTAGGTCATTATTTTGCAGGATTTCAGCACATGTAGCACGGATTCCTGAATATCAGGTGCTCTGTATACGCGACAGGTTGTTAGCTCATCATTATTTTGCAGGAACTCAGCACATGTTGCACATATTCCTGAATATCAGGTGCTCTGCATAGGCGGCATGTTGTTAGGTCATTATTTTGCAGGAACTCGGCACATGTTGCGCGGATTCCTGAATATCAGGTGCTCTGCATAGGCTGCGTGTTGTTAGCTCATTATTTTGCAGGAACTCCGCACATGTTGCGCGGATTCCTGAATATCAGGTGCTCTGCATACACGGCATGTTGTTAGCTCATTATTTTGCAGGAACTCGGCACATGTGGCACGTATTCCTGAATATCAGGTGCTCTGCATAGGCGGCATGTTGTTAGGTCATTATTTTGCAGGAACTCGGCACATGTGGCGTGGATTCCTGAATATCAGGTGCTCTGCATAGGCGGCATGTTGTTAGCTCATTATTTTGCAAGAACTCTGCACATGTTGCGCGGATTCCTTAATATCAGGTGCTCTGCATACACAACATTTTGTTAGCTCATTATTTTGCAGGAACTCGGCACCTGTTGCGCGGATTCCTGAATATCAGGTGCTCTGCATAGGCGGCATGTTGTTAGGTCATTATTTTGCAGGAACTCGGCACATGTGGCCCGTATTCCTGAATATCAGGTGCTCTGCATAGGCGGCATGTTGTTAGGTCATTATTTTGCAGGAACTCGGCACATGTGGCACGTATTCCTGAATATCAGGTGCTCTGCATAGGCGGCATGTTGTTAGCTTATTATTTTGCAAGAACCCGGCACATGTGGCACGGATTCCTGAATATCAGGTGCTCAGCATAGGCGGCATGTTTTAGGTCATTATTTTGCAGGAACTCGGCACATGTTGCGCGGATTCCTAAATATCAGGTGCTCTGCATACGCGGCATGTTGTTAGGTCATTATTTTGCAGGAACTCTGCACGTGTTGCGCGGATTCCTGAATATTAGGTGCTCTGCATATGCGACATGTTGTAAGCTCATTGTTTTTCAGGAACACGGCACATGTTGCACGGATTCCTGAATATCAGGTGCTCTGCATAGGCGGCATGTTGTTAGGTCATTATTTTGCAGGAACTCGGCACATGTTGCGCGGATTCCTGAATATCAGGTGCTCTGCATACGCGGCATGTTGTTACGTCATTATTTTGCAGAAATTCGGCACGTTGCTCGGATTCCTGAATATCAGGTGCTCTGAATACACAACATTTTGTTAGGTCATTATTTTGCAGGAACTCGGCACGTGTTGCGCGGATTCCTGAATATCAGGTGCTCTGCATACGCGAAATGTTGTTAGGTCATTGTTTTTGAGGAAGTCGGCACATGTTGCACGGATTCCTGAATATCAGGTGCTCTGCATAGGCGGCATGTTGTTAGGTCATTATTTTGCAGGAACTCGGCACATGTTGCGCGGATTCCTGAATATCAGGTGCTCAGCATAGGCGGCATGTTTTAGGTCATTATTTTGCAGGAACTCGGCACATGTTGCGCGGATTCCTAAATATCAGGTGCTCTGCATACGCGGCATGTTGTTAGGTCATTATTTTGCAGGAACTCTGCACGTGTTGCGCGGATTCCTGAATATTAGGTGCTCTGCATATGCGACATGTTGTCAGCTCATTGTTTTTCAGGAACACGGCACATGTTGCACGGATTCCTGAATATCAGGTGCTCTGCATAGGCGGCATGTTGTTAGGTCATTATTTTGCAGGAACTCGGCACATGTTGCGCGGATTCCTGAATATCAGGTGCTCTGCATACGCGGCATGTTGTTACGTCATTATTTTGCAGAAATTCGGCACGTTGCTCGGATTCCTGAATATCAGGTGCTCTGAATACACAACATTTTGTTAGGTCATTATTTTGCAGGAACTCGGCACGTGTTGCGCGGATTCCTGAATATCAGGTGCTCTGCATACGCGAAATGTTGTTAGGTCATTGTTTTTGAGGAAGTCGGCACATGTTGCACGGATTCCTGAATATCAGGTGCTCTGCATAGGCGGCATGTTGTTAGGTCATTATTTTGCAGGAACTTGGCACATGTTGCGCGGATTCCTGAATATCAGGTGCTCTGCATAGGCGGCATGTTGTTAGGTCATTATTTTGCAGGATTTCAGCACATGTAGCACGGATTCCTGAATATCAGGTGCTCTGCATAGGCTGCATGTTGTTAGCTCATTATTTTGCAGGAACCCGGCACATGTTGCGCGGATTCCTGAATATCAGGTGCTCTGCATAGGCGGCATGTTGTTAGGTCATTATTTTGCAGGAACTCGGCACATGTTGCGCATATTCCTAAATATCAGGTGCTCTGCATACGTGGCATGTTGTTAGGTCATTATTTTGCAGGAACTCGGCACGTGTTGCGCGGATTCCTGAATATCAGGTGCTCTGCATACGTGGCATGTTGTTAGGTCATTATTTTGCAGGAACTCGGCACGTGTTGCGCGGATTCCTGAACATCAGGTGCTCTGCATACGCGTCATGTTGTTAGCTCATTATTTTTCAGAAACTCGGCACATGTTGCACGGATTCCTGAATATGAGGTGCTCTGCATAGGCGGCATGCTGTTGGGTCATTATTTTGTAGGAACTCGGCACATGTGGCACAGATTCCTGAATATCAGGTGCTCTGCATAGGCGGCATGTTGTTAGGTCATTATTTTGCAGGAACTCAGAACATGTTGCGCAGATTCCTGAATATCAGGTGCTCTGCGTAGGCGGCATGTTGTTGGGTCATTATTTTGCAGGAACTCGGCACATGTGGCACGGATTCCTGAATATCAGGTGCTCTGCGTAGGCGGCATGTTGTTAGGTCATTATTTTGCAGGAACTCGGCACATGTTGCGCTGATTCTTGAGTATCAGGTGCTCTGCATAGGCGGCATGTTGTTAGTTCATTATTTTGCAGGAACCTGGCACATGTTGCACGGATTCCTGAATATCAGCTGCTCTGCATAGGCGGCATGTTGTTAGGTCATTATTTTGCAGGAACTCGGCACATGTTGCACGGATTCCTGAATATCAGGTGCTCTGCATACGCGGCATGTTGTTACGTCATTATTTTGCAGAAACTCGGCACATGTTGCGCGGATTCCTGAATATCAGGTGCTCTGCATACACAACATTTTGTTAGCTTATTATTTTGCAGGAACTCGGCACCTGTTGCGCGGATTCCTGAATATCAGGTGCTCTGCATAGGCGGCATGTTGTTAGCTGATTATTTTGCAGGAACTCGGCACATGTGGCACGTATTCCTGAATATCAGGTGCTCTGCATAGGCGGCATGTTGTTAGGTCATTATTTTGCAGGAACTCGGCACATGTGGCACGTATTCCTGAATATCAGGTGCTCTGCATAGGCGGCATGTTGTTAGCTTATTATTTTGCAAGAACCCGGCACATGTGGCACGGATTCCTGAATATCAGGTGCTCAGCATAGGCGGCATGTTTTAGGTCATTATTTTGCAGGAACTCGGCACATGTTGCGCGGATTCCTAAATATCAGGTGCTCTGCATACGCGGAATGTTGTTAGGTCATTATTTTGCAGGAACTCGGCACGTGTTGCGCGGATTCCTGAATATTAGGTGCTCTGCATATGCGACATGTTGTAAGCTCATTGTTTTTCAGGAACACGGCACATGTTGCACGGATTCCTGAATATCAGGTGCTCTGCATAGGCGGCATGTTGTTAGGTCATTATTTTGCAGGAACTCTGCACATGTTGCGCGGATTCCTGAATATCAGGTGCTCTGCATACGCGGCATGTTGTTACGTCATTATTTTGCAGAAATTCGGCACGTTGCTCGGATTCCTGAATATCAGGTGCTCTGAATACACAACATTTTGTTAGGTCATTATTTTGCAGGAACTCGGCACTTGTTGCGCGGATTCCTGAATATCAGGTGCTCTGCATACGCGAAATGTTGTTAGGTCATTGTTTTTGAGGAAGTCGGCACATGTTGCACAGATTCCTGAATATCAGGTGCTCTGCATAGGCGGCATGTTGTTAGGTCATTATTTTGCAGGAACTCGGCACATGTTGCGCGGATTCCTGAATATCAGGTGCTCTGCATAGGCGGCATGTTGTTAGGTCATTATTCTGCAGGATTTCAGCACATGTAGCACGGATTCCTGAATATCAGGTGCTCTGCATAGGCTGCATGTTGTTAGCTCATTATTTTGCAGGAACCCGGCACATGTTGCGCGGATTCCTGAATATCAGGTGCTCTGCATAGGCGGCATGTTGTTAGGTCATTATTTTGCAGGAACTCGTCACATGTTGCGCATATTCCTAAATATCAGGTGCTCTGCATACGTGGCATGTTGTTAAGTCATTATTTTGCAGGAACTCGGCACGTGTTGCGCGGATTCCTGAATATCAGGTGCTCTGCATACGTGGCATGTTGTTAGGTCATTATTTTGCAGGAACTCTGCACGTGTTGCGCGGATTCCTGAATATTAGGTGCTCTGCATATGCGACATGTTGTCAGCTCATTGTTTTTCAGGAACACGGCACATGTTGCACGGATTCCTGAATATCAGGTGCTCTGCATAGGCGGCATGTTGTTAGGTCATTATTTTGCAGGAACTCGGCACATGTTGCGCGGATTCCTGAATATCAGGTGCTCTGCATACGCGGCATGTTGTTACGTCATTATTTTGCAGAAATTCGGCACGTTGCTCGGATTCCTGAATATCAGGTGCTCTGAATACACAACATTTTGTTAGGTCATTATTTTGCAGGAACTCGGCACGTGTTGCGCGGATTCCTGAATATCAGGTGCTCTGCATACGCGAAATGTTGTTAGGTCATTGTTTTTGAGGAAGTCGGCACATGTTGCACGGATTCCTGAATATCAGGTGCTCTGCATAGGCGGCATGTTGTTAGGTCATTATTTTGCAGGAACTTGGCACATGTTGCGCGGATTCCTGAATATCAGGTGCTCTGCATAGGCGGCATGTTGTTAGGTCATTATTTTGCAGGATTTCAGCACATGTAGCACGGATTCCTGAATATCAGGTGCTCTGCATAGGCTGCATGTTGTTAGCTCATTATTTTGCAGGAACCCGGCACATGTTGCGCGGATTCCTGAATATCAGGTGCTCTGCATAGGCGGCATGTTGTTAGGTCATTATTTTGCAGGAACTCGGCACATGTTGCGCATATTCCTAAATATCAGGTGCTCTGCATACGTGGCATGTTGTTAGGTCATTATTTTGCAGGAACTCGGCACGTGTTGCGCGGATTCCTGAATATCAGGTGCTCTGCATACGTGGCATGTTGTTAGGTCATTATTTTGCAGGAACTCGGCACGTGTTGCGCGGATTCCTGAATATCAGGTGCTCTGCATACGCGTCATGTTGTTAGCTCATTATTTTTCAGAAACTCGGCACATGTTGCACGGATTCCTGAATATGAGGTGCTCTGCATAGGCGGCATGCTGTTGGGTCATTATTTTGTAGGAACTCGGCACATGTGGCACAGATTCCTGAATATCAGGTGCTCTGCATAGGCGGCATGTTGTTAGGTCATTATTTTGCAGGAACTCAGAACATGTTGCGCAGATTCCTGAATATCAGGTGCTCTGCGTAGGCGGCATGTTGTTGGGTCATTATTTTGCAGGAACTCGGCACATGTGGCACGGATTCCTGAATATCAGGTGCTCTGCGTAGGCGGCATGTTGTTAGGTCATTATTTTGCAGGAACTCGGCACATGTTGCGCTGATTCTTGAGTATCAGGTGCTCTGCATAGGCGGCATGTTGTTAGTTCATTATTTTGCAGGAACCTGGCACATGTTGCACGGATTCCTGAATATCAGCTGCTCTGCATAGGCGGCATGTTGTTAGGTCATTATTTTGCAGGAACTCGGCACATGTTGCACGGATTCCTGAATATCAGGTGCTCTGCATACGCGGCATGTTGTTACGTCATTATTTTGCAGAAACTCGGCACATGTTGCGCGGATTCCTGAATATCAGGTGCTCTGCATACACAACATTTTGTTAGCTTATTATTTTGCAGGAACTCGGCACCTGTTGCGCGGATTCCTGAATATCAGGTGCTCTGCATAGGCGGCATGTTGTTAGCTGATTATTTTGCAGGAACTCGGCACATGTGGCACGTATTCCTGAATATCAGGTGCTCTGCATAGGCGGCATGTTGTTAGGTCATTATTTTGCAGGAACTCGGCACATGTGGCACGTATTCCTGAATATCAGGTGCTCTGCATAGGCGGCATGTTGTTAGCTTATTATTTTGCAAGAACCCGGCACATGTGGCACGGATTCCTGAATATCAGGTGCTCAGCATAGGCGGCATGTTTTAGGTCATTATTTTGCAGGAACTCGGCACATGTTGCGCGGATTCCTAAATATCAGGTGCTCTGCATACGCGGAATGTTGTTAGGTCATTATTTTGCAGGAACTCGGCACGTGTTGCGCGGATTCCTGAATATTAGGTGCTCTGCATATGCGACATGTTGTAAGCTCATTGTTTTTCAGGAACACGGCACATGTTGCACGGATTCCTGAATATCAGGTGCTCTGCATAGGCGGCATGTTGTTAGGTCATTATTTTGCAGGAACTCTGCACATGTTGCGCGGATTCCTGAATATCAGGTGCTCTGCATACGCGGCATGTTGTTACGTCATTATTTTGCAGAAATTCGGCACGTTGCTCGGATTCCTGAATATCAGGTGCTCTGAATACACAACATTTTGTTAGGTCATTATTTTGCAGGAACTCGGCACTTGTTGCGCGGATTCCTGAATATCAGGTGCTCTGCATACGCGAAATGTTGTTAGGTCATTGTTTTTGAGGAAGTCGGCACATGTTGCACAGATTCCTGAATATCAGGTGCTCTGCATAGGCGGCATGTTGTTAGGTCATTATTTTGCAGGAACTCGGCACATGTTGCGCGGATTCCTGAATATCAGGTGCTCTGCATAGGCGGCATGTTGTTAGGTCATTATTCTGCAGGATTTCAGCACATGTAGCACGGATTCCTGAATATCAGGTGCTCTGCATAGGCTGCATGTTGTTAGCTCATTATTTTGCAGGAACCCGGCACATGTTGCGCGGATTCCTGAATATCAGGTGCTCTGCATAGGCGGCATGTTGTTAGGTCATTATTTTGCAGGAACTCGTCACATGTTGCGCATATTCCTAAATATCAGGTGCTCTGCATACGTGGCATGTTGTTAAGTCATTATTTTGCAGGAACTCGGCACGTGTTGCGCGGATTCCTGAATATCAGGTGCTCTGCATACGTGGCATGTTGTTAGGTCATTATTTTGCAGGAACTCGGCACGTGTTGCGCGGATTCCTGAATATCAGGTGCTCTGCATACGCGACATGTTGTTAGCTCATTATTTTTCAGAAACTCGGCACATGTTGCACGGATTCCTGAATATGAGGTGCTCTGCATAGGCGGCATGCTGTTGGGTCATTATTTTGTAGGAACTCGGCACATGTGGCACGGATTCCTGAATATCAGGTGCTCTGCATAGGCGGCATGTTGTTAGGTCATTATTTTGCAGGAACTCAGAACATGTTGCGCAGATTCCTGAATATCAGGTGCTCTGCGTAGGCGGCATGTTGTTGGGTCATTATTTTGCAGGAACTCGGCACATGTGGCACGGATTCCTGAATATCAGGTGCTCTGCGTAGGCGGCATGTTGTTAGGTCATTATTTTGCAGGAACTCGGCACATGTTGCACGGATTCTTGAGTATCAGGTGCTCTGCATAGGCGGCATGTTGTTAGCTCATTATTTTGCAGGAACCTGGCACATGTTGCACGGATTCCTGATTATCAGCTGCTCTGCATAGGCGGCATGTTGTTAGGTCATTATTTTGCAGGAACTCGGCACATGTTGCACGGATTCCTGAATATCAGGTGCTCTGCATACGCGGCATGTTGTTACATCATTATTTTGCAGAAACTCGGCACATGTTGCGCGGATTCCTGAATATCAGGTGCTCTGCATACACAACATTTTGTTAGCTTATTATTTTGCAGGAACTCGGCACCTGTTGCGCGGATTCCTGAATATCAGGTGCCCTGCATAGGCGGCATGTTGTTAGGTGATTATTTTGCAGGAACTCGGCACATGTGGCACGTATTCCTGAATATCAGGTGCTCTGCATAGGCGGCATGTTGTTAGGTCATTATTTTGCAGGAACTCGGCACATGTGGCACGTATTCCTGAATATCAGGTGCTCTGCATAGGCGGCATGTTGTTAGCTTATTATTTTGCAAGAACCCGGCACATGTGGCACGGATTCCTGAATATCAGGTGCTCAGCATAGGTGGCATGTTTTAGGTCATTATTTTGCAGGAACTCGGCACATGTTGCGCGGATTCCTGAATATCAGGTGCTCTGCATACACGGCATGTTGTTAGCTCATTATTTTGCAGGAACTCGGCACATGTGGCACGTATTCCTGAATATCAGGTGCTCTGCATAGGCGGCATGTTGTTAGGTCATTATTTTGCAGGAACTCGGCACATGTGGCGTGGATTCCTGAATATCAGGTGCTCTGCATAGGCGGCATGTTGTTAGCTCATTATTTTGCAAGAACTCTGCATATGTTGCGCGGATTCCTGAATATCAGGTGCTCTGCATAGGCGGCATGTTGTTAGCTCATTATTTTGCAAGAACTCTGCACATGTTGCGCGGATTCTTGAATATCAGGTGCTCTGCATATGCGGCATGTTGTTAGCTTATTATTTTGCAAAAACCCGGCACATGTGGCACGGATTCCTGAATATCAGGTGCTCTGCATAGGCGGCATGTTAGGTCATTATTTTGCAGGAACTCGGCAGATGTTGCGCGGATTCCTAAATATCAGGTGCTCTGCATACGCGGCATGTTGTTAGGTCATTATTTTGCAGGAACTCAGCACGTGTTGCGCGGATTCCTGAATATCAGGTGCTCTGCATATGCGGCATGTTGTTAGCTCATTGTTTTTCAGGAACTCGGCACATGTTGCACGGATTCCTGAATATCAGGTGCTCTGCATAGGCGGCATGTTGTTAGGTCATTATTTTGCAGGAACTCGGCACATGTTGCGCGGATTCCTGAATATCAGGTGCTCTGCATACGCGGCATGTTGTTACGTCATTATTTTGCAGAAAAACGGCACGTTGCGCTGATTCCTGAATATCAGGTGCTCTGCATACACAACATTTTGTTAGCTCATTATTTTGCAGGAACTCGGCACATGTTGCACATATTCCTGAATATCAGTTGCTCTGCATAGGCGGCATGTTGTTAGGTCATTATTTTGCAGGAACTCGGCACATGTTGCGCAGATTCCTGAATATCAGGTGCTCTGTATACGCGACAGGTTGTTAGCTCATCATTATTTTGCAGGAACTCAGCACATGTTGCACATATTCCTGAATATCAGGTGCTCTGCATAGGCGGCATGTTGTTAGGTCATTATTTTGCAGGAACTCGGCACATGTTGCGCGGATTCCTGAATATCAGGTGCTCTGCATAGGCTGCGTGTTGTTAGCTCATTATTTTGCAGGAACTCCGCACATGTTGCGCGGATTCCTGAATATCAGGTGCTCTGCATACACGGCATGTTGTTAGCTCATTATTTTGCAGGAACTCGGCACATGTGGCACGTATTCCTGAATATCAGGTGCCCTGCATAGGCGGCATGTTGTTAGGTCATTATTTTGCAGGAACTCGGCACATATGGCGTGGATTCCTGAATATCAGGTGCTCTGCATAGGCGGCATGTTGTTAGCTCATTATTTTGCAAGAACTCTGCACATGTTGCGCGGATTCCTGAATATCAGGTGCTCTGCATACACAACATTTTGTTAGCTCATTATTTTGCAGGAACTCGGCACCTGTTGCGCGGATTCCTGAATATCAGGTGCTCTGCATAGGCGGCATGTTGTTAGGTCATTATTTTGCAGGAACTCGGCACATGTGGCCCGTATTCCTGAATATCAGGTGCTCTGCATAGGCGGCATGTTGTTAGGTCATTATTTTGCAGGAACTCGGCACATGTGGCACGTATTCCTGAATATCAGGTGCTCTGCATAGGCGGCATGTTGTTAGCTTATTATTTTGCAAGAACCCGGCACATGTGGCACGGATTCCTGAATATCAGGTGCTCAGCATAGGCGGCATGTTTTAGGTCATTATTTTGCAGGAACTCGGCACATGTTGCGCGGATTCCTAAATATCAGGTGCTCTGCATACGCGGCATGTTGTTAGGTCATTATTTTGCAGGAACTCGGCACGTGTTGCGCGGATTCCTGAATATTAGGTGCTCTGCATATGCGACATGTTGTAAGCTCATTGTTTTTCAGGAACACGGCACATGTTGCACGGATTCCTGAATATCAGGTGCTCTGCATAGGCGGCATGTTGTTAGGTCATTATTTTGCAGGAACTCGGCACATGTTGCGCGGATTCCTGAATATCAGGTGCTCTGCATACGCGGCATGTTGTTACGTCATTATTTTGCAGAAATTCGGCACGTTGCTCGGATTCCTGAATATCAGGTGCTCTGAATACACAACGTTTTGTTAGGTCATTATTTTGCAGGAACTCGGCACGTGTTGCGCGGATTCCTGAATATCAGGTGCTCTGCATACGCGAAATGTTGTTAGGTCATTGTTTTTGAGGAAGTCGGCACATGTTGCACGGATTCCTGAATATCAGGTGCTCTGCATAGGCGGCATGTTGTTAGGTCATTATTTTGCAGGAACTCGGCACATGTTGCGCGGATTCCTGAATATCAGGTGCTCTGCATAGGCGGCATGTTGTTAGGTCATTATTTTGCAGGAACTCGGCACATGTTGCGCATATTCCTAAATATCAGGTGCTCTGCATACGTGGCATGTTGTTAGGTCATTATTTTGCAGGAACTCGGCACGTGTTGCGCGGATTCCTGAATATCAGGTGCTCTGCATACGTGGCATGTTGTTAGGTCATTATTTTGCAGGAACTCGGCACGTGTTGCGCGGATTCCTGAATATCAGGTGCTCTGCATACGCGACATGTTGTTAGCTCATTATTTTTCAGAAACTCGGCACATGTTGCACGGATTCCTGAATATGAGGTGCTCTGCATAGGTGGCATGTTGTTAGGTCATTATTTTGCAGGAACTCAGAACATGTTGCGCAGATTCCTGAATATCAGGTGCTCTGCGTAGGCGGCATGTTGTTGGGTCATTATTTTGCAGGAACTCGGCACATGTGGCACGGATTCCTGAATATCAGGTGCTCTGCGTAGGCGGCATGTTGTTAGGTCATTATTTTGCAGGAACTCGGCACATGTTGCGCGGATTCTTGAGTATCAGGTGCTCTGCATAGGCGGCATGTTGTTAGCTCATTATTTTGCAGGTACCTGGCACATGTTGCACGGATTCCTGAATATCAGCTGCTCTGCATAGGCGGCATGTTGTTAGGTCATTATTTTGCAGGAACTCGGCACATGTTGCACGGATTCCTGAATATCAGGTGCTCTGCATACGCGGCATGTTGTTACGTCATTATTTTGCAGAAACTCGGCACATGTTGCGCGGATTCCTGAATATCAGGTGCTCTGCATACACAACATTTTGTTAGCTTATTATTTTGCAGGAACTCGGCACCTGTTGCACATATTCCTGAATATCAGTTGCTCTGCATAGGCGGCATGTTGTTAGGTCATTATTTTGCAGGAACTCGGCACATGTTGCGCAGATTCCTGAATATCAGGTGCTCTGTATACGCGACAGGTTGTTAGCTCATCATTATTTTGCAGGAACTCAGCACATGTTGCACATATTCCTGAATATCAGGTGCTCTGCATAGGCGGCATGTTGTTAGGTCATTATTTTGCAGGAACTCGGCACATGTTGCGCGGATTCCTGAATATCAGGTGCTCTGCATAGGCTGCGTGTTGTTAGCTCATTATTTTGCAGGAACTCCGCACATGTTGCGCGGATTCCTGAATATCAGGTGCTCTGCATACACGGCATGTTGTTAGCTCATTATTTTGCAGGAACTCGGCACATGTGGCACGTATTCCTGAATATCAGGTGCTCTGCATAGGCGGCATGTTGTTAGGTCATTATTTTGCAGGAACTCGGCACATATGGCGTGGATTCCTGAATATCAGGTGCTCTGCATAGGCGGCATGTTGTTAGCTCATTATTTTGCAAGAACTCTGCACATGTTGCGCGGATTCCTGAATATCAGGTGCTCTGCATACACAACATTTTGTTAGCTCATTATTTTGCAGGAACTCGGCACCTGTTGCGCGGATTCCTGAATATCAGGTGCTCTGCATAGGCGGCATGTTGTTAGGTCATTATTTTGCAGGAACTCGGCACATGTGGCCCGTATTCCTGAATATCAGGTGCTCTGCATAGGCGGCATGTTGTTAGGTCATTATTTTGCAGGAACTCGGCACATGTGGCACGTATTCCTGAATATCAGGTGCTCTGCATAGGCGGCATGTTGTTAGCTTATTATTTTGCAAGAACCCGGCACATGTGGCACGGATTCCTGAATATCAGGTGCTCAGCATAGGCGGCATGTTTTAGGTCATTATTTTGCAGGAACTCGGCACATGTTGCGCGGATTCCTAAATATCAGGTGCTCTGCATACGCGGCATGTTGTTAGGTCATTATTTTGCAGGAACTCGGCACGTGTTGCGCGGATTCCTGAATATTAGGTGCTCTGCATATGCGACATGTTGTAAGCTCATTGTTTTTCAGGAACACGGCACATGTTGCACGGATTCCTGAATATCAGGTGCTCTGCATAGGCGGCATGTTGTTAGGTCATTATTTTGCAGGAACTCGGCACATGTTGCGCGGATTCCTGAATATCAGGTGCTCTGCATACGCGGCATGTTGTTACGTCATTATTTTGCAGAAATTCGGCACGTTGCTCGGATTCCTGAATATCAGGTGCTCTGAATACACAACGTTTTGTTAGGTCATTATTTTGCAGGAACTCGGCACGTGTTGCGCGGATTCCTGAATATCAGGTGCTCTGCATACGCGAAATGTTGTTAGGTCATTGTTTTTGAGGAAGTCGGCACATGTTGCACGGATTCCTGAATATCAGGTGCTCTGCATAGGCGGCATGTTGTTAGGTCATTATTTTGCAGGAACTCGGCACATGTTGCGCGGATTCCTGAATATCAGGTGCTCTGCATAGGCGGCATGTTGTTAGGTCATTATTTTGCAGGAACTCGGCACATGTTGCGCATATTCCTAAATATCAGGTGCTCTGCATACGTGGCATGTTGTTAGGTCATTATTTTGCAGGAACTCGGCACGTGTTGCGCGGATTCCTGAATATCAGGTGCTCTGCATACGTGGCATGTTGTTAGGTCATTATTTTGCAGGAACTCGGCACGTGTTGCGCGGATTCCTGAATATCAGGTGCTCTGCATACGCGACATGTTGTTAGCTCATTATTTTTCAGAAACTCGGCACATGTTGCACGGATTCCTGAATATGAGGTGCTCTGCATAGGTGGCATGTTGTTAGGTCATTATTTTGCAGGAACTCAGAACATGTTGCGCAGATTCCTGAATATCAGGTGCTCTGCGTAGGCGGCATGTTGTTGGGTCATTATTTTGCAGGAACTCGGCACATGTGGCACGGATTCCTGAATATCAGGTGCTCTGCGTAGGCGGCATGTTGTTAGGTCATTATTTTGCAGGAACTCGGCACATGTTGCGCGGATTCTTGAGTATCAGGTGCTCTGCATAGGCGGCATGTTGTTAGCTCATTATTTTGCAGGTACCTGGCACATGTTGCACGGATTCCTGAATATCAGCTGCTCTGCATAGGCGGCATGTTGTTAGGTCATTATTTTGCAGGAACTCGGCACATGTTGCACGGATTCCTGAATATCAGGTGCTCTGCATACGCGGCATGTTGTTACGTCATTATTTTGCAGAAACTCGGCACATGTTGCGCGGATTCCTGAATATCAGGTGCTCTGCATACACAACATTTTGTTAGCTTATTATTTTGCAGGAACTCGGCACCTGTTGCGCGGATTCCTGAATATCAGGTGCTCTGCATAGGCGGCATGTTGTTAGGTGATTATTTTGCAGGAACTCGGCACATGTGGCACGTATTCCTGAATATCAGGTGCTCTGCATAGGCGGCATGTTGTTAGGTCATTATTTTGCAGGAACTCGGCACATGTGGCACGTATTCCTGAATATCAGGTGCTCTGCATAGGCGGCATGTTGTTAGCTTATTATTTTGCAAGAACCCGGCACATGTGGCACGGATTCCTGAATATCAGGTGCTCAGCATAGGCGGCATGTTTTAGGTCATTATTTTGCAGGAACTCGGCACATGTTGCGCGGATTCCTAAATATCAGGTGCTCTGCATACGTGGCATGTTGTTAGGTCATTATTTTGCAGGAACTCGGCACGTGTTGCGCGGATTCCTGAATATTAGGTGCTCTGCATATGCGACATGTTGTAAGCTCATTGTTTTTCAGGAACACGGCACATGTTGCACGGATTCCTGAATATCAGGTGCTCTGCATACGCGGCATGTTGTTACGTCATTATTTTGCAGAAACTCGGCACATGTTGCGCGGATTCCTGAATATCAGGTGCTCTGCATACACAACATTTTGTTAGCTTATTATTTTGCAGGAACTCGGCACCTGTTGCACATATTCCTGAATATCAGTTGCTCTGCATAGGCGGCATGTTGTTAGGTCATTATTTTGCAGGAACTCGGCACATGTTGCGCAGATTCCTGAATATCAGGTGCTCTGTATACGCGACAGGTTGTTAGCTCATCATTATTTTGCAGGAACTCAGCACATGTTGCACATATTCCTGAATATCAGGTGCTCTGCATAGGCGGCATGTTGTTAGGTCATTATTTTGCAGGAACTCGGCACATGTTGCGCGGATTCCTGAATATCAGGTGCTCTGCATAGGCTGCGTGTTGTTAGCTCATTATTTTGCAGGAACTCCGCACATGTTGCGCGGATTCCTGAATATCAGGTGCTCTGCATACACGGCATGTTGTTAGCTCATTATTTTGCAGGAACTCGGCACATGTGGCACGTATTCCTGAATATCAGGTGCTCTGCATAGGCGGCATGTTGTTAGGTCATTATTTTGCAGGAACTCGGCACATATGGCGTGGATTCCTGAATATCAGGTGCTCTGCATAGGCGGCATGTTGTTAGCTCATTATTTTGCAAGAACTCTGCACATGTTGCGCGGATTGCTGAATATCAGGTGCTCTGCATACACAACATTTTGTTAGCTCATTATTTTGCAGGAACTCGGCACCTGTTGCGCGGATTCCTGAATATCAGGTGCTCTGCATAGGCGGCATGTTGTTAGGTCATTATTTTGCAGGAACTCGGCACATGTGGCCCGTATTCCTGAATATCAGGTGCTCTGCATAGGCGGCATGTTGTTAGGTCATTATTTTGCAGGAACTCGGCACATGTGGCACGTATTCCTGAATATCAGGTGCTCTGCATAGGCGGCATGTTGTTAGCTTATTATTTTGCAAGAACCCGGCACATGTGGCACGGATTCCTGAATATCAGGTGCTCAGCATAGGCGGCATGTTTTAGGTCATTATTTTGCAGGAACTCGGCACATGTTGCGCAGATTCCTAAATATCAGGTGCTCTGCATACGCGGCATGTTGTTAGGTCATTATTTTGCAGGAACTCGGCACGTGTTGCGCGGATTCCTGAATATTAGGTGCTCTGCATATGCGACATGTTGTAAGCTCATTGTTTTTCAGGAACACGGCACATGTTGCACGGATTCCTGAATATCAGGTGCTCTGCATAGGCGGCATGTTGTTAGGTCATTATTTTGCAGGAACTCGGCACATGTTGCGCGGATTCCTGAATATCAGGTGCTCTGCATACGCGGCATGTTGTTACGTCATTATTTTGCAGAAATTCGGCACGTTGCTCGGATTCCTGAATATCAGGTGCTCTGAATACACAACGTTTTGTTAGGTCATTATTTTGCAGGAACTCGGCACGTGTTGCGCGGATTCCTGAATATCAGGTGCTCTGCATACGCGAAATGTTGTTAGGTCATTGTTTTTGAGGAAGTCGGCACATGTTGCACGGATTCCTGAATATCAGGTGCTCTGCATAGGCGGCATGTTGTTAGGTCATTATTTTGCAGGAACTCGGCACATGTTGCGCGGATTCCTGAATATCAGGTGCTCTGCATAGGCGGCATGTTGTTAGGTCATTATTTTGCAGGAACTCGGCACATGTTGCGCATATTCCTAAATATCAGGTGCTCTGCATACGTGGCATGTTGTTAGGTCATTATTTTGCAGGAACTCGGCACGTGTTGCGCGGATTCCTGAATATCAGGTGCTCTGCATACGTGGCATGTTGTTAGGTCATTATTTTGCAGGAACTCGGCACGTGTTGCGCGGATTCCTGAATATCAGGTGCTCTGCATACGCGACATGTTGTTAGCTCATTATTTTTCAGAAACTCGGCACATGTTGCACGGATTCCTGAATATGAGGTGCTCTGCATAGGTGGCATGTTGTTAGGTCATTATTTTGCAGGAACTCAGAACATGTTGCGCAGATTCCTGAATATCAGGTGCTCTGCGTAGGCGGCATGTTGTTGGGTCATTATTTTGCAGGAACTCGGCACATGTGGCACGGATTCCTGAATATCAGGTGCTCTGCTTAGGCGGCATGTTGTTAGGTCATTATTTTGCAGGAACTCGGCACATGTTGCGCGGATTCTTGAGTATCAGGTGCTCTGCATAGGCGGCATGTTGTTAGCTCATTATTTTGCAGGTACCTGGCACATGTTGCACGGATTCCTGAATATCAGCTGCTCTGCATAGGCGGCATGTTGTTAGGTCATTATTTTGCAGGAACTCGGCACATGTTGCACGGATTCCTGAATATCAGGTGCTCTGCATACGCGGCATGTTGTTACGTCATTATTTTGCAGAAACTCGGCACATGTTGCGCGGATTCCTGAATATCAGGTGCTCTGCATACACAACATTTTGTTAGCTTATTATTTTGCAGGAACTCGGCACCTGTTGCGCGGATTCCTGAATATCAGGTGCTCTGCATAGGCGGCATGTTGTTAGGTGATTATTTTGCAGGAACTCGGCACATGTGGCACGTATTCCTGAATATCAGGTGCTCTGCATAGGCGGCATGTTGTTAGGTCATTATTTTGCAGGAACTCGGCACATGTGGCACGTATTCCTGAATATCAGGTGCTCTGCATAGGCGGCATGTTGTTAGCTTATTATTTTGCAAGAACCCGGCACATGTGGCACGGATTCCTGAATATCAGGTGCTCAGCATAGGCGGCATGTTTTAGGTCATTATTTTGCAGGAACTCGGCACATGTTGCGCGGATTCCTAAATATCAGGTGCTCTGCATACGTGGCATGTTGTTAGGTCATTATTTTGCAGGAACTCGGCACGTGTTGCGCGGATTCCTGAATATTAGGTGCTCTGCATATGCGACATGTTGTAAGCTCATTGTTTTTCAGGAACACGGCACATGTTGCACGGATTCCTGAATATCAGGTGCTCTGCATAGGCGGCATGTTGTTAGGTCATTATTTTGCAATAACTCGGCACATGTTGCGCGGATTCCTGAATATCAGGTGCTCTGCATACGCGGCATGTTGTTACGTCATTATTTTGCAGAAATTCGGCACGTTGCTCGGATTCCTGAATATCAGGTGCTCTGAATACACAACATTTTGTTAGGTCATTATTTTGCAGGAACTCGGCACGTGTTGCGCGGATTCCTGAATATCAGGTGCTCTGCATACTCGAAATGTTGTTAGGTCATTGTTTTTGAGGAAGTCGGCACATGTTGCACGGATTCCTGAATATCAGGTGCTCTGCATAGGCGGCATGTTGTTAGGTCATTATTTTGCAGGAACTCGGCACATGTTGCGCGGATTCCTGAATATCAGGTGCTCTGCATAGGCGGCATGTTGTTAGGTCATTATTTTGCAGGATTTCAGCACATGTAGCACGGATTCCTGAATATCAGGTGCTCTGCATAGGCTGCATGTTGTTAGCTCATTATTTTGCAGGAACCCGGCACATGTTGCGCGGATTCCTGAATATCAGGTGCTCTGCATAGGCGGCATGTTGTTAGGTCATTATTTTGCAGGAACTCGGCACATGTTGCGCATATTCCTAAATATCAGGTGCTCTGCATACGTGGCATGTTGTTAGGTCATTATTTTGCAGGAACTCGGCACGTGTTGCGCGGATTCCTGAATATCAGGTGCTCTGCATACATGGCATGTTGTTAGGTCATTATTTTGCAGGAACTCGGCACGTGTTGCGCGGATTCCTGAATATCAGGTGCTCTGCATACGCGACATGTTGTTAGCTCATTATTTTTCAGAAACTCGGCACATGTTGCACGGATTCCTGAATATGAGGTGCTCTGCATAGGCGGCATGCTGTTGGGTCATTATTTTGTAGGAACTCGGCACATGTGGCACGGATTCCTGAATATCAGGTGCTCTGCATAGGCGGCATGTTGTTGGGTCATTATTTTGCAGGAACTCGGCACATGTGGCACGGATTCCTGAATATCAGGTGCTCTGCGTAGGCGGCATGTTGTTAGGTCATTATTTTGCAGGAACTCGGCACATGTTGCGCGGATTCCTGAATATCAGGTGCTCTGCATACACGGCATGTTGTTAGCTCATTATTTTGCAGGAACTCGGCACATGTGGCACGTATTCCTGAATATCAGGTGCTCTGCATAGGCGGCATGTTGTTAGGTCATTATTTTGCTGGAACTCGGCACATGTTGCGTGGATTCCTGAATATCAGGTGCTCTGCATAGGCGGCATGTTGTTAGCTCATTATTTTGCAAGAACTCTGCACATGTTGCGCGGATTCTTGAATATCAGGTGCTCTGCATAGGCGGCATGTTGTTAGCTTATTATTTTGCAAGAACCCGGCACATGTGGCACGGATTCCTGAATATCAGGTGCTCTGCATAGGCGGCATGTTGTTAGGTCATTATTTTGCAGGAACTCGGCACATGTTGCGCAGATTCCTAAATATCAGGTGCTCTGCATACGCGGCATGTTGTTAGGTCATTATTTTGCAGGAACTCGGCACGTGTTGCGCGGATTCCTGAATATTAGCTGCTCTGCATATGCAACATGTTGTTAGCTCATTGTTTTTCAGGAACTCGGCACATGTTGTACGGATTCCTGAATATCAGGTGCTCTGCATACGCGGCATGTTGTTACGTCATTATTTTGCAGAAATTCGGCACGTTGCTCTGATTCCTGAATATCAGGTGCTCTGAATACACAACATTTTGTTAGGTCATTATTTTGCAGGAACTCGGCACGTATTGCGCGGATTCCTGAATATCAGGTGCTCTGCATACGCGACATGTTGTTAGCTCATTGTTTTTGAGAAAGTCGGCACATGTTGCACGGATTCCTGAATATCAGGTGCTCTGCATAGGCGGCATGTTGTTAGGTCATTATTTTGCAGGAACTCGGCACATGTTGCGCGGATTCCTGAATATCAGGTGCTCTGCATAGGCGGCATTTTGTTAGGTCATTATTTTGCAGGATTTCAGCACATGTAGCACGGATTACTGAATATCAGGTGCTCTGCATAGGCTGCATGTTGTTAGCTCATTATTTTGCAGGAACCCGGCACATGTTGCGCGGATTCCTGAATATCAGGTGCTCTGCATAGGCGGCATGTTGTTAGGTCATTATTTTGCAGGAACTCGGCACATGTTGTGCAGATTCCTAAATATCAGGTGCTCTGCATACGTGGCATGTTGTTAGGTCATTATTTTGCAGGAACTCGGCACGTGTTGCGCGGATTCCTGAATATCAGGTGCTCTGCATACGCGACATGTTGTTAGCTCATTATTTTTCAGGAACTCGGCACATGTTGCACGGATTCCTGAATATGAGGTGCTCTGCATAGGCGGCATGCTGTTGGGTCATTATTTTGTAGGAACTCGGCACATGTGGCACGGATTCCTGAATATCAGGTGCTCTGCATACGCGACATGTTGTTAGCTCATTGTTTTTGAGAAAGTCGGCACATGTTGCACGGATTCCTGAATATCAGGTGCTCTGCATAGGCGGCATGTTGTTAGGTCATTATTTTGCAGGAACTCGGCACATGTTGCGCGGATTCCTGAATATCAGGTGCTCTGCATAGGCGGCATTTTGTTAGGTCATTATTTTGCAGGATTTCAGCACATGTAGCACGGATTACTGAATATCAGGTGCTCTGCATAGGCTGCATGTTGTTAGCTCATTATTTTGCAGGAACCCGGCACATGTTGCGCGGATTCCTGAATATCAGGTGCTCTGCATAGGCGGCATGTTGTTAGGTCATTATTTTGCAGGAACTCGGCACATGTTGTGCAGATTCCTAAATATCAGGTGCTCTGCATACGTGGCATGTTGTTAGGTCATTATTTTGCAGGAACTCGGCACGTGTTGCGCGGATTCCTGAATATCAGGTGCTCTGCATACGCGACATGTTGTTAGCTCATTATTTTTCAGGAACTCGGCACATGTTGCACGGATTCCTGAATATGAGGTGCTCTGCATAGGCGGCATGCTGTTGGGTCATTATTTTGTAGGAACTCGGCACATGTGGCACGGATTCCTGAATATCAGGTGCTCTGCATAGGCGGCATGTTGTTAGGTCATTATTTTGCAGGAACTCAGAACATGTTGCGCAGATTCCTGAATATCAGGTGCTCTGCATAGGCGGCATGTTGTTGGGTCATTATTTTGCAGGAACTCGGCACATGTGGCACGGATTCCTGAATATCAGGTGCTCTGCGTAGGCGGCATGTTGTTAGGTCATTATTTTGCAGGAACTCGGCACATGTTGCGCGGATTCCTGAATATCAGGTGCTCTGCATACACGGCATGTTGTTAGCTCATTATTTTGCAGGAACTCGGCACATGTGGCACGTATTCCTGAATATCAGGTGCTCTGCATAGGCGGCATGTTGTTAGGTCATTATTTTGCAGGAACTCGGCACATGTGGCGTGGATTCCTGAATATCAGGTGCTCTGCATAGGCGGCATGTTGTTAGCTCATTATTTTGCAAGAACTCTGCACATGTTGCACGGATTCCTGAATATCAGGTGCTCTGCATAGGCGGCATGTTGTTAGGTCATTATTTTGCAGGAACTCGGCACATGTTGCGCGGATTCCTAAATATCAGGTGCTCTGCATACACGGCATGTTGTTAGCTCATTATTTTGCAGGAACTCGGCACATGTGGCACGTATTCCTGAATATCAGGTGCTCTGCATAGGCGGCATGTTGTTAGGTCATTATTTTGCTGGAACTCGGCACATGTTGCGTGGATTCCTGAATATCAGGTGCTCTGCATAGGCGGCATGTTGTTAGCTCATTATTTTGCAAGAACTCTGCACATGTTGCGCGGATTCTTGAATATCAGGTGCTCTGCATAGGCGGCATGTTGTTAGCTTATTATTTTGCAAGAACCCGGCACATGTGGCACGGATTCCTGAATATCAGGTGCTCTGCATAGGCGGCATGTTGTTAGGTCATTATTTTGCAGGAACTCGGCACATGTTGCGCAGATTCCTAAATATCAGGTGCTCTGCATACGCGGCATGTTGTTAGGTCATTATTTTGCAGGAACTCGGCACGTGTTGCGCGGATTCCTGAATATTAGGTGCTCTGCATATGCAACATGTTGTTAGCTCATTGTTTTTCAGGAACTCGGCACATGTTGTACGGATTCCTGAATATCAGGTGCTCTGCATACGCGGCATGTTGTTACGTCATTATTTTGCAGAAATTCGGCACGTTGCTCTGATTCCTGAATATCAGGTGCTCTGAATACACAACATTTTGTTAGGTCATTATTTTGCAGGAACTCGGCACGTATTGCGCGGATTCCTGAATATCAGGTGCTCTGCATACGCGACATGTTGTTAGCTCATTGTTTTTGAGAAAGTCGGCACATGTTGCACGGATTCCTGAATATCAGGTGCTCTGCATAGGCGGCATGTTGTTAGGTCATTATTTTGCAGGAACTCGGCACATGTTGCGCGGATTCCTGAATATCAGGTGCTCTGCATAGGCGGCATTTTGTTAGGTCATTATTTTGCAGGATTTCAGCACATGTAGCACGGATTACTGAATATCAGGTGCTCTGCATAGGCTGCATGTTGTTAGCTCATTATTTTGCAGGAACCCGGCACATGTTGCGCGGATTCCTGAATATCAGGTGCTCTGCATAGGCGGCATGTTGTTAGGTCATTATTTTGCAGGAACTCGGCACATGTTGTGCAGATTCCTAAATATCAGGTGCTCTGCATACGTGGCATGTTGTTAGGTCATTATTTTGCAGGAACTCGGCACGTGTTGCGCGGATTCCTGAATATCAGGTGCTCTGCATACGCGACATGTTGTTAGCTCATTATTTTTCAGGAACTCGGCACATGTTGCACGGATTCCTGAATATGAGGTGCTCTGCATAGGCGGCATGCTGTTGGGTCATTATTTTGTAGGAACTCGGCACATGTGGCACGGATTCCTGAATATCAGGTGCTCTGCATACGCGACATGTTGTTAGCTCATTGTTTTTGAGAAAGTCGGCACATGTTGCACGGATTCCTGAATATCAGGTGCTCTGCATAGGCGGCATGTTGTTAGGTCATTATTTTGCAGGAACTCGGCACATGTTGCGCGGATTCCTGAATATCAGGTGCTCTGCATAGGCGGCATTTTGTTAGGTCATTATTTTGCAGGATTTCAGCACATGTAGCACGGATTACTGAATATCAGGTGCTCTGCATAGGCTGCATGTTGTTAGCTCATTATTTTGCAGGAACCCGGCACATGTTGCGCGGATTCCTGAATATCAGGTGCTCTGCATAGGCGGCATGTTGTTAGGTCATTATTTTGCAGGAACTCGGCACATGTTGTGCAGATTCATAAATATCAGGTGCTCTGCATACGTGGCATGTTGTTAGGTCATTATTTTGCAGGAACTCGGCACGTGTTGCGCGGATTCCTGAATATCAGGTGCTCTGCATACGCGACATGTTGTTAGCTCATTATTTTTCAGGAACTCGGCACATGTTGCACGGATTCCTGAATATGAGGTGCTCTGCATAGGCGGCATGCTGTTGGGTCATTATTTTGTAGGAACTCGGCACATGTGGCACGGATTCCTGAATATCAGGTGCTCTGCATAGGCGGCATGTTGTTAGGTCATTATTTTGCAGGAACTCAGAACATGTTGCGCAGATTCCTGAATATCAGGTGCTCTGCATAGGCGGCATGTTGTTGGGTCATTATTTTGCAGGAACTCGGCACATGTGGCACGGATTCCTGAATATCAGGTGCTCTGCGTAGGCGGCATGTTGTTAGGTCATTATTTTGCAGGAACTCGGCACATGTTGCGCGGATTCCTGAATATCAGGTGCTCTGCATACACGGCATGTTGTTAGCTCATTATTTTGCAGGAACTCGGCACATGTGGCACGTATTCCTGAATATCAGGTGCTCTGCATAGGCGGCATGTTGTTAGGTCATTATTTTGCAGGAACTCGGCACATGTGGCGTGGATTCCTGAATATCAGGTGCTCTGCATAGGCGGCATGTTGTTAGCTCATTATTTTGCAAGAACTCTGCACATGTTGCACGGATTCCTGAATATCAGGTGCTCTGCATAGGCGGCATGTTGTTAGGTCATTATTTTGCAGGAACTCGGCACATGTTGCGCGGATTCCTAAATATCAGGTGCTCTGCATACACGGCATGTTGTTAGCTCATTATTTTGCAGGAACTCGGCACATGTGGCACGTATTCCTGAATATCAGGTGCTCTGCATAGGCGGCATGTTGTTAGGTCATTATTTTGCTGGAACTCGGCACATGTTGCGTGGATTCCTGAATATCAGGTGCTCTGCATAGGCGGCATGTTGTTAGCTCATTATTTTGCAAGAACTCTGCACATGTTGCGCGGATTCTTGAATATCAGGTGCTCTGCATAGGCGGCATGTTGTTAGCTTATTATTTTGCAAGAACCCGGCACATGTGGCACGGATTCCTGAATATCAGGTGCTCTGCATAGGCGGCATGTTGTTAGGTCATTATTTTGCAGGAACTCGGCACATGTTGCGCAGATTCCTAAATATCAGGTGCTCTGCATACGCGGCATGTTGTTAGGTCATTATTTTGCAGGAACTCGGCACGTGTTGCGCGGATTCCTGAATATTAGGTGCTCTGCATATGCAACATGTTGTTAGCTCATTGTTTTTCAGGAACTCGGCACATGTTGTACGGATTCCTGAATATCAGGTGCTCTGCATACGCGGCATGTTGTTACGTCATTATTTTGCAGAAATTCGGCACGTTGCTCTGATTCCTGAATATCAGGTGCTCTGAATACACAACATTTTGTTAGGTCATTATTTTGCAGGAACTCGGCACGTATTGCGCGGATTCCTGAATATCAGGTGCTCTGCATACGCGACATGTTGTTAGCTCATTGTTTTTGAGAAAGTCGGCACATGTTGCACGGATTCCTGAATATCAGGTGCTCTGCATAGGCGGCATGTTGTTAGGTCATTATTTTGCAGGAACTCGGCACATGTTGCGCGGATTCCTGAATATCAGGTGCTCTGCATAGGCGGCATTTTGTTAGGTCATTATTTTGCAGGATTTCAGCACATGTAGCACGGATTACTGAATATCAGGTGCTCTGCATAGGCTGCATGTTGTTAGCTCATTATTTTGCAGGAACCCGGCACATGTTGCGCGGATTCCTGAATATCAGGTGCTCTGCATAGGCGGCATGTTGTTAGGTCATTATTTTGCAGGAACTCGGCACATGTTGTGCAGATTCCTAAATATCAGGTGCTCTGCATACGTGGCATGTTGTTAGGTCATTATTTTGCAGGAACTCGGCACGTGTTGCGCGGATTCCTGAATATCAGGTGCTCTGCATACGCGACATGTTGTTAGCTCATTATTTTTCAGGAACTCGGCACATGTTGCACGGATTCCTGAATATGAGGTGCTCTGCATAGGCGGCATGCTGTTGGGTCATTATTTTGTAGGAACTCGGCACATGTGGCACGGATTCCTGAATATCAGGTGCTCTGCATACGCGACATGTTGTTAGCTCATTGTTTTTGAGAAAGTCGGCACATGTTGCACGGATTCCTGAATATCAGGTGCTCTGCATAGGCGGCATGTTGTTAGGTCATTATTTTGCAGGAACTCGGCACATGTTGCGCGGATTCCTGAATATCAGGTGCTCTGCATAGGCGGCATTTTGTTAGGTCATTATTTTGCAGGATTTCAGCACATGTAGCACGGATTACTGAATATCAGGTGCTCTGCATAGGCTGCATGTTGTTAGCTCATTATTTTGCAGGAACCCGGCACATGTTGCGCGGATTCCTGAATATCAGGTGCTCTGCATAGGCGGCATGTTGTTAGGTCATTATTTTGCAGGAACTCGGCACATGTTGTGCAGATTCATAAATATCAGGTGCTCTGCATACGTGGCATGTTGTTAGGTCATTATTTTGCAGGAACTCGGCACGTGTTGCGCGGATTCCTGAATATCAGGTGCTCTGCATACGCGACATGTTGTTAGCTCATTATTTTTCAGGAACTCGGCACATGTTGCACGGATTCCTGAATATGAGGTGCTCTGCATAGGCGGCATGCTGTTGGGTCATTATTTTGTAGGAACTCGGCACATGTGGCACGGATTCCTGAATATCAGGTGCTCTGCATAGGCGGCATGTTGTTAGGTCATTATTTTGCAGGAACTCAGAACATGTTGCGCAGATTCCTGAATATCAGGTGCTCTGCATAGGCGGCATGTTGTTGGGTCATTATTTTGCAGGAACTCGGCACATGTGGCACGGATTCCTGAATATCAGGTGCTCTGCGTAGGCGGCATGTTGTTAGGTCATTATTTTGCAGGAACTCGGCACATGTTGCGCGGATTCCTGAATATCAGGTGCTCTGCATACACGGCATGTTGTTAGCTCATTATTTTGCAGGAACTCGGCACATGTGGCACGTATTCCTGAATATCAGGTGCTCTGCATAGGCGGCATGTTGTTAGGTCATTATTTTGCAGGAACTCGGCACATGTGGCGTGGATTCCTGAATATCAGGTGCTCTGCATAGGCGGCATGTTGTTAGCTCATTATTTTGCAAGAACTCTGCACATGTTGCACGGATTCCTGAATATCAGGTGCTCTGCATAGGCGGCATGTTGTTAGGTCATTATTTTGCAGGAACTCGGCACATGTTGCGCGGATTCCTAAATATCAGGTGCTCTGCATACGCGGCATGTTGTTAGGTCATTATTTTGCAGGAACTCGGCACGTGTTGCTCGGATTCCTGAATATTAGGTGCTCTGCATATGCAACATGTTGTTAGCTCATTGTTTTTCAGGAACTCGGCACATGTTGCACGGATTCCTGAATATCAGGTGCTCTGCATAGGCGGCATGTTGTTAGGTCATTATTTTGCAGGAACTCGGCACGTGTTGCGCGGATTCCTGAATATTAGGTGCTCTGCATATGCGACATGTTGTTAGCTCATTGTTTTTCAGGAACTCGGCACATGTTGCACGGATTCCTGAATATCAGGTGCTCTGCATAGGCGGCATGTTGTTAGGTCATTATTTTGCAGGAACTCGGCACGTGTTGCGCGGATTCCTGAATATCAGGTGCTCTGCATACGTGGCATGTTGTTAGGTCATTATTTTGCAGGAACTCGGCACGTGTTGCGCGGATTCCTGAATATCAGGTGCTCTGCATACGCGACATGTTGTTAGCTCATTATTTTTCAGGAACTCGGCACATGTTGCACGGATTCCTGAATATGAGGTGCTCTGCATAGGCGGCATGTTGTTGGGTCATTATTTTGCAGGAACTCGGCACATGTGGCACGGATTCCTGAATATCAGGTGCTCTGCATAAGCGGCATGTTGTTAGGTCATTATTTTGCAGGAACTCGGCAAATGTTGCGCGGATTCCTGAATATCAGGTGCTCTGCATACACGGCATGTTGTTAGCTCATTATTTTGCAGGAACTCTGCACATGTGGCACGTATTCCTGAATATCAGGTGCTCTGCATAGGCGGCATGTTGTTAGGTCATTATTTTGCAGGAACTCGGCACATGTTGCGCGGATTCCTGAATATCAGGTGCTCTGCATACGCGGCATGTTGTTACGTCATTATTTTGCAGAAATTCGGCACGTTGCTCGGATTCCTGAATATCAGGTGCTCTGAATACACAACGTTTTGTTAGGTCATTATTTTGCAGGAACTCGGCACGTGTTGCGCGGATTCCTGAATATCAGGTGCTCTGCATACGCGAAATGTTGTTAGGTCATTGTTTTTGAGGAAGTCGGCACATGTTGCACGGATTCCTGAATATCAGGTGCTCTGCATAGGCGGCATGTTGTTAGGTCATTATTTTGCAGGAACTCGGCACATGTTGCGCGGATTCCTGAATATCAGGTGCTCTGCATAGGCGGCATGTTGTTAGGTCATTATTTTGCAGGAACTCGGCACATGTTGCGCATATTCCTAAATATCAGGTGCTCTGCATACGTGGCATGTTGTTAGGTCATTATTTTGCAGGAACTCGGCACGTGTTGCGCGGATTCCTGAATATCAGGTGCTCTGCATACGTGGCATGTTGTTAGGTCATTATTTTGCAGGAACTCGGCACGTGTTGCGCGGATTCCTGAATATCAGGTGCTCTGCATACGCGACATGTTGTTAGCTCATTATTTTTCAGAAACTCGGCACATGTTGCACGGATTCCTGAATATGAGGTGCTCTGCATAGGTGGCATGTTGTTAGGTCATTATTTTGCAGGAACTCAGAACATGTTGCGCAGATTCCTGAATATCAGGTGCTCTGCGTAGGCGGCATGTTGTTGGGTCATTATTTTGCAGGAACTCGGCACATGTGGCACGGATTCCTGAATATCAGGTGCTCTGCGTAGGCGGCATGTTGTTAGGTCATTATTTTGCAGGAACTCGGCACATGTTGCGCGGATTCTTGAGTATCAGGTGCTCTGCATAGGCGGCATGTTGTTAGCTCATTATTTTGCAGGTACCTGGCACATGTTGCACGGATTCCTGAATATCAGCTGCTCTGCATAGGCGGCATGTTGTTAGGTCATTATTTTGCAGGAACTCGGCACATGTTGCACGGATTCCTGAATATCAGGTGCTCTGCATACGCGGCATGTTGTTACGTCATTATTTTGCAGAAACTCGGCACATGTTGCGCGGATTCCTGAATATCAGGTGCTCTGCATACACAACATTTTGTTAGCTTATTATTTTGCAGGAACTCGGCACCTGTTGCACATATTCCTGAATATCAGTTGCTCTGCATAGGCGGCATGTTGTTAGGTCATTATTTTGCAGGAACTCGGCACATGTTGCGCAGATTCCTGAATATCAGGTGCTCTGTATACGCGACAGGTTGTTAGCTCATCATTATTTTGCAGGAACTCAGCACATGTTGCACATATTCCTGAATATCAGGTGCTCTGCATAGGCGGCATGTTGTTAGGTCATTATTTTGCAGGAACTCGGCACATGTTGCGCGGATTCCTGAATATCAGGTGCTCTGCATAGGCTGCGTGTTGTTAGCTCATTATTTTGCAGGAACTCCGCACATGTTGCGCGGATTCCTGAATATCAGGTGCTCTGCATACACGGCATGTTGTTAGCTCATTATTTTGCAGGAACTCGGCACATGTGGCACGTATTCCTGAATATCAGGTGCTCTGCATAGGCGGCATGTTGTTAGGTCATTATTTTGCAGGAACTCGGCACATATGGCGTGGATTCCTGAATATCAGGTGCTCTGCATAGGCGGCATGTTGTTAGCTCATTATTTTGCAAGAACTCTGCACATGTTGCGCGGATTCCTGAATATCAGGTGCTCTGCATACACAACATTTTGTTAGCTCATTATTTTGCAGGAACTCGGCACCTGTTGCGCGGATTCCTGAATATCAGGTGCTCTGCATAGGCGGCATGTTGTTAGGTCATTATTTTGCAGGAACTCGGCACATGTGGCCCGTATTCCTGAATATCAGGTGCTCTGCATAGGCGGCATGTTGTTAGGTCATTATTTTGCAGGAACTCGGCACATGTGGCACGTATTCCTGAATATCAGGTGCTCTGCATAGGCGGCATGTTGTTAGCTTATTATTTTGCAAGAACCCGGCACATGTGGCACGGATTCCTGAATATCAGGTGCTCAGCATAGGCGGCATGTTTTAGGTCATTATTTTGCAGGAACTCGGCACATGTTGCGCGGATTCCTAAATATCAGGTGCTCTGCATACGCGGCATGTTGTTAGGTCATTATTTTGCAGGAACTCGGCACGTGTTGCGCGGATTCCTGAATATTAGGTGCTCTGCATATGCGACATGTTGTAAGCTCATTGTTTTTCAGGAACACGGCACATGTTGCACGGATTCCTGAATATCAGGTGCTCTGCATAGGCGGCATGTTGTTAGGTCATTATTTTGCAGGAACTCGGCACATGTTGCGCGGATTCCTGAATATCAGGTGCTCTGCATACGCGGCATGTTGTTACGTCATTATTTTGCAGAAATTCGGCACGTTGCTCGGATTCCTGAATATCAGGTGCTCTGAATACACAACGTTTTGTTAGGTCATTATTTTGCAGGAACTCGGCACGTGTTGCGCGGATTCCTGAATATCAGGTGCTCTGCATACGCGAAATGTTGTTAGGTCATTGTTTCTGAGGAAGTCGGCACATGTTGCACGGATTCATGAATATCAGGTGCTCTGCATAGGCGGCATGTTGTTAGGTCATTATTTTGCAGGAACTCGGCACATGTTGCGCGGATTCCTGAATATCAGGTGCTCTGCATAGGCGGCATGTTGTTAGGTCATTATTTTGCAGGAACTCGGCACATGTTGCGCATATTCCTAAATATCAGGTGCTCTGCATACGTGGCATGTTGTTAGGTCATTATTTTGCAGGAACTCGGCACGTGTTGCGCGGATTCCTGAATATCAGGTGCTCTGCATACGTGGCATGTTGTTAGGTCATTATTTTGCAGGAACTCGGCACGTGTTGCGCGGATTCCTGAATATCAGGTGCTCTGCATACGCGACATGTTGTTAGCTCATTATTTTTCAGAAACTCGGCACATGTTGCACGGATTCCTGAATATGAGGTGCTCTGCATAGGTGGCATGTTGTTAGGTCATTATTTTGCAGGAACTCAGAACATGTTGCGCAGATTCCTGAATATCAGGTGCTCTGCGTAGGCGGCATGTTGTTGGGTCATTATTTTGCAGGAACTCGGCACATGTGGCACGGATTCCTGAATATCAGGTGCTCTGCGTAGGCGGCATGTTGTTAGGTCATTATTTTGCAGGAACTCGGCACATGTTGCGCGGATTCTTGAGTATCAGGTGCTCTGCATAGGCGGCATGTTGTTAGCTCATTATTTTGCAGGTACCTGGCACATGTTGCACGGATTCCTGAATATCAGCTGCTCTGCATAGGCGGCATGTTGTTAGGTCATTATTTTGCAGGAACTCGGCACATGTTGCACGGATTCCTGAATATCAGGTGCTCTGCATACGCGGCATGTTGTTACGTCATTATTTTGCAGAAACTCGGCACATGTTGCGCGGATTCCTGAATATCAGGTGCTCTGCATACACAACATTTTGTTAGCTTATTATTTTGCAGGAACTCGGCACCTGTTGCGCGGATTCCTGAATATCAGGTGCTCTGCATAGGCGGCATGTTGTTAGGTGATTATTTTGCAGGAACTCGGCACATGTGGCACGTATTCCTGAATATCAGGTGCTCTGCATAGGCGGCATGTTGTTAGGTCATTATTTTGCAGGAACTCGGCACATGTGGCACGTATTCCTGAATATCAGGTGCTCTGCATAGGCGGCATGTTGTTAGCTTATTATTTTGCAAGAACCCGGCACATGTGGCACGGATTCCTGAATATCAGGTGCTCAGCATAGGCGGCATGTTTTAGGTCATTATTTTGCAGGAACTCGGCACATGTTGCGCGGATTCCTAAATATCAGGTGCTCTGCATACGTGGCATGTTGTTAGGTCATTATTTTGCAGGAACTCGGCACGTGTTGCGCGGATTCCTGAATATTAGGTGCTCTGCATATGCGACATGTTGTAAGCTCATTGTTTTTCAGGAACACGGCACATGTTGCACGGATTCCTGAATATCAGGTGCTCTGCATACGCGGCATGTTGTTACGTCATTATTTTGCAGAAACTCGGCACATGTTGCGCGGATTCCTGAATATCAGGTGCTCTGCATACACAACATTTTGTTAGCTTATTATTTTGCAGGAACTCGGCACCTGTTGCACATATTCCTGAATATCAGTTGCTCTGCATAGGCGGCATGTTGTTAGGTCATTATTTTGCAGGAACTCGGCACATGTTGCGCAGATTCCTGAATATCAGGTGCTCTGTATACGCGACAGGTTGTTAGCTCATCATTATTTTGCAGGAACTCAGCACATGTTGCACATATTCCTGAATATCAGGTGCTCTGCATAGGCGGCATGTTGTTAGGTCATTATTTTGCAGGAACTCGGCACATGTTGCGCGGATTCCTGAATATCAGGTGCTCTGCATAGGCTGCGTGTTGTTAGCTCATTATTTTGCAGGAACTCCGCACATGTTGCGCGGATTCCTGAATATCAGGTGCTCTGCATACACGGCATGTTGTTAGCTCATTATTTTGCAGGAACTCGGCACATGTGGCACGTATTCCTGAATATCAGGTGCTCTGCATAGGCGGCATGTTGTTAGGTCATTATTTTGCAGGAACTCGGCACATATGGCGTGGATTCCTGAATATCAGGTGCTCTGCATAGGCGGCATGTTGTTAGCTCATTATTTTGCAAGAACTCTGCACATGTTGCGCGGATTCCTGAATATCAGGTGCTCTGCATACACAACATTTTGTTAGCTCATTATTTTGCAGGAACTCGGCACCTGTTGCGCGGATTCCTGAATATCAGGTGCTCTGCATAGGCGGCATGTTGTTAGGTCATTATTTTGCAGGAACTCGGCACATGTGGCCCGTATTCCTGAATATCAGGTGCTCTGCATAGGCGGCATGTTGTTAGGTCATTATTTTGCAGGAACTCGGCACATGTGGCACGTATTCCTGAATATCAGGTGCTCTGCATAGGCGGCATGTTGTTAGCTTATTATTTTGCAAGAACCTGGCACATGTGGCACGGATTCCTGAATATCAGGTGCTCAGCATAGGCGGCATGTTTTAGGTCATTATTTTGCAGGAACTCGGCACATGTTGCGCGGATTCCTAAATATCAGCTGCTCTGCATACGCGGCATGTTGTTAGGTCATTATTTTGCAGGAACTCGGCACGTGTTGCGCGGATTCCTGAATATTAGGTGCTCTGCATATGCGACATGTTGTAAGCTCATTGTTTTTCAGGAACACGGCACATGTTGCACGGATTCCTGAATATCAGGTGCTCTGCATAGGCGGCATGTTGTTAGGTCATTATTTTGCAGGAACTCGGCACATGTTGCGCGGATTCCTGAATATCAGGTGCTCTGCATACGCGGCATGTTGTTACGTCATTATTTTGCAGAAATTCGGCACGTTGCTCGGATTCCTGAATATCAGGTGCTCTGAATACACAACGTTTTGTTAGGTCATTATTTTGCAGGAACTCGGCACGTGTTGCGCGGATTCCTGAATATCAGGTGCTCTGCATACGCGAAATGTTGTTAGGTCATTGTTTTTGAGGAAGTCGGCACATGTTGCACGGATTCCTGAATATCAGGTGCTCTGCATAGGCGGCATGTTGTTAGGTCATTATTTTGCAGGAACTCGGCACATGTTGCGCGGATTCCTGAATATCAGGTGCTCTGCATAGGCGGCATGTTGTTAGGTCATTATTTTGCAGGAACTCGGCACATGTTGCGCATATTCCTAAATATCAGGTGCTCTGCATACGTGGCATGTTGTTAGGTCATTATTTTGCAGGAACTCGGCACGTGTTGCGCGGATTCCTGAATATCAGGTGCTCTGCATACGTGGCATGTTGTTAGGTCATTATTTTGCAGGAACTCGGCACGTGTTGCGCGGATTCCTGAATATCAGGTGCTCTGCATACGCGACATGTTGTTAGCTCATTATTTTTCAGAAACTCGGCACATGTTGCACGGATTCCTGAATATGAGGTGCTCTGCATAGGTGGCATGTTGTTAGGTCATTATTTTGCAGGAACTCAGAACATGTTGCGCAGATTCCTGAATATCAGGTGCTCTGCGTAGGCGGCATGTTGTTGGGTCATTATTTTGCAGGAACTCGGCACATGTGGCACGGATTCCTGAATATCAGGTGCTCTGCGTAGGCGGCATGTTGTTAGGTCATTATTTTGCAGGAACTCGGCACATGTTGCGCGGATTCTTGAGTATCAGGTGCTCTGCATAGGCGGCATGTTGTTAGCTCATTATTTTGCAGGTACCTGGCACATGTTGCACGGATTCCTGAATATCAGCTGCTCTGCATAGGCGGCATGTTGTTAGGTCATTATTTTGCAGGAACTCGGCACATGTTGCACGGATTCCTGAATATCAGGTGCTCTGCATACGCGGCATGTTGTTACGTCATTATTTTGCAGAAACTCGGCACATGTTGCGCGGATTCCTGAATATCAGGTGCTCTGCATACACAACATTTTGTTAGCTTATTATTTTGCAGGAACTCGGCACCTGTTGCGCGGATTCCTGAATATCAGGTGCTCTGCATAGGCGGCATGTTGTTAGGTGATTATTTTGCAGGAACTCGGCACATGTGGCACGTATTCCTGAATATCAGGTGCTCTGCATAGGCGGCATGTTGTTAGGTCATTATTTTGCAGGAACTCGGCACATGTGGCACGTATTCCTGAATATCAGGTGCTCTGCATAGGCGGCATGTTGTTAGCTTATTATTTTGCAAGAACCCGGCACATGTGGCACGGATTCCTGAATATCAGGTGCTCAGCATAGGCGGCATGTTTTAGGTCATTATTTTGCAGGAACTCGGCACATGTTGCGCGGATTCCTAAATATCAGGTGCTCTGCATACGTGGCATGTTGTTAGGTCATTATTTTGCAGGAACTCGGCACGTGTTGCGCGGATTCCTGAATATTAGGTGCTCTGCATATGCGACATGTTGTAAGCTCATTGTTTTTCAGGAACACGGCACATGTTGCACGGATTCCTGAATATCAGGTGCTCTGCATAGGCGGCATGTTGTTAGGTCATTATTTTGCAATAACTCGGCACATGTTGCGCGGATTCCTGAATATCAGGTGCTCTGCATACGCGGCATGTTGTTACGTCATTATTTTGCAGAAATTCGGCACGTTGCTCGGATTCCTGAATATCAGGTGCTCTGAATACACAACATTTTGATAGGTCATTATTTTGCAGGAACTCGGCACGTGTTGCGCGGATTCCTGAATATCAGGTGCTCTGCATACTCGAAATGTTGTTAGGTCATTGTTTTTGAGGAAGTCGGCACATGTTACACGGATTCCTGAATATCAGGTGCTCTGCATAGGCGGCATGTTGTTAGGTCATTATTTTGCAGGAACTCGGCACATGTTGCGCGGATTCCTGAATATCAGGTGCTCTGCATAGGCGGCATGTTGTTAGGTCATTATTTTGCAGGATTTCAGCACATGTAGCACGGATTCCTGAATATCAGGTGCTCTGCATAGGCTGCATGTTGTTAGCTCATTATTTTGCAGGAACCCGGCACATGTTGCGCGGATTCCTGAATATCAGGTGCTCTGCATAGGCGGCATGTTGTTAGGTCATTATTTTGCAGGAACTCGGCACATGTTGCGCATATTCCTAAATATCAGGTGCTCTGCATACGTGGCATGTTGTTAGGTCATTATTTTGCAGGAACTCGGCACGTGTTGCGCGGATTCCTGAATATCAGGTGCTCTGCATACATGGCATGTTGTTAGGTCATTATTTTGCAGGAACTCGGCACGTGTTGCGCGGATTCCTGAATATCAGGTGCTCTGCATACGCGACATGTTGTTAGCTCATTATTTTTCAGAAACTCGGCACATGTTGCACGGATTCCTGAATATGAGGTGCTCTGCATAGGCGGCATGCTGTTGGGTCATTATTTTGTAGGAACTCGGCACATGTGGCACGGATTCCTGAATATCAGGTGCTCTGCATAGGCGGCATGTTGTTGGGTCATTATTTTGCAGGAACTCGGCACATGTGGCACGGATTCCTGAATATCAGGTGCTCTGCGTAGGCGGCATGTTGTTAGGTCATTATTTTGCAGGAACTCGGCACATGTTGCGCGGATTCCTGAATATCAGGTGCTCTGCATACACGGCATGTTGTTAGCTCATTATTTTGCAGGAACTCGGCACATGTGGCACGTATTCCTGAATATCAGGTGCTCTGCATAGGCGGCATGTTGTTAGGTCATTATTTTGCTGGAACTCGGCACATGTTGCGTGGATTCCTGAATATCAGGTGCTCTGCATAGGCGGCATGTTGTTAGCTCATTATTTTGCAAGAACTCTGCACATGTTGCGCGGATTCTTGAATATCAGGTGCTCTGCATAGGCGGCATGTTGTTAGCTTATTATTTTGCAATAACCCGGCACATGTGGCACGGATTCCTGAATATCAGGTGCTCTGCATAGGCGGCATGTTGTTAGGTCATTATTTTGCAGGAACTCGGCACATGTTGCGCAGATTCCTAAATATCAGGTGCTCTGCATACGCGGCATGTTGTTAGGTCATTATTTTGCAGGAACTCGGCACGTGTTGCGCGGATTCCTGAATATTAGGTGCTCTGCATATGCAACATGTTGTTAGCTCATTGTTTTTCAGGAACTCGGCACATGTTGTACGGATTCCTGAATATCAGGTGCTCTGCATACGCGGCATGTTGTTACGTCATTATTTTGCAGAAATTCGGCACGTTGCTCTGATTCCTGAATATCAGGTGCTCTGAATACACAACATTTTGTTAGGTCATTATTTTGCAGGAACTCGGCACGTATTGCGCGGATTCCTGAATATCAGGTGCTCTGCATACGCGACATGTTGTTAGCTCATTGTTTTTGAGAAAGTCGGCACATGTTGCACGGATTCCTGAATATCAGGTGCTCTGCATAGGCGGCATGTTGTTAGGTCATTATTTTGCAGGAACTCGGCACATGTTGCGCGGATTCCTGAATATCAGGTGCTCTGCATAGGCGGCATTTTGTTAGGTCATTATTTTGCAGGATTTCAGCACATGTAGCACGGATTACTGAATATCAGGTGCTCTGCATAGGCTGCATGTTGTTAGCTCATTATTTTGCAGGAACCCGGCACATGTTGCGCGGATTCCTGAATATCAGGTGCTCTGCATAGGCGGCATGTTGTTAGGTCATTATTTTGCAGGAACTCGGCACATGTTGTGCAGATTCCTAAATATCAGGTGCTCTGCATACGTGGCATGTTGTTAGGTCATTATTTTGCAGGAACTCGGCACGTGTTGCGCGGATTCCTGAATATCAGGTGCTCTGCATACGCGACATGTTGTTAGCTCATTATTTTTCAGGAACTCGGCACATGTTGCACGGATTCCTGAATATGAGGTGCTCTGCATAGGCGGCATGCTGTTGGGTCATTATTTTGTAGGAACTCGGCACATGTGGCACGGATTCCTGAATATCAGGTGCTCTGCATACGCGACATGTTGTTAGCTCATTGTTTTTGAGAAAGTCGGCACATGTTGCACGGATTCCTGAATATCAGGTGCTCTGCATAGGCGGCATGTTGTTAGGTCATTATTTTGCAGGAACTCGGCACATGTTGCGCGGATTCCTGAATATCAGGTGCTCTGCATAGGCGGCATTTTGTTAGGTCATTATTTTGCAGGATTTCAGCACATGTAGCACGGATTACTGAATATCAGGTGCTCTGCATAGGCTGCATGTTGTTAGCTCATTATTTTGCAGGAACCCGGCACATGTTGCGCGGATTCCTGAATATCAGGTGCTCTGCATAGGCGGCATGTTGTTAGGTCATTATTTTGCAGGAACTCGGCACATGTTGTGCAGATTCCTAAATATCAGGTGCTCTGCATACGTGGCATGTTGTTAGGTCATTATTTTGCAGGAACTCGGCACGTGTTGCGCGGATTCCTGAATATCAGGTGCTCTGCATACGCGACATGTTGTTAGCTCATTATTTTTCAGGAACTCGGCACATGTTGCACGGATTCCTGAATATGAGGTGCTCTGCATAGGCGGCATGCTGTTGGGTCATTATTTTGTAGGAACTCGGCACATGTGGCACGGATTCCTGAATATCAGGTGCTCTGCATAGGCGGCATGTTGTTAGGTCATTATTTTGCAGGAACTCAGAACATGTTGCGCAGATTCCTGAATATCAGGTGCTCTGCATAGGCGGCATGTTGTTGGGTCATTATTTTGCAGGAACTCGGCACATGTGGCACGGATTCCTGAATATCAGGTGCTCTGCGTAGGCGGCATGTTGTTAGGTCATTATTTTGCAGGAACTCGGCACATGTTGCGCGGATTCCTGAATATCAGGTGCTCTGCATACACGGCATGTTGTTAGCTCATTATTTTGCAGGAACTCGGCACATGTGGCACGTATTCCTGAATATCAGGTGCTCTGCATAGGCGGCATGTTGTTAGGTCATTATTTTGCAGGAACTCGGCACATGTGGCGTGGATTCCTGAATATCAGGTGCTCTGCATAGGCGGCATGTTGTTAGCTCATTATTTTGCAAGAACTCTGCACATGTTGCACGGATTCCTGAATATCAGGTGCTCTGCATAGGCGGCATGTTGTTAGGTCATTATTTTGCAGGAACTCGGCACATGTTGCGCGGATTCCTAAATATCAGGTGCTCTGCATACACGGCATGTTGTTAGCTCATTATTTTGCAGGAACTCGGCACATGTGGCACGTATTCCTGAATATCAGGTGCTCTGCATAGGCGGCATGTTGTTAGGTCATTATTTTGCTGGAACTCGGCACATGTTGCGTGGATTCCTGAATATCAGGTGCTCTGCATAGGCGGCATGTTGTTAGCTCATTATTTTGCAAGAACTCTGCACATGTTGCGCGGATTCTTGAATATCAGGTGCTCTGCATAGGCGGCATGTTGTTAGCTTATTATTTTGCAAGAACCCGGCACATGTGGCACGGATTCCTGAATATCAGGTGCTCTGCATAGGCGGCATGTTGTTAGGTCATTATTTTGCAGGAACTCGGCACATGTTGCGCAGATTCCTAAATATCAGGTGCTCTGCATACGCGGCATGTTGTTAGGTCATTATTTTGCAGGAACTCGGCACGTGTTGTGCGGATTCCTGAATATTAGGTGCTCTGCATATGCAACATGTTGTTAGCTCATTGTTTTTCAGGAACTCGGCACATGTTGTACGGATTCCTGAATATCAGGTGCTCTGCATACGCGGCATGTTGTTACGTCATTATTTTGCAGAAATTCGGCACGTTGCTCTGATTCCTGAATATCAGGTGCTCTGAATACACAACATTTTGTTAGGTCATTATTTTGCAGGAACTCGGCACGTATTGCGCGGATTCCTGAATATCAGGTGCTCTGCATACGCGACATGTTGTTAGCTCATTGTTTTTGATAAAGTCGGCACATGTTGCACGGATTCCTGAATATCAGGTGCTCTGCATAGGCGGCATGTTGTTAGGTCATTATTTTGCAGGAACTCGGCACATGTTGCGCGGTTTCCTGAATATCAGGTGCTCTGCATAGGCGGCATTTTGTTAGGTCATTATTTTGCAGGATTTCAGCACATGTAGCACGGATTACTGAATATCAGGTGCTCTGCATAGGCTGCATGTTGTTAGCTCATTATTTTGCAGGAACCCGGCACATGTTGCGCGGATTCCTGAATATCAGGTGCTCTGCATAGGCGGCATGTTGTTAGGTCATTATTTTGCAGGAACTCGGCACATGTTGTGCAGATTCCTAAATATCAGGTGCTCTGCATACGTGGCATGTTGTTAGGTCATTATTTTGCAGGAACTCGGCATGTGTTGCGCGGATTCCTGAATATCAGGTGCTCTGCATACGCGACATGTTGTTAGCTCATTATTTTTCAGGAACTCGGCACATGTTGCACGGATTCCTGAATATGAGGTGCTCTGCATAGGCGGCATGCTGTTGGGTCATTATTTTGTAGGAACTCGGCACATGTGGCACGGATTCCTGAATATCAGGTGCTCTGCATACGCGACATGTTGTTAGCTCATTGTTTTTGAGAAAGTCGGCACATGTTGCACGGATTCCTGAATATCAGGTGCTCTGCATAGGCGGCATGTTGTTAGGTCATTATTTTGCAGGAACTCGGCACATGTTGCGCGGATTCCTGAATATCAGGTGCTCTGCATAGGCGGCATTTTGTTAGGTCATTATTTTGCAGGATTTCAGCACATGTAGCACGGATTACTGAATATCAGGTGCTCTGCATAGGCTGCATGTTGTTAGCTCATTATTTTGCAGGAACCCGGCACATGTTGCGCGGATTCCTGAATATCAGGTGCTCTGCATAGGCGGCATGTTGTTAGGTCATTATTTTGCAGGAACTCGGCACATGTTGTGCAGATTCCTAAATATCAGGTGCTCTGCATACGTGGCATGTTGTTAGGTCATTATTTTGCAGGAACTCGGCACGTGTTGCGCGGATTCCTGAATATCAGGTGCTCTGCATACGCGACATGTTGTTAGCTCATTATTTTTCAGGAACTCGGCACATGTTGCACGGATTCCTGAATATGAGGTGCTCTGCATAGGCGGCATGCTGTTGGGTCATTATTTTGTAGGAACTCGGCACATGTGGCACGGATTCCTGAATATCAGGTGCTCTGCATACGCGACATGTTGTTAGCTCATTGTTTTTGAGAAAGTCGGCACATGTTGCACGGATTCCTGAATATCAGGTGCTCTGCATAGGCGGCATGTTGTTAGGTCATTATTTTGCAGGAACTCGGCACATGTTGCGCGGATTCCTGAATATCAGGTGCTCTGCATAGGCGGCATTTTGTTAGGTCATTATTTTGCAGGATTTCAGCACATGTAGCACGGATTACTGAATATCAGGTGCTCTGCATAGGCTGCATGTTGTTAGCTCATTATTTTGCAGGAACCCGGCACATGTTGCGCGGATTCCTGAATATCAGGTGCTCTGCATAGGCGGCATGTTGTTAGGTCATTATTTTGCAGGAACTCGGCACATGTTGTGCAGATTCCTAAATATCAGGTGCTCTGCATACGTGGCATGTTGTTAGGTCATTATTTTGCAGGAACTCGGCACGTGTTGCGCGGATTCCTGAATATCAGGTGCTCTGCATACGCGACATGTTGTTAGCTCATTATTTTTCAGGAACTCGGCACATGTTGCACGGATTCCTGAATATGAGGTGCTCTGCATAGGCGGCATGCTGTTGGGTCATTATTTTGTAGGAACTCGGCACATGTGGCACGGATTCCTGAATATCAGGTGCTCTGCATAGGCGGCATGTTGTTAGGTCATTATTTTGCAGGAACTCAGAACATGTTGCGCAGATTCCTGAATATCAGGTGCTCTGCATAGGCGGCATGTTGTTGGGTCATTATTTTGCAGGAACTCGGCACATGTGGCACGGATTCCTGAATATCAGGTGCTCTGCGTAGGCGGCATGTTGTTAGGTCATTATTTTGCAGGAACTCGGCACATGTTGCGCGGATTCCTGAATATCAGGTGCTCTGCATACACGGCATGTTGTTAGCTCATTATTTTGCAGGAACTCGGCACATGTGGCACGTATTCCTGAATATCAGGTGCTCTGCATAGGCGGCATGTTGTTAGGTCATTATTTTGCAGGAACTCGGCACATGTGGCGTGGATTCCTGAATATCAGGTGCTCTGCATAGGCGGCATGTTGTTAGCTCATTATTTTGCAAGAACTCTGCACATGTTGCACGGATTCCTGAATATCAGGTGCTCTGCATAGGCGGCATGTTGTTAGGTCATTATTTTGCAGGAACTCGGCACATGTTGCGCGGATTCCTAAATATCAGGTGCTCTGCATACACGGCATGTTGTTAGCTCATTATTTTGCAGGAACTCGGCACATGTGGCACGTATTCCTGAATATCAGGTGCTCTGCATAGGCGGCATGTTGTTAGGTCATTATTTTGCTGGAACTCGGCACATGTTGCGTGGATTCCTGAATATCAGGTGCTCTGCATAGGCGGCATGTTGTTAGCTCATTATTTTGCAAGAACTCTGCACATGTTGCGCGGATTCTTGAATATCAGGTGCTCTGCATAGGCGGCATGTTGTTAGCTTATTATTTTGCAAGAACCCGGCACATGTGGCACGGATTCCTGAATATCAGGTGCTCTGCATAGGCGGCATGTTGTTAGGTCATTATTTTGCAGGAACTCGGCACATGTTGCGCAGATTCCTAAATATCAGGTGCTCTGCATACGCGGCATGTTGTTAGGTCATTATTTTGCAGGAACTCGGCACGTGTTGCGCGGATTCCTGAATATTAGGTGCTCTGCATATGCAACATGTTGTTAGCTCATTGTTTTTCAGGAACTCGGCACATGTTGTACGGATTCCTGAATATCAGGTGCTCTGCATACGCGGCATGTTGTTACGTCATTATTTTGCAGAAATTCGGCACGTTGCTCTGATTCCTGAATATCAGGTGCTCTGAATACACAACATTTTGTTAGGTCATTATTTTGCAGGAACTCGGCACGTATTGCGCGGATTCCTGAATATCAGGTGCTCTGCATACGCGACATGTTGTTAGCTCATTGTTTTTGAGAAAGTCGGCACATGTTGCACGGATTCCTGAATATCAGGTGCTCTGCATAGGCGGCATGTTGTTAGGTCATTATTTTGCAGGAACTCGGCACATGTTGCGCGGTTTCCTGAATATCAGGTGCTCTGCATAGGCGGCATTTTGTTAGGTCATTATTTTGCAGGATTTCAGCACATGTAGCACGGATTACTGAATATCAGGTGCTCTGCATAGGCTGCATGTTGTTAGCTCATTATTTTGCAGGAACCCGGCACATGTTGCGCGGATTCCTGAATATCAGGTGCTCTGCATAGGCGGCATGTTGTTAGGTCATTATTTTGCAGGAACTCGGCACATGTTGTGCAGATTCCTAAATATCAGGTGCTCTGCATACGTGGCATGTTGTTAGGTCATTATTTTGCAGGAACTCGGCACGTGTTGCGCGGATTCCTAAATATCAGGTGCTCTGCATACGCGACATGTTGTTAGCTCATTATTTTTCAGGAACTCGGCACATGTTGCACGGATTCCTGAATATGAGGTGCTCTGCATAGGCGGCATGCTGTTGGGTCATTATTTTGTAGGAACTCGGCACATGTGGCACGGATTCCTGAATATCAGGTGCTCTGCATACGCGACATGTTGTTAGCTCATTGTTTTTGAGAAAGTCGGCACATGTTGCACGGATTCCTGAATATCAGGTGCTCTGCATAGGCGGCATGTTGTTAGGTCATTATTTTGCAGGAACTCGGCACATGTTGCGCGGATTCCTGAATATCAGGTGCTCTGCATAGGCGGCATTTTGTTAGGTCATTATTTTGCAGGATTTCAGCACATGTAGCACGGATTACTGAATATCAGGTGCTCTGCATAGGCTGCATGTTGTTAGCTCATTATTTTGCAGGAACCCGGCACATGTTGCGCGGATTCCTGAATATCAGGTGCTCTGCATAGGCGGCATGTTGTTAGGTCATTATTTTGCAGGAACTCGGCACATGTTGTGCAGATTCATAAATATCAGGTGCTCTGCATACGTGGCATGTTGTTAGGTCATTATTTTGCAGGAACTCGGCACGTGTTGCGCGGATTCCTGAATATCAGGTGCTCTGCATACGCGACATGTTGTTAGCTCATTATTTTTCAGGAACTCGGCACATGTTGCACGGATTCCTGAATATGAGGTGCTCTGCATAGGCGGCATGCTGTTGGGTCATTATTTTGTAGGAACTCGGCACATGTGGCACGGATTCCTGAATATCAGGTGCTCTGCATAGGCGGCATGTTGTTAGGTCATTATTTTGCAGGAACTCAGAACATGTTGCGCAGATTCCTGAATATCAGGTGCTCTGCATAGGCGGCATGTTGTTGGGTCATTATTTTGCAGGAACTCGGCACATGTGGCACGGATTCCTGAATATCAGGTGCTCTGCGTAGGCGGCATGTTGTTAGGTCATTATTTTGCAGGAACTCGGCACATGTTGCGCGGATTCCTGAATATCAGGTGCTCTGCATACACGGCATGTTGTTAGCTCATTATTTTGCAGGAACTCGGCACATGTGGCACGTATTCCTGAATATCAGGTGCTCTGCATAGGCGGCATGTTGTTAGGTCATTATTTTGCAGGAACTCGGCACATGTGGCGTGGATTCCTGAATATCAGGTGCTCTGCATAGGCGGCATGTTGTTAGCTCATTATTTTGCAAGAACTCTGCACATGTTGCACGGATTCCTGAATATCAGGTGCTCTGCATAGGCGGCATGTTGTTAGGTCATTATTTTGCAGGAACTCGGCACATGTTGCGCGGATTCCTAAATATCAGGTGCTCTGCATACGCGGCATGTTGTTAGGTCATTATTTTGCAGGAACTCGGCACGTGTTGCTCGGATTCCTGAATATTAGGTGCTCTGCATATGCAACATGTTGTTAGCTCATTGTTTTTCAGGAACTCGGCACATGTTGCACGGATTCCTGAATATCAGGTGCTCTGCATAGGCGGCATGTTGTTAGGTCATTATTTTGCAGGAACTCGGCACGTGTTGCGCGGATTCCTGAATATTAGGTGCTCTGCATATGCGACATGTTGTTAGCTCATTGTTTTTCAGAAACTCGGCACATGTTGCACGGATTCCTGAATATCAGGTGCTCTGCATAGGCGGCATGTTGTTAGGTCATTATTTTGCAGGAACTCGGCACGTGTTGCGCGGATTCCTGAATATCAGGTGCTCTGCATACGTGGCATGTTGTTAGGTCATTATTTTGCAGGAACTCGGCACGTGTTGCGCGGATTCCTGAATATCAGGTGCTCTGCATACGCGACATGTTGTTAGCTCATTATTTTTCAGGAACTCGGCACATGTTGCACGGATTCCTGAATATGAGGTGCTCTGCATAGGCGGCATGTTGTTGGGTCATTATTTTGCAGGAACTCGGCACATGTGGCACGGATTCCTGAATATCAGGTGCTCTGCATAGGCGGCATGTTGTTAGGTCATTATTTTGCAGGAACTCGGCAAATGTTGCACGGATTCCTGAATATCAGGTGCTCTGCATACACGGCATGTTGTTAGCTCATTATTTTGCAGGAACTCTGCACATGTGGCACGTATTCCTGAATATCAGGTGCTCTGCATAGGCGGCATGTTGTTAGGTCATTATTTTGCAGGAACTCGGCACATGTTGCGCGGATTCCTGAATATCAGGTGCTCTGCATACGCGGCATGTTGTTACGTCATTATTTTGCAGAAATTCGGCACGTTGCTCGGATTCCTGAATATCAGGTGCTCTGAATACACAACGTTTTGTTAGGTCATTATTTTGCAGGAACTCGGCACGTGTTGCGCGGATTCCTGAATATCAGGTGCTCTGCATACGCGAAATGTTGTTAGGTCATTGTTTTTGAGGAAGTCGGCACATGTTGCACGGATTCCTGAATATCAGGTGCTCTGCATAGGCGGCATGTTGTTAGGTCATTATTTTGCAGGAACTCGGCACATGTTGCGCGGATTCCTGAATATCAGGTGCTCTGCATAGGCGGCATGTTGTTAGGTCATTATTTTGCAGGAACTCGGCACATGTTGCGCATATTCCTAAATATCAGGTGCTCTGCATACGTGGCATGTTGTTAGGTCATTATTTTGCAGGAACTCGGCACGTGTTGCGCGGATTCCTGAATATCAGGTGCTCTGCATACGTGGCATGTTGTTAGGTCATTATTTTGCAGGAACTCGGCACGTGTTGCGCGGATTCCTGAATATCAGGTGCTCTGCATACGCGACATGTTGTTAGCTCATTATTTTTCAGAAACTCGGCACATGTTGCACGGATTCCTGAATATGAGGTGCTCTGCATAGGTGGCATGTTGTTAGGTCATTATTTTGCAGGAACTCAGAACATGTTGCGCAGATTCCTGAATATCAGGTGCTCTGCGTAGGCGGCATGTTGTTGGGTCATTATTTTGCAGGAACTCGGCACATGTGGCACGGATTCCTGAATATCAGGTGCTCTGCGTAGGCGGCATGTTGTTAGGTCATTATTTTGCAGGAACTCGGCACATGTTGCGCGGATTCTTGAGTATCAGGTGCTCTGCATAGGCGGCATGTTGTTAGCTCATTATTTTGCAGGTACCTGGCACATGTTGCACGGATTCCTGAATATCAGCTGCTCTGCATAGGCGGCATGTTGTTAGGTCATTATTTTGCAGGAACTCGGCACATGTTGCACGGATTCCTGAATATCAGGTGCTCTGCATACGCGGCATGTTGTTACGTCATTATTTTGCAGAAACTCGGCACATGTTGCGCGGATTCCTGAATATCAGGTGCTCTGCATACACAACATTTTGTTAGCTTATTATTTTGCAGGAACTCGGCACCTGTTGCACATATTCCTGAATATCAGTTGCTCTGCATAGGCGGCATGTTGTTAGGTCATTATTTTGCAGGAACTCGGCACATGTTGCGCAGATTCCTGAATATCAGGTGCTCTGTATACGCGACAGGTTGTTAGCTCATCATTATTTTGCAGGAACTCAGCACATGTTGCACATATTCCTGAATATCAGGTGCTCTGCATAGGCGGCATGTTGTTAGGTCATTATTTTGCAGGAACTCGGCACATGTTGCGCGGATTCCTGAATATCAGGTGCTCTGCATAGGCTGCGTGTTGTTAGCTCATTATTTTGCAGGAACTCCGCACATGTTGCGCGGATTCCTGAATATCAGGTGCTCTGCATACACGGCATGTTGTTAGCTCATTATTTTGCAGGAACTCGGCACATGTGGCACGTATTCCTGAATATCAGGTGCTCTGCATAGGCGGCATGTTGTTAGGTCATTATTTTGCAGGAACTCGGCACATATGGCGTGGATTCCTGAATATCAGGTGCTCTGCATAGGCGGCATGTTGTTAGCTCATTATTTTGCAAGAACTCTGCACATGTTGCGCGGATTCCTGAATATCAGGTGCTCTGCATACACAACATTTTGTTAGCTCATTATTTTGCAGGAACTCGGCACCTGTTGCGCGGATTCCTGAATATCAGGTGCTCTGCATAGGCGGCATGTTGTTAGGTCATTATTTTGCAGGAACTCGGCACATGTGGCCCGTATTCCTGAATATCAGGTGCTCTGCATAGGCGGCATGTTGTTAGGTCATTATTTTGCAGGAACTCGGCACATGTGGTACGTATTCCTGAATATCAGGTGCTCTGCATAGGCGGCATGTTGTTAGCTTATTATTTTGCAAGAACCCGGCACATGTGGCACGGATTCCTGAATATCAAGTGCTCAGCATAGGCGGCATGTTTTAGGTCATTATTTTGCAGGAACTCGGCACATGTTGCGCGGATTCCTAAATATCAGGTGCTCTGCATACGCGGCATGTTGTTAGGTCATTATTTTGCAGGAACTCGGCACGTGTTGCGCGGATTCCTGAATATTAGGTGCTCTGCATATGCGACATGTTGTAAGCTCATTGTTTTTCAGGAACACGGCACATGTTGCACGGATTCCTGAATATCAGGTGCTCTGCATAGGCGGCATGTTGTTAGGTCATTATTTTGCAGGAACTCGGCACATGTTGCGCGGATTCCTGAATATCAGGTGCTCTGCATACGCGGCATGTTGTTACGTCATTATTTTGCAGAAATTCGGCACGTTGCTCGGATTCCTGAATATCAGGTGCTCTGAATACACAACGTTTTGTTAGGTCATTATTTTGCAGGAACTCGGCACGTGTTGCGCGGATTCCTGAATATCAGGTGCTCTGCATACGCGAAATGTTGTTAGGTCATTGTTTTTGAGGAAGTCGGCACATGTTGCACGGATTCCTGAATATCAGGTGCTCTGCATAGGCGGCATGTTGTTAGGTCATTATTTTGCAGGAACTCGGCACATGTTGCGCGGATTCCTGAATATCAGGTGCTCTGCATAGGCGGCATGTTGTTAGGTCATTATTTTGCAGGAACTCGGCACATGTTGCGCATATTCCTAAATATCAGGTGCTCTGCATACGTGGCATGTTGTTAGGTCATTATTTTGCAGGAACTCGGCACGTGTTGCGCGGATTCCTGAATATCAGGTGCTCTGCATACGTGGCATGTTGTTAGGTCATTATTTTGCAGGAACTCGGCACGTGTTGCGCGGATTCCTGAATATCAGGTGCTCTGCATACGCGACATGTTGTTAGCTCATTATTTTTCAGAAACTCGGCACATGTTGCACGGATTCCTGAATATGAGGTGCTCTGCATAGGTGGCATGTTGTTAGGTCATTATTTTGCAGGAACTCAGAACATGTTGCGCAGATTCCTGAATATCAGGTGCTCTGCGTAGGCGGCATGTTGTTGGGTCATTATTTTGCAGGAACTCGGCACATGTGGCACGGATTCCTGAATATCAGGTGCTCTGCGTAGGCGGCATGTTGTTAGGTCATTATTTTGCAGGAACTCGGCACATGTTGCGCGGATTCTTGAGTATCAGGTGCTCTGCATAGGCGGCATGTTGTTAGCTCATTATTTTGCAGGTACCTGGCACATGTTGCACGGATTCCTGAATATCAGCTGCTCTGCATAGGCGGCATGTTGTTAGGTCATTATTTTGCAGGAACTCGGCACATGTTGCACGGATTCCTGAATATCAGGTGCTCTGCATACGCGGCATGTTGTTACGTCATTATTTTGCAGAAACTCGGCACATGTTGCGCGGATTCCTGAATATCAGGTGCTCTGCATACACAACATTTTGTTAGCTTATTATTTTGCAGGAACTCGGCACCTGTTGCGCGGATTCCTGAATATCAGGTGCTCTGCATAGGCGGCATGTTGTTAGGTGATTATTTTGCAGGAACTCGGCACATGTGGCACGTATTCCTGAATATCAGGTGCTCTGCATAGGCGGCATGTTGTTAGGTCATTATTTTGCAGGAACTCGGCACATGTGGCACGTATTCCTGAATATCAGGTGCTCTGCATAGGCGGCATGTTGTTAGCTTATTATTTTGCAAGAACCCGGCACATGTGGCACGGATTCCTGAATATCAGGTGCTCAGCATAGGCGGCATGTTTTAGGTCATTATTTTGCAGGAACTCGGCACATGTTGCGCGGATTCCTAAATATCAGGTGCTCTGCATACGTGGCATGTTGTTAGGTCATTATTTTGCAGGAACTCGGCACGTGTTGCGCGGATTCCTGAATATTAGGTGCTCTGCATATGCGACATGTTGTAAGCTCATTGTTTTTCAGGAACACGGCACATGTTGCACGGATTCCTGAATATCAGGTGCTCTGCATACGCGGCATGTTGTTACGTCATTATTTTGCAGAAACTCGGCACATGTTGCGCGGATTCCTGAATATCAGGTGCTCTGCATACACAACATTTTGTTAGCTTATTATTTTGCAGGAACTCGGCACCTGTTGCACATATTCCTGAATATCAGTTGCTCTGCATAGGCGGCATGTTGTTAGGTCATTATTTTGCAGGAACTCGGCACATGTTGCGCAGATTCCTGAATATCAGGTGCTCTGTATACGCGACAGGTTGTTAGCTCATCATTATTTTGCAGGAACTCAGCACATGTTGCACATATTCCTGAATATCAGGTGCTCTGCATAGGCGGCATGTTGTTAGGTCATTATTTTGCAGGAACTCGGCACATGTTGCGCGGATTCCTGAATATCAGGTGCTCTGCATAGGCTGCGTGTTGTTAGCTCATTATTTTGCAGGAACTCCGCACATGTTGCGCGGATTCCTGAATATCAGGTGCTCTGCATACACGGCATGTTGTTAGCTCATTATTTTGCAGGAACTCGGCACATGTGGCACGTATTCCTGAATATCAGGTGCTCTGCATAGGCGGCATGTTGTTAGGTCATTATTTTGCAGGAACTCGGCACATATGGCGTGGATTCCTGAATATCAGGTGCTCTGCATAGGCGGCATGTTGTTAGCTCATTATTTTGCAAGAACTCTGCACATGTTGCGCGGATTCCTGAATATCAGGTGCTCTGCATACACAACATTTTGTTAGCTCATTATTTTGCAGGAACTCGGCACCTGTTGCGCGGATTCCTGAATATCAGGTGCTCTGCATAGGCGGCATGTTGTTAGGTCATTATTTTGCAGGAACTCGGCACATGTGGCCCGTATTCCTGAATATCAGGTGCTCTGCATAGGCGGCATGTTGTTAGGTCATTATTTTGCAGGAACTCGGCACATGTGGCACGTATTCCTGAATATCAGGTGCTCTGCATAGGCGGCATGTTGTTAGCTTATTATTTTGCAAGAACCCGGCACATGTGGCACGGATTCCTGAATATCAGGTGCTCAGCATAGGCGGCATGTTTTAGGTCATTATTTTGCAGGAACTCGGCACATGTTGCGCGGATTCCTAAATATCAGGTGCTCTGCATACGCGGCATGTTGTTAGGTCATTATTTTGCAGGAACTCGGCACGTGTTGCGCGGATTCCTGAATATTAGGTGCTCTGCATATGCGACATGTTGTAAGCTCATTGTTTTTCAGGAACACGGCACATGTTGCACGGATTCCTGAATATCAGGTGCTCTGCATAGGCGGCATGTTGTTAGGTCATTATTTTGCAGGAACTCGGCACATGTTGCGCGGATTCCTGAATATCAGGTGCTCTGCATACGCGGCATGTTGTTACGTCATTATTTTGCAGAAATTCGGCACGTTGCTCGGATTCCTGAATATCAGGTGCTCTGAATACACAACGTTTTGTTAGGTCATTATTTTGCAGGAACTCGGCACGTGTTGCGCGGATTCCTGAATATCAGGTGCTCTGCATACGCGAAATGTTGTTAGGTCATTGTTTTTGAGGAAGTCGGCACATGTTGCACGGATTCCTGAATATCAGGTGCTCTGCATAGGCGGCATGTTGTTAGGTCATTATTTTGCAGGAACTCGGCACATGTTGCGCGGATTCCTGAATATCAGGTGCTCTGCATAGGCGGCATGTTGTTAGGTCATTATTTTGCAGGAACTCGGCACATGTTGCGCATATTCCTAAATATCAGGTGCTCTGCATACGTGGCATGTTGTTAGGTCATTATTTTGCAGGAACTCGGCACGTGTTGCGCGGATTCCTGAATATCAGGTGCTCTGCATACGTGGCATGTTGTTAGGTCATTATTTTGCAGGAACTCGGCACGTGTTGCGCGGATTCCTGAATATCAGGTGCTCTGCATACGCGACATGTTGTTAGCTCATTATTTTTCAGAAACTCGGCACATGTTGCACGGATTCCTGAATATGAGGTGCTCTGCATAGGTGGCATGTTGTTAGGTCATTATTTTGCAGGAACTCAGAACATGTTGCGCAGATTCCTGAATATCAGGTGCTCTGCGTAGGCGGCATGTTGTTGGGTCATTATTTTGCAGGAACTCGGCACATGTGGCACGGATTCCTGAATATCAGGTGCTCTGCGTAGGCGGCATGTTGTTAGGTCATTATTTTGCAGGAACTCGGCACATGTTGCGCGGATTCTTGAGTATCAGGTGCTCTGCATAGGCGGCATGTTGTTAGCTCATTATTTTGCAGGTACCTGGCACATGTTGCACGGATTCCTGAATATCAGCTGCTCTGCATAGGCGGCATGTTGTTAGGTCATTATTTTGCAGGAACTCGGCACATGTTGCGCGGATTCCTGAATATCAGGTGCTCTGCATAGGCGGCATTTTGTTAGGTCATTATTTTGCAGGATTTCAGCACATGTAGCACGGATTACTGAATATCAGGTGCTCTGCATAGGCTGCATGTTGTTAGCTCATTATTTTGCAGGAACCCGGCACATGTTGCACGGATTCCTGAATATCAGGTGCTCTGCATACGCGGCATGTTGTTACGTCATTATTTTGCAGAAACTCGGCACATGTTGCGCGGATTCCTGAATATCAGGTGCTCTGCATACACAACATTTTGTTAGCTTATTATTTTGCAGGAACTCGGCACCTGTTGCGCGGATTCCTGAATATCAGGTGCTCTGCATAGGCGGCATGTTGTTAGGTGATTATTTTGCAGGAACTCGGCACATGTGGCACGTATTCCTGAATATCAGGTGCTCTGCATAGGCGGCATGTTGTTAGGTCATTATTTTGCAGGAACTCGGCACATGTGGCACGTATTCCTGAATATCAGGTGCTCTGCATAGGCGGCATGTTGTTAGCTTATTATTTTGCAAGAACCCGGCACATGTGGCACGGATTCCTGAATATCAGGTGCTCAGCATAGGCGGCATGTTTTAGGTCATTATTTTGCAGGAACTCGGCACATGTTGCGCGGATTCCTAAATATCAGGTGCTCTGCATACGTGGCATGTTGTTAGGTCATTATTTTGCAGGAACTCGGCACGTGTTGCGCGGATTCCTGAATATTAGGTGCTCTGCATATGCGACATGTTGTAAGCTCATTGTTTTTCAGGAACACGGCACATGTTGCACGGATTCCTGAATATCAGGTGCTCTGCATAGGCGGCATGTTGTTAGGTCATTATTTTGCAATAACTCGGCACATGTTGCGCGGATTCCTGAATATCAGGTGCTCTGCATACGCGGCATGTTGTTACGTCATTATTTTGCAGAAATTCGGCACGTTGCTCGGATTCCTGAATATCAGGTGCTCTGAATACACAACATTTTGTTAGGTCATTATTTTGCAGGAACTCGGCACGTGTTGCGCGGATTCCTGAATATCAGGTGCTCTGCATACTCGAAATGTTGTTAGGTCATTGTTTTTGAGGAAGTCGGCACACGTTGCACGGATTCCTGAATATCAGGTGCTCTGCATAGGCGGCATGTTGTTAGGTCATTATTTTGCAGGAACTCGGCACATGTTGCGCGGATTCCTGAATATCAGGTGCTCTGCATAGGCGGCATGTTGTTAGGTCATTATTTTGCAGGATTTCAGCACATGTAGCACGGATTCCTGAATATCAGGTGCTCTGCATAGGCTGCATGTTGTTAGCTCATTATTTTGCAGGAACCCGGCACATGTTGCGCGGATTCCTGAATATCAGGTGCTCTGCATAGGCGGCATGTTGTTAGGTCATTATTTTGCAGGAACTCGGCACATGTTGCGCATATTCCTAAATATCAGGTGCTCTGCAAACGTGGCATGTTGTTAGGTCATTATTTTGCAGGAACTCGGCACGTGTTGCGCGGATTCCTGAATATCAGGTGCTCTGCATACATGGCATGTTGTTAGGTCATTATTTTGCAGGAACTCGGCACGTGTTGCGCGGATTCCTGAATATCAGGTGCTCTGCATACGCGACATGTTGTTAGCTCATTATTTTTCAGAAACTCGGCACATGTTGCACGGATTCCTGAATATGAGGTGCTCTGCATAGGCGGCATGCTGTTGGGTCATTATTTTGTAGGAACTCGGCACATGTGGCACGGATTCCTGAATATCAGGTGCTCTGCATAGGCGGCATGTTGTTAGGTCATTATTTTGCAGGAACTCAGAACATGTTGCGCAGATTCCTGAATATCAGGTGCTCTGCGTAGGCGGCATGTTGTTGGGTCATTATTTTGCAGGAACTCGGCACATGTGGCACGGATTCCTGAATATCAGGTGCTCTGCGTAGGCGGCATGTTGTTAGGTCATTATTTTGCAGGAACTCGGCACATGTTGCGCGGATTCCTGAATATCAGGTGCTCTGCATACACGGCATGTTGTTAGCTCATTATTTTGCAGGAACTCGGCACATGTGGCACGTATTCCTGAATATCAGGTGCTCTGCATAGGCGGCATGTTGTTAGGTCATTATTTTGCTGGAACTCGGCACATGTTGCGTGGATTCCTGAATATCAGGTGCTCTGCATAGGCGGCATGTTGTTAGCTCATTATTTTGCAAGAACTCTGCACATGTTGCGCGGATTCTTGAATATCAGGTGCTCTGCATAGGCGGCATGTTGTTAGCTTATTATTTTGCAAGAACCCGGCACATGTGGCACGGATTCCTGAATATCAGGTGCTCTGCATAGGCGGCATGTTGTTAGGTCATTATTTTGCAGGAACTCGGCACATGTTGCGCAGATTCCTAAATATCAGGTGCTCTGCATACGCGGCATGTTGTTAGGTCATTATTTTGCAGGAACTCGGCACGTGTTGCGCGGATTCCTGAATATTAGGTGCTCTGCATATGCAACATGTTGTTAGCTCATTGTTTTTCAGGAACTCGGCACATGTTGTACGGATTCCTGAATATCAGGTGCTCTGCATACGCGGCATGTTGTTACGTCATTATTTTGCAGAAATTCGGCACGTTGCTCTGATTCCTGAATATCAGGTGCTCTGAATACACAACATTTTGTTAGGTCATTATTTTGCAGGAACTCGGCACGTATTGCGCGGATTCCTGAATATCAGGTGCTCTGCATACGCGACATGTTGTTAGCTCATTGTTTTTGAGAAAGTCGGCACATGTTGCACGGATTCCTGAATATCAGGTGCTCTGCATAGGCGGCATGTTGTTAGGTCATTATTTTGCAGGAACTCGGCACATGTTGCGCGGATTCCTGAATATCAGGTGCTCTGCATAGGCGGCATTTTGTTAGGTCATTATTTTGCAGGATTTCAGCACATGTAGCACGGATTACTGAATATCAGGTGCTCTGCATAGGCTGCATGTTGTTAGCTCATTATTTTGCAGGAACCCGGCACATGTTGCGCGGATTCCTGAATATCAGGTGCTCTGCATAGGCGGCATGTTGTTAGGTCATTATTTTGCAGGAACTCGGCACATGTTGTGCAGATTCCTAAATATCAGGTGCTCTGCATACGTGGCATGTTGTTAGGTCATTATTTTGCAGGAACTCGGCACGTGTTGCGCGGATTCCTGAATATCAGGTGCTCTGCATACGCGACATGTTGTTAGCTCATTATTTTTCAGGAACTCGGCACATGTTGCACGGATTCCTGAATATGAGGTGCTCTGCATAGGCGGCATGCTGTTGGGTCATTATTTTGTAGGAACTCGGCACATGTGGCACGGATTCCTGAATATCAGGTGCTCTGCATAGGCGGCATGTTGTTAGGTCATTATTTTGCAGGAACTCAGAACATGTTGCGCAGATTCCTGAATATCAGGTGCTCTGCGTAGGCAGCATGTTGTTGGGTCATTATTTTGCAGGAACTCGGCACATGTGGCACGGATTCCTGAATATCAGGTGCTCTGCGTAGGCGGCATGTTGTTAGGTCATTATTTTGCAGGAACTCGGCACATGTTGCGCGGATTCCTGAATATCAGGTGCTCTGCATACACGGCATGTTGTTAGCTCATTATTTTGCAGGAACTCGGCACATGTGGCACGTATTCCTGAATATCAGGTGCTCTGCATAGGCGGCATGTTGTTAGGTCATTATTTTGCTGGAACTCGGCACATGTTGCGTGGATTCCTGAATATCAGGTGCTCTGCATAGGCGGCATGTTGTTAGCTCATTATTTTGCAAGAACTCTGCACATGTTGCGCGGATTCTTGAATATCAGGTGCTCTGCATAGGCGGCATGTTGTTAGCTTATTATTTTGCAAGAACCCGGCACATGTGGCACGGATTCCTGAATATCAGGTGCTCTGCATAGGCGGCATGTTGTTAGGTCATTATTTTGCAGGAACTCGGCACATGTTGCGCAGATTCCTAAATATCAGGTGCTCTGCATACGCGGCATGTTGTTAGGTCATTATTTTGCAGGAACTCGGCACGTGTTGCGCGGATTCCTGAATATTAGGTGCTCTGCATATGCAACATGTTGTTAGCTCATTGTTTTTCAGGAACTCGGCACATGTTGTACGGATTCCTGAATATCAGGTGCTCTGCATACGCGGCATGTTGTTACGTCATTATTTTGCAGAAATTCGGCACGTTGCTCTGATTCCTGAATATCAGGTGCTCTGAATACACAACATTTTGTTAGGTCATTATTTTGCAGGAACTCGGCACGTATTGCGCGGATTCCTGAATATCAGGTGCTCTGCATACGCGACATGTTGTTAGCTCATTGTTTTTGAGAAAGTCGGCACATGTTGCACGGATTCCTGAATATCAGGTGCTCTGCATAGGCGGCATGTTGTTAGGTCATTATTTTGCAGGAACTCGGCACATGTTGCGCGGATTCCTGAATATCAGGTGCTCTGCATAGGCGGCATTTTGTTAGGTCATTATTTTGCAGGATTTCAGCACATGTAGCACGGATTACTGAATATCAGGTGCTCTGCATAGGCTGCATGTTGTTAGCTCATTATTTTGCAGGAACCCGGCACATGTTGCGCGGATTCCTGAATATCAGGTGCTCTGCATAGGCGGCATGTTGTTAGGTCATTATTTTGCAGGAACTCGGCACATGTTGTGCAGATTCCTAAATATCAGGTGCTCTGCATACGTGGCATGTTGTTAGGTCATTATTTTGCAGGAACTCGGCACGTGTTGCGCGGATTCCTGAATATCAGGTGCTCTGCATACGCGACATGTTGTTAGCTCATTATTTTTCAGGAACTCGGCACATGTTGCACGGATTCCTGAATATGAGGTGCTCTGCATAGGCGGCATGCTGTTGGGTCATTATTTTGTAGGAACTCGGCACATGTGGCACGGATTCCTGAATATCAGGTGCTCTGCATAGGCGGCATGTTGTTAGGTCATTATTTTGCAGGAACTCAGAACATGTTGCGCAGATTCCTGAATATCAGGTGCTCTGCATAGGCGGCATGTTGTTGGGTCATTATTTTGCAGGAACTCGGCACATGTGGCACGGATTCCTGAATATCAGGTGCTCTGCGTAGGCGGCATGTTGTTAGGTCATTATTTTGCAGGAACTCGGCACATGTTGCGCGGATTCCTGAATATCAGGTGCTCTGCATACACGGCATGTTGTTAGCTCATTATTTTGCAGGAACTCGGCACATGTGGCACGTATTCCTGAATATCAGGTGCTCTGCATAGGCGGCATGTTGTTAGGTCATTATTTTGCAGGAACTCGGCACATGTGGCGTGGATTCCTGAATATCAGGTGCTCTGCATAGGCGGCATGTTGTTAGCTCATTATTTTGCAAGAACTCTGCACATGTTGCACGGATTCCTGAATATCAGGTGCTCTGCATAGGCGGCATGTTGTTAGGTCATTATTTTGCAGGAACTCGGCACATGTTGCGCGGATTCCTAAATATCAGGTGCTCTGCATACGCGGCATGTTGTTAGGTCATTATTTTGCAGGAACTCGGCACGTGTTGCTCGGATTCCTGAATATTAGGTGCTCTGCATATGCAACATGTTGTTAGCTCATTGTTTTTCAGGAACTCGGCACATGTTGCACGGATTCCTGAATATCAGGTGCTCTGCATAGGCGGCATGTTGTTAGGTCATTATTTTGCAGGAACTCGGCACGTGTTGCGCGGATTCCTGAATATTAGGTGCTCTGCATATGCGACATGTTGTTAGCTCATTGTTTTTCAGGAACTCGGCACATGTTGCACGGATTCCTGAATATCAGGTGCTCTGCATAGGCGGCATGTTGTTAGGTCATTATTTTGCAGGAACTCGGCACGTGTTGCGCGGATTCCTGAATATCAGGTGCTCTGCATACGTGGCATGTTGTTAGGTCATTATTTTGCAGGAACTCGGCACGTGTTGCGCGGATTCCTGAATATCAGGTGCTCTGCATACGCGACATGTTGTTAGCTCATTATTTTTCAGGAACTCGGCACATGTTGCACGGATTCCTGAATATGAGGTGCTCTGCATAGGCGGCATGTTGTTGGGTCATTATTTTGCAGGAACTCGGCACATGTGGCACGGATTCCTGAATATCAGGTGCTCTGCATAGGCGGCATGTTGTTAGGTCATTATTTTGCAGGAACTCGGCAAATGTTGCGCGGATTCCTGAATATCAGGTGCTCTGCATACACGGCATGTTGTTAGCTCATTATTTTGCAGGAACTCTGCACATGTGGCACGTATTCCTGAATATCAGGTGCTCTGCATAGGCGGCATGTTGTTAGGTCATTATTTTGCAGGAACTCGGCACATGTGGTGTGGATTCCTGAATATCAGGTGCTCTGCATAGGCGGCATGTTGTTAGCTCATTATTTTGCAAGAACTCTGCACATGTTGCGCGGATTCTTGAATATCAGGTGCTCTGCATAGGTGGCATGTTGTTAGCTTATTATTTTGCAAGAACCCGGCACATGTGGCACGGATTCCTGAATATCAGGTGCTCTGCATAGGCGGCATGTTGTTAGGTCATTATTTTGCAGGAACTCGGCACATGTTGCGCGGATTCCTAAATATCAGGTGCTCTGCATACGCGGCATGTCGTTAGGTCATTATTTTGCAGGAACTCGGCACGTGTTGCGCGGATTCCTGAATATTAGGTGCTCTGCATATGCGACATGTTGTTAGCTCATTGTTTTTCAGGAACTCGGCACATGTTGCTGAATATCAGGTGCTCTGCATAGGCGGCATGTTGTTAGGTCATTATTTTGCAGGAACTCGGCACATGTTGCGCGGATTCCTGAATATCAGGTGCTCTGCATACGCGGCATGTTGTACGTCATTATTTTGCAGAAACTCGGCACATTGCGCGGATTCCGGAATATCAGGTGCTCTGCATACACAACATTTTGTTAGCTCATTATTTTGCAGGAACTCGGCACATGTTGCACGGATTCCTGAATATCAGGTGCTCTGCATAGGCGGCATGTTGTTAGGTCATTATTTTGCAGGAACTCGGCACATGTGGCATGGATTCCTGAATATCAGGTGCTCTGCATACACAGCATGTTCTTAGGTCATTATTTTGCAGAAACTCGGCACATGTTGCGAGGATTCCTGAATATCAGGTGCTCTGCATAGGCGGCATGTTGTAGGGTCATTATTTTGCAGGATTTCAGCACATGTAGCACGGATTCCTGAATATCAGGTGCTCTGCATAGGCTGCATGTTGTTGGGTCAATATTTTGTAGGAACTCGGCACATGTGGCACGGATTCCTGAATATCAGGTGCTCTGCATAGGCGGCATGTTGTTAGGTCATTATTTTGCAGGAACTCAGAACATGTTGCGCAGATTCCTGAATATCAGGTGCTCTGCATAGGCGGCATGTTGTTGGGTCATTATTTTGCAGTAACTCGGCACATGTTGCACGGATTCCTGAATATGAGGTGCTCTGCATAGGCGGCATGTTGTTCGGTCATTATTTTGTAGGAACTCGGCACATGTGGCACGGATTCCTGAATATCAGGTGCTCTGCATAGGTGGCATGTTGTTAGGTCATTATTTTGCAGGAACTCAGAACATGTTGCGCAGATTCCTGAATATCAGGTGCTCTGCATAGGCGGCATGTTGTTAGGTCATTATTTTGCAGGAACTCGGCACATGTTGCGCGGATTCCTAAATATCAGGTGCTCTGCATACGCGGCATGCTGTTGGGTCATTATTTTGCAGGAACTCAGCACGTGTTGCGCGGATTCCTGAATATCAGGTGCTCTGCATATGCGGCATGTTGTTAGCTCATTGTTTTTCAGGAACTCGGCACATGTTGCACGGATTCCTGAATATCAGGTGCTCTGCATAGGCGGCATGTTGTTAGGTCATTATTTTGCAGGAACTCGGCACATGTTGCGCGGATTCCTGAATATCAGGTGCTCTGCATACGCGGCATGTTGTTACGTCATTATTTTGCAGAAACTCGGCACGTTGCGCTGATTCCTGAATATCAGGTGCTCTGCATACACAACATTTTGTTAGCTCATTATTTTGCAGGAACTCGGCACATGTTGCACATATTCCTGAATATCAGTTGCTCTGCATAGGCGGCATGTTGTTAGGTCATTATTTTGCAGGAACTCGGCACATGTTGCGCAGATTCCTGAATATCAGGTGCTCTGTATACGCGACAGGTTGTTAGCTCATCATTATTTTGCAGGAACTCAGCACATGTTGCACATATTCCTGAATATCAGGTGCTCTGCATAGGCGGCATGTTGTTAGGTCATTATTTTGCAGGAACTCGGCACATGTTGCGCGGATTCCTGAATATCAGGTACTCTGCATAGGCTGCGTGTTGTTAGCTCATTATTTTGCAGGAACTCCGCACATGTTGCGCGGATTCTTGAGTATCAGGTGCTCTGCATAGGCGGCATGTTGTTAGCTCATTATTTTGCAGGAACCTGGCACATGTTGCACGGATTCCTGAATATCAGGTGCTCTGCATAGGCGGCATGTTGTTAGGTCATTATTTTGCAGGAACCTGGCACATGTTGCACGGATTCCTGAATATCAGGTGCTCTGCATAGGCGGCATGTTGTTAGGTCATTATTTTGCAGGAACTCGGCACATGTTGCACGGATTCCTGAATATCAGGTGCTCTGCATACGCGGCATGTTGTTACGTCATTATTTTGCAGAAACTCAGCACATGTTGCGCGGATTCCTGAATATCAGGTGCTCTGCATACACAACATTTTGTTAGCTCATTATTTTGCAGGAACTCAGCACATGTTGCGTAGATTGCTGAATATCAGGTGTTCTGCATAGGCTGCATGTTGTTGGGTCATTATTTTGCAGAAATTCGGCACATGTGGCACGGATTCCTGAATATTATGTGCTCTGCATAGGCGGCATGTTGTTAGGTCATTATTTTGCAGGAACTCACCACATGTTGCGCGGATTCCTGAATATCAGGTGCTCTGCATAGGCGGCATGTTGTTGGCTCATTATTTTGCAGGAACTCGGCACATGTGGCACGGATTCCTGAATATCAGGTGCTCTGCATAGGCGGCATGTTGTTAGGTCATTATTTTGCAGGAACTCGGCACATGTTGTGCAGATTCCTTAATATCAGGTGCTCTGCATACGCGGCATGTTGTTAGGTCATTATTTTGCAGGAACTCGGCACACGTTGCGTGGATTCCTGAATATCAGGTGCTCTGTATACACGACAGGTTGTTAGCTCATCATTATTTTGTAGGGCCTCGGCACAAGTTGCACATATTCCTGAATATCAGGTGCTCTGCATAGGCGGCATGTTGTTAGGTCATTATTTTGCAGGAACTCGGCACATGTTGCACGGATTCCTGAATAACAGGTGCTCTGCATAGGCTGCATGATGTTATCTCATTATTTTGCAGGAACTCCGGACATGTTGCGCGGATTCTTGAATATCAGGTGCTCTGCATAGGCCGCATGTTATTAGCGCATTATTTTGCAGGAACCTGGCACATGTGGCACGGATTCCTGAATATCTGGTGCTCTGCATAGGCGGCATGTTGTTAGGTCATTATTTTGCAGGAACTCGGCACATGTTGCGCGGATTCCTAAATATCAGGTGCTCTGCATACGCGGCATGTTGTTAGGTCATTATTTTGCAGGAACTCGGCACGTGTTGCGCGGATTCCTGAATATCAGGTGCTCTGGATACGTGGCATGTTGTTAGGTCATTATTTTTCAGGAACACGGCACATGTTGCACGGATTCCTGAATATCAGGTGCTCTGCATAGGCGGCATGTTGTTAGGTCATTATTTTGCAGGAACTCGGCACATGTTGCGCGGATTCCTGAATATCAGGTGCTCTGCATACGCGGCATGTTGTTACGTCATTATTTTGCAGAAATTCGGCACGTTGCTCGGATTCCTGAATATCAGGTGCTCTGAATACACAACATTTTGTTAGGTCATTATTTTGCAGGAACTCGGCATGTGTTGCGCGGATTCCTGAATATCAGGTGCTCTGCATAGGCGGCATGTTGTTAGGTCATTATTTTGCAGGAATTCGGCATGTGTTGTGCGGATTCCTGAATATCAGGTGCTCTGCATACGCGACATGTTGTTAGCTCATTGTTTTTGAGGAAGTCGGCACATGTTGCACGGATTCCTGAATATCAGGTGCTCTGCATAGGCGGCATGCTGTTGAGTCATTATTTTGTAGGAACTCGGCACATGTGGCACGGATTCCTGAATATCAGGTGCTCTGCATAGGCGGCATGTTGTTAGCTCATTATTTTGCAGGAACCTGGCACATGTTGCACGGATTCCTGAATATCAGGTGCTCTGCATAGGCGGCATGTTGTTAGGTCATTATTTTGCAGGAACTCGGCACATGTTGCACGGATTCCTGAATATCAGGTGCTCTGCATACGCGGCATGTTGTTACGTCATTATTTTGCAGAAACTCAGCACATGTTGCGCGGATTCCTTAATATCAGGTGCTCTGCATACACAACATTTTGTTAGCTCATTATTTTGCAGGAACTCAGCACATGTTGCGTAGATTGCTGAATATCAGGTGTTCTGCATAGGCTGCATGTTGTTGGGTCATTATTTTGCAGAAATTCGGCACATGTGGCACGGATTCCTGAATATCATGTGCTCTGCATAGGCGGCATGTTGTTAGGTCATTATTTTGCAGGAACTCACCACATGTTGCGCGGATTCCTGAATATCAGGTGCTCTGCATAGGCGGCATGTTGTTGGCTCATTATTTTGCAGGAACTCGGCACATGTGGCACGGATTCCTGAATATCAGGTGCTCTGCATAGGCGGCATGTTGTTAGGTCATTATTTTGCAGGAACTCGGCACATGTTGTGCAGATTCCTTAATATCAGGTGCTCTGCATACGCGGCATGTTGTTAGGTCATTATTTTGCAGGAACTCGGCACACGTTGCGCGGATTCCTGAATATCAGGTGCTCTGTATACACGACAGGTTGTTAGCTCATCATTATTTTGTAGGGCCTCGGCACATGTTGCATATATTCCTGAATATCAGGTGCTCTGCATAGGCGGCATGTTGTTAGGTCATTATTTTGCAGGAACTCGGCACATGTTGCACGGATTCCTGAATAACAGGTGCTCTGCATAGGCTGCATGTTGTTATCTCATTATTTTGCAGGAACTCCGGACATGTTGCGCGGATTCTTGAATATCAGGTGCTCTGCATAGGCCGCATGTTATTAGCGCATTATTTTGCAGGAACCTGGCACATGTGGCACGGATTCCTGAATATCTGGTGCTCTGCATAGGCGGCATGTTGTTAGGTCATTATTTTGCAGGAACTCGGCACATGTTGCGCGGATTCCTAAATATCAGGTGCTCTGCATACGCGGCATGTTGTTAGGTCATTATTTTGCAGGAACTCGGCACGTGTTGCGCGGATTCCTGAATATCAGGTGCTCTGGATACGTGACATGTTGTTAGCTCATTGTTTTTGAGGAACTCGGCACATGTTGCACGTATTCCTGAATATCAGGTGCTCTGCATAGGCGGCATGTTGTTAGGTCATTATTTTGCAGGAACTTGGCACATGTTGCGCGGATTCCTGAATATCAGGTGCTCTGCATACGTGGCATGTTGTTAGGTCATTATTTTTCAGGAACACGGCACATGTTGCACGGATTCCTGAATATCAGGTGCTCTGCATAGGCGGCATGTTGTTAGGTCATTATTTTGCAGGAACTCGGCACATGTTGCGCGGGTTCCTGAATATCAGGTGCTCTGCATACGCGGCATGTTGTTACGTCATTATTTTGCAGAAATTCGGCACGTTGCTCGGATTCCTGAATATCAGGTGCTCTGAATACACAACATTTTGTTAGGTCATTATTTTGCAGGAACTCAGCATGTGTTGCGCGGATTCCTGAATATCAGGTGCTCTGCATAGGCGGCATGTTGTTAGGTCATTATTTTGCAGGAACTCGGCATGTGTTGCGCGGATTCCTGAATATCAGGTGCTCTGCATACGCGACATGTTGTTAGCTCATTGTTTTTGAGGAAGTCGGCACATGTTGCACGGATTCCTGAATATCAGGTGCTCTGCATAGGCGGCATGCTGTTGGGTCATTATTTTGTAGGAACTCGGCACATGTGGCACGGATTCCTGAATATCAGGTGCTCTGCATAGGCGGCATGTTGTTAGGTCATTATTTTGCAGGAACTCAGAACATGTTGCGCAGATTCCTGAATAACAGGTGCTCTGCATAGGCGGCATGTTGTTGGGTCATTATTTTGCAGGAACTCGGCACATGTGGCACGGATTCCTGAATATCAGGTGCTCTGCGTAGGCGGCATGTTGTTAGGTCATTATTTTGCAGGAACTCGGCACATGTTGCGCGGATTCCTGAATATCAGGTGCTCTGCATACACGGCATGTTGTTAGCTCATTATTTTGCAGGAATTCGGCACATGTGGCACGTATTCCTGAATATCAGGTGCTCTGCATAGGCGGCATGTTGTTAGGTCATTATTTTGCAGGAACTCGGCACATGTGGCGTGGATTCCTGAATATCAGGTGCTCTGCATAGGCGGCATGTTGTTAGCTCATTATTTTGCAAGAACTCTGCACATGTTGCGCGGATTCTTGAATATCAGGTGCTCTGCATAGGCGGCATGTTGTTAGCTTATTATTTTGCAAGAACCCGGCACATGTGGCACGGATTCCTGAATATCAGGTGCTCTGCATAGGCGGCATGTTGTTAGGTCATTATTTTGCAGGAACTCAGAACATGTTGCGCAGATTCCTGAATAACAGGTGCTCTGCATAGGCGGCATGTTGTTGGGTCATTATTTTGCAGGAACTCGGCACATGTGGCACGGATTCCTGAATATCAGGTGCTCTGCGTAGGCGGCATGTTGTTAGCTCATTATTTTGCAGGAATTCGGCACATGTGGCACGTATTCCTGAATATCAGGTGCTCTGCATAGGCGGCATGTTGTTAGGTCATTATTTTGCAGGAACTCGGCACATGTGGCGTGGATTCCTGAATATCAGGTGCTCTGCATAGGCGGCATGTTGTTAGCTCATTATTTTGCAAGAACTCTGCACATGTTGCGCGGATTCTTGAATATCAGGTGCTCTGCACAGGCGGCATGTTGTTAGCTTATTATTTTGCAAGAACCCGGCACATGTGGCACGGATTCCTGAATATCAGGTGCTCTGCATAGGCGGCATGTTGTTAGGTCATTATTTTGCAGGAACTTGGCACATGTTGCGCGGATTCCTAAATATCAGGTGCTCTGCATACGCGGCATGTTGTTAGGTCATTATTTTGCAGGAACTCGGCACGTGTTGCGCGGATTCCTGAATATTAGGTGCTCTGCATATGCGACATGTTGTTAGCTCATTGTTTTTCAGGAACTCGGCACATGTTGCACGGATTCCTGAATATCAGGTGCTCTGCATAGGCGGCATGTTGTTAGGTCATTATTTTGCAGGAACTCGGCACGTGTTGCGCGGATTCCTGAATATTAGGTGCTCTGCATACGCGACATGTTGTTAGCTTATTGTTTTTGAGGAAGTCGGCACATGTTGCACGGATTCCTGAACATCAGGTGCTCTGCATAGGCGGCATGCTGTTGGGTCATTATTTTGTAGGAACTCGGCACATGTGGCACGGATTCCTGAATATCAGGTGCTCTGCATAGGCGGCATGTTGTTAGCTCATTATTTTGCAGGAACCTGGCACATGTTGCACGGATTCCTGAATATCAGGTGCTCTGCATAGGCGGCATGTTGTTAGGTCATTATTTTGCAGGAACTCGGCACATGTTGCACAGATTCCTGAATATCAGGTGCTCTGCATACGCGGCATGTTGTTACGTCATTATTTTGCAGAAACTCAGCACATGTTGCGCGGATTCCTGAATATCAGGTGCTCTGCATACACAACATTTTGTTAGCTCATTATTTTGCAGGAACTCAGCACATGTTGCGTAGATTGCTGAATATCAGGTGTTCTGCATAGGCTGCATGTTGTTGGGTCATTATTTTGCAGAAATTCGGCACATGTGGCACGGATTCCTGAATATCATGTGCTCTGCATAGGCGGCATGTTGTTAGGTCATTATTTTGCAGGAACTCACCACATGTTGCGCGGATTCCTGAATATCAGGTGCTCTGCATAGGCGGCATATTGTTGGCTCATTATTTTGCAGGAACTCGGCACATGTGGCACGGATTCCTGAATATCAGGTGCTCTGCATAGGCGGCATGTTGTTAGGTCATTATTTTGCAGGAACTCGGCACATGTTGTGCAGATTCCTTAATATCAGGTGCTCTGCATACGCGGCATGTTGTTAGGTCATTATTTTGCAGGAACTCGGCACACGTTGCGCGGATTCCTGAATATCAGGTGCTCTGTATACACGACAGGTTGTTAGCTCATCATTATTTTGTCGGGCCTCGGCACATGTTGCACATATTCCTGAATATCAGGTGCTCTGCATAGGCGGCATGTTGTTAGGTCATTATTTTGCAGGAACACGGCACATGTTGCACGGATTCCTGAATAACAGGTGCTCTGCATAGGCTGCATGTTGTTAGCTCATTATTTTGCAGGAACCCGGCACATGTTGCGCGGATTCCTGAATATCAGGTGCTCTGCATAGGCGGCATGTTGTTAGGTCATTATTTTGCAGGAACTCGGCACATGTTGTGCAGATTCCTAAATATCAGGTGCTCCACATACGTGGCATTTTGTTAAGTCATTATTTTGCAGGAACTCGGCACGTGTTGCGCGGATTCCTGAATATCAGGTGCTCTGCATACGTGGCATGTTGTTAGGTCATTATTTTGCAGGAACTCGGCACGTGTTGCGCGGATTCCTGAATATCAGGTGCTCTGCATACGCGACATGTTGTTAGCTCATTATTTTTCAGGAACTCGGCACATGTTGCACGGATTCCTGAATATCAGGTGCTCTGCATAGGCGGCATGCTGTTGGGTCATTATTTTGTAGGAACTCGGCACATGTGGCACGGATTCCTGAATATCAGGTGCTCTGCATAGGCGGCATGTTGTTAGGTCATTATTTTGCAGGAACTCAGAACATGTTGCGCAGATTCCTGAATATCAGGTGCTCTGCATAGGCGGCATGTTGTTGGGTCATTATTTTGCAGGAACTCGGCACATGTGGCGCGGATTCCTGAATATCAGGTGCTCTGCGTAGGCGGCATGTTGTTAGGTCATTATTTTGCAGGAACTCGGCACATGTTGCGCGGATTCCTGAATATCAGGTGCTCTGCATACACGGCATGTTGTTAGCTCATTATTTTGCAGGAACTCGGCACATGTGGCACGTATTCCTGAATATCAGGTGCTCTGCATAGGCGGCATGTTGTTAGGTCATTATTTTGCAGGAACTTGGCACATGTGGCGTGGATTCCTGAATATCAGGTGCTCTGCATAGGCGGCATGTTGTTAGCTCATTATTTTGCAAGGACTCTGCACATGTTGCGCGGATTCTTGAATATCAGGTGCTCTGCATAGGCGGCATGTTGTTAGCTTATTATTTTGCAAGAACCCGGCACATGTGGCACAGATTCCTGAATATCAGGTGCTCTGCATAGGCGGCATGTTGTTAGGTCATTATTTTGCAGGAACTCGGCACATGTTGCACGGATTCCTAAATATCAGGTGCTCTGCATACGCGGCATGTTGTTAGGTCATTATTTTGCAGGAACTCGGCACATGTTGCGCGGATTCCTGAATATCTGGTGCTCTGCATACACGGCATGTTGTTAGCTCATTATTTTGCAGGAACTCGGCACATGTGGCACGTATTCCTGAATATCAGGTGCTCTGCATAGGCGGCATGTTGTTAGGTCATTATTTTGCTGGAACTCGGCACATGTTGCGTGGATTCCTGAATATCAGGTGCTCTGCATAGGCGGCATGTTGTTAGCTCATTATTTTGCAAGAACTCTGCACATGTTGCGCGGATTCTTGAATATCAGGTGCTCTGCATAGGCGGCATGTTGTTAGCTTATTATTTTGCAAGAACCCGGCACATGTGGCACGGATTCCTGAATATCAGGTGCTCTGCATAGGCGGCATGTTGTTAGGTCATTATTTTGCAGGAACTCGGCACATGTTGCGCAGATTCCTAAATATCAGGTGCTCTGCATACGCGGCATGTTGTTAGGTCATTATTTTGCAGGAACTCGGCACGTGTTGCGCGGATTCCTGAATATTAGGTGCTCTGCATATGCAACATGTTGTTAGCTCATTGTTTTTCAGGAACTCGGCACATGTTGTACGGATTCCTGAATATCAGGTGCTCTGCATACGCGGCATGTTGTTACGTCATTATTTTGCAGAAATTCGGCACATTGCTCTGATTCCTGAATATCAGGTGCTCTGAATACACAACATTTTGTTAGGTCATTATTTTGCAGGAACTCGGCACGTATTGCGCGGATTCCTGAATATCAGGTGCTCTGCATACGCGACATGTTGTTAGCTCATTGTTTTTGAGAAAGTCGGCACATGTTGCACGGATTCCTGAATATCAGGTGCTCTGCATAGGCGGCATGTTGTTAGGTCATTATTTTGCAGGAACTCGGCACATGTTGCGCGGATTCCTGAATATCAGGTGCTCTGCATAGGCGGCATTTTGTTAGGTCATTATTTTGCAGGATTTCAGCACATGTAGCACGGATTACTGAATATCAGGTGCTCTGCATAGGCTGCATGTTGTTAGCTCATTATTTTGCAGGAACCCGGCACATGTTGCGCGGATTCCTGAATATCAGGTGCTCTGCATAGGCGGCATGTTGTTAGGTCATTATTTTGCAGGAACTCGGCACATGTTGTGCAGATTCCTAAATATCAGGTGCTCTGCATACGTGGCATGTTGTTAGGTCATTATTTTGCAGGAACTCGGCACGTGTTGCGCGGATTCCTGAATATCAGGTGCTCTGCATACGCGACATGTTGTTAGCTCATTATTTTTCAGGAACTCGGCACATGTTGCACGGATTCCTGAATATGAGGTGCTCTGCATATGCGGCATGCTGTTGGGTCATTATTTTGTAGGAAATCGGCACATGTGGCACGGATTCCTGAATATCAGGTGCTCTGCATAGGCGGCATGTTGTTAGGTCATTATTTTGCAGGAACTCAGAACATGTTGCGCAGATTCCTGAATATCAGGTGCTCTGCATAGGCGGCATGTTGTTGGGTCATTATTTTGCAGGAACTCGGCACATGTGGCACGGATTCCTGAATATCAGGTGCTCTGCGTAGGCGGCATGTTGTTAGGTCATTATTTTGCAGGAACTCGGCACATGTTGCGCGGATTCCTGAATATCAGGTGCTCTGCATACACGGCATGTTGTTAGCTCATTATTTTGCAGGAACTCGGCACATGTGGCACGTATTCCTGAATATCAGGTGCTCTGCATAGGCGGCATGTTGTTAGGTCATTATTTTGCAGGAACTCGGCACATGTGGCGTGGATTCCTGAATATCAGGTGCTCTGCATAGGCGGCATGTTGTTAGCTCATTATTTTGCAAGAACTCTGCACATGTTGCACGGATTCCTGAATATCAGGTGCTCTGCATAGGCGGCATGTTGTTAGCTCATTATTTTGCAAGAACTCTGCACATGTTGCGCGGATTCCTAAATATCAGGTGCTCTGCATACGCGGCATGTTGTTAGGTCATTATTTTGCAGGAACTCGGCACGTGTTGCTCGGATTCCTGAATATTAGGTGCTCTGCATATGCAACATGTTGTTAGCTCATTGTTTTTCAGGAACTCGGCACATGTTGCACGGATTCCTGAATATCAGGTGCTCTGCATAGGCGGCATGTTGTTAGGTCATTATTTTGCAGGAACTCGGCACGTGTTGCGCGGATTCCTGAATATTAGGTGCTCTGCATATGCGACATGTTGTTAGCTCATTGTTTTTCAGGAACTCGGCACATGTTGCACGGATTCCTGAATATCAGGTGCTCTGCATAGGCGGCATGTTGTTAGGTCATTATTTTGCAGGAACTCGGCACGTGTTGCGCGGATTCCTGAATATCAGGTGCTCTGCATACGTGGCATGTTGTTAGGTCATTATTTTGCAGGAACTCGGCACGTGTTGCGCGGATTCCTGAATATCAGGTGCTCTGCATACGCGACATGTTGTTAGCTCATTATTTTTCAGGAACTCGGCACATGTTGCACGGATTCCTGAATATGAGGTGCTCTGCATAGGCGGCATGTTGTTGGGTCATTATTTTGCAGGAACTCGGCACATGTGGCACGGATTCCTGAATATCAGGTGCTCTGCATAGGCGGCATGTTGTTAGGTCATTATTTTGCAGGAACTCGGCAAATGTTGCGCGGATTCCTGAATATCAGGTGCTCTGCATACACGGCATGTTGTTAGCTCATTATTTTGCAGGAACTCTGCACATGTGGCACGTATTCCTGAATATCAGGTGCTCTGCATAGGCGGCATGTTGTTAGGTCATTATTTTGCAGGAACTCGGCACATGTGGTGTGGATTCCTGAATATCAGGTGCTCTGCATAGGCGGCATGTTGTTAGCTCATTATTTTGCAAGAACTCTGCACATGTTGCGCGGATTCTTGAATATCAGGTGCTCTGCATAGGTGGCATGTTGTTAGCTTATTATTTTGCAAGAACCCGGCACATGTGGCACGGATTCCTGAATATCAGGTGCTCTGCATAGGCGGCATGTTGTTAGGTCATTATTTTGCAGGAACTCGGCACATGTTGCGCGGATTCCTAAATATCAGGTGCTCTGCATACGCGGCATGTCGTTAGGTCATTATTTTGCAGGAACTCGGCACGTGTTGCGCGGATTCCTGAATATTAGGTGCTCTGCATATGCGACATGTTGTTAGCTCATTGTTTTTCAGGAACTCGGCACATGTTGCTGAATATCAGGTGCTCTGCATAGGCGGCATGTTGTTAGGTCATTATTTTGCAGGAACTCGGCACATGTTGCGCGGATTCCTGAATATCAGGTGCTCTGCATACGCGGCATGTTGTACGTCATTATTTTGCAGAAACTCGGCACATTGCGCGGATTCCGGAATATCAGGTGCTCTGCATACACAACATTTTGTTAGCTCATTATTTTGCAGGAACTCGGCACATGTTGCACGGATTCCTGAATATCAGGTGCTCTGCATAGGCGGCATGTTGTTAGGTCATTATTTTGCAGGAACTCGGCACATGTGGCACGGATTCCTGAATATCAGGTGCTCTGCATACACAGCATGTTCTTAGGTCATTATTTTGCAGAAACTCGGCACATGTTGCGAGGATTCCTGAATATCAGGTGCTCTGCATAGGCGGCATGTTGTAGGGTCATTATTTTGCAGGATTTCAGCACATGTAGCACGGATTCCTGAATATCAGGTGCTCTGCATAGGCTGCATGTTGTTGGGTCAATATTTTGTAGGAACTCGGCACATGTGGCACGGATTCCTGAATATCAGGTGCTCTGCATAGGCGGCATGTTGTTAGGTCATTATTTTGCAGGAACTCAGAACATGTTGCGCAGATTCCTGAATATCAGGTGCTCTGCATAGGCGGCATGTTGTTGGGTCATTATTTTGCAGTAACTCGGCACATGTTGCACGGATTCCTGAATATGAGGTGCTCTGCATAGGCGGCATGTTGTTGGGTCATTATTTTGTAGGAACTCGGCACATGTGGCACGGATTCCTGAATATCAGGTGCTCTGCATAGGTGGCATGTTGTTAGGTCATTATTTTGCAGGAACTCAGAACATGTTGCGCAGATTCCTGAATATCAGGTGCTCTGCATAGGCGGCATGTTGTTAGGTCATTATTTTGCAGGAACTCGGCACATGTTGCGCGGATTCCTAAATATCAGGTGCTCTGCATACGCGGCATGCTGTTGGGTCATTATTTTGCAGGAACTCAGCACGTGTTGCGCGGATTCCTGAATATCAGGTGCTCTGCATATGCGGCATGTTGTTAGCTCATTGTTTTTCAGGAACTCGGCACATGTTGCACGGATTCCTGAATATCAGGTGCTCTGCATAGGCGGCATGTTGTTAGGTCATTATTTTGCAGGAACTCGGCACATGTTGCGCGGATTCCTGAATATCAGGTGCTCTGCATACGCGGCATGTTGTTACGTCATTATTTTGCAGAAACTCGGCACGTTGCGCTGATTCCTGAATATCAGGTGCTCTGCATACACAACATTTTGTTAGCTCATTATTTTGCAGGAACTCGGCACATGTTGCACATATTCCTGAATATCAGTTGCTCTGCATAGGCGGCATGTTGTTAGGTCATTATTTTGCAGGAACTCGGCACATGTTGCGCAGATTCCTGAATATCAGGTGCTCTGTATACGCGACAGGTTGTTAGCTCATCATTATTTTGCAGGAACTCAGCACATGTTGCACATATTCCTGAATATCAGGTGCTCTGCATAGGCGGCATGTTGTTAGGTCATTATTTTGCAGGAACTCGGCACATGTTGCGCGGATTCCTGAATATCAGGTACTCTGCATAGGCTGCGTGTTGTTAGCTCATTATTTTGCAGGAACTCCGCACATGTTGCGCGGATTCTTGAGTATCAGGTGCTCTGCATAGGCGGCATGTTGTTAGCTCATTATTTTGCAGGAACCTGGCACATGTTGCACGGATTCCTGAATATCAGGTGCTCTGCATAGGCGGCATGTTGTTAGGTCATTATTTTGCAGGAACTCGGCACATGTTGCACGGATTCCTGAATATCAGGTGCTCTGCATACGCGGCATGTTGTTACGTCATTATTTTGCAGAAACTCAGCACATGTTGCGCGGATTCCTGAATATCAGGTGCTCTGCATACACAACATTTTGTTAGCTCATTATTTTGCAGGAACTCAGCACATGTTGCGTAGATTGCTGAATATCAGGTGTTCTGCATAGGCTGCATGTTGTTGGGTCATTATTTTGCAGAAATTCGGCACATGTGGCACGGATTCCTGAATATTATGTGCTCTGCATAGGCGGCATGTTGTTAGGTCATTATTTTGCAGGAACTCACCACATGTTGCGCGGATTCCTGAATATCAGGTGCTCTGCATAGGCGGCATGTTGTTGGCTCATTATTTTGCAGGAACTCGGCACATGTGGCACGGATTCCTGAATATCAGGTGCTCTGCATAGGCGGCATGTTGTTAGGTCATTATTTTGCAGGAACTCGGCACATGTTGTGCAGATTCCTTAATATCAGGTGCTCTGCATACGCGGCATGTTGTTAGGTCATTATTTTGCAGGAACTCGGCACACGTTGCGTGGATTCCTGAATATCAGGTGCTCTGTATACACGACAGGTTGTTAGCTCATCATTATTTTGTAGGGCCTCGGCACAAGTTGCACATATTCCTGAATATCAGGTGCTCTGCATAGGCGGCATGTTGTTAGGTCATTATTTTGCAGGAACTCGGCACATGTTGCACGGATTCCTGAATAACAGGTGCTCTGCATAGGCTGCATGATGTTATCTCATTATTTTGCAGGAACTCCGGACATGTTGCGCGGATTCTTGAATATCAGGTGCTCTGCATAGGCCGCATGTTATTAGCGCATTATTTTGCAGGAACCTGGCACATGTGGCACGGATTCCTGAATATCTGGTGCTCTGCATAGGCGGCATGTTGTTAGGTCATTATTTTGCAGGAACTCGGCACATGTTGCGCGGATTCCTGAATATCAGGTACTCTGCATAGGCTGCGTGTTGTTAGCTCATTATTTTGCAGGAACTCCGCACATGTTGCGCGGATTCTTGAGTATCAGGTGCTCTGCATAGGCGGCATGTTGTTAGCTCATTATTTTGCAGGAACCTGGCACATGTTGCACGGATTCCTGAATATCAGGTGCTCTGCATAGGCGGCATGTTGTTAGGTCATTATTTTGCAGGAACTCGGCACATGTTGCACGGATTCCTGAATATCAGGTGCTCTGCATACGCGGCATGTTGTTACGTCATTATTTTGCAGAAACTCAGCACATGTTGCGCGGATTCCTGAATATCAGGTGCTCTGCATACACAACATTTTGTTAGCTCATTATTTTGCAGGAACTCAGCACATGTTGCGTAGATTGCTGAATATCAGGTGTTCTGCATAGGCTGCATGTTGTTGGGTCATTATTTTGCAGAAATTCGGCACATGTGGCACGGATTCCTGAATATTATGTGCTCTGCATAGGCGGCATGTTGTTAGGTCATTATTTTGCAGGAACTCACCACATGTTGCGCGGATTCCTGAATATCAGGTGCTCTGCATAGGCGGCATGTTGTTGGCTCATTATTTTGCAGGAACTCGGCACATGTGGCACGGATTCCTGAATATCAGGTGCTCTGCATAGGCGGCATGTTGTTAGGTCATTATTTTGCAGGAACTCGGCACATGTTGTGCAGATTCCTTAATATCAGGTGCTCTGCATACGCGGCATGTTGTTAGGTCATTATTTTGCAGGAACTCGGCACACGTTGCGTGGATTCCTGAATATCAGGTGCTCTGTATACACGACAGGTTGTTAGCTCATCATTATTTTGTAGGGCCTCGGCACAAGTTGCACATATTCCTGAATATCAGGTGCTCTGCATAGGCGGCATGTTGTTAGGTCATTATTTTGCAGGAACTCGGCACATGTTGCACGGATTCCTGAATAACAGGTGCTCTGCATAGGCTGCATGATGTTATCTCATTATTTTGCAGGAACTCCGGACATGTTGCGCGGATTCTTGAATATCAGGTGCTCTGCATAGGCCGCATGTTATTAGCGCATTATTTTGCAGGAACCTGGCACATGTGGCACGGATTCCTGAATATCTGGTGCTCTGCATAGGCGGCATGTTGTTAGGTCATTATTTTGCAGGAACTCGGCACATGTTGCGCGGATTCCTAAATATCAGGTGCTCTGCATACGCGGCATGTTGTTAGGTCATTATTTTGCAGGAACTCGGCACGTGTTGCGCGGATTCCTGAATATCAGGTGCTCTGGATACGTGGCATGTTGTTAGGTCATTATTTTTCAGGAACACGGCACATGTTGCACGGATTCCTGAATATCAGGTGCTCTGCATAGGCGGCATGTTGTTAGGTCATTATTTTGCAGGAACTCGGCACATGTTGCGCGGATTCCTGAATATCAGGTGCTCTGCATACGCGGCATGTTGTTACGTCATTATTTTGCAGAAATTCGGCACGTTGCTCGGATTCCTGAATATCAGGTGCTCTGAATACACAACATTTTGTTAGGTCATTATTTTGCAGGAACTCGGCATGTGTTGCGCGGATTCCTGAATATCAGGTGCTCTGCATAGGCGGCATGTTGTTAGGTCATTATTTTGCAGGAATTCGGCATGTGTTGCGCGGATTCCTGAATATCAGGTGCTCTGCATACGCGACATGTTGTCAGCTCATTGTTTTTGAGGAAGTCGGCACATGTTGCACGGATTCCTGAATATCAGGTGCTCTGCATAGGCGGCATGCTGTTGGGTCATTATTTTGTAGGAACTCGGCACATGTGGCACGGATTCCTGAATATCAGGTGCTCTGCATAGGCGGCATGTTGTTAGCTCATTATTTTGCAGGAACCTGGCACATGTTGCACGGATTCCTGAATATCAGCTGCTCTGCATAGGCGGCATGTTGTTAGGTCATTATTTTGCAGGAACTCGGCACATGTTGCACGGATTCCTGAATATCAGGTGCTCTGCATACGCGGCATGTTGTTACGTCATTATTTTGCAGAAACTCAGCACATGTTGCGCGGATTCCTTAATATCAGGTGCTCTGCATACACAACATTTTGTTAGCTCATTATTTTGCAGGAACTCAGCACATGTTGCGTAGATTGCTGAATATCAGGTGTTCTGCATAGGCTGCATGTTGTTGGGTCATTATTTTGCAGAAATTCGGCACATGTGGCACGGATTCCTGAATATCATGTGCTCTGCATAGGCGGCATGTTGTTAGGTCATTATTTTGCAGGAACTCACCACATGTTGCGCGGATTCCTGAATATCAGGTGCTCTGCATAGGCGGCATGTTGTTGGCTCATTATTTTGCAGGAACTCGGCACATGTGGCACGGATTCCTGAATATCAGGTGCTCTGCATAGGCGGCATGTTGTTAGGTCATTATTTTGCAGGAACTCGGCACATGTTGTGCAGATTCCTTAATATCAGGTGCTCTGCATACGCAGCATGTTGTTAGGTCATTATTTTGCAGGAACTCGGCACACGTTGCGCGGATTCCTGAATATCAGGTGCTCTGTATACACGACAGGTTGTTAGCTCATCATTATTTTGTAGGGCCTCGGCACATGTTGCACATATTCCTGAATATCAGGTGCTCTGCATAGGCGGCATGTTGTTAGGTCATTATTTTGCAGGAACTCGGCACATGTTGCACGGATTCCTGAATAACAGGTGCTCTGCATAGGCTGCATGTTGTTATCTCATTATTTTGCAGGAACTCCGGACATGTTGCGCGGATTCTTGAATATCAGGTGCTCTGCATAGGCCGCATGTTATTAGCGCATTATTTTGCAGGAACCTGGCACATGTGGCACGGATTCCTGAATATCTGGTGCTCTGCATAGGCGGCATGTTGTTAGGTCATTATTTTGCAGGAACTCGGCACATGTTGCGCGGATTCCTAAATATCAGGTGCTCTGCATACGCGGCATGTTGTTAGGTCATTATTTTGCAGGAACTCGGCACGTGTTGCGCGGATTCCTGAATATCAGGTGCTCTGGATACGTGACATGTTGTTAGCTCATTGTTTTTGAGGAACTCGGCACATGTTGCACGTATTCCTGAATATCAGGTGCTCTGCATAGGCGGCATGTTGTTAGGTCATTATTTTGCAGGAACTTGGCACATGTTGCGCGGATTCCTGAATATCAGGTGCTCTGCATACGTGGCATGTTGTTAGGTCATTATTTTTCAGGAACACGGCACATGTTGCACGGATTCCTGAATATCAGGTGCTCTGCATAGGCGGCATGTTGTTAGGTCATTATTTTGCAGGAACTCGGCACATGTTGCGCGGGTTCCTGAATATCAGGTGCTCTGCATACGCGGCATGTTGTTACGTCATTATTTTGCAGAAATTCGGCACGTTGCTCGGATTCCTGAATATCAGGTGCTCTGAATACACAACATTTTGTTAGGTCATTATTTTGCAGGAACTCAGCATGTGTTGCGCGGATTCCTGAATATCAGGTGCTCTGCATAGGCGGCATGTTGTTAGGTCATTATTTTGCAGGAACTCGGCATGTGTTGCGCGGATTCCTGAATATCAGGTGCTCTGCATACGCGACATGTTGTTAGCTCATTGTTTTTGAGGAAGTCGGCACATGTTGCACGGATTCCTGAATATCAGGTGCTCTGCATAGGCGGCATGCTGTTGGGTCATTATTTTGTAGGAACTCGGCACATGTGGCACGGATTCCTGAATATCAGGTGCTCTGCATAGGCGGCATGTTGTTAGGTCATTATTTTGCAGGAACTCAGAACATGTTGCGCAGATTCCTGAATAACAGGTGCTCTGCATAGGCGGCATGTTGTTGCGTCATTATTTTGCAGGAACTCGGCACATGTGGCACGGATTCCTGAATATCAGGTGCTCTGCGTAGGCGGCATGTTGTTAGGTCATTATTTTGCAGGAACTCGGCACATGTTGCGCGGATTCCTGAATATCAGGTGCTCTGCATACACGGCATGTTGTTAGCTCATTATTTTGCAGGAATTCGGCACATGTGGCACGTATTCCTGAATATCAGGTGCTCTGCATAGGCGGCATGTTGTTAGGTCATTATTTTGCAGGAACTCGGCACATGTGGCGTGGATTCCTGAATATCAGGTGCTCTGCATAGGCGGCATGTTGTTAGCTCATTATTTTGCAAGAACTCTGCACATGTTGCGCGGATTCTTGAATATCAGGTGCTCTGCATAGGCGGCATGTTGTTAGCTTATTATTTTGCAAGAACCCGGCACATGTGGCACGGATTCCTGAATATCAGGTGCTCTGCATAGGCGGCATGTTGTTAGGTCATTATTTTGCAGGAACTCAGAACATGTTGCGCAGATTCCTGAATAACAGGTGCTCTGCATAGGCGGCATGTTGTTGGGTCATTATTTTGCAGGAACTCGGCACATGTGGCACGGATTCCTGAATATCAGGTGCTCTGCGTAGGCGGCATGTTGTTAGCTCATTATTTTGCAGGAATTCGGCACATGTGGCACGTATTCCTGAATATCAGGTGCTCTGCATAGGCGGCATGTTGTTAGGTCATTATTTTGCAGGAACTCGGCACATGTGGCGTGGATTCCTGAATATCAGGTGCTCTGCATAGGCGGCATGTTGTTAGCTCATTATTTTGCAAGAACTCTGCACATGTTGCGCGGATTCTTGAATATCAGGTGCTCTGCATAGGCGGCATGTTGTTAGCTTATTATTTTGCAAGAACCCGGCACATGTGGCACGGATTCCTGAATATCAGGTGCTCTGCATAGGCGGCATGTTGTTAGGTCATTATTTTGCAGGAACTTGGCACATGTTGCGCGGATTCCTAAATATCAGGTGCTCTGCATACGCGGCATGTTGTTAGGTCATTATTTTGCAGGAACTCGGCACGTGTTGCGCGGATTTCTGAATATTAGGTGCTCTGCATATGCGACATGTTGTTAGCTCATTGTTTTTCAGGAACTCGGCACATGTTGCACGGATTCCTGAATATCAGGTGCTCTGCATAGGCGGCATGTTGTTAGGTCATTATTTTGCAGGAACTCGGCACGTGTTGCGCGGATTCCTGAATATTAGGTGCTCTGCATACGCGACATGTTGTTAGCTCATTGTTTTTGAGGAAGTCGGCACATGTTGCACGGATTCCTGAACATCAGGTGCTCTGCATAGGCGGCATGCTGTTGGGTCATTATTTTGTAGGAACTCGGCACATGTGGCACGGATTCCTGAATATCAGGTGCTCTGCATAGGTGGCATGTTGTTAGCTCATTATTTTGCAGGAACCTGGCACATGTTGCACGGATTCCTGAATATCAGGTGCTCTGCATAGGCGGCATGTTGTTAGGTCATTATTTTGCAGGAACTCGGCACATGTTGCACGGATTCCTGAATATCAGGTGCTCTGCATACGCGGCATGTTGTTACGTCATTATTTTGCAGAAACTCAGCACATGTTGCGCGGATTCCTGAATATCAGGTGCTCTGCATACACAACATTTTGTTAGCTCATTATTTTGCAGGAACTCAGCACATGTTGCGTAGATTGCTGAATATCAGGTGTTCTGCATAGGCTGCATGTTGTTGGGTCATTATTTTGCAGAAATTCGGCACATGTGGCACGGATTCCTGAATATCATGTGCTCTGCATAGGCGGCATGTTGTTAGGTCATTATTTTGCAGGAACTCACCACATGTTGCGCGGATTCCTGAATATCAGGTGCTCTGCATAGGCGGCATATTGTTGGCTCATTATTTTGCAGGAACTCGGCACATGTGGCACGGATTCCTGAATATCAGGTGCTCTGCATAGGCGGCATGTTGTTAGGTCATTATTTTGCAGGAACTCGGCACATGTTGTGCAGATTCCTTAATATCAGGTGCTCTGCATACGCGGCATGTTGTTAGGTCATTATTTTGCAGGAACTCGGCACACGTTGCGCGGATTCCTGAATATCAGGTGCTCTGTATACACGACAGGTTGTTAGCTCATCATTATTTTGTCGGGCCTCGGCACATGTTGCACATATTCCTGAATATCAGGTGCTCTGCATAGGCGGCATGTTGTTAGGTCATTATTTTGCAGGAACTCGGCACATGTTGCACGGATTCCTGAATAACAGGTGCTCTGCATAGGCTGCATGTTGTTAGCTCATTATTTTGCAGGAACCCGGCACATGTTGCGCGGATTCCTGAATATCAGGTGCTCTGCATAGGCGGCATGTTGTTAGGTCATTATTTTGCAGGAACTCGGCACATGTTGTGCAGATTCCTAAATATCAGGTGCTCCACATACGTGGCATTTTGTTAAGTCATTATTTTGCAGGAACTCGGCACGTGTTGCGCGGATTCCTGAATATCAGGTGCTCTGCATACGTGGCATGTTGTTAGGTCATTATTTTGCAGGAACTCGGCACGTGTTGCGCGGATTCCTGAATATCAGGTGCTCTGCATACGCGACATGTTGTTAGCTCATTATTTTTCAGGAACTCGGCACATGTTGCACGGATTCCTGAATATCAGGTGCTCTGCATAGGCGGCATGCTGTTGGGTCATTATTTTGTAGGAACTCGGCACATGTGGCACGGATTCCTGAATATCAGGTGCTCTGCATAGGCGGCATGTTGTTAGGTCATTATTTTGCAGGAACTCAGAACATGTTGCGCAGATTCCTGAATATCAGGTGCTCTGCATAGGCGGCATGTTGTTGGGTCATTATTTTGCAGGAACTCGGCACATGTGGCGCGGATTCCTGAATATCAGGTGCTCTGCGTAGGCGGCATGTTGTTAGGTCATTATTTTGCAGGAACTCGGCACATGTTGCGCGGATTCCTGAATATCAGGTGCTCTGCATACACGGCATGTTGTTAGCTCATTATTTTGCAGGAACTCGGCACATGTGGCACGTATTCCTGAATATCAGGTGCTCTGCATAGGCGGCATGTTGTTAGGTCATTATTTTGCAGGAACTTGGCACATGTGGCGTGGATTCCTGAATATCAGGTGCTCTGCATAGGCGGCATGTTGTTAGCTCATTATTTTGCAAGGACTCTGCACATGTTGCGCGGATTCTTGAATATCAGGTGCTCTGCATAGGCGGCATGTTGTTAGCTTATTATTTTGCAAGAACCCGGCACATGTGGCACGGATTCCTGAATATCAGGTGCTCTGCATAGGCGGCATGTTGTTAGGTCATTATTTTGCAGGAACTCGGCACATGTTGCGCGGATTCCTAAATATCAGGTGCTCTGCATACGCGGCATGTTGTTAGGTCATTATTTTGCAGGAACTCGGCACGTGTTGCTCGGATTCCTGAATATTAGGTGCTCTGCATATGCAACATGTTGTTAGCTCATTGTTTTTCAGGAACTCGGCACGTGTTGCACGGATTCCTGAATATCAGGTGCTCTGCATAGGCGGCATGTTGTTAGGTCATTATTTTGCAGGAACTCGGCACGTGTTGCGCGGATTCCTGAATATTAGGTGCTCTGCATATGCGACATGTTGTTAGCTCATTGTTTTTCAGGAACTCGGCACATGTTGCACGGATTCCTGAATATCAGGTGCTCTGCATAGGCGGCATGTTGTTAGGTCATTATTTTGCAGGAACTCGGCACGTGTTGCGCGGATTCCTGAATATCAGGTGCTCTGCATACGTGGCATGTTGTTAGGACATTATTTTGCAGGAACTCGGCACATGTTGCGCGGATTCCTGAATATCAGGTGCTCTGCATACGCGACATGTTGTTAGCTCATTATTTTTCAGGAACTCGGCACATGTTGCACGGATTCCTGAATATGAGGTGCTCTGCATAGGCGGCATGTTGTTGGGTCATTATTTTGCAGGAACTCGGCACATGTGGCACGGATTCCTGAATATCAGGTGCTCTGCATAGGCGGCATGTTGTTAGGTCATTATTTTGCAGGAACTCGGCACATGTTGCGCGGATTCCTGAATATCAGGTGCTCTGCATACACGGCATGTTGTTAGCTCATTATTTTGCAAGAACTCTGCACATGTTGCGCGGATTCTTGAATATCAGGTGCTCTGCATAGGTGGCATGTTGTTAGCTTATTATTTTGCAAGAACCCGGCACATGTGGCACGGATTCCTGAATATCAGGTGCTCTGCATAGGCGGCATGTTGTTAGGTCATTATTTTGCAGGAACTCGGCACATGTTGCGCGGATTCCTAAATATCAGGTGCTCTGCATACGCGGCATGTCGTTAGGTCATTATTTTGCAGGAACTCGGCACGTGTTGCGCGGATTCCTGAATATTAGGTGCTCTGCATATGCGACATGTTGTTAGCTCATTGTTTTTCAGGAACTCGGCACATGTTGCTGAATATCAGGTGTTCTGCATAGGCGGCATGTTGTTAGGTCATTATTTTGCAGGAACTCGGCACATGTTGCGCGGATTCCTGAATATCACGTGCTCTGCATACGCGGCATGTTGTACGTCATTATTTTGCAGAAACTCGGCACATTGCGCGGATTCCGGAATATCAGGTGCTCTGCATACACAACATTTTGTTAGCTCATTATTTTGCAGGAACTCATCACATGTTGCACGGATTCCTGAATATCAGGTGCTCTGCATAGGCGGCATGTTGTTAGGTCATTATTTTGCAGGAACTCGGCACATGTGGCACGGATTCCTGAATATCAGGTGCTCTGCATACACAGCATGTTCTTAGGTCATTATTTTGCAGAAACTCGGCACATGTTGCGAGGATTCCTGAATATCAGGTGCTCTGCATAGGCGGCATGTTGTAGGGTCATTATTTTGCAGGATTTCAGCACATGTAGCACGGATTCCTGAATATCAGGTGCTCTGCATAGGCTGCATGTTGTTGGGTCAATATTTTGTAGGAACTCGGCACATGTGGCACGGATTCCTGAATATCAGGTGCTCTGCATAGGCGGCATGTTGTTAGGTCATTATTTTGCAGGAACTCAGAACATGTTGCGCAGATTCCTGAATATCAGGTGCTCTGCATAGGCGGCATGTTGTTGGGTCATTATTTTGCAGGAACTCGGCACATGTTGCACGGATTCCTGAATATGAGGTGCTCTGCATAGGCGGCATGTTGTTGGGTCATTATTTTGTAGGAACTCGGCACATGTGGCACGGATTCCTGAATATCAGGTGCTCTGCATAGGCGGCATGTTGTTAGGTCATTATTTTGCAGGAACTCAGAACATGTTGCGCAGATTCCTGAATATCAGGTGCTCTGCATAGGCGGCATGTTGTTAGGTCATTATTTTGCAGGAACTCGGCACATGTTGCGCGGATTCCTAAATATCAGGTGCTCTGCATACGCGGCATGTTGTTGGGTCATTATTTTGCAGGAACTCAGCACGTGTTGCGCGGATTCCTGAATATCAGGTGCTCTGCATATGCGGCATGTTGTTAGCTCATTGTTTTTCAGGAACTCGGTACATGTTGCACGGATTCCTGAATATCAGGTGCTCTGCATAGGCGGCATGTTGTTAGGTCATTATTTTGCATGAACTCGGCACATGTTGCGCGGATTCCTGAATATCAGGTGCTCTGCATACGCGGCATGTTGTTACGTCATTATTTTGCAGAAACTCGGCACGTTGCGCTGATTCCTGAATATCAGGTGCTCTGCATACACAACATTTTGTTAGCTCATTATTTTGCAGGAACTCGGCACATGTTGCACATATTCCTGAATATCAGTTGCTCTGCATAGGCGGCATGTTGTTAGGTCATTATTTTGCAGGAACTCGGCACATGTTGCGCAGATTCCTGAATATCAGGTGCTCTGTATACGCGACAGGTTGTTAGCTCATCATTATTTTGCAGGAACTCAGCACATGTTGCACATATTCCTGAATATCAGGTGCTCTGCATATGCGGCATGTTGTTAGGTCATTATTTTGCAGGAACTCGGCACATGTTGCGCGGATTCCTGAATATCAGGTGCTCTGCATAGGCTGCGTGTTGTTAGCTCATTATTTTGCAGGAACTCCGCACATGTTGCGCGGATTCTTGAGTATCAGGTGCTCTGCATAGGCGGCATGTTGTTAGCTCATTATTTTGCAGGAACCTGGCACATGTTGCACGGATTCCTGAATATCAGGTGCTCTGCATAGGCGGCATGTTGTTAGGTCATTATTTTGCAGGAACTCGGCACATGTTGCACGGATTCCTGAATATCAGGTGCTCTGCATACGCGGCATGTTGTTACGTCATTATTTTGCAGAAACTCAGCACATGTTGTGCGGATTCCTGAATATCAGGTGCTCTGCATACACAACATTTTGTTAGCTCATTATTTTGCAGGAACTCAGCACATGTTGCGTAGATTGCTGAATATCAGGTGTTCTGCATAGGCTGCATGTTGTTGGGTCATTATTTTGCAGAAATTCGGCACATGTGGCACGGATTCCTGAATATCATGTGCTCTGCATAGGCGGCATGTTGTTAGGTCATTATTTTGCAGGAACTCACCACATGTTGCGCGGATTCCTGAATATCAGGTGCTCTGCATAGGCGGCATGTTGTTGGCTCATTATTTTGCAGGAACTCGGCACATGTGGCACGGATTCCTGAATATCAGGTGCTCTGCATAGGCGGCATGTTGTTAGGTCATTATTTTGCAGGAACTCGGCACATGTTGTGCAGATTCCTTAATATCAGGTGCTCTGCATACGCGGCATGTTGTTAGGTCATTATTTTGCAGGAACTCGGCACACGTTGCGCGGATTCCTGAATATCAGGAGCTCTGTATACACGACAGGTTGTTAGCTCATCATTATTTTGTAGGGCCTCGGCACATGTTGCACATATTCCTGAATATCAGGTGCTCTGCATAGGCGGCATGTTGTTAGGTCATTATTTTGCAGGAACTCGGCACATGTTGCACGGATTCCTGAATAACAGGTGCTCTGCATAGGCTGCATGTTGTTATCTCATTATTTTGCAGGAACTCCGGACATGTTGCGCGGATTCTTGAATATCAGGTGCTCTGCATAGGCCGCATGTTATTAGCGCATTATTTTGCAGGAACCTGGCACATGTGGCACGGATTCCTGAATATCAGGTGCTCTGGATACGTGGCATGTTGTTAGGTCATTATTTTTCAGGAACACGGCACATGTTGCACGGATTCCTGAATATCAGGTGCTCTGCATAGGCGGCATGTTGTTAGGTCATTATTTTGCAGGAACTCGGCACATGTTGCGCGGGTTCCTGAATATCAGGTGCTCTGCATACGCGGCATGTTGTTACGTCATTATTTTGCAGAAATTCGGCACGTTGCTCGGATTCCTGAATATCAGGTGCTCTGAATACACAACATTTTGTTAGGTCATTATTTTGCAGGAACTCGGCATGTGTTGCGCGGATTCCTGAATATCAGGTGCTCTGCATAGGCGGCATGTTGTTAGGTCATTATTTTGCAGGAACTCGGCATGTGTTGCGCGGATTCCTGAATATCAGGTGCTCTGCATACGCGACATGTTGTTAGCTCATTGTTTTTGAGGAAGTCGGCACATGTTGCACGGATTCCTGAATATCAGGTGCTCTGCATAGGCGGCATGCTGTTGGGTCATTATTTTGTAGGAACTCGGCACATGTGGCACGGATTCCTGAATATCAGGTGCTCTGCATAGGCGGCATGTTGTTAGCTCATTATTTTGCAGGAACCTGGCACATGTTGCACGGATTCCTGAATATCAGGTGCTCTGCATAGGCGGCATGTTGTTAGGTCATTATTTTGCAGGAACTCGGCACATGTTGCACGGATTCCTGAATATCAGGTGCTCTGCATACGCGGCATGTTGTTACGTCATTATTTTGCAGAAACTCAGCACATGTTGCGCGGATTCCTGAATATCAGGTGCTCTGCATACACAACATTTTGTTAGCTCATTATTTTGCAGGAACTCAGCACATGTTGCGTAGATTGCTGAATATCAGGTGTTCTGCATAGGCTGCATGTTGTTGGGTCATTATTTTGCAGAAATTCGGCACATGTGGCACGGATTCCTGAATATTATGTGCTCTGCATAGGCGGCATGTTGTTAGGTCATTATTTTGCAGGAACTCACCACATGTTGCGCGGATTCCTGAATATCAGGTGCTCTGCATAGGCGGCATGTTGTTGGCTCATTATTTTGCAGGAACTCGGCACATGTGGCACGGATTCCTGAATATCAGGTGCTCTGCATAGGCGGCATGTTGTTAGGTCATTATTTTGCAGGAACTCGGCACATGTTGTGCAGATTCCTTAATATCAGGTGCTCTGCATACGCGGCATGTTGTTAGGTCATTATTTTGCAGGAACTCGGCACACGTTGCGTGGATTCCTGAATATCAGGTGCTCTGTATACACGACAGGTTGTTAGCTCATCATTATTTTGTAGGGCCTCGGCACAAGTTGCACATATTCCTGAATATCAGGTGCTCTGCATAGGCGGCATGTTGTTAGGTCATTATTTTGCAGGAACTCGGCACATGTTGCACAGATTCCTGAATAACAGGTGCTCTGCATAGGCTGCATGATGTTATCTCATTATTTTGCAGGAACTCCGGACATGTTGCGCGGATTCTTGAATATCAGGTGCTCTGCATAGGCCGCATGTTATTAGCGCATTATTTTGCAGGAACCTGGCACATGTGGCACGGATTCCTGAATATCTGGTGCTCTGCATAGGCGGCATGTTGTTAGGTCATTATTTTGCAGGAACTCGGCACATGTTGCGCGGATTCCTAAATATCAGGTGCTCTGCATACGCGGCATGTTGTTAGGTCATTATTTTGCAGGAACTCGGCACGTGTTGCGCGGATTCCTGAATATCAGGTGCTCTGGATACGTGGCATGTTGTTAGGTCATTATTTTTCAGGAACACGGCACATGTTGCACGGATTCCTGAATATCAGGTGCTCTGCATAGGCGGCATGTTGTTAGGTCATTATTTTGCAGGAACTCGGCACATGTTGCGCGGATTCCTGAATATCAGGTGCTCTGCATACGCGGCATGTTGTTACGTCATTATTTTGCAGAAATTCGGCACGTTGCTCGGATTCCTGAATATCAGGTGCTCTGAATACACAACATTTTGTTAGGTCATTATTTTGCAGGAACTCGGCATGTGTTGCGCGGATTCCTGAATATCAGGTGCTCTGCATAGGCGGCATGTTGTTAGGTCATTATTTTGCAGGAATTCGGCATGTGTTGCGCGGATTCCTGAATATCAGGTGCTCTGCATACGCGACATGTTGTTAGCTCATTGTTTTTGAGGAAGTCGGCACATGTTGCACGGATTCCTGAATATCAGGTGCTCTGCATAGGCGGCATGCTGTTGAGTCATTATTTTGTAGGAACTCGGCACATGTGGCACGGATTCCTGAATATCAGGTGCTCTGCATAGGCGGCATGTTGTTAGCTCATTATTTTGCAGGAACCTGGCACATGTTGCACGGATTCCTGAATATCAGGTGCTCTGCATAGGCGGCATGTTGTTAGGTCATTATTTTGCAGGAACTCGGCACATGTTGCACGGATTCCTGAATATCAGGTGCTCTGCATACGCGGCATGTTGTTACGTCATTATTTTGCAGAAACTCAGCACATGTTGCGCGGATTCCTTAATATCAGGTGCTCTGCATACACAACATTTTGTTAGCTCATTATTTTGCAGGAACTCAGCACATGTTGCGTAGATTGCTGAATATCAGGTGTTCTGCATAGGCTGCATGTTGTTGGGTCATTATTTTGCAGAAATTCGGCACATGTGGCACGGATTCCTGAATATCATGTGCTCTGCATAGGCGGCATGTTGTTAGGTCATTATTTTGCAGGAACTCACCACATGTTGCGCGGATTCCTGAATATCAGGTGCTCTGCATAGGCGGCATGTTGTTGGCTCATTATTTTGCAGGAACTCGGCACATGTGGCACGGATTCCTGAATATCAGGTGCTCTGCATAGGCGGCATGTTGTTAGGTCATTATTTTGCAGGAACTCGGCACATGTTGTGCAGATTCCTTAATATCAGGTGCTCTGCATACGCGGCATGTTGTTAGGTCATTATTTTGCAGGAACTCGGCACACGTTGCGCGGATTCCTGAATATCAGGTGCTCTGTATACACGACAGGTTGTTAGCTCATCATTATTTTGTAGGGCCTCGGCACATGTTGCATATATTCCTGAATATCAGGTGCTCTGCATAGGCGGCATGTTGTTAGGTCATTATTTTGCAGGAACTCGGCACATGTTGCACGGATTCCTGAATAACAGGTGCTCTGCATAGGCTGCATGTTGTTATCTCATTATTTTGCAGGAACTCCGGACATGTTGCGCGGATTCTTGAATATCAGGTGCTCTGCATAGGCCGCATGTTATTAGCGCATTATTTTGCAGGAACCTGGCACATGTGGCACGGATTCCTGAATATCTGGTGCTCTGCATAGGCGGCATGTTGTTAGGTCATTATTTTGCAGGAACTCGGCACATGTTGCGCGGATTCCTAAATATCAGGTGCTCTGCATACGCGGCATGTTGTTAGGTCATTATTTTGCAGGAACTCGGCACGTGTTGCGCGGATTCCTGAATATCAGGTGCTCTGGATACGTGACATGTTGTTAGCTCATTGTTTTTGAGGAACTCGGCACATGTTGCACGTATTCCTGAATATCAGGTGCTCTGCATAGGCGGCATGTTGTTAGGTCATTATTTTGCAGGAACTTGGCACATGTTGCGCGGATTCCTGAATATCAGGTGCTCTGCATACGTGGCATGTTGTTAGGTCATTATTTTTCAGGAACACGGCACATGTTGCACGGATTCCTGAATATCAGGTGCTCTGCATAGGCGGCATGTTGTTAGGTCATTATTTTGCAGGAACTCGGCACATGTTGCGCGGGTTCCTGAATATCAGGTGCTCTGCATACGCGGCATGTTGTTACGTCATTATTTTGCAGAAATTCGGCACGTTGCTCGGATTCCTGAATATCAGGTGCTCTGAATACACAACATTTTGTTAGGTCATTATTTTGCAGGAACTCAGCATGTGTTGCGCGGATTCCTGAATATCAGGTGCTCTGCATAGGCGGCATGTTGTTAGGTCATTATTTTGCAGGAACTCGGCATGTGTTGCGCGGATTCCTGAATATCAGGTGCTCTGCATACGCGACATGTTGTTAGCTCATTGTTTTTGAGGAAGTCGGCACATGTTGCACGGATTCCTGAATATCAGGTGCTCTGCATAGGCGGCATGCTGTTGGGTCATTATTTTGTAGGAACTCGGCACATGTGGCACGGATTCCTGAATATCAGGTGCTCTGCATAGGCGGCATGTTGTTAGGTCATTATTTTGCAGGAACTCAGAACATGTTGCGCAGATTCCTGAATAACAGGTGCTCTGCATAGGCGGCATGTTGTTGGGTCATTATTTTGCAGGAACTCGGCACATGTGGCACGGATTCCTGAATATCAGGTGCTCTGCGTAGGCGGCATGTTGTTAGGTCATTATTTTGCAGGAACTCGGCACATGTTGCGCGGATTCCTGAATATCAGGTGCTCTGCATACACGGCATGTTGTTAGCTCATTATTTTGCAGGAATTCGGCACATGTGGCACGTATTCCTGAATATCAGGTGCTCTGCATAGGCGGCATGTTGTTAGGTCATTATTTTGCAGGAACTCGGCACATGTGGCGTGGATTCCTGAATATCAGGTGCTCTGCATAGGCGGCATGTTGTTAGCTCATTATTTTGCAAGAACTCTGCACATGTTGCGCGGATTCTTGAATATCAGGTGCTCTGCATAGGCGGCATGTTGTTAGCTTATTATTTTGCAAGAACCCGGCACATGTGGCACGGATTCCTGAATATCAGGTGCTCTGCATAGGCGGCATGTTGTTAGGTCATTATTTTGCAGGAACTCAGAACATGTTGCGCAGATTCCTGAATAACAGGTGCTCTGCATAGGCGGCATGTTGTTGGGTCATTATTTTGCAGGAACTCGGCACATGTGGCACGGATTCCTGAATATCAGGTGCTCTGCGTAGGCGGCATGTTGTTAGCTCATTATTTTGCAGGAATTCGGCACATGTGGCACGTATTCCTGAATATCAGGTGCTCTGCATAGGCGGCATGTTGTTAGGTCATTATTTTGCAGGAACTCGGCACATGTGGCGTGGATTCCTGAATATCAGGTGCTCTGCATAGGCGGCATGTTGTTAGCTCATTATTTTGCAAGAACTCTGCACATGTTGCGCGGATTCTTGAATATCAGGTGCTCTGCACAGGCGGCATGTTGTTAGCTTATTATTTTGCAAGAACCCGGCACATGTGGCACGGATTCCTGAATATCAGGTGCTCTGCATAGGCGGCATGTTGTTAGGTCATTATTTTGCAGGAACTTGGCACATGTTGCGCGGATTCCTAAATATCAGGTGCTCTGCATACGCGGCATGTTGTTAGGTCATTATTTTGCAGGAACTCGGCACGTGTTGCGCGGATTCCTGAATATTAGGTGCTCTGCATATGCGACATGTTGTTAGCTCATTGTTTTTCAGGAACTCGGCACATGTTGCACGGATTCCTGAATATCAGGTGCTCTGCATAGGCGGCATGTTGTTAGGTCATTATTTTGCAGGAACTCGGCACGTGTTGCGCGGATTCCTGAATATTAGGTGCTCTGCATACGCGACATGTTGTTAGCTTATTGTTTTTGAGGAAGTCGGCACATGTTGCACGGATTCCTGAACATCAGGTGCTCTGCATAGGCGGCATGCTGTTGGGTCATTATTTTGTAGGAACTCGGCACATGTGGCACGGATTCCTGAATATCAGGTGCTCTGCATAGGCGGCATGTTGTTAGCTCATTATTTTGCAGGAACCTGGCACATGTTGCACGGATTCCTGAATATCAGGTGCTCTGCATAGGCGGCATGTTGTTAGGTCATTATTTTGCAGGAACTCGGCACATGTTGCACAGATTCCTGAATATCAGGTGCTCTGCATACGCGGCATGTTGTTACGTCATTATTTTGCAGAAACTCAGCACATGTTGCGCGGATTCCTGAATATCAGGTGCTCTGCATACACAACATTTTGTTAGCTCATTATTTTGCAGGAACTCAGCACATGTTGCGTAGATTGCTGAATATCAGGTGTTCTGCATAGGCTGCATGTTGTTGGGTCATTATTTTGCAGAAATTCGGCACATGTGGCACGGATTCCTGAATATCATGTGCTCTGCATAGGCGGCATGTTGTTAGGTCATTATTTTGCAGGAACTCACCACATGTTGCGCGGATTCCTGAATATCAGGTGCTCTGCATAGGCGGCATATTGTTGGCTCATTATTTTGCAGGAACTCGGCACATGTGGCACGGATTCCTGAATATCAGGTGCTCTGCATAGGCGGCATGTTGTTAGGTCATTATTTTGCAGGAACTCGGCACATGTTGTGCAGATTCCTTAATATCAGGTGCTCTGCATACGCGGCATGTTGTTAGGTCATTATTTTGCAGGAACTCGGCACACGTTGCGCGGATTCCTGAATATCAGGTGCTCTGTATACACGACAGGTTGTTAGCTCATCATTATTTTGTCGGGCCTCGGCACATGTTGCACATATTCCTGAATATCAGGTGCTCTGCATAGGCGGCATGTTGTTAGGTCATTATTTTGCAGGAACACGGCACATGTTGCACGGATTCCTGAATAACAGGTGCTCTGCATAGGCTGCATGTTGTTAGCTCATTATTTTGCAGGAACCCGGCACATGTTGCGCGGATTCCTGAATATCAGGTGCTCTGCATAGGCGGCATGTTGTTAGGTCATTATTTTGCAGGAACTCGGCACATGTTGTGCAGATTCCTAAATATCAGGTGCTCCACATACGTGGCATTTTGTTAAGTCATTATTTTGCAGGAACTCGGCACGTGTTGCGCGGATTCCTGAATATCAGGTGCTCTGCATACGTGGCATGTTGTTAGGTCATTATTTTGCAGGAACTCGGCACGTGTTGCGCGGATTCCTGAATATCAGGTGCTCTGCATACGCGACATGTTGTTAGCTCATTATTTTTCAGGAACTCGGCACATGTTGCACGGATTCCTGAATATCAGGTGCTCTGCATAGGCGGCATGCTGTTGGGTCATTATTTTGTAGGAACTCGGCACATGTGGCACGGATTCCTGAATATCAGGTGCTCTGCATAGGCGGCATGTTGTTAGGTCATTATTTTGCAGGAACTCAGAACATGTTGCGCAGATTCCTGAATATCAGGTGCTCTGCATAGGCGGCATGTTGTTGGGTCATTATTTTGCAGGAACTCGGCACATGTGGCGCGGATTCCTGAATATCAGGTGCTCTGCGTAGGCGGCATGTTGTTAGGTCATTATTTTGCAGGAACTCGGCACATGTTGCGCGGATTCCTGAATATCAGGTGCTCTGCATACACGGCATGTTGTTAGCTCATTATTTTGCAGGAACTCGGCACATGTGGCACGTATTCCTGAATATCAGGTGCTCTGCATAGGCGGCATGTTGTTAGGTCATTATTTTGCAGGAACTTGGCACATGTGGCGTGGATTCCTGAATATCAGGTGCTCTGCATAGGCGGCATGTTGTTAGCTCATTATTTTGCAAGGACTCTGCACATGTTGCGCGGATTCTTGAATATCAGGTGCTCTGCATAGGCGGCATGTTGTTAGCTTATTATTTTGCAAGAACCCGGCACATGTGGCACAGATTCCTGAATATCAGGTGCTCTGCATAGGCGGCATGTTGTTAGGTCATTATTTTGCAGGAACTCGGCACATGTTGCACGGATTCCTAAATATCAGGTGCTCTGCATACGCGGCATGTTGTTAGGTCATTATTTTGCAGGAACTCGGCACATGTTGCGCGGATTCCTGAATATCTGGTGCTCTGCATACACGGCATGTTGTTAGCTCATTATTTTGCAGGAACTCGGCACATGTGGCACGTATTCCTGAATATCAGGTGCTCTGCATAGGCGGCATGTTGTTAGGTCATTATTTTGCTGGAACTCGGCACATGTTGCGTGGATTCCTGAATATCAGGTGCTCTGCATAGGCGGCATGTTGTTAGCTCATTATTTTGCAAGAACTCTGCACATGTTGCGCGGATTCTTGAATATCAGGTGCTCTGCATAGGCGGCATGTTGTTAGCTTATTATTTTGCAAGAACCCGGCACATGTGGCACGGATTCCTGAATATCAGGTGCTCTGCATAGGCGGCATGTTGTTAGGTCATTATTTTGCAGGAACTCGGCACATGTTGCGCAGATTCCTAAATATCAGGTGCTCTGCATACGCGGCATGTTGTTAGGTCATTATTTTGCAGGAACTCGGCACGTGTTGCGCGGATTCCTGAATATTAGGTGCTCTGCATATGCAACATGTTGTTAGCTCATTGTTTTTCAGGAACTCGGCACATGTTGTACGGATTCCTGAATATCAGGTGCTCTGCATACGCGGCATGTTGTTACGTCATTATTTTGCAGAAATTCGGCACATTGCTCTGATTCCTGAATATCAGGTGCTCTGAATACACAACATTTTGTTAGGTCATTATTTTGCAGGAACTCGGCACGTATTGCGCGGATTCCTGAATATCAGGTGCTCTGCATACGCGACATGTTGTTAGCTCATTGTTTTTGAGAAAGTCGGCACATGTTGCACGGATTCCTGAATATCAGGTGCTCTGCATAGGCGGCATGTTGTTAGGTCATTATTTTGCAGGAACTCGGCACATGTTGCGCGGATTCCTGAATATCAGGTGCTCTGCATAGGCGGCATTTTGTTAGGTCATTATTTTGCAGGATTTCAGCACATGTAGCACGGATTACTGAATATCAGGTGCTCTGCATAGGCTGCATGTTGTTAGCTCATTATTTTGCAGGAACCCGGCACATGTTGCGCGGATTCCTGAATATCAGGTGCTCTGCATAGGCGGCATGTTGTTAGGTCATTATTTTGCAGGAACTCGGCACATGTTGTGCAGATTCCTAAATATCAGGTGCTCTGCATACGTGGCATGTTGTTAGGTCATTATTTTGCAGGAACTCGGCACGTGTTGCGCGGATTCCTGAATATCAGGTGCTCTGCATACGCGACATGTTGTTAGCTCATTATTTTTCAGGAACTCGGCACATGTTGCACGGATTCCTGAATATGAGGTGCTCTGCATATGCGGCATGCTGTTGGGTCATTATTTTGTAGGAAATCGGCACATGTGGCACGGATTCCTGAATATCAGGTGCTCTGCATAGGCGGCATGTTGTTAGGTCATTATTTTGCAGGAACTCAGAACATGTTGCGCAGATTCCTGAATATCAGGTGCTCTGCATAGGCGGCATGTTGTTGGGTCATTATTTTGCAGGAACTCGGCACATGTGGCACGGATTCCTGAATATCAGGTGCTCTGCGTAGGCGGCATGTTGTTAGGTCATTATTTTGCAGGAACTCGGCACATGTTGCGCGGATTCCTGAATATCAGGTGCTCTGCATACACGGCATGTTGTTAGCTCATTATTTTGCAGGAACTCGGCACATGTGGCACGTATTCCTGAATATCAGGTGCTCTGCATAGGCGGCATGTTGTTAGGTCATTATTTTGCAGGAACTCGGCACATGTGGCGTGGATTCCTGAATATCAGGTGCTCTGCATAGGCGGCATGTTGTTAGCTCATTATTTTGCAAGAACTCTGCACATGTTGCACGGATTCCTGAATATCAGGTGCTCTGCATAGGCGGCATGTTGTTAGGTCATTATTTTGCAGGAACTCGGCACATGTTGCGCGGATTCCTAAATATCAGGTGCTCTGCATACGCGGCATGTTGTTAGGTCATTATTTTGCAGGAACTCGGCACGTGTTGCTCGGATTCCTGAATATTAGGTGCTCTGCATATGCAACATGTTGTTAGCTCATTGTTTTTCAGGAACTCGGCACATGTTGCACGGATTCCTGAATATCAGGTGCTCTGCATAGGCGGCATGTTGTTAGGTCATTATTTTGCAGGAACTCGGCACGTGTTGCGCGGATTCCTGAATATTAGGTGCTCTGCATATGCGACATGTTGTTAGCTCATTGTTTTTCAGGAACTCGGCACATGTTGCACGGATTCCTGAATATCAGGTGCTCTGCATAGGCGGCATGTTGTTAGGTCATTATTTTGCAGGAACTCGGCACGTGTTGCGCGGATTCCTGAATATCAGGTGCTCTGCATACGTGGCATGTTGTTAGGTCATTATTTTGCAGGAACTCGGCACGTGTTGCGCGGATTCCTGAATATCAGGTGCTCTGCATACGCGACATGTTGTTAGCTCATTATTTTTCAGGAACTCGGCACATGTTGCACGGATTCCTGAATATGAGGTGCTCTGCATAGGCGGCATGTTGTTGGGTCATTATTTTGCAGGAACTCGGCACATGTGGCACGGATTCCTGAATATCAGGTGCTCTGCATAGGCGGCATGTTGTTAGGTCATTATTTTGCAGGAACTCGGCAAATGTTGCGCGGATTCCTGAATATCAGGTGCTCTGCATACACGGCATGTTGTTAGCTCATTATTTTGCAGGAACTCTGCACATGTGGCACGTATTCCTGAATATCAGGTGCTCTGCATAGGCGGCATGTTGTTAGGTCATTATTTTGCAGGAACTCGGCACATGTGGTGTGGATTCCTGAATATCAGGTGCTCTGCATAGGCGGCATGTTGTTAGCTCATTATTTTGCAAGAACTCTGCACATGTTGCGCGGATTCTTGAATATCAGGTGCTCTGCATAGGTGGCATGTTGTTAGCTTATTATTTTGCAAGAACCCGGCACATGTGGCACGGATTCCTGAATATCAGGTGCTCTGCATAGGCGGCATGTTGTTAGGTCATTATTTTGCAGGAACTCGGCACATGTTGCGCGGATTCCTAAATATCAGGTGCTCTGCATACGCGGCATGTCGTTAGGTCATTATTTTGCAGGAACTCGGCACGTGTTGCGCGGATTCCTGAATATTAGGTGCTCTGCATATGCGACATGTTGTTAGCTCATTGTTTTTCAGGAACTCGGCACATGTTGCTGAATATCAGGTGCTCTGCATAGGCGGCATGTTGTTAGGTCATTATTTTGCAGGAACTCGGCACATGTTGCGCGGATTCCTGAATATCAGGTGCTCTGCATACGCGGCATGTTGTACGTCATTATTTTGCAGAAACTCGGCACATTGCGCGGATTCCGGAATATCAGGTGCTCTGCATACACAACATTTTGTTAGCTCATTATTTTGCAGGAACTCGGCACATGTTGCACGGATTCCTGAATATCAGGTGCTCTGCATAGGCGGCATGTTGTTAGGTCATTATTTTGCAGGAACTCGGCACATGTGGCACGGATTCCTGAATATCAGGTGCTCTGCATACACAGCATGTTCTTAGGTCATTATTTTGCAGAAACTCGGCACATGTTGCGAGGATTCCTGAATATCAGGTGCTCTGCATAGGCGGCATGTTGTAGGGTCATTATTTTGCAGGATTTCAGCACATGTAGCACGGATTCCTGAATATCAGGTGCTCTGCATAGGCTGCATGTTGTTGGGTCAATATTTTGTAGGAACTCGGCACATGTGGCACGGATTCCTGAATATCAGGTGCTCTGCATAGGCGGCATGTTGTTAGGTCATTATTTTGCAGGAACTCAGAACATGTTGCGCAGATTCCTGAATATCAGGTGCTCTGCATAGGCGGCATGTTGTTGGGTCATTATTTTGCAGTAACTCGGCACATGTTGCACGGATTCCTGAATATGAGGTGCTCTGCATAGGCGGCATGTTGTTGGGTCATTATTTTGTAGGAACTCGGCACATGTGGCACGGATTCCTGAATATCAGGTGCTCTGCATAGGTGGCATGTTGTTAGGTCATTATTTTGCAGGAACTCAGAACATGTTGCGCAGATTCCTGAATATCAGGTGCTCTGCATAGGCGGCATGTTGTTAGGTCATTATTTTGCAGGAACTCGGCACATGTTGCGCGGATTCCTAAATATCAGGTGCTCTGCATACGCGGCATGCTGTTGGGTCATTATTTTGCAGGAACTCAGCACGTGTTGCGCGGATTCCTGAATATCAGGTGCTCTGTTGTTAGCTCATTGTTTTTCAGGAACTCGGCACATGTTGCACGGATTCCTGAATATCAGGTGCTCTGCATAGGCGGCATGTTGTTAGGTCATTATTTTGCAGGAACTCGGCACATGTTGCGCGGATTCCTGAATATCAGGTGCTCTGCATACGCGGCATGTTGTTACGTCATTATTTTGCAGAAACTCGGCACGTTGCGCTGATTCCTGAATATCAGGTGCTCTGCATACACAACATTTTGTTAGCTCATTATTTTGCAGGAACTCGGCACATGTTGCACATATTCCTGAATATCAGTTGCTCTGCATAGGCGGCATGTTGTTAGGTCATTATTTTGCAGGAACTCGGCACATGTTGCGCAGATTCCTGAATATCAGGTGCTCTGTATACGCGACAGGTTGTTAGCTCATCATTATTTTGCAGGAACTCAGCACATGTTGCACATATTCCTGAATATCAGGTGCTCTGCATAGGCGGCATGTTGTTAGGTCATTATTTTGCAGGAACTCGGCACATGTTGCGCGGATTCCTGAATATCAGGTACTCTGCATAGGCTGCGTGTTGTTAGCTCATTATTTTGCAGGAACTCCGCACATGTTGCGCGGATTCTTGAGTATCAGGTGCTCTGCATAGGCGGCATGTTGTTAGCTCATTATTTTGCAGGAACCTGGCACATGTTGCACGGATTCCTGAATATCAGGTGCTCTGCATAGGCGGCATGTTGTTAGGTCATTATTTTGCAGGAACTCGGCACATGTTGCACGGATTCCTGAATATCAGGTGCTCTGCATACGCGGCATGTTGTTACGTCATTATTTTGCAGAAACTCAGCACATGTTGCGCGGATTCCTGAATATCAGGTGCTCTGCATACACAACATTTTGTTAGCTCATTATTTTGCAGGAACTCAGCACATGTTGCGTAGATTGCTGAATATCAGGTGTTCTGCATAGGCTGCATGTTGTTGGGTCATTATTTTGCAGAAATTCGGCACATGTGGCACGGATTCCTGAATATTATGTGCTCTGCATAGGCGGCATGTTGTTAGGTCATTATTTTGCAGGAACTCACCACATGTTGCGCGGATTCCTGAATATCAGGTGCTCTGCATAGGCGGCATGTTGTTGGCTCATTATTTTGCAGGAACTCGGCACATGTGGCACGGATTCCTGAATATCAGGTGCTCTGCATAGGCGGCATGTTGTTAGGTCATTATTTTGCAGGAACTCGGCACATGTTGTGCAGATTCCTTAATATCAGGTGCTCTGCATACGCGGCATGTTGTTAGGTCATTATTTTGCAGGAACTCGGCACACGTTGCGTGGATTCCTGAATATCAGGTGCTCTGTATACACGACAGGTTGTTAGCTCATCATTATTTTGTAGGGCCTCGGCACAAGTTGCACATATTCCTGAATATCAGGTGCTCTGCATAGGCGGCATGTTGTTAGGTCATTATTTTGCAGGAACTCGGCACATGTTGCACGGATTCCTGAATAACAGGTGCTCTGCATAGGCTGCATGATGTTATCTCATTATTTTGCAGGAACTCCGGACATGTTGCGCGGATTCTTGAATATCAGGTGCTCTGCATAGGCCGCATGTTATTAGCGCATTATTTTGCAGGAACCTGGCACATGTGGCACGGATTCCTGAATATCTGGTGCTCTGCATAGGCGGCATGTTGTTAGGTCATTATTTTGCAGGAACTCGGCACATGTTGCGCGGATTCCTGAATATCAGGTACTCTGCATAGGCTGCGTGTTGTTAGCTCATTATTTTGCAGGAACTCCGCACATGTTGCGCGGATTCTTGAGTATCAGGTGCTCTGCATAGGCGGCATGTTGTTAGCTCATTATTTTGCAGGAACCTGGCACATGTTGCACGGATTCCTGAATATCAGGTGCTCTGCATAGGCGGCATGTTGTTAGGTCATTATTTTGCAGGAACTCGGCACATGTTGCACGGATTCCTGAATATCAGGTGCTCTGCATACGCGGCATGTTGTTACGTCATTATTTTGCAGAAACTCAGCACATGTTGCGCGGATTCCTGAATATCAGGTGCTCTGCATACACAACATTTTGTTAGCTCATTATTTTGCAGGAACTCAGCACATGTTGCGTAGATTGCTGAATATCAGGTGTTCTGCATAGGCTGCATGTTGTTGGGTCATTATTTTGCAGAAATTCGGCACATGTGGCACGGATTCCTGAATATTATGTGCTCTGCATAGGCGGCATGTTGTTAGGTCATTATTTTGCAGGAACTCACCACATGTTGCGCGGATTCCTGAATATCAGGTGCTCTGCATAGGCGGCATGTTGTTGGCTCATTATTTTGCAGGAACTCGGCACATGTGGCACGGATTCCTGAATATCAGGTGCTCTGCATAGGCGGCATGTTGTTAGGTCATTATTTTGCAGGAACTCGGCACATGTTGTGCAGATTCCTTAATATCAGGTGCTCTGCATACGCGGCATGTTGTTAGGTCATTATTTTGCAGGAACTCGGCACACGTTGCGTGGATTCCTGAATATCAGGTGCTCTGTATACACGACAGGTTGTTAGCTCATCATTATTTTGTAGGGCCTCGGCACAAGTTGCACATATTCCTGAATATCAGGTGCTCTGCATAGGCGGCATGTTGTTAGGTCATTATTTTGCAGGAACTCGGCACATGTTGCACGGATTCCTGAATAACAGGTGCTCTGCATAGGCTGCATGATGTTATCTCATTATTTTGCAGGAACTCCGGACATGTTGCGCGGATTCTTGAATATCAGGTGCTCTGCATAGGCCGCATGTTATTAGCGCATTATTTTGCAGGAACCTGGCACATGTGGCACGGATTCCTGAATATCTGGTGCTCTGCATAGGCGGCATGTTGTTAGGTCATTATTTTGCAGGAACTCGGCACATGTTGCGCGGATTCCTAAATATCAGGTGCTCTGCATACGCGGCATGTTGTTAGGTCATTATTTTGCAGGAACTCGGCACGTGTTGCGCGGATTCCTGAATATCAGGTGCTCTGGATACGTGGCATGTTGTTAGGTCATTATTTTTCAGGAACACGGCACATGTTGCACGGATTCCTGAATATCAGGTGCTCTGCATAGGCGGCATGTTGTTAGGTCATTATTTTGCAGGAACTCGGCACATGTTGCGCGGATTCCTGAATATCAGGTGCTCTGCATACGCGGCATGTTGTTACGTCATTATTTTGCAGAAATTCGGCACGTTGCTCGGATTCCTGAATATCAGGTGCTCTGAATACACAACATTTTGTTAGGTCATTATTTTGCAGGAACTCGGCATGTGTTGCGCGGATTCCTGAATATCAGGTGCTCTGCATAGGCGGCATGTTGTTAGGTCATTATTTTGCAGGAATTCGGCATGTGTTGCGCGGATTCCTGAATATCAGGTGCTCTGCATACGCGACATGTTGTCAGCTCATTGTTTTTGAGGAAGTCGGCACATGTTGCACGGATTCCTGAATATCAGGTGCTCTGCATAGGCGGCATGCTGTTGGGTCATTATTTTGTAGGAACTCGGCACATGTGGCACGGATTCCTGAATATCAGGTGCTCTGCATAGGCGGCATGTTGTTAGCTCATTATTTTGCAGGAACCTGGCACATGTTGCACGGATTCCTGAATATCAGGTGCTCTGCATAGGCGGCATGTTGTTAGGTCATTATTTTGCAGGAACTCGGCACATGTTGCACGGATTCCTGAATATCAGGTGCTCTGCATACGCGGCATGTTGTTACGTCATTATTTTGCAGAAACTCAGCACATGTTGCGCGGATTCCTTAATATCAGGTGCTCTGCATACACAACATTTTGTTAGCTCATTATTTTGCAGGAACTCAGCACATGTTGCGTAGATTGCTGAATATCAGGTGTTCTGCATAGGCTGCATGTTGTTGGGTCATTATTTTGCAGAAATTCGGCACATGTGGCACGGATTCCTGAATATCATGTGCTCTGCATAGGCGGCATGTTGTTAGGTCATTATTTTGCAGGAACTCACCACATGTTGCGCGGATTCCTGAATATCAGGTGCTCTGCATAGGCGGCATGTTGTTGGCTCATTATTTTGCAGGAACTCGGCACATGTGGCACGGATTCCTGAATATCAGGTGCTCTGCATAGGCGGCATGTTGTTAGGTCATTATTTTGCAGGAACTCGGCACATGTTGTGCAGATTCCTTAATATCAGGTGCTCTGCATACGCAGCATGTTGTTAGGTCATTATTTTGCAGGAACTCGGCACACGTTGCGCGGATTCCTGAATATCAGGTGCTCTGTATACACGACAGGTTGTTAGCTCATCATTATTTTGTAGGGCCTCGGCACATGTTGCACATATTCCTGAATATCAGGTGCTCTGCATAGGCGGCATGTTGTTAGGTCATTATTTTGCAGGAACTCGGCACATGTTGCACGGATTCCTGAATAACAGGTGCTCTGCATAGGCTGCATGTTGTTATCTCATTATTTTGCAGGAACTCCGGACATGTTGCGCGGATTCTTGAATATCAGGTGCTCTGCATAGGCCGCATGTTATTAGCGCATTATTTTGCAGGAACCTGGCACATGTGGCACGGATTCCTGAATATCTGGTGCTCTGCATAGGCGGCATGTTGTTAGGTCATTATTTTGCAGGAACTCGGCACATGTTGCGCGGATTCCTAAATATCAGGTGCTCTGCATACGCGGCATGTTGTTAGGTCATTATTTTGCAGGAACTCGGCACGTGTTGCGCGGATTCCTGAATATCAGGTGCTCTGGATACGTGACATGTTGTTAGCTCATTGTTTTTGAGGAACTCGGCACATGTTGCACGTATTCCTGAATATCAGGTGCTCTGCATAGGCGGCATGTTGTTAGGTCATTATTTTGCAGGAACTTGGCACATGTTGCGCGGATTCCTGAATATCAGGTGCTCTGCATACGTGGCATGTTGTTAGGTCATTATTTTTCAGGAACACGGCACATGTTGCACGGATTCCTGAATATCAGGTGCTCTGCATAGGCGGCATGTTGTTAGGTCATTATTTTGCAGGAACTCGGCACATGTTGCGCGGGTTCCTGAATATCAGGTGCTCTGCATACGCGGCATGTTGTTACGTCATTATTTTGCAGAAATTCGGCACGTTGCTCGGATTCCTGAATATCAGGTGCTCTGAATACACAACATTTTGTTAGGTCATTATTTTGCAGGAACTCAGCATGTGTTGCGCGGATTCCTGAATATCAGGTGCTCTGCATAGGCGGCATGTTGTTAGGTCATTATTTTGCAGGAACTCGGCATGTGTTGCGCGGATTCCTGAATATCAGGTGCTCTGCATACGCGACATGTTGTTAGCTCATTGTTTTTGAGGAAGTCGGCACATGTTGCACGGATTCCTGAATATCAGGTGCTCTGCATAGGCGGCATGCTGTTGGGTCATTATTTTGTAGGAACTCGGCACATGTGGCACGGATTCCTGAATATCAGGTGCTCTGCATAGGCGGCATGTTGTTAGGTCATTATTTTGCAGGAACTCAGAACATGTTGCGCAGATTCCTGAATAACAGGTGCTCTGCATAGGCGGCATGTTGTTGGGTCATTATTTTGCAGGAACTCGGCACATGTGGCACGGATTCCTGAATATCAGGTGCTCTGCGTAGGCGGCATGTTGTTAGGTCATTATTTTGCAGGAACTCGGCACATGTTGCGCGGATTCCTGAATATCAGGTGCTCTGCATACACGGCATGTTGTTAGCTCATTATTTTGCAGGAATTCGGCACATGTGGCACGTATTCCTGAATATCAGGTGCTCTGCATAGGCGGCATGTTGTTAGGTCATTATTTTGCAGGAACTCGGCACATGTGGCGTGGATTCCTGAATATCAGGTGCTCTGCATAGGCGGCATGTTGTTAGCTCATTATTTTGCAAGAACTCTGCACATGTTGCGCGGATTCTTGAATATCAGGTGCTCTGCATAGGCGGCATGTTGTTAGCTTATTATTTTGCAAGAACCCGGCACATGTGGCACGGATTCCTGAATATCAGGTGCTCTGCATAGGCGGCATGTTGTTAGGTCATTATTTTGCAGGAACTCAGAACATGTTGCGCAGATTCCTGAATAACAGGTGCTCTGCATAGGCGGCATGTTGTTGGGTCATTATTTTGCAGGAACTCGGCACATGTGGCACGGATTCCTGAATATCAGGTGCTCTGCGTAGGCGGCATGTTGTTAGCTCATTATTTTGCAGGAATTCGGCACATGTGGCACGTATTCCTGAATATCAGGTGCTCTGCATAGGCGGCATGTTGTTAGGTCATTATTTTGCAGGAACTCGGCACATGTGGCGTGGATTCCTGAATATCAGGTGCTCTGCATAGGCGGCATGTTGTTAGCTCATTATTTTGCAAGGACTCTGCACATGTTGCGCGGATTCTTGAATATCAGGTGCTCTGCATAGGCGGCATGTTGTTAGCTTATTATTTTGCAAGAACCCGGCACATGTGGCACGGATTCCTGAATATCAGGTGCTCTGCATAGGCGGCATGTTGTTAGGTCATTATTTTGCAGGAACTCGGCACATGTTGCGCGGATTCCTAAATATCAGGTGCTCTGCATACGCGGCATGTTGTTAGGTCATTATTTTGCAGGAACTCGTCACGTGTTGCTCGGATTCCTGAATATTAGGTGCTCTGCATATGCAACATGTTGTTAGCTCATTGTTTTTCAGGAACTCGGCACGTGTTGCACGGATTCCTGAATATCAGGTGCTCTGCATAGGCGGCATGTTGTTAGGTCATTATTTTGCAGGAACTCGGCACGTGTTGCGCGGATTCCTGAATATTAGGTGCTCTGCATATGCGACATGTTGTTAGCTCATTGTTTTTCAGGAACTCGGCACATGTTGCACGGATTCCTGAATATCAGGTGCTCTGCATAGGCGGCATGTTGTTAGGTCATTATTTTGCAGGAACTCGGCACGTGTTGCGCGGATTCCTGAATATCAGGTGCTCTGCATACGTGGCATGTTGTTAGGACATTATTTTGCAGGAACTCGGCACATGTTGCGCGGATTCCTGAATATCAGGTGCTCTGCATACGCGACATGTTGTTAGCTCATTATTTTTCAGGAACTCGGCACATGTTGCACGGATTCCTGAATATGAGGTGCTCTGCATAGGCGGCATGTTGTTGGGTCATTATTTTGCAGGAACTCGGCACATGTGGCACGGATTCCTGAATATCAGGTGCTCTGCATAGGCGGCATGTTGTTAGGTCATTATTTTGCAGGAACTCGGCACATGTTGCGCGGATTCCTGAATATCAGGTGCTCTGCATACACGGCATGTTGTTAGCTCATTATTTTGCAAGAACTCTGCACATGTTGCGCGGATTCTTGAATATCAGGTGCTCTGCATAGGTGGCATGTTGTTAGCTTATTATTTTGCAAGAACCCGGCACATGTGGCACGGATTCCTGAATATCAGGTGCTCTGCATAGGCGGCATGTTGTTAGGTCATTATTTTGCAGGAACTCGGCACATGTTGCGCGGATTCCTAAATATCAGGTGCTCTGCATACGCGGCATGTCGTTAGGTCATTATTTTGCAGGAACTCGGCACGTGTTGCGCGGATTCCTGAATATTAGGTGCTCTGCATATGCGACATGTTGTTAGCTCATTGTTTTTCAGGAACTCGGCACATGTTGCTGAATATCAGGTGTTCTGCATAGGCGGCATGTTGTTAGGTCATTATTTTGCAGGAACTCGGCACATGTTGCGCGGATTCCTGAATATCACGTGCTCTGCATACGCGGCATGTTGTACGTCATTATTTTGCAGAAACTCGGCACATTGCGCGGATTCCGGAATATCAGGTGCTCTGCATACACAACATTTTGTTAGCTCATTATTTTGCAGGAACTCATCACATGTTGCACGGATTCCTGAATATCAGGTGCTCTGCATAGGCGGCATGTTGTTAGGTCATTATTTTGCAGGAACTCGGCACATGTGGCACGGATTCCTGAATATCAGGTGCTCTGCATACACAGCATGTTCTTAGGTCATTATTTTGCAGAAACTCGGCACATGTTGCGAGGATTCCTGAATATCAGGTGCTCTGCATAGGCGGCATGTTGTAGGGTCATTATTTTGCAGGATTTCAGCACATGTAGCACGGATTCCTGAATATCAGGTGCTCTGCATAGGCTGCATGTTGTTGGGTCAATATTTTGTAGGAACTCGGCACATGTGGCACGGATTCCTGAATATCAGGTGCTCTGCATAGGCGGCATGTTGTTAGGTCATTATTTTGCAGGAACTCAGAACATGTTGCGCAGATTCCTGAATATCAGGTGCTCTGCATAGGCGGCATGTTGTTGGGTCATTATTTTGCAGGAACTCGGCACATGTTGCACGGATTCCTGAATATGAGGTGCTCTGCATAGGCGGCATGTTGTTGGGTCATTATTTTGTAGGAACTCGGCACATGTGGCACGGATTCCTGAATATCAGGTGCTCTGCATAGGCGGCATGTTGTTAGGTCATTATTTTGCAGGAACTCAGAACATGTTGCGCAGATTCCTGAATATCAGGTGCTCTGCATAGGCGGCATGTTGTTAGGTCATTATTTTGCAGGAACTCGGCACATGTTGCGCGGATTCCTAAATATCAGGTGCTCTGCATACGCGGCATGTTGTTGGGTCATTATTTTGCAGGAACTCAGCACGTGTTGCGCGGATTCCTGAATATCAGGTGCTCTGCATATGCGGCATGTTGTTAGCTCATTGTTTTTCAGGAACTCGGTACATGTTGCACGGATTCCTGAATATCAGGTGCTCTGCATAGGCGGCATGTTGTTAGGTCATTATTTTGCATGAACTCGGCACATGTTGCGCGGATTCCTGAATATCAGGTGCTCTGCATACGCGGCATGTTGTTACGTCATTATTTTGCAGAAACTCGGCACGTTGCGCTGATTCCTGAATATCAGGTGCTCTGCATACACAACATTTTGTTAGCTCATTATTTTGCAGGAACTCGGCACATGTTGCACATATTCCTGAATATCAGTTGCTCTGCATAGGCGGCATGTTGTTAGGTCATTATTTTGCAGGAACTCGGCACATGTTGCGCAGATTCCTGAATATCAGGTGCTCTGTATACGCGACAGGTTGTTAGCTCATCATTATTTTGCAGGAACTCAGCACATGTTGCACATATTCCTGAATATCAGGTGCTCTGCATATGCGGCATGTTGTTAGGTCATTATTTTGCAGGAACTCGGCACATGTTGCGCGGATTCCTGAATATCAGGTGCTCTGCATAGGCTGCGTGTTGTTAGCTCATTATTTTGCAGGAACTCCGCACATGTTGCGCGGATTCTTGAGTATCAGGTGCTCTGCATAGGCGGCATGTTGTTAGCTCATTATTTTGCAGGAACCTGGCACATGTTGCACGGATTCCTGAATATCAGGTGCTCTGCATAGGCGGCATGTTGTTAGGTCATTATTTTGCAGGAACTCGGCACATGTTGCACGGATTCCTGAATATCAGGTGCTCTGCATACGCGGCATGTTGTTACGTCATTATTTTGCAGAAACTCAGCACATGTTGTGCGGATTCCTGAATATCAGGTGCTCTGCATACACAACATTTTGTTAGCTCATTATTTTGCAGGAACTCAGCACATGTTGCGTAGATTGCTGAATATCAGGTGTTCTGCATAGGCTGCATGTTGTTGGGTCATTATTTTGCAGAAATTCGGCACATGTGGCACGGATTCCTGAATATCATGTGCTCTGCATAGGCGGCATGTTGTTAGGTCATTATTTTGCAGGAACTCACCACATGTTGCGCGGATTCCTGAATATCAGGTGCTCTGCATAGGCGGCATGTTGTTGGCTCATTATTTTGCAGGAACTCGGCACATGTGGCACGGATTCCTGAATATCAGGTGCTCTGCATAGGCGGCATGTTGTTAGGTCATTATTTTGCAGGAACTCGGCACATGTTGTGCAGATTCCTTAATATCAGGTGCTCTGCATACGCGGCATGTTGTTAGGTCATTATTTTGCAGGAACTCGGCACACGTTGCGCGGATTCCTGAATATCAGGAGCTCTGTATACACGACAGGTTGTTAGCTCATCATTATTTTGTAGGGCCTCGGCACATGTTGCACATATTCCTGAATATCAGGTGCTCTGCATAGGCGGCATGTTGTTAGGTCATTATTTTGCAGGAACTCGGCACATGTTGCACGGATTCCTGAATAACAGGTGCTCTGCATAGGCTGCATGTTGTTATCTCATTATTTTGCAGGAACTCCGGACATGTTGCGCGGATTCTTGAATATCAGGTGCTCTGCATAGGCCGCATGTTATTAGCGCATTATTTTGCAGGAACCTGGCACATGTGGCACGGATTCCTGAATATCTGGTGCTCTGCATAGGCGGCATGTTGTTAGGTCATTATTTTGCAGGAACTCGGCACATGTTGCGCGGATTCCTAAATATCAGGTGCTCTGCATACGCGGCATGTTGTTAGGTCATTATTTTGCAGGAACTCGGCACGTGTTGCGCGGATTCCTGAATATCAGGTGCTCTGGATACGTGGCATGTTGTTAGGTCATTATTTTTCAGGAACACGGCACATGTTGCACGGATTCCTGAATATCAGGTGCTCTGCATAGGCGGCATGTTGTTAGGTCATTATTTTGCAGGAACTCGGCACATGTTGCGCGGGTTCCTGAATATCAGGTGCTCTGCATACGCGGCATGTTGTTACGTCATTATTTTGCAGAAATTCGGCACGTTGCTCGGATTCCTGAATATCAGGTGCTCTGAATACACAACATTTTGTTAGGTCATTATTTTGCAGGAACTCGGCATGTGTTGCGCGGATTCCTGAATATCAGGTGCTCTGCATAGGCGGCATGTTGTTAGGTCATTATTTTGCAGGAACTCGGCATGTGTTGCGCGGATTCCTGAATATCAGGTGCTCTGCATACGCGACATGTTGTTAGCTCATTGTTTTTGAGGAAGTCGGCACATGTTGCACGGATTCCTGAATATCAGGTGCTCTGCATAGGCGGCATGCTGTTGGGTCATTATTTTGTAGGAACTCGGCACATGTGGCACGGATTCCTGAATATCAGGTGCTCTGCATAGGCGGCATGTTGTTAGCTCATTATTTTGCAGGAACCTGGCACATGTTGCACGGATTCCTGAATATCAGGTGCTCTGCATAGGCGGCATGTTGTTAGGTCATTATTTTGCAGGAACTCGGCACATGTTGCACGGATTCCTGAATATCAGGTGCTCTGCATACGCGGCATGTTGTTACGTCATTATTTTGCAGAAACTCAGCACATGTTGCGCGGATTCCTGAATATCAGGTGCTCTGCATACACAACATTTTGTTAGCTCATTATTTTGCAGGAACTCAGCACATGTTGCGTAGATTGCTGAATATCAGGTGTTCTGCATAGGCTGCATGTTGTTGGGTCATTATTTTGCAGAAATTCGGCACATGTGGCACGGATTCCTGAATATCATGTGCTCTGCATAGGCGGCATGTTGTTAGGTCATTATTTTGCAGGAACTCACCACATGTTGCGCGGATTCCTGAATATCAGGTGCTCTGCATAGGCGGCATGTTGTTGGCTCATTATTTTGTAGGAACTCGGCACATGTGGCACAGATTCCTGAATATCAGGTGCTCTGCATAGGCGGCATGTTGTTAGGTCATTATTTTGCAGGAACTCGGCACATGTTGTGCAGATTCCTTAATATCAGGTGCTCTGCATACGCGGCATGTTGTTAGGTCATTATTTTGCAGGAACTCGGCACACGTTGCGCGGATTCCTGAATATCAGGTGCTCTGTATACACGACAGGTTGTTAGCTCATCATTATTTTGTAGGGCCTCGGCACATGTTGCACATATTCCTGAATATCAGGTGCTCTGCATAGGCGGCATGTTGTTAGGTCATTATTTTGCAGGAACTCGGCACATGTTGCACGGATTCCTGAATAACAGGTGCTCTGCATAGGCTGCATGTTGTTATCTCATTATTTTGCAGGAACTCCGGACATGTTGCGCGGATTCTTGAATATCAGGTGCTCTGCATAGGCCGCATGTTATTAGCGCATTATTTTGCAGGAACCTGGCACATGTGGCACGGATTCCTGAATATCTGGTGCTCTGCATAGGCGGCATGTTGTTAGGTCATTATTTTGCAGGAACTCGGCACATGTTGCGCGGATTCCTAAATATCAGGTGCTCTGCATACGCGGCATGTTGTTAGGTCATTATTTTGCAGGAACTCGGCACGTGTTGCGCGGATTCCTGAATATCAGGTGCTCTGGATACGTGACATGTTGTTAGCTCATTGTTTTTGAGGAACTCGGCACATGTTGCACGTATTCCTGAATATCAGGTGCTCTGCATAGGCGGCATGTTGTTAGGTCATTATTTTGCAGGAACTTGGCACATGTTGCGCGGATTCCTGAATATCAGGTGCTCTGCATACGTGGCATGTTGTTAGGTCATTATTTTTCAGGAACACGGCACATGTTGCACGGATTCCTGAATATCAGGTGCTCTGCATAGGCGGCATGTTGTTAGGTCATTATTTTGCAGGAACTCGGCACATGTTGCGCGGGTTCCTGAATATCAGGTGCTCTGCATACGCGGCATGTTGTTACGTCATTATTTTGCAGAAATTCGGCACGTTGCTCGGATTCCTGAATATCAGGTGCTCTGAATACACAACATTTTGTTAGGTCATTATTTTGCAGGAACTCGGCATGTGTTGCGCGGATTCCTGAATATCAGGTGCTCTGCATAGGCGGCATGTTGTTAGGTCATTATTTTGCAGGAACTCGGCATGTGTTGCGCGGATTCCTGAATATCAGGTGCTCTGCATACGCGACATGTTGTTAGCTCATTGTTTTTGAGGAAGTCGGCACATGTTGCACGGATTCCTGAATATCAGGTGCTCTGCATAGGCGGCATGCTGTTGGGTCATTATTTTGTAGGAACTCGGCACATGTGGCACGGATTCCTGAATATCAGGTGCTCTGCATAGGCGGCATGTTGTTAGGTCATTATTTTGCAGGAACTCAGAACATGTTGCGCAGATTCCTGAATATCAGGTGCTCTGCATAGGCGGCATGTTGTTGGGTCATTATTTTGCAGGAACTCGGCACATGTGGCACGGATTCCTGAATATCAGGTGCTCTGCGTAGGCGGCATGTTGTTAGGTCATTATTTTGCAGGAACTCGGCACATGTTGCGCGGATTCCTGAATATCAGGTGCTCTGCATACACGGCATGTTGTTAGCTTATTATTTTGCAGGAATTCGGCACATGTGGCACGTATTCCTGAATATCAGGTGCTCTGCATAGGCGGCATGTTGTTAGGTCATTATTTTGCAGGAACTCGGCACATGTGGCGTGGATTCCTGAATATCAGGTGCTCTGCATAGGCGGCATGTTGTTAGCTCATTATTTTGCAAGAACTCTGCACATGTTGCGCGGATTCTTGAATATCAGGTGCTCTGCATAGGCGGCATGTTGTTAGCTTATTATTTTGCAAGAACCCGGCACATGTGGCACGGATTCCTGAATATCAGGTGCTCTGCATAGGCGGCATGTTGTTAGGTCATTATTTTGCAGGAACTCGGCACATGTTGCGCGGATTCCTAAATATCAGGTGCTCTGCATACGCGGTATGTTGTTAGGTCATTATTTTGCAGGAACTCGGCACGTGTTGCGCGGATTCCTGAATATTAGGTGCTCTGCATATGCGACATGTTGTTAGCTCATTGTTTTTCAGGACCTCGGCACATGTTGCACGGATTCCTGAATATCAGGTGCTCTGCATAGGCGGCATGTTGTTAGGTCATTATTTTGCAGGAACTCGGCACGTGTTGCGCGGATTCCTGAATATTAGGTGCTCTGCATACGCGACATGTTGTTAGCTCATTGTTTTTGAGGAAGTCGGCACATGTTGCACGGATTCCTGAATATCAGGTGCTCTGCATACGCGGCATGTTGTTACGTCATTATTTTGCAGAAACTCAGCACATGTTGCGCGGATTCCTGAATATCAGGTGCTCTGCATACACAACATTTTGTTAGCTCATTATTTTGCAGGAACTCAGCACATGTTGCGTAGATTGCTGAATATCAGGTGTTCTGCATAGGCTGCATGTTGTTGGGTCATTATTTTGCAGAAATTCGGCACATGTGGCACGGATTCCTGAATATCATGTGCTCTGCATAGGCGGCATGTTGTTAGGTCATTATTTTGCAGGAACTCACCACATGTTGCGCGGATTCCTGAATATCAGGTGCTCTGCATAGGCGGCATGTTGTTGGCTCATTATTTTGCAGGAACTCGGCACATGTGGCACGGATTCCTGAATATCAGGTGCTCTGCATAGGCGGCATGTTGTTAGGTCATTATTTTGCAGGAACTCGGCACATGTTGTGCAGATTCCTTAATATCAGGTGCTCTGCATACGCGGCATGTTGTTAGGTCATTATTTTGCAGGAACTCGGCACACGTTGCGCGGATTCCTGAATATCAGGTGCTCTGTATACACGACAGGTTGTTAGCTCATCATTATTTTGTAGGGCCTCGGCACATGTTGCACATATTCCTGAATATCAGGTGCTCTGCATAGGCGGCATGTTGTTAGGTCATTATTTTGCAGGAACTCGGCACATGTTGCACGGATTCCTGAATAACAGGTGCTCTGCATAGGCTGCATGTTGTTATCTCATTATTTTGCAGGCACTCCGGACATGTTGCGCGGATTCTTGAATATCAGGTGCTCTGCATAGGCCGCATGTTATTAGCGCATTATTTTGCAGGAACCTGGCACATGTGGCACGGATTCCTGAATATCTGGTGCTCTGCATAGGCGGCATGTTGTTAGGTCATTATTTTGCAGGAACTCGGCACATGTTGCGCGGATTCCTAAATATCAGGTGCTCAGCATACGCGGCATGTTGTTAGGTCATTATTTTGCAGGAACTCGGCACGTGTTGCGCGGTTTCCTGAATATCAGGTGCTCTGGATACGTGACATGTTGTTAGCTCATTGTTTTTGAGGAACTCGGCACATGTTGCACGTATTCCTGAATATCAGGTGCTCTGCATAGGCGGCATGTTGTTAGGTCATTATTTTGCAGGAACTTGGCACATGTTGCGCGGATTCCTGAATATCAGGTGCTCTGCATACGTGGCATGTTGTTAGGTCATTATTTTTCAGGAACACGGCACATGTTGCACGGATTCCTGAATATCAGGTGCTCTGCATAGGCGGCATGTTGTTAGGTCATTATTTTGCAGGAACTCGGCACATGTTGCGCGGGTTCCTGAATATCAGGTGCTCTGCATACGCGGCATGTTGTTACGTCATTATTTTGCAGAAATTCGGCACGTTGCTCGGATTCCTGAATATCAGGTGCTCTGAATACACAACATTTTGTTAGGTCATTATTTTGCAGGAACTCGGCATGTGTTGCGCGGATTCCTGAATATCAGGTGCTCTGCATAGGCGGCATGTTGTTAGGTCATTATTTTGCAGGAACTCGGCATGTGTTGCGCGGATTCCTGAATATCAGGTGCTCTGCATACGCGACATGTTGTTAGCTCATTGTTTTTGCGGAAGTCGGCACATGTTGCACGGATTCCTGAATATCAGGTGCTCTGCATAGGCGGCTTGCTGTTGGGTCATTATTTTGTAGGAACTCGGCACATGTGGCACGGATTCCTGAATATCAGGTGCTCTGCATAGGCGGCATGTTGTTAGGTCATTATTTTGCAGGAACTCAGAACATGTTGCGCGGATTCCTGAATATCAGGTGCTCTGCATAGGCGGCATGTTGTTGGGTCATTATTTTGCAGGAACTCGGCACATGTGGCACGGATTCCTGAATATCAGGTGCTCTGCGTTGTTAGGTCATTATTTTGCAGGAACTCGGCACGTGTTGCGCGGATTCCTGAATATCAGGTGCTCTGCATACGTGGCATGTTGTTAGGTCATTATTTTGCAGGAACTCGGCACATGTTGCGCGGATTCCTGAATATCAGGTGCTCTGCCTAGGCGGCATGTTGTTAGGTCATTATTTTGCAGGAACTCGGCACGTGTTGCGCGGATTCCTGAATATCAGGTGCTCTGCATACGCGGCATGTTGTTAGGTCATTATTTTGCAGGAACTCGGCACATGTTGCGCGGATTCCTGAATATCAGGTGCTCTGTATACGCGACAGGTTGTTAGCTCATCATTATTTTGCAGGAACTCGGCACATGTTGCACATATTCCTGAATATCAGGTGCTCTGCATAGGCGGCATGTTGTTAGGTCATTATTTTGCAGGAACTCGGCACATGTTGCGCGAATTCCTGAATATCAGGTGCTCTGCATAGGCGGCATGTTGTTAGGTCATTATTTTGCAGGAACTCGCCACATGTTTCGCGGATTCTTGAATATCAGGTGCTCTGCATACACGGCATGTTGTTAGCTCATTATTTTGCAGGAACTCGGCACATGTGGCAATGATTCCTGAATATCAGGTGCTCTGCATAGGCGGCATGTTGTTGGCTCATTATTTTGCAGGAACTCGGCACATGTGGCACGGATTCCTGAATATCAGGTGCTCTACATAGGCGGCATGTTGTTAGGTCATTATTTTGCAGGAACTCGGCACATGTTGCGCGAATTTCTGAATATCAGGTGCTCTGCATAGGCGGCATGTTGTTAGGTCATTATTTTGCAGGAACTCGGCACATGTTGCGCGAATTCCTGAATATCAGGTGCTCTGCATAGGCGGCATGTTGTTAGGTCATTATTTTTCAGGAACTCGGCACATGTTGCACGGATTCCTGAATATGAGGTGCTCTGCATAGGCGGCATGTTGTTGGGTCATTATTTTGTAGGAACTCGGCACATGTTGCGCGGATTCCTGAATATCAGGTCCTCTGCAAAGGCGGCATGTTGTTACGTCATTATTTTGCAGGAACTCGGCACATGTTGCGCAGATTCCTAAATATCAGGTGCTCTGCACAGTGGCATGTTGTTAGGTCATTATTTTGCAGGAACTCGGCACGTGTTGCGCGGATTCCTGAATATCAGGTGCTCTGCATACGCGACATGTTGTTAGCTCATTATTTTTCAGGAACTCGGCACATGTTGCACGGATTCCTGAATATGAGGTGCTCTGCATAGGCGGCATGTTGTTGGGTCATTATTTTGTAGGAACTCGGCACATGTGGCACGGATTCCTGAATATCAGGTGCTCTGCATAGGCGGCATGTTGTTAGGTCATTATTTTGCAGGAACTCAGAACATGTTGCGCAGATTCCTGAATATCAGTTGCTCTGCATAGGCGGCATGTTGTTGGGTCATTATTTTGCAGGAACTCGGCACATGTGGCACGGATTCCTGAATATCAGGTGCTCTGCGTAGTCGGCATGTTGTTAGGTCATTATTTTGCAGGAACTCGGAACATGTGGCACGTATTCCTGAATATCAGGTGCTCTGCATAGGCGGCATGTTGTTAGGTCATTATTTTGCAGGAACTCGGCACATGTGGCACGTATTCCTGAATATCAGGTGCTCTGCATAGGCGGCATGTTGTTAGCTTATTATTTTGCAAGAACCCGGCACATGTGGCACGGATTCCTGAATATCAGGTGCTCAGCATAGGCGGCATGTTTTAGGTCATTATTTTGCAGGAACTCGGCACATGTTGCGCGGATTCCTAAATATCAGGTGCTCTGCATACGCGGCATGTTGTTAGGTCATTATTTTGCAGGAACTCGGCACGTGTTGCGCGGATTCCTGAATATTAGGTGCTCTGCATATGCGACATGTTGTAAGCTCATTGTTTTTCAGGAACACGGCACATGTTGCACGGATTCCTGAATATCAGGTGCTCTGCATAGGCGGCATGTTGTTAGGTCATTATTTTGCAGGAACTCGGCACATGTTGCGCGGATTCCTGAATATCAGGTGCTCTGCATACGCGGCATGTTGTTATGTCATTATTTTGCAGAAATTCGGCACGTTGCCCGGATTCCTGAATATCAGGTGCTCTGAATACACAACATTTTGTTAGGTCATTATTTAGCAGGAACTCGGCATGTGTTGCGCGGATTCCTGAATATCAGGTGCTCTGCATACGCGAAATGTTGTTAGCTCATTGTTTTTGAGGAAGTCGGCACATGTTGCACGGATTCCTGAATATCAGGTGCTCGGCATAGGCGGCATGTTGTTAGGTCATTATTTTGCAGGAACTCGGCACATGTTGCGCGGATTCCTGAATATCAGGTGCTCTGCATAGGCGGCATGTTGTTAGGTCATTATTTTGCAGGATTTCAGCACATGTAGCACGGATTCCTGAATATCAGGTGCTCTGCATAGGCTGCATGTTGTTAGCTCATTATTTTGCAGGAACCCGGCACATGTTGCGCATATTCCTAAATATCAGGTGCTCTGCATACGTGGCATGTTGTTAGGTCATTATTTTGCAGGAACTCGGCACGTGTTGCGCGGATTCCTGAATATCAGGTGCTCTGCATACGTGACATGTTGTTAGCTCATTATTTTTCAGAAACTCGGCACATGTTGCACGGATTCCTGAATATGAGGTGCTCTGCATAGGCGGCATGCTGTTGGGTCATTATTTTGTAGGAAATCGGCACATGTGGCGTGGATTCCTGAATATCAGGTGCTCTGCATAGGCGGCATGTTGTTAGCTCATTATTTTGCAAGAACTCTGCACATGTTGCGCGGATTCTTGAATATCAGGTGCTCTGCATAGGCGGCATGTTGTTAGCTTATTATTTTGCAAGAACCCGGCACATGTGGCACGGATTCCTGAATATCAGGTGCTCTGCATAGGCGGCATGTTGTTAGGTCATTATTTTGCAGGAACTCGGCACATGTTGCGCGGATTCCTAAATATCAGGTGCTCTGCATACGCGGCATTTTGTTAGGTCATTATTTTGCAGGAACTCGGCACGTGTTGCGCGGATTCCTGAATATTAGGTGCTCTGCATATGCTACATGTTGTTAGCTCATTGTTTTTCAGGAACTCGGCACATGTTGTACGGATTCCTGAATATCAGGTGCTCTGCATACGCGGCATGTTGTTACGTCATTATTTTGCAGAAATTCGGCATGTTGCTCTGATTCCTGAATATCAGGTGCTCTGAATACACAAAATTTTGTTAGGTCATTATTTTGCAGGAACTCGGCACGTATTGCGCGGATTCCTTAATATCAGGTGCTCTGCATACGCGACATGTTGTTAGCTCATTGTTTTTGAGAAAGTCGGCACATGTTGCACGGATTCCTGAATATCAGGTGCTCTGCATAGGCGGCATGTTGTTAGCTCATTATTTTGCAAGAACTCTGCACATGTTGCGCGGATTCTTGAATATCAGGTGCTCTGCATAGGCGGCATGTTGTTAGCTTATTATTTTGCAAGAACCCGGCACATGTGGCACGGATTCCTGAATATCAGGTGCTCTGCATAGGCAGCATGTTGTTAGGTCATTATTTTGCAGGAACTCGGCACATGTTGCGCGGATTCCTAAATATCAGGTGCTCTGCATACGCGGCATGTTGTTAGGTCATTATTTTGCAGGAACTCGGCATGTGTTGCGCGGATTCCTGAATATTAGGTGCTCTGCATATGCGACATGTTGTTAGCTCATTGTTTTTCAGGAACTCGGCACATGTTGCACGGATTCCTGAATATCAGGTGCTCTGCATAGGCGGCATGTTGTTAGGTCATTATTTTGCAGGAACTCGGCACGTGTTGCGCGGATTCCTGAATATTAGGTGCTCTGCATATGCGACACGTTGTTAGCTCATTGTTTTTCAGGAACTCGGCACATGTTGCACGGATTCCTGAATATCAGGTGCTCTGCATAGGCGGCATGTTGTTAGGTCATTATTTTGCAGGAACTCGGCACGTGTTGCGCGGATTCCTGAATATCAGGTGCTCTGCATACGTGGCATGTTGTTAGGTCATTATTTTGCAGGAACTCGGCACATGTTGCGCGGATTCCTGAATATCAGGTGCTCTGCATAGGCGGCATGTTGTTAGGTCATTATTTTGCAGGAACTCGGCACGTGTTGCGCGGATTCCTGAATATCAGGTGCTCTGCATACGCGGCATGTTGTTAGGTCATTATTTTGCAGGAACTCGGCACATGTTGCGCGGATTCCTGAATATCAGGTGCTCTGTATACGTGACAGGTTGTTAGCTCTTCATTATTTTGCAGGAACTCGGCACATGTTGCACATATTCCTGAATATCAGGTGCTCTGCATAGGCGGCATGTTGTTAGGTCATTATTTTGCAGGAACTCGGCACATGTTGCGCGAATTCCTGAATATCAGGTGCTCTGCATAGGCGGCATGTTGTTAGGTCATTATTTTGCAGGAACTCGCCACATGTTTCGCGGATTCTTGAATATCAGGTGCTCTGCATACACGGCATGTTGTTAGCTCATTATTTTGCAGGAACTCGGCACATGTGGCAATGATTCCTGAATATCAGGTGCTCTGCATAGGCGGCATGTTGTTGGCTCATTATTTTGCAGGAACTCGGCACATGTGGCACGGATTCCTGAATATCAGGTGCTCTGCATAGGCGGCATGTTGTTAGGTCATTATTTTGCAGGAACTCGGCACATGTTGCGCGAATTCCTGAATATCAGGTGCTCTGCATAGGCGGCATGTTGTTAGGTCATTATTTTGCAGGAACTCGGCACATGTTGCGCGAATTCCTGAATATCAGGTGCTCTGCATAGGCGGCATGTTGTTAGGTCATTATTTTTCAGGAACTCGGCACATGTTGCACAGATTCCTGAATATCAGGTGCTCTGCATAGGCGGCATGTTGTTGGGTCATTATTTTGTAGGAACTCGGCACATGTTGCGCGGATTCCTGAATATCAGGTCCTCTGCAAAGGCGGCATGTTGTTAGGTCATTATTTTGCAGGAACTCGGCACATGTTGCGCAGATTCCTAAATATCAGGTGCTCTGCACAGTGGCATGTTGTTAGGTCATTATTTTGCAGAAACTCGGCACGTGTTGCGCGTATTCCTGAATATCAGGTGCTCTGCATACGCGACATGTTGTTAGCTCATTATTTTTCAGGAACTCGGCACATGTTGCACGGATTCCTGAATATGAGGTGCTCTGCATAGGCGGCATGTTGTTAGGTCATTATTTTGTAGGAACTCGGCACATGTGGCACGGATTCCTGAATATCAGGTGCTCTGCATAGGCGGCATGTTGTTAGGTCATTATTTTGCAGGAACTCAGAACATGTTGCGCAGATTCCTGAATATCAGTTGCTCTGCATAGGCGGCATGTTGTTGGGTCATTATTGTGCAGGAACTCGGCACATGTGGCACGGATTCCTGAATATCAGGTGCTCTGCGTAGGCGGCATGTTGTTAGGTTATTATTTTGCAGGAACTCGGCACATGTGGCACGTATTCCTGAATATCAGGTGCTCTGCATAGGCGGCATGTTGTTAGGTCATTATTTTGCAGGAACTCGGCACATGTGGCACGTATTCCTGAATATCAGGTGCTCTGCATAGGCGGCATGTTGTTAGCTTATTATTTTGCAAAAACCCGGCACATGTGGCACGGATTCCTGAATATCAGGTGCTCAGCATAGGCGGCATGTTTTAGGTCATTATTTTGCAGGAACTCGGCACATGTTGCGCGGATTCCTAAATATCAGGTGCTCTGCATACGCGGCATGTTGTTAGGTCATTATTTTGCAGGAACTCGGCACGTGTTGCGCGGATTCCTGAATATTAGGTGCTCTGCATATGCGACATGTTGTAAGCTCATTGTTTTTCAGGAACACGGCACATGTTGCACGGATTCCTGAATATCAGGTGCTCTGCATAGGCGGCATGTTGTTAGGTCATTATTTTGCAGGAACTCGGCACATGTTGCGCGGATTCCTGAATATCAGGTGCTCTGCATACGCGGCATGTTGTTATGTCATTATTTTGCAGAAATTCGGCACGTTGCTCGGATTCCTGAATATCAGGTGCTCTGAATACACAACATTTTGTTAGGTCATTATTTTGCAGGAACTCGGCACGTGTTGCGCGGATTCCTGAATATCAGGTGCACTGCATACGCGAAATGTTGTTAGCTCATTGTTTTTGAGGAAGTCGGCACATGTTGCACGGATTCCTGAATATCAGGTGCTCGGCATAGGCGGCATGTTGTTAGGTCATTATTTTGCAGGAACTCGGCACATGTTGCGCGGATTCCTGAATATCAGGTGCTCTGCATAGGCGGCATGTTGTTAGGTCATTATTTTGCAGGATTTCAGCACATGTAGCACGGATTCCTGAATATCAGGTGCTCTGCATAGGCTGCATGTTGTTAGCTCATTATTTTGCAGGAACCCGGCACATGTTGCGCATATTCCTAAATATCAGGTGCTCTGCATACGTGGCATGTTGTTAGGTCATTATTTTGCAGGAACTCGGCACGTGTTGCGCGGATTCCTGAATATCAGGTGCTCTGCATACGCGACATGTTGTTAGCTCATTATTTTTCAGAAACTCGGCACATGTTGCACGGATTCCTGAATATGAGGTGCTCTGCATAGGCGGCATGTTGTTAGGTCATTATTTTGCAGGAACTCGGCACGTGTTGTGCGGATTCCTGAATATTAGGTGCTCTGCATATGCGACATGTTGTTAGCTCATTGTTTTTCAGGAACTCGGCACATGTTGCACGGATTCCTGAATATCAGGTGCTCTGCATAGGCGGCATGTTGCTAGGTCATTATTTTGCAGGAACTCGGCACGTGTTGCGTGGATTCCTGAATATCAGGTGCTCTGCATACGTGGCATGTTGTTAGGTCATTATTTTGCAGGAACTCGGCACGTGTTGCGCGGATTCCTGAATATCAGGTGCTCTGCATACGCGACACGTTGTTAGCTCATTATTTTTCAGGAACTCGGCACATGTTGCACGGATTCCTGAATATGAGGTGCTCTGCATAGGCGGCATGCTGTTGGGTCATTATTTTGTAGGAACTCGGCACATGTGGCACGGATTCCTGAATATCAGGTGCTCTGCATAGGCGGCATGTTGTTAGGTCATTATTTTGCAGGAACTCAGAACATGTTGCGCAGATTCCTGAATATCAGGTGCTCTGCATAGGCGGCATGTTGTTGGGTCATTATTTTGCAGGAACTCGGCACATGTGGCACGGATTCCTGAATATCAGGTGCTCTGCGTAGGCGGCATGTTGTTAGCTCATTATTTTGCAGGAACTCGGCACATGTGGCACGTATTCCTGAATATCAGGTGCTCTGCATAGGCGGCATGTTGTTAGGTCATTATTTTGCAGGAACTCAGAACATGTTGCGCAGATTCCTGAATATCAGGTGCTCTGCATAGGCGGCATGTTGTTGGGTCATTATTTTGCAGGAACTCGGCACATGTGGCACGGATTCCTGAATATCAGGTGCTCTGCGTAGGCGGCATGTTGTTAGCTCATTATTTTGCAGGAACTCTGCACATGTGGCACGTATTCCTGAATATCAGGTGCTCTGCATAGGCGGCATGTTGTTAGGTCATTATTTTGCAGGAACTCGGCACATGTGGCACGTATTCCTGAATATCAGGTGCTCTGCATAGGCGGCATGTTGTTAGGTCATTATTTTGCAGGAACTCGGCACATGTGGCGTGGATTCCTGAATATCAGGTGCTCTGCATAGGCGGCATGTTGTTAGCTCATTATTTTGCAAGAACTCTGCACATGTTGCGCGGATTCTTGAACATCAGGTGCTCTGCATAGGTGGCATGTTGTTAGCTTATTATTTTGCAAGAACCCGGCACATGTGGCACGGATTCCTGAATATCAGGTGCTCTGCATAGGCGGCATGTTATTAGGTCATTATTTTGCAGGAACTCGGCACATGTTGCGCGGATTCCTGAACATCAGGTGCTCTGCATAGGCTGCGTGTTGTTAGCTCATTATATTGCAGGAACTCCGCACATGTTGCGCGGATTCTTGAGTATCAGGTGCTCTGCATAGGCGGCATGTTGTTAGCTCATTATTTTGCAGGAACCTAGCACATGTTGCACGGATTCCTGAATATCAGGTGCTCTGCATAGGCGGCATGTTGTTAGGTCATTATTTTGCAGGAACTCGGCACATGTTGCACGGATTCCTGAATATCAGGTGCTCTGCATACGCGGCATGTTGTTACGTCATTATTTTGCAGAAACTCGGCACATGTTGCGCGGATTCCTGAATATCAGGTGCTCTGCATACACAACATTTTGTTAGCTCATTATTTTGCAGGAACTCAGCACATGTTGTGTAGATTGCTGAATATCAGGTGCTCTGCATAGGCTGCATGTTGTTGGGTCATTATTTTGCAGAAATTCGGCACATGTGGCACGGATTCCTGAATATCAGGTGCTCTGCATAGGCGGCATGTTGTTAGGTCATTATTTTGCAGGAACTCGCCACATGTTGCGCGGATTCCTGAATATCAGGTGCTCTGCATAGGCGGCATGTTGTTGGCTCATTATTTTGCAGGAACCCGGCACATGTGGCACGGATTCCTGAATATCAGGTGCTCTGCACAGGCGGCATGTTGTTAGGTCATTATTTTGCAGGAACTCGGCACATGTTGTGCAGATTCCTTAATATCAGGTGCTCTGCATACGTGGCATGTTGTTAGGTCATTATTTTGCAGGAACTCGGCACACGTTGCGCGGATTCCTGAATATCAGGTGCTCTGTATACACGACAGGTTGTTAGCTCATCATTATTTTGTAGGGCCTCGGCACATGTTGCACATATTCCTGAATATCAGGTGCTCTGCATAGGCGGCATGTTGTTAGGTCATTATTTTGCAGGAACTCGGCACATGTTGCACGGATTCCTGAATAACAGGTGCTCTGCATAGGCTGCATGTTGTTATCTCATTATTTTGCAGGAACTCCGGACATGTTGCGCGGATTCTTGAATATCAGGTGCTCTGCATAGGCCGCATGTTATTAGCGCATTATTTTGCAGGAACCTGGCACATGTGGCACGGGTTCCTGAATATCTGGTGCTCTGCATAGGCAGCATGTTGTTAGGTCATTATTTTGCAGGAACTCGGCACATGTTGCGCGGATTCCTAAATATCAGGTGCTCTGCATACGCGGCATGTTGTTAGGTCATTATTTTGCAGGAACTCGGCACGTGTTGCGCGGATTCCTGAATATCAGGTGCTCTGGATACGTGACATGTTGTTAGCTCATTGTTTTTGAGGAACTCGGCACATGTTGCACGTATTCCTGAATATCAGGTGCTCTGCATAGGCGGCATGTTGTTAGGTCATTATTTTGCAGGAACTTGGCACATGTTGTGCGGATTCCTGAATATCAGGTGCTCTGCATACGTGGCATGTTGTTAGGTCATTATTTTTCAGGAACACGGCACATGTTGCACGGATTCCTGAATATCAGGTGCTCTGCATAGGCGGCATGTTGTTAGGTCATTATTTTGCAGGAACTCGGCACATGTTGCGCGGGTTCCTGAATATCAGGTGCTCTGCATACGCGGCATGTTGTTACGTCATTATTTTGCAGAAATTCGGCACGTTGCTCGGATTCCTGAATATCAGGTGCTCTGAATACACAACATTTTGTTAGGTCATTATTTTGCAGGAACTCAGCATGTGTTGCGCGGATTCCTGAATATCAGGTGCTCTGCATAGGCGGCATGTTGTTAGGTCATTATTTTGCAGGAACTCGGCATGTGTTGCGCAGATTCCTGAATATCAGGTGCTCTGCATACGCGACATGTTGTTAGCTCATTGTTTTTGAGGAAGTCGGCACATGTTGCACGGATTCCTGAATATCAGGTGCTCTGCATAGGCGGCATGCTGTTGGGTCATTATTTTGTAGGAACTCGGCACATGTGGCACGGATTCCTGAATATCAGGTGCTCTGCATAGGCGGCATGTTGTTAGTTCATTATTTTGCAGGAACTCAGAACATGTTGCGCAGATTCCTGAATATCAGGTGCTCTGCATAGGCGGCATGTTGTTGGGTCATTATTTTGCAGGAACTCGGCACATGTGGCACGGATTCCTGAATATCAGGTGCTCTGCGTAGGCGGCATGTTGTTAGGTCATTATTTTGCAGGAACTCGGCACATGTTGCGCGGATTCCTGAATATCAGGTGCTCTGCATACACGGCATGTTGTTAGCTCATTATTTTGCAGGAATTCGGCACATGTGGCACGTATTCCTGAATATCAGGTGCTCTGCATAGGCGGCATGTTGTTAGGTCATTATTTTGCAGGAACTCGGCACATGTGGCGTGGATTCCTGAATATCAGGTGCTCTGCATAGGCGGCATGTTGTTAGCTCATTATTTTGCAAGAACTCTGCACATGTTGCGCGGATTCTTGAATATCAGGTGCTCTGCATAGGCGGCATTTTGTTAGCTTATTATTTTGCAAGAACCCGGAACATGTGGCACGGATTCCTGAATATCAGGTGCTCTGCATAGGCGGCATGTTGTTAGGTCATTATTTTGCAGGAACTCGGCACATGTTGCGCGTATTCCTAAATATCAGGTGATCTGCATACGCGGCATGTTGTTAGGTCATTATTTTGCAGGAACTCGGCACGTGTTGCGCGGATTCCTGAATATTAGGTGCTCTGCATATGCGACATGTTATTAGCTCATTGTTTTTCAGGAACTCGGCACATGTTGCACGGATTCCTGAATATCAGGTGCTCTGCATAGGCGGCATGTTGTTAGGTCATTATTTTGCAGGAACTCGGCACGTGTTGCGCGGATTCCTGAATATTAGGTGCTCTGCATATGCGACATGTTGTTAGCTCATTGTTTTTCAGGAACTCGGCACATGTTGCACGGATTCCTGAATATCAGGTGCTCTGCATAGGCGGCATGTTGTTAGGTCATTATTTTGCAGGAACTCGGCACGTGTTGCGCGGATTCGTGAATATCAGGTGCTCTGCATACGTGGCATGTTGTTAGGTCATTATTTTGCAGGAACTCGGCACATGTTGCGCGGATTCCTGAATATCAGGTGCTCTGCATAGGCGGCATGTTGTTAGGTCATTATTTTGCAGGAACTCGGCACGTGTTGCGCGGATTCCTGAATATCAGGTGCTCTGCATACGCGGCATGTTGTTAGGTCATTATTTTGCAGGAACTCGGCACATGTTGCGCGGATTCCTGAATATCAGGTGCTCTGTATACGCGACAGGTTGTTAGCTCATCATTATTTTGCAGGAACTCGGCACATGTTGCACATATTCCTGAATATCAGGTGCTCTGCATAGGCGGCATGTTGTTAGGTCATTATTTTGCAGGAACTCGGCACATGTTGCGCGAATTCCTGAATATCAGGTGCTCTGCATAGGCGGCATGTTGTTAGGTCATTATTTTGCAGGAACTCGCCACATGTTGCGCGGATTCTTGAATATCAGGTGCTCTGCATACACGGCATGTTGTTAGCTCATTATTTTGCAGGAACTCGGCACATGTGGCAATGATTCCTGAATATCAGGTGCTCTGCATAGGCGGCATGTTGTTGGCTCATTATTTTGCAGGAACTCGGCACATGTGGCACGGATTCCTGAATATCAGGTGCTCTGCATAGGCGGCATGTTGTTAGGTCATTATTTTGCAGGAACTCGGCACATGTTGCGCGAATTCCTGAATATCAGGTGCTCTGCATAGGCGGCATGTTGTTAGGTCATTATTTTGCAGGAACTCGGCACATGTTGCGCGAATTCCTGAATATCAGGTGCTCTGCATAGGCGGCATGTTGTTAGGTCATTATTTTTCAGGAACTCGGCACATGTTGCACGGATTCCTGAATATGAGGTGCTCTGCATAGGCGGCATGTTGTTGGGTCATTATTTTGTAGGAACTCGGCACATGTTGCGCGGATTCCTGAATATCAGGTGCTCTGCATAGGCGGCATGTTGTTAGGTCATTATTTTGCAGGATTTCAGCACATGTAGCACGGATTCCTGAATATCAGGTGCTCTGCATAGGCTGCATGTTGTTAGCTCATTATTTTGCAGGAACCCGGCACATGTTGCGCATATTCCTAAATATCAGGTGCTCTGCATACGTGGCATGTTGTTAGGTCATTATTTTGCAGGAACTCGGCACGCGTTGCGCGGATTCCTGAATATCAGGTGCTCTGCATACGTGGCATGTTGTTAGGTCATTATTTTGCAGGAACTCGGCACGTGTTGCGCGGATTCCTGATTATCAGGTGCTCTGCATACGCGACATGTTGTTAGCTCATTATTTTTCAGAAACTCGGCACATGTTGCACGGATTCCTGAATATGAGGTGCTCTGCATAGGCGGCATGCTGTTGGGTCATTATTTTGTAGGAGCTCGGCACATGTGGCACGGATTCCTGAATATCAGGTGCTCTGCATAGGCGGCATGTTGTTAGGTCATTATTTTGCAGGAACTCAGAACATGTTGCGCAGATTCCTGAAGATCAGGTGCTCTGCATACACGGCATGTTGTTAGCTCATTATTTTGCAGGAACTCGGCACATGTGGCACGTATTCCTGAATATCAGGTGCTCTGCATAGGCGGCATGTTGTTAGGTCATTATTTTGCAGGAACTCGGCACATGTGGCGTGGATTCCTGAATATCAGGTGCTCTGCATAGGCGGCATGTTGTTAGCTCATTATTTTGCAAGAACTCTGCACATGTTGCGCGGATTCTTGAATATCAGGTGCTCTGCATAGGCGGCATGTTGTTAGCTTATTATTTTGCAAGAACCCGGCACATGTGGCACGGATTCCTGAATATCAGGTGCTCTGCATAGGCGGCATGTTGTTAGGTCATTATTTTGCAGGAACTCGGCACATGTTGCGCGGATTCCTGAATATTAGGTGCTCTGCATATGCGCCATGTTGTTATGTCATTATTTTGCAGAAATTCGGCACGTTGCTCTGATTCCTGAATATCAGGTGCTCTGAATACACAACATTTTGTTAGGTCATTATTTTGCAGGAACTCAGCACGTATTGCGCGGATTCCTGAACATCAGGTGCTCTGCATACGCGACATGTTGTTAGCTCATTGTTTTTGAGAAAGTCGGCACATGTTGCATGGATTCCTGAATATCAGGTGCTCTGCATAGGCGGCATGTTGTTAGGTCATTATTTTGCAGGAACTCGGCACATGTTGCGCGGATTCCTGAATATCAGGTGCTCTGCATAGGCGGCATTTTGTTAGGTCATTATTTTGCAGGATTTCAGCACATGTAGCACGGATTCCTGAATATCAGGTGCTCTGCATAGGCTGCATGTTGTTAGCTCATTATTTTGCAGGAACCCGGCACATGTTGCGCAGATTCCTGAATATCAGGTGCTCTGCATAGGCGGCATGTTGTTAGGTCATTATTATGCAGGAACTCGGCACATGTTGTGCAGATTCCTAAATATCAGGTGCTCTGCATACGTGGTATGTTGTTAGGTCATTATTTTGCAGGAACTCGGCACGTGTTGCGCGGATTCCTGAATATCAGGTGCTCTGCATACGTGGCATGTTGTTAGGTCATTATTTTGCAGGAACTCGGCACGTGTTGCGCGGATTCCTGAATATCAGGTGCTCTGCATACGCGACATGTTGTTAGCTCATTATTTTTCAGGAACTCGGCACATGTTGCACGGATTCCTGAATATGAGGTGCTCTGCATAGGCGGCATGCTGTTGGGTCATTATTTTGTAGGAACCCGGCACATGTGGCACGGATTCCTGAATATCAGGTGCTCTGCATAGGCGGCATGTTGTTAGGTCATTATTTTGCAGGAACTCAGAACATGTTGCGCTGATTCCTGAATATCAGGTGCTCTGCATAGGCGGCATGTTGTTGGGTCATTATTTTGCAGGAACTCGGCACATGTGGCACGGATTCCTGAATATCAGGTGCTCTGCATACGTGGCATGTTGTTAGGTCATTATTTTGCAGGAACTCGGCACATGTTGCGCGGATTCCTGAATATCAGGTGCTCTGCATAGGCGGCATGTTGTTAGGTCATTATTTTGCAGGAACTCGGCATATGTTGCGCGAATTCCTGAATATCAGGTGCTCTGCATAGGCGGCATGTTGTTAGGTCATTATTTTGCAGGAACTCGCCACATGTTGCGCGGATTCTTGAATATCAGGTGCTCTGCATACACGGCATGTTGTTAGCTCATTATTTTGCAGGAACTCGGCACATGTGGCAATGATTCCTGAATATCAGGTGCTCTGCATAGGCGGCATGTTGTTGGCTCATTATTTTGCAGGAACTCGGCACATGTGGCACGGATTCCTGAATATCAGGTGCTATGCATAGGCGGCATGTTGTTAGGTCATTATTTTGCAGGAACTCGGCACATGTTGCGCGAATTCCTGAATATCAGGTGCTCTGCATAGGCGGCATGTTGTTAGGTCATTATTTTGCAGGAACTCGGCACATGTTGCGCGAATTCCTGAATATCAGGTGCTCTGCATAGGCGGCATGTTGTTAGGTCATTATTTTTCAGGAACTCGGCACATGTTGCGCGGATTCCTGAATATCAGATGCTCTGCAAAGGCGGCATGTTGTTAGGTCATTATTTTGCAGGAACTCGGCACATGTTGCGCAGATTCCTAAATATCAGGTGCTCTGCACAGTGGCATGTTGTTAGGTCATTATTTTGCAGGAACTCGGCACGTGTTGCGCGGATTCCTGAATATCAGGTGCTCTGCATACGCGACATGTTGTTAGCTCATTATTTTTCAGGTACTCGGCACATGTTGCACGGATTCCTGAATATGAGGTGCTCTGCATAGGCGGCATGTTGTTAGGTCATTATTTTGCAGGAACTCGGCACATGTTGCGCGGATTCCTGAAAATCAGGTGCTCTGCATACGCGGCATGTTGTTACGTCATTATTTTGCAGAAATTCGGCATGTTGCTCGGATTCCTGAATATCAGGTGCTCTGAATACACAACATTTTGTTAGGTCATTATTTTGCAGGAACTCGGCACGTGTTGCGCGGATTGCTGAATATCAGGTGCTCTGCATACGCGAAATGTTGTTAGCTCATTGTTTTTGAGGAAGTCGGCACATGTTGCACGGATTCCTGAATATCAGGTGCTCTGCATAGGCGGCATGTTGTTAGGTCATTATTTTGCAGGAACTCGGCACATGTTGCGCGGATTCCTGAATATCAGGTGCTCTGCATAGGCGGCATTTTGTTAGGTCATTATTTTGACGGATTTCAGCACATGTAGCACGGATTCCTGAATATCAGGTGCTCTGCATAGGCTGCATGTTGTTAGCTCATTATTTTGCAGGATCCCGGCACATGTTGCGCGGATTCCTGAATATCAGGTGCTCTGCATACGCGAAATGTTGTTAGGTCATTATTTTGCAGGAACTCGGCACATGTTGCGCGGATTCCTGAATATCAGGTGCTCTGCATAGGCGGCATGTTGTTAGGTCATTATTTTGCAGGATTTCAGCACATGTAGCACGGATTCCTGAATATCAGGTGCTCTGCATAGGCTGCATGTTGTTAGCTCATTATTTTGCAGGAACCCGGCACATGTTGCGCATATTCCTAAATATCAGGTGCTCTGCATACGTGGCATGTTGTTAGGTCATTATTTTGCAGGAACTCGGCACGTGTTGCGCGGATTCCTGAATATCAGGTGCTCTGCATACGTGGCATGTTGTTAGGTCATTATTTTGCAGGAACTCGGCACGTGTTGCGCGGATTCCTGATTATCAGGTGCTCTGCATACGCGACATGTTGTTAGCTCATTATTTTTCAGAAACTCGGCACATGTTGCACGGATTCCTGAATATGAGGTGCTCTGCATAGGCGGCATGCTGTTGGGTCATTATTTTGTAGGAACTCGGCACATGTGGCACGGATTCCTGAATATCAGGTGCTCTGCATAGGCGGCATGTTGTTAGGTCATTATTTTGCAGGAACTCAGAACATGTTGCGCAGATTCCTGAATATCAGGTGCTCTGCATAGGCGGCATGTTGTTGGGTCATTATTTTGCAGGAACTCGGCACATGTGGCACGGATTCCTGAAGATCAGGTGCTCTGCATAGGCGGCATGTTGTTAGGTCATTAGTTTGCAGGAACTCGGCACATGTTGCGCGGATTCCTGAATATCAGGTGCTCTGCATACACGGCATGTTGTTAGCTCATTAGTTTGCAGGAACTCGGCACATGTGGCACGTATTCCTGAATATCAGGTGCTCTGCATAGGCGGCATGTTGTTAGGTCATTATTTTGCAGGAACTCGGCACATGTGGCGTGGATTCCTGAATATCAGGTGCTCTGCATAGGCGGCATGTTGTTAGCTCATTATTTTGCAAGAACTCTGCACATGTTGCGCGGATTCTTGAATATCAGGTGCTCTGCATAGGCGGCATGTTGTTAGCTTATTATTTTGCAAGAACCCGGCACATGTGGCACGGATTCCTGAATATCAGGTGCTCTGCATAGGCGGCATGTTGTTAGGTCATTATTTTGCAGGAACTCGGCACATGTTGCGCGGATTCCTAAATATCAGGTGCTCTGCATACGCGGCATGTTGTTAGGTCATTATTTTGCAGGAACTCGGCACGTGTTGCGCGGATTCCTGAATATTAGGTGCTCTGCATATGCGACATGTTGTTAGCTCATTGTTTTTCAGGAACTCGGCACATGTTGTATGGATTCCTGAATATCAGGTGCTCTGCATACGCGGCATGTTGTTACGTCATTATTTTGCAGAAATTCGGCACGTTGCTCTGATTCCTGAATATCAGGTGCTCTGAATACACAACATTTTGTTAGGTCATTATTTTGCAGGAACTCGGCACGTATTGCGCGGATTCCTGAACATCAGGTGCTCTGCATACGCGACATGTTGTTAGCTCATTGTTTTTGAGAAAGTCGGCACATGTTGCACGGATTCCTGAATATCAGGTGCTCTGCATAGGCGGCATGTTGTTAGGTCATTATTTTGCAGGAACTCGGCACATGTTGCGCGGATTCCTGAATATCAGGTGCTCTGCATAGGCGGCATTTTGTTAGGTCATTATTTTGCAGGATTTCAGCACATGTAGCACGGATTCCTGAATATCAGGTGCTCTGCATAGGCTGCATGTTGTTAGCTCATTATTTTGCAGGAACCCGGCACATGTTGCGCGGATTCCTGAATATCAGGTGCTCTGCATAGGCGGCATGTTGTTAGGTCATTATTTTGCAGGAACTCGGCACATGTTGTGCAGATTCCTAAATATCAGGTGCTCTGCATACGTGGTATGTTGTTAGGTCATTATTTTGCAGGAACTCGGCACGTGTTGCGCGGATTCCTGAATATCAGGTGCTCTGCATACGTGGCATGTTGTTAGGTCATTATTTTGCAGGAACTCGGCACGTGTTGCGCGGATTCCTGAATATCAGGTGCTCTGCATACGCAACATGTTGTTAGCTCATTATTTTTCAGGAACTCGGCACATGTTGCACGGATTCATGAATATGAGGTGCTCTGCATAGGCGGCATGCTGTTGGGTCATTATTTTGTAGGAACTCGGCACATGTGGCACGGATTCCTGAATATCAGGTGCTCTGCATAGGCGGCATGTTGTTAGGTCATTATTTTGCAGGAACTCAGAACATGTTGCGCTGATTCCTGAATATCAGGTGCTCTGCATAGGCGGCATGTTGTTGGGTCATTATTTTGCAGGAACTCGGCACATGTGGCACGGATTCCTGAATATCAGGTGCTCTGCGTAGGCGGCATGTTGTTAGGTCATTATTTTGCAGGAACTCGGCACATGTTGCGCGGATTCCTGAATATCAGGTGCTCTGCATACACGGCATGTTGTTAGCTCATTATTTTGCAGGAACTCGGCACATGTGGCACGTATTCCTGAATATCAGGTGCTCTGCATAGGCGGCATGTTGTTAGGTCATTATTTTGCAGGAACTCGGCACATGTGGCGTGGATTCCTGAATATCAGGTGCTCTGCATAGGCGGCATGTTGTTAGCTCATTATTTTGCAAGAACTCTGCACATGTTGCGCAGATTCTTGAATATCAGGTGCTCTGCATAGGCGGCATGTTGTTAGCTTATTATTTTGCAAGAACCCGGCACATGTGGCACGGATTCCTGAATATCAGGTGCTCTGCATAGGCGGCATGTTGTTAGGTCATTATTTTGCAGGAACTCGGCACATGTTGCGCGGATTCCTAAATATCAGGTGCTCTGCATACGCGGCATGTTGTTAGGTCATTATTTTGCAGGAACTCGGCACGTGTTGCGCGGATTCCTGAATATTAGGTGCTCTGCATATGCAACATGTTGTTAGCTCATTGTTTTTCAGGAACTCGGCACATGTTGCACGGATTCCTGAATATCAGGTGCTCTGCATAGGCGGCATGTTGTTAGGTCATTATTTTGCAGGAACTCGGCACGTGTTGCGCGGATTCCTGAATATTAGGTGCTCTGCATATGCGACATGTTGTTAGCTCATTGTTTTTCAGGAACTCGGCACATGTTGCACGGATTCCTGAATATCAGGTGCTCTGCATAGGCGGCATGTTGTTAGGTCATTATTTTGCAGGAACTCGGCACGTGTTGCGCGGATTCCTGAATATCAGGTGCTCTGCATACGTGGCATGTTGTTAGGTCATTATTTTGCAGGAACTCGGCACGTGTTGCGCGGATTCCTGAATATCAGGTGCTCTGCATACGCGACATGTTGTTAGCTCATTATTTTTCAGGAACTCGGCACATGTTGCACGGATTCCTGAATATGAGGTGCTCTGCATAGGCGGCATGTTGTTGGGTCATTATTTTGCAGGAACTCGGCACATGTGGCACGGATTCCTGAATATCAGGTGCTCTGCATAGGCGGCATGTTGTTAGGTCATTATTTTGCAGGAACTCGGCAAATGTTGCGCGGATTCCTGAATATCAGGTGCTCTGCATACACGGCATGTTGTTAGCTCATTATTTTGCAGGAACTCTGCACATGTGGCACGTATTCCTGAATATCAGGTGCTCTGCATAGGCGGCATGTTGTTAGGTCATTATTTTGCAGGAACTCGGCACATGTTGCGCGGATTCCTGAATATCAGGTGCTCTGCATACGCGGCATGTTGTTACGTCATTATTTTGCAGAAATTCGGCACGTTGCTCGGATTCCTGAATATCAGGTGCTCTGAATACACAACGTTTTGTTAGGTCATTATTTTGCAGGAACTCGGCACGTGTTGCGCGGATTCCTGAATATCAGGTGCTCTGCATACGCGAAATGTTGTTAGGTCATTGTTTTTGAGGAAGTCGGCACATGTTGCACGGATTCCTGAATATCAGGTGCTCTGCATAGGCGGCATGTTGTTAGGTCATTATTTTGCAGGAACTCGGCACATGTTGCGCGGATTCCTGAATATCAGGTGCTCTGCATAGGCGGCATGTTGTTAGGTCATTATTTTGCAGGAACTCGGCACATGTTGCGCATATTCCTAAATATCAGGTGCTCTGCATACGTGGCATGTTGTTAGGTCATTATTTTGCAGGAACTCGGCACGTGTTGCGCGGATTCCTGAATATCAGGTGCTCTGCATACGTGGCATGTTGTTAGGTCATTATTTTGCAGGAACTCGGCACGTGTTGCGCGGATTCCTGAATATCAGGTGCTCTGCATACGCGACATGTTGTTAGCTCATTATTTTTCAGAAACTCGGCACATGTTGCACGGATTCCTGAATATGAGGTGCTCTGCATAGGTGGCATGTTGTTAGGTCATTATTTTGCAGGAACTCAGAACATGTTGCGCAGATTCCTGAATATCAGGTGCTCTGCGTAGGCGGCATGTTGTTGGGTCATTATTTTGCAGGAACTCGGCACATGTGGCACGGATTCCTGAATATCAGGTGCTCTGCGTAGGCGGCATGTTGTTAGGTCATTATTTTGCAGGAACTCGGCACATGTTGCGCGGATTCTTGAGTATCAGGTGCTCTGCATAGGCGGCATGTTGTTAGCTCATTATTTTGCAGGTACCTGGCACATGTTGCACGGATTCCTGAATATCAGCTGCTCTGCATAGGCGGCATGTTGTTAGGTCATTATTTTGCAGGAACTCGGCACATGTTGCACGGATTCCTGAATATCAGGTGCTCTGCATACGCGGCATGTTGTTACGTCATTATTTTGCAGAAACTCGGCACATGTTGCGCGGATTCCTGAATATCAGGTGCTCTGCATACACAACATTTTGTTAGCTTATTATTTTGCAGGAACTCGGCACCTGTTGCACATATTCCTGAATATCAGTTGCTCTGCATAGGCGGCATGTTGTTAGGTCATTATTTTGCAGGAACTCGGCACATGTTGCGCAGATTCCTGAATATCAGGTGCTCTGTATACGCGACAGGTTGTTAGCTCATCATTATTTTGCAGGAACTCAGCACATGTTGCACATATTCCTGAATATCAGGTGCTCTGCATAGGCGGCATGTTGTTAGGTCATTATTTTGCAGGAACTCGGCACATGTTGCGCGGATTCCTGAATATCAGGTGCTCTGCATAGGCTGCGTGTTGTTAGCTCATTATTTTGCAGGAACTCCGCACATGTTGCGCGGATTCCTGAATATCAGGTGCTCTGCATACACGGCATGTTGTTAGCTCATTATTTTGCAGGAACTCGGCACATGTGGCACGTATTCCTGAATATCAGGTGCTCTGCATAGGCGGCATGTTGTTAGGTCATTATTTTGCAGGAACTCGGCACATATGGCGTGGATTCCTGAATATCAGGTGCTCTGCATAGGCGGCATGTTGTTAGCTCATTATTTTGCAAGAACTCTGCACATGTTGCGCGGATTCCTGAATATCAGGTGCTCTGCATACACAACATTTTGTTAGCTCATTATTTTGCAGGAACTCGGCACCTGTTGCGCGGATTCCTGAATATCAGGTGCTCTGCATAGGCGGCATGTTGTTAGGTCATTATTTTGCAGGAACTCGGCACATGTGGCCCGTATTCCTGAATATCAGGTGCTCTGCATAGGCGGCATGTTGTTAGGTCATTATTTTGCAGGAACTCGGCACATGTGGCACGTATTCCTGAATATCAGGTGCTCTGCATAGGCGGCATGTTGTTAGCTTATTATTTTGCAAGAACCCGGCACATGTGGCACGGATTCCTGAATATCAGGTGCTCAGCATAGGCGGCATGTTTTAGGTCATTATTTTGCAGGAACTCGGCACATGTTGCGCGGATTCCTAAATATCAGGTGCTCTGCATACGCGGCATGTTGTTAGGTCATTATTTTGCAGGAACTCGGCACGTGTTGCGCGGATTCCTGAATATTAGGTGCTCTGCATATGCGACATGTTGTAAGCTCATTGTTTTTCAGGAACACGGCACATGTTGCACGGATTCCTGAATATCAGGTGCTCTGCATAGGCGGCATGTTGTTAGGTCATTATTTTGCAGGAACTCGGCACATGTTGCGCGGATTCCTGAATATCAGGTGCTCTGCATACGCGGCATGTTGTTACGTCATTATTTTGCAGAAATTCGGCACGTTGCTCGGATTCCTGAATATCAGGTGCTCTGAATACACAACGTTTTGTTAGGTCATTATTTTGCAGGAACTCGGCACGTGTTGCGCGGATTCCTGAATATCAGGTGCTCTGCATACGCGAAATGTTGTTAGGTCATTGTTTTTGAGGAAGTCGGCACATGTTGCACGGATTCCTGAATATCAGGTGCTCTGCATAGGCGGCATGTTGTTAGGTCATTATTTTGCAGGAACTCGGCACATGTTGCGCGGATTCCTGAATATCAGGTGCTCTGCATAGGCGGCATGTTGTTAGGTCATTATTTTGCAGGAACTCGGCACATGTTGCGCATATTCCTAAATATCAGGTGCTCTGCATACGTGGCATGTTGTTAGGTCATTATTTTGCAGGAACTCGGCACGTGTTGCGCGGATTCCTGAATATCAGGTGCTCTGCATACGTGGCATGTTGTTAGGTCATTATTTTGCAGGAACTCGGCACGTGTTGCGCGGATTCCTGAATATCAGGTGCTCTGCATACGCGACATGTTGTTAGCTCATTATTTTTCAGAAACTCGGCACATGTTGCACGGATTCCTGAATATGAGGTGCTCTGCATAGGTGGCATGTTGTTAGGTCATTATTTTGCAGGAACTCAGAACATGTTGCGCAGATTCCTGAATATCAGGTGCTCTGCGTAGGCGGCATGTTGTTGGGTCATTATTTTGCAGGAACTCGGCACATGTGGCACGGATTCCTGAATATCAGGTGCTCTGCGTAGGCGGCATGTTGTTAGGTCATTATTTTGCAGGAACTCGGCACATGTTGCGCGGATTCTTGAGTATCAGGTGCTCTGCATAGGCGGCATGTTGTTAGCTCATTATTTTGCAGGTACCTGGCACATGTTGCACGGATTCCTGAATATCAGCTGCTCTGCATAGGCGGCATGTTGTTAGGTCATTATTTTGCAGGAACTCGGCACATGTTGCACGGATTCCTGAATATCAGGTGCTCTGCATACGCGGCATGTTGTTACGTCATTATTTTGCAGAAACTCGGCACATGTTGCGCGGATTCCTGAATATCAGGTGCTCTGCATACACAACATTTTGTTAGCTTATTATTTTGCAGGAACTCGGCACCTGTTGCGCGGATTCCTGAATATCAGGTGCTCTGCATAGGCGGCATGTTGTTAGGTGATTATTTTGCAGGAACTCGGCACATGTGGCACGTATTCCTGAATATCAGGTGCTCTGCATAGGCGGCATGTTGTTAGGTCATTATTTTGCAGGAACTCGGCACATGTGGCACGTATTCCTGAATATCAGGTGCTCTGCATAGGCGGCATGTTGTTAGCTTATTATTTTGCAAGAACCCGGCACATGTGGCACGGATTCCTGAATATCAGGTGCTCAGCATAGGCGGCATGTTTTAGGTCATTATTTTGCAGGAACTCGGCACATGTTGCGCGGATTCCTAAATATCAGGTGCTCTGCATACGTGGCATGTTGTTAGGTCATTATTTTGCAGGAACTCGGCACGTGTTGCGCGGATTCCTGAATATTAGGTGCTCTGCATATGCGACATGTTGTAAGCTCATTGTTTTTCAGGAACACGGCACATGTTGCACGGATTCCTGAATATCAGGTGCTCTGCATACGCGGCATGTTGTTACGTCATTATTTTGCAGAAACTCGGCACATGTTGCGCGGATTCCTGAATATCAGGTGCTCTGCATACACAACATTTTGTTAGCTTATTATTTTGCAGGAACTCGGCACCTGTTGCACATATTCCTGAATATCAGTTGCTCTGCATAGGCGGCATGTTGTTAGGTCATTATTTTGCAGGAACTCGGCACATGTTGCGCAGATTCCTGAATATCAGGTGCTCTGTATACGCGACAGGTTGTTAGCTCATCATTATTTTGCAGGAACTCAGCACATGTTGCACATATTCCTGAATATCAGGTGCTCTGCATAGGCGGCATGTTGTTAGGTCATTATTTTGCAGGAACTCGGCACATGTTGCGCGGATTCCTGAATATCAGGTGCTCTGCATAGGCTGCGTGTTGTTAGCTCATTATTTTGCAGGAACTCCGCACATGTTGCGCGGATTCCTGAATATCAGGTGCTCTGCATACACGGCATGTTGTTAGCTCATTATTTTGCAGGAACTCGGCACATGTGGCACGTATTCCTGAATATCAGGTGCTCTGCATAGGCGGCATGTTGTTAGGTCATTATTTTGCAGGAACTCGGCACATATGGCGTGGATTCCTGAATATCAGGTGCTCTGCATAGGCGGCATGTTGTTAGCTCATTATTTTGCAAGAACTCTGCACATGTTGCGCGGATTCCTGAATATCAGGTGCTCTGCATACACAACATTTTGTTAGCTCATTATTTTGCAGGAACTCGGCACCTGTTGCGCGGATTCCTGAATATCAGGTGCTCTGCATAGGCGGCATGTTGTTAGGTCATTATTTTGCAGGAACTCGGCACATGTGGCCCGTATTCCTGAATATCAGGTGCTCTGCATAGGCGGCATGTTGTTAGGTCATTATTTTGCAGGAACTCGGCACATGTGGCACGTATTCCTGAATATCAGGTGCTCTGCATAGGCGGCATGTTGTTAGCTTATTATTTTGCAAGAACCCGGCACATGTGGCACGGATTCCTGAATATCAGGTGCTCAGCATAGGCGGCATGTTTTAGGTCATTATTTTGCAGGAACTCGGCACATGTTGCGCGGATTCCTAAATATCAGGTGCTCTGCATACGCGGCATGTTGTTAGGTCATTATTTTGCAGGAACTCGGCACGTGTTGCGCGGATTCCTGAATATTAGGTGCTCTGCATATGCGACATGTTGTAAGCTCATTGTTTTTCAGGAACACGGCACATGTTGCACGGATTCCTGAATATCAGGTGCTCTGCATAGGCGGCATGTTGTTAGGTCATTATTTTGCAGGAACTCGGCACATGTTGCGCGGATTCCTGAATATCAGGTGCTCTGCATACGCGGCATGTTGTTACGTCATTATTTTGCAGAAATTCGGCACGTTGCTCGGATTCCTGAATATCAGGTGCTCTGAATACACAACGTTTTGTTAGGTCATTATTTTGCAGGAACTCGGCACGTGTTGCGCGGATTCCTGAATATCAGGTGCTCTGCATACGCGAAATGTTGTTAGGTCATTGTTTTTGAGGAAGTCGGCACATGTTGCACGGATTCCTGAATATCAGGTGCTCTGCATAGGCGGCATGTTGTTAGGTCATTATTTTGCAGGAACTCGGCACATGTTGCGCGGATTCCTGAATATCAGGTGCTCTGCATAGGCGGCATGTTGTTAGGTCATTATTTTGCAGGAACTCGGCACATGTTGCGCATATTCCTAAATATCAGGTGCTCTGCATACGTGGCATGTTGTTAGGTCATTATTTTGCAGGAACTCGGCACGTGTTGCGCGGATTCCTGAATATCAGGTGCTCTGCATACGTGGCATGTTGTTAGGTCATTATTTTGCAGGAACTCGGCACGTGTTGCGCGGATTCCTGAATATCAGGTGCTCTGCATACGCGACATGTTGTTAGCTCATTATTTTTCAGAAACTCGGCACATGTTGCACGGATTCCTGAATATGAGGTGCTCTGCATAGGTGGCATGTTGTTAGGTCATTATTTTGCAGGAACTCAGAACATGTTGCGCAGATTCCTGAATATCAGGTGCTCTGCGTAGGCGGCATGTTGTTGGGTCATTATTTTGCAGGAACTCGGCACATGTGGCACGGATTCCTGAATATCAGGTGCTCTGCGTAGGCGGCATGTTGTTAGGTCATTATTTTGCAGGAACTCGGCACATGTTGCGCGGATTCTTGAGTATCAGGTGCTCTGCATAGGCGGCATGTTGTTAGCTCATTATTTTGCAGGTACCTGGCACATGTTGCACGGATTCCTGAATATCAGCTGCTCTGCATAGGCGGCATGTTGTTAGGTCATTATTTTGCAGGAACTCGGCACATGTTGCACGGATTCCTGAATATCAGGTGCTCTGCATACGCGGCATGTTGTTACGTCATTATTTTGCAGAAACTCGGCACATGTTGCGCGGATTCCTGAATATCAGGTGCTCTGCATACACAACATTTTGTTAGCTTATTATTTTGCAGGAACTCGGCACCTGTTGCGCGGATTCCTGAATATCAGGTGCTCTGCATAGGCGGCATGTTGTTAGGTGATTATTTTGCAGGAACTCGGCACATGTGGCACGTATTCCTGAATATCAGGTGCTCTGCATAGGCGGCATGTTGTTAGGTCATTATTTTGCAGGAACTCGGCACATGTGGCACGTATTCCTGAATATCAGGTGCTCTGCATAGGCGGCATGTTGTTAGCTTATTATTTTGCAAGAACCCGGCACATGTGGCACGGATTCCTGAATATCAGGTGCTCAGCATAGGCGGCATGTTTTAGGTCATTATTTTGCAGGAACTCGGCACATGTTGCGCGGATTCCTAAATATCAGGTGCTCTGCATACGTGGCATGTTGTTAGGTCATTATTTTGCAGGAACTCGGCACGTGTTGCGCGGATTCCTGAATATTAGGTGCTCTGCATATGCGACATGTTGTAAGCTCATTGTTTTTCAGGAACACGGCACATGTTGCACGGATTCCTGAATATCAGGTGCTCTGCATAGGCGGCATGTTGTTAGGTCATTATTTTGCAATAACTCGGCACATGTTGCGCGGATTCCTGAATATCAGGTGCTCTGCATACGCGGCATGTTGTTACGTCATTATTTTGCAGAAATTCGGCACGTTGCTCGGATTCCTGAATATCAGGTGCTCTGAATACACAACATTTTGTTAGGTCATTATTTTGCAGGAACTCGGCACGTGTTGCGCGGATTCCTGAATATCAGGTGCTCTGCATACTCGAAATGTTGTTAGGTCATTGTTTTTGAGGAAGTCGGCACATGTTGCACGGATTCCTGAATATCAGGTGCTCTGCATAGGCGGCATGTTGTTAGGTCATTATTTTGCAGGAACTCGGCACATGTTGCGCGGATTCCTGAATATCAGGTGCTCTGCATAGGCGGCATGTTGTTAGGTCATTATTTTGCAGGATTTCAGCACATGTAGCACGGATTCCTGAATATCAGGTGCTCTGCATAGGCTGCATGTTGTTAGCTCATTATTTTGCAGGAACCCGGCACATGTTGCGCGGATTCCTGAATATCAGGTGCTCTGCATAGGCGGCATGTTGTTAGGTCATTATTTTGCAGGAACTCGGCACATGTTGCGCATATTCCTAAATATCAGGTGCTCTGCATACGTGGCATGTTGTTAGGTCATTATTTTGCAGGAACTCGGCACGTGTTGCGCGGATTCCTGAATATCAGGTGCTCTGCATACATGGCATGTTGTTAGGTCATTATTTTGCAGGAACTCGGCACGTGTTGCGCGGATTCCTGAATATCAGGTGCTCTGCATACGCGACATGTTGTTAGCTCATTATTTTTCAGAAACTCGGCACATGTTGCACGGATTCCTGAATATGAGGTGCTCTGCATAGGCGGCATGCTGTTGGGTCATTATTTTGTAGGAACTCGGCACATGTGGCACGGATTCCTGAATATCAGGTGCTCTGCATAGGCGGCATGTTGTTGGGTCATTATTTTGCAGGAACTCGGCACATGTGGCACGGATTCCTGAATATCAGGTGCTCTGCGTAGGCGGCATGTTGTTAGGTCATTATTTTGCAGGAACTCGGCACATGTTGCGCGGATTCCTGAATATCAGGTGCTCTGCATACACGGCATGTTGTTAGCTCATTATTTTGCAGGAACTCGGCACATGTGGCACGTATTCCTGAATATCAGGTGCTCTGCATAGGCGGCATGTTGTTAGGTCATTATTTTGCTGGAACTCGGCACATGTTGCGTGGATTCCTGAATATCAGGTGCTCTGCATAGGCGGCATGTTGTTAGCTCATTATTTTGCAAGAACTCTGCACATGTTGCGCGGATTCTTGAATATCAGGTGCTCTGCATAGGCGGCATGTTGTTAGCTTATTATTTTGCAAGAACCCGGCACATGTGGCACGGATTCCTGAATATCAGGTGCTCTGCATAGGCGGCATGTTGTTAGGTCATTATTTTGCAGGAACTCGGCACATGTTGCGCAGATTCCTAAATATCAGGTGCTCTGCATACGCGGCATGTTGTTAGGTCATTATTTTGCAGGAACTCGGCACGTGTTGCGCGGATTCCTGAATATTAGGTGCTCTGCATATGCAACATGTTGTTAGCTCATTGTTTTTCAGGAACTCGGCACATGTTGTACGGATTCCTGAATATCAGGTGCTCTGCATACGCGGCATGTTGTTACGTCATTATTTTGCAGAAATTCGGCACGTTGCTCTGATTCCTGAATATCAGGTGCTCTGAATACACAACATTTTGTTAGGTCATTATTTTGCAGGAACTCGGCACGTATTGCGCGGATTCCTGAATATCAGGTGCTCTGCATACGCGACATGTTGTTAGCTCATTGTTTTTGAGAAAGTCGGCACATGTTGCACGGATTCCTGAATATCAGGTGCTCTGCATAGGCGGCATGTTGTTAGGTCATTATTTTGCAGGAACTCGGCACATGTTGCGCGGATTCCTGAATATCAGGTGCTCTGCATAGGCGGCATTTTGTTAGGTCATTATTTTGCAGGATTTCAGCACATGTAGCACGGATTACTGAATATCAGGTGCTCTGCATAGGCTGCATGTTGTTAGCTCATTATTTTGCAGGAACCCGGCACATGTTGCGCGGATTCCTGAATATCAGGTGCTCTGCATAGGCGGCATGTTGTTAGGTCATTATTTTGCAGGAACTCGGCACATGTTGTGCAGATTCCTAAATATCAGGTGCTCTGCATACGTGGCATGTTGTTAGGTCATTATTTTGCAGGAACTCGGCACGTGTTGCGCGGATTCCTGAATATCAGGTGCTCTGCATACGCGACATGTTGTTAGCTCATTATTTTTCAGGAACTCGGCACATGTTGCACGGATTCCTGAATATGAGGTGCTCTGCATAGGCGGCATGCTGTTGGGTCATTATTTTGTAGGAACTCGGCACATGTGGCACGGATTCCTGAATATCAGGTGCTCTGCATACGCGACATGTTGTTAGCTCATTGTTTTTGAGAAAGTCGGCACATGTTGCACGGATTCCTGAATATCAGGTGCTCTGCATAGGCGGCATGTTGTTAGGTCATTATTTTGCAGGAACTCGGCACATGTTGCGTGGATTCCTGAATATCAGGTGCTCTGCATAGGCGGCATTTTGTTAGGTCATTATTTTGCAGGATTTCAGCACATGTAGCACGGATTACTGAATATCAGGTGCTCTGCATAGGCTGCATGTTGTTAGCTCATTATTTTGCAGGAACCTGGCACATGTTGCGCGGATTCCTGAATATCAGGTGCTCTGCATAGGCGGCATGTTGTTAGGTCATTATTTTGCAGGAACTCGGCACATGTTGTGCAGATTCCTAAATATCAGGTGCTCTGCATACGTGGCATGTTGTTAGGTCATTATTTTGCAGGAACTCGGCACGTGTTGCGCGGATTCCTGAATATCAGGTGCTCTGCATACGCGACATGTTGTTAGCTCATTATTTTTCAGGAACTCGGCACATGTTGCACGGATTCCTGAATATGAGGTGCTCTGCATAGGCGGCATGCTGTTGGGTCATTATTTTGTAGGAACTCGGCACATGTGGCACGGATTCCTGAATATCAGGTGCTCTGCATAGGCGGCATGTTGTTAGGTCATTATTTTGCAGGAACTCAGAACATGTTGCGCAGATTCCTGAATATCAGGTGCTCTGCATAGGCGGCATGTTGTTGGGTCATTATTTTGCAGGAACTCGGCACATGTGGCACGGATTCCTGAATATCAGGTGCTCTGCGTAGGCGGCATGTTGTTAGGTCATTATTTTGCAGGAACTCGGCACATGTTGCGCGGATTCCTGAATATCAGGTGCTCTGCATACACGGCATGTTGTTAGCTCATTATTTTGCAGGAACTCGGCACATGTGGCACGTATTCCTGAATATCAGGTGCTCTGCATAGGCGGCATGTTGTTAGGTCATTATTTTGCAGGAACTCGGCACATGTGGCGTGGATTCCTGAATATCAGGTGCTCTGCATAGGCGGCATGTTGTTAGGTGATTATTTTGCAGGAACTCGGCACATGTGGCACGTATTCCTGAATATCAGGTGCTCTGCATAGGCGGCATGTTGTTAGGTCATTATTTTGCAGGAACTCGGCACATGTGGCACGTATTCCTGAATATCAGGTGCTCTGCATAGGCGGCATGTTGTTAGCTTATTATTTTGCAAGAACCCGGCACATGTGGCACGGATTCCTGAATATCAGGTGCTCAGCATAGGCGGCATGTTTTAGGTCATTATTTTGCAGGAACTCGGCACATGTTGCGCGGATTCCTAAATATCAGGTGCTCTGCATACGTGGCATGTTGTTAGGTCATTATTTTGCAGGAACTCGGCACGTGTTGCGCGGATTCCTGAATATTAGGTGCTCTGCATATGCGACATGTTGTAAGCTCATTGTTTTTCAGGAACACGGCACATGTTGCACGGATTCCTGAATATCAGGTGCTCTGCATACGCGGCATGTTGTTACGTCATTATTTTGCAGAAACTCGGCACATGTTGCGCGGATTCCTGAATATCAGGTGCTCTGCATACACAACATTTTGTTAGCTTATTATTTTGCAGGAACTCGGCACCTGTTGCACATATTCCTGAATATCAGTTGCTCTGCATAGGCGGCATGTTGTTAGGTCATTATTTTGCAGGAACTCGGCACATGTTGCGCAGATTCCTGAATATCAGGTGCTCTGTATACGCGACAGGTTGTTAGCTCATCATTATTTTGCAGGAACTCAGCACATGTTGCACATATTCCTGAATATCAGGTGCTCTGCATAGGCGGCATGTTGTTAGGTCATTATTTTGCAGGAACTCGGCACATGTTGCGCGGATTCCTGAATATCAGGTGCTCTGCATAGGCTGCGTGTTGTTAGCTCATTATTTTGCAGGAACTCCGCACATGTTGCGCGGATTCCTGAATATCAGGTGCTCTGCATACACGGCATGTTGTTAGCTCATTATTTTGCAGGAACTCGGCACATGTGGCACGTATTCCTGAATATCAGGTGCTCTGCATAGGCGGCATGTTGTTAGGTCATTATTTTGCAGGAACTCGGCACATATGGCGTGGATTCCTGAATATCAGGTGCTCTGCATAGGCGGCATGTTGTTAGCTCATTATTTTGCAAGAACTCTGCACATGTTGCGCGGATTCCTGAATATCAGGTGCTCTGCATACACAACATTTTGTTAGCTCATTATTTTGCAGGAACTCGGCACCTGTTGCGCGGATTCCTGAATATCAGGTGCTCTGCATAGGCGGCATGTTGTTAGGTCATTATTTTGCAGGAACTCGGCACATGTGGCCCGTATTCCTGAATATCAGGTGCTCTGCATAGGCGGCATGTTGTTAGGTCATTATTTTGCAGGAACTCGGCACATGTGGCACGTATTCCTGAATATCAGGTGCTCTGCATAGGCGGCATGTTGTTAGCTTATTATTTTGCAAGAACCCGGCACATGTGGCACGGATTCCTGAATATCAGGTGCTCAGCATAGGCGGCATGTTTTAGGTCATTATTTTGCAGGAACTCGGCACATGTTGCGCGGATTCCTAAATATCAGGTGCTCTGCATACGCGGCATGTTGTTAGGTCATTATTTTGCAGGAACTCGGCACGTGTTGCGCGGATTCCTGAATATTAGGTGCTCTGCATATGCGACATGTTGTAAGCTCATTGTTTTTCAGGAACACGGCACATGTTGCACGGATTCCTGAATATCAGGTGCTCTGCATAGGCGGCATGTTGTTAGGTCATTATTTTGCAGGAACTCGGCACATGTTGCGCGGATTCCTGAATATCAGGTGCTCTGCATACGCGGCATGTTGTTACGTCATTATTTTGCAGAAATTCGGCACGTTGCTCGGATTCCTGAATATCAGGTGCTCTGAATACACAACGTTTTGTTAGGTCATTATTTTGCAGGAACTCGGCACGTGTTGCGCGGATTCCTGAATATCAGGTGCTCTGCATACGCGAAATGTTGTTAGGTCATTGTTTTTGAGGAAGTCGGCACATGTTGCACGGATTCCTGAATATCAGGTGCTCTGCATAGGCGGCATGTTGTTAGGTCATTATTTTGCAGGAACTCGGCACATGTTGCGCGGATTCCTGAATATCAGGTGCTCTGCATAGGCGGCATGTTGTTAGGTCATTATTTTGCAGGAACTCGGCACATGTTGCGCATATTCCTAAATATCAGGTGCTCTGCATACGTGGCATGTTGTTAGGTCATTATTTTGCAGGAACTCGGCACGTGTTGCGCGGATTCCTGAATATCAGGTGCTCTGCATACGTGGCATGTTGTTAGGTCATTATTTTGCAGGAACTCGGCACGTGTTGCGCGGATTCCTGAATATCAGGTGCTCTGCATACGCGACATGTTGTTAGCTCATTATTTTTCAGAAACTCGGCACATGTTGCACGGATTCCTGAATATGAGGTGCTCTGCATAGGTGGCATGTTGTTAGGTCATTATTTTGCAGGAACTCAGAACATGTTGCGCAGATTCCTGAATATCAGGTGCTCTGCGTAGGCGGCATGTTGTTGGGTCATTATTTTGCAGGAACTCGGCACATGTGGCACGGATTCCTGAATATCAGGTGCTCTGCGTAGGCGGCATGTTGTTAGGTCATTATTTTGCAGGAACTCGGCACATGTTGCGCGGATTCTTGAGTATCAGGTGCTCTGCATAGGCGGCATGTTGTTAGCTCATTATTTTGCAGGTACCTGGCACATGTTGCACGGATTCCTGAATATCAGCTGCTCTGCATAGGCGGCATGTTGTTAGGTCATTATTTTGCAGGAACTCGGCACATGTTGCACAGATTCCTGAATATCAGGTGCTCTGCATACGCGGCATGTTGTTACGTCATTATTTTGCAGAAACTCGGCACATGTTGCGCGGATTCCTGAATATCAGGTGCTCTGCATACACAACATTTTGTTAGCTTATTATTTTGCAGGAACTCGGCACCTGTTGCGCGGATTCCTGAATATCAGGTGCTCTGCATAGGCGGCATGTTGTTAGGTGATTATTTTGCAGGAACTCGGCACATGTGGCACGTATTCCTGAATATCAGGTGCTCTGCATAGGCGGCATGTTGTTAGGTCATTATTTTGCAGGAACTCGGCACATGTGGCACGTATTCCTGAATATCAGGTGCTCTGCATAGGCGGCATGTTGTTAGCTTATTATTTTGCAAGAACCCGGCACATGTGGCACGGATTCCTGAATATCAGGTGCTCAGCATAGGCGGCATGTTTTAGGTCATTATTTTGCAGGAACTCGGCACATGTTGCGCGGATTCCTAAATATCAGGTGCTCTGCATACGTGGCATGTTGTTAGGTCATTATTTTGCAGGAACTCGGCACGTGTTGCGCGGATTCCTGAATATTAGGTGCTCTGCATATGCGACATGTTGTAAGCTCATTGTTTTTCAGGAACACGGCACATGTTGCACGGATTCCTGAATATCAGGTGCTCTGCATAGGCGGCATGTTGTTAGGTCATTATTTTGCAATAACTCGGCACATGTTGCGCGGATTCCTGAATATCAGGTGCTCTGCATACGCGGCATGTTGTTACGTCATTATTTTGCAGAAATTCGGCACGTTGCTCGGATTCCTGAATATCAGGTGCTCTGAATACACAACATTTTGTTAGGTCATTATTTTGCAGGAACTCGGCACGTGTTGCGCGGATTCCTGAATATCAGGTGCTCTGCATACTCGAAATGTTGTTAGGTCATTGTTTTTGAGGAAGTCGGCACATGTTGCACGGATTCCTGAATATCAGGTGCTCTGCATAGGCGGCATGTTGTTAGGTCATTATTTTGCAGGAACTCGGCACATGTTGCGCGGATTCCTGAATATCAGGTGCTCTGCATAGGCGGCATGTTGTTAGGTCATTATTTTGCAGGATTTCAGCACATGTAGCACGGATTCCTGAATATCAGGTGCTCTGCATAGGCTGCATGTTGTTAGCTCATTATTTTGCAGGAACCCGGCACATGTTGCGCGGATTCCTGAATATCAGGTGCTCTGCATAGGCGGCATGTTGTTAGGTCATTATTTTGCAGGAACTCGGCACATGTTGCGCATATTCCTAAATATCAGGTGCTCTGCATACGTGGCATGTTGTTAGGTCATTATTTTGCAGGAACTCGGCACGTGTTGCGCGGATTCCTGAATATCAGGTGCTCTGCATACATGGCATGTTGTTAGGTCATTATTTTGCAGGAACTCGGCACGTGTTGCGCGGATTCCTGAATATCAGGTGCTCTGCATACGCGACATGTTGTTAGCTCATTATTTTTCAGAAACTCGGCACATGTTGCACGGATTCCTGAATATGAGGTGCTCTGCATAGGCGGCATGCTGTTGGGTCATTATTTTGTAGGAACTCGGCACATGTGGCACGGATTCCTGAATATCAGGTGCTCTGCATAGGCGGCATGTTGTTGGGTCATTATTTTGCAGGAACTCGGCACATGTGGCACGGATTCCTGAATATCAGGTGCTCTGCGTAGGCGGCATGTTGTTAGGTCATTATTTTGCAGGAACTCGGCACATGTTGCGCGGATTCCTGAATATCAGGTGCTCTGCATACACGGCATGTTGTTAGCTCATTATTTTGCAGGAACTCGGCACATGTGGCACGTATTCCTGAATATCAGGTGCTCTGCATAGGCGGCATGTTGTTAGGTCATTATTTTGCTGGAACTCGGCACATGTTGCGTGGATTCCTGAATATCAGGTGCTCTGCATAGGCGGCATGTTGTTAGCTCATTATTTTGCAAGAACTCTGCACATGTTGCGCGGATTCTTGAATATCAGGTGCTCTGCATAGGCGGCATGTTGTTAGCTTATTATTTTGCAAGAACCCGGCACATGTGGCACGGATTCCTGAATATCAGGTGCTCTGCATAGGCGGCATGTTGTTAGGTCATTATTTTGCAGGAACTCGGCACATGTTGCGCAGATTCCTAAATATCAGGTGCTCTGCATACGCGGCATGTTGTTAGGTCATTATTTTGCAGGAACTCGGCACGTGTTGCGCGGATTCCTGAATATTAGGTGCTCTGCATATGCAACATGTTGTTAGCTCATTGTTTTTCAGGAACTCGGCACATGTTGTACGGATTCCTGAATATCAGGTGCTCTGCATACGCGGCATGTTGTTACGTCATTATTTTGCAGAAATTCGGCACGTTGCTCTGATTCCTGAATATCAGGTGCTCTGAATACACAACATTTTGTTAGGTCATTATTTTGCAGGAACTCGGCACGTATTGCGCGGATTCCTGAATATCAGGTGCTCTGCATACGCGACATGTTGTTAGCTCATTGTTTTTGAGAAAGTCGGCACATGTTGCACGGATTCCTGAATATCAGGTGCTCTGCATAGGCGGCATGTTGTTAGGTCATTATTTTGCAGGAACTCGGCACATGTTGCGCGGATTCCTGAATATCAGGTGCTCTGCATAGGCGGCATTTTGTTAGGTCATTATTTTGCAGGATTTCAGCACATGTAGCACGGATTACTGAATATCAGGTGCTCTGCATAGGCTGCATGTTGTTAGCTCATTATTTTGCAGGAACCCGGCACATGTTGCGCGGATTCCTGAATATCAGGTGCTCTGCATAGGCGGCATGTTGTTAGGTCATTATTTTGCAGGAACTCGGCACATGTTGTGCAGATTCCTAAATATCAGGTGCTCTGCATACGTGGCATGTTGTTAGGTCATTATTTTGCAGGAACTCGGCACGTGTTGCGCGGATTCCTGAATATCAGGTGCTCTGCATACGCGACATGTTGTTAGCTCATTATTTTTCAGGAACTCGGCACATGTTGCACGGATTCCTGAATATGAGGTGCTCTGCATAGGCGGCATGCTGTTGGGTCATTATTTTGTAGGAACTCGGCACATGTGGCACGGATTCCTGAATATCAGGTGCTCTGCATACGCGACATGTTGTTAGCTCATTGTTTTTGAGAAAGTCGGCACATGTTGCACGGATTCCTGAATATCAGGTGCTCTGCATAGGCGGCATGTTGTTAGGTCATTATTTTGCAGGAACTCGGCACATGTTGCGCGGATTCCTGAATATCAGGTGCTCTGCATAGGCGGCATTTTGTTAGGTCATTATTTTGCAGGATTTCAGCACATGTAGCACGGATTACTGAATATCAGGTGCTCTGCATAGGCTGCATGTTGTTAGCTCATTATTTTGCAGGAACCTGGCACATGTTGCGCGGATTCCTGAATATCAGGTGCTCTGCATAGGCGGCATGTTGTTAGGTCATTATTTTGCAGGAACTCGGCACATGTTGTGCAGATTCCTAAATATCAGGTGCTCTGCATACGTGGCATGTTGTTAGGTCATTATTTTGCAGGAACTCGGCACGTGTTGCGCGGATTCCTGAATATCAGGTGCTCTGCATACGCGACATGTTGTTAGCTCATTATTTTTCAGGAACTCGGCACATGTTGCACGGATTCCTGAATATGAGGTGCTCTGCATAGGCGGCATGCTGTTGGGTCATTATTTTGTAGGAACTCGGCACATGTGGCACGGATTCCTGAATATCAGGTGCTCTGCATAGGCGGCATGTTGTTAGGTCATTATTTTGCAGGAACTCAGAACATGTTGCGCAGATTCCTGAATATCAGGTGCTCTGCATAGGCGGCATGTTGTTGGGTCATTATTTTGCAGGAATTCGGCACATGTGGCACGGATTCCTGAATATCAGGTGCTCTGCGTAGGCGGCATGTTGTTAGGTCATTATTTTGCAGGAACTCGGCACATGTTGCGCGGATTCCTGAATATCAGGTGCTCTGCATACACGGCATGTTGTTAGCTCATTATTTTGCAGGAACTCGGCACATGTGGCACGTATTCCTGAATATCAGGTGCTCTGCATAGGCGGCATGTTGTTAGGTCATTATTTTGCAGGAACTCGGCACATGTGGCGTGGATTCCTGAATATCAGGTGCTCTGCATAGGCGGCATGTTGTTAGCTCATTATTTTGCAAGAACTCTGCACATGTTGCACGGATTCCTGAATATCAGGTGCTCTGCATAGGCGGCATGTTGTTAGGTCATTATTTTGCAGGAACTCGGCACATGTTGCGCGGATTCCTAAATATCAGGTGCTCTGCATACACGGCATGTTGTTAGCTCATTATTTTGCAGGAACTCGGCACATGTGGCACGTATTCCTGAATATCAGGTGCTCTGCATAGGCGGCATGTTGTTAGGTCATTATTTTGCTGGAACTCGGCACATGTTGCGTGGATTCCTGAATATCAGGTGCTCTGCATAGGCGGCATGTTGTTAGCTCATTATTTTGCAAGAACTCTGCACATGTTGCGCGGATTCTTGAATATCAGGTGCTCTGCATAGGCGGCATGTTGTTAGCTTATTATTTTGCAAGAACCCGGCACATGTGGCACGGATTCCTGAATATCAGGTGCTCTGCATAGGCGGCATGTTGTTAGGTCATTATTTTGCAGGAACTCGGCACATGTTGCGCAGATTCCTAAATATCAGGTGCTCTGCATACGCGGCATGTTGTTAGGTCATTATTTTGCAGGAACTCGGCACGTGTTGCGCGGATTCCTGAATATTAGGTGCTCTGCATATGCAACATGTTGTTAGCTCATTGTTTTTCAGGAACTCGGCACATGTTGTACGGATTCCTGAATATCAGGTGCTCTGCATACGCGGCATGTTGTTACGTCATTATTTTGCAGAAATTCGGCACGTTGCTCTGATTCCTGAATATCAGGTGCTCTGAATACACAACATTTTGTTAGGTCATTATTTTGCAGGAACTCGGCACGTATTGCGCGGATTCCTGAATATCAGGTGCTCTGCATACGCGACATGTTGTTAGCTCATTGTTTTTGAGAAAGTCGGCACATGTTGCACGGATTCCTGAATATCAGGTGCTCTGCATAGGCGGCATGTTGTTAGGTCATTATTTTGCAGGAACTCGGCACATGTTGCGCGGATTCCTGAATATCAGGTGCTCTGCATAGGCGGCATTTTGTTAGGTCATTATTTTGCAGGATTTCAGCACATGTAGCACGGATTACTGAATATCAGGTGCTCTGCATAGGCTGCATGTTGTTAGCTCATTATTTTGCAGGAACCCGGCACATGTTGCGCGGATTCCTGAATATCAGGTGCTCTGCATAGGCGGCATGTTGTTAGGTCATTATTTTGCAGGAACTCGGCACATGTTGTGCAGATTCCTAAATATCAGGTGCTCTGCATACGTGGCATGTTGTTAGGTCATTATTTTGCAGGAACTCGGCACGTGTTGCGCGGATTCCTGAATATCAGGTGCTCTGCATACGCGACATGTTGTTAGCTCATTATTTTTCAGGAACTCGGCACATGTTGCACGGATTCCTGAATATGAGGTGCTCTGCATAGGCGGCATGCTGTTGGGTCATTATTTTGTAGGAACTCGGCACATGTGGCACGGATTCCTGAATATCAGGTGCTCTGCATAGGCGGCATGTTGTTAGGTCATTATTTTGCAGGAACTCAGAACATGTTGCGCAGATTCCTGAATATCAGGTGCTCTGCATAGGCGGCATGTTGTTGGGTCATTATTTTGCAGGAACTCGGCACATGTGGCACGGATTCCTGAATATCAGGTGCTCTGCGTAGGCGGCATGTTGTTAGGTCATTATTTTGCAGGAACTCGGCACATGTTGCGCGGATTCCTGAATATCAGGTGCTCTGCATACACGGCATGTTGTTAGCTCATTATTTTGCAGGAACTCGGCACATGTGGCACGTATTCCTGAATATCAGGTGCTCTGCATAGGCGGCATGTTGTTAGGTCATTATTTTGCAGGAACTCGGCACATGTGGCGTGGATTCCTGAATATCAGGTGCTCTGCATAGGCGGCATGTTGTTAGCTCATTATTTTGCAAGAACTCTGCACATGTTGCACGGATTCCTGAATATCAGGTGCTCTGCATAGGCGGCATGTTGTTAGGTCATTATTTTGCAGGAACTCGGCACATGTTGCGCGGATTCCTAAATATCAGGTGCTCTGCATACGCGGCATGTTGTTAGGTCATTATTTTGCAGGAACTCGGCACGTGTTGCTCGGATTCCTGAATATTAGGTGCTCTGCATATGCAACATGTTGTTAGCTCATTGTTTTTCAGGAACTCGGCACATGTTGCACGGATTCCTGAATATCAGGTGCTCTGCATAGGCGGCATGTTGTTAGGTCATTATTTTGCAGGAACTCGGCACGTGTTGCGCGGATTCCTGAATATTAGGTGCTCTGCATATGCGACATGTTGTTAGCTCATTGTTTTTCAGGAACTCGGCACATGTTGCACGGATTCCTGAATATCAGGTGCTCTGCATAGGCGGCATGTTGTTAGGTCATTATTTTGCAGGAACTCGGCACGTGTTGCGCGGATTCCTGAATATCAGGTGCTCTGCATACGTGGCATGTTGTTAGGTCATTATTTTGCAGGAACTCGGCACGTGTTGCGCGGATTCCTGAATATCAGGTGCTCTGCATACGCGACATGTTGTTAGCTCATTATTTTTCAGGAACTCGGCACATGTTGCACGGATTCCTGAATATGAGGTGCTCTGCATAGGCGGCATGTTGTTGGGTCATTATTTTGCAGGAACTCGGCACATGTGGCACGGATTCCTGAATATCAGGTGCTCTGCATAGGCGGCATGTTGTTAGGTCATTATTTTGCAGGAACTCGGCAAATGTTGCGCGGATTCCTGAATATCAGGTGCTCTGCATACACGGCATGTTGTTAGCTCATTATTTTGCAGGAACTCTGCACATGTGGCACGTATTCCTGAATATCAGGTGCTCTGCATAGGCGGCATGTTGTTAGGTCATTATTTTGCAGGAACTCGGCACATGTTGCGCGGATTCCTGAATATCAGGTGCTCTGCATACGCGGCATGTTGTTACGTCATTATTTTGCAGAAATTCGGCACGTTGCTCGGATTCCTGAATATCAGGTGCTCTGAATACACAACGTTTTGTTAGGTCATTATTTTGCAGGAACTCGGCACGTGTTGCGCGGATTCCTGAATATCAGGTGCTCTGCATACGCGAAATGTTGTTAGGTCATTGTTTTTGAGGAAGTCGGCACATGTTGCACGGATTCCTGAATATCAGGTGCTCTGCATAGGCGGCATGTTGTTAGGTCATTATTTTGCAGGAACTCGGCACATGTTGCGCGGATTCCTGAATATCAGGTGCTCTGCATAGGCGGCATGTTGTTAGGTCATTATTTTGCAGGAACTCGGCACATGTTGCGCATATTCCTAAATATCAGGTGCTCTGCATACGTGGCATGTTGTTAGGTCATTATTTTGCAGGAACTCGGCACGTGTTGCGCGGATTCCTGAATATCAGGTGCTCTGCATACGTGGCATGTTGTTAGGTCATTATTTTGCAGGAACTCGGCACGTGTTGCGCGGATTCCTGAATATCAGGTGCTCTGCATACGCGACATGTTGTTAGCTCATTATTTTTCAGAAACTCGGCACATGTTGCACGGATTCCTGAATATGAGGTGCTCTGCATAGGTGGCATGTTGTTAGGTCATTATTTTGCAGGAACTCAGAACATGTTGCGCAGATTCCTGAATATCAGGTGCTCTGCGTAGGCGGCATGTTGTTGGGTCATTATTTTGCAGGAACTCGGCACATGTGGCACGGATTCCTGAATATCAGGTGCTCTGCGTAGGCGGCATGTTGTTAGGTCATTATTTTGCAGGAACTCGGCACATGTTGCGCGGATTCTTGAGTATCAGGTGCTCTGCATAGGCGGCATGTTGTTAGCTCATTATTTTGCAGGTACCTGGCACATGTTGCACGGATTCCTGAATATCAGCTGCTCTGCATAGGCGGCATGTTGTTAGGTCATTATTTTGCAGGAACTCGGCACATGTTGCACGGATTCCTGAATATCAGGTGCTCTGCATACGCGGCATGTTGTTACGTCATTATTTTGCAGAAACTCGGCACATGTTGCGCGGATTCCTGAATATCAGGTGCTCTGCATACACAACATTTTGTTAGCTTATTATTTTGCAGGAACTCGGCACCTGTTGCACATATTCCTGAATATCAGTTGCTCTGCATAGGCGGCATGTTGTTAGGTCATTATTTTGCAGGAACTCGGCACATGTTGCGCAGATTCCTGAATATCAGGTGCTCTGTATACGCGACAGGTTGTTAGCTCATCATTATTTTGCAGGAACTCAGCACATGTTGCACATATTCCTGAATATCAGGTGCTCTGCATAGGCGGCATGTTGTTAGGTCATTATTTTGCAGGAACTCGGCACATGTTGCGCGGATTCCTGAATATCAGGTGCTCTGCATAGGCTGCGTGTTGTTAGCTCATTATTTTGCAGGAACTCCGCACATGTTGCGCGGATTCCTGAATATCAGGTGCTCTGCATACACGGCATGTTGTTAGCTCATTATTTTGCAGGAACTCGGCACATGTGGCACGTATTCCTGAATATCAGGTGCTCTGCATAGGCGGCATGTTGTTAGGTCATTATTTTGCAGGAACTCGGCACATATGGCGTGGATTCCTGAATATCAGGTGCTCTGCATAGGCGGCATGTTGTTAGCTCATTATTTTGCAAGAACTCTGCACATGTTGCGCGGATTCCTGAATATCAGGTGCTCTGCATACACAACATTTTGTTAGCTCATTATTTTGCAGGAACTCGGCACCTGTTGCGCGGATTCCTGAATATCAGGTGCTATGCATAGGCGGCATGTTGTTAGGTCATTATTTTGCAGGAACTCGGCACATGTGGCCCGTATTCCTGAATATCAGGTGCTCTGCATAGGCGGCATGTTGTTAGGTCATTATTTTGCAGGAACTCGGCACATGTGGCACGTATTCCTGAATATCAGGTGCTCTGCATAGGCGGCATGTTGTTAGCTTATTATTTTGCAAGAACCCGGCACATGTGGCATGGATTCCTGAATATCAGGTGCTCAGCATAGGCGGCATGTTTTAGGTCATTATTTTGCAGGAACTCGGCACATGTTGCGCGGATTCCTAAATATCAGGTGCTCTGCATACGCGGCATGTTGTTAGGTCATTATTTTGCAGGAACTCGGCACGTGTTGCGCGGATTCCTGAATATTAGGTGCTCTGCATATGCGACATGTTGTAAGCTCATTGTTTTTCAGGAACACGGCACATGTTGCACGGATTCCTGAATATCAGGTGCTCTGCATAGGCGGCATGTTGTTAGGTCATTATTTTGCAGGAACTCGGCACATGTTGCGCGGATTCCTGAATATCAGGTGCTCTGCATACGCGGCATGTTGTTACGTCATTATTTTGCAGAAATTCGGCACGTTGCTCGGATTCCTGAATATCAGGTGCTCTGAATACACAACGTTTTGTTAGGTCATTATTTTGCAGGAACTCGGCACGTGTTGCGCGGATTCCTGAATATCAGGTGCTCTGCATACGCGAAATGTTGTTAGGTCATTGTTTTTGAGGAAGTCGGCACATGTTGCACGGATTCCTGAATATCAGGTGCTCTGCATAGGCGGCATGTTGTTAGGTCATTATTTTGCAGGAACTCGGCACATGTTGCGCGGATTCCTGAATATCAGGTGCTCTGCATAGGCGGCATGTTGTTAGGTCATTATTTTGCAGGAACTCGGCACATGTTGCGCATATTCCTAAATATCAGGTGCTCTGCATACGTGGCATGTTGTTAGGTCATTATTTTGCAGGAACTCGGCACGTGTTGCGCGGATTCCTGAATATCAGGTGCTCTGCATACGTGGCATGTTGTTAGGTCATTATTTTGCAGGAACTCGGCACGTGTTGCGCGGATTCCTGAATATCAGGTGCTCTGCATACGCGACATGTTGTTAGCTCATTATTTTTCAGAAACTCGGCACATGTTGCACGGATTCCTGAATATGAGGTGCTCTGCATAGGTGGCATGTTGTTAGGTCATTATTTTGCAGGAACTCAGAACATGTTGCGCAGATTCCTGAATATCAGGTGCTCTGCGTAGGCGGCATGTTGTTGGGTCATTATTTTGCAGGAACTCGGCACATGTGGCACGGATTCCTGAATATCAGGTGCTCTGCGTAGGCGGCATGTTGTTAGGTCATTATTTTGCAGGAACTCGGCACATGTTGCGCGGATTCTTGAGTATCAGGTGCTCTGCATAGGCGGCATGTTGTTAGCTCATTATTTTGCAGGTACCTGGCACATGTTGCACGGATTCCTGAATATCAGCTGCTCTGCATAGGCGGCATGTTGTTAGGTCATTATTTTGCAGGAACTCGGCACATGTTGCACGGATTCCTGAATATCAGGTGCTCTGCATACGCGGCATGTTGTTACGTCATTATTTTGCAGAAACTCGGCACATGTTGCGCGGATTCCTGAATATCAGGTGCTCTGCATACACAACATTTTGTTAGCTTATTATTTTGCAGGAACTCGGCACCTGTTGCGCGGATTCCTGAATATCAGGTGCTCTGCATAGGCGGCATGTTGTTAGGTGATTATTTTGCAGGAACTCGGCACATGTGGCACGTATTCCTGAATATCAGGTGCTCTGCATAGGCGGCATGTTGTTAGGTCATTATTTTGCAGGAACTCGGCACATGTGGCACGTATTCCTGAATATCAGGTGCTCTGCATAGGCGGCATGTTGTTAGCTTATTATTTTGCAAGAACCCGGCACATGTGGCACGGATTCCTGAATATCAGGTGCTCAGCATAGGCGGCATGTTTTAGGTCATTATTTTGCAGGAACTCGGCACATGTTGCGCGGATTCCTAAATATCAGGTGCTCTGCATACGTGGCATGTTGTTAGGTCATTATTTTGCAGGAACTCGGCACGTGTTGCGCGGATTCCTGAATATTAGGTGCTCTGCATATGCGACATGTTGTAAGCTCATTGTTTTTCAGGAACACGGCACATGTTGCACGGATTCCTGAATATCAGGTGCTCTGCATACGCGGCATGTTGTTACGTCATTATTTTGCAGAAACTCGGCACATGTTGCGCGGATTCCTGAATATCAGGTGCTCTGCATACACAACATTTTGTTAGCTTATTATTTTGCAGGAACTCGGCACCTGTTGCACATATTCCTGAATATCAGTTGCTCTGCATAGGCGGCATGTTGTTAGGTCATTATTTTGCAGGAACTCGGCACATGTTGCGCAGATTCCTGAATATCAGGTGCTCTGTATACGCGACAGGTTGTTAGCTCATCATTATTTTGCAGGAACTCAGCACATGTTGCACATATTCCTGAATATCAGGTGCTCTGCATAGGCGGCATGTTGTTAGGTCATTATTTTGCAGGAACTCGGCACATGTTGCGCGGATTCCTGAATATCAGGTGCTCTGCATAGGCTGCGTGTTGTTAGCTCATTATTTTGCAGGAACTCCGCACATGTTGCGCGGATTCCTGAATATCAGGTGCTCTGCATACACGGCATGTTGTTAGCTCATTATTTTGCAGGAACTCGGCACATGTGGCACGTATTCCTGAATATCAGGTGCTCTGCATAGGCGGCATGTTGTTAGGTCATTATTTTGCAGGAACTCGGCACATATGGCGTGGATTCCTGAATATCAGGTGCTCTGCATAGGCGGCATGTTGTTAGCTCATTATTTTGCAAGAACTCTGCACATGTTGCGCGGATTCCTGAATATCAGGTGCTCTGCATACACAACATTTTGTTAGCTCATTATTTTGCAGGAACTCGGCACCTGTTGCGCGGATTCCTGAATATCAGGTGCTCTGCATAGGCGGCATGTTGTTAGGTCATTATTTTGCAGGAACTCGGCACATGTGGCCCGTATTCCTGAATATCAGGTGCTCTGCATAGGCGGCATGTTGTTAGGTCATTATTTTGCAGGAACTCGGCACATGTGGCACGTATTCCTGAATATCAGGTGCTCTGCATAGGCGGCATGTTGTTAGCTTATTATTTTGCAAGAACCCGGCACATGTGGCATGGATTCCTGAATATCAGGTGCTCAGCATAGGCGGCATGTTTTAGGTCATTATTTTGCAGGAACTCGGCACATGTTGCGCGGATTCCTAAATATCAGGTGCTCTGCATACGCGGCATGTTGTTAGGTCATTATTTTGCAGGAACTCGGCACGTGTTGCGCGGATTCCTGAATATTAGGTGCTCTGCATATGCGACATGTTGTAAGCTCATTGTTTTTCAGGAACACGGCACATGTTGCACGGATTCCTGAATATCAGGTGCTCTGCATAGGCGGCATGTTGTTAGGTCATTATTTTGCAGGAACTCGGCACATGTTGCGCGGATTCCTGAATATCAGGTGCTCTGCATACGCGGCATGTTGTTACGTCATTATTTTGCAGAAATTCGGCACGTTGCTCGGATTCCTGAATATCAGGTGCTCTGAATACACAACGTTTTGTTAGGTCATTATTTTGCAGGAACTCGGCACGTGTTGCGCGGATTCCTGAATATCAGGTGCTCTGCATACGCGAAATGTTGTTAGGTCATTGTTTTTGAGGAAGTCGGCACATGTTGCACGGATTCCTGAATATCAGGTGCTCTGCATAGGCGGCATGTTGTTAGGTCATTATTTTGCAGGAACTCGGCACATGTTGCGCGGATTCCTGAATATCAGGTGCTCTGCATAGGCGGCATGTTGTTAGGTCATTATTTTGCAGGAACTCGGCACATGTTGCGCATATTCCTAAATATCAGGTGCTCTGCATACGTGGCATGTTGTTAGGTCATTATTTTGCAGGAACTCGGCACGTGTTGCGCGGATTCCTGAATATCAGGTGCTCTGCATACGTGGCATGTTGTTAGGTCATTATTTTGCAGGAACTCGGCACGTGTTGCGCGGATTCCTGAATATCAGGTGCTCTGCATACGCGACATGTTGTTAGCTCATTATTTTTCAGAAACTCGGCACATGTTGCACGGATTCCTGAATATGAGGTGCTCTGCATAGGTGGCATGTTGTTAGGTCATTATTTTGCAGGAACTCAGAACATGTTGCGCAGATTCCTGAATATCAGGTGCTCTGCGTAGGCGGCATGTTGTTGGGTCATTATTTTGCAGGAACTCGGCACATGTGGCACGGATTCCTGAATATCAGGTGCTCTGCGTAGGCGGCATGTTGTTAGGTCATTATTTTGCAGGAACTCGGCACATTTTGCGCGGATTCTTGAGTATCAGGTGCTCTGCATAGGCGGCATGTTGTTAGCTCATTATTTTGCAGGTACCTGGCACATGTTGCACGGATTCCTGAATATCAGCTGCTCTGCATAGGCGGCATGTTGTTAGGTCATTATTTTGCAGGAACTCGGCACATGTTGCACGGATTCCTGAATATCAGGTGCTCTGCATACGCGGCATGTTGTTACGTCATTATTTTGCAGAAACTCGGCACATGTTGCGCGGATTCCTGAATATCAGGTGCTCTGCATACACAACATTTTGTTAGCTTATTATTTTGCAGGAACTCGGCACCTGTTGCGCGGATTCCTGAATATCAGGTGCTCTGCATAGGCGGCATGTTGTTAGGTGATTATTTTGCAGGAACTCGGCACATGTGGCACGTATTCCTGAATATCAGGTGCTCTGCATAGGCGGCATGTTGTTAGGTCATTATTTTGCAGGAACTCGGCACATGTGGCACGTATTCCTGAATATCAGGTGCTCTGCATAGGCGGCATGTTGTTAGCTTATTATTTTGCAAGAACCCGGCACATGTGGCACGGATTCCTGAATATCAGGTGCTCAGCATAGGCGGCATGTTTTAGGTCATTATTTTGCAGGAACTCGGCACATGTTGCGCGGATTCCTAAATATCAGGTGCTCTGCATACGTGGCATGTTGTTAGGTCATTATTTTGCAGGAACTCGGCACGTGTTGCGCGGATTCCTGAATATTAGGTGCTCTGCATATGCGACATGTTGTAAGCTCATTGTTTTTCAGGAACACGGCACATGTTGCACGGATTCCTGAATATCAGGTGCTCTGCATACGCGGCATGTTGTTACGTCATTATTTTGCAGAAACTCGGCACATGTTGCGCGGATTCCTGAATATCAGGTGCTCTGCATACACAACATTTTGTTAGCTTATTATTTTGCAGGAACTCGGCACCTGTTGCACATATTCCTGAATATCAGTTGCTCTGCATAGGCGGCATGTTGTTAGGTCATTATTTTGCAGGAACTCGGCACATGTTGCGCAGATTCCTGAATATCAGGTGCTCTGTATACGCGACAGGTTGTTAGCTCATCATTATTTTGCAGGAACTCAGCACATGTTGCACATATTCCTGAATATCAGGTGCTCTGCATAGGCGGCATGTTGTTAGGTCATTATTTTGCAGGAACTCGGCACATGTTGCGCGGATTCCTGAATATCAGGTGCTCTGCATAGGCTGCGTGTTGTTAGCTCATTATTTTGCAGGAACTCCGCACATGTTGCGCGGATTCCTGAATATCAGGTGCTCTGCATACACGGCATGTTGTTAGCTCATTATTTTGCAGGAACTCGGCACATGTGGCACGTATTCCTGAATATCAGGTGCTCTGCATAGGCGGCATGTTGTTAGGTCATTATTTTGCAGGAACTCGGCACATATGGCGTGGATTCCTGAATATCAGGTGCTCTGCATAGGCGGCATGTTGTTAGCTCATTATTTTGCAAGAACTCTGCACATGTTGCGCGGATTCCTGAATATCAGGTGCTCTGCATACACAACATTTTGTTAGCTCATTATTTTGCAGGAACTCGGCACCTGTTGCGCGGATTCCTGAATATCAGGTGCTCTGCATAGGCGGCATGTTGTTAGGTCATTATTTTGCAGGAACTCGGCACATGTGGCCCGTATTCCTGAATATCAGGTGCTCTGCATAGGCGGCATGTTGTTAGGTCATTATTTTGCAGGAACTCGGCACATGTGGCACGTATTCCTGAATATCAGGTGCTCTGCATAGGCGGCATGTTGTTAGCTTATTATTTTGCAAGAACCCGGCACATGTGGCACGGATTCCTGAATATCAGGTGCTCAGCATAGGCGGCATGTTTTAGGTCATTATTTTGCAGGAACTCGGCACATGTTGCGCGGATTCCTAAATATCAGGTGCTCTGCATACGCGGCATGTTGTTAGGTCATTATTTTGCAGGAACTCGGCACGTGTTGCGCGGATTCCTGAATATTAGGTGCTCTGCATATGCGACATGTTGTAAGCTCATTGTTTTTCAGGAACTCGGCACATGTTGCACGGATTCCTGAATATGAGGTGCTCTGCATAGGCGGCATGCTGTTGGGTCATTATTTTGTAGGAACTCGGCACATGTGGCACGGATTCCTGAATATCAGGTGCTCTGCATACGCGACATGTTGTTAGCTCATTGTTTTTGAGAAAGTCGGCACATGTTGCACGGATTCCTGAATATCAGGTGCTCTGCATAGGCGGCATGTTGTTAGGTCATTATTTTGCAGGAACTCGGCACATGTTGCGCGGATTCCTGAATATCAGGTGCTCTGCATAGGCGGCATTTTGTTAGGTCATTATTTTGCAGGATTTCAGCACATGTAGCACGGATTACTGAATATCAGGTGCTCTGCATAGGCTGCATGTTGTTAGCTCATTATTTTGCAGGAACCCGGCACATGTTGCGCGGATTCCTGAATATCAGGTGCTCTGCATAGGCGGCATGTTGTTAGGTCATTATTTTGCAGGAACTCGGCACATGTTGTGCAGATTCATAAATATCAGGTGCTCTGCATACGTGGCATGTTGTTAGGTCATTATTTTGCAGGAACTCGGCACGTGTTGCGCGGATTCCTGAATATCAGGTGCTCTGCATACGCGACATGTTGTTAGCTCATTATTTTTCAGGAACTCGGCACATGTTGCACGGATTCCTGAATATGAGGTGCTCTGCATAGGCGGCATGCTGTTGGGTCATTATTTTGTAGGAACTCGGCACATGTGGCACGGATTCCTGAATATCAGGTGCTCTGCATAGGCGGCATGTTGTTAGGTCATTATTTTGCAGGAACTCAGAACATGTTGCGCAGATTCCTGAATATCAGGTGCTCTGCATAGGCGGCATGTTGTTGGGTCATTATTTTGCAGGAACTCGGCACATGTGGCACGGATTCCTGAATATCAGGTGCTCTGCGTAGGCGGCATGTTGTTAGGTCATTATTTTGCAGGAACTCGGCACATGTTGCGCGGATTCCTGAATATCAGGTGCTCTGCATACACGGCATGTTGTTAGCTCATTATTTTGCAGGAACTCGGCACATGTGGCACGTATTCCTGAATATCAGGTGCTCTGCATAGGCGGCATGTTGTTAGGTCATTATTTTGCAGGAACTCGGCACATGTGGCGTGGATTCCTGAATATCAGGTGCTCTGCATAGGCGGCATGTTGTTAGCTCATTATTTTGCAAGAACTCTGCACATGTTGCACGGATTCCTGAATATCAGGTGCTCTGCATAGGCGGCATGTTGTTAGGTCATTATTTTGCAGGAACTCGGCACATGTTGCGCGGATTCCTAAATATCAGGTGCTCTGCATACGCGGCATGTTGTTAGGTCATTATTTTGCAGGAACTCGGCACGTGTTGCTCGGATTCCTGAATATTAGGTGCTCTGCATATGCAACATGTTGTTAGCTCATTGTTTTTCAGGAACTCGGCACATGTTGCACGGATTCCTGAATATCAGGTGCTCTGCATAGGCGGCATGTTGTTAGGTCATTATTTTGCAGGAACTCGGCACGTGTTGCGCGGATTCCTGAATATTAGGTGCTCTGCATATGCGACATGTTGTTAGCTCATTGTTTTTCAGGAACTCGGCACATGTTGCACGGATTCCTGAATATCAGGTGCTCTGCATAGGCGGCATGTTGTTAGGTCATTATTTTGCAGGAACTCGGCACGTGTTGCGCGGATTCCTGAATATCAGGTGCTCTGCATACGTGGCATGTTGTTAGGTCATTATTTTGCAGGAACTCGGCACGTGTTGCGCGGATTCCTGAATATCAGGTGCTCTGCATACGCGACATGTTGTTAGCTCATTATTTTTCAGGAACTCGGCACATGTTGCACGGATTCCTGAATATGAGGTGCTCTGCATAGGCGGCATGTTGTTGGGTCATTATTTTGCAGGAACTCGGCACATGTGGCACGGATTCCTGAATATCAGGTGCTCTGCATAGGCGGCATGTTGTTAGGTCATTATTTTGCAGGAACTCGGCAAATGTTGCGCGGATTCCTGAATATCAGGTGCTCTGCATACACGGCATGTTGTTAGCTCATTATTTTGCAGGAACTCTGCACATGTGGCACGTATTCCTGAATATCAGGTGCTCTGCATAGGCGGCATGTTGTTAGGTCATTATTTTGCAGGAACTCGGCACATGTTGCGCGGATTCCTGAATATCAGGTGCTCTGCATACGCGGCATGTTGTTACGTCATTATTTTGCAGAAATTCGGCACGTTGCTCGGATTCCTGAATATCAGGTGCTCTGAATACACAACGTTTTGTTAGGTCATTATTTTGCAGGAACTCGGCACGTGTTGCGCGGATTCCTGAATATCAGGTGCTCTGCATACGCGAAATGTTGTTAGGTCATTGTTTTTGAGGAAGTCGGCACATGTTGCACGGATTCCTGAATATCAGGTGCTCTGCATAGGCGGCATGTTGTTAGGTCATTATTTTGCAGGAACTCGGCACATGTTGCGCGGATTCCTGAATATCAGGTGCTCTGCATAGGCGGCATGTTGTTAGGTCATTATTTTGCAGGAACTCGGCACATGTTGCGCATATTCCTAAATATCAGGTGCTCTGCATACGTGGCATGTTGTTAGGTCATTATTTTGCAGGAACTCGGCACGTGTTGCGCGGATTCCTGAATATCAGGTGCTCTGCATACGTGGCATGTTGTTAGGTCATTATTTTGCAGGAACTCGGCACGTGTTGCGCGGATTCCTGAATATCAGGTGCTCTGCATACGCGACATGTTGTTAGCTCATTATTTTTCAGAAACTCGGCACATGTTGCACGGATTCCTGAATATGAGGTGCTCTGCATAGGTGGCATGTTGTTAGGTCATTATTTTGCAGGAACTCAGAACATGTTGCGCAGATTCCTGAATATCAGGTGCTCTGCGTAGGCGGCATGTTGTTGGGTCATTATTTTGCAGGAACTCGGCACATGTGGCACGGATTCCTGAATATCAGGTGCTCTGCGTAGGCGGCATGTTGTTAGGTCATTATTTTGCAGGAACTCGGCACATGTTGCGCGGATTCTTGAGTATCAGGTGCTCTGCATAGGCGGCATGTTGTTAGCTCATTATTTTGCAGGTACCTGGCACATGTTGCACGGATTCCTGAATATCAGCTGCTCTGCATAGGCGGCATGTTGTTAGGTCATTATTTTGCAGGAACTCGGCACATGTTGCACGGATTCCTGAATATCAGGTGCTCTGCATACGCGGCATGTTGTTACGTCATTATTTTGCAGAAACTCGGCACATGTTGCGCGGATTCCTGAATATCAGGTGCTCTGCATACACAACATTTTGTTAGCTTATTATTTTGCAGGAACTCGGCACCTGTTGCACATATTCCTGAATATCAGTTGCTCTGCATAGGCGGCATGTTGTTAGGTCATTATTTTGCAGGAACTCGGCACATGTTGCGCAGATTCCTGAATATCAGGTGCTCTGTATACGCGACAGGTTGTTAGCTCATCATTATTTTGCAGGAACTCAGCACATGTTGCACATATTCCTGAATATCAGGTGCTCTGCATAGGCGGCATGTTGTTAGGTCATTATTTTGCAGGAACTCGGCACATGTTGCGCGGATTCCTGAATATCAGGTGCTCTGCATAGGCTGCGTGTTGTTAGCTCATTATTTTGCAGGAACTCCGCACATGTTGCGCGGATTCCTGAATATCAGGTGCTCTGCATACACGGCATGTTGTTAGCTCATTATTTTGCAGGAACTCGGCACATGTGGCACGTATTCCTGAATATCAGGTGCTCTGCATAGGCGGCATGTTGTTAGGTCATTATTTTGCAGGAACTCGGCACATATGGCGTGGATTCCTGAATATCAGGTGCTCTGCATAGGCGGCATGTTGTTAGCTCATTATTTTGCAAGAACTCTGCACATGTTGCGCGGATTCCTGAATATCAGGTGCTCTGCATACACAACATTTTGTTAGCTCATTATTTTGCAGGAACTCGGCACCTGTTGCGCGGATTCCTGAATATCAGGTGCTCTGCATAGGCGGCATGTTGTTAGGTCATTATTTTGCAGGAACTCGGCACATGTGGCCCGTATTCCTGAATATCAGGTGCTCTGCATAGGCGGCATGTTGTTAGGTCATTATTTTGCAGGAACTCGGCACATGTGGCACGTATTCCTGAATATCAGGTGCTCTGCATAGGCGGCATGTTGTTAGTTTATTATTTTGCAAGAACCCGGCACATGTGGCACGGATTCCTGAATATCAGGTGCTCAGCATAGGCGGCATGTTTTAGGTCATTATTTTGCAGGAACTCGGCACATGTTGCGCGGATTCCTAAATATCAGGTGCTCTGCATACGCGGCATGTTGTTAGGTCATTATTTTGCAGGAACTCGGCACGTGTTGCGCGGATTCCTGAATATTAGGTGCTCTGCATATGCGACATGTTGTAAGCTCATTGTTTTTCAGGAACACGGCACATGTTGCACGGATTCCTGAATATCAGGTGCTCTGCATAGGCGGCATGTTGTTAGGTCATTATTTTGCAGGAACTCGGCACATGTTGCGCGGATTCCTGAATATCAGGTGCTCTGCATACGCGGCATGTTGTTACGTCATTATTTTGCAGAAATTCGGCACGTTGCTCGGATTCCTGAATATCAGGTGCTCTGAATACACAACGTTTTGTTAGGTCATTATTTTGCAGGAACTCGGCACGTGTTGCGCGGATTCCTGAATATCAGGTGCTCTGCATACGCGAAATGTTGTTAGGTCATTGTTTTTGAGGAAGTCGGCACATGTTGCACGGATTCCTGAATATCAGGTGCTCTGCATAGGCGGCATGTTGTTAGGTCATTATTTTGCAGGAACTCGGCACATGTTGCGCGGATTCCTGAATATCAGGTGCTCTGCATAGGCGGCATGTTGTTAGGTCATTATTTTGCAGGAACTCGGCACATGTTGCGCATATTCCTAAATATCAGGTGCTCTGCATACGTGGCATGTTGTTAGGTCATTATTTTGCAGGAACTCGGCACGTGTTGCGCGGATTCCTGAATATCAGGTGCTCCGCATACGTGGCATGTTGTTAGGTCATTATTTTGCAGGAACTCGGCACGTGTTGCGCGGATTCCTGAATATCAGGTGCTCTGCATATGCGACATGTTGTTAGCTCATTATTTTTCAGAAACTCGGCACATGTTGCACGGATTCCTGAATATGAGGTGCTCTGCATAGGTGGCATGTTGTTAGGTCATTATTTTGCAGGAACTCAGAACATGTTGCGCAGATTCCTGAATATCAGGTGCTCTGCGTAGGCGGCATGTTGTTGGGTCATTATTTTGCAGGAACTCGGCACATGTGGCACGGATTCCTGAATATCAGGTGCTCTGCGTAGGCGGCATGTTGTTAGGTCATTATTTTGCAGGAACTCGGCACATGTTGCGCGGATTCTTGAGTATCAGGTGCTCTGCATAGGCGGCATGTTGTTAGCTCATTATTTTGCAGGTACCTGGCACATGTTGCACGGATTCCTGAATATCAGCTGCTCTGCATAGGCGGCATGTTGTTAGGTCATTATTTTGCAGGAACTCGGCACATGTTGCACGGATTCCTGAATATCAGGTGCTCTGCATACGCGGCATGTTGTTACGTCATTATTTTGCAGAAACTCGGCACATGTTGCGCGGATTCCTGAATATCAGGTGCTCTGCATACACAACATTTTGTTAGCTTATTATTTTGCAGGAACTCGGCACCTGTTGCGCGGATTCCTGAATATCAGGTGCTCTGCATAGGCGGCATGTTGTTAGGTGATTATTTTGCAGGAACTCGGCACATGTGGCACGTATTCCTGAATATCAGGTGCTCTGCATAGGCGGCATGTTGTTAGGTCATTATTTTGCAGGAACTCGGCACATGTGGCACGTATTCCTGAATATCAGGTGCTCTGCATAGGCGGCATGTTGTTAGCTTATTATTTTGCAAGAACCCGGCACATGTGGCACGGATTCCTGAATATCAGGTGCTCAGCATAGGCGGCATGTTTTAGGTCATTATTTTGCAGGAACTCGGCACATGTTGCGCGGATTCCTAAATATCAGGTGCTCTGCATACGTGGCATGTTGTTAGGTCATTATTTTGCAGGAACTCGGCACGTGTTGCGCGGATTCCTGAATATTAGGTGCTCTGCATATGCGACATGTTGTAAGCTCATTGTTTTTCAGGAACACGGCACATGTTGCACGGATTCCTGAATATCAGGTGCTCTGCATACGCGGCATGTTGTTACGTCATTATTTTGCAGAAACTCGGCACATGTTGCGCGGATTCCTGAATATCAGGTGCTCTGCATACACAACATTTTGTTAGCTTATTATTTTGCAGGAACTCGGCACCTGTTGCACATATTCCTGAATATCAGTTGCTCTGCATAGGCGGCATGTTGTTAGGTCATTATTTTGCAGGAACTCGGCACATGTTGCGCAGATTCCTGAATATCAGGTGCTCTGTATACGCGACAGGTTGTTAGCTTATCATTATTTTGCAGGAACTCAGCACATGTTGCACATATTCCTGAATATCAGGTGCTCTGCATAGGCGGCATGTTGTTAGGTCATTATTTTGCAGGAACTCGGCACATGTTGCGCGGATTCCTGAATATCAGGTGCTCTGCATAGGCTGCGTGTTGTTAGCTCATTATTTTGCAGGAACTCCGCACATGTTGCGCGGATTCCTGAATATCAGGTGCTCTGCATACACGGCATGTTGTTAGCTCATTATTTTGCAGGAACTCGGCACATGTGGCACGTATTCCTGAATATCAGGTGCTCTGCATAGGCGGCATGTTGTTAGGTCATTATTTTGCAGGAACTCGGCACATATGGCGTGGATTCCTGAATATCAGGTGCTCTGCATAGGCGGCATGTTGTTAGCTCATTATTTTGCAAGAACTCTGCACATGTTGCGCGGATTCCTGAATATCAGGTGCTCTGCATACACAACATTTTGTTAGCTCATTATTTTGCAGGAACTCGGCACCTGTTGCGCGGATTCCTGAATATCAGGTGCTCTGCATAGGCGGCATGTTGTTAGGTCATTATTTTGCAGGAACTCGGCACATGTGGCCCGTATTCCTGAATATCAGGTGCTCTGCATAGGCGGCATGTTGTTAGGTCATTATTTTGCAGGAACTCGGCACATGTGGCACGTATTCCTGAATATCAGGTGCTCTGCATAGGCGGCATGTTGTTAGCTTATTATTTTGCAAGAACCCGGCACATGTGGCACGGATTCCTGAATATCAGGTGCTCAGCATAGGCGGCATGTTTTAGGTCATTATTTTGCAGGAACTCGGCACATGTTGCGCGGATTCCTAAATATCAGGTGCTCTGCATACGCGGCATGTTGTTAGGTCATTATTTTGCAGGAACTCGGCACGTGTTGCGCGGATTCCTGAATATTAGGTGCTCTGCATATGCGACATGTTGTAAGCTCATTGTTTTTCAGGAACACGGCACATGTTGCACGGATTCCTGAATATCAGGTGCTCTGCATAGGCGGCATGTTGTTAGGTCATTATTTTGCAGGAACTCGGCACATGTTGCGCGGATTCCTCAATATCAGGTGCTCTGCATACGCGGCATGTTGTTACGTCATTATTTTGCAGAAATTCGGCACGTTGCTCGGATTCCTGAATATCAGGTGCTCTGAATACACAACGTTTTGTTAGGTCATTATTTTGCAGGAACTCGGCACGTGTTGCGCGGATTCCTGAATATCAGGTGCTCTGCATACGCGAAATGTTGTTAGGTCATTGTTTTTGAGGAAGTCGGCACATGTTGCACGGATTCCTGAATATCAGGTGCTCTGCATAGGCGGCATGTTGTTAGGTCATTATTTTGCAGGAACTCGGCACATGTTGCGCATATTCATAAAATCTCAGGTGCTCTGCATACGTGGCATGTTGTTAGGTCATTATTTTGCAGGAACTCGGCACGTGTTGCGCGGATTCCTGAATATCAGGTGCTCTGCATACGTGGCATGTTGTTAGGTCATTATTTTGCAGGAACTCGGCACGTGTTGCGCGGATTCCTGAATATCAGGTGCTCTGCATACGCGACATGTTGTTAGCTCATTATTTTTCAGAAACTCGGCACATGTTGCACGGATTCCTGAATATGACGTGCTCTGCATAGGTGGCATGTTGTTAGGTCATTATTTTGCAGGAACTCAGAACATGTTGCGCAGATTCCTGAATATCAGATGCTCTGCGTAGGCGGCATGTTGTTGGGTCATTATTTTGCAGGAACTCGGCACATGTGGCACGGATTCCTGAATATCAGGTGCTCTGCGTAGGCGGCATGTTGTTAGGTCATTATTTTGCAGGAACTCGGCACATGTTGCGCGGATTCTTGAGTATCAGGTGCTCTGCATAGGCGGCATGTTGTTAGCTCATTATTTTGCAGGTACCTGGCACATGTTGCACGGATTCCTGAATATCAGCTGCTCTGCATAGGCGGCATGTTGTTAGGTCATTATTTTGCAGGAACTCGGCACATGTTGCACGGATTCCTGAATATCAGGTGCTCTGCATACGCGGCATGTTGTTACGTCATTATTTTGCAGAAACTCGGCACATGTTGCGCGGATTCCTGAATATCAGGTGCTCTGCATACACAACATTTTGTTAGCTTATTATTTTGCAGGAACTCGGCACCTGTTGCGCGGATTCCTGAATATCAGGTGCTCTGCATAGGCGGCATGTTGTTAGGTGATTATTTTGCAGGAACTCGGCACATGTGGCACGTATTCCTGAATATCAGGTGCTCTGCATAGGCGGCATGTTGTTAGGTCATTATTTTGCAGGAACTCGGCACATGTGGCACGTATTCCTGAATATCAGGTGCTCTGCATAGGCGGCATGTTGTTAGCTTATTATTTTGCAAGAACCCGGCACATGTGGCACGGATTCCTGAATATCAGGTGCTCAGCATAGGCGGCATGTTTTAGGTCATTATTTTGCAGGAACTCAGCACATGTTGCGCGGATTCCTAAATATCAGGTGCTCTGCATACGTGGCATGTTGTTAGGTCATTATTTTGCAGGAACTCGGCACGTGTTGCGCGGATTCCTGAATATTAGGTGCTCTGCATATGCGACATGTTGTAAGCTCATTGTTTTTCAGGAACACGGCACATGTTGCACGGATTCCTGAATATCAGGTGCTCTGCATAGGCGGCATGTTGTTAGGTCATTATTTTGCAATAACTCGGCACATGTTGCGCGGATTCCTGAATATCAGGTGCTCTGCATACGCGGCATGTTGTTACGTCATTATTTTGCAGAAATTCGGCACGTTGCTCGGATTCCTGAATATCAGGTGCTCTGAATACACAACATTTTGTTAGGTCATTATTTTGCAGGAACTCGGCACGTGTTGCGCGGATTCCTGAATATCAGGTGCTCTGCATACTCGAAATGTTGTTAGGTCATTGTTTTTGAGGAAGTCGGCACACGTTGCACGGATTCCTGAATATCAGGTGCTCTGCATAGGCGGCATGTTGTTAGGTCATTATTTTGCAGGAACTCGGCACATGTTGCGCGGATTCCTGAATATCAGGTGCTCTGCATAGGCGGCATGTTGTTAGGTCATTATTTTGCAGGATTTCAGCACATGTAGCACGGATTCCTGAATATCAGGTGCTCTGCATAGGCTGCATGTTGTTAGCTCATTATTTTGCAGGAACCCGGCACATGTTGCGCGGATTCCTGAATATCAGGTGCTCTGCATAGGCGGCATGTTGTTAGGTCATTATTTTGCAGGAACTCGGCACATGTTGCGCATATTCCTAAATATCAGGTGCTCTGCATACGTGGCATGTTGTTAGGTCATTATTTTGCAGGAACTCGGCACGTGTTGCGCGGATTCCTGAATATCAGGTGCTCTGCATACATGGCATGTTGTTAGGTCATTATTTTGCAGGAACTCGGCACGTGTTGCGCGGATTCCTGAATATCAGGTGCTCTGCATACGCGACATGTTGTTAGCTCATTATTTTTCAGAAACTCGGCACATGTTGCACGGATTCCTGAATATGAGGTGCTCTGCATAGGCGGCATGCTGTTGGGTCATTATTTTGTAGGAACTCGGCACATGTGGCACGGATTCCTGAATATCAGGTGCTCTGCATAGGCGGCATGTTGTTAGGTCATTATTTTGCAGGAACTCAGAACATGTTGCGCAGATTCCTGAATATCAGGTGCTCTGCGTAGGCGGCATGTTGTTGGGTCATTATTTTGCAGGAACTCGGCACATGTGGCACGGATTCCTGAATATCAGGTGCTCTGCGTAGGCGGCATGTTGTTAGGTCATTATTTTGCAGGAACTCGGCACATGTTGCGCGGATTCCTGAATATCAGGTGCTCTGCATACACGGCATGTTGTTAGCTCATTATTTTGCAGGAACTCGGCACATGTGGCACGTATTCCTGAATATCAGGTGCTCTGCATAGGCGGCATGTTGTTAGGTCATTATTTTGCTGGAACTCGGCACATGTTGCGTGGATTCCTGAATATCAGGTGCTCTGCATAGGCGGCATGTTGTTAGCTCATTATTTTGCAAGAACTCTGCACATGTTGCGCGGATTCTTGAATATCAGGTGCTCTGCATAGGCGGCATGTTGTTAGCTTATTATTTTGCAAGAACCCGGCACATGTGGCACGGATTCCTGAATATCAGGTGCTCTGCATAGGCGGCATGTTGTTAGGTCATTATTTTGCAGGAACTCGGCACATGTTGCGCAGATTCCTAAATATCAGGTGCTCTGCATACGCGGCATGTTGTTAGGTCATTATTTTGCAGGAACTCGGCACGTGTTGCGCGGATTCCTGAATATTAGGTGCTCTGCATATGCAACATGTTGTTAGCTCATTGTTTTTCAGGAACTCGGCACATGTTGTACGGATTCCTGAATATCAGGTGCTCTGCATACGCGGCATGTTGTTACGTCATTATTTTGCAGAAATTCGGCACGTTGCTCTGATTCCTGAATATCAGGTGCTCTGAATACACAACATTTTGTTAGGTCATTATTTTGCAGGAACTCGGCACGTATTGCGCGGATTCCTGAATATCAGGTGCTCTGCATACGCGACATGTTGTTAGCTCATTGTTTTTGAGAAAGTCGGCACATGTTGCACGGATTCCTGAATATCAGGTGCTCTGCATAGGCGGCATGTTGTTAGGTCATTATTTTGCAGGAACTCGGCACATGTTGCGCGGATTCCTGAATATCAGGTGCTCTGCATAGGCGGCATTTTGTTAGGTCATTATTTTGCAGGATTTCAGCACATGTAGCACGGATTACTGAATATCAGGTGCTCTGCATAGGCTGCATGTTGTTAGCTCATTATTTTGCAGGAACCCGGCACATGTTGCGCGGATTCCTGAATATCAGGTGCTCTGCATAGGCGGCATGTTGTTAGGTCATTATTTTGCAGGAACTCGGCACATGTTGTGCAGATTCCTAAATATCAGGTGCTCTGCATACGTGGCATGTTGTTAGGTCATTATTTTGCAGGAAGTCGGCACGTGTTGCGCGTATTCCTGAATATCAGGTGCTCTGCATACGCGACATGTTGTTAGCTCATTATTTTTCAGGAACTCGGCACATGTTGCACGGATTCCTGAATATCAGGTGCTCTGCATAGGCGGCATGTTGTTAGGTCATTATTTTGCAGGAACTCGGCACATGTTGTGCAGATTCCTAAATATCAGGTGCTCTGCATACGTGGCATGTTGTTAGGTCATTATTTTGCAGGAACTCGGCACGTGTTGCGCGGATTCCTGAATATCAGGTGCTCTGCATACGCGACATGTTGTTAGCTCATTATTTTGTAGGAACTCGGCACATGTGGCACGGATTCCTGAATATCAGGTGCTCTGCATAGGCGGCATGTTGTTAGGTCATTATTTTGCAGGAACTCAGAACATGTTGCGCAGATTCCTGAATATCAGGTGCTCTGCGTAGGCGGCATGTTGTTGGGTCATTATTTTGCAGGAACTCGGCACATGTGGCACGGATTCCTGAATATCAGGTGCTCTGCGTAGGCGGCATGTTGTTAGGTCATTATTTTGCAGGAACTCGGCACATGTTGCGCGGATTCCTGAATATCAGGTGCTCTGCATACACGGCATGTTGTTAGCTCATTATTTTGCAGGAACTCGGCACATGTGGCACGTATTCCTGAATATCAGGTGCTCTGCATAGGCGGCATGTTGTTAGGTCATTATTTTGCTGGAACTCGGCACATGTTGCGTGGATTCCTGAATATCAGGTGCTCTGCATAGGCGGCATGTTGTTAGCTCATTATTTTGCAAGAACTCTGCACATGTTGCGCGGATTCTTGAATATCAGGTGCTCTGCATAGGCGGCATGTTGTTAGCTTATTATTTTGCAAGAACCCGGCACATGTGGCACGGATTCCTGAATATCAGGTGCTCTGCATAGGCGGCATGTTGTTAGGTCATTATTTTGCAGGAACTCGGCACATGTTGCGCAGATTCCTAAATATCAGGTGCTCTGCATAGGCGGCATGTTGTTAGGTCATTATTTTGCTGGAACTCGGCACATGTTGCGTGGATTCCTGAATATCAGGTGCTCTGCATAGGCGGCATGTTGTTAGCTCATTATTTTGCAAGAACTCTGCACATGTTGCGCGGATTCTTGAATATCAGGTGCTCTGCATAGGCGGCATGTTGTTAGCTTATTATTTTGCAAGAACCCGGCACATGTGGCACGGATTCCTGAATATCAGGTGCTCTGCATAGGCGGCATGTTGTTAGGTCATTATTTTGCAGGAACTCGGCACATGTTGCGCAGATTCCTAAATATCAGGTGCTCTGCATACGCGGCATGTTGTTAGGTCATTATTTTGCAGGAACTCGGCACGTGTTGCGCGGATTCCTGAATATTAGGTGCTCTGCATATGCAACATGTTGTTAGCTCATTGTTTTTCAGGAACTCGGCACATGTTGTACGGATTCCTGAATATCAGGTGCTCTGCATACGCGGCATGTTGTTACGTCATTATTTTGCAGAAATTCGGCACGTTGCTCTGATTCCTGAATATCAGGTGCTCTGAATACACAACATTTTGTTAGGTCATTATTTTGCAGGAACTCGGCACGTATTGCGCGGATTCCTGAATATCAGGTGCTCTGCATACGCGACATGTTGTTAGCTCATTGTTTTTGAGAAAGTCGGCACATGTTGCACGGATTCCTGAATATCAGGTGCTCTGCATAGGCGGCATGTTGTTAGGTCATTATTTTGCAGGAACTCGGCACATGTTGCGCGGATTCCTGAATATCAGGTGCTCTGCATAGGCGGCATTTTGTTAGGTCATTATTTTGCAGGATTTCAGCACATGTAGCACGGATTACTGAATATCAGGTGCTCTGCATAGGCTGCATGTTGTTAGCTCATTATTTTGCAGGAACCCGGCACATGTTGCGCGGATTCCTGAATATCAGGTGCTCTGCATAGGCGGCATGTTGTTAGGTCATTATTTTGCAGGAACTCGGCACATGTTGTGCAGATTCCTAAATATCAGGTGCTCTGCATACGTGGCATGTTGTTAGGTCATTATTTTGCAGGAACTCGGCACGTGTTGCGCGGATTCCTGAATATCAGGTGCTCTGCATACGCGACATGTTGTTAGCTCATTATTTTTCAGGAACTCGGCACATGTTGCACGGATTCCTGAATATGAGGTGCTCTGCATAGGCGGCATGCTGTTGGGTCATTATTTTGTAGGAACTCGGCACATGTGGCACGGATTCCTGAATATCAGGTGCTCTGCATAGGCGGCATGTTGTTAGGTCATTATTTTGCAGGAACTCAGAACATGTTGCGCAGATTCCTGAATATCAGGTGCTCTGCATAGGCGGCATGTTGTTGGGTCATTATTTTGCAGGAACTCGGCACATGTGGCACGGATTCCTGAATATCAGGTGCTCTGCGTAGGCGGCATGTTGTTAGGTCATTATTTTGCAGGAACTCGGCACATGTTGCGCGGATTCCTGAATATCAGGTGCTCTGCATACACGGCATGTTGTTAGCTCATTATTTTGCAGGAACTCGGCACATGTGGCACGTATTCCTGAATATCAGGTGCTCTGCATAGGCGGCATGTTGTTAGGTCATTATTTTGCAGGAACTCGGCACATGTGGCGTGGATTCCTGAATATCAGGTGCTCTGCATAGGCGGCATGTTGTTAGCTCATTATTTTGCAAGAACTCTGCACATGTTGCACGGATTCCTGAATATCAGGTGCTCTGCATAGGCGGCATGTTGTTAGGTCATTATTTTGCAGGAACTCGGCACATGTTGCGCGGATTCCTAAATATCAGGTGCTCTGCATACGCGGCATGTTGTTAGGTCATTATTTTGCAGGAACTCGGCACGTGTTGCTCGGATTCCTGAATATTAGGTGCTCTGCATATGCAACATGTTGTTAGCTCATTGTTTTTCAGGAACTCGGCACATGTTGCACGGATTCCTGAATATCAGGTGCTCTGCATAGGCGGCATGTTGTTAGGTCATTATTTTGCAGGAACTCGGCACGTGTTGCGTGGATTCCTGAATATTAGGTGCTCTGCATATGCGTCATGTTGTTAGCTCATTGTTTTTCAGGAACTCGGCACATGTTGCACGGATTCCTGAATATCAGGTGCTCTGCATAGGCGGCATGTTGTTAGGTCATTATTTTGCAGGAACTCGGCACGTGTTGCGCGGATTCCTGAATATCAGGTGCTCTGCATACGTGGCATGTTGTTAGGTCATTATTTTGCAGGAACTCGGCACGTGTTGCGCGGATTCCTGAATATCAGGTGCTCTGCATACGCGACATGTTGTTAGCTCATTATTTTTCAGGAACTCGGCACATGTTGCACGGATTCCTGAATATGAGGTGCTCTGCATAGGCGGCATGTTGTTGGGTCATTATTTTGCAGGAACTCGGCACATGTGGCACGGATTCCTGAATATCAGGTGCTCTGCATAGGCGGCATGTTGTTAGGTCATTATTTTGCAGGAACTCGGCAAATGTTGCGCGGATTCCTGAATAACAGGTGCTCTGCATACACGGCATGTTGTTAGCTCATTATTTTGCAGGAACTCTGCACATGTGGCACGTATTCCTGAATATCAGGTGCTCTGCATAGGCGGCATGTTGTTAGGTCATTATTTTGCAGGAACTCGGCACATGTGGTGTGGATTCCTGAATATCAGGTGCTCTGCATAGGCGGCATGTTGTTAGCTCATTATTTTGCAAGAACTCTGCACATGTTGCGCGGATTCTTGAATATCAGGTGCTCTGCATAGGTGGCATGTTGTTAGCTTATTATTTTGCAAGAACCCGGCACATGTGGCACGGATTCCTGAATATCAGGTGCTCTGCATAGGCGGCATGTTGTTAGGTCATTATTTTGCAGGAACTCGGCACATGTTGCGCGGATTCCTAAATATCAGGTGCTCTGCATACGCGGCATGTCGTTAGGTCATTATTTTGCAGGAACTCGGCACGTGTTGCGCGGATTCCTGAATATTAGGTGCTCTGCATATGCGACATGTTGTTAGCTCATTGTTTTTCAGGAACTCGGCACATGTTGCTGAATATCAGGTGCTCTGCATAGGCGGCATGTTGTTAGGTCATTATTTTGCAGGAACTCGGCACATGTTGCGCGGATTCCTGAATATCAGGTGCTCTGCATACGCGGCATGTTGTACGTCATTATTTTGCAGAAACTCGGCACATTGCGCGGATTCCGGAATATCAGGTGCTCTGCATACACAACATTTTGTTAGCTCATTATTTTGCAGGAACTCGGCACATGTTGCACGGATTCCTGAATATTAGGTGCTCTGCATAGGCGGCATGTTGTTAGGTCATTATTTTGCAGGAACTCGGCACATGTGGCACGGATTCCTGAATATCAGGTGCTCTGCATACACAGCATGTTCTTAGGTCATTATTTTGCAGAAACTCGGCACATGTTGCGAGGATTCCTGAATATCAGGTGCTCTGCATAGGCGGCATGTTGTAGGGTCATTATTTTGCAGGATTTCAGCACATGTAGCACGGATTCCTGAATATCAGGTGCTCTGCATAGGCTGCATGTTGTTGGGTCAATATTTTGTAGGAACTCGGCACATGTGGCACGGATTCCTGAATATCAGGTGCTCTGCATAGGCGGCATGTTGTTAGGTCATTATTTTGCAGGAACTCAGAACATGTTGCGCAGATTCCTGAATATCAGGTGCTCTGCATAGGCGGCATGTTGTTGGGTCATTATTTTGCAGTAACTCGGCACATGTTGCACGGATTCCTGAATATGAGGTGCTCTGCATAGGCGGCATGTTGTTGGGTCATTATTTTGTAGGAACTCGGCACATGTGGCACGGATTCCTGAATATCAGGTGCTCTGCATAGGTGGCATGTTGTTAGGTCATTATTTTGCAGGAACTCAGAACATGTTGCGCAGATTCCTGAATATCAGGTGCTCTGCATAGGCGGCATGTTGTTAGGTCATTATTTTGCAGGAACTCGGCACATGTTGCGCGGATTCCTAAATATCAGGTGCTCTGCATACGCGGCATGCTGTTGGGTCATTATTTTGCAGGAACTCAGCACGTGTTGCGCGGATTCCTGAATATCAGGTGCTCTGCATATGCGGCATGTTGTTAGCTCATTGTTTTTCAGGAACTCGGCACATGTTGCACGGATTCCTGAATATCAGGTGCTCTGCATAGGCGGCATGTTGTTAGGTCATTATTTTGCAGGAACTCGGCACATGTTGCGCGGATTCCTGAATATCAGGTGCTCTGCATACGCGGCATGTTGTTACGTCATTATTTTGCAGAAACTCGGCACGTTGCGCTGATTCCTGAATATCAGGTGCTCTGCATACACAACATTTTGTTAGCTCATTATTTTGCAGGAACTCGGCACATGTTGCACATATTCCTGAATATCAGTTGCTCTGCATAGGCGGCATGTTGTTAGGTCATTATTTTGCAGGAACTCGGCACATGTTGCGCAGATTCCTGAATATCAGGTGCTCTGTATACGCGACAGGTTGTTAGCTCATCATTATTTTGCAGGAACTCAGCACATGTTGCACATATTCCTGAATATCAGGTGCTCTGCATAGGCGGCATGTTGTTAGGTCATTATTTTGCAGGAACTCGGCACATGTTGCGCGGATTCCTGAATATCAGGTACTCTGCATAGGCTGCGTGTTGTTAGCTCATTATTTTGCAGGAACTCCGCACATGTTGCGCGGATTCTTGAGTATCAGGTGCTCTGCATAGGCGGCATGTTGTTAGCTCATTATTTTGCAGGAACCTGGCACATGTTGCACGGATTCCTGAATATCAGGTGCTCTGCATAGGCGGCATGTTGTTAGGTCATTATTTTGCAGGAACCTGGCACATGTTGCACGGATTCCTGAATATCAGGTGCTCTGCATAGGCGGCATGTTGTTAGGTCATTATTTTGCAGGAACTCGGCACATGTTGCACGGATTCCTGAATATCAGGTGCTCTGCATACGCGGCATGTTGTTACGTCATTATTTTGCAGAAACTCAGCACATGTTGCGCGGATTCCTGAATATCAGGTGCTCTGCATACACAACATTTTGTTAGCTCATTATTTTGCAGGAACTCAGCACATGTTGCGTAGATTGCTGAATATCAGGTGTTCTGCATAGGCTGCATGTTGTTGGGTCATTATTTTGCAGAAATTCGGCACATGTGGCACGGATTCCTGAATATTATGTGCTCTGCATAGGCGGCATGTTGTTAGGTCATTATTTTGCAGGAACTCACCACATGTTGCGCGGATTCCTGAATATCAGGTGCTCTGCATAGGCGGCATGTTGTTGGCTCATTATTTTGCAGGAACTCGGCACATGTGGCACGGATTCCTGAATATCAGGTGCTCTGCATAGGCGGCATGTTGTTAGGTCATTATTTTGCAGGAACTCGGCACATGTTGTGCAGATTCCTTAATATCAGGTGCTCTGCATACGCGGCATGTTGTTAGGTCATTATTTTGCAGGAACTCGGCACACGTTGCGTGGATTCCTGAATATCAGGTGCTCTGTATACACGACAGGTTGTTAGCTCATCATTATTTTGTAGGGCCTCGGCACAAGTTGCACATATTCCTGAATATCAGGTGCTCTGCATAGGCGGCATGTTGTTAGGTCATTATTTTGCAGGAACTCGGCACATGTTGCACGGATTCCTGAATAACAGGTGCTCTGCATAGGCTGCATGATGTTATCTCATTATTTTGCAGGAACTCCGGACATGTTGCGCGGATTCTTGAATATCAGGTGCTCTGCATAGGCCGCATGTTATTAGCGCATTATTTTGCAGGAACCTGGCACATGTGGCACGGATTCCTGAATATCTGGTGCTCTGCATAGGCGGCATGTTGTTAGGTCATTATTTTGCAGGAACTCAGCACATGTTGCGCGGATTCCTAAATATCAGGTGCTCTGCATACGCGGCATGTTGTTAGGTCATTATTTTGCAGGAACTCGGCACGTGTTGCGCGGATTCCTGAATATCAGGTGCTCTGGATACGTGGCATGTTGTTAGGTCATTATTTTTCAGGAACACGGCACATGTTGCACGGATTCCTGAATATCAGGTGCTCTGCATAGGCGGCATGTTGTTAGGTCATTATTTTGCAGGAACTCGGCACATGTTGCGCGGATTCCTGAATATCAGGTGCTCTGCATACGCGGCATGTTGTTACGTCATTATTTTGCAGAAATTCGGCACGTTGCTCGGATTCCTGAATATCAGGTGCTCTGAATACACAACATTTTGTTAGGTCATTATTTTGCAGGAACTCGGCATGTGTTGCGCGGATTCCTGAATATCAGGTGCTCTGCATAGGCGGCATGTTGTTAGGTCATTATTTTGCAGGAATTCGGCATGTGTTGCGCGGATTCCTGAATATCAGGTGCTCTGCATACGCGACATGTTGTTAGCTCATTGTTTTTGAGGAAGTCGGCACATGTTGCACGGATTCCTGAATATCAGGTGCTCTGCATAGCCGGCATGCTGTTGGGTCATTATTTTGTAGGAACTCGGCACATGTGGCACGGATTCCTGAATATCAGGTGCTTTGCATAGGCGGCATGTTGTTAGCTCATTATTTTGCAGGAACCTGGCACATGTTGCACGGATTCCTGAATATCAGGTGCTCTGCATAGGCGGCATGTTGTTAGGTCATTATTTTGCAGGAACTCGGCACATGTTGCACGGATTCCTGAATATCAGGTGCTCTGCATACGCGGCATGTTGTTACGTCATTATTTTGCAGAAACTCAGCACATGTTGCGCGGATTCCTTAATATCAGGTGCTCTGCATACACAACATTTTGTTAGCTCATTATTTTGCAGGAACTCAGCACATGTTGCGTAGATTGCTGAATATCAGGTGTTCTGCATAGGCTGCATGTTGTTGGGTCATTATTTTGCAGAAATTCGGCACATGTGGCACGGATTCCTGAATATCATGTGCTCTGCATAGGCGGCATGTTGTTAGGTCATTATTTTGCAGGAACTCACCACATGTTGCGCGGATTCCTGAATATCAGGTGCTCTGCATAGGCGGCATGTTGTTGGCTCATTATTTTGCAGGAACTCGGCACATGTGGCACGGATTCCTGAATATCAGGTGCTCTGCATAGGCGGCATGTTGTTAGGTCATTATTTTGCAGGAACTCGGCACATGTTGTGCAGATTCCTTAATATCAGGTGCTCTGCATACGCGGCATGTTGTTAGGTCATTATTTTGCAGGAACTCGGCACACGTTGAGCGGATTCCTGAATATCAGGTGCTCTGTATACACGACAGGTTGTTAGCTCATCATTATTTTGTAGGGCCTCGGCACATGTTGCACATATTCCTGAATATCAGGTGCTCTGCATAGGCGGCATGTTGTTAGGTCATTATTTTGCAGGAACTCGGCACATGTTGCACGGATTCCTGAATAACAGGTGCTCTGCATAGGCTGCATGTTGTTATCTCATTATTTTGCAGGAACTCCGGACATGTTGCGCGGATTCTTGAATATCAGGTGCTCTGCATAGGCCGCATGTTATTAGCGCATTATTTTGCAGGAACCTGGCACATGTGGCACGGATTCCTGAATATCTGGTGCTCTGCATAGGCGGCATGTTGTTAGGTCATTATTTTGCAGGAACTCGGCACATGTTGCGCGGATTCCTAAATATCAGGTGCTCTGCATACGCGGCATGTTGTTAGGTCATTATTTTGCAGGAACTCGGCACGTGTTGCGCGGATTCCTGAATATCAGGTGCTCTGGATACGTGACATGTTGTTAGCTCATTGTTTTTGAGGAACTCGGCACATGTTGCACGTATTCCTGAATATCAGGTGCTCTGCATAGGCGGCATGTTGTTAGGTCATTATTTTGCAGGAACTCGGCACATGTTGCGCGGGTTCCTGAATATCAGGTGCTCTGCATACGCGGCATGTTGTTACGTCATTATTTTGCAGAAATTCGGCACGTTGCTCGGATTCCTGAATATCAGGTGCTCTGAATACACAACATTTTGTTAGGTCATTATTTTGCAGGAACTCAGCATGTGTTGCGCGGATTCCTGAATATCAGGTGCTCTGCATAGGCGGCATGTTGTTAGGTCATTATTTTGCAGGAACTCGGCATGTGTTGCGCGGATTCCTGAATATCAGGTGCTCTGCATACGCGACATGTTGTTAGCTCATTGTTTTTGAGGAAGTCGGCACATGTTGCACGGATTCCTGAATATCAGGTGCTCTGCATAGGCGGCATGCTGTTGGGTCATTATTTTGTAGGAACTCGGCACATGTGGCACGGATTCCTGAATATCAGGTGCTCTGCATAGGCGGCATGTTGTTAGGTCATTATTTTGCAGGAACTCAGAACATGTTGCGCAGATTCCTGAATAACAGGTGCTCTGCATAGGCGGCATGTTGTTGGGTCATTATTTTGCAGGAACTCGGCACATGTGGCACGGATTCCTGAATATCAGGTGCTCTGCGTAGGCGGCATGTTGTTAGGTCATTATTTTGCAGGAACTCGGCACATGTTGCGCGGATTCCTGAATATCAGGTGCTCTGCATACACGGCATGTTGTTAGCTCATTATTTTGCAGGAATTCGGCACATGTGGCACGTATTCCTGAATATCAGGTGCTCTGCATAGGCGGCATGTTGTTAGGTCATTATTTTGCAGGAACTCGGCACATGTGGCGTGGATTCCTGAATATCAGGTGCTCTGCATAGGCGGCATGCTGTTAGCTCATTATTTTGCAAGAACTCTGCACATGTTGCGCGGATTCTTGAATATCAGGTGCTCTGCATAGGCGGCATGTTGTTAGCTTATTATTTTGCAAGAACCCGGCACATGTGGCACGGATTCCTGAATATCAGGTGCTCTGCATAGGCGGCATGTTGTTAGGTCATTATTTTGCAGGAACTCAGAACATGTTGCGCAGATTCCTGAATAACAGGTGCTCTGCATAGGCGGCATGTTGTTGGGTCATTATTTTGCAGGAACTCGGCACATGTGGCACGGATTCCTGAATATCAGGTGCTCTGCGTAGGCGGCATGTTGTTAGCTCATTATTTTGCAGGAATTCGGCACATGTGGCACGTATTCCTGAATATCAGGTGCTCTGCATAGGCGGCATGTTGTTAGGTCATTATTTTGCAGGAACTCGGCACATGTGGCGTGGATTCCTGAATATCAGGTGCTCTGCATAGGCGGCATGTTGTTAGCTCATTATTTTGCAAGAACTCTGCACATGTTGCGCGGATTCTTGAATATCAGGTGCTCTGCATAGGCGGCATGTTGTTAGCTTATTATTTTGCAAGAACCCGGCACATGTGGCACGGATTCCTGAATATCAGGTGCTCTGCATAGGCGGCATGTTGTTAGGTCATTATTTTGCAGGAACTTGGCACATGTTGCGCGGATTCCTAAATATCAGGTGCTCTGCATACGCGGCATGTTGTTAGGTCATTATTTTGCAGGAACTCGGCACGTGTTGCGCGGATTCCTGAATATTAGGTGCTCTGCATATGCGACATGTTGTTAGCTCATTGTTTTTCAGGAACTCGGCACATGTTGCACGGATTCCTGAATATCAGGTGCTCTGCATAGGCGGCATGTTGTTAGGTCATTATTTTGCAGGAACTCGGCACGTGTTGCGCGGATTCCTGAATATTAGGTGCTCTGCATACGCGACATGTTGTTAGCTCATTGTTTTTGAGGAAGTCGGCACATGTTGCACGGATTCCTGAACATCAGGTGCTCTGCATAGGCGGCATGCTGTTGGGTCATTATTTTGTAGGAACTCGGCACATGTGGCACGGATTCCTGAATATCAGGTGCTCTGCATAGGCGGCATGTTGTTAGCTCATTATTTTGCAGGAACCTGGCACATGTTGCACGGATTCCTGAATATCAGGTGCTCTGCATAGGCGGCATGTTGTTAGGTCATTATTTTGCAGGAACTCGGCACATGTTGCACGGATTCCTGAATATCAGGTGCTCTGCATACGCGGCATGTTGTTACGTCATTATTTTGCAGAAACTCAGCACATGTTGCGCGGATTCCTGAATATCAGGTGCTCTGCATACACAACATTTTGTTAGCTCATTATTTTGTAGGAACTCAGCACATGTTGCGTAGATTGCTGAATATCAGGTGTTCTGCATAGGCTGCATGTTGTTGGGTCATTATTTTGCAGAAATTCGGCACATGTGGCACGGATTCCTGAATATCATGTGCTCTGCATAGGCGGCATGTTGTTAGGTCATTATTTTGCAGGAACTCACCACATGTTGCGCGGATTCCTGAATATCAGGTGCTCTGCATAGGCGGCATATTGTTGGCTCATTATTTTGCAGGAACTCGGCACATGTGGCACGGATTCCTGAATATCAGGTGCTCTGCATAGGCGGCATGTTGTTAGGTCATTATTTTGCAGGAACTCGGCACATGTTGCGCAGATTCCTTAATATCAGGTGCTCTGCATACGCGGCATGTTGTTAGGTCATTATTTTGCAGGAACTCGGCACGTGTTGCGCGGATTCCTGAATATTAGGTGCTCTGCATATGCAACATGTTGTTAGCTCATTGTTTTTCAGGAACTCGGCACATGTTGTACGGATTCCTGAATATCAGGTGCTCTGCATACGCGGCATGTTGTTACGTCATTATTTTGCAGAAATTCGGCACGTTGCTCTGATTCCTGAATATCAGGTGCTCTGAATACACAACATTTTGTTAGGTCATTATTTTGCAGGAACTCGGCACGTATTGCGCGGATTCCTGAATATCAGGTGCTCTGCATACGCGACATGTTGTTAGCTCATTGTTTTTGAGAAAGTCGGCACATGTTGCACGGATTCCTGAATATCAGGTGCTCTGCATAGGCGGCATGTTGTTAGGTCATTATTTTGCAGGAACTCGGCACATGTTGCGCGGATTCCTGAATATCAGGTGCTCTGCATAGGCGGCATTTTGTTAGGTCATTATTTTGCAGGATTTCAGCACATGTAGCACGGATTACTGAATATCAGGTGCTCTGCATAGGCTGCATGTTGTTAGCTCATTATTTTGCAGGAACCCGGCACATGTTGCGCGGATTCCTGAATATCAGGTGCTCTGCATAGGCGGCATGTTGTTAGGTCATTATTTTGCAGGAACTCGGCACATGTTGTGCAGATTCCTAAATATCAGGTGCTCTGCATACGTGGCATGTTGTTAGGTCATTATTTTGCAGGAACTCGGCACGTGTTGCGCGGATTCCTGAATATCAGGTGCTCTGCATACGCGACATGTTGTTAGCTCATTATTTTTCAGGAACTCGGCACATGTTGCACGGATTCCTGAATATGAGGTGCTCTGCATAGGCGGCATGCTGTTGGGTCATTATTTTGTAGGAACTCGGCACATGTGGCACGGATTCCTGAATATCAGGTGCTCTGCATAGGCGGCATGTTGTTAGGTCATTATTTTGCAGGAACTCAGAACATGTTGCGCAGATTCCTGAATATCAGGAGCTCTGCATAGGCGGCATGTTGTTGGGTCATTATTTTGCAGGAACTCGGCACATGTGGCACGGATTCCTGAATATCAGGTGCTCTGCGTAGGCGGCATGTTGTTAGGTCATTATTTTGCAGGAACTCGGCACATGTTGCGCGGATTCCTGAATATCAGGTGCTCTGCATACACGGCATGTTGTTAGCTCATTATTTTGCAGGAACTCGGCACATGTGGCACGTATTCCTGAATATCAGGTGCTCTGCATAGGCGGCATGTTGTTAGGTCATTATTTTGCAGGAACTCGGCACATGTGGCGTGGATTCCTGAATATCAGGTGCTCTGCATAGGCGGCATGTTGTTAGCTCATTATTTTGCAAGAACTCTGCACATGTTGCACGGATTCCTGAATATCAGGTGCTCTGCATAGGCGGCATGTTGTTAGGTCATTATTTTGCAGGAACTCGGCACATGTTGCGCGGATTCCTAAATATCAGGTGCTCTGCATACGCGGCATGTTGTTAGGTCATTATTTTGCAGGAACTCGGCACGTGTTGCTCGGATTCCTGAATATTAGGTGCTCTGCATATGCAACATGTTGTTAGCTCATTGTTTTTCAGGAACTCGGCACATGTTGCACGGATTCCTGAATATCAGGTGCTCTGCATAGGCGGCATGTTGTTAGGTCATTATTTTGCAGGAACTCGGCACGTGTTGCGCGGATTCCTGAATATTAGGTGCTCTGCATATGCGACATGTTGTTAGCTCATTGTTTTTCAGGAACTCGGCACATGTTGCACGGATTCCTGAATATCAGGTGCTCTGCATAGGCGGCATGTTGTTAGGTCATTATTTTGCAGGAACTCAGCACGTGTTGCGCGGATTCCTGAATATCAGGTGCTCTGCATACGTGGCATGTTGTTAGGTCATTATTTTGCAGGAACTCGGCACGTGTTGCGCGGATTCCTGAATATCAGGTGCTCTGCATACGCGACATGTTGTTAGCTCATTATTTTTCAGGAACTCGGCACATGTTGCACGGATTCCTGAATATGAGGTGCTCTGCATAGGCGGCATGTTGTTGGGTCATTATTTTGCAGGAACTCGGCACATGTGGCACGGATTCCTGAATATCAGGTGCTCTGCATAGGCGGCATGTTGTTAGGTCATTATTTTGCAGGAACTCGGCAAATGTTGCGCGGATTCCTGAATATCAGGTGCTCTGCATACACGGCATGTTGTTAGCTCATTATTTTGCAGGAACTCTGCACATGTGGCACGTATTCCTGAATATCAGGTGCTCTGCATAGGCGGCATGTTGTTAGGTCATTATTTTGCAGGAACTCGGCACATGTGGTGTGGATTCCTGAATATCAGGTGCTCTGCATAGGCGGCATGTTGTTAGCTCATTATTTTGCAAGAACTCTGCACATGTTGCGCGGATTCTTGAATATCAGGTGCTCTGCATAGGTGGCATGTTGTTAGCTTATTATTTTGCAAGAACCCGGCACATGTGGCACGGATTCCTGAATATCAGGTGCTCTGCATAGGCGGCATGTTGTTAGGTCATTATTTTGCAGGAACTCGGCACATGTTGCGCGGATTCCTAAATATCAGGTGCTCTGCATACGCGGCATGTCGTTAGGTCATTATTTTGCAGGAACTCGGCATGTGTTGCGCGGATTCCTGAATATTAGGTGCTCTGCATATGCGACATGTTGTTAGCTCATTGTTTTTCAGGAACTCGGCACATGTTGCTGAATATCAGGTGCTCTGCATAGGCGGCATGTTGTTAGGTCATTATTTTGCAGGAACTCGGCACATGTTGCGCGGATTCCTGAATATCAGGTGCTCTGCATACGCGGCATGTTGTACGTCATTATTTTGCAGAAACTCGGCACATTGCGCGGATTCCGGAATATCAGGTGCTCTGCATACACAACATTTTGTTAGCTCATTATTTTGCAGGAACTCGGCACATGTTGCACGGATTCCTGAATATCAGGTGCTCTGCATAGGCGGCATGTTGTTAGGTCATTATTTTGCAGGAACTCGGCACATGTGGCACGGATTCCTGAATATCAGGTGCTCTGCATACACAGCATGTTCTTAGGTCATTATTTTGCAGAAACTCGGCACATGTTGCGAGGATTCCTGAATATCAGGTGCTCTGCATAGGCGGCATGTTGTAGGGTCATTATTTTGCAGGATTTCAGCACATGTAGCACGGATTCCTGAATATCAGGTGCTCTGCATAGGCTGCATGTTGTTGGGTCAATATTTTGTAGGAACTCGGCACATGTGGCACGGATTCCTGAATATCAGGTGCTCTGCATAGGCGGCATGTTGTTAGGTCATTATTTTGCAGGAACTCAGAACATGTTGCGCAGATTCCTGAATATCAGGTGCTCTGCATAGGCGGCATGTTGTTGGGTCATTATTTTGCAGTAACTCGGCACATGTTGCACGGATTCCTGAATATGAGGTGCTCTGCATAGGCGGCATGTTGTTGGGTCATTATTTTGTAGGAACTCGGCACATGTGGCACGGATTCCTGAATATCAGGTGCTCTGCATAGGCGGCATGTTGTTAGCTCATTATTTTGCAAGAACTCTGCACATGTTGCGCGGATTCTTGAATATCAGGTGCTCTGCATAGGTGGCATGTTGTTAGCTTATTATTTTGCAAGAACCCGGCACATGTGGCACGGATTCCTGAATATCAGGTGCTCTGCATAGGCGGCATGTTGTTAGGTCATTATTTTGCAGGAACTCGGCACATGTTGCGCGGATTCCTAAATATCAGGTGCTCTGCATACGCGGCATGTCGTTAGGTCATTATTTTGCAGGAACTCGGCATGTGTTGCGCGGATTCCTGAATATTAGGTGCTCTGCATATGCGACATGTTGTTAGCTCATTGTTTTTCAGGAACTCGGCACATGTTGCTGAATATCAGGTGCTCTGCATAGGCGGCATGTTGTTAGGTCATTATTTTGCAGGAACTCGGCACATGTTGCGCGGATTCCTGAATATCAGGTGCTCTGCATACGCGGCATGTTGTACGTCATTATTTTGCAGAAACTCGGCACATTGCGCGGATTCCGGAATATCAGGTGCTCTGCATACACAACATTTTGTTAGCTCATTATTTTGCAGGAACTCGGCACATGTTGCACGGATTCCTGAATATCAGGTGCTCTGCATAGGCGGCATGTTGTTAGGTCATTATTTTGCAGGAACTCGGCACATGTGGCACGGATTCCTGAATATCAGGTGCTCTGCATACACAGCATGTTCTTAGGTCATTATTTTGCAGAAACTCGGCACATGTTGCGAGGATTCCTGAATATCAGGTGCTCTGCATAGGCGGCATGTTGTAGGGTCATTATTTTGCAGGATTTCAGCACATGTAGCACGGATTCCTGAATATCAGGTGCTCTGCATAGGCTGCATGTTGTTGGGTCAATATTTTGTAGGAACTCGGCACATGTGGCACGGATTCCTGAATATCAGGTGCTCTGCATAGGCGGCATGTTGTTAGGTCATTATTTTGCAGGAACTCAGAACATGTTGCGCAGATTCCTGAATATCAGGTGCTCTGCATAGGCGGCATGTTGTTGGGTCATTATTTTGCAGTAACTCGGCACATGTTGCACGGATTCCTGAATATGAGGTGCTCTGCATAGGCGGCATGTTGTTGGGTCATTATTTTGTAGGAACTCGGCACATGTGGCACGGATTCCTGAATATCAGGTGCTCTGCATAGGTGGCATGTTGTTAGGTCATTATTTTGCAGGAACTCAGAACATGTTGCGCAGATTCCTGAATATCAGGTGCTCTGCATAGGCGGCATGTTGTTAGGTCATTATTTTGCAGGAACTCGGCACATGTTGCGCGGATTCCTAAATATCAGGTGCTCTGCATACGCGGCATGCTGTTGGGTCATTATTTTGCAGGAACTCAGCACGTGTTGCGCGGATTCCTGAATATCAGGTGCTCTGCATATGCGGCATGTTGTTAGCTCATTGTTTTTCAGGAACTCGGCACATGTTGCACGGATTCCTGAATATCAGGTGCTCTGCATAGGCGGCATGTTGTTAGGTCATTATTTTGCAGGAACTCGGCACATGTTGCGCGGATTCCTGAATATCAGGTGCTCTGCATACGCGGCATGTTGTTACGTCATTATTTTGCAGAAACTCGGCACGTTGCGCTGATTCCTGAATATCAGGTGCTCTGCATACACAACATTTTGTTAGCTCATTATTTTGCAGGAACTCGGCACATGTTGCACATATTCCTGAATATCAGTTGCTCTGCATAGGCGGCATGTTGTTAGGTCATTATTTTGCAGGAACTCGGCACATGTTGCGCAGATTCCTGAATATCAGGTGCTCTGTATACGCGACAGGTTGTTAGCTCATCATTATTTTGCAGGAACTCAGCACATGTTGCACATATTCCTGAATATCAGGTGCTCTGCATAGGCGGCATGTTGTTAGGTCATTATTTTGCAGGAACTCGGCACATGTTGCGCGGATTCCTGAATATCAGGTACTCTGCATAGGCTGCGTGTTGTTAGCTCATTATTTTGCAGGAACTCCGCACATGTTGCGCGGATTCTTGAGTATCAGGTGCTCTGCATAGGCGGCATGTTGTTAGCTCATTATTTTGCAGGAACCTGGCACATGTTGCACGGATTCCTGAATATCAGGTGCTCTGCATAGGCGGCATGTTGTTAGGTCATTATTTTGCAGGAACTCGGCACATGTTGCACGGATTCCTGAATATCAGGTGCTCTGCATACGCGGCATGTTGTTACGTCATTATTTTGCAGAAACTCAGCACATGTTGCGCGGATTCCTGAATATCAGGTGCTCTGCATACACAACATTTTGTTAGCTCATTATTTTGCAGGAACTCAGCACATGTTGCGTAGATTGCTGAATATCAGGTGTTCTGCATAGGCTGCATGTTGTTGGGTCATTATTTTGCAGAAATTCGGCACATGTGGCACGGATTCCTGAATATTATGTGCTCTGCATAGGCGGCATGTTGTTAGGTCATTATTTTGCAGGAACTCACCACATGTTGCGCGGATTCCTGAATATCAGGTGCTCTGCATAGGCGGCATGTTGTTGGCTCATTATTTTGCAGGAACTCGGCACATGTGGCACGGATTCCTGAATATCAGGTGCTCTGCATAGGCGGCATGTTGTTAGGTCATTATTTTGCAGGAACTCGGCACATGTTGTGCAGATTCCTTAATATCAGGTGCTCTGCATACGCGGCATGTTGTTAGGTCATTATTTTGCAGGAACTCGGCACACGTTGCGTGGATTCCTGAATATCAGGTGCTCTGTATACACGACAGGTTGTTAGCTCATCATTATTTTGTAGGGCCTCGGCACAAGTTGCACATATTCCTGAATATCAGGTGCTCTGCATAGGCGGCATGTTGTTAGGTCATTATTTTGCAGGAACTCGGCACATGTTGCACGGATTCCTGAATAACAGGTGCTCTGCATAGGCTGCATGATGTTATCTCATTATTTTGCAGGAACTCCGGACATGTTGCGCGGATTCTTGAATATCAGGTGCTCTGCATAGGCCGCATGTTATTAGCGCATTATTTTGCAGGAACCTGGCACATGTGGCACGGATTCCTGAATATCTGGTGCTCTGCATAGGCGGCATGTTGTTAGGTCATTATTTTGCAGGAACTCGGCACATGTTGCGCGGATTCCTAAATATCAGGTGCTCTGCATACGCGGCATGTTGTTAGGTCATTATTTTGCAGGAACTCGGCACGTGTTGCGCGGATTCCTGAATATCAGGTGCTCTGGATACGTGGCATGTTGTTAGGTCATTATTTTTCAGGAACACGGCACATGTTGCACGGATTCCTGAATATCAGGTGCTCTGCATAGGCGGCATGTTGTTAGGTCATTATTTTGCAGGAACTCGGCACATGTTGCGCGGATTCCTGAATATCAGGTGCTCTGCATACGCGGCATGTTGTTACGTCATTATTTTGCAGAAATTCGGCACGTTGCTCGGATTCCTGAATATCAGGTGCTCTGAATACACAACATTTTGTTAGGTCATTATTTTGCAGGAACTCGGCATGTGTTGCGCGGATTCCTGAATATCAGGTGCTCTGCATAGGCGGCATGTTGTTAGGTCATTATTTTGCAGGAATTCGGCATGTGTTGCGCGGATTCCTGAATATCAGGTGCTCTGCATACGCGACATGTTGTTAGCTCATTGTTTTTGAGGAAGTCGGCACATGTTGCACGGATTCCTGAATATCAGGTGCTCTGCATAGGCGGCATGCTGTTGGGTCATTATTTTGTAGGAACTCGGCACATGTGGCACGGATTCCTGAATATCAGGTGCTCTGCATAGGCGGCATGTTGTTAGCTCATTATTTTGCAGGAACCTGGCACATGTTGCACGGATTCCTGAATATCAGGTGCTCTGCATAGGCGGCATGTTGTTAGGTCATTATTTTGCAGGAACTCGGCACATGTTGCACGGATTCCTGAATATCAGGTGCTCTGTATACGCGGCATGTTGTTACGTCATTATTTTGCAGAAACTCAGCACATGTTGCGCGGATTCCTTAATATCAGGTGCTCTGCATACACAACATTTTGTTAGCTCATTATTTTGCAGGAACTCAGCACATGTTGCGTAGATTGCTGAATATCAGGTGTTCTGCATAGGCTGCATGTTGTTGGGTCATTATTTTGCAGAAATTCGGCACATGTGGCACGGATTCCTGAATATCATGTGCTCTGCATAGGCGGCATGTTGTTAGGTCATTATTTTGCAGGAACTCACCACATGTTGCGCGGATTCCTGAATATCAGGTGCTCTGCATAGGCGGCATGTTGTTGGCTCATTATTTTGCAGGAACTCGGCACATGTGGCACGGATTCCTGAATATCAGGTGCTCTGCATAGGCGGCATGTTGTTAGGTCATTATTTTGCAGGAACTCGGCACATGTTGTGCAGATTCCTTAATATCAGGTGCTCTGCATACGCGGCATGTTGTTAGGTCATTATTTTGCAGGAACTCGGCACACGTTGCGCGGATTCCTGAATATCAGGTGCTCTGTATACACGACAGGTTGTTAGCTCATCATTATTTTGTAGGGCCTCGGCACATGTTGCACATATTCCTGAATATCAGGTGCTCTGCATAGGCGGCATGTTGTTAGGTCATTATTTTGCAGGAACTCGGCACATGTTGCACGGATTCCTGAATAACAGGTGCTCTGCATAGGCTGCATGTTGTTATCTCATTATTTTGCAGGAATTCCGGACATGTTGCGCGGATTCTTGAATATCAGGTGCTCTGCATAGGCCGCATGTTATTAGCGCATTATTTTGCAGGAACCTGGCACATGTGGCACGGATTCCTGAATATCTGGTGCTCTGCATAGGCGGCATGTTGTTAGGTCATTATTTTGCAGGAACTCGGCACATGTTGCGCGGATTCCTAAATATCAGGTGCTCTGCATACGCGGCATGTTGTTAGGTCATTATTTTGCAGGAACTCGGCACGTGTTGCGCGGATTCCTGAATATCAGGTGCTCTGGATACGTGACATGTTGTTAGCTCATTGTTTTTGAGGAACTCGGCACATGTTGCACGTATTCCTGAATATCAGGTGCTCTGCATAGGCGGCATGTTGTTAGGTCATTATTTTGCAGGAACTTGGCACATGTTGCGCGGATTCCTGAATATCAGGTGCTCTGCATACGTGGCATGTTGTTAGGTCATTATTTTTCAGGAACACGGCACATGTTGCACGGATTCCTGAATATCAGGTGCTCTGCATAGGCGGCATGTTGTTAGGTCATTATTTTGCAGGAACTCGGCACATGTTGCGCGGGTTCCTGAATATCAGGTGCTCTGCATACGCGGCATGTTGTTACGTCATTATTTTGCAGAAATTCGGCACGTTGCTCGGATTCCTGAATATCAGGTGCTCTGAATACACAACATTTTGTTAGGTCATTATTTTGCAGGAACTCAGCATGTGTTGCGCGGATTCCTGAATATCAGGTGCTCTGCATAGGCGGCATGTTGTTAGGTCATTATTTTGCAGGAACTCGGCATGTGTTGCGCGGATTCCTGAATATCAGGTGCTCTGCATACGCGACATGTTGTTAGCTCATTGTTTTTGAGGAAGTCGGCACATGTTGCACGGATTCCTGAATATCAGGTGCTCTGCAAAGGCGGCATGCTGTTGGGTCATTATTTTGTAGGAACTCGGCACATGTGGCACGGATTCCTGAATATCAGGTGCTCTGCATAGGCGGCATGTTGTTAGGTCATTATTTTGCAAGAACTCAGAACATGTTGCGCAGATTCCTGAATAACAGGTGCTCTGCATAGGCGGCATGTTGTTGGGTCATTATTTTGCAGGAACTCGGCACATGTGGCACGGATTCCTGAATATCAGGTGCTCTGCGTAGGCGGCATGTTGTTAGGTCATTATTTTGCAGGAACTCGGCACATGTTGCGCGGATTCCTGAATATCAGGTGCTCTGCATACACGGCATGTTGTTAGCTCATTATTTTGCAGGAATTCGGCACATGTGGCACGTATTCCTGAATATCAGGTGCTCTGCATAGGCGGCATGTTGTTAGCTCATTATTTTGCAGGAATTCGGCACATGTGGCACGTATTCCTGAATATCAGGTGCTCTGCATACGTGGCATGTTGTTAGGTCATTATTTTTCAGGAACACGGCACATGTTGCACGGATTCCTGAATATCAGGTGCTCTGCATAGGCGGCATGTTGTTAGGTCATTATTTTGCAGGAACTCGGCACATGTTGCGCGGGTTCCTGAATATCAGGTGCTCTGCATACGCGGCATGTTGTTACGTCATTATTTTGCAGGAATTCGGCACATGTGGCACGTATTCCTGAATATCAGGTGCTCTGCATACACGGCATGTTGTTAGCTCATTATTTTGCAGGAATTCGGCACATGTGGCACGTATTCCTGAATATCAGGTGCTCTGCATACGTGGCATGTTGTTAGGTCATTATTTTTCAGGAACACGGCACATGTTGCACGGATTCCTGAATATCAGGTGCTCTGCATAGGCGGCATGTTGTTAGGTCATTATTTTGCAGGAACTCGGCACATGTTGCGCGGGTTCCTGAATATCAGGTGCTCTGCATACGCGGCATGTTGTTACGTCATTATTTTGCAGAAATTCGGCACGTTGCTCGGATTCCTGAATATCAGGTGCTCTGAATACACAACATTTTGTTAGGTCATTATTTTGCAGGAACTCAGCATGTGTTGCGCGGATTCCTGAATATCAGGTGCTCTGCATAGGCGGCATGTTGTTAGGTCATTATTTTGCAGGAACTCGGCATGTGTTGCGCGGATTCCTGAATATCAGGTGCTCTGCATACGCGACATGTTGTTAGCTCATTGTTTTTGAGGAAGTCGGCACATGTTGCACGGATTCCTGAATATCAGGTGCTCTGCAAAGGCGGCATGCTGTTGGGTCATTATTTTGTAGGAACTCGGCACATGTGGCACGGATTCCTGAATATCAGGTGCTCTGCATAGGCGGCATGTTGTTAGGTCATTATTTTGCAAGAACTCAGAACATGTTGCGCAGATTCCTGAATAACAGGTGCTCTGCATAGGCGGCATGTTGTTGGGTCATTATTTTGCAGGAACTCGGCACATGTGGCACGGATTCCTGAATATCAGGTGCTCTGCGTAGGCGGCATGTTGTTAGGTCATTATTTTGCAGGAACTCGGCACATGTTGCGCGGATTCCTGAATATCAGGTGCTCTGCATACACGGCATGTTGTTAGCTCATTATTTTGCAGGAATTCGGCACATGTGGCACGTATTCCTGAATATCAGGTGCTCTGCATAGGCGGCATGTTGTTAGGTCATTATTTTGCAGGAACTCGGCACATGTGGCGTGGATTCCTGAATATCAGGTGCTCTGCATAGGCGGCATGTTGTTAGCTCATTATTTTGCAAGAACTCTGCACATGTTGCGCGGATTCTTGAATATCAGGTGCTCTGCATAGGCGGCATGTTGTTAGCTTATTATTTTGCAAGAACCCGGCACATGTGGCACGGATTCCTGAATATCAGGTGCTCTGCATAGGCGGCATGTTGTTAGGTCATTATTTTGCAGGAACTCAGAACATGTTGCGCAGATTCCTGAATAACAGGTGCTCTGCATAGGCGGCATGTTGTTGGGTCATTATTTTGCAGGAACTCGGCACATGTGGCACGGATTCCTGAATATCAGGTGCTCTGCGTAGGCGGCATGTTGTTAGCTCATTATTTTGCAGGAATTCGGCACATGTGGCACGTATTCCTGAATATCAGGTGCTCTGCATAGGCGGCATGTTGTTAGGTCATTATTTTGCAGGAACTCGGCACATGTGGCGTGGATTCCTGAATATCAGGTGCTCTGCATAGGCGGCATGTTGTTAGCTCATTATTTTGCAAGAACTCTGCACATGTTGCGCGGATTCTTGAATATCAGGTGCTCTGCATAGGCGGCATGTTGTTAGCTTATTATTTTGCAAGAACCCGGCACATGTGGCACGGATTCCTGAATATCAGGTGCTCTGCATAGGCGGCATGTTGTTAGGTCATTATTTTGCAGGAACTTGGCACATGTTGCGCGGATTCCTAAATATCAGGTGCTCTGCATACGCGGCATGTTGTTAGGTCATTATTTTGCAGGAACTCGGCACGTGTTGCACGGATTCCTGAATATTAGGTGCTCTGCATATGCGACATGTTGTTAGCTCATTGTTTTTCAGGAACTCGGCACATGTTGCACGGATTCCTGAATATCAGGTGCTCTGCATAGGCGGCATGTTGTTAGGTCATTATTTTGCAGGAACTCGGCACGTGTTGCGCGGATTCCTGAATATTAGGTGCTCTGCATACGCGACATGTTGTTAGCTCATTGTTTTTGAGGAAGTCGGCACATGTTGCACGGATTCCTGAACATCAGGTGCTCTGCATAGGCGGCATGCTGTTGGGTCATTATTTTGTAGGAACTCGGCACATGTGGCACGGATTCCTGAATATCAGGTGCTCTGCATAGGTGGCATGTTGTTAGCTCATTATTTTGCAGGAACCTGGCACATGTTGCACGGATTCCTGAATATCAGGTGCTCTGCATAGGCGGCATGTTGTTAGGTCATTATTTTGCAGGAACTCGGCACATGTTGCACGGATTCCTGAATATCAGGTGCTCTGCATACGCGACATGTTGTTACGTCATTATTTTGCAGAAACTCAGCACATGTTGCGCGGATTCCTGAATATCAGGTGCTCTGCATACACAACATTTTGTTAGCTCATTATTTTGCAGGAACTCAGCACATGTTGCGTAGATTGCTGAATATCAGGTGTTCTGCATAGGCTGCATGTTGTTGGGTCATTATTTTGCAGAAATTCGGCACATGTGGCACGGATTCCTGAATATCATGTGCTCTGCATAGGCGGCATGTTGTTAGGTCATTATTTTGCAGGAACTCACCACATGTTGCGCGGATTCCTGAATATCAGGTGCTCTGCATAGGCGGCATATTGTTGGCTCATTATTTTGCAGGAACTCGGCACATGTGGCACGGATTCCTGAATATCAGGTGCTCTGCATAGGCGGCATGTTGTTAGGTCATTATTTTGCAGGAACTCGGCACATGTTGTGCAGATTCCTTAATATCAGGTGCTCTGCATACGCGGCATGTTGTTAGGTCATTATTTTGCAGGAACTCGGCACACGTTGCGCGGATTCCTGAATATCAGGTGCTCTGTATACACGACAGGTTGTTAGCTCATCATTATTTTGTCGGGCCTCGGCACATGTTGCACATATTCCTGAATATCAGGTGCTCTGCATAGGCGGCATGTTGTTAGGTCATTATTTTGCAGGAACTCGGCACATGTTGCACGGATTCCTGAATAACAGGTGCTCTGCATAGGCTGCATGTTGTTAGCTCATTATTTTGCAGGAACCCGGCACATGTTGCGCGGATTCCTGAATATCAGGTGCTCTGCATAGGCGGCATGTTGTTAGGTCATTATTTTGCAGGAACTCGGCACATGTTGTGCAGATTCCTAAATATCAGGTGCTCCACATACGTGGCATTTTGTTAAGTCATTATTTTGCAGGAACTCGGCACGTGTTGCGCGGATTCCTGAATATCAGGTGCTCTGCATACGTGGCATGTTGTTAGGTCATTATTTTGCAGGAACTCGGCACGTGTTGCGCGGATTCCTGAATATCAGGTGCTCTGCATACGCGACATGTTGTTAGCTCATTATTTTTCAGGAACTCGGCACATGTTGCACGGATTCCTGAATATCAGGTGCTCTGCATAGGCGGCATGCTGTTGGGTCATTATTTTGTAGGAACTCGGCACATGTGGCACGGATTCCTGAATATCAGGTGCTCTGCATAGGCGGCATGTTGTTAGGTCATTATTTTGCAGGAACTCAGAACATGTTGCGCAGATTCCTGAATATCAGGTGCTCTGCATAGGCGGCATGTTGTTGGGTCATTATTTTGCAGGAACTCGGCACATGTGGCGCGGATTCCTGAATATCAGGTGCTCTGCGTAGGCGGCATGTTGTTAGGTCATTATTTTGCAGGAACTCGGCACATGTTGCGCGGATTCCTGAATATCAGGTGCTCTGCATACACGGCATGTTGTTAGCTCATTATTTTGCAGGAACTCGGCACATGTGGCACGTATTCCTGAATATCAGGTGCTCTGCATAGGCGGCATGTTGTTAGGTCATTATTTTGCAGGAACTTGGCACATGTGGCGTGGATTCCTGAATATCAGGTGCTCTGCATAGGCGGCATGTTGTTAGCTCATTATTTTGCAAGGACTCTGCACATGTTGCGCGGATTCTTGAATATCAGGTGCTCTGCATAGGCGGCATGTTGTTAGCTTATTATTTTGCAAGAACCCGGCACATGTGGCACGGATTCCTGAATATCAGGTGCTCTGCATAGGCGGCATGTTGTTAGGTCATTATTTTGCAGGAACTCGGCACATGTTGCGCGGATTCCTAAATATCAGGTGCTCTGCATACGCGGCATGTTGTTAGGTCATTATTTTGCAGGAACTCGGCACGTGTTGCTCGGATTCCTGAATATTAGGTGCTCTGCATATGCAACATGTTGTTAGCTCATTGTTTTTCAGGAACTCGGCACGTGTTGCACGGATTCCTGAATATCAGGTGCTCTGCATAGGCGGCATGTTGTTAGGTCATTATTTTGCAGGAACTCGGCACGTGTTGCGCGGATTCCTGAATATTAGGTGCTCTGCATATGCGACATGTTGTTAGCTCATTGTTTTTCAGGAACTCGGCACATGTTGCACGGATTCCTGAATATCAGGTGCTCTGCATAGGCGGCATGTTGTTAGGTCATTATTTTGCAGGAACTCGGCACGTGTTGCGCGGATTCCTGAATATCAGGTGCTCTGCATACGTGGCATGTTGTTAGGACATTATTTTGCAGGAACTCGGCACATGTTGCGCGGATTCCTGAATATCAGGTGCTCTGCATACGCGACATGTTGTTAGCTCATTATTTTTCAGGAACTCGGCACATGTTGCACGGATTCCTGAATATGAGGTGCTCTGCATAGGCGGCATGTTGTTGGGTCATTATTTTGCAGGAACTCGGCACATGTGGCACGGATTCCTGAATATCAGGTGCTCTGCATAGGCGGCATGTTGTTAGGTCATTATTTTGCAGGAACTCGGCACATGTTGCGCGGATTCCTGAATATCAGGTGCTCTGCATACACGGCATGTTGTTAGCTCATTATTTTGCAAGAACTCTGCACATGTTGCGCGGATTCTTGAATATCAGGTGCTCTGCATAGGTGGCATGTTGTTAGCTTATTATTTTGCAAGAACCCGGCACATGTGGCACGGATTCCTGAATATCAGGTGCTCTGCATAGGCAGCATGTTGTTAGGTCATTATTTTGCAGGAACTCGGCACATGTTGCGCGGATTCCTAAATATCAGGTGCTCTGCATACGCGGCATGTCGTTAGGTCATTATTTTGCAGGAACTCGGCACGTGTTGCGCGGATTCCTGAATATTAGGTGCTCTGCATATGCGACATGTTGTTAGCTCATTGTTTTTCAGGAACTCGGCACATGTTGCTGAATATCAGGTGTTCTGCATAGGCGGCATGTTGTTAGGTCATTATTTTGCAGGAACTCGGCACATGTTGCGCGGATTCCTGAATATCAGGTGCTCTGCATACGCGGCATGTTGTACGTCATTATTTTGCAGAAACTCGGCACATTGCGCGGATTCCGGAATATCAGGTGCTCTGCATACACAACATTTTGTTAGCTCATTATTTTGCAGGAACTCATCACATGTTGCACGGATTCCTGAATATCAGGTGCTCTGCATAGGCGGCATGTTGTTAGGTCATTATTTTGCAGGAACTCGGCACATGTGGCACGGATTCCTGAATATCAGGTGCTCTGCATACACAGCATGTTCTTAGGTCATTATTTTGCAGAAACTCGGCACATGTTGCGAGGATTCCTGAATATCAGGTGCTCTGCATAGGCGGCATGTTGTAGGGTCATTATTTTGCAGGATTTCAGCACATGTAGCACGGATTCCTGAATATCAGGTGCTCTGCATAGGCTGCATGTTGTTGGGTCAATATTTTGTAGGAACTCGGCACATGTGGCACGGATTCCTGAATATCAGGTGCTCTGCATAGGCGGCATGTTGTTAGGTCATTATTTTGCAGGAACTCAGAACATGTTGCGCAGATTCCTGAATATCAGGTGCTCTGCATAGGCGGCATGTTGTTGGGTCATTATTTTGCAGGAACTCGGCACATGTTGCACGGATTCCTGAATATGAGGTGCTCTGAATAGGCGGCATGTTGTTGGGTCATTATTTTGTAGGAACTCGGCACATGTGGCACGGATTCCTGAATATCAGGTGCTCTGCATAGGCGGCATGTTGTTAGGTCATTATTTTGCAGGAACTCAGAACATGTTGCGCAGATTCCTGAATATCAGGTGCTCTGCATAGGCGGCATGTTGTTAGGTCATTATTTTGCAGGAACTCGGCACATGTTGCGCGGATTCCTAAATATCAGGTGCTCTGCATACGCGGCATGTTGTTGGGTCATTATTTTGCAGGAACTCAGCACGTGTTGCGCGGATTCCTGAATATCAGGTGCTCTGCATATGCGGCATGTTGTTAGCTCATTGTTTTTCAGGAACTCGGTACATGTTGCACGGATTCCTGAATATCAGGTGCTCTGCATAGGCGGCATGTTGTTAGGTCATTATTTTGCATGAACTCGGCACATGTTGCGCGGATTCCTGAATATCAGGTGCTCTGCATACGCGGCATGTTGTTACGTCATTATTTTGCAGAAACTCGGCACGTTGCGCTGATTCCTGAATATCAGGTGCTCTGCATACACAACATTTTGTTAGCTCATTATTTTGCAGGAACTCGGCACATGTTGCACATATTCCTGAATATCAGTTGCTCTGCATAGGCGGCATGTTGTTAGGTCATTATTTTGCAGGAACTCGGCACATGTTGCGCAGATTCCTGAATATCAGGTGCTCTGTATACGCGACAGGTTGTTAGCTCATCATTATTTTGCAGGAACTCAGCACATGTTGCACATATTCCTGAATATCAGGTGCTCTGCATATGCGGCATGTTGTTAGGTCATTATTTTGCAGGAACTCGGCACATGTTGCGCGGATTCCTGAATATCAGGTGCTCTGCATAGGCTGCGTGTTGTTAGCTCATTATTTTGCAGGAACTCCGCACATGTTGCGCGGATTCTTGAGTATCAGGTGCTCTGCATAGGCGGCATGTTGTTAGCTCATTATTTTGCAGGAACCTGGCACATGTTGCACGGATTCCTGAATATCAGGTGCTCTGCATAGGCGGCATGTTGTTAGGTCATTATTTTGCAGGAACTCGGCACATGTTGCACGGATTCCTGAATATCAGGTGCTCTGCATACGCGGCATGTTGTTACGTCATTATTTTGCAGAAACTCAGCACATGTTGTGCGGATTCCTGAATATCAGGTGCTCTGCATACACAACATTTTGTTAGCTCATTATTTTGCAGGAACTCAGCACATGTTGCGTAGATTGCTGAATATCAGGTGTTCTGCATAGGCTGCATGTTGTTGGGTCATTATTTTGCAGAAATTCGGCACATGTGGCACGGATTCCTGAATATCATGTGCTCTGCATAGGCGGCATGTTGTTAGGTCATTATTTTGCAGGAACTCACCACATGTTGCGCGGATTCCTGAATATCAGGTGCTCTGCATAGGCGGCATGTTGTTGGCTCATTATTTTGCAGGAACTCGGCACATGTGGCACGGATTCCTGAATATCAGGTGCTCTGCATAGGCGGCATGTTGTTAGGTCATTATTTTGCAGGAACTCGGCACATGTTGTGCAGATTCCTTAATATCAGGTGCTCTGCATACGCGGCATGTTGTTAGGTCATTATTTTGCAGGAACTCGGCACACGTTGCGCGGATTCCTGAATATCAGGAGCTCTGTATACACGACAGGTTGTTAGCTCATCATTATTTTGTAGGGCCTCGGCACATGTTGCACATATTCCTGAATATCAGGTGCTCTGCATAGGCGGCATGTTGTTAGGTCATTATTTTGCAGGAACTCGGCACATGTTGCACGGATTCCTGAATAACAGGTGCTCTGCATAGGCTGCATGTTGTTATCTCATTATTTTGCAGGAACTCCGGACATGTTGCGCGGATTCTTGAATATCAGGTGCTCTGCATAGGCCGCATGTTATTAGCGCATTATTTTGCAGGAACCTGGCACATGTGGCACGGATTCCTGAATATCTGGTGCTCTGCATAGGCGGCATGTTGTTAGGTCATTATTTTGCAGGAACTCGGCACATGTTGCGCGGATTCCTAAATATCAGGTGCTCTGCATACGCGGCATGTTGTTAGGTCATTATTTTGCAGGAACTCGGCACGTGTTGCGCGGATTCCTGAATATCAGGTGCTCTGGATACGTGGCATGTTGTTAGGTCATTATTTTTCAGGAACACGGCACATGTTGCACGGATTCCTGAATATCAGGTGCTCTGCATAGGCGGCATGTTGTTAGGTCATTATTTTGCAGGAACTCGGCACATGTTGCGCGGGTTCCTGAATATCAGGTGCTCTGCATACGCGGCATGTTGTTACGTCATTATTTTGCAGAAATTCGGCACGTTGCTCGGATTCCTGAATATCAGGTGCTCTGAATACACAACATTTTGTTAGGTCATTATTTTGCAGGAACTCGGCATGTGTTGCGCGGATTCCTGAATATCAGGTGCTCTGCATAGGCGGCATGTTGTTAGGTCATTATTTTGCAGGAACTCGGCATGTGTTGCGCGGATTCCTGAATATCAGGTGCTCTGCATACGCGACATGTTGTTAGCTCATTGTTTTTGAGGAAGTCGGCACATGTTGCACGGATTCCTGAATATCAGGTGCTCTGCATAGGCGGCATGCTGTTGGGTCATTATTTTGTAGGAACTCGGCACATGTGGCACGGATTCCTGAATATCAGGTGCTCTGCATAGGCGGCATGTTGTTAGCTCATTATTTTGCAGGAACCTGGCACATGTTGCACGGATTCCTGAATATCAGGTGCTCTGCATAGGCGGCATGTTGTTAGGTCATTATTTTGCAGGAACTCGGCACATGTTGCACGGATTCCTGAATATCAGGTGCTCTGCATACGCGGCATGTTGTTACGTCATTATTTTGCAGAAACTCAGCACATGTTGCGCGGATTCCTGAATATCAGGTGCTCTGCATACACAACATTTTGTTAGCTCATTATTTTGCAGGAACTCAGCACATGTTGCGTAGATTGCTGAATATCAGGTGTTCTGCATAGGCTGCATGTTGTTGGGTCATTATTTTGCAGAAATTCGGCACATGTGGCACGGATTCCTGAATATCATGTGCTCTGCATAGGCGGCATGTTGTTAGGTCATTATTTTGCAGGAACTCACCACATGTTGCGCGGATTCCTGAATATCAGGTGCTCTGCATAGGCGGCATGTTGTTGGCTCATTATTTTGCAGGAACTCGGCACATGTGGCACAGATTCCTGAATATCAGGTGCTCTGCATAGGCGGCATGTTGTTAGGTCATTATTTTGCAGGAACTCGGCACATGTTGTGCAGATTCCTTAATATCAGGTGCTCTGCATACGCGGCATGTTGTTAGGTCATTATTTTGCAGGAACTTGGCACACGTTGCGCGGATTCCTGAATATCAGGTGCTCTGTATACACGACAGGTTGTTAGCTCATCATTATTTTGTAGGGCCTCGGCACATGTTGCACATATTCCTGAATATCAGGTGCTCTGCATAGGCGGCATGTTGTTAGGTCATTATTTTGCAGGAACTCGGCACATGTTGCACGGATTCCTGAATAACAGGTGCTCTGCATAGGCTGCATGTTGTTATCTCATTATTTTGCAGGAACTCCGGACATGTTGCGCGGATTCTTGAATATCAGGTGCTCTGCATAGGCCGCATGTTATTAGCGCATTATTTTGCAGGAACCTGGCACATGTGGCACGGATTCCTGAATATCTGGTGCTCTGCATAGGCGGCATGTTGTTAGGTCATTATTTTGCAGGAACTCGGCACATGTTGCGCGGATTCCTAAATATCAGGTGCTCTGCATACGCGGCATGTTGTTAGGTCATTATTTTGCAGGAACTCGGCACGTGTTGCGCGGATTCCTGAATATCAGGTGCTCTGGATACGTGACATGTTGTTAGCTCATTGTTTTTGAGGAACTCGGCACATGTTGCACGTATTCCTGAATATCAGGTGCTCTGCATAGGCGGCATGTTGTTAGGTCATTATTTTGCAGGAACTTGGCACATGTTGCGCGGATTCCTGAATATCAGGTGCTCTGCATACGTGGCATGTTGTTAGGTCATTATTTTTCAGGAACACGGCACATGTTGCACGGATTCCTGAATATCAGGTGCTCTGCATAGGCGGCATGTTGTTAGGTCATTATTTTGCAGGAACTCGGCACATGTTGCGCGGGTTCCTGAATATCAGGTGCTCTGCATACGCGGCATGTTGTTACGTCATTATTTTGCAGAAATTCGGCACGTTGCTCGGATTCCTGAATATCAGGTGCTCTGAATACACAACATTTTGTTAGGTCATTATTTTGCAGGAACTCGGCATGTGTTGCGCGGATTCCTGAATATCAGGTGCTCTGCATAGGTGGCATGTTGTTAGGTCATTATTTTGCAGGAACTCGGCATGTGTTGCGCGGATTCCTGAATATCAGGTGCTCTGCATACGCGACATGTTGTTAGCTCATTGTTTTTGAGGAAGTCGGCACATGTTGCACGGATTCCTGAATATCAGGTGCTCTGCATAGGCGGCATGCTGTTGGGTCATTATTTTGTAGGAACTCGGCACATGTGGCACGGATTCCTGAATATCAGGTGCTCTGCATAGGCGGCATGTTGTTAGGTCATTATTTTGCAGGAACTCAGAACATGTTGCGCAGATTCCTGAATATCAGGTGCTCTGCATAGGCGGCATGTTGTTGGGTCATTATTTTGCAGGAACTCGGCACATGTGGCACGGATTCCTGAATATCAGGTGCTCTGCGTAGGCGGCATGTTGTTAGGTCATTATTTTGCAGGAACTCGGCACATGTTGCGCGGATTCCTGAATATCAGGTGCTCTGCATACACGGCATGTTGTTAGCTCATTATTTTGCAGGAATTCGGCACATGTGGCACGTATTCCTGAATATCAGGTGCTCTGCATAGGCGGCATGTTGTTAGGTCATTATTTTGCAGGAACTCGGCACATGTGGCGTGGATTCCTGAATATCAGGTGCTCTGCATAGGCGGCATGTTGTTAGCTCATTATTTTGCAAGAACTCTGCACATGTTGCGCGGATTCTTGAATATCAGGTGCTCTGCATAGGCGGCATGTTGTTAGCTTATTATTTTGCAAGAACCCGGCACATGTGGCACGGATTCCTGAATATCAGGTGCTCTGCATAGGCGGCATGTTGTTAGGTCATTATTTTGCAGGAACTCGGCACATGTTGCGCGGATTCCTAAATATCAGGTGCTCTGCATACGCGGTATGTTGTTAGGTCATTATTTTGCAGGAACTCGGCACGTGTTGCGCGGATTCCTGAATATTAGGTGCTCTGCATATGCGACATGTTGTTAGCTCATTGTTTTTCAGGACCTCGGCACATGTTGCACGGATTCCTGAATATCAGGTGCTCTGCATAGGCGGCATGTTGTTAGGTCATTATTTTGCAGGAACTCGGCACGTGTTGCGCGGATTCCTGAATATTAGGTGCTCTGCATACGCGACATGTTGTTAGCTCATTGTTTTTGAGGAAGTCGGCACATGTTGCACGGATTCCTGAATATCAGGTGCTCTGCATACGCGGCATGTTGTTACGTCATTATTTTGCAGAAACTCAGCACATGTTGCGCGGATTCCTGAATATCAGGTGCTGTGCATACACAACATTTTGTTAGCTCATTATTTTGCAGGAACTCAGCACATGTTGCGTAGATTGCTGAATATCAGGTGTTCTGCATAGGCTGCATGTTGTTGGGTCATTATTTTGCAGAAATTCGGCACATGTGGCACGGATTCCTGAATATCATGTGCTCTGCATAGGCGGCATGTTGTTAGGTCATTATTTTGCAGGAACTCACCACATGTTGCGCGGATTCCTGAATATCAGGTGCTCTGCATAGGCGGCATGTTGTTGGCTCATTATTTTGCAGGAACTCGGCACATGTGGCACGGATTCCTGAATATCAGGTGCTCTGCATAGGCGGCATGTTGTTAGGTCATTATTTTGCAGGAACTCGGCACATGTTGTGCAGATTCCTTAATATCAGGTGCTCTGCATACGCGGCATGTTGTTAGGTCATTATTTTGCAGGAACTCGGCACACGTTGCGCGGATTCCTGAATATCAGGTGCTCTGTATACACGACAGGTTGTTAGCTCATCATTATTTTGTAGGGCCTCGGCACATGTTGCACATATTCCTGAATATCAGGTGCTCTGCATAGGCGGCATGTTGTTAGGTCATTATTTTGCAGGAACTCGGCACATGTTGCACGGATTCCTGAATAACAGGTGCTCTGCATAGGCTGCATGTTGTTATCTCATTATTTTGCAGGAACTCCGGACATGTTGCGCGGATTCTTGAATATCAGGTGCTCTGCATAGGCCGCATGTTATTAGCGCATTATTTTGCAGGAACCTGGCACATGTGGCACGGATTCCTGAATATCTGGTGCTCTGCATAGGCGGCATGTTGTTAGGTCATTATTTTGCAGGAACTCGGCACATGTTGCGCGGATTCCTAAATATCAGGTGCTCAGCATACGCGGCATGTTGTTAGGTCATTATTTTGCAGGAACTCGGCACGTGTTGCGCGGTTTCCTGAATATCAGGTGCTCTGGATACGTGACATGTTGTTAGCTCATTGTTTTTGAGGAACTCGGCACATGTTGCACGTATTCCTGAATATCAGGTGCTCTGCATAGGCGGCATGTTGTTAGGTCATTATTTTGCAGGAACTTGGCACATGTTGCGCGGATTCCTGAATATCAGGTGCTCTGCATACGTGGCATGTTGTTAGGTCATTATTTTTCAGGAACACGGCACATGTTGCACGGATTCCTGAATATCAGGTGCTCTGCATAGGCGGCATGTTGTTAGGTCATTATTTTGCAGGAACTCGGCACATGTTGCGCGGGTTCCTGAATATCAGGTGCTCTGCATACGCGGCATGTTGTTACGTCATTATTTTGCAGAAATTCGGCACGTTGCTCGGATTCCTGAATATCAGGTGCTCTGAATACACAACATTTTGTTAGGTCATTATTTTGCAGGAACTCGGCATGTGTTGCGCGGATTCCTGAATATCAGGTGCTCTGCATAGGCGGCATGTTGTTAGGTCATTATTTTGCAGGAACTCGGCATGTGTTGCGCGGATTCCTGAATATCAGGTGCTCTGCATACGCGACATGTTGTTAGCTCATTGTTTTTGCGGAAGTCGGCACATGTTGCACGGATTCCTGAATATCAGGTGCTCTGCATAGGCGGCTTGCTGTTGGGTCATTATTTTGTAGGAACTCGGCACATGTGGCACGGATTCCTGAATATCAGGTGCTCTGCATAGGCGGCATGTTGTTAGGTCATTATTTTGCAGGAACTCAGAACATGTTGCGCGGATTCCTGAATATCAGGTGCTCTGCATAGGCGGCATGTTGTTGGGTCATTATTTTGCAGGAACTCGGCACATGTGGCACGGATTCCTGAATATCAGGTGCTCTGCGTTGTTAGGTCATTATTTTGCAGGAACTCGGCACGTGTTGCGCGGATTCCTGAATATCAGGTGCTCTGCATACGTGGCATGTTGTTAGGTCATTATTTTGCAGGAACTCGGCACATGTTGCGCGGATTCCTGAATATCAGGTGCTCTGCCTAGGCGGCATGTTGTTAGGTCATTATTTTGCAGGAACTCGGCACGTGTTGCGCGGATTCCTGAATATCAGGTGCTCTGCATACGCGGCATGTTGTTAGGTCATTATTTTGCAGGAACTCGGCACATGTTGCGCGGATTCCTGAATATCAGGTGCTCTGTATACGCGACAGGTTGTTAGCTCATCATTATTTTGCAGGAACTCGGCACATGTTGCACATATTCCTGAATATCAGGTGCTCTGCATAGGCGGCATGTTGTTAGGTCATTATTTTGCAGGAACTCGGCACATGTTGCGCGAATTCCTGAATATCAGGTGCTCTGCATAGGCGGCATGTTGTTAGGTCATTATTTTGCAGGAACTCGCCACATGTTTCGCGGATTCTTGAATATCAGGTGCTCTGCATACACGGCATGTTGTTAGCTCATTATTTTGCAGGAACTCGGCACATGTGGCAATGATTCCTGAATATCAGGTGCTCTGCATAGGCGGCATGTTGTTGGCTCATTATTTTGCAGGAACTCGGCACATGTGGCACGGATTCCTGAATATCAGGTGCTCTACATAGGCGGCATGTTGTTAGGTCATTATTTTGCAGGAACTCGGCACATGTTGCGCGAATTTCTGAATATCAGGTGCTCTGCATAGGCGGCATGTTGTTAGGTCATTATTTTGCAGGAACTCGGCACATGTTGCGCGAATTCCTGAATATCAGGTGCTCTGCATAGGCGGCATGTTGTTAGGTCATTATTTTTCAGGAACTCGGCACATGTTGCACGGATTCCTGAATATGAGGTGCTCTGCATAGGCGGCATGTTGTTGGGTCATTATTTTGTAGGAACTCGGCACATGTTGCGCGGATTCCTGAATATCAGGTCCTCTGCAAAGGCGGCATGTTGTTAGGTCATTATTTTGCAGGAACTCGGCACATGTTGCGCAGATTCCTAAATATCAGGTGCTCTGCACAGTGGCATGTTGTTAGGTCATTATTTTGCAGGAACTCGGCACGTGTTGCGCGGATTCCTGAATATCAGGTGCTCTGCATACGCGACATGTTGTTAGCTCATTATTTTTCAGGAACTCGGCACATGTTGCACGGATTCCTGAATATGAGGTGCTCTGCATAGGCGGCATGTTGTTGGGTCATTATTTTGTAGGAACTCGGCACATGTGGCACGGATTCCTGAATATCAGGTGCTCTGCATAGGCGGCATGTTGTTAGGTCATTATTTTGCAGGAACTCAGAACATGTTGCGCAGATTCCTGAATATCAGTTGCTCTGCATAGGCGGCATGTTGTTGGGTCATTATTTTGCAGGAACTCGGCACATGTGGCACGGATTCCTGAATATCAGGTGCTCTGCGTAGTCGGCATGTTGTTAGGTCATTATTTTGCAGGAACTCGGAACATGTGGCACGTATTCCTGAATATCAGGTGCTCTGCATAGGCGGCATGTTGTTAGGTCATTATTTTGCAGGAACTCGGCACATGTGGCACGTATTCCTGAATATCAGGTGCTCTGCATAGGCGGCATGTTGTTAGCTTATTATTTTGCAAGAACCCGGCACATGTGGCACGGATTCCTGAATATCAGGTGCTCAGCATAGGCGGCATGTTTTAGGTCATTATTTTGCAGGAACTCGGCACATGTTGCGCGGATTCCTAAATATCAGGTGCTCTGCATACGCGGCATGTTGTTAGGTCATTATTTTGCAGGAACTCGGCACGTGTTGCGCGGATTCCTGAATATTAGGTGCTCTGCATATGCGACATGTTGTAAGCTCATTGTTTTTCAGGAACACGGCACATGTTGCACGGATTCCTGAATATCAGGTGCTCTGCATAGGCGGCATGTTGTTAGGTCATTATTTTGCAGGAACTCGGCACATGTTGCGCGGATTCCTGAATATCAGGTGCTCTGCATACGCGGCATGTTGTTATGTCATTATTTTGCAGAAATTCGGCACGTTGCCCGGATTCCTGAATATCAGGTGCTCTGAATACACAACATTTTGTTAGGTCATTATTTTGCAGGAACTCGGCACGTGTTGCGCGGATTCCTGAATATCAGGTGCTCTGCATACGCGAAATGTTGTTAGCTCATTGTTTTTGAGGAAGTCGGCACATGTTGCACGGATTCCTGAATATCAGGTGCTCGGCATAGGCGGCATGTTGTTAGGTCATTATTTTGCAGGAACTCGGCACATGTTGCGCGGATTCCTGAATATCAGGTGCTCTGCATAGGCGGCATGTTGTTAGGTCATTATTTTGCAGGATTTCAGCACATGTAGCACGGATTCCTGAATATCAGGTGCTCTGCATAGGCTGCATGTTGTTAGCTCATTATTTTGCAGGAACCCGGCACATGTTGCGCATATTCCTAAATATCAGGTGCTCTGCATACGTGGCATGTTGTTAGGTCATTATTTTGCAGGAACTCGGCACGTGTTGCGCGGATTCCTGAATATCAGGTGCTCTGCATACGTGACATGTTGTTAGCTCATTATTTTTCAGAAACTCGGCACATGTTGCACGGATTCCTGAATATGAGGTGCTCTGCATAGGCGGCATGCTGTTGGGTCATTATTTTGTAGGAAATCGGCACATGTGGCGTGGATTCCTGAATATCAGGTGCTCTGCATAGGCGGCATGTTGTTAGCTCATTATTTTGCAAGAACTCTGCACATGTTGCGCGGATTCTTGAATATCAGGTGCTCTGCATAGGCGGCATGTTGTTAGCTTATTATTTTGCAAGAACCCGGCACATGTGGCACGGATTCCTGAATATCAGGTGCTCTGCATAGGCGGCATGTTGTTAGGTCATTATTTTGCAGGAACTCGGCACATGTTGCGCGGATTCCTAAATATCAGGTGCTCTGCATACGCGGCATTTTGTTAGGTCATTATTTTGCAGGAACTCGGCACGTGTTGCGCGGATTCCTGAATATTAGGTGCTCTGCATATGCTACATGTTGTTAGCTCATTGTTTTTCAGGAACTCGGCACATGTTGTACGGATTCCTGAATATCAGGTGCTCTGCATACGCGGCATGTTGTTACGTCATTATTTTGCAGAAATTCGGCATGTTGCTCTGATTCCTGAATATCAGGTGCTCTGAATACACAAAATTTTGTTAGGTCATTATTTTGCAGGAACTCGGCACGTATTGCACGGATTCCTGAATATCAGGTGCTCTGCATAGGCGGCATGTTGTTAGGTCATTATTTTGCAGGAACTCGGCACGTGTTGCGCGGATTCCTGAATATTAGGTGCTCTGCATATGCGACACGTTGTTAGCTCATTGTTTTTCAGGAACTCGGCACATGTTGCACGGATTCCTGAATATCAGGTGCTCTGCATAGGCGGCATGTTGTTAGGTCATTATTTTGCAGGAACTCGGCACGTGTTGCGCGGATTCCTGAATATCAGGTGCTCTGCATACGTGGCATGTTGTTAGGTCATTATTTTGCAGGAACTCGGCACATGTTGCGCGGATTCCTGAATATCAGGTGCTCTGCATAGGCGGCATGTTGTTAGGTCATTATTTTGCAGGAACTCGGCACGTGTTGCGCGGATTCCTGAATATCAGGTGCTCTGCATACGCGGCATGTTGTTAGGTCATTATTTTGCAGGAACTCGGCACATGTTGCGCGGATTCCTGAATATCAGGTGCTCTGTATACGTGACAGGTTGTTAGCTCTTCATTATTTTGCAGGAACTCGGCACATGTTGCACATATTCCTGAATATCAGGTGCTCTGCATAGGCGGCATGTTGTTAGGTCATTATTTTGCAGGAACTCGGCACATGTTGCGCGAATTCCTGAATATCAGGTGCTCTGCATAGGCGGCATGTTGTTAGGTCATTATTTTGCAGGAACTCGCCACATGTTTCGCGGATTCTTGAATATCAGGTGCTCTGCATACACGGCATGTTGTTAGCTCATTATTTTGCAGGAACTCGGCACATGTGGCAATGATTCCTGAATATCAGGTGCTCTGCATAGGCGGCATGTTGTTGGCTCATTATTTTGCAGGAACTCGGCACATGTGGCACGGATTCCTGAATATCAGGTGCTCTGCATAGGCGGCATGTTGTTAGGTCATTATTTTGCAGGAACTCGGCACATGTTGCGCGAATTCCTGAATATCAGGTGCTCTGCATAGGCGGCATGTTGTTAGGTCATTATTTTGCAGGAACTCGGCACATGTTGCGCGAATTCCTGAATATCAGGTGCTCTGCATAGGCGGCATGTTGTTAGGTCATTATTTTTCAGGAACTCGGCACATGTTGCACGGATTCCTGAATATCAGGTGCTCTGCATAGGCGGCATGTTGTTGGGTCATTATTTTGTAGGAACTCGGCACATGTTGCGCGGATTCCTGAATATCAGGTCCTCTGCAAAGGCGGCATGTTGTTAGGTCATTATTTTGCAGGAACTCGGCACATGTTGCGCAGATTCCTAAATATCAGGTGCTCTGCACAGTGGCATGTTGTTAGGTCATTATTTTGCAGAAACTCGGCACGTGTTGCGCGTATTCCTGAATATCAGGTGCTCTGCATACGCGACATGTTGTTAGCTCATTATTTTTCAGGAACTCGGCACATGTTGCACGGATTCCTGAATATGAGGTGCTCTGCATAGGCGGCATGTTGTTAGGTCATTATTTTGTAGGAACTCGGCACATGTGGCACGGATTCCTGAATATCAGGTGCTCTGCATAGGCGGCATGTTGTTAGGTCATTATTTTGCAGGAACTCAGAACATGTTGCGCAGATTCCTGAATATCAGTTGCTCTGCATAGGCGGCATGTTGTTGGGTCATTATTGTGCAGGAACTCGGCACATGTGGCACGGATTCCTGAATATCAGGTGCTCTGCGTAGGCGGCATGTTGTTAGGTTATTATTTTGCAGGAACTCGGCACATGTGGCACGTATTCCTGAATATCAGGTGCTCTGCATAGGCGGCATGTTGTTAGGTCATTATTTTGCAGGAACTCGGCACATGTGGCACGTATTCCTGAATATCAGGTGCTCTGCATAGGCGGCATGTTGTTAGCTTATTATTTTGCAAAAACCCGGCACATGTGGCACGGATTCCTGAATATCAGGTGCTCAGCATAGGCGGCATGTTTTAGGTCATTATTTTGCAGGAACTCGGCACATGTTGCGCGGATTCCTAAATATCAGGTGCTCTGCATACGCGGCATGTTGTTAGGTCATTATTTTGCAGGAACTCGGCACGTGTTGCGCGGATTCCTGAATATTAGGTGCTCTGCATATGCGACATGTTGTAAGCTCATTGTTTTTCAGGAACACGGCACATGTTGCACGGATTCCTGAATATCAGGTGCTCTGCATAGGCGGCATGTTGTTAGGTCATTATTTTGCAGGAACTCGGCACATGTTGCGCGGATTCCTGAATATCAGGTGCTCTGCATACGCGGCATGTTGTTATGTCATTATTTTGCAGAAATTCGGCACGTTGCTCGGATTCCTGAATATCAGGTGCTCTGAATACACAACATTTTGTTAGGTCATTATTTTGCAGGAACTCGGCACGTGTTGCGCGGATTCCTGAATATCAGGTGCACTGCATACGCGAAATGTTGTTAGCTCATTGTTTTTGAGGAAGTCGGCACATGTTGCACGGATTCCTGAATATCAGGTGCTCGGCATAGGCGGCATGTTGTTAGGTCATTATTTTGCAGGAACTCGGCACATGTTGCGCGGATTCCTGAATATCAGGTGCTCTGCATAGGCGGCATGTTGTTAGGTCATTATTTTGCAGGATTTCAGCACATGTAGCACGGATTCCTGAATATCAGGTGCTCTGCATAGGCTGCATGTTGTTAGCTCATTATTTTGCAGGAACCCGGCACATGTTGCGCATATTCCTAAATATCAGGTGCTCTGCATACGTGGCATGTTGTTAGGTCATTATTTTGCAGGAACTCGGCACGTGTTGCGCGGATTCCTGAATATCAGGTGCTCTGCATACGCGACATGTTGTTAGCTCATTATTTTTCAGAAACTCGGCACATGTTGCACGGATTCCTGAATATGAGGTGCTCTGCATAGGCGGCATGTTGTTAGGTCATTATTTTGCAGGAACTCGGCACGTGTTGTGCGGATTCCTGAATATTAGGTGCTCTGCATATGCGACATGTTGTTAGCTCATTGTTTTTCAGGAACTCGGCACATGTTGCACGGATTCCTGAATATCAGGTGCTCTGCATAGGCGGCATGTTGCTAGGTCATTATTTTGCAGGAACTCGGCACGTGTTGCGTGGATTCCTGAATATCAGGTGCTCTGCATACGTGGCATGTTGTTAGGTCATTATTTTGCAGGAACTCGGCACGTGTTGCGCGGATTCCTGAATATCAGGTGCTCTGCATACGCGACACGTTGTTAGCTCATTATTTTTCAGGAACTCGGCACATGTTGCACGGATTCCTGAATATGAGGTGCTCTGCATAGGCGGCATGCTGTTGGGTCATTATTTTGTAGGAACTCGGCACATGTGGCACGGATTCCTGAATATCAGGTGCTCTGCATAGGCGGCATGTTGTTAGGTCATTATTTTGCAGGAACTCAGAACATGTTGCGCAGATTCCTGAATATCAGGTGCTCTGCATAGGCGGCATGTTGTTGGGTCATTATTTTGCAGGAACTCGGCACATGTGGCACGGATTCCTGAATATCAGGTGCTCTGCGTAGGCGGCATGTAGTTAGCTCATTATTTTGCAGGAACTCGGCACATGTGGCACGTATTCCTGAATATCAGGTGCTCTGCATAGGCGGCATGTTGTTAGGTCATTATTTTGCAGGAACTCAGAACATGTTGCGCAGATTCCTGAATATCAGGTGCTCTGCATAGGCGGCATGTTGTTGGGTCATTATTTTGCAGGAACTCGGCACATGTGGCACGGATTCCTGAATATCAGGTGCTCTGCGTAGGCGGCATGTTGTTAGCTCATTATTTTGCAGGAACTCTGCACATGTGGCACGTATTCCTGAATATCAGGTGCTCTGCATAGGCGGCATGTTGTTAGGTCATTATTTTGCAGGAACTCGGCACATGTGGCACGTATTCCTGAATATCAGGTGCTCTGCATAGGCGGCATGTTGTTAGGTCATTATTTTGCAGGAACTCGGCACATGTGGCGTGGATTCCTGAATATCAGGTGCTCTGCATAGGCGGCATGTTGTTAGCTCATTATTTTGCAAGAACTCTGCACATGTTGCGCGGATTCTTGAACATCAGGTGCTCTGCATAGGTGGCATGTTGTTAGCTTATTATTTTGCAAGAACCCGGCACATGTGGCACGGATTCCTGAATATCAGGTGCTCTGCATAGGCGGCATGTTGTTAGGTCATTATTTTGCAGGAACTCGGCACATGTTGCGCGGATTCCTGAACATCAGGTGCTCTGCATAGGCTGCGTGTTGTTAGCTCATTATATTGCAGGAACTCCGCACATGTTGCGCGGATTCTTGAGTATCAGGTGCTCTGCATAGGCGGCATGTTGTTAGCTCATTATTTTGCAGGAACCTAGCACATGTTGCACGGATTCCTGAATATCAGGTGCTCTGCATAGGCGGCATGTTGTTAGGTCATTATTTTGCAGGAACTCGGCACATGTTGCACGGATTCCTGAATATCAGGTGCTCTGCATACGCGGCATGTTGTTACGTCATTATTTTGCAGAAACTCGGCACATGTTGCGCGGATTCCTGAATATCAGGTGCTCTGCATACACAACATTTTGTTAGCTCATTATTTTGCAGGAACTCAGCACATGTTGTGTAGATTGCTGAATATCAGGTGCTCTGCATAGGCTGCATGTTTTTGGGTCATTATTTTGCAGAAATTCGGCACATGTGGCACGGATTCCTGAATATCAGGTGCTCTGCATAGGCGGCATGTTGTTAGGTCATTATTTTGCAGGAACTCGCCACATGTTGCGCGGATTCCTGAATATCCGGTGCTCTGCATAGGCGGCATGTTGTTGGCTCATTATTTTGCAGGAACCCGGCACATGTGGCACGGATTCCTGAATATCAGGTGCTCTGCACAGGCGGCATGTTGTTAGGTCATTATTTTGCAGGAACTCGGCACATGTTGTGCAGATTCCTTAATATCAGGTGCTCTGCATACGTGGCATGTTGTTAGGTCATTATTTTGCAGGAACTCGGCACACGTTGCGCGGATTCCTGAATATCAGGTGCTCTGTATACACGACAGGTTGTTAGCTCATCATTATTTTGTAGGGCCTCGGCACATGTTGCACATATTCCTGAATATCAGGTGCTCTGCATAGGCGGCATGTTGTTAGGTCATTATTTTGCAGGAACTCGGCACATGTTGCACGGATTCCTGAATAACAGGTGCTCTGCATAGGCTGCATGTTGTTATCTCATTATTTTGCAGGAACTCCGGACATGTTGCGCGGATTCTTGAATATCAGGTGCTCTGCATAGGCCGCATGTTATTAGCGCATTATTTTGCAGGAACCTGGCACATGTGGCACGGGTTCCTGAATATCTGGTGCTCTGCATAGGCGGCATGTTGTTAGGTCATTATTTTGCAGGAACTCGGCACATGTTGCGCGGATTCCTAAATATCAGGTGCTCTGCATACGCGGCATGTTGTTAGGTCATTATTTTGCAGGAACTCGGCACGTGTTGCGCGGATTCCTGAATATCAGGTGCTCTGGATACGTGACATGTTGTTAGCTCATTGTTTTTGAGGAACTCGGCACATGTTGCACGTATTCCTGAATATCAGGTGCTCTGCATAGGCGGCATGTTGTTAGTTCATTATTTTGCAGGAACCTGGCACATGTTGCACGGATTCCTGAATATCAGGTGCTCTGCATAGGCGGCATGTTGTTAGGTCATTATTTTGCAGGAACTCGGCACATGTTGCGCGGATTCCTAAATATCAGGTGCTCTGCATACGCGGCATGTTGTTAGGTCATTATTTTGCAGGAACTCGGCACGTGTTGCGCGGATTCCTGAATATCAGGTGCTCTGGATACGTGACATGTTGTTAGCTCATTGTTTTTGAGGAACTCGGCACATGTTGCACGTATTCCTGAATATCAGGTGCTCTGCATAGGCGGCATGTTGTTAGGTCATTATTTTGCAGGAACTTGGCACATGTTGTGCGGATTCCTGAATATCAGGTGCTCTGCATACGTGGCATGTTGTTAGGTCATTATTTTTCAGGAACACGGCACATGTTGCACGGATTCCTGAATATCAGGTGCTCTGCATAGGCGGCATGTTGTTAGGTCATTATTTTGCAGGAACTCGGCACATGTTGCCCGGGTTCCTGAATATCAGGTGCTCTGCATACGCGGCATGTTGTTACGTCATTATTTTGCAGAAATTCGGCACGTTGCTCGGATTCCTGAATATCAGGTGCTCTGAATACACAACATTTTGTTAGGTCATTATTTTGCAGGAACTCAGCATGTGTTGCGCGGATTCCTGAATATCAGGTGCTCTGCATAGGCGGCATGTTGTTAGGTCATTATTTTGCAGGAACTCGGCATGTGTTGCGCAGATTCCTGAATATCAGGTGCTCTGCATACGCGACATGTTGTTAGCTCATTGTTTTTGAGGAAGTCGGCACATGTTGCACGGATTCCTGAATATCAGGTGCTCTGCATAGGCGGCATGCTGTTGGGTCATTATTTTGTAGGAACTCGGCACATGCGGCACGGATTCCTGAATATCAGGTGCTCTGCATAGGCGGCATGTTGTTAGTTCATTATTTTGCAGGAACTCAGAACATGTTGCGCAGATTCCTGAATATCAGGTGCTCTGCATAGGCGGCATGTTGTTGGGTCATTATTTTGCAGGAACTCGGCACATGTGGCACGGATTCCTGAATATCAGGTGCTCTGCGTAGGCGGCATGTTGTTAGGTCATTATTTTGCAGGAACTCGGCACATGTTGCGCGGATTCCTGAATATCAGGTGCTCTGCATACACGGCATGTTGTTAGCTCATTATTTTGCAGGAATTCGGCACATGTGGCACGTATTCCTGAATATCAGGTGCTCTGCATAGGCGGCATGTTGTTAGGTCATTATTTTGCAGGAACTCGGCACATGTGGCGTGGATTCCTGAATATCAGGTGCTCTGCATAGGCGGCATGTTGTTAGCTCATTATTTTGCAAGAACTCTGCACATGTTGCGCGGATTCTTGAATATCAGGTGCTCTGCATAGGCGGCATTTTGTTAGCTTATTATTTTGCAAGAACCCGGAACATGTGGCACGGATTCCTGAATATCAGGTGCTCTGCATAGGCGGCATGTTGTTAGGTCATTATTTTGCAGGAACTCGGCACATGTTGCGCGTATTCCTAAATATCAGGTGATCTGCATACGCGGCATGTTGTTAGGTCATTATTTTGCAGGAACTCGGCACGTGTTGCGCGGATTCCTGAATATTAGGTGCTCTGCATATGCGACATGTTGTTAGCTCATTGTTTTTCAGGAACTCGGCACATGTTGCACGGATTCCTGAATATCAGGTGCTCTGCATAGGCGGCATGTTGTTAGGTCATTATTTTGCAGGAACTCGGCACGTGTTGCGCGGATTCCTGAATATTAGGTGCTCTGCATATGCGACATGTTGTTAGCTCATTGTTTTTCAGGAACTCGGCACATGTTGCACGGATTCCTGAATATCAGGTGCTCTGCATAGGCGGCATGTTGTTAGGTCATTATTTTGCAGGAACTCGGCACGTGTTGCGCGGATTCCTGAATATCAGGTGCTCTGCATACGTGGCATGTTGTTAGGTCATTATTTTGCAGGAACTCGGCACATGTTGCGCGGATTCCTGAATATCAGGTGCTCTGCATAGGCGGCATGTTGTTAGGTCATTATTTTGCAGGAACTCGGCACGTGTTGCGCGGATTCCTGAATATCAGGTGCTCTGCATACGCGGCATGTTGTTAGGTCATTATTTTGCAGGAACTCGGCACATGTTGCGCGGATTCCTGAATATCAGGTGCTCTGTATACGCGACAGGTTGTTAGCTCATCATTATTTTGCAGGAACTCGGCACATGTTGCACATATTCCTGAATATCAGGTGCTCTGCATAGGCGGCATGTTGTTAGGTCATTATTTTGCAGGAACTCGGCACATGTTGCGCGAATTCCTGAATATCAGGTGCTCTGCATAGGCGGCATGTTGTTAGGTTATTATTTTGCAGGAACTCGCCACATGTTGCGCGGATTCTTGAATATCAGGTGCTCTGCATACACGGCATGTTGTTAGCTCATTATTTTGCAGGAACTCGGCACATGTGGCAATGATTCCTGAATATCAGGTGCTCTGCATAGGCGGCATGTTGTTGGCTCATTATTTTGCAGGAACTCGGCACATGTGGCACGGATTCCTGAATATCAGGTGCTCTGCATAGGCGGCATGTTGTTAGGTCATTATTTTGCAGGAACTCGGCACATGTTGCGCGAATTCCTGAATATCAGGTGCTCTGCATAGGCGGCATGTTGTTAGGTCATTATTTTGCAGGAACTCGGCACATGTTGCACGAATTCCTGAATATCAGGTGCTCTGCATAGGCGGCATGTTGTTAGGTCATTATTTTTCAGGAACTCGGCACATGTTGCACGGATTCCTGAATATGAGGTGCTCTGCATAGGCGGCATGTTGTTGGGTCATTATTTTGTAGGAACTCGGCACATGTTGCGCGGATTCCTGAATATCAGGTGCTCTGCATAGGCGGCATGTTGTTAGGTCATTATTTTGCAGGATTTCAGCACATGTAGCACGGATTCCTGAATATCAGGTGCTCTGCATAGGCTGCATGTTGTTAGCTCATTATTTTGCAGGAACCCGGCACATGTTGCGCATATTCCTAAATATCAGGTGCTCTGCATACGTGGCATGTTGTTAGGTCATTATTTTGCAGGAACTCGTCACGCGTTGCGCGGATTCCTGAATATCAGGTGCTCTGCATACGTGGCATGTTGTTAGGTCATTATTTTGCAGGAACTCGGCACGTGTTGCGCGGATTCCTGATTATCAGGTGCTCTGCATACGCGACATGTTGTTAGCTCATTATTTTTCAGAAACTCGGCACATGTTGCACGGATTCCTGAATATGAGGTGCTCTGCATAGGCGGCATGCTGTTGGGTCATTATTTTGTAGGAGCTCGGCACATGTGGCACGGATTCCTGAATATCAGGTGCTCTGCATAGGCGGCATGTTGTTAGGTCATTATTTTGCAGGAACTCAGAACATGTTGCGCAGATTCCTGAAGATCAGGTGCTCTGCATACACGGCATGTTGTTAGCTCATTATTTTGCAGGAACTCGGCACATGTGGCACGTATTCCTGAATATCAGGTGCTCTGCATAGGCGGCATGTTGTTAGGTCATTATTTTGCAGGAACTCGGCACATGTGGCGTGGATTCCTGAATATCAGGTGCTCTGCATAGGCGGCATGTTGTTAGCTCATTATTTTGCAAGAACTCTGCACATGTTGCGCGGATTCTTGAATATCAGGTGCTCTGCATAGGCGGCATGTTGTTAGCTTATTATTTTGCAAGAACCCGGCACATGTGGCACGGATTCCTGAATATCAGGTGCTCTGCATAGGCGGCATGTTGTTAGGTCATTATTTTGCAGGAACTCGGCACATGTTGCGCGGATTCCTGAATATTAGGTGCTCTGCATATGCGCCATGTTGTTATGTCATTATTTTGCAGAAATTCGGCACGTTGCTCTGATTCCTGAATATCAGATGCTCTGAATACACAACATTTTGTTTGGTCATTATTTTGCAGGAAATCAGCACGTATTGCGCGGATTCCTGAACATCAGGTGCTCTGCATACGCGACATGTTGTTAGCTCATTGTTTTTGAGAAAGTCGGCACATGTTGCATGGATTCCTGAATATCAGGTGCTCTGCATAGGCGGCATGTTGTTAGGTCATTATTTTGCAGGAACTCGGCACATGTTGCGCGGATTCCTGAATATCAGGTGCTCTGCATAGGCGGCATTTTGTTAGGTCATTATTTTGCAGGATTTCAGCACATGTAGCACGGATTCCTGAATATCAGGTGCTCTGCATAGGCTGCATGTTGTTAGCTCATTATTTTGCAGGAACCCGGCACATGTTGCGCAGATTCCTGAATATCAGGTGCTCTGCATAGGCGGCATGTTGTTAGGTCATTATTATGCAGGAACTCGGCACATGTTGTGCAGATTCCTAAATATCAGGTGCTCTGCATACGTGGTATGTTGTTAGGTCATTATTTTGCAGGAACTCGGCACGTGTTGCGCGGATTCCTGAATATCAGGTGCTCTGCATACGTGGCATGTTGTTAGGTCATTATTTTGCAGGAACTCGGCACGTGTTGCGCGGATTCCTGAATATCAGGTGCTCTGCATACGCGACATGTTGTTAGCTCATTATTTTTCAGGAACTCGGCACATGTTGCACGGATTCCTGAATATGAGGTGCTCTGCATAGGCGGCATGCTGTTGGGTCATTATTTTGTAGGAACCCGGCACATGTGGCACGGATTCCTGAATATCAGGTGCTCTGCATAGGCGGCATGTTGTTAGGTCATTATTTTGCAGGAACTCAGAACATGTTGCGCTGATTCCTGAATATCAGGTGCTCTGCATAGGCGGCATGTTGTTGGGTCATTATTTTGCAGGAACTCGGCACATGTGGCACGGATTCCTGAATATCAGGTGCTCTGCATACGTGGCATGTTGTTAGGTCATTATTTTGCAGGAACTCGGCACATGTTGCGCGGATTCCTGAATATCAGGTGCTCTGCATAGGCGGCATGTTGTTAGGTCATTATTTTGCAGGAACTCGGCATATGTTGCGCGAATTCCTGAATATCAGGTGCTCTGCATAGGCGGCATGTTGTTAGGTCATTATTTTGCAGGAACTCGCCACATGTGGCAATGATTCCTGAATATCAGGTGCTCTGCATAGGCGGCATGTTGTTAGCTCATTATTTTGCAGGAACTCGGCACATGTGGCAATGATTCCTGAATATCAGGTGCTCTGCATAGGCGGCATGTTGTTGGCTCATTATTTTGCAGGAACTCGGCACATGTGGCACGGATTCCTGAATATCAGGTGCTATGCATAGGCGGCATGTTGTTAGGTCATTATTTTGCAGGAACTCGGCACATGTTGCGCGAATTCCTGAATATCAGGTGCTCTGCATAGGCGGCATGTTGTTAGGTCATTATTTTGCAGGAACTCGGCACATGTTGCGCAAATTCCTGAATATCAGGTGCTCTGCATAGGCGGCATGTTGTTAGGTCATTATTTTTCAGGAACTCGGCACATGTTGCACGGATTCCTGAATATGAGGTGCTCTGCATAGGCGGCATGTTGTTGGGTCATTATTTTGTAGGAACTCGGCACATGTTGCGCGGATTCCTGAATATCAGATGCTCTGCAAAGGCGGCATGTTGTTAGGTCATTATTTTGCAGGAACTCGGCACATGTTGCGCAGATTCCTAAATATCAGGTGCTCTGCACAGTGGCATGTTGTTAGGTCATTATTTTGCAGGAACTCGGCACGTGTTGCGCGGATTCCTGAATATCAGGTGCTCTGCATACGCGACATGTTGTTAGCTCATTATTTTTCAGGTACTCGGCACATGTTGCACGGATTCCTGAATATGAGGTGCTCTGCATAGGCGGCATGTTGTTAGGTCATTATTTTGCAGGAACTCGGCACATGTTGCGCGGATTCCTGAATATCAGGTGCTCTGCATACGCGGCATGTTGTTACGTCATTATTTTGCAGAAATTCGGCATGTTGCTCGGATTCCTGAATATCAGGTGCTCTGAATACACAACATTTTGTTAGGTCATTATTTTGCAGGAACTCGGCACGTGTTGCGCGGATTGCTGAATATCAGGTGCTCTGCATACGCGAAATGTTGTTAGCTCATTGTTTTTGAGGAAGTCGGCACATGTTGCACGGATTCCTGAATATCAGGTGCTCTGCATAGGCGGCATGTTGTTAGGTCATTATTTTGCAGGAACTCGGCACATGTTGCGCGGATTCCTGAATATCAGGTGCTCTGCATAGGCGGCATTTTGTTAGGTCATTATTTTGACGGATTTCAGCACATGTAGCACGGATTCCTGAATATCAGGTGCTCTGCATAGGCTGCATGTTGTTAGCTCATTATTTTGCAGGAACCCGGCACATGTTGCGCGGATTCCTGAATATCAGGTGCTCTGCATACGCGAAATGTTGTTAGGTCATTATTTTGCAGGAACTCGGCACATGTTGCGCGGATTCCTGAATATCAGGTGCTCTGCATAGGCGGCATGTTGTTAGGTCATTATTTTGCAGGATTTCAGCACATGTAGCACGGATTCCTGAATATCAGGTGCTCTGCATAGGCTGCATGTTGTTAGCTCATTATTTTGCAGGAACCCGGCACATGTTGCGCATATTCCTAAATATCAGGTGCTCTGCATACGTGGCATGTTGTTAGGTCATTATTTTGCAGGAACTCGGCACGTGTTGCGCGGATTCCTGAATATCAGGTGCTCTGCATACGTGGCATGTTGTTAGGTCATTATTTTGCAGGAACTCGGCACGTGTTGCGCGGATTCCTGATTATCAGGTGCTCTGCATACGCGACATGTTGTTAGCTCATTATTTTTCAGAAACTCGGCACATGTTGCACGGATTCCTGAATATGAGGTGCTCTGCATAGGCGGCATGCTGTTGGGTCATTATTTTGTAGGAACTCGGCACATGTGGCACGGATTCCTGAATATCAGGTGCTCTGCATAGGCGGCATGTTGTTAGGTCATTATTTTGCAGGAACTCAGAACATGTTGCGCAGATTCCTGAATATCAGGTGCTCTGCATAGGCGGCATGTTGTTGGGTCATTATTTTGCAGGAACTCGGCACATGTGGCACGGATTCCTGAAGATCAGGTGCTCTGCATAGGCGGCATGTTGTTAGGTCATTAGTTTGCAGGAACTCGGCACATGTTGCGCGGATTCCTGAATATCAGGTGCTCTGCATACACGGCATGTTGTTAGCTCATTAGTTTGCAGGAACTCGGCACATGTGGCACGTATTCCTGAATATCAGGTGCTCTGCATAGGCGGCATGTTGTTAGGTCATTATTTTGCAGGAACTCGGCACATGTGGCGTGGATTCCTGAATATCAGGTGCTCTGCATAGGCGGCATGTTGTTAGCTCATTATTTTGCAAGAACTCTGCACATGTTGCGCGGATTCTTGAATATCAGGTGCTCTGCATAGGCGGCATGTTGTTAGCTTATTATTTTGCAAGAACCCGGCACATGTGGCACGGATTCCTGAATATCAGGTGCTCTGCATAGGCGGCATGTTGTTAGGTCATTATTTTGCAGGAACTCGGCACATGTTGCGCGGATTCCTAAATATCAGGTGCTCTGCATACGCGGCATGTTGTTAGGTCATTATTTTGCAGGAACTCGGCACGTGTTGCGCGGATTCCTGAATATTAGGTGCTCTGCATATGCGACATGTTGTTAGCTCATTGTTTTTCAGGAACTCGGCACATGTTGTATGGATTCCTGAATATCAGGTGCTCTGCATACGCGGCATGTTGTTACGTCATTATTTTGCAGAAATTCGGCACGTTGCTCTGATTCCTGAATATCAGGTGCTCTGAATACACAACATTTTGTTAGGTCATTATTTTGCAGGAACTCGGCACGTATTGCGCGGATTCCTGAACATCAGGTGCTCTGCATACGCGACATGTTGTTAGCTCATTGTTTTTGAGAAAGTCGGCACATGTTGCACGGATTCCTGAATATCAGGTGCTCTGCATAGGCGGCATGTTGTTAGGTCATTATTTTGCAGGAACTCGGCACATGTTGCGCGGATTCCTGAATATCAGGTGCTCTGCATAGGCGGCATTTTGTTAGGTCATTATTTTGCAGGATTTCAGCACATGTAGCACGGATTCCTGAATATCAGGTGCTCTGCATAGGCTGCATGTTGTTAGCTCATTATTTTGCAGGAACCCGGCACATGTTGCGCGGATTCCTGAATATCAGGTGCTCTGCATAGGCGGCATGTTGTTAGGTCATTATTTTGCAGGAACTCGGCACATGTTGTGCAGATTCCTAAATATCAGGTGCTCTGCATACGTGGTATGTTGTTAGGTCATTATTTTGCAGGAACTCGGCACGTGTTGCGCGGATTCCTGAATATCAGGTGCTCTGCATACGTGGCATGTTGTTAGGTCATTATTTTGCAGGAACTCGGCACGTGTTGCGCGGATTCCTGAATATCAGGTGCTCTGCATACGCAACATGTTGTTAGCTCATTATTTTTCAGGAACTCGGCACATGTTGCACGGATTCATGAATATGAGGTGCTCTGCATAGGCGGCATGCTGTTGGGTCATTATTTTGTAGGAACTCGGCACATGTGGCACGGATTCCTGAATATCAGGTGCTCTGCATAGGCGGCATGTTGTTAGGTCATTATTTTGCAGGAACTCAGAACATGTTGCGCTGATTCCTGAATATCAGGTGCTCTGCATAGGCGGCATGTTGTTGGGTCATTATTTTGCAGGAACTCGGCACATGTGGCACGGATTCCTGAATATCAGGTGCTCTGCGTAGGCGGCATGTTGTTAGGTCATTATTTTGCAGGAACTCGGCACATGTTGCGCGGATTCCTGAATATCAGGTGCTCTGCATACACGGCATGTTGTTAGCTCATTATTTTGCAGGAACTCGGCACATGTGGCACGTATTCCTGAATATCAGGTGCTCTGCATAGGCGGCATGTTGTTAGGTCATTATTTTGCAGGAACTCGGCACATGTGGCGTGGATTCCTGACTATCAGGTGCTCTGCATAGGCGGCATGTTGTTAGCTCATTATTTTGCAAGAACTCTGCACATGTTGCGCAGATTCTTGAATATCAGGTGCTCTGCATAGGCGGCATGTTGTTAGCTTATTATTTTGCAAGAACCCGGCACATGTGGCACGGATTCCTGAATATCAGGTGCTCTGCATAGGCGGCATGTTGTTAGGTCATTATTTTGCAGGAACTCGGCACATGTTGCGCGGATTCCTAAATATCAGGTGCTCTGCATACGCGGCATGTTGTTAGGTCATTATTTTGCAGGAACTCGGCACGTGTTGCGCGGATTCCTGAATATTAGGTGCTCTGCATATGCAACATGTTGTTAGCTCATTGTTTTTCAGGAACTCGGCACATGTTGCACGGATTCCTGAATATCAGGTGCTCTGCATAGGCGGCATGTTGTTAGGTCATTATTTTGCTGGAACTCGGCACGTGTTGCGCGGATTCCTGAATATTAGGTGCTCTGCATATGCGACATGTTGTTAGCTCATTGTTTTTCAGGAACTCGGCACATGTTGCACGGATTCCTGAATATCAGGTGCTCTGCATAGGCGGCATGTTGTTAGGTCATTATTTTGCAGGAACTCGGCACGTGTTGCGCGGATTCCTGAATATCAGGTGCTCTGCATACGTGGCATGTTGTTAGGTCATTATTTTGCAGGAACTCGGCACGTGTTGCGCGGATTCCTGAATATCAGGTGCTCTGCATACGCGACATGCTGTTAGCTCATTATTTTTCAGGAACTCGGCACATGTTGCACGGATTCCTGAATATGAGGTGCTCTGCATAGGCGGCATGCTGTTGGGTCATTATTTTGTAGGAACTCGGCACATGTGGCACGGATTCCTGAATATCAGGTGCTCTGCATAGGCGGCATGTTGTTAGGTCATTATTTTGCAGGAACTCAGAACATGTTGCGCAGATTCCTGAATATCAGGTGCTCTGCATAGGCGGCATGTTGTTGGGTCATTATTTTGCAGGAACTCGGCACAGTTGGCACGGATTCCTGAATATCAGGTGCTCTGCGTAGGCGGCATGTTGTTAGCTCATTATTTTGCAGGAACTCGGCACATGTGGCACGTATTCCTGAATATCAGGTGCTCTGCATAGGCGGCATGTTGTTAGGTCATTATTTTGCAGGAACTCGGCACATGTGGCACGTATTCCTGAATATCAGGTGCTCTGCATAGGCGGCATGTTGTTAGGTCATTATTTTGCAGGAACTCGGCACATGTGGCGTGGATTCCTGAATATCAGGTGCTCTGCATAGGCGGCATGTTGTTAGCTCATTATTTTGCAAGAACTCTGCACATGTTGCGCGGATTCTTGAATATCAGGTGCTCTGCATAGGTGGCATGTTGTTAGCTTATTATTTTGCAAGAACCCGGCACATGTGGCACGGATTCCTGAATATCAGGTGCTCTGCATAGGCGGCATGTTGTTAGGTCATTATTTTGCTGGAACTCGGCACGTGTTGCGCGGATTCCTGAATATTAGGTGCTCTGCATATGCGACATGTTGTTAGCTCATTGTTTTTCAGGAACTCGGCACATGTTGCACGGATTCCTGAATATCAGGTGCTCTGCATAGGCGGCATGTTGTTAGGTCATTATTTTGCAGGAACTCGGCACGTGTTGCGCGGATTCCTGAATATCAGGTGCTCTTCATTCGTCGCATGTTGTTAGGTCATTATTTTGCAGGAACTCGGCACGTGTTGCGCGGATTCCTGAATATCAGGTGCTCTGCATACGCGACATGTTGTTAGCTCATTATTTTTCAGGAACTCGGCACATGTTGCACGGATTCCTGAATATGAGGTGCTCTGCATAGGCGGCATGCTGTTGGGTCATTATTTTGTAGGAACTCGGCACATGTGGCACGGATTCCTGAATATCAGGTGCTCTGCATAGGCGGCATGTTGTTAGGTCATTATTTTGCAGGAACTCAGAACATGTTGCGCAGATTCCTGAATATCAGGTGCTCTGCATAGGCGGCATGTTGTTGGGTCATTATTTTGCAGGAACTCGGCACAGTTGGCACGGATTCCTGAATATCAGGTGCTCTGCGTAGGCGGCATGTTGTTAGCTCATTATTTTGCAGGAACTCGGCACATGTGGCACGTATTCCTGAATATCAGGTGCTCTGCATAGGCGGCATGTTGTTAGGTCATTATTTTGCAGGAACTCGGCACATGTGGCACGTATTCCTGAATATCAGGTGCTCACCATAGGCGGCATGTTGTTAGGTCATTATTTTGCAGGAACTCGGCACATGTGGCGTGGATTCCTGAATATCAGGTGCTCTGCATAGGCGGCATGTTGTTAGCGCATTATTTTGCAAGAACTCTGCACATGTTGCGCGGATTCTTGAATATCAGGTGCTCTGCATAGGTGGCATGTTGTTAGCTTATTATTTTGCAAGAACCCGGCACATGTGGCACGGATTCCTGAATATCAGGTGCTCTGCATAGGCGGCATGTTGTTAGGTCATTATTTTGCAGGAACTCGGCACATGTTGCGCGGATTCCTAAATATCAGGTGCTCTGCATACGCGGCATGTTGTTAGGTCATTATTTTGCAGGAACTCGGCACGTGTTGCACGGATTCCTGAATATTAGGTGCTCTGCATATGCGACATGTTGTTAGCTCATTGTTTTTCAGGAACTCGGCACATGTTGCACGGATTCCTGAATATCAGGTGCTCTGCATAGGCGGCATGTTGTTAGGTCATTATTTTGCAGGAACTCGGCACATGTTGCGCGGATTCCTGAATATCAGGTGCTCTGCATACGCGGCATGTTGTTAGGTCATTATTTTGCAGGAACTCGGCACGTGTTGCGCGGATTCCTGAATATCAGGTGCTCTGCATACGCGACATGTTGTTAGCTCATTATTTTTCAGGAACTCGGCACATGTTGCACGGATTCCTGAATATGAGGTGCTCTGCACAGGCGGCATGCTGTTGGGTCATTATTTTGTAGGAACTCGGCACATGTGGCACGGATTCCTGAATATCAGGTGCTCTGCATAGGCGGCATGTTGTTAGGTCATTATTTTGCAGGAACTCAGAACATGTTGCGCAGATTCCTGAATATCAGGTGCTCTGCATAGGCGGCATGTTGTTGGGTCATTATTTTGCAGGAACTCGGCACATGTGGCACGGATTCCTGAATATCAGGTGCTCTGCGTAGGCGGCATGTTGTTAGGTCATTATTTTGCAGGAACTCGGCACATGTTGCACGGATTCCTGAATATCAGGTGCTCTGCATACACGGCATGTTGTTAGCTCATTATTTTGCAGGAACTCGGCACATGTGGCACGTATTCCTGAATATCAGGTTCTCTGCATAGGCGGCATGTTGTTAGGTCATTATTTTGCAGGAACTCGGCACATGTGGCGTGGATTCCTGAATATCAGGTGCTCTGCATAGGCGGCATGTTGTTAGCTCATTATTTTGCCAGAACTCTGCACATGTTGCGCGGATTCTTGAATATCAGGTGCTCTGCATAGGTGGCATGTTGTTAGCTTATTATTTTGCAAGAACCCGGCACATGTGGCACGGATTCCTGAATATCAGGTGCTCTGAATAGGCGGCATGTTGTTAGGTCATTATTTTGCAGGAACTCGGCACATGTTGCGTGGATTCCTAAATATCAGGTGCTCTGCATACGCGGCATGTCGTTAGGTCATTATTTTGCAGGAACTCGGCACGTGTTGCGCGGATTCCTGAATATTAGGTGCTCTGCATATGCGACATGTTGTTAGCTCATTGTTTTTCAGGAACTCGGCACATGTTGCACGGATTCCTGAATATCAGGTGCTCTGCATAGGCGGCATGTTGTTAGGTCATCATTTTGCAGGAACTCGGCACATGTTGCACGGATTCCTGAATATCAGGTGCTCTGCATACGCGGCATGTTGTACGTCATTATTTTGCAGAAACTAGGCACATTGCGCGGATTCCGGAATATCAGATGCTCTGCATACACAACATTTTGTTAGCTCATTATTTTGCAGGAACTCGGCACATGTTGCACGGATTCCTGAATATCAGGTGCTCTGCATAGGCGGCATGTTGTTAGGTCATTATTTTGCAGGAACTCGGCACATGTGGCACGGATTCCTGAATATCAGGTGCTCTGCATACACAGCATGTTCTTAGGTCATTATTTTGCAGAAACTCGGCACATGTTGCGAGGATTCCTGAATATCAGGTGCTCTGCATAGGCGGCATGTTGTAGGGTCATTATTTTGCAGGATTTCAGCACATGTAGCACGGATTCCTGAATATCAGGTGCTCTGCATAGGCTGCATGTTGTTGGGTCATTATTTTGTAGGAACTCGGCACATGTGGCACGGATTCCTGAATATCAGGTGCTCTGCATAGGCGGCATGTTGTTAGGTCATTATTTTGCAGGAACTCAGAACATGTTGCGCAGATTCCTGAATATCAGGTGCTCTGCATAGGCGGCATGTTGTTGGGTCATTATTTTGCAGGAACTCGGCACATGTTGCACGGATTCCTGAATATGAGGTGCTCTGCATAGGCGGCATGTTGTTGGGTCATTATTTTGTAGGAACTCGGCACATGTGGCACGGATTCCTGAATATCAGGTGCTCTGCATAGGCGGCATGTTGTTAGGTCATTATTTTGCAGGAACTCAGAACATGTTGCGCAGATTCCTGAATATCAGGTGCTCTGCATAGGCGGCATGTTGTTAGGTCATTATTTTGCAGGAACTCGGCACATGTTGCGCGGATTCCTAAATATCAGGTGCTCTGCATATGCGGCATGTTGTTAGGTCATTGTTTTTCAGGAACTCGGCACATGTTGCACGGATTCCTGAATATCAGGTGCTCTGCATAGGCGGCATGTTGTTAGGTCATTATTTTGCAGGAACTCGGCACATGTTGCGCGGATTCCTGAATATCAGGTGCTCTGCATACGCGGCATGTTGTTACGTCATTATTTTGCAGAAACTCGGCACGTTGCGCTGATTCCTGAATATCAGGTGCTCTGCATACACAACATTTTGTTAGCTCATTATTTTGCAGGAACTCGGCACATGTTGCACATATTCCTGAATATCAGTTGCTCTGCATAGGCGGCATGTTGTTAGGTCAATATTTTGCAGGAACTCAGAACATGTTGCGCAGATTCCTGAATATCAGGTGCTCTGCATAGGCGGCATGTTGTTGGGTCATTATTTTGCAGGAACTCGGCACAGTTGGCACGGATTCCTGAATATCAGGTGCTCTGCGTAGGCGGCATGTTGTTAGCTCATTATTTTGCAGGAACTCGGCACATGTGGCACGTATTCCTGAATATCAGGTGCTCTGCATAGGCGGCATGTTGTTAGGTCATTATTTTGCAGGAACTCGGCACATGTGGCACGTATTCCTGAATATCAGGTGCTCTGCATAGGCGGCATGTTGTTAGGTCATTATTTTGCAGGAACTCGGCACATGTGGCGTGGATTCCTGAATATCAGGTGCTCTGCATAGGCGGCATGTTGTTAGCTCATTATTTTGCAAGAACTCTGCACATGTTGCGCGGATTCTTGAATATCAGGTGCTCTGCATAGGTGGCATGTTGTTAGCTTATTATTTTGCAAGAACCCGGCACATGTGGCACGGATTCCTGAATATCAGGTGCTCTGCATAGGCGGCATGTTGTTAGGTCATTATTTTGCTGGAACTCGGCACGTGTTGCGCGGATTCCTGAATATTAGGTGCTCTGCATATGCGACATGTTGTTAGCTCATTGTTTTTCAGGAACTCGGCACATGTTGCACGGATTCCTGAATATCAGGTGCTCTGCATAGGCGGCATGTTGTTAGGTCATTATTTTGCAGGAACTCGGCACGTGTTGCGCGGATTCCTGAATATCAGGTGCTCTTCATTCGTCGCATGTTGTTAGGTCATTATTTTGCAGGAACTCGGCACGTGTTGCGCGGATTCCTGAATATCAGGTGCTCTGCATACGCGACATGTTGTTAGCTCATTATTTTTCAGGAACTCGGCACATGTTGCACGGATTCCTGAATATGAGGTGCTCTGCATAGGCGGCATGCTGTTGGGTCATTATTTTGTAGGAACTCGGCACATGTGGCACGGATTCCTGAATATCAGGTGCTCTGCATAGGCGGCATGTTGTTAGGTCATTATTTTGCAGGAACTCAGAACATGTTGCGCAGATTCCTGAATATCAGGTGCTCTGCATAGGCGGCATGTTGTTGGGTCATTATTTTGCAGGAACTCGGCACAGTTGGCACGGATTCCTGAATATCAGGTGCTCTGCGTAGGCGGCATGTTGTTAGCTCATTATTTTGCAGGAACTCGGCACATGTGGCACGTATTCCTGAATATCAGGTGCTCTGCATAGGCGGCATGTTGTTAGGTCATTATTTTGCAGGAACTCGGCACATGTGGCACGTATTCCTGAATATCAGGTGCTCACCATAGGCGGCATGTTGTTAGGTCATTATTTTGCAGGAACTCGGCACATGTGGCGTGGATTCCTGAATATCAGGTGCTCTGCATAGGCGGCATGTTGTTAGCGCATTATTTTGCAAGAACTCTGCACATGTTGCGCGGATTCTTGAATATCAGGTGCTCTGCATAGGTGGCATGTTGTTAGCTTATTATTTTGCAAGAACCCGGCACATGTGGCACGGATTCCTGAATATCAGGTGCTCTGCATAGGCGGCATGTTGTTAGGTCATTATTTTGCAGGAACTCGGCACATGTTGCGCGGATTCCTAAATATCAGGTGCTCTGCATACGCGGCATGTTGTTAGGTCATTATTTTGCAGGAACTCGGCACGTGTTGCACGGATTCCTGAATATTAGGTGCTCTGCATATGCGACATGTTGTTAGCTCATTGTTTTTCAGGAACTCGGCACATGTTGCACGGATTCCTGAATATCAGGTGCTCTGCATAGGCGGCATGTTGTTAGGTCATTATTTTGCAGGAACTCGGCACATGTTGCGCGGATTCCTGAATATCAGGTGCTCTGCATACGCGGCATGTTGTTAGGTCATTATTTTGCAGGAACTCGGCACGTGTTGCGCGGATTCCTGAATATCAGGTGCTCTGCATACGCGACATGTTGTTAGCTCATTATTTTTCAGGAACTCGGCACATGTTGCACGGATTCCTGAATATGAGGTGCTCTGCACAGGCGGCATGCTGTTGGGTCATTATTTTGTAGGAACTCGGCACATGTGGCACGGATTCCTGAATATCAGGTGCTCTGCATAGGCGGCATGTTGTTAGGTCATTATTTTGCAGGAACTCAGAACATGTTGCGCAGATTCCTGAATATCAGGTGCTCTGCATAGGCGGCATGTTGTTGGGTCATTATTTTGCAGGAACTCGGCACATGTGGCACGGATTCCTGAATATCAGGTGCTCTGCGTAGGCGGCATGTTGTTAGGTCATTATTTTGCAGGAACTCGGCACATGTTGCACGGATTCCTGAATATCAGGTGCTCTGCATACACGGCATGTTGTTAGCTCATTATTTTGCAGGAACTCGGCACATGTGGCACGTATTCCTGAATATCAGGTTCTCTGCATAGGCGGCATGTTGTTAGGTCATTATTTTGCAGGAACTCGGCACATGTGGCGTGGATTCCTGAATATCAGGTGCTCTGCATAGGCGGCATGTTGTTAGCTCATTATTTTGCCAGAACTCTGCACATGTTGCGCGGATTCTTGAATATCAGGTGCTCTGCATAGGTGGCATGTTGTTAGCTTATTATTTTGCAAGAACCCGGCACATGTGGCACGGATTCCTGAATATCAGGTGCTCTGAATAGGCGGCATGTTGTTAGGTCATTATTTTGCAGGAACTCGGCACATGTTGCGTGGATTCCTAAATATCAGGTGCTCTGCATACGCGGCATGTCGTTAGGTCATTATTTTGCAGGAACTCGGCACGTGTTGCGCGGATTCCTGAATATTAGGTGCTCTGCATATGCGACATGTTGTTAGCTCATTGTTTTTCAGGAACTCGGCACATGTTGCACGGATTCCTGAATATCAGGTGCTCTGCATAGGCGGCATGTTGTTAGGTCATCATTTTGCAGGAACTCGGCACATGTTGCACGGATTCCTGAATATCAGGTGCTCTGCATACGCGGCATGTTGTACGTCATTATTTTGCAGAAACTAGGCACATTGCGCGGATTCCGGAATATCAGATGCTCTGCATACACAACATTTTGTTAGCTCATTATTTTGCAGGAACTCGGCACATGTTGCACGGATTCCTGAATATCAGGTGCTCTGCATAGGCGGCATGTTGTTAGGTCATTATTTTGCAGGAACTCGGCACATGTGGCACGGATTCCTGAATATCAGGTGCTCTGCATACACAGCATGTTCTTAGGTCATTATTTTGCAGAAACTCGGCACATGTTGCGAGGATTCCTGAATATCAGGTGCTCTGCATAGGCGGCATGTTGTAGGGTCATTATTTTGCAGGATTTCAGCACATGTAGCACGGATTCCTGAATATCAGGTGCTCTGCATAGGCTGCATGTTGTTGGGTCATTATTTTGTAGGAACTCGGCACATGTGGCACGGATTCCTGAATATCAGGTGCTCTGCATAGGCGGCATGTTGTTAGGTCATTATTTTGCAGGAACTCAGAACATGTTGCGCAGATTCCTGAATATCAGGTGCTCTGCATAGGCGGCATGTTGTTGGGTCATTATTTTGCAGGAACTCGGCACATGTTGCACGGATTCCTGAATATGAGGTGCTCTGCATAGGCGGCATGTTGTTGGGTCATTATTTTGTAGGAACTCGGCACATGTGGCACGGATTCCTGAATATCAGGTGCTCTGCATAGGCGGCATGTTGTTAGGTCATTATTTTGCAGGAACTCAGAACATGTTGCGCAGATTCCTGAATATCAGGTGCTCTGCATAGGCGGCATGTTGTTAGGTCATTATTTTGCAGGAACTCGGCACATGTTGCGCGGATTCCTAAATATCAGGTGCTCTGCATATGCGGCATGTTGTTAGGTCATTGTTTTTCAGGAACTCGGCACATGTTGCACGGATTCCTGAATATCAGGTGCTCTGCATAGGCGGCATGTTGTTAGGTCATTATTTTGCAGGAACTCGGCACATGTTGCGCGGATTCCTGAATATCAGGTGCTCTGCATACGCGGCATGTTGTTACGTCATTATTTTGCAGAAACTCGGCACGTTGCGCTGATTCCTGAATATCAGGTGCTCTGCATACACAACATTTTGTTAGCTCATTATTTTGCAGGAACTCGGCACATGTTGCACATATTCCTGAATATCAGTTGCTCTGCATAGGCGGCATGTTGTTAGGTCAATATTTTGCAGGAACTCGGCACATGTTGCGCAGATTCCTGAATATCAGGTGCTCTGTATACGCGACAGGTTGTTAGCTCATCATTATTTTGCAGGAACTCAGCACATGTTGCGCAGATTCCTGAATATCAGGTGCTCTGCATAGGCGGCATGTTGTTGGGTCATTATTTTGCAGGAACTCGGCACATGTGGCACGGATTCCTGAATATCAGGTGCTCTGCGTAGGCGGCATGTTGTTAGGTCATTATTTTGCAGGAACTCGGCACATGTTGCGCGGATTCCTGAATATCAGGTGCTCTGCATACACGGCATGTTGTTAGCTCATTATTTTGCAGGAACTCGGCACATGTGGCACGTATTCCTGAATATCAGGTGCTCTGCATAGGCGGCATGTTGTTAGGTCATTATTTTGCAGGAACTCGGCACATGTGGCGTGGATTCCTGAATATCAGGTGCTCTGCATAGGCGGCATGTTGTTAGCTCATTATTTTGCAAGAACTCTGCACATGTTGCGCGGATTCTTGAATATCAGGTGCTCTGCATAGGTGGCATGTTGTTAGCTTATTATTTTGCAAGAACCCGGCACATGTGGCACGGATTCCTGAATATCAGGTGCTCTGAATAGGCGGCATGTTGTTAGGTCATTATTTTGCAGGAACTCGGCACATGTTGCGTGGATTCCTAAATATCAGGTGCTCTGCATACGCGGCATGTCGTTAGGTCATTATTTTGCAGGAACTCGGCACGTGTTGCGCGGATTCCTGAATATTAGGTGCTCTGCATATGCGACATGTTGTTAGCTCATTGTTTTTCAGGAACTCGGCACATGTTGCACGGATTCCTGAATATCAGGTGCTCTGCATAGGCGGCATGTTGTTAGGTCATTATTTTGCAGGAACTCGGCACATGTTGCGCGGATTCCTGAATATCAGGTGCTCTGCATACGCGGCATGTTGTACGTCATTATTTTGCAGAAACTCGGCACATTGCGCGGATTCCGGAATATCAGATGCTCTGCATACACAACATTTTGTTAGCTCATTATTTTGCAGGAACTCGGCACATGTTGCACGGATTCCTGAATATCAGGTGCTCTGCATAGGCGGCATGTTGTTAGGTCATTATTTTGCAGGAACTCGGCACATGTGGCACGGATTCCTGAATATCAGGTGCTCTGCATACACAGCATGTTCTTAGGTCATTATTTTGCAGAAACTCGGCACATGTTGCGAGGATTCCTGAATATCAGGTGCTCTGCATAGGCGGCATGTTGTAGGGTCATTATTTTGCAGGATTTCAGCACATGTAGCATGGATTCCTGAATATCAGGTGCTCTGCATAGGCTGCATGTTGTTGGGTCATTATTTTGTAGGAACTCGGCACATGTGGCACGGATTCCTGAATATCAGGTGCTCTGCATAGGCGGCATGTTGTTAGGTCATTATTTTGCAGGAACTCAGAACATGTTGCGCAGATTCCTGAATATCAGGTGCTCTGCATAGGCGGCATGTTGTTGGGTCATTATTTTGCAGGAACTCGGCACATGTTGCACGGATTCCTGAATATGAGGTGCTCTGCATAGGCGGCATGTTGTTGGGTCATTATTTTGTAGGAACTCGGCACATGTGGCACGGATTCCTGAATATCAGGTGCTCTGCATAGGCGGCATGTTGTTAGGTCATTATTTTGCAGGAACTCAGAACATGTTGCACAGATTCCTGAATATCAGGTGCTCTGCATAGGCGGCATGTTGTTAGGTCATTATTTTGCAGGAACTCGGCACATGTTGCGCGGATTCCTAAATATCAGGTGCTCTGCATATGCGGCATGTTGTTAGGTCATTGTTTTTCAGGAACTCGGCACATGTTGCACGGATTCCTGAATATCAGGTGCTCTGCATAGGCGGCATGTTGTTAGGTCATTATTTTGCAGGAACTCGGCACATGTTGCGCGGATTCCTGAATATCAGGTGCTCTGCATACGCGGCATGTTGTTACGTCATTATTTTGCAGAAACTTGGCACGTTGCGCTGACTCCTGAATATCAGGTGCTCTGCATACACAACATTTTGTTAGCTCATTATTTTGCAGGAACTCGGCACATGTTGCACATATTCCTGAATATCAGTTGCTCTGCATAGGCGGCATGTTGTTAGGTCATTATTTTGCAGGAACTCGGCACATGTTGCGCAGATTCCTGAATATCAGGTGCTCTGTATACGCGACAGGTTGTTAGCTCATCATTATTTTGCAGGAACTCAGCACATGTTGCACATATTCCTGAATATCAGGTGCTCTGCATAGGCGGCATGTTGTTAGGTCATTATTTTGCAGGAACTCGGCACATGTTGCGCGGATTCCTGAATATCAGGTGCTCTGCATAGGCTGCGTGTTGTTAGCTCATTATTTTGCAGGAACTCCGCACATGTTGCGCGGATTCTTGAGTATCAGGTGCTCTGCATAGGCGGCATGTTGTTGGGTCATTTTTTTGTAGGAACTCGGCACATGTGGCACGGATTCCTGAATATCAGGTGCTCTGCATAGGCGGCATGTTGTTAGGTCATTATTTTGCAGGAACTCAGAACATGTTGCGCAGATTCCTGAATATCAGGTGCTCTGCATAGGCGGCATGTTGTTAGGTCATTATTTTGCAGGAACTCGGCACATGTTGCGCGGATTCCTAAATATCAGGTGCTCTGCATACGCGGCATGTTGTTAGGTCATTGTTTTTCAGGAACTCGGCACATGTTGCACGGATTCCTGAATATCAGGTGCTCTGCATAGGCGGCATGTTGTTAGGTCATTATTTTGCAGGAACTCGGCACATGTTGCGCGGATTCCTGAATATCAGGTGCTCTGCATACCCGGCATGTTGTTACGTCATTATTTTGCAGAAACTCGGCACGTTGCGCTGATTCCTGAATATCAGGTGCTCTGCATACACAACATTTTGTTAGCTCATTATTTTGCAGGAACTCGGCACATGTTGCACATATTCCTGAATATCAGTTGCTCTGCATAGGCGGCATGTTGTTAGGTCATTATTTTGCAGGAACTCGGCACATGTTGCGCAGATTCCTGAATATCAGGTGCTCTGTATACGCGACAGGTTGTTAGCTCATCATTATTTTGCAGGAACTCGGCACATGTTGCGTGGATTCCTGAATATCAGGTGCTCTGCATAGGCTGCGTGTTGTTAGCTCATTATTTTGCAGGAACTCCCCACATGTTGCGCGGATTCTTGAGTATCAGGTGCTCTGCATAGGCGGCATGTTGTTAGCTCATTATTTTGCAGGAACCTGGCACATGTTGCACGGATTCCTGAATATCAGGTGCTCTGCATAGGCGGCATGTTGTTAGGTCATTATTTTGCAGGAACTCGGCACATGTTGCACGGATTCCTGAATATCAGGTGCTCTGCATACGCGGCATGTTGTTACGTCATTATTTTGCAGAAACTCAGCACATGTTGCGCGGATTCCTGAATATCAGGTGCTCTGCATACACAACATTTTGTTAGCTCATTATTTTGCAGGAACTCAGCACATGTTGCGTAGCTTGCTGAATATCAGGTGCTCTGCATAGGCTGCATGTTGTTGAGTCATTATTTTGCAGAAATTCGGCACATGTGGCACGGATTCCTGAATATCATGTGCTCTGCATAGGCGGCATGTTGTTAGGTCATTATTTTGCAGGAACTCACCACATGTTGCGCGGATTCCTGAATATCAGGTGCTCTGCATAGGCGGCATGTTGTTGGCTCATTATTTTGCAGGAACTCGGCACATGTGGCACGGATTCCTGAATATCAGGTGCTCTGCATAGGCGGCATGTTGTTAGGTCATTATTTTGCAGGAACTCGGCACATGTTGTGCAGATTCCTTAATATCAGGTGCTCTGCATACGCGGCATGTTGTTAGGTCATTATTTTGCAGGAACTCGGCACATGTTGCGCAGATTCCTGAATATCAGGTGCTCTGTATACGCGACAGGTTGTTAGCTCATCATTATTTTGCAGGAACTCAGCACATGTTGCACATATTCCTGAATATCAGGTGCTCTGCATAGGCGGCATGTTGTTAGGTCATTATTTTGCAGGAACTCGGCACATGTTGCGCGGATTCCTGAATATCAGGTGCTCTGCATACGCGGCATGTTGTTAGGTCATTATTTTGCAGGAACTCGGCACGTGTTGCGCGGATTCCTGAATATCAGGTGCTCTGCATACGTGACATGTTGTTAGCTCATTATTTTTCAGGAACTCGGCACATGTTGCACGGATTCCTGAATATGAGGTGCTCTGCATAGGCGGCATGCTGTTGGGTCATTATTTTGTAGGAACTCGGCACATGTGGCACGGATTCCTGAATATCAGGTGCTCTGCATAGGCGGCATGTTGTTAGGTCATTATTTTGCAGGAACTCAGAACATGTTGTGCAGATTCCTGAATATCAGGTGCTCTGCATAGGCGGCATGTTGTTGGGTCATTATTTTGCAGGAACTCGGCACATGTGGCACGGATTCCTGAATATCAGGTGCTCTGCGTAGGCGGCATGTTGTTAGGTCATTATTTTGCAGGAACTCGGCACATGTTGCGCGGATTCCTGAATATCAGGTGCTCTGCATACACGGCATGTTGTTAGCTCATTATTTTGCAGGAACTCGGCACATGTGGCACGTATTCCTGAATATCAGGTTCTCTGCATAGGCGGCATGTTGTTAGGTCATTATTTTGCAGGAACTCGGCACATGTGGCGTGGATTCCTGAATATCAGGTGCTCTGCATAGGCGGCATGTTGTTAGCTCATTATTTTGCCAGAACTCTGCACATGTTGCGCGGATTCTTGAATATCAGGTGCTCTGCATAGGTGGCATGTTGTTAGCTTATTATTTTGCAAGAACCCGGCACATGTGGCACGGATTCCTGAATATCAGGTGCTCTGAATAGGCGGCATGTTGTTAGGTCATTATTTTGCAGGAACTCGGCACATGTTGCGTGGATTCCTAAATATCAGGTGCTCTGCATACGCGGCATGTCGTTAGGTCATTATTTTGCAGGAACTCGGCACGTGTTGCGCGGATTCCTGAATATTAGGTGCTCTGCATATGCGACATGTTGTTAGCTCATTGTTTTTCAGGAACTCGGCACATGTTGCACGGATTCCTGAATATCAGGTGCTCTGCATAGGCGGCATGTTGTTAGGTCATCATTTTGCAGGAACTCGGCACATGTTGCACGGATTCCTGAATATCAGGTGCTCTGCATACGCGGCATGTTGTACGTCATTATTTTGCAGAAACTAGGCACATTGCGCGGATTCCGGAATATCAGATGCTCTGCATACACAACATTTTGTTAGCTCATTATTTTGCAGGAACTCGGCACATGTTGCACGGATTCCTGAATATCAGGTGCTCTGCATAGGCGGCATGTTGTTAGGTCATTATTTTGCAGGAACTCGGCACATGTGGCACGGATTCCTGAATATCAGGTGCTCTGCATACACAGCATGTTCTTAGGTCATTATTTTGCAGAAACTCGGCACATGTTGCGAGGATTCCTGAATATCAGGTGCTCTGCATAGGCGGCATGTTGTAGGGTCATTATTTTGCAGGATTTCAGCACATGTAGCACGGATTCCTGAATATCAGGTGCTCTGCATAGGCTGCATGTTGTTGGGTCATTATTTTGTAGGAACTCGGCACATGTGGCACGGATTCCTGAATATCAGGTGCTCTGCATAGGCGGCATGTTGTTAGGTCATTATTTTGCAGGAACTCAGAACATGTTGCGCAGATTCCTGAATATCAGGTGCTCTGCATAGGCGGCATGTTGTTGGGTCATTATTTTGCAGGAACTCGGCACATGTTGCACGGATTCCTGAATATGAGGTGCTCTGCATAGGCGGCATGTTGTTGGGTCATTATTTTGTAGGAACTCGGCACATGTGGCACGGATTCCTGAATATCAGGTGCTCTGCATAGGCGGCATGTTGTTAGGTCATTATTTTGCAGGAACTCAGAACATGTTGCGCAGATTCCTGAATATCAGGTGCTCTGCATAGGCGGCATGTTGTTAGGTCATTATTTTGCAGGAACTCGGCACATGTTGCGCGGATTCCTAAATATCATGTGCTCTGCATATGCGGCATGTTGTTAGGTCATTGTTTTTCAGGAACTCGGCACATGTTGCACGGATTCCTGAATATCAGGTGCTCTGCATAGGCGGCATGTTGTTAGGTCATTATTTTGCAGGAACTCGGCACATGTTGCGCGGATTCCTGAATATCAGGTGCTCTGCATACGCGGCATGTTGTTACGTCATTATTTTGCAGAAACTCGGCACGTTGCGCTGATTCCTGAATATCAGGTGCTCTGCATACACAACATTTTGTTAGCTCATTATTTTGCAGGAACTCGGCACATGTTGCACATATTCCTGAATATCAGTTGCTCTGCATAGGCGGCATGTTGTTAGGTCAATATTTTGCAGGAACTCGGCACATGTTGCGCAGATTCCTGAATATCAGGTGCTCTGTATACGCGACAGGTTGTTAGCTCATCATTATTTTGCAGGAACTCAGCACATGTTGCGCAGATTCCTGAATATCAGGTGCTCTGCATAGGCGGCATGTTGTTGGGTCATTATTTTGCAGGAACTCGGCACATGTGGCACGGATTCCTGAATATCAGGTGCTCTGCGTAGGCGGCATGTTGTTAGGTCATTATTTTGCAGGAACTCGGCACATGTTGCGCGGATTCCTGAATATCAGGTGCTCTGCATACACGGCATGTTGTTAGCTCATTATTTTGCAGGAACTCGGCACATGTGGCACGTATTCCTGAATATCAGGTGCTCTGCATAGGCGGCATGTTGTTAGGTCATTATTTTGCAGGAACTCGGCACATGTGGCGTGGATTCCTGAATATCAGGTGCTCTGCATAGGCGGCATGTTGTTAGCTCATTATTTTGCAAGAACTCTGCACATGTTGCGCGGATTCTTGAATATCAGGTGCTCTGCATAGGTGGCATGTTGTTAGCTTATTATTTTGCAAGAACCCGGCACATGTGGCACGGATTCCTGAATATCAGGTGCTCTGAATAGGCGGCATGTTGTTAGGTCATTATTTTGCAGGAACTCGGCACATGTTGCGTGGATTCCTAAATATCAGGTGCTCTGCATACGCGGCATGTCGTTAGGTCATTATTTTGCAGGAACTCGGCACGTGTTGCGCGGATTCCTGAATATTAGGTGCTCTGCATATGCGACATGTTGTTAGCTCATTGTTTTTCAGGAACTCGGCACATGTTGCACGGATTCCTGAATATCAGGTGCTCTGCATAGGCGGCATGTTGTTAGGTCATTATTTTGCAGGAACTCGGCACATGTTGCGCGGATTCCTGAATATCAGGTGCTCTGCATACGCGGCATGTTGTACGTCATTATTTTGCAGAAACTCGGCACATTGCGCGGATTCCGGAATATCAGATGCTCTGCATACACAACATTTTGTTAGCTCATTATTTTGCAGGAACTCGGCACATGTTGCACGGATTCCTGAATATCAGGTGCTCTGCATAGGCGGCATGTTGTTAGGTCATTATTTTGCAGGAACTCGGCACATGTGGCACGGATTCCTGAATATCAGGTGCTCTGCATACACAGCATGTTCTTAGGTCATTATTTTGCAGAAACTCGGCACATGTTGCGAGGATTCCTGAATATCAGGTGCTCTGCATAGGCGGCATGTTGTAGGGTCATTATTTTGCAGGATTTCAGCACATGTAGCATGGATTCCTGAATATCAGGTGCTCTGCATAGGCTGCATGTTGTTGGGTCATTATTTTGTAGGAACTCGGCACATGTGGCACGGATTCCTGAATATCAGGTGCTCTGCATAGGCGGCATGTTGTTAGGTCATTATTTTGCAGGAACTCAGAACATGTTGCGCAGATTCCTGAATATCAGGTGCTCTGCATAGGCGGCATGTTGTTGGGTCATTATTTTGCAGGAACTCGGCACATGTTGCACGGATTCCTGAATATGAGGTGCTCTGCATAGGCGGCATGTTGTTGGGTCATTATTTTGTAGGAACTCGGCACATGTGGCACGGATTCCTGAATATCAGGTGCTCTGCATAGGCGGCATGTTGTTAGGTCATTATTTTGCAGGAACTCAGAACATGTTGCACAGATTCCTGAATATCAGGTGCTCTGCATAGGCGGCATGTTGTTAGGTCATTATTTTGCAGGAACTCGGCACATGTTGCGCGGATTCCTAAATATCAGGTGCTCTGCATATGCGGCATGTTGTTAGGTCATTGTTTTTCAGGAACTCGGCACATGTTGCACGGATTCCTGAATATCAGGTGCTCTGCATAGGCGGCATGTTGTTAGGTCATTATTTTGCAGGAACTCGGCACATGTTGCGCGGATTCCTGAATATCAGGTGCTCTGCATACGCGGCATGTTGTTACGTCATTATTTTGCAGAAACTTGGCACGTTGCGCTGACTCCTGAATATCAGGTGCTCTGCATACACAACATTTTGTTAGCTCATTATTTTGCAGGAACTCGGCACATGTTGCACATATTCCTGAATATCAGTTGCTCTGCATAGGCGGCATGTTGTTAGGTCATTATTTTGCAGGAACTCGGCACATGTTGCGCAGATTCCTGAATATCAGGTGCTCTGTATACGCGACAGGTTGTTAGCTCATCATTATTTTGCAGGAACTCAGCACATGTTGCACATATTCCTGAATATCAGGTGCTCTGCATAGGCGGCATGTTGTTAGGTCATTATTTTGCAGGAACTCGGCACATGTTGCGCGGATTCCTGAATATCAGGTGCTCTGCATAGGCTGCGTGTTGTTAGCTCATTATTTTGCAGGAACTCCGCACATGTTGCGCGGATTCTTGAGTATCAGGTGCTCTGCATAGGCGGCATGTTGTTGGGTCATTTTTTTGTAGGAACTCGGCACATGTGGCACGGATTCCTGAATATCAGGTGCTCTGCATAGGCGGCATGTTGTTAGGTCATTATTTTGCAGGAACTCAGAACATGTTGCGCAGATTCCTGAATATCAGGTGCTCTGCATAGGCGGCATGTTGTTAGGTCATTATTTTGCAGGAACTCGGCACATGTTGCGCGGATTCCTAAATATCAGGTGCTCTGCATACGCGGCATGTTGTTAGGTCATTGTTTTTCAGGAACTCGGCACATGTTGCACGGATTCCTGAATATCAGGTGCTCTGCATAGGCGGCATGTTGTTAGGTCATTATTTTGCAGGAACTCGGCACATGTTGCGCGGATTCCTGAATATCAGGTGCTCTGCATACCCGGCATGTTGTTACGTCATTATTTTGCAGAAACTCGGCACGTTGCGCTGATTCCTGAATATCAGGTGCTCTGCATACACAACATTTTGTTAGCTCATTATTTTGCAGGAACTCGGCACATGTTGCACATATTCCTGAATATCAGTTGCTCTGCATAGGCGGCATGTTGTTAGGTCATTATTTTGCAGGAACTCGGCACATGTTGCGCAGATTCCTGAATATCAGGTGCTCTGTATACGCGACAGGTTGTTAGCTCATCATTATTTTGCAGGAACTCGGCACATGTTGCGTGGATTCCTGAATATCAGGTGCTCTGCATAGGCTGCGTGTTGTTAGCTCATTATTTTGCAGGAACTCCGCACATGTTGCGCGGATTCTTGAGTATCAGGTGCTCTGCATAGGCGGCATGTTGTTAGCTCATTATTTTGCAGGAACCTGGCACATGTTGCACGGATTCCTGAATATCAGGTGCTCTGCATAGGCGGCATGTTGTTAGGTCATTATTTTGCAGGAACTCGGCACATGTTGCACGGATTCCTGAATATCAGGTGCTCTGCATACGCGGCATGTTGTTACGTCATTATTTTGCAGAAACTCAGCACATGTTGCGCGGATTCCTGAATATCAGGTGCTCTGCATACACAACATTTTGTTAGCTCATTATTTTGCAGGAACTCAGCACATGTTGCGTAGCTTGCTGAATATCAGGTGCTCTGCATAGGCTGCATGTTGTTGAGTCATTATTTTGCAGAAATTCGGCACATGTGGCACGGATTCCTGAATATCATGTGCTCTGCATAGGCGGCATGTTGTTAGGTCATTATTTTGCAGGAACTCACCACATGTTGCGCGGATTCCTGAATATCAGGTGCTCTGCATAGGCGGCATGTTGTTGGCTCATTATTTTGCAGGAACTCGGCACATGTGGCACGGATTCCTGAATATCAGGTGCTCTGCATAGGCGGCATGTTGTTAGGTCATTATTTTGCAGGAACTCGGCACATGTTGTGCAGATTCCTTAATATCAGGTGCTCTGCATACGCGGCATGTTGTTAGGTCATTATTTTGCAGGAACTCGGCACATGTTGCGCAGATTCCTGAATATCAGGTGCTCTGTATACGCGACAGGTTGTTAGCTCATCATTATTTTGCAGGAACTCAGCACATGTTGCACATATTCCTGAATATCAGGTGCTCTGCATAGGCGGCATGTTGTTAGGTCATTATTTTGCAGGAACTCGGCACATGTTGCGCGGATTCCTGAATATCAGGTGCTCTGCATACGCGGCATGTTGTTAGGTCATTATTTTGCAGGAACTCGGCACGTGTTGCGCGGATTCCTGAATATCAGGTGCTCTGCATACGTGACATGTTGTTAGCTCATTATTTTTCAGGAACTCGGCACATGTTGCACGGATTCCTGAATATGAGGTGCTCTGCATAGGCGGCATGCTGTTGGGTCATTATTTTGTAGGAACTCGGCACATGTGGCACGGATTCCTGAATATCAGGTGCTCTGCATAGGCGGCATGTTGTTAGGTCATTATTTTGCAGGAACTCAGAACATGTTGCGCAGATTCCTGAATATCAGGTGCTCTGCATAGGCGGCATGTTGTTGGGTCATTATTTTGCAGGAACTCGGCACATGTGGCACGGATTCCTGAATATCAGGTGCTCTGCGTAGGCGGCATGTTGTTAGGTCATTATTTTGCAGGAACTCGGCACATGTTGCGCGGATTCCTGAATATCAGGTGCTCTGCATACACGGCATGTTGTTAGCTCATTATTTTGCAGGAACTCGGCACATGTGGCACGTATTCCTGAATATCAGGTGCTCTGCATAGGCGGCATGTTGTTAGGTCATTATTTTGCAGGAACTCGGCACATGTGGCGTGGATTCCTGAATATCAGGTGCTCTGCATAGGCGGCATGTTGTTAGCTCATTATTTTGCAAGAACTCTGCACATGTTGCGCGGATTCTTGAATATCAGGTGCTCTGCATAGGTGGCATGTTGTTAGCTTATTATTTTGCAAGAACCCGGCACATGTGGCACGGATTCCTGAATATCAGGTGCTCTGAATAGGCGGCATGTTGTTAGGTCATTATTTTGCAGGAACTCGGCACATGTTGCGTGGATTCCTAAATATCAGGTGCTCTGCATACGCGGCATGTCGTTAGGTCATTATTTTGCAGGAACTCGGCACGTGTTGCGCGGATTCCTGAATATTAGGTGCTCTGCATATGCGACATGTTGTTAGCTCATTGTTTTTCAGGAACTCGGCACATGTTGCACGGATTCCTGAATATCAGGTGCTCTGCATAGGCGGCATGTTGTTAGGTCATTATTTTGCAGGAACTCGGCACATGTTGCGCGGATTCCTGAATATCAGGTGCTCTGCATACGCGGCATGTTGTACGTCATTATTTTGCAGAAACTCGGCACATTGCGCGGATTCCGGAATATCAGATGCTCTGCATACACAACATTTTGTTAGCTCATTATTTTGCAGGAACTCGGCACATGTTGCACGGATTCCTGAATATCAGGTGCTCTGCATAGGCGGCATGTTGTTAGGTCATTATTTTGCAGGAACTCGGCACATGTGGCACGGATTCCTGAATATCAGGTGCTCTGCATACACAGCATGTTCTTAGGTCATTATTTAGCAGAAACTCGGCACATGTTGCGAGGATTCCTGAATATCAGGTGCTCTGCATAGGCGGCATGTTGTAGGGTCATTATTTTGCAGGATTTCAGCACATGTAGCACGGATTCCTGAATATCAGGTGCTCTGCATAGGCTGCATGTTGTTGGGTCATTATTTTGTAGGAACTCGGCACATGTGGCACGGATTCCTGAATATCAGGTGCTCTGTATAGGCGGCATGTTGTTAGGTCATTATTTTGCAGGAACTCAGAACATGTTGCGCAGATTCCTGAATATCAGGTGCTCTGCATAGGCGGCATGTTGTTGGGTCATTATTTTGCAGGAACTCGGCACATGTTGCACGGATTCCTGAATATGAGGTGCTCTGCATAGGCGGCATGTTGTTGGGTCATTATTTTGTAGGAACTCGGCACATGTGGCACGGATTCCTGAATATCAGGTGCTCTGCATAGGCGGCATGTTGTTAGGTCATTATTTTGCAGGAACTCAGAACATGTTGCACAGATTCCTGAATATCAGGTGCTCTGCATAGGCGGCATGTTGTTAGGTCATTATTTTGCAGGAACTCGGCACATGTTGCGCGGATTCCTAAATATCAGGTGCTCTGCATATGCGGCATGTTGTTAGGTCATTGTTTTTCAGGAACTCGGCACATGTTGCACGGATTCCTGAATATCAGGTGCTCTGCATAGGCGGCATGTTGTTAGGTCATTATTTTGCAGGAACTCGGCACATGTTGCGCGGATTCCTGAATATCAGGTGCTCTGCATACGCGGCATGTTGTTACGTCATTATTTTGCAGAAACTTGGCACGTTGCGCTGACTCCTGAATATCAGGTGCTCTGCATACACAACATTTTGTTAGCTCATTATTTTGCAGGAACTCGGCACATGTTGCACATATTCCTGAATATCAGTTGCTCTGCATAGGCGGCATGTTGTTAGGTCATTATTTTGCAGGAACTCGGCACATGTTGCGCAGATTCCTGAATATCAGGTGCTCTGTATACGCGACAGGTTGTTAGCTCATCATTATTTTGCAGGAACTCAGCACATGTTGCACATATTCCTGAATATCAGGTGCTCTGCATAGGCGGCATGTTGTTAGGTCATTATTTTGCAGGAACTCGGCACATGTTGCGCGGATTCCTGAATATCAGGTGCTCTGCATAGGCTGCGTGTTGTTAGCTCATTATTTTGCAGGAACTCCGCACATGTTGCGCGGATTCTTGAGTATCAGGTGCTCTGCATAGGCGGCATGTTGTTGGGTCATTTTTTTGTAGGAACTCGGCACATGTGGCACGGATTCCTGAATATCAGGTGCTCTGCATAGGCGGCATGTTGTTAGGTCATTATTTTGCAGGAACTCAGAACATGTTGCGCAGATTCCTGAATATCAGGTGCTCTGCATAGGCGGCATGTTGTTAGGTCATTATTTTGCAGGAACTCGGCACATGTTGCGCGGATTCCTAAATATCAGGTGCTCTGCATACGCGGCATGTTGTTAGGTCATTGTTTTTCAGGAACTCGGCACATGTTGCACGGATTCCTGAATATCAGGTGCTCTGCACAGGCGGCATGTTGTTAGATCATTATTTTGCAGGAACTCGGCACATGTTGCGCGGATTCCTGAATATCAGGTGCTCTGCATACCCGGCATGTTGTTACGTCATTATTTTGCAGAAACTCGGCACGTTGCGCTGATTCCTGAATATCAGGTGCTCTGCATACACAACATTTTGTTAGCTCATTATTTTGCAGGAACTCGGCACATGTTGCACATATTCCTGAATATCAGTTGCTCTGCATAGGCGGCATGTTGTTAGGTCATTATTTTGCAGGAACTCGGCACATGTTGCGCAGATTCCTGAATATCAGGTGCTCTGTATACGCGACAGGTTGTTAGCTCATCATTATTTTGCAGGAACTCAGCACATGTTGCACATATTCCTGAATATCAGGTGCTCTGCATAGGCGGCATGTTGTTAGGTCATTATTTTGCAGGAACTCGGCACATGTTGCGTGGATTCCTGAATATCAGGTGCTCTGCATAGGCTGCGTGTTGTTAGCTCATTATTTTGCAGGAACTCCGCACATGTTGCGCGGATTCTTGAGTATCAGGTGCTCTGCATAGGCGGCATGTTGTTAGCTCATTATTTTGCAGGAACCTGGCACATGTTGCACGGATTCCTGAATATCAGGTGCTCTGCATAGGCGGCATGTTGTTAGGTCATTATTTTGCAGGAACTCGGCACATGTTGCACGGATTCCTGAATATCAGGTGCTCTGCATACGCGGCATGTTGTTACGTCATTATTTTGCAGAAACTCAGCACATGTTGCGCGGATTCCTGAATATCAGGTGCTCTGCATACACAACATTTTGTTAGCTCATTATTTTGCAGGAACTCAGCACATGTTGCGTAGCTTGCTGAATATCAGGTGCTCTGCATAGGCTGCATGTTGTTGAGTCATTATTTTGCAGAAATTCGGCACATGTGGCACGGATTCCTGAATATCATGTGCTCTGCATAGGCGGCATGTTGTTAGGTCATTATTTTGCAGGAACTCACCACATGTTGCGCGGATTCCTGAATATCAGGTGCTCTGCATAGGCGGCATGTTGTTGGCTCATTATTTTGCAGGAACTCGGCACATGTGGCACGGATTCCTGAATATCAGGTGCTCTGCATAGGCGGCATGTTGTTAGGTCATTATTTTGCAGGAACTCGGCACATGTTGTGCAGATTCCTTAATATCAGGTGCTCTGCATACGCGGCATGTTGTTAGGTCATTATTTTGCAGGAACTCGGCACATGTTGCGCAGATTCCTGAATATCAGGTGCTCTGTATACGCGACAGGTTGTTAGCTCATCATTATTTTGCAGGAACTCAGCACATGTTGCACATATTCCTGAATATCAGGTGCTCTGCATAGGCGGCATGTTGTTAGGTCATTATTTTGCAGGAACTCGGCACATGTTGCGCGGATTCCTGAATATCAGGTGCTCTGCATACGCGGCATGTTGTTAGGTCATTATTTTGCAGGAACTCGGCACGTGTTGCGCGGATTCCTGAATATCAGGTGCTCTGCATACGCGACATGTTGTTAGCTCATTATTTTTCAGGAACTCGGCACATGTTGCACGGATTCCTGAATATGAGGTGCTCTGCATAGGCGGCATGCTGTTGGGTCATTATTTTGTAGGAACTCGGCACATGTGGCACGGATTCCTGAATATCAGGTGCTCTGCATAGGCGGCATGTTGTTAGGTCATTATTTTGCAGGAACTCAGAACATGTTGCGCAGATTCCTGAATATCAGGTGCTCTGCATAGGCGGCATGTTGTTGGGTCATTATTTTGCAGGAACTCGGCACATGTGGCACGGATTCCTGAATATCAGGTGCTCTGCGTAGGCGGCATGTTGTTAGGTCATTATTTTGCAGGAACTCGGCACATGTTGCGCGGATTCCTGAATATCAGGTGCTCTGCATACACGGCATGTTGTTAGCTCATTATTTTGCAGGAACTCGGCACATGTGGCACGTATTCCTGAATATCAGGTGCTCTGCATAGGCGGCATGTTGTTAGGTCATTATTTTGCAGGAACTCGGCACATGTGGCGTGGATTCCTGAATATCAGGTGCTCTGCATAGGCGGCATGTTGTTAGCTCATTATTTTGCAAGAACTCTGCACATGTTGCGCGGATTCTTGAATATCAGGTGCTCTGCATAGGTGGCATGTTGTTAGCTTATTATTTTGCAAGAACCCGGCACATGTGGCACGGATTCCTGAATATCAGGTGCTCTGAATAGGCGGCATGTTGTTAGGTCATTATTTTGCAGGAACTCGGCACATGTTGCGTGGATTCCTAAATATCAGGTGCTCTGCATACGCGGCATGTCGTTAGGTCATTATTTTGCAGGAACTCGGCACGTGTTGCGCGGATTCCTGAATATTAGGTGCTCTGCATATGCGACATGTTGTTAGCTCATTGTTTTTCAGGAACTCGGCACATGTTGCACGGATTCCTGAATATCAGGTGCTCTGCATAGGCGGCATGTTGTTAGGTCATTATTTTGCAGGAACTCGGCACATGTTGCGCGGATTCCTGAATATCAGGTGCTCTGCATACGCGGCATGTTGTACGTCATTATTTTGCAGAAACTCGGCACATTGCGCGGATTCCGGAATATCAGATGCTCTGCATACACAACATTTTGTTAGCTCATTATTTTGCAGGAACTCGGCACATGTTGCATGGATTCCTGAATATCAGGTGCTCTGCATAGGCGGCATGTTGTTAGGTCATTATTTTGCAGGAACTCGGCACATGTGGCACGGATTCCTGAATATCAGGTGCTCTGCATACACAGCATGTTCTTAGGTCATTATTTAGCAGAAACTCGGCACATGTTGCGAGGATTCCTGAATATCAGGTGCTCTGCATAGGCGGCATGTTGTAGGGTCATTATTTTGCAGGATTTCAGCACATGTAGCACGGATTCCTGAATATCAGGTGCTCTGCATAGGCTGCATGTTGTTGGGTCATTATTTTGTAGGAACTCGGCACATGTGGCACGGATTCCTGAATATCAGGTGCTCTGCATAGGTGGCATGTTGTTAGGTCATTATTTTGCAGGAACTCAGAACATGTTGCGCAGATTCCTGAATATCAGGTGCTCTGCATAGGCGGCATGTTGTTGGGTCATTATTTTGCAGGAACTCGGCACATGTTGCACGGATTCCTGAATATGAGGTGCTCTGCATAGGCGGCATGTTGTTGGGTCATTATTTTGTAGGAACTCGGCACATGTGGCACGGATTCCTGAATATCAGGTGCTCTACATAGGCGGCATGTTGTTAGGTCATTATTTTGCAGGAACTCAGAACATGTTGCGCAGATTCCTGAATATCAGGTGCTCTGCATAGGCGGCATGTTGTTAGGTCATTATTTTGCAGGAACTCGGCACATGTTGCGCAGATTCCTAAATATCAGGTGCTCTGCATATGCGGCATGTTGTTAGGTCATTGTTTTTCAGGAACTCGGCACATGTTGCACGGATTCCTGAATATCAGGTGCTCTGCATAGGCGGCATGTTGTTAGCTCATTATTTTGCCAGAACTCTGCACATGTTGCGCGGATTCTTGAATATCAGGTGCTCTGCATAGGTGGCATGTTGTTAGCTTATTATTTTGCAAGAACCCGGCACATGTGGCACAGATTCCTGAATATCAGGTGCTCTGAATAGGCGGCATGTTGTTAGGTCATTATTTTGCAGGAACTCGGCACATGTTGCGTGGATTCCTAAATATCAGGTGCTCTGCATACGCGGCATGTCGTTAGGTCATTATTTTGCAGGAACTCGGCACGTGTTGCGCGGATTCCTGAATATTAGGTGCTCTGCATATGCGACATGTTGTTAGCTCATTGTTTTTCAGGAACTCGGCACATGTTGCACGGATTCCTGAATATCAGGTGCTCTGCATAGGCGGCATGTTGTTAGGTCATCATTTTGCAGGAACTCGGCACATGTTGCGCGGATTCCTGAATATCAGGTGCTCTGCATACGCGGCATGTTGTACGTCATTATTTTGCAGAAACTCGGCACATTGCGCGGATTCCGGAATATCAGATGCTCTGCATACACAACATTTTGTTAGCTCATTATTTTGCAGGAACTCGGCACATGTTGCACGGATTCCTGAATATCAGGTGCTCTGCATAGGCGGCATGTTGGTAGGTCATTATTTTGCAGGAACTCGGCACATGTGGCACGGATTCCTGAATATCAGGTGCTCTGCATACACAGCATGTTCTTAGGTCATTATTTTGCAGAAACTCGGCACATGTTGCGAGGATTCCTGAATATCAGGTGCTCTGCATAGGCGGCATGTTGTAGGGTCATTATTTTGCAGGATTTCAGCACATGTAGCACGGATTCCTGAATATCAGGTGCTCTGCATAGGCTGCATGTTGTTGGGTCATTATTTTGTAGGAACTCGGCACATGTGGCACGGATTCCTGAATATCAGGTGCTCTGCATAGGCGGCATGTTGTTAGGTCATTATTTTGCAGGAACTCAGAACATGTTGCGCAGATTCCTGAATATCAGGTGCTCTGCATAGGCGGCATGTTGTTGGGTCATTATTTTGCAGGAACTCGGCACATGTTGCACGGATTCCTGAATATGAGGTGCTCTGCATAGGCGGCATGTTGTTGGGTCATTATTTTGTAGGAACTCGGCACATGTGGCACGGATTCCTGAATATCAGGTGCTCTGCATAGGCGGCATGTTGTTAGGTCATTATTTTGCAGGAACTCAGAACATGTTGCGCAGATTCCTGAATATCAGGTGCTCTGCATAGGCGGCATGTTGTTAGGTCATTATTTTGCAGGAACTCGGCACATGTTGCGCGGATTCCTAAATATCAGGTGCTCTGCATAGGCGGCATGTTGTTAGGTCATTGTTTTTCAGGAACTCGGCACATGTTGCACGGATTCCTGAATATCAGGTGCTCTGCATAGGCGGCATGTTGTTAGGTCATTATTTTGCAGGAACTCGGCACGTTGCGCTGATTCCTGAATATCAGGTGCTCTGCATACACAACATTTTGTTAGCTCATTATTTTGCAGGAACTCGGCACATGTTGCACATATTCCTGAATATCAGTTGCTCTGCATAGGCGGCATGTTGTTAGGTCAATATTTTGCAGGAACTCGGCACATGTTGCGCAGATTCCTGAATATCAGGTGCTCTGTATACGCGACAGGTTGTTAGCTCATCATTATTTTGCAGGAACTCAGCACATGTTGCACATATTCCTGAATATCAGGTGCTCTGCATAGGCGGCATGTTGTTAGGTCATTATTTTGCAGGAACTCGGCACATGTTGCGCGGATTCCTGAATATCAGGTGCTCTGCATACGCGGCATGTTGTTAGGTCATTATTTTGCAGGAACTCGGCACGTGTTGCGCGGATTCCTGAATATCAGGTGCTCTGCATACGCGACATGTTGTTAGCTCATTATTTTTCAGGAACTCGGCACATGTTGCACGGATTCCTGAATATGAGGTGCTCTGCATAGGCGGCATGCTGTTGGGTCATTATTTTGTAGGAACTCGGCACATGTGGCACGGATTCCTGAATATCAGGTGCTCTGCATAGGCGGCATGTTGTTAGGTCATTATTTTGCAGGAACTCAGAACATGTTGCGCAGATTCCTGAATATCAGGTGCTCTGCATAGGCGGCATGTTGTTGGGTCATTATTTTGCAGGAACTCGGCACATGTGGCACGGATTCCTGAATATCAGGTGCTCTGCGTAGGCGGCATGTTGTTAGGTCATTATTTTGCAGGAACTCGGCACATGTTACGCGGATTCCTGAATATCAGGTGCTCTGCATACACGGCATGTTGTTAGCTCATTATTTTGCAGGAACTCGGCACATGTGGCACGTATTCCTGAATATCAGGTGCTCTGCATAGGCGGCATGTTGTTAGGTCATTATTTTGCAGGAACTCGGCACATGTGGCGTGGATTCCTGAATATCAGGTGCTCTGCATAGGCGGCATGTTGTTAGCTCATTATTTTGCAAGAACTCTGCACATGTTGCGCGGATTCTTGAATATCAGGTGCTCTGCATAGGTGGCATGTTGTTAGCTTATTATTTTGCAAGAACCCGGCACATGTGGCACGGATTCCTGAATATCAGGTGCTCTGAATAGGCGGCATGTTGTTAGGTCATTATTTTGCAGGAACTCGGCACATGTTGCGTGGATTCCTAAATATCAGGTGCTCTGCATACGCGGCATGTCGTTAGGTCATTATTTTGCAGGAACTCGGCACGTGTTGCGCGGATTCCTGAATATTAGGTGCTCTGCATATGCGACATGTTGTTAGCTCATTGTTTTTCAGGTACTCGGCACATGTTGCACGGATTCCTGAATATCAGGTGCTCTGCATAGGCGGCATGTTGTTAGGTCATTATTTTGCAGGAACTCGGCACATGTTGCGCGGATTCCTGAATATCAGGTGCTCTGCATACGCGGCATGTTGTACGTCATTATTTTGCAGAAACTCGGCACATTGCGCGGATTCCGGAATATCAGATGCTCTGCATACACAACATTTTGTTAGCTCATTATTTTGCAGGAACTCGGCACATGTTGCACGGATTCCTGAATATCAGGTGCTCTGCATAGGCGGCATGTTGTTAGGTCATTATTTTGCAGGAACTCGGCACATGTGGCACGGATTCCTGAATATCAGGTGCTCTGCATACACAGCATGTTCTTAGGTCATTATTTTGCAGAAACTCGGCACATGTTGCGAGGATTCCTGAATATCAGGTGCTCTGCATAGGCGGCATGTTGTAGGGTCATTATTTTGCAGGATTTCAGCACATGTAGCACGGATTCCTGAATATCAGGTGCTCTGCATAGGCTGCATGTTGTTGGGTCATTATTTTGTAGGAACTCGGCACATGTGGCACGGATTCCTGAATATCAGGTGCTCTGCATAGGCGGCATGTTGTTAGGTCATTATTTTGCAGGAACTCAGAACATGTTGCGCAGATTCCTGAATATCAGGTGCTCTGCATAGGCGGCATGTTGTTGGGTCATTATTTTGCAGGAACTCGGCACATGTTGCACGGATTCCTGAATATGAGGTGCTCTGCATAGGCGGCATGTTGTTGGGTCATTATTTTGTAGGAACTCGGCACATGTGGCACGGATTCCTGAATATCAGGTGCTCTGCATAGGCGGCATGTTGTTAGGTCATTATTTTGCAGGAACTCAGAACATGTTGCGCAGATTCCTGAATATCAGGTGCTCTGCATAGGCGGCATGTTGTTAGGTCATTATTTTGCAGGAACTCGGCACATGTTGCGCGGATTCCTAAATATCAGGTGCTCTGCATATGCGGCATGTTGTTAGGTCATTGTTTTTCAGGAACTCGGCACATGTTGCACGGATTCCTGAATATCAGGTGCTCTGCATAGGCGGCATGTTGTTAGGTCATTATTTTGCAGGAACTCGGCACATGTTGCGCGGATTCCTGAATATCAGGTGCTCTGCATACGCGGCATGTTGTTACGTCATTATTTTGCAGAAACTCGGCACGTTGCGCTGACTCCTGAATATCAGGTGCTCTGCATACACAACATTTTGTTAGCTCGTTATTTTGCAGGAACTCGGCACATGTTGCACATATTCCTGAATATCAGTTGCTCTGCATAGGCGGCATGTTGTTAGGTCATTATTTTGCAGGAACTCGGCACATGTTGCGCAGATTCCTGAATATCAGGTGCTCTGTATACGCGACAGGTTGTTAGCTCATCATTATTTTGCAGGAACTCAGCACATGTTGCACATATTCCTGAATATCAGGTGCTCTGCATAGGCGGCATGTTGTTAGGTCATTATTTTGCAGGAACTGAGAACATGTTGCGCAGATTCCTGAATATCAGGTGCTCTGCATAGGCGGCATGTTGTTGGGTCATTATTTTGCAGGAACTCGGCACATGTTGCACGGATTCCTGAATATGAGGTGCTCTGCATAGGCGGCATGTTGTTGGGTCATTATTTTGTAGGAACTCGGCACATGTGGCACGGATTCCTGAATATCAGGTGCTCTGCATAGGCGGCATGTTGTTAGGTCATTATTTTGCAGGAACTCAGAACATGTTGCGCAGATTCCTGAATATCAGGTGCTCTGCATAGGCGGCATGTTGTTAGGTCATTATTTTGCAGGAACTCGGCACATGTTGCGCGGATTCCTAAATATCAGGTGCTCTGCATATGCGGCATGTTGTTAGGTCATTGTTTTTCAGGAACTCGGCACATGTTGCACGGATTCCTGAATATCAGGTGCTCTGCATAGGCGGCATGTTGTTAGGTCATTATTTTGCAGGAACTCGGCACATGTTGCGCGGATTCCTGAATATCAGGTGCTCTGCATACGCGGCATGTTGTTACGTCATTATTTTGCAGAAACTCGGCACGTTGCGCTGACTCCTGAATATCAGGTGCTCTGCATACACAACATTTTGTTAGCTCGTTATTTTGCAGGAACTCGGCACATGTTGCACATATTCCTGAATATCAGTTGCTCTGCATAGGCGGCATGTTGTTAGGTCATTATTTTGCAGGAACTCGGCACATGTTGCGCAGATTCCTGAATATCAGGTGCTCTGTATACGCGACAGGTTGTTAGCTCATCATTATTTTGCAGGAACTCAGCACATGTTGCACATATTCCTGAATATCAGGTGCTCTGCATAGGCGGCATGTTGTTAGGTCATTATTTTGCAGGAACTCGGCACATGTTGCGCGGATTCCTGAATATCAGGTGCTCTGCATAGGCTGCGTGTTGTTAGCTCATTATTTTGCAGGAACTCCGCACATGTTGCGCGGATTCTTGAGTATCAGGTGCTCTGCATAGGCGGCATGTTGTTGGGTCATTTTTTTGTAGGAACTCGGCACATGTGGCACGGATTCCTGAATATCAGGTGCTCTGCATAGGCGGCATGTTGTTAGGTCATTATTTTGCAGGAACTCAGAACATGTTGCGCAGATTCCTGAATATCAGGTGCTCTGCATAGGCGGCATGTTGTTAGGTCATTATTTTGCAGGAACTCGGCACATGTTGCGCGGATTCCTAAATATCAGGTGCTCTGCATACGCGGCATGTTGTTAGGTCATTGTTTTTCAGGAACTCGGCACATGTTGCACGGATTCCTGAATATCAGGTGCTCTGCATAGGCGGCATGTTGTTAGGTCATTATTTTGCAGGAACTCGGCACATGTTGCGCGGATTCCTGAATATCAGGTGCTCTGCATACCCGGCATGTTGTTACGTCATTATTTTGCAGAAACTCGGCACGTTGCGCTGATTCCTGAATATCAGGTGCTCTGCATACACAACATTTTGTTAGCTCATTATTTTGCAGGAACTCGGCACATGTTGCACATATTCCTGAATATCAGTTGCTCTGCATAGGCGGCATGTTGTTAGGTCATTATTTTGCAGGAACTCGGCACATGTTGCGCAGATTCCTGAATATCAGGTGCTCTGTATACGCGACAGGTTGTTAGCTCATCATTATTTTGCAGGAACTCAGCACATGTTGCACATATTCCTGAATATCAGGTGCTCTGCATAGGCGGCATGTTGTTAGGTCATTATTTTGCAGGAACTCGGCACATGTTGCGTGGATTCCTGAATATCAGGTGCTCTGCATAGGCTGCGTGTTGTTAGCTCATTATTTTGCAGGAACTCCGCACATGTTGCGCGGATTCTTGAGTATCAGGTGCTCTGCATAGGCGGCATGTTGTTAGCTCATTATTTTGCAGGAACTCGGCACATGTTGCACGGATTCCTGAATATCAGGTGCTCTGCATACGCGGCATGTTGTTACGTCATTATTTTGCAGAAACTCAGCACATGTTGCGCGGATTCCTGAATATCAGGTGCTCTGCATACACAACATTTTGTTAGCTCATTATTTTGCAGGAACTCAGCACATGTTGCGTAGATTGCTGAATATCAGGTGCTCTGCATAGGCTGCATGTTGTTGAGTCATTATTTTGCAGAAATTCGGCACATGTGGCACGGATTCCTGAATATCATGTGCTCTGCATAGGCGGCATGTTGTTAGGTCATTATTTTGCAGGAACTCACCACATGTTGCGCGGATTCCTGAATATCAGGTGCTCTGCATAGGCGGCATGTTGTTGGCTCATTATTTTGCAGGAACTCGGCACATGTGGCACGGATTCCTGAATATCAGGTGCTCTGCATAGGCGGCATGTTGTTAGGTCATTATTTTGCAGGAACTCGGCACATGTTGTGCAGATTCCTTAATATCAGGTGCTCTGCATAGGCGGCATGTTGTTAGGTCATTATTTTGCAGGAACTCGGCACATGTTGCGCAGATTCCTGAATATCAGGTGCTCTGTATACGCGACAGGTTGTTAGCTCATCATTATTTTGCAGGAACTCAGCACATGTTGCACATATTCCTGAATATCAGGTGCTCTGCATAGGCGGCATGTTGTTAGGTCATTATTTTGCAGGAACTGAGAACATGTTGCGCAGATTCCTGAATATCAGGTGCTCTGCATAGGCGGCATGTTGTTGGGTCATTATTTTGCAGGAACTCGGCACATGTTGCACGGATTCCTGAATATGAGGTGCTCTGCATAGGCGGCATGTTGTTGGGTCATTATTTTGTAGGAACTCGGCACATGTGGCACGGATTCCTGAATATCAGGTGCTCTGCATAGGCGGCATGTTGTTAGGTCATTATTTTGCAGGAACTCAGAACATGTTGCGCAGATTCCTGAATATCAGGTGCTCTGCATAGGCGGCATGTTGTTAGGTCATTATTTTGCAGGAACTCGGCACATGTTGCGCGGATTCCTAAATATCAGGTGCTCTGCATATGCGGCATGTTGTTAGGTCATTGTTTTTCAGGAACTCGGCACATGTTGCACGGATTCCTGAATATCAGGTGCTCTGCATAGGCGGCATGTTGTTAGGTCATTATTTTGCAGGAACTCGGCACATGTTGCGCGGATTCCTGAATATCAGGTGCTCTGCATACGCGGCATGTTGTTACGTCATTATTTTGCAGAAACTCGGCACGTTGCGCTGACTCCTGAATATCAGGTGCTCTGCATACACAACATTTTGTTAGCTCGTTATTTTGCAGGAACTCGGCACATGTTGCACATATTCCTGAATATCAGTTGCTCTGCATAGGCGGCATGTTGTTAGGTCATTATTTTGCAGGAACTCGGCACATGTTGCGCAGATTCCTGAATATCAGGTGCTCTGTATACGCGACAGGTTGTTAGCTCATCATTATTTTGCAGGAACTCAGCACATGTTGCACATATTCCTGAATATCAGGTGCTCTGCATAGGCGGCATGTTGTTAGGTCATTATTTTGCAGGAACTCGGCACATGTTGCGCGGATTCCTGAATATCAGGTGCTCTGCATAGGCTGCGTGTTGTTAGCTCATTATTTTGCAGGAACTCCGCACATGTTGCGCGGATTCTTGAGTATCAGGTGCTCTGCATAGGCGGCATGTTGTTGGGTCATTTTTTTGTAGGAACTCGGCACATGTGGCACGGATTCCTGAATATCAGGTGCTCTGCATAGGCGGCATGTTGTTAGGTCATTATTTTGCAGGAACTCAGAACATGTTGCGCAGATTCCTGAATATCAGGTGCTCTGCATAGGCGGCATGTTGTTAGGTCATTATTTTGCAGGAACTCGGCACATGTTGCGCGGATTCCTAAATATCAGGTGCTCTGCATACGCGGCATGTTGTTAGGTCATTGTTTTTCAGGAACTCGGCACATGTTGCACGGATTCCTGAATATCAGGTGCTCTGCATAGGCGGCATGTTGTTAGGTCATTATTTTGCAGGAACTCGGCACATGTTGCGCGGATTCCTGAATATCAGGTGCTCTGCATACCCGGCATGTTGTTACGTCATTATTTTGCAGAAACTCGGCACGTTGCGCTGATTCCTGAATATCAGGTGCTCTGCATACACAACATTTTGTTAGCTCATTATTTTGCAGGAACTCGGCACATGTTGCACATATTCCTGAATATCAGTTGCTCTGCATAGGCGGCATGTTGTTAGGTCATTATTTTGCAGGAACTCGGCACATGTTGCGCAGATTCCTGAATATCAGGTGCTCTGTATACGCGACAGGTTGTTAGCTCATCATTATTTTGCAGGAACTCAGCACATGTTGCACATATTCCTGAATATCAGGTGCTCTGCATAGGCGGCATGTTGTTAGGTCATTATTTTGCAGGAACTCGGCACATGTTGCGTGGATTCCTGAATATCAGGTGCTCTGCATAGGCTGCGTGTTGTTAGCTCATTATTTTGCAGGAACTCCGCACATGTTGCGCGGATTCTTGAGTATCAGGTGCTCTGCATAGGCGGCATGTTGTTAGCTCATTATTTTGCAGGAACTCGGCACATGTTGCACGGATTCCTGAATATCAGGTGCTCTGCATACGCGGCATGTTGTTACGTCATTATTTTGCAGAAACTCAGCACATGTTGCGCGGATTCCTGAATATCAGGTGCTCTGCATACACAACATTTTGTTAGCTCATTATTTTGCAGGAACTCAGCACATGTTGCGTAGATTGCTGAATATCAGGTGCTCTGCATAGGCTGCATGTTGTTGAGTCATTATTTTGCAGAAATTCGGCACATGTGGCACGGATTCCTGAATATCATGTGCTCTGCATAGGCGGCATGTTGTTAGGTCATTATTTTGCAGGAACTCACCACATGTTGCGCGGATTCCTGAATATCAGGTGCTCTGCATAGGCGGCATGTTGTTGGCTCATTATTTTGCAGGAACTCGGCACATGTGGCACGGATTCCTGAATATCAGGTGCTCTGCATAGGCGGCATGTTGTTAGGTCATTATTTTGCAGGAACTCGGCACATGTTGTGCAGATTCCTTAATATCAGGTGCTCTGCATAGGCGGCATGTTGTTAGGTCATTATTTTGCAGGAACTCGGCACATGTTGCGCAGATTCCTGAATATCAGGTGCTCTGTATACGCGACAGGTTGTTAGCTCATCATTATTTTGCAGGAACTCAGCACATGTTGCACATATTCCTGAATATCAGGTGCTCTGCATAGGCGGCATGTTGTTAGGTCATTATTTTGCAGGAACTCGGCACATGTTGCGCGGATTCCTGAATATCAGGTGCTCTGCATAGGCGGCATGTTGTTAGGTCATTATTTTGCAGGAACTCGGCACGTGTTGCGCGGATTCCTGAATATCAGGTGCTCTGCATACGCGACATGTTGTTAGCTCATTATTTTTCAGGAACTCGGCACATGTTGCACGGATTCCTGAATATGAGGTGCTCTGCATAGGCGGCATGCTGTTGGGTCATTATTTTGTAGGAACTCGGCACATGTGGCACGGATTCCTGAATATCAGGTGCTCTGCATAGGCGGCATGTTGTTAGGTCATTATTTTGCAGGAACTCAGAACATGTTGCGCAGATTCCTGAATATCAGGTGCTCTGCATAGGCGGCATGTTGTTGGGTCATTATTTTGCAGGAACTCGGCACATGTGGCACGGATTCCTGAATATCAGGTGCTCTGCGTAGGCGGCATGTTGTTAGGTCATTATTTTGCAGGAACTCAGAACATGTTGCGCAGATTCCTGAATATCAGGTGCTCTGCATAGGCGGCATGTTGTTGGGTCATTATTTTGCAGGAACTCGGCACATGTGGCACGGATTCCTGAATATCAGGTGCTCTGCGTAGGCGGCATGTTGTTAGGTCATTATTTTGCAGGAACTCGGCACATGTTGCGCGGATTCCTGAATATCAGGTGCTCTGCATACACGGCATGTTGTTAGCTCATTATTTTGCAGGAACTCGGCACATGTGGCACGTATTCCTGAATATCAGGTGCTCTGCATAGGCGGCATGTTGTTAGGTCATTATTTTGCAGGAACTCGGCACATGTGGCGTGGATTCCTGAATATCAGGTGCTCTGCATAGGCGGCATGTTGTTAGCTCATTATTTTGCAAGAACTCTGCACATGTTGCGCGGATTCTTGAATATCAGGTGCTCTGCATAGGTGGCATGTTGTTAGCTTATTATTTTGCAAGAACCCGGCACATGTGGCACGGATTCCTGAATATCAGGTGCTCTGAATAGGCTGCATGTTGTTAGGTCATTATTTTGCAGGAACTCGGCACATGTTGCGTGGATTCCTAAATATCAGGTGCTCTGCATACGCGGCATGTCGTTAGGTCATTATTTTGCAGGAACTCGGCACGTGTTGCGCGGATTCCTGAATATTAGGTGCTCTGCATATGCGACATGTTGTTAGCTCATTGTTTTTCAGGAACTCGGCACATGTTGCACGGATTCCTGAATATCAGGTGCTCTGCATAGGCGGCATGTTGTTAGGTCATTATTTTGCAGGAACTCGGCACATGTTGCGCGGATTCCTGAATATCAGGTGCTCTGCATACGCGGCATGTTGTACGTCATTATTTTGCAGAAACTCGGCACATTGCGCGGATTCCGGAATATCAGATGCTCTGCATACACAACATTTTGTTAGCTCATTATTTTGCAGGAACTCGGCACATGTTGCACGGATTCCTGAATATCAGGTGCTCTGCATAGGCGGCATGTTGTTAGGTCATTATTTTGCAGGAACTCGGCACATGTGGCACGGATTCCTGAATATCAGGTGCTCTGCATACACAGCATGTTCTTAGGTCATTATTTTGCAGAAACTCGGCACATGTTGCGAGGATTCCTGAATATCAGGTGCTCTGCATAGGCGGCATGTTGTAGGGTCATTATTTTGCAGGATTTCAGCACATGTAGCACGGATTCCTGAATATCAGGTGCTCTGCATAGGCTGCATGTTGTTGGGTCATTATTTTGTAGGAACTCGGCACATGTGGCACGGATTCCTGAATATCAGGTGCTCTGCATAGGCGGCATGTTGTTAGGTCATTATTTTGCAGGAACTCAGAACATGTTGCGCAGATTCCTGAATATCAGGTGCTCTGCATAGGCGGCATGTTGTTGGGTCATTATTTTGCAGGAACTCGGCACATGTTGCACGGATTCCTGAATATGAATTGCTCTGCATAGGCGGCATGTTGTTGGGTCATTATTTTGTAGGAACTCGGCACATGTGGCACGGATTCCTGAATATCAGGTGCTCTGCATAGGCGGCATGTTGTTAGGTCATTATTTTGCAGGAACTCAGAACATGTTGCGCAGATTCCTGAATATCAGGTGCTCTGCATAGGCGGCATGTTGTTAGGTCATTATTTTGCAGGAACTCGGCACATGTTGCACGGATTCCTAAATATCAGGTGCTCTGCATATGCGGCATGTTGTTAGGTCATTGTTTTTCAGGAACTCGGCACATGTTGCACGGATTCCTGAATATCAGGTGCTCTGCATAGGCGGCATGTTGTTAGGTCATTATTTTGCAGGAACTCGGCACATGTTGCGCGGATTCCTGAATATCAGGTGCTCTGCATACGCGGCATGTTGTTACGTCATTATTTTGCAGAAACTCGGCACGTTGCGCTGACTCCTGAATATCAGGTGCTCTGCATACACAACATTTTGTTAGCTCATTATTTTGCAGGAACTCGGCACATGTTGCACATATTCCTGAATATCAGTTGCTCTGCATAGGCGGCATGTTGTTAGGTCATTATTTTGCAGGAACTCGGCACATGTTGCGCAGATTCCTGAATATCAGGTGCTCTGTATACGCGACAGGTTGTTAGCTCATCATTATTTTGCAGGAACTCAGCACATGTTGCACATATTCCTGAATATCAGGTGCTCTGCATAGGCGGCATGTTGTTAGGTCATTATTTTGCAGGAACTCGGCACATGTTGCGCGGATTCCTGAATATCAGGTGCTCTGCATAGGCTGCGTGTTGTTAGCTCATTATTTTGCAGGAACTCCGCACATGTTGCGCGGATTCTTGAGTATCAGGTGCTCTGCATAGGCGGCATGTTGTTGGGTCATTTTTTTGTAGGAACTCGGCACATGTGGCACGGATTCCTGAATATCAGGTGCTCTGCATAGGCGGCATGTTGTTAGGTCATTATTTTGCAGGAACTCAGAACATGTTGCGCAGATTCCTGAATATCAGGTGCTCTGCATAGGCGGCATGTTGTTAGGTCATTATTTTGCAGGAACTCGGCACATGTTGCGCGGATTCCTAAATATCAGGTGCTCTGCATACGCGGCATGTTGTTAGGTCATTGTTTTTCAGGAACTCGGCACATGTTGCACGGATTCCTGAATATCAGGTGCTCTGCATAGGCGGCATGTTTTAGGTCATTATTTTGCAGGAACTCGGCACATGTTGCGCGGATTCCTAAATATCAGGTGCTCTGCATACGCGGCATGATGTTAGGTCATTATTTTGCAGGAACTCGGCACATGTTGCGCGGATTCCTGAATATTAGGTGCTCTGCATATGCGACATGTTGTTAGCTCATTGTTTTCCAGGAACTTGGCACATGTTGCACGGATTCCTGAATATCAGGTGCTCTGCATAGGCGGCATGTTGTTAGGTCATTATTTTGCAGGAACTCGGCACATGTTGCGCGGATTCCTGAATATCAGGTGCTCTGCATACGCGGCATGTTGTTACGTCATTATTTGGCAGAAACTCGGCACATTGCACGGATTCCTGAATATCAGGTGCTCTGCATAGGCCGCATGTTATTAGCTCATTATTTTGCAGGAACCTGGCACATGTGGCACTGATTCCTGAATATCTGGTGCTCTGCATAGGCGACATGTTGTTATGTCATTATTTTGCAGGAACTCGGCACATGTTGCGCGGATTCCTAAATATCAGGTGCTCTACATACGCGCCATGTTGTTAGGTCATTATTTTGCAGGAACTCGGCACGTGTTACGCGGATTCCTGAATATCAGGTGCTCTGCATACGCGACAGGTTGTAAGCTCATTGTTTTTGAGGAACTCGGCACATGTTGCACGGATTCCTGAATATCAGGTGCTCTGCATAGGCGGCATGTTGTTAGGTCATTATTTTGCAGGAACTCGGCACATGTTGCGTGGATTCCTTAATATCAGGTGCTCTGCATACGCAGCATGTTGTTAGATCATTATTTTGCAGAAACTCGGCACATGTTGCTAGGATTCCTGAATATCAGGTGCTCTGCATAGGCGGCATGTTGTTAGGTCATTATTTTGCAGGAACTCGGCACATGTTGCGCGGATTCCTGAATATCAGGTGCTCTGCATACGCGGCATGTTGTTACGTCATTATTTTGCAGAAATTCGGCACGTTGCTCGGATTCCTGAATATCAGGTGCTCTGAATACACAACATTTTGTTAGGTCATTATTTTGCAGGAACTCGGCACGTGTTGCGCGGATTCCTGAATATCAGGCGCTCTGCATACGCGACATGTTGTTAGCTCATTGATTTTGAGGAAGTTGGCACATGTTGCACGGATTCCTGAATATCAGGTGCTCTGCATAGGCGGCATGTTGTTAGGTCATTATTTTGCAGGAACTCGGCACATGTTGCGCGGATTCCTGAATATCAGGTGCTCTGCATAGGCGGCATATTGTTAGGTCATTATTTTGCAGGATTTCAGCACATGTAGCACGGATTCCTGAATATCAGGTGCTCTGCATAGGCTGCATGTTGTTAGCTCATTATTTTGCAGGAACCCGGCACATGTTGCGCGGATTCCTGAATATCAGGTGCTCTGCATAGGCGGCATGTTGTTAGGTCATTATTTTGCAGGAACACGGCACATGTTGCGCAGATTCCTAAATATCAGGTGCTCTGCATACGTGGCATGTTGTTAGGTCATTATTTTGCAGGAACTCGGCACGTGTTGCGCGGATTCCTGAATATCAGGTGCTCTGCATACGTGGCATGTTGTTAGGTCATTATTTTGCAGGAACTCGGCACATGTGGCACGTATTCCTGAATATCAGGTGCTCTGCATAGGCGGCATGTTGTTAGGTCATTATTTTGCAGGAACTCGGCACATTTGGCGTGGATTCCTGAATATCAGGTGGTCGTAAATAGGCGGCATGTTGTCAGCTCATTATTTGGCAAGAACTCTGCACATGTTGCGCGGATTCTTGAATATCAGGTGCTCTGCATAGGTGGCATGTTGTTAGCTTATTATTTTGAAAGAACCCAGCACATGTGGCACGGATTCCTGAATATCAGGTGCTCTGCATAGGCGGCATGTTGTTAGGTCATTATTTTGCAGGAACTCGGCACATGTTGCGCGGATTCCTAAATATCAGGTGCTCTGCATACGCGGCATGTTGTTAGGTCATTATTTTGCAGGAACTCGGCGCGTGTTGCGCGGATTCCTGAATATTAGGTGCTCTGCATATGCAACATGTTGTTAGCTCATTGTTTTTCAGGAACTCGGCACATGTTGCACGGATTCCTGAATATCAGGTGCTCTGCATAGGCGGCATGTTGTTAGGTCATTATTTTGCAGGAACTCGGCACATGTTGCGCGGATTCCTGAATATCAGGTGCTCTGCATACGCTGCATGTTGTTACGTCATTATTTTGCAGAAACTCGGTACGTTGCGCTGATTCCTGAATATCAGGTGCTCTGCATACACAACATTTTGTTAGCTCATTATTTTGCAGGAACTCGGCACATGTTGCACATATTCCTGAATATCAGTTGCTCTGCATAGGCGGCATGTTGTTAGGTGATTATTTTGCAGGAACTCGGCACATGTTGTGCAGATTCCTGAATATCAGGTGCTCTGTATACACGACAGGTTGTTAGCTCATCATTATTTTGCAGGAACTCAGCACATGTTGCACATATTCCTGAATATCAGGTGCTCTGCATAGGCGGCATGTTGTTAGGTCATTATTTTGCAGGAACTCGGCACATGTTGCGCGGATTCCTGAATATCAGGTGCTCTGCATAGGCTGCGTGTTGTTAGCTCATTATTTTGCAGGAACTCCACACATGTTGCGCGGATTCTTGAGTATCAGGTGCTCTGCATAGGCGGCATGTTGTTAGTTCATTATTTTGCAGGAACCTGGCACATGTTGCACGGATTCCTGAATATCAGGTGCTCTGCATAGGCGGCATGTTGTTAGCTCATCATTATTTTGCAGGAACTCAGCACATGTTGCACATATTCCTGAATATCAGGTGCTCTGCATAGGCGGCATGTTGTTAGGTCATTATTTTGCAGGAACTCGGCACATGTTGCGCGGATTCCTGAATATCAGGTGCTCTGCATAGGCTGCGTGTTGTTAGCTCATTATTTTGCAGGAACTCCACACATGTTGCGCGGATTCTTGAGTATCAGGTGCTCTGCATAGGCGGCATGTTGTTAGTTCATTATTTTGCAGGAACCTGGCACATGTTGCACGGATTCCTGAATATCAGGTGCTCTGCATAGGCGGCATGTTGTTAGGTCATTATTTTGCAGGAACTCGGCACATGTTGCGCGGATTCCTAAATATCAGGTGCTCTGCATACTCGGCATGTTGTTAGGTCATTATTTTGCAGGGACTCGGCACGTGTTGCGCAGATTTCTGAATATCAGGTGCTCTGCATACGCGACATGTTGTTAGCTCATTGTTTTTGAGGAACTCGGCACATGTTGCACGGATTTCTGAATATCAGGTGCTCTGCATAGGCGGCATGTTGTTAGGTCATTATTTTGCAGGAACTCGGCACATGTTGCGCGGATTCCTGAATATCAGGTGCTCTGCATACGCGGTATGTTGTTACGTCATTATTTTGCAGAAACTCGGCACATGTTGCGCGGATTCCTGAATATCAGGTGCTCTGCATACACAACATTTTGTTAGCTCATTATTTTGCAGGAACTCGGCACCTGTTGCGCGGATTCCTGAATATCAGGTGCTCTGCATACGCGATATGTTGTTAGCTCATTATTTTTCAGGAACTCGGCACATGTTGCACGGATTCCTGAATATCAGGTGCTCTGCATAGGCGGCATGTTGTTAGGTCATTATTTTGCAGGAACTCAGCACATGTGGCACGGATTCCTGAATATCAGGTGCTCTGCATGGGCGGCATGTTGTTGGGTCATTATTTTGTAGGAACTCGGCACATGTGGCACGGATTCCTGAATATCAGGTGCTCTGCATAGGCTGCATGTTGTTAGCTCATTATTTTGCACGAACTCCGCACATGTTGCGTGGATTCTTGAATATCAGGTGCTATGCATAGGCGGCATGTTGTTAGCTCATTATTTTGCAGAAACCCGGCACATGTTGCGCGGATTCCTGAATATCAGGTGCTCTGCATAGGCGGCATGTTGTTAGGTCATTATTTTGCAGGAACTCGGCACATGTTGCGCAGATTCCTAAATATCAGGTGCTCTGCACACGTGGCATGTTGTTAGGTCATTATTTTGCAGGAACTCGGCACGTGTTGCGCGGATTCCTGAATATCAGGTGCTCTGCATACGCGACATGTTGTTAGCTCATTATTTATCAGGAATTCGGCACATGTTGCACGGATTCCTGAATATGAGGTGCTCTACATAGGCGGCATGTTGTTGGGTCATTATTTTGTAGGAACTCGGCACATGTCACACGGATTCCTGAATATCAGGTGCTCTGCATAGGCGGCATGTCGTTAGGTCATTATTTTGCAGGAACTCAGAACATGTTGTGCAGATTCCTGAATATCAGGTCCTCTGCATAGGCGGCATGTTGTTGGGTCATTATTTTGCAGGAACTCGGCACATCTGGCACGGATTCCTGAATATCAGGTGCTCTGCGTAGGCGGCATGTTGTTAGGTCATTATTTTGCAGGAACTCGGCACATGTGGCACGTATTCCTGAATATCAGGAGCTCTGCATAGGCGGCATGTTGTTAGGTCATTATTTTGCAGGAACTCGGCACATTTGGCGTGGATTCCTGAATATCAGGTGGTCGTAAATAGGCGGCATGTTGTCAGCTCATTATTTGGCAAGAACTCTGCACATGTTGCGCGGATTCTTGAATATCAGGTGCTCTGCATAGGCGGCATGTTGTTAGCTTATTATTTTGAAAGAACCCAGCACATGTGGCACAGATTCCTGAATATCAGGTGCTCTGCATAGGCGCCATGTTGTTAGGTCATTATTTTGCAGGAACTCGGCACATGTTGCGCGGATTCCTAAATATCAGGTGCTCTGCATACGCGGCATGTTGTTAGGTCATTATTTTGCAGGAACTCGGCACGTGTTGCGCAGATTCCTGAATATTAGGTGCTCTGCATATGCAACATGTTGTTAGCTCATTGTTTTTCAGGAACTCGGCACATGTTGCACGGATTCCTGAATATCAGGTGCTCTGCATAGGCGGCATGTTGTTAGGTCATTATTTTGCAGGAACTCGGCACATGTTGCGCGGATTCCTGAATATCAGGTGCTCTGCATACGCGACAGGTTGTAAGCTCATTGTTTTTGAGGAACTCGGCACATGTTGCACGGATTCCTGAATATCAGGTGCTCTGCATACGCGGCATGTTGTTACGTCATTATTTTGCAGAAACTCGGTACGTTGCGCTGATTCCTGAATATCAGGTGCTCTGCATACACAACATGTTGTTAGCTCATTGTTTTTCAGGAACTCGGCACATGTTGCACGGATTCCTGAATATCAGGTGCTCTGCATAGGCGGCATGTTGTTAGGTCATTATTTTGCAGGAACTCGGCACATGTTGTGCAGATTCCTGAATATCAGGTGCTCTGTATACACGACAGGTTGTTAGCTCATCATTATTTTGCAGGAACTCAGCACATGTTGCACATATTCCTGAATATCAGGTGCTCTGCATAGGCGGCATGTTGTTAGGTCATTATTTTGCAGGGAATCGGCACGTGTTGCGCAGATTTCTGAATATCAGGTGCTCTGCATATGCGACATCTTGTTAGCTCATTGTTTTTCAGGAACTCGGCACATGTTGCACGGATTTCTGAATATCAGGTGCTCTGCATAGGCGGCATGTTGTTAGGTCATTATTTTGCAGGAACTCGGCACATGTTGCGCGGATTCCTGAATATCAGGTGCTCTGCATACGCGGTATGTTGTTACGTCATTATTTTGCAGAAACTCGGCACATGTTGCGCGGATTCCTGAATATCAGGTGCTCTGCATAGGCGGCATGTTGTTAGGTCATTATTTTGCAGGAACTCGGCACATGTTGCGCAGATTCCTAAATATCAGGTGCTCTGCACACGTGGCATGTTGTTAGGTCATTATTTTGCAGGAACTCGGCACGTGTTGTGCGGATTCCTGAATATCAGGTGCTCTGGATACGCGACATGTTGTTAGCTCATTATTTTTCAGGAATTCGGCACATGTTGCACGGATTCCTGAATATGAGGTGCTCTACATAGGCGGCATGTTGTTGGGTCATTATTTTGTAGGAACTCGGCACATGTGGCCCGGATTCCTGAATATCAGGTGCTCTGGATAGGCGGCATGTCGTTAGGTCATTATTTTGCAGGAACTCAGAACATGTTGCGCAGATTCCTGAATATCAGGTCCTCTGCATAGGCGGCATGTTGTTGGGTCATTATTTTGCAGGAACTCGGCACATGTGGCACGGATTCCTGAATATCAGGTGCTCTGCGTAGGCGGCATGTTGTTAGGTCATTATTTTGCAGGAACTCGGCACATGTGGCACGTATTCCTGAATATCAGGAGCTCTGCATAGGCGGCATGTTGTTAGGTCATTATTTTGCAGGAACTCGGCACATTTGGCGTGGATTCCTGAATATCAGGTGGTCGTAAATAGGCGGCATGTTGTCAGCTCATTATTTGGCAAGAACTCTGCACATGTTGCGCGGATTCTTGAAAATCAGGTGCTCTGCATAGGCGGCATGTTGTTAGCTTATTATTTTGAAAGAACCCAGCACATGTGGCACAGATTCCTGAATATCAGGTGCTCTGCATAGGCGCCATGTTGTTAGGTCATTATTTTGCAGGAATTCGGCGCATGTTGCGCGGATTCCTAAATATCAGGTGCTCTGCATACGCGGCATGTTGTTAGGTCATTATTTTGCAGGAACTCGGCACGTGTTGCGCAGATTCCTGAATATTAGGTGCTCTGCATATGCAACATGTTGTTAGCTCATTGTTTTTCAGGAACTCGGCACATGTTGCACGGATTCCTGAATATCAGGTGCTCTGCATAGGCGGCATGTTGTTAGGTCATTATTTTGCAGGAACTCGGCACATGTTGCGCGGATTCCTGAATATCAGGTGCTCTGCATACGCGGCATGTTGTTACGTCATTATTTTGCAGAAACTCGGTACGTTGCGCTGATTCCTGAATATTAGGTGCTCTGCATACACAACATTTTGTTAGCTCATTATTTTGCAGAAACTCGGCACATGTTGCACATATTCCTGAATATCAGTTGCTCTGCATAGGCGGCATGTTGTTAGGTCATTATTTTGCAGGAACTCGGCACATGTTGTGCAGATTTCTGAATATCAGGTGCTCTGTATACACGACAGGTTGTTAGCTCATCATTATTTTGCAGGAACTCAGCACATGTTGCACATATTCCTGAATATCAGGTGCTCTGCATAGGCGGCATGTTGTTAGGTCATTATTTTGCAGGGAATCGGCACGTGTTGCGCAGATTTCTGAATATCAGGTGCTCTGCATACGCGACATGTTGTTAGCTCATTGTTTTTCAGGAACTCGGCACATGTTGCACGGATTTCTGAATATCAGGTGCTCTGCATAGGCGGCATGTTGTTAGGTCATTATTTTGCAGGAACTCGGCACATGTTGCGCGGATTCCTGAATATCAGGTGCTCTGCATACGCGGTATGTTGTTACGTCATTATTTTGCAGAAACTCGGCACATGTTGCGCGGATTCCTGAATATCAGGTGCTCTGCATAGGCGGCATGTTGTTAGGTCATTATTTTGCAGGAACTCGGCACATGTTGCGCAGATTCCTAAATATCAGGTGCTCTGCACACGTGGCATGTTGTTAGGTCATTATTTTGCAGGAACTCGGCACGTGTTGCGCGGATTCCTGAATATCAGTGCTCTGCATACGCAACATGTTGTTAGCTCATTATTTTTCAGGAACTCGGCACATGTTGCACGGATTCCTGAATATGAGGTGCTCTACATAGGCGGCATGTTGTTGGGTCATTATTTTGTAGGAACTCGGCACATGTGGCACGGATTCCTGAATATCAGGTGCTCTGCATAGGCGGCATGTCGTTAGGTCATTATTTTGCAGGAACTCAGAACATGTTGCGCGGATTCCTAAATATCAGGTGCTCTGCATACGCGGCATGTTGTTAGGTCATTATTTTGCAGGAACTCGGCACGTGTTGCGCAGATTCCTGAATATTAGGTGCTCTGCATATGCAACATGTTGTTAGCTCATTGTTTTTCAGGAACTCGGCACATGTTGCACGGATTCCTGAATATCAGGTGCTCTGCATAGGCGGCATGTTGTTAGGTCATTATTTTGCAGGAACTCGGCACATGTTGCGCGGATTCCGGAATATCAGGTGCTCTGCATACGCGGCATGTTGTTAGCTTATTATTTTGAAAGAACCCAGCACATGTGGCACAGATTCCTGAATATCAGGTGCTCTGCATAGGCGCCATGTTGTTAGGTCATTATTTTGCAGGAACTCGGCACATGTTGCGCGGATTCCTAAATATCAGGTGCTCTGCATACGCGGCATGTTGTTAGCTCATTATTTTGCAGGAACTCGGCACATGTTGCACATATTCCTGAATATCAGTTGCTCTGCATAGGCGGCATGTTGTTAGGTCATTATTTTGCAGGAACTCGGCACATGTTGTGCAGATTTCTGAATATCAGGTGCTCTGTATACACGACAGGTTGTTAGCTCATCATTATTTTGCAGAAACTCAGCACATGTTGCACATATTCCTGAATATCAGGTGCTCTGCATAGGCGGCATGTTGTTAGGTCATTATTTTGCAGGGAATCGGCACGTGTTGCGCAGATTTCTGAATATCAGGTGCTCTGCATACGCGACATGTTGTTAGCTCATTGTTTTTCAGGAACTCGGCACATGTTGCACGGATTTCTGAATATCAGGTGCTCTGCATAGGCGGCATGTTGTTAGGTCATTATTTTGCAGGAACTCGGCACATGTTGCGCGGATTCCTGAATATCAGGTGCTCTGCATACGCGGTATGTTGTTAGGTCATTATTTTGCAGAAACTCGGCACATGTTGCGCGGATTCCTGAAAATCAGGTGCTCTGCATAGGCGGCATGTTGTTAGCTTATTATTTTGAAAAAACCCAGCACATGTGGCACAGATTCCTGAATATCAGGTGCTCTGCATAGGCGCCATGTTGTTAGGTCATTATTTTGCAGGAACTCGGCACATGTTGCGCGGATTCCTAAATATCAGGTGCTCTGCATACGCGGCATGTTGTTAGCTCATTATTTTGCAGGAACTCGGCACATGTTGCACATATTCCTGAACATCAGTTGCTCTGCATAGGCGGCATGTTGTTAGGTCATTATTTTGCAGGAACTCGGCACATGTTGTGCAGATTCCTGAATATCAGGTGCTCTGTATACACGACAGGTTGTTAGCTCATCATTATTTTGCAGGAACTCAGCACATGTTGCACATATTCCTGAATATCAGGTGCTCTGCATAGGCGGCATGTTGTTAGGTCATTATTTTGCAGGGACTCGGCACGTGTTGCGCAGATTTCTGAATATCAGGTGCTCTGCATACGCGACATGTTGTTAGCTCATTGTTTTTCAGGAACTCGGCACATGTTGCACGGATTTCTGAATATCAGGTGCTCTGCATAGGCGGCATGTTGTTAGGTCATTATTTTGCAGGAACTCGGCACATGTTGCGCGGATTCCTGAATATCAGGTGCTCTGCATACGCGGTATGTTGTTACGTCATTATTTTGCAGAAACTCGGCACATGTTGCGCGGATTCCTGAATATCAGGTGCTCTGCATACACAACATTTTGTTAGCTCATTATTTTGCAGGAACTCGGCACCTGTTGCGCGGATTCCTGAATATCAGGTGCACTGCATACGCGATATGTTGTTAGCTCATTATTTTACAGGAACTCGGCACATGTTGCACGGATTCCTGAATATCAGGTGCTCTGCATAGGCGACATGTTGTTAGGTCATTATTTTGCAGGAACTCAGCACATGTGGCACGGATTCCTGAATATCAGGTGCTCTGCATGGGCGGCATGTTGTTGGGTCATTATTTTGTAGGAACTCGGCACATGTGGCACGGATTCCTGAATATCAGGTGCTCTGCATAGGCTGCATGTTGTTAGCTCATTATTTTGCACGAACTCCGCACATGTTGCGTGGATTCTTGAATATCAGGTGCTCTGCATAGGCGGCATGTTGTTAGCTCATTATTTTGCAGAAACCCGGGACATGTTGCGCGGATTCCTGAATATCAGGTGCTCTGCATAGGCGGCATGTTGTTAGGTCATTATTTTGCAGGAACTCGGCACATGTTGCGCAGATTCCTAAATATCAGGTGCTCTGCACACGTGGCATGTTGTTAGGTCATTATTTTGCAGGAACTCGGCACGTGTTGCGCGGATTCCTGAATATCAGGTGCTCTGCATACGCGACATGTTGTTAGCTCATTATTTTTCAGGAACTCGGCACATGTTGCACGGATTCCTGAATATGAGGTGCTCTACATAGGCGGCATGTTGTTGGGTCATTATTTTGTAGTAACTCGGCACATGTGGCACGGATTCCTGAATATCAGGTGCTCTGCATAGGCGGCATGTCGTTAGGTCATTATTTTGCAGGAACTCAGAACATGTTGCGCAGATTCCTGAATATCAGGTCCTCTGCATAGGCGGCATGTTGTTGTGTCATTATTTTGCAGGAACTCGGCACATGTGGCACGGATTCCTGAATATCAGGTGCTCTGCGTAGGCGGCATGTTGTTAGGTCATTATTTTGCAGGAACTCGGCACATGTGGCACGTATTCCTGAATATCAGGTGCTCTGCGTAGGCGGCATGTTGTTAGGTCATTATTTTGCAGGAACTCGGCACATGTGGCACGTATTCCTGAATATCAGGTGCTCTGCATAGGCGGCATGTTGTTAGGTCATTATTTTGCAGGAACTCGGCACATTTGGCGTGGATTCCTGAATATCAGGTGGTCGTAAATAGGCGGCATGTTGTCAGCTCATTATTTGGCAAGAACTCTGCACATGTTGCGCGGATTCTTGAATATCAGGTGCTCTGCATAGGCGGCATGTTGTTAGCTTATTATTTTGAAAGAACTCAGCACATGTGGCACGGATTCCTGAATATCAGGTGCTCTGCATAGGCGGCATGTTGTTAGGTCATTATTTTGCAGGAACTCGGCACATGTTGCGCGGATTCCTAAATATCAGGTGCTCTGCATACACGGCATGTTGTTAGGTCATTATTTTGCAGGAACTCGGCACGTGTTGCGCGGATTCCTGAATATTAGGTGCTCTGCATATGCAACATGTTGTTAGCTCATTGTTTTTCAGGAACTCGGCACATGTTGCACGGATTCCTGAATATCAGGTGCTCTGCATAGGCGGCATGTTGTTAGGTCATTATTTTGCAGGAACTCGGCACATGTTGCGCGGATTCCTGAATATCAGGTGCTCTGCATACGCGGCATGTTGTTACGTCATTATTTTGCAGAAACTCGGTATGTTGCGCTGATTCCTGAATATCAGGTGCTCTCCATACACAACATTTTGTTAGCTCATTATTTTGCAGGAACTCGGCACATGTTGCACATATTCCTGAATATCAGTTGCTCTGCATAGGCGGCATGTTGTTATTTCATTATTTTGCAGGAACTCGGCACATGTTGTGCAGATTCCTGAATATCAGGTGCTCTGTATACACGACAGGTTGTTAGCTCATCATTATTTTGCAGGAAATCAGCACATGTTGCACATATTCCTGAATATCAGGTGCTCTGCATAGGCGGCATGTTGTTAGGTCATTATTTTGCAGGAACTCGGCACATGTTGCGCGGATTCCTGAATATCAGGTCCTCTGCATAGGCTGCGTGTTGTTAGCTCATTATTTTGCAGGAACTCCACACATGTTGCGCGGATTCTTGAGTATCAGGTGCTCTGCATAGGCGGCATGTTGTTAGTTCATTATTTTGCAGGAACCTGGCACATGTTGCACGGATTCCTGAATATCAGGTGCTCTGCATAGGCGGCATGTTGTTAGGTCATTATTTTGCAGGAACTCGGCACATGTTGCGCGGATTCCTAAATATCAGGTGCTCTGCATACTCGGCATGTTGTTAGGTCATTATTTTGCAGGGACTCGGCACGTGTTGCGCAGATTTCTGAATATCAGGTGCTCTGCATACGCAACATGTTGTTAGCTCATTGTTTTTCAGGAACTCGTCACATGTTGCACGGATTCCTGAATATCAGGTGCTCTGCATAGGCGGCATGTTGTTAGGTCATTATTTTGCAGGAACTCAGCACATGTTGCGTAGATTGATGAATATCAGGTGCTCTGCATAGGCTGCATGTTGTTGGGTCATTATTTTGCAGAAACTCGGCACATGTGGCACGGATTCCTGAATATCAGGTGCTCTGCATAGGCGGCATGTTGTTGGCTCATTATTTTGCAGGAACTCGGCACATGTGGCACGGATTCCTGAATATCAGGTGCTCTGCATAGGCGGCATGATGTTAGGTCATTATTTTGCAGGAACTCGGCACATGTTGCGCAGATTCCTTAATATCAGGTGCTCTGCATACGCGGCATGTTGTTAGGTCATTATTTTGCAGGAACTCGGCACATGTTGCGCGGATTCCTGAATATCAGGTGCTCTGTATACACAACAGGTTGTTAGCTCATCATTATTTTGTAGGGCCTCGGCACATGTTGCACATATTCCTGAATATCAGGTGCTCTGCATAGGCGGCATGTTGTTAGGTCATTATTTTGCAGGAACTCGGCACATGTTGCGCGGATTCCTGAATAACAGGTGCTCTGCATAGGCTGCATGTTGTTATCTCATTATTTTGCAGGAACTCCGCACATGTTGCGCAGATTCTTGAATATCAGGTGCTCTGCATAGGCCGCATGTTATTAGAGCATTATTTTTCAGGAACCTGGCACATGTGGCACGGATTCCTGAATATCTGGTGCTCTGCATAGGCGGCATGTTGTTAGGTCATTATTTTGCAGGAACTCGCCACATGCTGCGCGGATTCCCGAATATCAGGTGCTCTGCATACACGGCATGTTGTTAGATCATTATTTTGCAGGAATTCGGCACATGTGGCACGGATTCCTGAATATCAGGTGCTCTGCATAGACGGCATGATGTTAGGTCATTATTTTGCAGGAACTCGGCACATGTTGCGCAGATTCCTTAATATCAGGTGCTCTGCATACGCGGCATGTTGTTAGGTCATTATTTTGCAGGAACTCGGCACATGTTGCGCGGATTCCTGAATATCAGGTGCTCTGTATACACAACAGGTTGTTAGCTCATCATTATTTTGTAGGGCCTCGGCACATGTTGCACATATTCCTGAATATCAGGTGCTCTGCATAGGCGGCATGTTGTTAGGTCATTATTTTGCAGGAACTCGGCACATGTTGCGCGGATTCCTGAATAACAGGTGCTCTGCATAGGCTGCATGTTGTTATCTCATTATTTTGCAGGAACTCCGCACATGTTGCGCAGATTCTTGAATATCAGGTGCTCTGCATAGGCCGCATGTTATTAGAGCATTATTTTTCAGGAACCTGGCACATGTGGCACGGATTCCTGAATATCTGGTGCTCTGCATAGGCGGCATGTTGTTAGGTCATTATTTTGCAGGAACTCGGCACATGTTGCGCGGATTCCTAAATATCAGGTGCTCTGCATACGCGGCATGTTGTTAGGTCATTATTTTGCAGGAACTCGGCACGTGTTGCGCGGATTCCTGAATATCAGGTGCTCTGCATACGTGACATGTTGTTAGCTCATTGTTTTTGAGGGACTCGGCACATGTTGCACGTATTCCTGAATATCAGGTGCTCTGCATAGGCGGCATGTTGTTAGGTCATTATTTTGCAGGAACTCGGCACATGTTGCGTGGATTCCTGAATATCAGGTGCTCTGCATACGCAGCATGTTGTTAGGTCATTATTTTGCAGAAACTCGGCACATGTTGCGAGGATTCCTGAATATCAGGTGCTCTGCATAGGCGGCATGTTGTTAGGTCATTATTTTGCAGGATTTCAGCACATGTAGCACGGATTCCTGAATATCAGGTGCTCTGCATAGGCTGCATGTTGTTAGCTCATTATTTTGCATGAACTCCGCACATGTTGCGTGGATTCTTGAATATCAGGTGCTCTGCATAGGCGGCATGTTGTTAGCTCATTATTTTGCAGGAACCCGGCACATGTTGCGCGGATTCCTGAATATCAGGTGCTCTGCATAGGCGGCATGTTGTTAGGTCATTTCGTTGCAGGAACTCGGCACATGTTGCGCAGATTCCTAAATATCAGGTGCTCTGCATACGTGGCATGTTGTTAGGTCATTATTTTGCAGGAACTCGGCACATGTTGCGCGGATTCCTGAATATCAGGTGCTCTGCATACGCGACATGTTGTTAGCTCATTATTTTTCAGGAACTCGGCACATGTTGCACGGATTCCTGAATATCAGGTGCTCTGCATAGGCGGCATGTTGTTAGGTCATTATTTTGCAGGAACCCAGCACATGTTGCGTGGATTCCTGAATATCAGGTGCTCCGCATAGGCAGCATTTTGTTAGGTCATTATTTTGCAGGAACTCGGCACATGTTGCACGGATTCCTAAATATCAGGTGCTCTGCATACGCGGCATGTTGTTAGGTCATTATTTTGCAGGAACTCTGCACATGTTGCGCGGATTCCTGAATATCAGGTGCTCTGCATACGCGACATGTTGTTAGCTCATTATTTTGCAGGTACTCGCCATATGTTGCGCTGATTCCTGAATATAAGGTGACTGCATACACAGCATGTTGTTAGCTCATTATTTTGCAGGAACTCGGCACATGTGGCGTGGATTCCTGAATATCAGGTGCTCTGTATAGGCAGCATGTTGTTAGGTCATTATTTTGCAGGAACTCAGCACATGTTGCGTGGATTCCTGAATATCAGGTGCTCTGTATAGGCGGCATGTTGTTAGATCATTATTTTGCAGGAACTCGGCACATGTTGCGCGGATTCCTGAATATCAGGTGCTCTGCATACGCGGCATGTTGTTAGGTCATTATTTTGCAGGAACTCGGCACATGTTGCGCGGATTCCTGAATATCAGGTGCTCTGCATATGCGGCATGTTGTTAGGTCATTATTTTGCAGGAACTCGGCACATGTTGCGCGGATTCCTGAATATCAGGTGCTCTGCATAGGCGGCATGTTGTTAGGTCATTATTTTGCAGGAACTCGGCACATGTGGCACGTATTCCTGAATATCAGGTGCTCTGCATAGGCGGCATGTTGTTAGCTCATTATTTTGCAGGAACCCGGCACATGTGGCACAGATTCCTGAATATCAGGTGCTCTGCATAGGCGGCATGTTGTTAGCTCATTATTTTGCAGCAACTCCGCACATGTTGCACAGATTCTTGAATATTAGCTGCTCTGCATAGGCGGCATGTTGTTAGCTCATTATTTTGCAGGAACCCGGCACATGTGGCACAGATTCCTGAATATCAGGTGCTCTGCATAGGCGGCATGTTGTTAGGTCATTATTTTGCAGTAACCCGGCACATGTTGCACGGATTCCTGAATATCAGGTGCTCTGCATAGGCGGCATTTTGTTAGGTTATTATTTTGCAGGAACTCGGCACATGTTGCGCGGATTCCTAAATATCAGGTGCTCTGCATACACGGCATGTTGTTAGGTCATTATTCTGCAGGCACTTGGCACATGTTGCGCGGATTCCTGAATATCAGGTGCTCTGCATACGCGACATGTTGTTAGCTCATTATTTTTCAGGACCTCGGCACATGTTGCACAGATTCCTGAATATCAGGTGCTCTGCATAGGCACCATGTTGTTAGGTCATTATTTTGCAGGAACTCGCCACATGTTGCGCGGATTCCTGAATATCAGGTGCTCCGCATAGGCGGCATGTTGTTAGGTCATTATTTTGCAGGCACTCCGCACATGTTGCGCGGATTCCTGAATATCAGGTGCTCTGCATAGGCGGCAAGTTGTTAGGTCATTATTTTGCAGGAACTCGGCACATGTGGCACATATTCCTGAATATCAGGTGCTCTGCATAGGCGGCATGTTGTTAGGTCATTATTTTGCAGGAACTCAGCACATGTGGCTTGGATTCCTGAATATCAGGTGCTCTGTATAGGCGGCATGTTGTTAGCTCATTATTTTGCATGTACTCGCCACATGTTGCGCGGATTCCTGAATATTAGGTGACTGCATACACAGCATGTTGTTAGCTCATTATTTTGCAGGAACTCGGCACATGTGGCACGGATTCCTGAATATCAGGTGCTCTGTATAGGCAGCATGTTGTTAGGTCATTATTTTGCAGGAACTCAGCACATGTTGCGTGGATTCCTGAATATCAGGTGCTCTGCATACGCGTCATGTTGTTAGGTCATTATTTTGCAGGAACTCGGCACATGTTGCGCGGATTCCTGAATATCAGGTGCTCTGCATAGGCGGCATGTTGTTAGGTCATTATTCAGCAGGAACTCGGCACATGTGGCACGTATTCCTGAATACCAGGTGCGCTGCATAGGCGGCATGTTGTTAGGTCATTATTTTGAAGGAACTCGGCACATGTTGCACGGATTCCTGAATATCAGGTGCTCTGCATAGGCGGCATGTTGTTAGCTCATTATTTAGCAGCAACTCCGCACATGTTGCGCAGATTCTTGAATATCAGCTGCTCTGCATAGGCGGCATGTTGTTAGCTCATTATTTTGCAGGAACCCGGCACACGTGGCACAGATTCCTGAATATCATGTGCTCTGCATAGGCGGCATGTTGTTAGGTCATTATTTTGCAGTAACCCGACACATGTTGCGCAGATTCCTGAATATCAGGTGCTCTGCATAGGCGGCATTTTGTTAGGTCATTATTTTGCAGGAACTCGGCACATGTTCGCGGATTCCTAAATATCAGGTGCTCTGCATACACGGCATGTTGTTAGGTCATTATTTTGCAGGCACTCGGCACATGTTGCGCGGATTCCTGAATATCAGGTGCTCTGCATACGCGACATGTTGTTAGCTCATTATTTTTCAGTACCTCGGCACATGTTGCACAGATTCCTGAATATCAGGTGCTCTGCATAGGCACCAGGTTGTTAGGTCATTATTTTGCAGGAACTCGCCACATGTGGCGCGGATTCCTGAATATCAGGTGCTCCGCATAGGCGGCATGTTGTTAGGTCATTATTTTGCAGGCACTCCGCACATGTTGCACGGATTCCTGAATATCAGGTGCTCTGCATACACAGCATGTTGTTAGCTCATTATTTTGCAGGAACTCGGCACATGTTGCGCGTATTCCTGAATATCAGGTGCTCTGCATAGGCGGCATGTTGTTAGGTCATTATTTTGCAGGAACTCGGCACATGTGGCACGGATTCCTGAGTATCAGGTGCTCTGCATAGGCGGCATTTTGTTAGGTCATTATTTTGCAGGAACTCGGCACCTGTTGCGCGGATTCCTGAATATCAGGTGCTCTGCATACGCGATATGTTGTTAGCTCATTATTTTTCAGGAACTCGGCACATGTTGCACGGATTCCTGAATATCAGGTGCTCTGCATAGGCGGCATGTTGTTAGGTCATTATTTTGCAGGAACTCAGCACATGTTGCGTAGATTGCTGAATATCAGGTGCTCTGCATAGGCTGCATGTTGTTGGGTCATTATTTTGCAGAAACTCGGCAAATGTGGCACGGATTCCTGAATATCAGGTGCTCTGCATAGGCGGCATGTTGTTAGGTCATTATTTTTCAGGAACTCGCCACATGTTGCGCAGATTCTCGAATATCAGGTGCTCTGCATACACGGCATGTTGTTAGATCATTATTTTGCAGGAACTCGGCACATGTGGCACGGATTCCTGAATATCAGGTGCTCTGCATAGGCGGCATGTTGTTGGCTCATTATTTTGCAGGAACTCGGCACATGTGGCACGGATTCCTGAATATTAGGTGCTCTGCATAGGCGGCATGTTGTTAGGTCATTATTTTGCAGGAACTCGGCACATGTTGCGCAGATTCCTTAATATCAGGTGCTCTGCATACGCGGCATGTTGTTAGGTCATTATTTTGCAGGAACTCGGCACATGTTGCGCGGATTCCTGAATATCAGGTGCTCTGTATACACAACAGGTTGTTAGCTCATCATTATTTTGTAGGGCGTCGGCACATGTTGCACATATTCCTGAATATCAGGTGCTCTGCATAGGCGGCATGTTGTTAGGTCGTTATTTTGCAGGAACTCGGCACATGTTGCGCGGATTCCTGAATAACAGGTGCTCTGCATAGGCTGCATGTTGTTATCTCATTATTTTGCAGGAACTCCGCACATGTTGCGCAGATTCTTGAATATCAGGTGCTCTGCATAGGCCGCATGTTATTAGAGCATTATTTTTCAGGAACCTGGCACATGTGGCACGGATTCCTGAATATCTGGTGCTCTGCATAGGCGGCATGTTGTTAGGTCATTATTTTGCAGGAACTCGGCACATGTTGCGCGGATTCCTAAATATCAGGTGCTCTGCATACGCGGCATGTTGTTAGGTCATTATTTTGCAGGAACTCGGCACGTGTTGCGCGGATTCCTGAATATCAGGTGCTCTGCATACGTGACATGTTGTTAGCTCATTGTTTTTGAGGGACTCGGCACATGTTGCACGTATTACTGAATATCAGGTGCTCTGCATAGGCGGCATGTTGTTAGGTCATTATTTTGCAGGAACTCGGCACATGTTGCGTGGATTCCTGAATATCAGGTGCTCTGCATACGCAGCATGTTGTTAGGTCATTATTTTGCAGAAACTCGGCATATGTTGCGAGGATTCCTGAATATCAGGTGCTCTGCATAGGCGGCATGTTGTTAGGTCATTATTTTGCAGGATTTCAGCACATGTAGCACGGATTCCTGAATATCAGGTGCTCTGCATAGGCTGCATGTTGTTAGCTCATTATTTTGCATGAACTCCGCACATGTTGCGTGGATTCTTGAATATCAGGTGCTCTGCATAGGCGGCATGTTGTTAGCTCATTATTTTGCAGGAACCCGGCACATGTTGCGCGGAATCCTGAATATCAGGTGCTCTGCATAGGCGGCATGTTGTTAGGTCATTTCGTTGCAGGAACTCGGCACATGTTGCGCAGATTCCTAAATATCAGGTGCTCTGCATACGCGACATGTTGTTAGCTCATTATTTTTCAGGAACTCGGCACATGTTGCACGGATTCCTGAATATCAGGTGCTCTGCATAGGCGGCATGTTGTTAGGTCATTATTTTGCAGGAACCCAGCACATGTTGCGTGGATTCCTGAATATCAGGTGCTCTGCATAGGCAGCATTTTGTTAGGTCATTATTTTGCAGGAACTCGCCACATGTTGCACGGATTCCTAAATATCAGGTGCTCTGCATACGCGGCATGTTGTTAGGTCATTATTTTGCAGGAACTCGGCACATGTTGCGCGGATTCCTGAATATCAGGTGCTCCGCATACGCGGCATGTTGTTAGGTCATTATTTTGCAGGAACTCGGCACATGTTGCGCGGATTCCTGAATATCAGGTGCTCTGCATATGCGGCATGTTGTTAGGTCATTATTTTGCAGGAACTCGGCACATGTTGCGCGGATTCCTGAATATCAGGTGCTCTGCATAGGCGGCATGTTGTTACGTCATTATTTTGCAGGAACTCGGCACATGTGGCACGTATTCCTGAATATCAGGTGCTCTGCATAGGCGGCATGTTGTTAGCTCATTATTTTGCAGGAACCCGGCACATGTGGCACAGATTCCTGAATATCAGGTGCTCTGCATAGGCGACATGTTGTTAGCTCATTATTTTGCAGCAACTCCGCACATGTTGCACAGATTCTTGAATATTAGCTGCTCTGCATAGGCGGCATGTTGTTAGCTCATTATTTTGCAGGAACCCGGCACATGTGGCACAGATTCCTGAATATCAGGTGCTCTGCATAGGCGGCATGTTGTTAGGTCATTATTTTGCAGGAATCCGGCACATGTTGCGTGGATTCCTGAATATCAGGTGCTCTGCATAGGCAGAATTTTGTTAGGTCATTATTTTGCAGGAACTCGGCACATGTTGCACGGATTCCTAAATATCAGGTGCTCTGCATACGCGGCATGTTGTTAGCTCATTATTTTTCAGGAACTCGGCACATGTTGCACGGATTCCTGAATATCAGGTGCTCTGCATACGCGACATGTTGTTAGCTCATTATTTTGCATGTACTCGCCACATGTTGCGCGGATTCCTGAATATTAGGTGACTGCATACACAGCATGTTGTTAGCTCATTATTTTGCAGGAACTCGGCACATGTGGCACGGATTCCTGAATATCAGGTGCTCTGTATAGGCAGCATGTTGTTAGGTCATTATTTTGCAGGAACTCAGCACATGTTGCGTGGATTCCTGAATATCAGGTGCTCTGCATACGCGTCATGTTGTTAGGTCATTATTTTGCAGGAACTCGGCACATGTTGCGCGGATTCCTGAATATCAGGTGCTCTGCATAGGCGGCATGTTGTTAGGTCATTATTCAGCAGGAACTCGACACATGTGGCACGTATTCCTGAATATCAGGTGCGCTGCATAGGCGGCATGTTGTTAGGTCATTATTTTGAAGGAACTCGGCACATGTTGCACGGATTCCTGAATATCAGGTGCTCTGCATAGGCGGCATGTTGTTAGCTCATTATTTAGCAGCAACTCCGCACATGTTGCGCAGATTCTTGAATATCAGCTGCTCTGCATAGGCGGCATGTTGTTAGCTCATTATTTTGCAGGAACCCGGCACACGTGGCACAGATTCCTGAATATCAGGTGCTCTGCATAGGCGGCATGTTGTTAGGTCATTATTTTGCAGTAACCCGGCACATGTTGCGCAGATTCCTGAATATCAGGTGCTCTGCATAGGCGGCATTTTGTTAGGTCATTATTTTGCAGGAACTCGGCACATGTTCGCGGATTCCTAAATATCAGGTGCTCTGCATACACGGCATGTTGTTAGGTCATTATTTTGCAGGCACTCGGCACATGTTGCGCGGATTCCTGAATATCAGGTGCTCTGCATACGCGACATGTTGTTAGCTCATTATTTTTCAGTACCTCGGCACATGTTGCACAGATTCCTGAATATCAGGTGCTCTGCATAGGCACCATGTTGTTAGGTCATTATTTTGCAGGAACTCGCCACATGTGGCGCGGATTCCTGAATATCAGGTGCTCCGCATAGGCGGCATGTTGTTAGGTCATTATTTTGCAGGCACTCCGCACATGTTGCACGGATTCCTGAATATCAGGTGCTCTGCATACACAGCATGTTGTTAGCTCATTATTTTGCAGGAACTCGGCACATGTTGCGCGTATTCCTGAATATCAGGTGCTCTGCATAGGCGGCATGTTGTTAGGTCATTATTTTGCAGGAACTCGGCACATGTGGCACGGATTCCTGAGTATCAGGTGCTCTGCATAGGCGGCATTTTGTTAGGTCATTATTTTGCAGGAACTCGGCACCTGTTGCGCGGATTCCTGAATATCAGGTGCTCTGCATAGGCGGCATGTTGTTAGGTCATTATTTTGCAGGAACTCAGCACATGTTGCGTAGATTGCTGAATATCAGGTGCTCTGCATAGGCTGCATGTTGTTGGGTCATTATTTTGCAGAAACTCGGCACATGTGGCACGGATTCCTGAATATCAGGTGCTCTGCATAGGCGGCATGTTGTTAGGTCATTATTTTTCAGGAACTCGCAACATGTTGCGCAGATTCCCGAATATCAGGTGCTCTGCATACACGGCATGTTGTTAGATCATTATTTTGCAGGAACTCGGCACATGTGGCACGGATTCCTGAATATCAGGTGCTCTGCATAGGCGGCATGTTGTTGGCTCATTATTTTGCAGGAACTCGGCACATGTGGCACGGATTCCTGAATATTAGGTGCTCTGCATAGGCGGCATGTTGTTAGGTCATTATTTTGCAGGAACTCGGCACATGTTGCGCAGATTCCTTAATATCAGGTGCTCTGCATACGCGGCATGTTGTTAGGTCATTATTTTGCAGGAACTCGGCACATGTTGCGCGGATTCCTGAATATCAGGTGCTCTGTATACACAACAGGTTGTTAGCTCATCATTATTTTGTAGGGCCTCGGCACATGTTGCACATATTCCTGAATATCAGGTGCTCTGCATAGGCGGCATGTTGTTAGGTCATTATTTTGCAGGAACTCGGCACATGTTGCGCGGATTCCTGAAAAACAGGTGCTCTGCATAGGCTGCATGTTGTTATCTCATTATTTTGCAGGAACTCCGCACATGTTGCGCAGATTCTTGAATATCAGGTGCTCTGCATAGGCCGCATGTTATTAGAGCATTATTTTTCAGGAACCTGGCACATGTGGCACGGATTCCTGAATATCTGGTGCTCTGCATAGGCGGCATGTTGTTAGGTCATTATTTTGCAGGAACTCGGCACATGTTGCGCGGATTCCTAAATATCAGGTGCTCTGCATACGCGGCATGTTGTTAGGTCATTATTTTGCAGGAACTCGGCACGTGTTGCGCGGATTCCTGAATATCAGGTGCTCTGCATACGTGACATGTTGTTAGCTCATTGTTTTTGAGGGACTCGGCACATGTTGCACGTATTCCTGAATATCAGGTGCTCTGCATAGGCGGCATGTTGTTAGGTCATTATTTTGCAGGAACTCGGCACATGTTGCGTGGATTCCTGAATATCAGGTGCTCTGCATACGCAGCATGTTGTTAGGTCATTATTTTGCAGAAACTCGGCACATGTTGCGAGGATTCCTGAATATCAGGTGCTCTGCATAGGCGGCATGTTGTTAGGTCATTATTTTGCAGGATTTCAGCACATGTAGCACAGATTCCTGAATATCAGGTGCTCTGCATAGGCTGCATGTTGTTAGCTCATTATTTTGCATGAACTCCGCACATGTTGCGTGGATTCTTGAATATCAGGTGCTCTGCATAGGCGGCATGTTGTTAGCTCATTATTTTGCAGGAACCCGGCACATGTTGCGCGGAATCCTGAATATCAGGTGCTCTGCATAGGCGGCATGTTGTTAGGTCATTTCGTTGCAGGAACTCGGCACATGTTGCGCAGATCCCTAAATATCAGGTGCTCTGCATACGCAACATGTTGTTAGCTCATTATTTTTCAGGAACTCGGCACATGTTGCACGGATTCCTGAATATCAGGTGCTCTGCATAGGCGGCATGTTGTTAGGTCATTATTTTGCAGGAACCCAGCACATGTTGCGTGGATTCCTGAATATCAGGTGCTCTGCATAGGCAGCATTTTGTTAGGTCATTATTTTGCAGGAACTCGGCACATGTTGCACGGATTCCTAAATATCAGGTGCTCTGCATACGCGGCATGTTGTTAGGTCATTATTTTGCAGGAACTAGGCACATGTTGCGCGGATTCCTGAATATCAGGTGCTCTGCACACGCGGCATGTTGTTAGGTCATTATTTTGCAGGAACTCGGCACATGTTGCGCGGATTCCTGAATATCAGGTGCTCTGCATATGCGGCATGTTGTTAGGTCATTATTTTGCAGGAACTCGGCACATGTTGCGCGGATTCCTGAATATCAGGTGCTCTGCATAGGCGGCATGTTGTTAGGTCATTATTTTGCAGGAACTCGGCACATGTGGCACGTATTCCTGAATATCAGGTGCTCTGCATAGGCGGCATGTTGTTAGCTCATTATTTTGCAGGAACCCGGCACATGTGGCACAGATTCCTGAATATCAGGTGCTCTGCATAGGCGACATGTTGTTAGCTCATTATTTTGCAGCAACTCCGCACATGTTGCACAGATTCTTGAATATTAGCTGCTCTGCATAGGCGGCATGTTGTTAGCTCATTATTTTGCAGGAACTCGGCACATGTGGCACAGATTCCTGAATATCAGGTGCTCTGCATAGGCGGCATGTTGTTAGGTCATTATTTTGCAGTAACCCGGCACATGTTGCACGGATTCCTGAATATCAGGTGCTCTGCATAGGCGGCATTTTGTTAGGTCATTATTTTGCAGGAACTCGGCACATGTTGCGCGGATTCCTAAATATCAGGTGCTCTGCATACACGGCATGTTGTTAGGTCATTATTCTGCAGGCACTCGGCACATGTTGCGCGGATTCCTGAATATCAGGTGCTCTGCATACGCGACATGTTGTTAGCTCATTATTTTTCAGGACCTTGGCACATGTTGCACAGATTCCTGAATATCAGGTGCTCTGCATAGGCACCATGTTGTTAGGTCATTATTTTGCAGGAACTCGCCACATGTTGCGCGGATTCCTGAATATCAGGTGCTCCGCATAGGCGGCATGTTGTTAGGTCATTATTTTGCAGGCACTCCGCACATGTTGCGCGGATTCCTGAATATCAGGTGCTCTGCATAGGCGGCAAGTTGTTAGGTCATTATTTTGCAGGAACTCGGCACATGTGGCACATATTCCTGAATATCAGGTGCTCTGCATAGGCGGCATGTTGTTAGGTCATTATTTTGCAGGAACTCGGCACATGTGGCTTGGATTCCTGAATATCAGGTGCTCTGTATAGGCGGCATGTTGTTAGCTCATTATTTTGCAAGAACTCTGCACATGTTGCACGGATTCTTGAAAATCAAGTGATCTGCATAGTCGGCATGTTGTTAGCTCATTATTTTGCAAGAACCCGGCACATGTGGCACGGATTCCTGAATATCAGGTGCTCTGCATAGGCGGCATGTTGTTAGGTCATTATTTTGCAGGAATCCGGCACATGTTGCGTGGATTCCTGAATATCAGGTGCTCTGCATAGGCAGAATTTTGTTAGGTCATTATTTTGCAGGAACTCGGCACATGTTGCACGGATTCCTAAATATCAGGTGCTCTGCATACGCGGCATGTTGTTAGCTCATTATTTTTCAGGAACTCGGCACATGTTGCACGGATTCCTGAATATCAGGTGCTCTGCATACGCGACATGTTGTTAGCTCATTATTTTGCATGTACTCGCCACATGTTGCGCGGATTCCTGAATATTAGGTGACTGCATACACAGCATGTTGTTAGCTCATTATTTTGCAGGAACTCGGCACATGTGGCACGGATTCCTGAATATCAGGTGCTCTGTATAGGCAGCATGTTGTTAGGTCATTATTTTGCAGGAACTCAGCACATGTTGCGTGGATTCCTGAATATCAGGTGCTCTGTATAGGCGGCATGTTGTTAGGTCATTGTTTTGCAGGAACTCAGCACATGTTGCGCGGATTCCTGAATATCAGGTGCTCTGCATACGCGTCATGTTGTTAGGTCATTATTTTGCAGGAACTCGGCACATGTTGCGCGGATTCCTAAATATCAGGTGCTCTGCATACGCGGCATGTTGTTAGGTCATTATTTTGCAGGAACTCGGCACATGTTGCGCGGATTCCTGAATATCAGGTGCTCTGCATAGGCGGCATGTTGTTAGGTCATTATTCAGCAGGAACTCGGCACATGTGGCACGTATTCCTGAATATCAGGTGCGCTGCATAGGCGGCATGTTGTTAGGTCATTATTTTGAAGGAACTCGGCACATGTTGCACGGATTCCTGAATATCAGGTGCTCTGCATAGGCGGCATGTTGTTAGCTCATTATTTAGCAGCAACTCCGCACATGTTGTGCAGATTCTTGAATATCAGCTGCTCTGCATAGGCGGCATGTTGTTAGCTCATTATTTTGCAGGAACCCGGCACACGTGGCACAGATTCCTGAATATCAGGTGCTCTGCATAGGCGGCATGTTGTTAGGTCATTATTTTGCAGTAACCCGGCACATGTTGCGCAGATTCCTGAATATCAGGTGCTCTGCATAGGCGGCATTTTGTTAGGTCATTATTTTGCAGGAACTCGGCACATGTTCGCGGATTCCTAAATATCAGGTGCTCTGCATACACGGCATGTTGTTAGGTCATTATTTTGCAGGCACTCGGCACATGTTGCGCGGATTCCTGAATATCAGGTGCTCTGCATACGCGACATGTTGTTAGCTCATTATTTTTCAGTACCTCGGCACATGTTGCACAGATTCCTGAATATCAGGTGCTCTGCATAGGCACCATGTTGTTAGGTCATTATTTTGCAGGAACTCGCCACATGTGGCGCGGATTCCTGAATATCAGGTGCTCCTCATAGGCGGCATGTTGTTAGGTCATTATTTTGCAGGCACTCCGCACATGTTGCACGGATTCCTGAATATCAGGTGCTCTGCATACACAGCATGTTGTTAGCTCATTATTTTGCAGGAACTCGGCACATGTTGCGCGGATTCCTGAATATCAGGTGCTCTGCATAGGCGGCATGTTGTTAGGTCATTATTTTGCAGGAACTCGGCACATGTGGCACGGATTCCTGAGTATCAGGTGCTCTGCATAGGCGGCATTTTGTTAGGTCATTATTTTGCAGGAACTCGGCACATGTTGCGCGGATTCCTGAATATCAGGTGCTCTGCATACGCGACATGTTGGTAGCTCATTATTTTGCAGGAACTCGGCACATGTTGCACGGATTCCTGAATATCAGGTGCTCTGCATAGGCGGCATGTTGTTAGGTCATTATTTTGCAGGAACTCGGCACATGTGGCACGGATTCCTGAGTATCAGGTGCTCTGCATAGGCGGCATTTTGTTAGGTCATTATTTTGCAGGAACTCGGCACATGTTGCGCGGATTCCTGAATATCAGGTGCTCTGCATACGCGACATGTTGGTAGCTCATTATTTTGCAGGAACTCGGCACATGTTGCACGGATTCCTGAGTATCAGGTGCTCTGCATAGGCGGCATTTTGTTAGGTCATTATTTTGCAGGAACTCGGCACATGTTGCGCGGATTCCTGAATATCAGGTGCTCTGCATACGCGACATGTTGGTAGCTCATTATTTTGCAGGAACTCGGCACATGTGGCACGGATTCCTGAGTATCAGGTGCTCTGCATAGGCAGCATTTTGTTAGGTCATTATTTTGCAGGAACTCGGCACATGTTGCGCGGATTCCTGAATATCAGGTGCTCTGCATACGCGACATGTTGGTAGCTCATTATTTTGCAGGAACTCGGCACATGTTGCACGGATTCCTGAATATCAGGTGCTCTGCATAGGCGGCATGTTGTTAGCTCATTATTTTGCAGGTACTCGCCACATGTTGCGCTGATTCCTGAATATTAGGTGACTGCATACACAGCATGTTGTTAGCTCATTATTTTGCAGGAACTCGGCACATGTGGCGTGGATTCCTGAATATCAGGTGCTCTGTATAGGCAGCATGTTGTTAGGTCATTATTTTGCAGGAACTCAGCACATGTTGCGTGGATTCCTGAATATCAGGTGCTCTGTATAGGCGGCATGTTGTTAGGTCATTATTTTGCAGGAACTCGGCACATGTTGCGCGGATTCCTGAATATCAGGTGCTCTGCATACGCGGCATGTTGTTAGGTCATTATTTTGCAGGAACTCGGCACATGTTGCGCGGATTCCTGAATATCAGGTGCTCTGCATATGCGGCATGTTGTTAGGTCATTATTTTGCAGGAACTCGGCACATGTTGCGCGGATTCCTGAATATCAGGTGCTCTGCATGGGAGGCATGTTATTGGGTCATTATTTTGTAGGAACTCGGCACATGTGGCACGGATTCCTGAATATCAGGTGCTCTGCATAGGCTGCATGTTGTTAGCTCATTATTTTGCACGAACTCCGCACATGTTGCGTGGATTCTTGAATATCAGGTGCTCTGCATAGGCGGCATGTTGTTAGCTCATTATTTTGCAGAAACCCGGCACATGTTGCGCGGATTCCTGAATATCAGGTGCTCTGCATAGGCGGCATGTTGTTAGGTCATTATTTTGCAGGAACTCGGCACATGTTGCGCAGATTCCTAAATATCAGGTGCTCTGCACACGTGGCATGTTGTTAGGTCATTATTTTGCACGAACTCCGCACATGTTGCGTGGATTCTTGAATATCAGGTGCTCTGCATAGGCGGCATGTTGTTAGCTCATTATTTTGCAGAAACTCGGCACATGTTGCGCGGATTCCTGAATATCAGGTGCTCTGCATAGGCGGCATGTTGTTAGGTCATTATTTTGCAGGAACTCGGCACATGTTGCGCAGATTCCTAAATATCAGGTGCTCTGCACACGTGCCATGTTGTTAGGTCATTATTTTGCAGGAACTCGGCACGTGTTGCGCGGATTCCTGAATATCAGGTGCTCTGCATACGCCACATGTTGTTAGCTCATTATTTTTCAGGAACTCGGCACATGTTGCACGGATTCCTGAATATGAGGTGCTCTACATAGGCGGCATGTTGTTGGGTCATTATTTTGTAGGAACTCGGCACATGTGGCACGGATTCCTGAATATCAGGTGCTCTGCATAGGCGGCATGTCGTTAGGTCATTATTTTGCAGGAACTCAGAACATGTTGCGCAGATTCCTGAATATCAGGTCCTCTGCATAGGCGGCATGTTGTTGGGTCATTATTTTGCAGGAACTCGGCACATGTGGCACGGATTCCTGAATATCAGGTGCTCTGCGTAGGCGGCATGTTGTTAGGTCATTATTTTGCAGGAACTCGGCACATGTGGCACGTATTCCTGAATATCAGGTGCTCTGCATAGGCGGCATGTTGTTAGGTCAATATTTTGCAGGAACTCGGCACATTTGGCGTGGATTCCTGAATATCAGGTGCTCTGCATAGGCGGCATGTTGTTAGCTTATTATTTTGAAAGAACCCAGCACATGTGGCACGGATTCCTGAATATCAGGTGCTCTGCATAGGCGGCATGTTGTTAGGTCATTATTTTGCAGGAACTCGGCACATGTTGCGCGGATTCCTAAATATCAGGTGCTCTGCATACGCGGCATGTTGTTAGGTCATTATTTTGCAGGAACTCCGCACGTGTTGCGCGGATTCCTGAATATTAGGTGCTCTGCATATGCAACATGTTGTTAGCTCATTGTTTTTCAGGAACTCGGCACATGTTGCACGGATTCCTGAATATCAGGTGCTCTGCATAGGCGGCATGTTGTTAGGTCATTATTTTGCAGGAACTCGGCACATGTTGCGCGGATTCCTGAATATCAGGTGCTCTGCATACGCGGCATGTTGTTACGTCATTATTTTGCAGAAACTCGGTACGTTGCGCTGATTCCTGAATATCAGGTGCTCTGCATACACAACATTTTGTTAGCTCATTATTTTGCAGGAACTCGGCACATGTTGCACATATTCCTGAATATCAGTTGCTCTGCATAGGCGGCATGTTGTTAGGTCATTATTTTGCAGGAACTCGGCACATGTTGTGCAGATTCCTGAATATCAGGTGCTCTGTATACACGACAGGTTGTTAGCTCATCCTTATTTTGCAGGAACTCAGCACATGTTGCACATATTCCTGAATATCAGGTGCTCTGCATAGGCGGCATGTTGTTAGGTCATTATTTTGCAGGAACTCGGCACATGTTGCGCGGATTCCTGAATATCAGGTGCTCTGCATAGGCTGCGTGTTGTTAGCTCATTATTTTGCAGGAACTCCACACATGTTGCGCGGATTCTTGAGTATCAGGTGCTCTGCATAGGCGGCATGTTGTTAGTTCATTATTTTGCAGGAACCTGGCACATGTTGCACGGATTCCTGAATATCAGGTGCTCTGCATAGGCGGCATGTTGTTAGGTCATTATTTTGCAGGAACTCGGCACATGTTGCGCGGATTCCTAAATATCAGGTGCTCTGCATACTCGGCATGTTGTTAGGTCATTATTTTGCAGGGACTCGGCACGTGTTGGGCAGATTTCTGAATATCAGGTGCTCTGCATACGCAACATGTTGTTAGCTCATTGTTTTTCAGGAACTCGGCACATGTTGCACGGATTCCTGAATATCAGGTGCTCTGCATAGGCGGCATGTTGTTAGGTCATTATTTTGCAGGAACTTGGCACATGTTGCGCGGATTCCTGAATATCAGGTGCTCTGCATACGCGGTATGTTGTTACGTCATTATTTTGCAGAAACTCGGCACATGTTGCGCCGATTCCTGAATATCAGGTGCTCTGCATACACAACATTTTGTTAGCTCATTATTTTGCAGGAACTCGGCACCTGTTGCGCGGATTCCTGAATATCAGGTGCTCTGCATACGCGATATGTTGTTAGCTCATTATTTTTCAGGAACTCGGCACATGTTGCACGGATTCCTGAATATCAGGTGCTCTGCATAGGCGGCATGTTGTTAGGTCATTATTTTGCAGGAACTCAGCACATGTTGCGTAGATTGCTGAATATCAGGTGCTCTGCATAGGCTGTATGTTGTTGGGTCATTATTTTGCAGAAACTCGGCACATGTGGCACGGATTCCTGAATATCAGGTGCTCTGCATAGGCAGCATGTTGTTAGGTCATTATTTTGCAGGAACTCGCCACATGTTGCGCGGATTCCCGAATATCAGGTGCTCTGCATACACGGCATGTTGTTAGATCATTATTTTGCAGGAACTCGGCACATGTGGCACGGATTCCTGAATATCAGGTGCTCTGCATAGGCGGCATGTTGTTGGCTCATTATTTTGCAGGAACTCGGCACATGTGGCACGGATTCCTGAATATCAGGTGCTCTGCATAGGCGGCATGTTGTTAGGTCATTATTTTGCAGGAACTCGGCACATGTTGCGCAGATTCCTTAATATCAGGTGCTCTGCATACGCGGCATGTTGTTAGGTCATTATTTTGCAGGAACTCGGCACATGTTGCGCGGATTCCTGAATATCAGGTGCTCTGTATACACGACAGGTTGTTAGCTCATCATTATTTTGTAGGGCCTCGGCACATGTTGCACATATTCCTGAATATCAGGTGCTCTGCATAGGCGGCATGTTGTTAGGTAATTATTTTGCAGGAACTCGGCACATGTTGCGCGGATTCCTGAATAACAGGTGCTCTGCATAGGCTGCATGTTGTTATCTCATTATTTTGCAGGAACTCCGCACATGTTGCGCAGATTCTTGAATATCAGGTGCTCTGCATAGGCCGCATGTTATTAGAGCATTATTTTTCAGGAACCTGGCACATGTGGCACGGATTCCTGAATATCTGGTGCTCTGCTTAGGCGGCATGTTGTTAGGTCATTATTTTGCAGGAACTCGGCACATGTTGCGCGGATTCCTAAATATCAGGTGCTCTGCATACGCGGCATGTTGTTAGGTCATTATTTTGCAGGAACTCGGCACGTGTTGCGCGGATTCCTGAATATCAGGTGCTCTGTATACGTGACATGTTGTTAGCTCATTGTTTTTGAGGGACTCAGCACATGTTGCACGTATTCCTGAATATCAGGTGCTCTGCATAGGCGGCATGTTGTTAGGTCATTATTTTGCAGGAACTCTGCACATGTTGCGTGGATTCCTGAATATCAGGTGCTCTGCATACGCAGCATGTTGTTAGGTCATTATTTTGCAGAAACTCGGCACATGTTGCGAGGATTCCTGAATATCAGGTGCTCTGCATAGGCGGCATGTTGTTAGGTCATTATTTTGCAGGATTTCAGCACATGTAGCACGGATTCCTGAATATCAGGTGCTCTGCATAGGCTGCATGTTGTTAGCTCATTATTTTGCATGAACTCCGCACATGTTGCGTGGATTCTTGACTATCAGGTGCTCTGCATAGGCGGCATGTTGTTAGCTCATTATTTTGCAGGAACCCGGCACATGTTGCGCGGATTCCTGAATATCAGGTGCTCCGCATAGGCGGCATGTTGTTAGGTCATTTTGTTGCAGGAACTCGGCACATGTTGCGCAGATTCCTAAATATCAGGTGCTCTGCATACGTGGCATGTTGTTAGGTCATTATTTTGCAGGAACTCGGCACATGTTGCGCGGATTCCTGAATATCAGGTGCTCTGCATACGCGACATGTTGTTAGCTCATTATTTTTCAGGAACTCGGCACATGTTGCACGGATTCCTGAATATCAGGTGCTCTGCATAGGCGGCATGTTGTTAGGTCATTATTTTGCAGGAACCCGGCACATGTTGCATGGATTCCTGAATATCAGGTGCTCTGCATAGGCAGCTTTTTGTTAGGTCATTATTTTGCAGGAACTCGGCACATGTTGCACGGATTCCTAAATATCAGGTGCTCTGCATACGCGGCATGTTGTTAGGTCATTATTTTGCAGGAACTCGGCACATGTTGCGCGGATTCCTGAATATCAGGTGCTCTGCATACGCGACATGTTGTTAGCTCATTATTTTTCAGGAACTCGGCACATGTTGCACGGATTCCTGAATATCAGGTGCTCTGCATACGCGACATGTTGTTAGCTCATTATTTTGCAGGTACTCGCCACATGTTGCGCTGATTCCTGAATATTAGGTGACTGCATACACAGCATGTTGTTAGCTCATTATTTTGCAGGAACTCGGCACATGTGGCGTGGATTCCTGAATATCAGGTGCTCTGTATAGGCAGCATGTTGTTAGGTCATTATTTTGGCGGAACTCAGCACATGTTGCGTGGATTCCTGAATATCAGGTGCTCTGTATAGGCGGCATGTTGTTAGGTCATTATTTTGCAGGAACTCGGCACATGTTGCGCGGATTCCTGAATATCAGGTGCTCTGCATACGCGGCATGTTGTTAGGTCATTATTTTGCAGGAACTCGGCACATGTTGCGCGGATTCCTGAATATCAGGTGCTCTGCATATGCGGCATGTTGTTAGGTCATTATTTTGCAGGAACTCGGCACATGTTGCGCGGATTCCTGAATATCAGGTGCTCTGCATAGGCGGCATGTTGTTAGGTCATTATTTTGCAGGAACTCGGCACATGTGGCACGTAGTCCTGAATATCAGGTGCTCTGCATAGGCGGCATGTTGTTAGCTCATTATTTTGCAGGAACCCGGCACATGTGGCACAGATTCCTGAATATCAGGTGCTCTGCATAGGCGACATGTTGTTAGCTCATTATTTTGCAGCAACTCCGCACATGTTGCGCAGATTCTTGAATATTAGCTGCTCTGCATAGGCGGCATGTTGTTAGCTCATTATTTTGCAGGAACCCGGCACATGTGGCACAGATTCCTGAATATCAGGTGCTCTGCATAGGCGGCATGTTGTTAGGTCATTATTTTGCAGTAACCCGGCACATGTTGCACGGATTCCTGAATATCAGGTGCTCTGCATAGGCGGCATTTTGTTAGGTCATTATTTTGCAGGAACTCGGCACATGTTGCGCGGATTCCTAAATATCAGGTGCTCTGCATACACGGCATGTTGTTACGTCATTATTCTGCAGGCACTCGGCACATGTTGCGCGGATTCCTGAATATCAGGTGCTCTGCATACGCGACATGTTGTTAGCTCATTATTTTTCAGGACCTCGGCACATGTTGCACAGATTCCTGAATATCAGGTGCTCTGCATAGGCACCATGTTGTTAGGTCATTATTTTGCAGGAACTCGCCACATGTTGCGCGGATTCCTGAATATCAGGTGCTCCGCATAGGCGGCATGTTGTTAGGTCATTATTTTGCAGGCACTCCGCACATGTTGTGCGGATTCCTGAATATCAGGTGCTCTGCATAGGCGGCAAGTTGTTAGGTCATTATTTTGCAGGAACTCGGCACATGTGGCACATATTCCTGAATATCAGGTGCTCTGCACAGGCGGCATGTTGTTAGGTCATTATTTTGCAGGAACTCGGCACATGTGGCTTGGATTCCTGAATATCAGGTGCTCTGTATAGGCGGCATGTTGTTAGCTCATTATTTTGCAAGAACTCTGCACATGTTGCACGGATTCTTGAATATCAAGTGATCTGCATAGTCGGCATGTTGTTAGCTCATTATTTTGCAAGAACCCGGCACATGTGGCACGGATTCCTGAATATCAGGTGCTCTGCATAGGCGGCATGTTGTTAGGTCATTATTTTGCAGGAATCCGGCACATGTTGCGTGGATTCCTGAATATCAGGTGCTCTGCATAGGCAGAATTTTGTTAGGTCATTATTTTGCAGGAACTCGGCACATGTTGCACGGATTCCTAAATATCAGGTGCTCTGCATACGCGGCATGTTGTTAGCTCATTATTTTTCAGGAACTCGGCACATGTTGCACGGATTCCTGAATATCAGGTGCTCTGCATACGCGACATGTTGTTAGCTCATTATTTTGCATGTACTTGCCACATGTTGCGCGGATTCCTGAATATTAGGTGACTGCATACACAGCATGTTGTTAGCTCATTATTTTGCAGGAACTCGGCACATGTGGCACGGATTCCTGAATATCAGGTGCTCTGTATAGGCAGCATGTTGTTAGGTCATTATTTTGCAGGAACTCAGCACATGTTGCGTGGATTCCTGAATATCAGGTGCTCTGTATAGGCGGCATGTTGTTAGGTCATTGTTTTGCAGGAACTCAGCACATCTTGCGCGGATTCCTGAATATCAGGTGCTCTGCATACGCGTCATGTTGTTAGGTCATTATTTTGCAGGAACTCGGCACATGTTGCGCGGATTCCTAAATATCAGGTGCTCTGCATACGCGGCATGTTGTTAGGTCATTATTTTGCAGGAACTCGGCACGTGTTGCGCGGATTCCTGAATATCAGGTGCTCTGCATACGTGACATGTTGTTAGCTCATTGTTTTTGAGGGACTCAGCACATGTTGCACGTATTCCTGAATATCAGGTGCTCTGCATAGGCGGCATGTTGTTAGGTCATTATTTTGCAGGAACTCTGCACATGTTGCGTGGATTCCTGAATATCAGGTGCTCTGCATACGCAGCATGTTGTTAGGTCATTATTTTGCAGAAACTCGGCACATGTTGCGAGGATTCCTGAATATCAGGTGCTCTGCATAGGCGGCATGTTGTTAGGTCATTATTTTGCAGGATTTCAGCACATGTAGCACGGATTCCTGAATATCAGGTGCTCTGCATAGGCTGCATGTTGTTAGCTCATTATTTTGCATGAACTCCGCACATGTTGCGTGGATTCTTGACTATCAGGTGCTCTGTATAGGCGGCATGTTGTTAGGTCATTGTTTTGCAGGAACTCAGCACATGTTGCGCGGATTCCTGAATATCAGGTGCTCTGCATACGCGTCATGTTGTTAGGTCATTATTTTGCAGGAACTCGGCACATGTTGCGCGGATTCCTAAATATCAGGTGCTCTGCATACGCGGCATGTTGTTAGGTCATTATTTTGCAGGAACTCGGCACGTGTTGCGCGGATTCCTGAATATCAGGTGCTCTGCATACGTGACATGTTGTTAGCTCATTGTTTTTGAGGGACTCAGCACATGTTGCACGTATTCCTGAATATCAGGTGCTCTGCATAGGCGGCATGTTGTTAGGTCATTATTTTGCAGGAACTCTGCACATGTTGCGTGGATTCCTGAATATCAGGTGCTCTGCATACGCAGCATGTTGTTAGGTCATTATTTTGCAGAAACTCGGCACATGTTGCGAGGATTCCTGAATATCAGGTGCTCTGCATAGGCGGCATGTTGTTAGGTCATTATTTTGCAGGATTTCAGCACATGTAGCACGGATTCCTGAATATCAGGTGCTCTGCATAGGCTGCATGTTGTTAGCTCATTATTTTGCATGAACTCCGCACATGTTGCGTGGATTCTTGACTATCAGGTGCTCTGCATAGGCGGCATGTTGTTAGCTCATTATTTTGCAGGAACCCGGCACATGTTGCGCGGATTCCTGAATATCAGGTGCTCCGCATAGGCGGCATGTTGTTAGGTCATTTTGTTGCAGGAACTCGGCACATGTTGCGCAGATTCCTAAATATCAGGTGCTCTGCATACGTGACATGTTGTTAGGTCATTATTTTGCAGGAACTCGGCACATGTTGCGCGGATTCCTGAATATCAGGTGCTCTGCATACGCGACATGTTGTTAGCTCATTATTTTTCAGGAACTCGGCACATGTTGCACGGATTCCTGAATATCAGGTGCTCTGCATAGGCGGCATGTTGTTAGGTCATTATTTTGCAGGAACCCGGCACATGTTGCGTGGATTCCTGAATATCAGGTGCTCTGCATAGGCAGCATTTTGTTAGGTCATTATTTTGCAGGAACTCGGCACATGTTGCACGGATTCCTAAATATCAGGTGCTCTGCATACGCGGCATGTTGTTAGGTCATTATTTTGCAGGAACTCGGCACATGTTGCGCGGATTCCTGAATATCAGGTGCTCTGCATACGCGACATGTTGTTAGCTCATTATTTTTCAGGAACTCGGCACATGTTGCACGGATTCCTGAATATCAGGTGCTCTGCATACGCGACATGTTGTTAGCTCATTATTTTGCAGGTACTCGCCACATGTTGCGCTGATTCCTGAATATTAGGTGACTGCATACACAGCATGTTGTTAGCTCATTATTTTGCAGGAACTCGGCAAATGTGGCGTGGATTCCTGAATATCAGGTGCTCTGTATAGGCAGCATGTTGTTAGGTCATTATTTTGGCGGAACTCAGCACATGTTGCGTGGATTCCTGAATATCAGGTGCTCTGTATAGGTGGCATGTTGTTAGGTTATTATTTTGCAGGAACTCGGCACATGTTGCGCGGATTCCTGAATATCAGGTGCTCTGCATACGCGGCATGTTGTTAGGTCATTATTTTGCAGGAACTCGGCACATGTTGCGCGGATTCCTGAATATCAGGTGCTCTGCATATGCGGCATGTTGTTAGGTCATTATTTTGCAGGAACTCGGCACATGTTGCGCGGATTCCTGAATATCAGGTGCTCTGCATAGGCGGCATGTTGTTAGGTCATTATTTTGCAGGAACTCGGCACATGTGGCACGTAGTCCTGAATATCAGGTGCTCTGCATAGGCGGCATGTTGTTAGCTCATTATTTTGCAGGAACCCGGCACATGTGGCACAGATTCCTGAATATCAGGTGCTCTGCATAGGCGACATGTTGTTAGCTCATTATTTTGCAGCAACTCCGCACATGTTGCGCAGATTCTTGAATATTAGCTGCTCTGCATAGGCGGCATGTTGTTAGCTCATTATTTTGCAGGAACCCGGCACATGTGGCACAGATTCCTGAATATCAGGTGCTCTGCATAGGCGGCATGTTGTTAGGTCATTATTTTGCAGTAACCCGGCACATGTTGCACGGATTCCTGAATATCAGGTGCTCTGCATAGGCGGCATTTTGTTAGGTCATTATTTTGCAGGAACTCGGCACATGTTGCGCGGATTCCTAAATATCAGGTGCTCTGCATACACGGCATGTTGTTACGTCATTATTCTGCAGGCACTCGGCACATGTTGCGCGGATTCCTGAATATCAGGTGCTCTGCATACGCGACATGTTGTTAGCTCATTATTTTTCAGGACCTCGGCACATGTTGCACAGATTCCTGAATATCAGGTGCTCTGCATAGGCACCATGTTGTTAGGTCATTATTTTGCAGGAACTCGCCACATGTTGCGCGGATTCCTGAATATCAGGTGCTCCGCATAGGCGGCATGTTGTTAGGTCATTATTTTGCAGGCACTCCGCACATGTTGCGCGGATTCCTGAATATCAGGTGCTCTGCATAGGCGGCAAGTTGTTAGGTCATTATTTTGCAGGAACTCGGCACATGTGGCACATATTCCTGAATATCAGGTGCTCTGCATAGGCGGCATGTTGTTAGGTCATTATTTTGCAGGAACTCGGCACATGTGGCTTGGATTCCTGAATATCAGGTGCTCTGTATAGGCGGCATGTTGTTAGCTCATTATTTTGCAAGAACTCTGCACATGTTGCACGGATTCTTGAATATCAAGTGATCTGCATAGTCGGCATGTTGTTAGCTCATTATTTTGCAAGAACCCGGCACATGTGGCACGGATTCCTGAATATCAGGTGCTCTGCATAGGCGGCATGTTGTTAGGTCATTATTTTGCAGGAATCCGGCACATGTTGCGTGGATTCCTGAATATCAGGTGCTCTGCATAGGCAGAATTTTGTTAGGTCATTATTTTGCAGGAACTCGGCACATGTTGCACGGATTCCTAAATATCAGGTGCTCTGCATACGCGACATGTTGTTAGCTCATTATTTTGCATGTACTCGCCACATGTTGCGCGGATTCCTGAATATTAGGTGACTGCATACACAGCATGTTGTTAGCTCATTATTTTGCAGGAACTCGGCACATGTGGCACGGATTCCTGAATATCAGGTGCTCTGTATAGGCAGCATGTTGTTAGGTCATTATTTTGCAGGAACTCAGCACATGTTGCGTGGATTCCTGAATATCAGGTGCTCTGTATAGGCGGCATGTTGTTAGGTCATTGTTTTGCAGGAACTCAGCGCATGTTGCGCGGATTCCTGAATATCAGGTGCTCTGCATACGCGTCATGTTGTTAGGTCATTATTTTGCAGGAACTCGGCACATGTTGCGCGGATTCCTAAATATCAGGTGCTCTGCATACGCGGCATGTTGTTAGGTCATTATTTTGCAGGAACTCGGCACATGTTGCGCGGATTCCTGAATATCAGGTGCTCTGCATAGGCGGCATGTTGTTAGGTCATTATTCAGCAGGAACTCGGCACATGTGGCACGTATTCCTGAATATCAGGTGCGCTGCATAGGCGGCATGTTGTTAGGTCATTATTTTGAAGGAACTCGGCACATGTTGCACGGATTCCTGAATATCAGGTGCTCTGCATAGGCGGCATGTTGTTAGCTCATTATTTTGCAGCAACTCCGCACATGTTGCGCAGATTCTTGAATATCAGCTGCTCTGCATAGGCGGCATGTTGTTAGCTCATTATTTTGCAGGAACCCGGCACACGTGGCACAGATTCCTGAATATCAGGTGCTCTGCATAGGCGGCATGTTGTTAGGTCATTATTTTGCAGTAACCCGGCACATGTTGCGCAGATTCCTGAATATCAGGTGCTCTGCATAGGCGGCATTTTGTTAGGTCATTATTTTGCAGGAACTCGGCACATGTTCGCGGATTCCTAAATATCAGGTGCTCTGCATACACGGCATGTTGTTAGGTCATTATTTTGCAGGCACTCGGCACATGTTGCGCGTATTCCTGAATATCAGGTGCTCGGCATACGCGACATGTTGTTAGCTCATTATTTTTCAGTACCTCGCCACATGTTGCACAGATTCCTGAATATCAGGTGCTCTGCATAGGCACCATGTTGTTAGGTCATTATTTTGCAGGAACTCGCCACATGTGGCGCGGATTCCTGAATATCAGGTGCTCCGCATAGGCGGCATGTTGTCAGGTCATTATTTTGCAGGCACTCCGCACATGTTGCACGGATTCCTGAATATCAGGTGCTCCGCATACACAGCATGTTGTGAGCTCATTATTTTGCAGGAACTCGGCACATGTTGCGCGGATTCCTGAATATCAGGTGCTCTGCATAGGCGGCATGTTGTTAGGTCATTATTTTGCAGGAACTCGGCACGTGTGGCACGGATTCCTGAGTATCAGGTGCTCTGCATAGGCGGCATTTTGTTAGGTCATTATTTTGCAGGAACTCGGCACATGTTGTGCGGATTCCTGAATATCAGGTGCTCTGCATACGCGACATGTTGGTAGCTCATTATTTTGCAGGAACTCGGCACATGTTGCACGGATTCCTGAATATCAGGTGCTCTGCATAGGCGGCATGTTGTTAGGTCATTATTTTGCAGGAACTCGGCACATGTGGCACGGATTCCTGAGTATCAGGTGCTCTGCATAGGCACCATGTTGTTAGGTCATTATTTTGCAGGAACTCGCCACATGTTGCGCGGATTCCTGAATATCAGGTGCTCCGCATAGGCGGCATGTTGTTAGGTCATTATTTTGCAGGCACTCCGCACATGTTGCGCGGATTCCTGAATATCAGGTGCTCTGCATAGGCGGCAAGTTGTTAGGTCATTATTTTGCAGGAACTCGGCACATGTGGCACATATTCCTGAATATCAGGTGCTCTGCATAGGCGGCATGTTGTTAGGTCATTATTTTGCAGGAACTCAGCACATGTGGCTTGGATTCCTGAATATCAGGTGCTCTGTATAGGCGGCATGTTGTTAGCTCATTATTTTGCATGTACTCGCCACATGTTGCGCGGATTCCTGAATATTAGGTGACTGCATACACAGCATGTTGTTAGCTCATTATTTTGCAGGAACTCGGCACATGTGGCACGGATTCCTGAATATCAGGTGCTCTGTATAGGCAGCATGTTGTTAGGTCATTATTTTGCAGGAACTCAGCACATGTTGCGTGGATTCCTGAATATCAGGTGCTCTGCATACGCGTCATGTTGTTAGGTCATTATTTTGCAGGAACTCGGCACATGTTGCGCGGATTCCTGAATATCAGGTGCTCTGCATAGGCGGCATGTTGTTAGGTCATTATTCAGCAGGAACTCGGCACATGTGGCACGTATTCCTGAATACCAGGTGCGCTGCATAGGCGGCATGTTGTTAGGTCATTATTTTGAAGGAACTCGGCACATGTTGCACGGATTCCTGAATATCAGGTGCTCTGCATAGGCGGCATGTTGTTAGCTCATTATTTAGCAGCAACTCCGCACATGTTGCGCAGATTCTTGAATATCAGCTGCTCTGCATAGGCGGCATGTTGTTAGCTCATTATTTTGCAGGAACCCGGCACACGTGGCACAGATTCCTGAATATCATGTGCTCTGCATAGGCGGCATGTTGTTAGGTCATTATTTTGCAGTAACCCGACACATGTTGCGCAGATTCCTGAATATCAGGTGCTCTGCATAGGCGGCATTTTGTTAGGTCATTATTTTGCAGGAACTCGGCACATGTTCGCGGATTCCTAAATATCAGGTGCTCTGCATACACGGCATGTTGTTAGGTCATTATTTTGCAGGCACTCGGCACATGTTGCGCGGATTCCTGAATATCAGGTGCTCTGCATACGCGACATGTTGTTAGCTCATTATTTTTCAGTACCTCGGCACATGTTGCACAGATTCCTGAATATCAGGTGCTCTGCATAGGCACCAGGTTGTTAGGTCATTATTTTGCAGGAACTCGCCACATGTGGCGCGGATTCCTGAATATCAGGTGCTCCGCATAGGCGGCATGTTGTTAGGTCATTATTTTGCAGGCACTCCGCACATGTTGCACGGATTCCTGAATATCAGGTGCTCTGCATACACAGCATGTTGTTAGCTCATTATTTTGCAGGAACTCGGCACATGTTGCGCGTATTCCTGAATATCAGGTGCTCTGCATAGGCGGCATGTTGTTAGGTCATTATTTTGCAGGAACTCGGCACATGTGGCACGGATTCCTGAGTATCAGGTGCTCTGCATAGGCGGCATTTTGTTAGGTCATTATTTTGCAGGAACTCGGCACCTGTTGCGCGGATTCCTGAATATCAGGTGCTCTGCATACGCGATATGTTGTTAGCTCATTATTTTTCAGGAACTCGGCACATGTTGCACGGATTCCTGAATATCAGGTGCTCTGCATAGGCGGCATGTTGTTAGGTCATTATTTTGCAGGAACTCAGCACATGTTGCGTAGATTGCTGAATATCAGGTGCTCTGCATAGGCTGCATGTTGTTGGGTCATTATTTTGCAGAAACTCGGCAAATGTGGCACGGATTCCTGAATATCAGGTGCTCTGCATAGGCGGCATGTTGTTAGGTCATTATTTTTCAGGAACTCGCCACATGTTGCGCAGATTCTCGAATATCAGGTGCTCTGCATACACGGCATGTTGTTAGATCATTATTTTGCAGGAACTCGGCACATGTGGCACGGATTCCTGAATATCAGGTGCTCTGCATAGGCGGCATGTTGTTGGCTCATTATTTTGCAGGAACTCGGCACATGTGGCACGGATTCCTGAATATTAGGTGCTCTGCATAGGCGGCATGTTGTTAGGTCATTATTTTGCAGGAACTCGGCACATGTTGCGCAGATTCCTTAATATCAGGTGCTCTGCATACGCGGCATGTTGTTAGGTCATTATTTTGCAGGAACTCGGCACATGTTGCGCGGATTCCTGAATATCAGGTGCTCTGTATACACAACAGGTTGTTAGCTCATCATTATTTTGTAGGGCGTCGGCACATGTTGCACATATTCCTGAATATCAGGTGCTCTGCATAGGCGGCATGTTGTTAGGTCGTTATTTTGCAGGAACTCGGCACATGTTGCGCGGATTCCTGAATAACAGGTGCTCTGCATAGGCTGCATGTTGTTATCTCATTATTTTGCAGGAACTCCGCACATGTTGCGCAGATTCTTGAATATCAGGTGCTCTGCATAGGCCGCATGTTATTAGAGCATTATTTTTCAGGAACCTGGCACATGTGGCACGGATTCCTGAATATCTGGTGCTCTGCATAGGCGGCATGTTGTTAGGTCATTATTTTGCAGGAACTCGGCACATGTTGCGCGGATTCCTAAATATCAGGTGCTCTGCATACGCGGCATGTTGTTAGGTCATTATTTTGCAGGAACTCGGCACGTGTTGCGCGGATTCCTGAATATCAGGTGCTCTGCATACGTGACATGTTGTTAGCTCATTGTTTTTGAGGGACTCGGCACATGTTGCACGTATTACTGAATATCAGGTGCTCTGCATAGGCGGCATGTTGTTAGGTCATTATTTTGCAGGAACTCGGCACATGTTGCGTGGATTCCTGAATATCAGGTGCTCTGCATACGCAGCATGTTGTTAGGTCATTATTTTGCAGAAACTCGGCATATGTTGCGAGGATTCCTGAATATCAGGTGCTCTGCATAGGCGGCATGTTGTTAGGTCATTATTTTGCAGGATTTCAGCACATGTAGCACGGATTCCTGAATATCAGGTGCTCTGCATAGGCTGCATGTTGTTAGCTCATTATTTTGCATGAACTCCGCACATGTTGCGTGGATTCTTGAATATCAGGTGCTCTGCATAGGCGGCATGTTGTTAGCTCATTATTTTGCAGGAACCCGGCACATGTTGCGCGGAATCCTGAATATCAGGTGCTCTGCATAGGCGGCATGTTGTTAGGTCATTTCGTTGCAGGAACTCGGCACATGTTGCGCAGATTCCTAAATATCAGGTGCTCTGCATACGCGACATGTTGTTAGCTCATTATTTTTCAGGAACTCGGCACATGTTGCACGGATTCCTGAATATCAGGTGCTCTGCATAGGCGGCATGTTGTTAGGTCATTATTTTGCAGGAACCCAGCACATGTTGCGTGGATTCCTGAATATCAGGTGCTCTGCATAGGCAGCATTTTGTTAGGTCATTATTTTGCAGGAACTCGCCACATGTTGCACGGATTCCTAAATATCAGGTGCTCTGCATACGCGGCATGTTGTTAGGTCATTATTTTGCAGGAACTCGGCACATGTTGCGCGGATTCCTGAATATCAGGTGCTCCGCATACGCGGCATGTTGTTAGGTCATTATTTTGCAGGAACTCGGCACATGTTGCGCGGATTCCTGAATATCAGGTGCTCTGCATATGCGGCATGTTGTTAGGTCATTATTTTGCAGGAACTCGGCACATGTTGCGCGGATTCCTGAATATCAGGTGCTCTGCATAGGCGGCATGTTGTTACGTCATTATTTTGCAGGAACTCGGCACATGTGGCACGTATTCCTGAATATCAGGTGCTCTGCATAGGCGGCATGTTGTTAGCTCATTATTTTGCAGGAACCCGGCACATGTGGCACAGATTCCTGAATATCAGGTGCTCTGCATAGGCGACATGTTGTTAGCTCATTATTTTGCAGCAACTCCGCACATGTTGCACAGATTCTTGAATATTAGCTGCTCTGCATAGGCGGCATGTTGTTAGCTCATTATTTTGCAGGAACCCGGCACATGTGGCACAGATTCCTGAATATCAGGTGCTCTGCATAGGCGGCATGTTGTTAGGTCATTATTTTGCAGGAATCCGGCACATGTTGCGTGGATTCCTGAATATCAGGTGCTCTGCATAGGCAGAATTTTGTTAGGTCATTATTTTGCAGGAACTCGGCACATGTTGCACGGATTCCTAAATATCAGGTGCTCTGCATACGCGGCATGTTGTTAGCTCATTATTTTTCAGGAACTCGGCACATGTTGCACGGATTCCTGAATATCAGGTGCTCTGCATACGCGACATGTTGTTAGCTCATTATTTTGCATGTACTCGCCACATGTTGCGCGGATTCCTGAATATTAGGTGACTGCATACACAGCATGTTGTTAGCTCATTATTTTGCAGGAACTCGGCACATGTGGCACGGATTCCTGAATATCAGGTGCTCTGTATAGGCAGCATGTTGTTAGGTCATTATTTTGCAGGAACTCAGCACATGTTGCGTGGATTCCTGAATATCAGGTGCTCTGCATACGCGTCATGTTGTTAGGTCATTATTTTGCAGGAACTCGGCACATGTTGCGCGGATTCCTGAATATCAGGTGCTCTGCATAGGCGGCATGTTGTTAGGTCATTATTCAGCAGGAACTCGACACATGTGGCACGTATTCCTGAATATCAGGTGCGCTGCATAGGCGGCATGTTGTTAGGTCATTATTTTGAAGGAACTCGGCACATGTTGCACGGATTCCTGAATATCAGGTGCTCTGCATAGGCGGCATGTTGTTAGCTCATTATTTAGCAGCAACTCCGCACATGTTGCGCAGATTCTTGAATATCAGCTGCTCTGCATAGGCGGCATGTTGTTAGCTCATTATTTTGCAGGAACCCGGCACACGTGGCACAGATTCCTGAATATCAGGTGCTCTGCATAGGCGGCATGTTGTTAGGTCATTATTTTGCAGTAACCCGGCACATGTTGCGCAGATTCCTGAATATCAGGTGCTCTGCATAGGCGGCATTTTGTTAGGTCATTATTTTGCAGGAACTCGGCACATGTTCGCGGATTCCTAAATATCAGGTGCTCTGCATACACGGCATGTTGTTAGGTCATTATTTTGCAGGCACTCGGCACATGTTGCGCGGATTCCTGAATATCAGGTGCTCTGCATACGCGACATGTTGTTAGCTCATTATTTTTCAGTACCTCGGCACATGTTGCACAGATTCCTGAATATCAGGTGCTCTGCATAGGCACCATGTTGTTAGGTCATTATTTTGCAGGAACTCGCCACATGTGGCGCGGATTCCTGAATATCAGGTGCTCCGCATAGGCGGCATGTTGTTAGGTCATTATTTTGCAGGCACTCCGCACATGTTGCACGGATTCCTGAATATCAGGTGCTCTGCATACACAGCATGTTGTTAGCTCATTATTTTGCAGGAACTCGGCACATGTTGCGCGTATTCCTGAATATCAGGTGCTCTGCATAGGCGGCATGTTGTTAGGTCATTATTTTGCAGGAACTCGGCACATGTGGCACGGATTCCTGAGTATCAGGTGCTCTGCATAGGCGGCATTTTGTTAGGTCATTATTTTGCAGGAACTCGGCACCTGTTGCGCGGATTCCTGAATATCAGGTGCTCTGCATAGGCGGCATGTTGTTAGGTCATTATTTTGCAGGAACTCAGCACATGTTGCGTAGATTGCTGAATATCAGGTGCTCTGCATAGGCTGCATGTTGTTGGGTCATTATTTTGCAGAAACTCGGCACATGTGGCACGGATTCCTGAATATCAGGTGCTCTGCATAGGCGGCATGTTGTTAGGTCATTATTTTTCAGGAACTCGCAACATGTTGCGCAGATTCCCGAATATCAGGTGCTCTGCATACACGGCATGTTGTTAGATCATTATTTTGCAGGAACTCGGCACATGTGGCACGGATTCCTGAATATCAGGTGCTCTGCATAGGCGGCATGTTGTTGGCTCATTATTTTGCAGGAACTCGGCACATGTGGCACGGATTCCTGAATATTAGGTGCTCTGCATAGGCGGCATGTTGTTAGGTCATTATTTTGCAGGAACTCGGCACATGTTGCGCAGATTCCTTAATATCAGGTGCTCTGCATACGCGGCATGTTGTTAGGTCATTATTTTGCAGGAACTCGGCACATGTTGCGCGGATTCCTGAATATCAGGTGCTCTGTATACACAACAGGTTGTTAGCTCATCATTATTTTGTAGGGCCTCGGCACATGTTGCACATATTCCTGAATATCAGGTGCTCTGCATAGGCGGCATGTTGTTAGGTCATTATTTTGCAGGAACTCGGCACATGTTGCGCGGATTCCTGAAAAACAGGTGCTCTGCATAGGCTGCATGTTGTTATCTCATTATTTTGCAGGAACTCCGCACATGTTGCGCAGATTCTTGAATATCAGGTGCTCTGCATAGGCCGCATGTTATTAGAGCATTATTTTTCAGGAACCTGGCACATGTGGCACGGATTCCTGAATATCTGGTGCTCTGCATAGGCGGCATGTTGTTAGGTCATTATTTTGCAGGAACTCGGCACATGTTGCGCGGATTCCTAAATATCAGGTGCTCTGCATACGCGGCATGTTGTTAGGTCATTATTTTGCAGGAACTCGGCACGTGTTGCGCGGATTCCTGAATATCAGGTGCTCTGCATACGTGACATGTTGTTAGCTCATTGTTTTTGAGGGACTCGGCACATGTTGCACGTATTCCTGAATATCAGGTGCTCTGCATAGGCGGCATGTTGTTAGGTCATTATTTTGCAGGAACTCGGCACATGTTGCGTGGATTCCTGAATATCAGGTGCTCTGCATACGCAGCATGTTGTTAGGTCATTATTTTGCAGAAACTCGGCACATGTTGCGAGGATTCCTGAATATCAGGTGCTCTGCATAGGCGGCATGTTGTTAGGTCATTATTTTGCAGGATTTCAGCACATGTAGCACAGATTCCTGAATATCAGGTGCTCTGCATAGGCTGCATGTTGTTAGCTCATTATTTTGCATGAACTCCGCACATGTTGCGTGGATTCTTGAATATCAGGTGCTCTGCATAGGCGGCATGTTGTTAGCTCATTATTTTGCAGGAACCCGGCACATGTTGCGCGGAATCCTGAATATCAGGTGCTCTGCATAGGCGGCATGTTGTTAGGTCATTTCGTTGCAGGAACTCGGCACATGTTGCGCAGATCCCTAAATATCAGGTGCTCTGCATACGCAACATGTTGTTAGCTCATTATTTTTCAGGAACTCGGCACATGTTGCACGGATTCCTGAATATCAGGTGCTCTGCATAGGCGGCATGTTGTTAGGTCATTATTTTGCAGGAACCCAGCACATGTTGCGTGGATTCCTGAATATCAGGTGCTCTGCATAGGCAGCATTTTGTTAGGTCATTATTTTGCAGGAACTCGGCACATGTTGCACGGATTCCTAAATATCAGGTGCTCTGCATACGCGGCATGTTGTTAGGTCATTATTTTGCAGGAACTAGGCACATGTTGCGCGGATTCCTGAATATCAGGTGCTCTGCACACGCGGCATGTTGTTAGGTCATTATTTTGCAGGAACTCGGCACATGTTGCGCGGATTCCTGAATATCAGGTGCTCTGCATATGCGGCATGTTGTTAGGTCATTATTTTGCAGGAACTCGGCACATGTTGCGCGGATTCCTGAATATCAGGTGCTCTGCATAGGCGGCATGTTGTTAGGTCATTATTTTGCAGGAACTCGGCACATGTGGCACGTATTCCTGAATATCAGGTGCTCTGCATAGGCGGCATGTTGTTAGCTCATTATTTTGCAGGAACCCGGCACATGTGGCACAGATTCCTGAATATCAGGTGCTCTGCATAGGCGACATGTTGTTAGCTCATTATTTTGCAGCAACTCCGCACATGTTGCACAGATTCTTGAATATTAGCTGCTCTGCATAGGCGGCATGTTGTTAGCTCATTATTTTGCAGGAACTCGGCACATGTGGCACAGATTCCTGAATATCAGGTGCTCTGCATAGGCGGCATGTTGTTAGGTCATTATTTTGCAGTAACCCGGCACATGTTGCACGGATTCCTGAATATCAGGTGCTCTGCATAGGCGGCATTTTGTTAGGTCATTATTTTGCAGGAACTCGGCACATGTTGCGCGGATTCCTAAATATCAGGTGCTCTGCATACACGGCATGTTGTTAGGTCATTATTCTGCAGGCACTCGGCACATGTTGCGCGGATTCCTGAATATCAGGTGCTCTGCATACGCGACATGTTGTTAGCTCATTATTTTTCAGGACCTTGGCACATGTTGCACAGATTCCTGAATATCAGGTGCTCTGCATAGGCACCATGTTGTTAGGTCATTATTTTGCAGGAACTCGCCACATGTTGCGCGGATTCCTGAATATCAGGTGCTCCGCATAGGCGGCATGTTGTTAGGTCATTATTTTGCAGGCACTCCGCACATGTTGCGCGGATTCCTGAATATCAGGTGCTCTGCATAGGCGGCAAGTTGTTAGGTCATTATTTTGCAGGAACTCGGCACATGTGGCACATATTCCTGAATATCAGGTGCTCTGCATAGGCGGCATGTTGTTAGGTCATTATTTTGCAGGAACTCGGCACATGTGGCTTGGATTCCTGAATATCAGGTGCTCTGTATAGGCGGCATGTTGTTAGCTCATTATTTTGCAAGAACTCTGCACATGTTGCACGGATTCTTGAAAATCAAGTGATCTGCATAGTCGGCATGTTGTTAGCTCATTATTTTGCAAGAACCCGGCACATGTGGCACGGATTCCTGAATATCAGGTGCTCTGCATAGGCGGCATGTTGTTAGGTCATTATTTTGCAGGAATCCGGCACATGTTGCGTGGATTCCTGAATATCAGGTGCTCTGCATAGGCAGAATTTTGTTAGGTCATTATTTTGCAGGAACTCGGCACATGTTGCACGGATTCCTAAATATCAGGTGCTCTGCATACGCGGCATGTTGTTAGCTCATTATTTTTCAGGAACTCGGCACATGTTGCACGGATTCCTGAATATCAGGTGCTCTGCATACGCGACATGTTGTTAGCTCATTATTTTGCATGTACTCGCCACATGTTGCGCGGATTCCTGAATATTAGGTGACTGCATACACAGCATGTTGTTAGCTCATTATTTTGCAGGAACTCGGCACATGTGGCACGGATTCCTGAATATCAGGTGCTCTGTATAGGCAGCATGTTGTTAGGTCATTATTTTGCAGGAACTCAGCACATGTTGCGTGGATTCCTGAATATCAGGTGCTCTGTATAGGCGGCATGTTGTTAGGTCATTGTTTTGCAGGAACTCAGCACATGTTGCGCGGATTCCTGAATATCAGGTGCTCTGCATACGCGTCATGTTGTTAGGTCATTATTTTGCAGGAACTCGGCACATGTTGCGCGGATTCCTAAATATCAGGTGCTCTGCATACGCGGCATGTTGTTAGGTCATTATTTTGCAGGAACTCGGCACATGTTGCGCGGATTCCTGAATATCAGGTGCTCTGCATAGGCGGCATGTTGTTAGGTCATTATTCAGCAGGAACTCGGCACATGTGGCACGTATTCCTGAATATCAGGTGCGCTGCATAGGCGGCATGTTGTTAGGTCATTATTTTGAAGGAACTCGGCACATGTTGCACGGATTCCTGAATATCAGGTGCTCTGCATAGGCGGCATGTTGTTAGCTCATTATTTAGCAGCAACTCCGCACATGTTGTGCAGATTCTTGAATATCAGCTGCTCTGCATAGGCGGCATGTTGTTAGCTCATTATTTTGCAGGAACCCGGCACACGTGGCACAGATTCCTGAATATCAGGTGCTCTGCATAGGCGGCATGTTGTTAGGTCATTATTTTGCAGTAACCCGGCACATGTTGCGCAGATTCCTGAATATCAGGTGCTCTGCATAGGCGGCATTTTGTTAGGTCATTATTTTGCAGGAACTCGGCACATGTTCGCGGATTCCTAAATATCAGGTGCTCTGCATACACGGCATGTTGTTAGGTCATTATTTTGCAGGCACTCGGCACATGTTGCGCGGATTCCTGAATATCAGGTGCTCTGCATACGCGACATGTTGTTAGCTCATTATTTTTCAGTACCTCGGCACATGTTGCACAGATTCCTGAATATCAGGTGCTCTGCATAGGCACCATGTTGTTAGGTCATTATTTTGCAGGAACTCGCCACATGTGGCGCGGATTCCTGAATATCAGGTGCTCCTCATAGGCGGCATGTTGTTAGGTCATTATTTTGCAGGCACTCCGCACATGTTGCACGGATTCCTGAATATCAGGTGCTCTGCATACACAGCATGTTGTTAGCTCATTATTTTGCAGGAACTCGGCACATGTTGCGCGGATTCCTGAATATCAGGTGCTCTGCATAGGCGGCATGTTGTTAGGTCATTATTTTGCAGGAACTCGGCACATGTGGCACGGATTCCTGAGTATCAGGTGCTCTGCATAGGCGGCATTTTGTTAGGTCATTATTTTGCAGGAACTCGGCACATGTTGCGCGGATTCCTGAATATCAGGTGCTCTGCATACGCGACATGTTGGTAGCTCATTATTTTGCAGGAACTCGGCACATGTTGCACGGATTCCTGAATATCAGGTGCTCTGCATAGGCGGCATGTTGTTAGGTCATTATTTTGCAGGAACTCGGCACATGTGGCACGGATTCCTGAGTATCAGGTGCTCTGCATAGGCGGCATTTTGTTAGGTCATTATTTTGCAGGAACTCGGCACATGTTGCGCGGATTCCTGAATATCAGGTGCTCTGCATACGCGACATGTTGGTAGCTCATTATTTTGCAGGAACTCGGCACATGTTGCACGGATTCCTGAGTATCAGGTGCTCTGCATAGGCGGCATTTTGTTAGGTCATTATTTTGCAGGAACTCGGCACATGTTGCGCGGATTCCTGAATATCAGGTGCTCTGCATACGCGACATGTTGGTAGCTCATTATTTTGCAGGAACTCGGCACATGTGGCACGGATTCCTGAGTATCAGGTGCTCTGCATAGGCAGCATTTTGTTAGGTCATTATTTTGCAGGAACTCGGCACATGTTGCGCGGATTCCTGAATATCAGGTGCTCTGCATACGCGACATGTTGGTAGCTCATTATTTTGCAGGAACTCGGCACATGTTGCACGGATTCCTGAATATCAGGTGCTCTGCATAGGCGGCATGTTGTTAGCTCATTATTTTGCAGGTACTCGCCACATGTTGCGCTGATTCCTGAATATTAGGTGACTGCATACACAGCATGTTGTTAGCTCATTATTTTGCAGGAACTCGGCACATGTGGCGTGGATTCCTGAATATCAGGTGCTCTGTATAGGCAGCATGTTGTTAGGTCATTATTTTGCAGGAACTCAGCACATGTTGCGTGGATTCCTGAATATCAGGTGCTCTGTATAGGCGGCATGTTGTTAGGTCATTATTTTGCAGGAACTCGGCACATGTTGCGCGGATTCCTGAATATCAGGTGCTCTGCATACGCGGCATGTTGTTAGGTCATTATTTTGCAGGAACTCGGCACATGTTGCGCGGATTCCTGAATATCAGGTGCTCTGCATATGCGGCATGTTGTTAGGTCATTATTTTGCAGGAACTCGGCACATGTTGCGCGGATTCCTGAATATCAGGTGCTCTGCATGGGAGGCATGTTATTGGGTCATTATTTTGTAGGAACTCGGCACATGTGGCACGGATTCCTGAATATCAGGTGCTCTGCATAGGCTGCATGTTGTTAGCTCATTATTTTGCACGAACTCCGCACATGTTGCGTGGATTCTTGAATATCAGGTGCTCTGCATAGGCGGCATGTTGTTAGCTCATTATTTTGCAGAAACCCGGCACATGTTGCGCGGATTCCTGAATATCAGGTGCTCTGCATAGGCGGCATGTTGTTAGGTCATTATTTTGCAGGAACTCGGCACATGTTGCGCAGATTCCTAAATATCAGGTGCTCTGCACACGTGGCATGTTGTTAGGTCATTATTTTGCACGAACTCCGCACATGTTGCGTGGATTCTTGAATATCAGGTGCTCTGCATAGGCGGCATGTTGTTAGCTCATTATTTTGCAGAAACTCGGCACATGTTGCGCGGATTCCTGAATATCAGGTGCTCTGCATAGGCGGCATGTTGTTAGGTCATTATTTTGCAGGAACTCGGCACATGTTGCGCAGATTCCTAAATATCAGGTGCTCTGCACACGTGCCATGTTGTTAGGTCATTATTTTGCAGTAACTCGGCACGTGTTGCGCGGATTCCTGAATATCAGGTGCTCTGCATACGCCACATGTTGTTAGCTCATTATTTTTCAGGAACTCGGCACATGTTGCACGGATTCCTGAATATGAGGTGCTCTACATAGGCGGCATGTTGTTGGGTCATTATTTTGTAGGAACTCGGCACATGTGGCACGGATTCCTGAATATCAGGTGCTCTGCATAGGCGGCATGTCGTTAGGTCATTATTTTGCAGGAACTCAGAACATGTTGCGCAGATTCCTGAATATCAGGTCCTCTGCATAGGCGGCATGTTGTTGGGTCATTATTTTGCAGGAACTCGGCACATGTGGCACGGATTCCTGAATATCAGGTGCTCTGCGTAGGCGGCATGTTGTTAGGTCATTATTTTGCAGGAACTCGGCACATGTGGCACGTATTCCTGAATATCAGGTGCTCTGCATAGGCGGCATGTTGTTAGGTCAATATTTTGCAGGAACTCGGCACATTTGGCGTGGATTCCTGAATATCAGGTGCTCTGCATAGGCGGCATGTTGTTAGCTTATTATTTTGAAAGAACCCAGCACATGTGGCACGGATTCCTGAATATCAGGTGCTCTGCATAGGCGGCATGTTGTTAGGTCATTATTTTGCAGGAACTCGGCACATGTTGCGCGGATTCCTAAATATCAGGTGCTCTGCATACGCGGCATGTTGTTAGGTCATTATTTTGCAGGAACTCCGCACGTGTTGCGCGGATTCCTGAATATTAGGTGCTCTGCATATGCAACATGTTGTTAGCTCATTGTTTTTCAGGAACTCGGCACATGTTGCACGGATTCCTGAATATCAGGTGCTCTGCATAGGCGGCATGTTGTTAGGTCATTATTTTGCAGGAACTCGGCACATGTTGCGCGGATTCCTGAATATCAGGTGCTCTGCATACGCGGCATGTTGTTACGTCATTATTTTGCAGAAACTCGGTACGTTGCGCTGATTCCTGAATATCAGGTGCTCTGCATACACAACATTTTGTTAGCTCATTATTTTGCAGGAACTCGGCACATGTTGCACATATTCCTGAATATCAGTTGCTCTGCATAGGCGGCATGTTGTTAGGTCATTATTTTGCAGGAACTCGGCACATGTTGTGCAGATTCCTGAATATCAGGTGCTCTGTATACACGACAGGTTGTTAGCTCATCCTTATTTTGCAGGAACTCAGCACATGTTGCACATATTCCTGAATATCAGGTGCTCTGCATAGGCGGCATGTTGTTAGGTCATTATTTTGCAGGAACTCGGCACATGTTGCGCGGATTCCTGAATATCAGGTGCTCTGCATAGGCTGCGTGTTGTTAGCTCATTATTTTGCAGGAACTCCACACATGTTGCGCGGATTCTTGAGTATCAGGTGCTCTGCATAGGCGGCATGTTGTTAGTTCATTATTTTGCAGGAACCTGGCACATGTTGCACGGATTCCTGAATATCAGGTGCTCTGCATAGGCGGCATGTTGTTAGGTCATTATTTTGCAGGAACTCGGCACATGTTGCGCGGATTCCTAAATATCAGGTGCTCTGCATACTCGGCATGTTGTTAGGTCATTATTTTGCAGGGACTCGGCACGTGTTGGGCAGATTTCTGAATATCAGGTGCTCTGCATACGCAACATGTTGTTAGCTCATTGTTTTTCAGGAACTCGGCACATGTTGCACGGATTCCTGAATATCAGGTGCTCTGCATAGGCGGCATGTTGTTAGGTCATTATTTTGCAGGAACTTGGCACATGTTGCGCGGATTCCTGAATATCAGGTGCTCTGCATACGCGGTATGTTGTTACGTCATTATTTTGCAGAAACTCGGCACATGTTGCGCCGATTCCTGAATATCAGGTGCTCTGCATACACAACATTTTGTTAGCTCATTATTTTGCAGGAACTCGGCACCTGTTGCGCGGATTCCTGAATATCAGGTGCTCTGCATACGCGATATGTTGTTAGCTCATTATTTTTCAGGAACTCGGCACATGTTGCACGGATTCCTGAATATCAGGTGCTCTGCATAGGCGGCATGTTGTTAGGTCATTATTTTGCAGGAACTCAGCACATGTTGCGTAGATTGCTGAATATCAGGTGCTCTGCATAGGCTGTATGTTGTTGGGTCATTATTTTGCAGAAACTCGGCACATGTGGCACGGATTCCTGAATATCAGGTGCTCTGCATAGGCAGCATGTTGTTAGGTCATTATTTTGCAGGAACTCGCCACATGTTGCGCGGATTCCCGAATATCAGGTGCTCTGCATACACGGCATGTTGTTAGATCATTATTTTGCAGGAACTCGGCACATGTGGCACGGATTCCTGAATATCAGGTGCTCTGCATAGGCGGCATGTTGTTGGCTCATTATTTTGCAGGAACTCGGCACATGTGGCACGGATTCCTGAATATCAGGTGCTCTGCATAGGCGGCATGTTGTTAGGTCATTATTTTGCAGGAACTCGGCACATGTTGCGCAGATTCCTTAATATCAGGTGCTCTGCATACGCGGCATGTTGTTAGGTCATTATTTTGCAGGAACTCGGCACATGTTGCGCGGATTCCTGAATATCAGGTGCTCTGTATACACGACAGGTTGTTAGCTCATCATTATTTTGTAGGGCCTCGGCACATGTTGCACATATTCCTGAATATCAGGTGCTCTGCATAGGCGGCATGTTGTTAGGTAATTATTTTGCAGGAACTCGGCACATGTTGCGCGGATTCCTGAATAACAGGTGCTCTGCATAGGCTGCATGTTGTTATCTCATTATTTTGCAGGAACTCCGCACATGTTGCGCAGATTCTTGAATATCAGGTGCTCTGCATAGGCCGCATGTTATTAGAGCATTATTTTTCAGGAACCTGGCACATGTGGCACGGATTCCTGAATATCTGGTGCTCTGCTTAGGCGGCATGTTGTTAGGTCATTATTTTGCAGGAACTCGGCACATGTTGCGCGGATTCCTAAATATCAGGTGCTCTGCATACGCGGCATGTTGTTAGGTCATTATTTTGCAGGAACTCGGCACGTGTTGCGCGGATTCCTGAATATCAGGTGCTCTGTATACGTGACATGTTGTTAGCTCATTGTTTTTGAGGGACTCAGCACATGTTGCACGTATTCCTGAATATCAGGTGCTCTGCATAGGCGGCATGTTGTTAGGTCATTATTTTGCAGGAACTCTGCACATGTTGCGTGGATTCCTGAATATCAGGTGCTCTGCATACGCAGCATGTTGTTAGGTCATTATTTTGCAGAAACTCGGCACATGTTGCGAGGATTCCTGAATATCAGGTGCTCTGCATAGGCTGCATGTTGTTAGCTCATTATTTTGCATGAACTCCGCACATGTTGCGTGGATTCTTGACTATCAGGTGCTCTGCATAGGCGGCATGTTGTTAGCTCATTATTTTGCAGGAACCCGGCACATGTTGCGCGGATTCCTGAATATCAGGTGCTCCGCATAGGCGGCATGTTGTTAGGTCATTTTGTTGCAGGAACTCGGCACATGTTGCGCAGATTCCTAAATATCAGGTGCTCTGCATACGTGGCATGTTGTTAGGTCATTATTTTGCAGGAACTCGGCACATGTTGCGCGGATTCCTGAATATCAGGTGCTCTGCATACGCGACATGTTGTTAGCTCATTATTTTTCAGGAACTCGGCACATGTTGCACGGATTCCTGAATATCAGGTGCTCTGCATAGGCGGCATGTTGTTAGGTCATTATTTTGCAGGAACCCGGCACATGTTGCATGGATTCCTGAATATCAGGTGCTCTGCATAGGCAGCTTTTTGTTAGGTCATTATTTTGCAGGAACTCGGCACATGTTGCACGGATTCCTAAATATCAGGTGCTCTGCATACGCGGCATGTTGTTAGGTCATTATTTTGCAGGAACTCGGCACATGTTGCGCGGATTCCTGAATATCAGGTGCTCTGCATACGCGACATGTTGTTAGCTCATTATTTTTCAGGAACTCGGCACATGTTGCACGGATTCCTGAATATCAGGTGCTCTGCATACGCGACATGTTGTTAGCTCATTATTTTGCAGGTACTCGCCACATGTTGCGCTGATTCCTGAATATTAGGTGACTGCATACACAGCATGTTGTTAGCTCATTATTTTGCAGGAACTCGGCACATGTGGCGTGGATTCCTGAATATCAGGTGCTCTGTATAGGCAGCATGTTGTTAGGTCATTATTTTGGCGGAACTCAGCACATGTTGCGTGGATTCCTGAATATCAGGTGCTCTGTATAGGCGGCATGTTGTTAGGTCATTATTTTGCAGGAACTCGGCACATGTTGCGCGGATTCCTGAATATCAGGTGCTCTGCATACGCGGCATGTTGTTAGGTCATTATTTTGCAGGAACTCGGCACATGTTGCGCGGATTCCTGAATATCAGGTGCTCTGCATATGCGGCATGTTGTTAGGTCATTATTTTGCAGGAACTCGGCACATGTTGCGCGGATTCCTGAATATCAGGTGCTCTGCATAGGCGGCATGTTGTTAGGTCATTATTTTGCAGGAACTCGGCACATGTGGCACGTAGTCCTGAATATCAGGTGCTCTGCATAGGCGGCATGTTGTTAGCTCATTATTTTGCAGGAACCCGGCACATGTGGCACAGATTCCTGAATATCAGGTGCTCTGCATAGGCGACATGTTGTTAGCTCATTATTTTGCAGCAACTCCGCACATGTTGCGCAGATTCTTGAATATTAGCTGCTCTGCATAGGCGGCATGTTGTTAGCTCATTATTTTGCAGGAACCCGGCACATGTGGCACAGATTCCTGAATATCAGGTGCTCTGCATAGGCGGCATGTTGTTAGGTCATTATTTTGCAGTAACCCGGCACATGTTGCACGGATTCCTGAATATCAGGTGCTCTGCATAGGCGGCATTTTGTTAGGTCATTATTTTGCAGGAACTCGGCACATGTTGCGCGGATTCCTAAATATCAGGTGCTCTGCATACACGGCATGTTGTTACGTCATTATTCTGCAGGCACTCGCCACATGTTGCGCGGATTCCTGAATATCAGGTGCTCTGCATACGCGACATGTTGTTAGCTCATTATTTTTCAGGACCTCGGCACATGTTGCACAGATTCCTGAATATCAGGTGCTCTGCATAGGCACCATGTTGTTAGGTCATTATTTTGCAGGAACTCGCCACATGTTGCGCGGATTCCTGAATATCAGGTGCTCCGCATAGGCGGCATGTTGTTAGGTCATTATTTTGCAGGCACTCCGCACATGTTGTGCGGATTCCTGAATATCAGGTGCTCTGCATAGGCGGCAAGTTGTTAGGTCATTATTTTGCAGGAACTCGGCACATGTGGCACATATTCCTGAATATCAGGTGCTCTGCACAGGCGGCATGTTGTTAGGTCATTATTTTGCAGGAACTCGGCACATGTGGCTTGGATTCCTGAATATCAGGTGCTCTGTATAGGCGGCATGTTGTTAGCTCATTATTTTGCAAGAACTCTGCACATGTTGCACGGATTCTTGAATATCAAGTGATCTGCATAGTCGGCATGTTGTTAGCTCATTATTTTGCAAGAACCCGGCACATGTGGCACGGATTCCTGAATATCAGGTGCTCTGCATAGGCGGCATGTTGTTAGGTCATTATTTTGCAGGAATCCGGCACATGTTGCGTGGATTCCTGAATATCAGGTGCTCTGCATAGGCAGAATTTTGTTAGGTCATTATTTTGCAGGAACTCGGCACATGTTGCACGGATTCCTAAATATCAGGTGCTCTGCATACGCGGCATGTTGTTAGCTCATTATTTTTCAGGAACTCGGCACATGTTGCACGGATTCCTGAATATCAGGTGCTCTGCATACGCGACATGTTGTTAGCTCATTATTTTGCATGTACTTGCCACATGTTGCGCGGATTCCTGAATATTAGGTGACTGCATACACAGCATGTTGTTAGCTCATTATTTTGCAGGAACTCGGCACATGTGGCACGGATTCCTGAATATCAGGTGCTCTGTATAGGCAGCATGTTGTTAGGTCATTATTTTGCAGGAACTCAGCACATGTTGCGTGGATTCCTGAATATCAGGTGCTCTGTATAGGCGGCATGTTGTTAGGTCATTGTTTTGCAGGAACTCAGCACATCTTGCGCGGATTCCTGAATATCAGGTGCTCTGCATACGCGTCATGTTGTTAGGTCATTATTTTGCAGGAACTCGGCACATGTTGCGCGGATTCCTAAATATCAGGTGCTCTGCATACGCGGCATGTTGTTAGGTCATTATTTTGCAGGAACTCGGCACGTGTTGCGCGGATTCCTGAATATCAGGTGCTCTGCATACGTGACATGTTGTTAGCTCATTGTTTTTGAGGGACTCAGCACATGTTGCACGTATTCCTGAATATCAGGTGCTCTGCATAGGCGGCATGTTGTTAGGTCATTATTTTGCAGGAACTCTGCACATGTTGCGTGGATTCCTGAATATCAGGTGCTCTGCATACGCAGCATGTTGTTAGGTCATTATTTTGCAGAAACTCGGCACATGTTGCGAGGATTCCTGAATATCAGGTGCTCTGCATAGGCGGCATGTTGTTAGGTCATTATTTTGCAGGATTTCAGCACATGTAGCACGGATTCCTGAATATCAGGTGCTCTGCATAGGCTGCATGTTGTTAGCTCATTATTTTGCATGAACTCCGCACATGTTGCGTGGATTCTTGACTATCAGGTGCTCTGTATAGGCGGCATGTTGTTAGGTCATTGTTTTGCAGGAACTCAGCACATGTTGCGCGGATTCCTGAATATCAGGTGCTCTGCATACGCGTCATGTTGTTAGGTCATTATTTTGCAGGAACTCGGCACATGTTGCGCGGATTCCTAAATATCAGGTGCTCTGCATACGCGGCATGTTGTTAGGTCATTATTTTGCAGGAACTCGGCACGTGTTGCGCGGATTCCTGAATATCAGGTGCTCTGCATACGTGACATGTTGTTAGCTCATTGTTTTTGAGGGACTCAGCACATGTTGCACGTATTCCTGAATATCAGGTGCTCTGCATAGGCGGCATGTTGTTAGGTCATTATTTTGCAGGAACTCTGCACATGTTGCGTGGATTCCTGAATATCAGGTGCTCTGCATACGCAGCATGTTGTTAGGTCATTATTTTGCAGAAACTCGGCACATGTTGCGAGGATTCCTGAATATCAGGTGCTCTGCATAGGCGGCATGTTGTTAGGTCATTATTTTGCAGGATTTCAGCACATGTAGCACGGATTCCTGAATATCAGGTGCTCTGCATAGGCTGCATGTTGTTAGCTCATTATTTTGCATGAACTCCGCACATGTTGCGTGGATTCTTGACTATCAGGTGCTCTGCATAGGCGGCATGTTGTTAGCTCATTATTTTGCAGGAACCCGGCACATGTTGCGCGGATTCCTGAATATCAGGTGCTCCGCATAGGCGGCATGTTGTTAGGTCATTTTGTTGCAGGAACTCGGCACATGTTGCGCAGATTCCTAAATATCAGGTGCTCTGCATACGTGACATGTTGTTAGGTCATTATTTTGCAGGAACTCGGCACATGTTGCGCGGATTCCTGAATATCAGGTGCTCTGCATACGCGACATGTTGTTAGCTCATTATTTTTCAGGAACTCGGCACATGTTGCACGGATTCCTGAATATCAGGTGCTCTGCATAGGCGGCATGTTGTTAGGTCATTATTTTGCAGGAACCCGGCACATGTTGCGTGGATTCCTGAATATCAGGTGCTCTGCATAGGCAGCATTTTGTTAGGTCATTATTTTGCAGGAACTCGGCACATGTTGCACGGATTCCTAAATATCAGGTGCTCTGCATACGCGGCATGTTGTTAGGTCATTATTTTGCAGGAACTCGGCACATGTTGCGCGGATTCCTGAATATCAGGTGCTCTGCATACGCGACATGTTGTTAGCTCATTATTTTTCAGGAACTCGGCACATGTTGCACGGATTCCTGAATATCAGGTGCTCTGCATACGCGACATGTTGTTAGCTCATTATTTTGCAGGTACTCGCCACATGTTGCGCTGATTCCTGAATATTAGGTGACTGCATACACAGCATGTTGTTAGCTCATTATTTTGCAGGAACTCGGCAAATGTGGCGTGGATTCCTGAATATCAGGTGCTCTGTATAGGCAGCATGTTGTTAGGTCATTATTTTGGCGGAACTCAGCACATGTTGCGTGGATTCCTGAATATCAGGTGCTCTGTATAGGTGGCATGTTGTTAGGTTATTATTTTGCAGGAACTCGGCACATGTTGCGCGGATTCCTGAATATCAGGTGCTCTGCATACGCGGCATGTTGTTAGGTCATTATTTTGCAGGAACTCGGCACATGTTGCGCGGATTCCTGAATATCAGGTGCTCTGCATATGCGGCATGTTGTTAGGTCATTATTTTGCAGGAACTCGGCACATGTTGCGCGGATTCCTGAATATCAGGTGCTCTGCATAGGCGGCATGTTGTTAGGTCATTATTTTGCAGGAACTCGGCACATGTGGCACGTAGTCCTGAATATCAGGTGCTCTGCATAGGCGGCATGTTGTTAGCTCATTATTTTGCAGGAACCCGGCACATGTGGCACAGATTCCTGAATATCAGGTGCTCTGCATAGGCGACATGTTGTTAGCTCATTATTTTGCAGCAACTCCGCACATGTTGCGCAGATTCTTGAATATTAGCTGCTCTGCATAGGCGGCATGTTGTTAGCTCATTATTTTGCAGGAACCCGGCACATGTGGCACAGATTCCTGAATATCAGGTGCTCTGCATAGGCGGCATGTTGTTAGGTCATTATTTTGCAGTAACCCGGCACATGTTGCACGGATTCCTGAATATCAGGTGCTCTGCATAGGCGGCATTTTGTTAGGTCATTATTTTGCAGGAACTCGGCACATGTTGCGCGGATTCCTAAATATCAGGTGCTCTGCATACACGGCATGTTGTTACGTCATTATTCTGCAGGCACTCGGCACATGTTGCGCGGATTCCTGAATATCAGGTGCTCTGCATACGCGACATGTTGTTAGCTCATTATTTTTCAGGACCTCGGCACATGTTGCACAGATTCCTGAATATCAGGTGCTCTGCATAGGCACCATGTTGTTAGGTCATTATTTTGCAGGAACTCGCCACATGTTGCGCGGATTCCTGAATATCAGGTGCTCCGCATAGGCGGCATGTTGTTAGGTCATTATTTTGCAGGCACTCCGCACATGTTGCGCGGATTCCTGAATATCAGGTGCTCTGCATAGGCGGCAAGTTGTTAGGTCATTATTTTGCAGGAACTCGGCACATGTGGCACATATTCCTGAATATCAGGTGCTCTGCATAGGCGGCATGTTGTTAGGTCATTATTTTGCAGGAACTCGGCACATGTGGCTTGGATTCCTGAATATCAGGTGCTCTGTATAGGCGGCATGTTGTTAGCTCATTATTTTGCAAGAACTCTGCACATGTTGCACGGATTCTTGAATATCAAGTGATCTGCATAGTCGGCATGTTGTTAGCTCATTATTTTGCAAGAACCCGGCACATGTGGCACGGATTCCTGAATATCAGGTGCTCTGCATAGGCGGCATGTTGTTAGGTCATTATTTTGCAGGAATCCGGCACATGTTGCGTGGATTCCTGAATATCAGGTGCTCTGCATAGGCAGAATTTTGTTAGGTCATTATTTTGCAGGAACTCGGCACATGTTGCACGGATTCCTAAATATCAGGTGCTCTGCATACGCGACATGTTGTTAGCTCATTATTTTGCATGTACTCGCCACATGTTGCGCGGATTCCTGAATATTAGGTGACTGCATACACAGCATGTTGTTAGCTCATTATTTTGCAGGAACTCGGCACATGTGGCACGGATTCCTGAATATCAGGTGCTCTGTATAGGCAGCATGTTGTTAGGTCATTATTTTGCAGGAACTCAGCACATGTTGCGTGGATTCCTGAATATCAGGTGCTCTGTATAGGCGGCATGTTGTTAGGTCATTGTTTTGCAGGAACTCAGCGCATGTTGCGCGGATTCCTGAATATCAGGTGCTCTGCATACGCGTCATGTTGTTAGGTCATTATTTTGCAGGAACTCGGCACATGTTGCGCGGATTCCTAAATATCAGGTGCTCTGCATACGCGGCATGTTGTTAGGTCATTATTTTGCAGGAACTCGGCACATGTTGCGCGGATTCCTGAATATCAGGTGCTCTGCATAGGCGGCATGTTGTTAGGTCATTATTCAGCAGGAACTCGGCACATGTGGCACGTATTCCTGAATATCAGGTGCGCTGCATAGGCGGCATGTTGTTAGGTCATTATTTTGAAGGAACTCGGCACATGTTGCACGGATTCCTGAATATCAGGTGCTCTGCATAGGCGGCATGTTGTTAGCTCATTATTTTGCAGCAACTCCGCACATGTTGCGCAGATTCTTGAATATCAGCTGCTCTGCATAGGCGGCATGTTGTTAGCTCATTATTTTGCAGGAACCCGGCACACGTGGCACAGATTCCTGAATATCAGGTGCTCTGCATAGGCGGCATGTTGTTAGGTCATTATTTTGCAGTAACCCGGCACATGTTGCGCAGATTCCTGAATATCAGGTGCTCTGCATAGGCGGCATTTTGTTAGGTCATTATTTTGCAGGAACTCGGCACATGTTCGCGGATTCCTAAATATCAGGTGCTCTGCATACACGGCATGTTGTTAGGTCATTATTTTGCAGGCACTCGGCACATGTTGCGCGTATTCCTGAATATCAGGTGCTCGGCATACGCGACATGTTGTTAGCTCATTATTTTTCAGTACCTCGCCACATGTTGCACAGATTCCTGAATATCAGGTGCTCTGCATAGGCACCATGTTGTTAGGTCATTATTTTGCAGGAACTCGCCACATGTGGCGCGGATTCCTGAATATCAGGTGCTCCGCATAGGCGGCATGTTGTCAGGTCATTATTTTGCAGGCACTCCGCACATGTTGCACGGATTCCTGAATATCAGGTGCTCCGCATACACAGCATGTTGTGAGCTCATTATTTTGCAGGAACTCGGCACATGTTGCGCGGATTCCTGAATATCAGGTGCTCTGCATAGGCGGCATGTTGTTAGGTCATTATTTTGCAGGAACTCGGCACGTGTGGCACGGATTCCTGAGTATCAGGTGCTCTGCATAGGCGGCATTTTGTTAGGTCATTATTTTGCAGGAACTCGGCACATGTTGTGCGGATTCCTGAATATCAGGTGCTCTGCATACGCGACATGTTGGTAGCTCATTATTTTGCAGGAACTCGGCACATGTTGCACGGATTCCTGAATATCAGGTGCTCTGCATAGGCGGCATGTTGTTAGGTCATTATTTTGCAGGAACTCGGCACATGTGGCACGGATTCCTGAGTATCAGGTGCTCTGCATAGGCGGCATTTTGTTAGGTCATTATTTTGCAGGAACTCGGCACATGTTGCGCGGATTCCTGAATATCAGGTGCTCTGCATACGCGACATGTTGGTAGCTCATTATTTTGCAGGAACTCGGCACATGTTGCACGGATTCCTGAATATCAGGTGCTCTGCATAGGCGGCATGTTGTTAGCTCATTATTTTGCAGGTACTCGCCACATGTTGCGCTGATTCCTGAATATTAGGTGACTGCATACACAGCATGTTGTTAGCTCATTATTTTGCAGGAACTCGGCACATGTGGCGTGGATTCCTGAATATCAGGTGCTCTGTATAGGCAGCATGTTGTTAGGTCATTATTTTGCAGGAACTCAGCACATGTTGCGTGGATTCCTGAATATCAGGTGCTCTGTATAGGCGGCATGTTGTTAGGCCATTATTTTGCAGGAACTCGGCACATGTTGCGCGGATTCCTGAATATCAGGTGCTCTGCATACGCGGCATGTTGTTAGGTCATTATTTTGCAGGAACTCGGCACATGTTGCGCGGATTCCTGAATATCAGGTGCTCTGCATATGCGGCATGTTGTTAGGTCATTATTTTGCAGGAACTCGGCACATGTTGCGCGGATTCCTGAATATCAGGTGCTCTGCATAGGCGGCATGTTGTTAGGTCATTATTTTGCAGGAACTCGGCACATGTGGCACGGATTCCTGAGTATCAGGTGCTCTGCATAGGCGGCATTTTGTTAGGTCATTATTTTGCAGGAACTCGGCACATGTTGCGCGGATTCCTGAATATCAGGTGCTCTGCATACGCGACATGTTGGTAGCTCATTATTTTGCAGGAACTCGGCACATGTTGCACGGATTCCTGAATATCAGGTGCTCTGCATAGGCACCATGTTGTTAGGTCATTATTTTGCAGGAACTCGCCACATGTGGCGCGGATTCCTGAATATCAGGTGCTCCTCATAGGCGGCATGTTGTTAGGTCATTATTTTGCAGGCACTCCGCACATGTTGCACGGATTCCTGAATATCAGGTGCTCTGCATACACAGCATGTTGTTAGCTCATTATTTTGCAGGAACTCGGCACATGTTGCGCGGATTCCTGAATATCAGGTGCTCTGCATAGGCGGCATGTTGTTAGGTCATTATTTTGCAGGAACTCGGCACATGTGGCACGGATTCCTGAGTATCAGGTGCTCTGCATAGGCGGCATTTTGTTAGGTCATTATTTTGCAGGAACTCGGCACATGTTGCGCGGATTCCTGAATATCAGGTGCTCTGCATACGCGACATGTTGGTAGCTCATTATTTTGCAGGAACTCGGCACATGTTGCACGGATTCCTGAATATCAGGTGCTCTGCATAGGCGGCATGTTGTTAGGTCATTATTTTGCAGGAACTCGGCACATGTGGCACGGATTCCTGAGTATCAGGTGCTCTGCATAGGCGGCATTTTGTTAGGTCATTATTTTGCAGGAACTCGGCACATGTTGCGCGGATTCCTGAATATCAGGTGCTCTGCATACGCGACATGTTGGTAGCTCATTATTTTGCAGGAACTCGGCACATGTTGCACGGATTCCTGAGTATCAGGTGCTCTGCATAGGCGGCATTTTGTTAGGTCATTATTTTGCAGGAACTCGGCACATGTTGCGCGGATTCCTGAATATCAGGTGCTCTGCATACGCGACATGTTGGTAGCTCATTATTTTGCAGGAACTCGGCACATGTGGCACGGATTCCTGAGTATCAGGTGCTCTGCATAGGCGGCATTTTGTTAGGTCATTATTTTGCAGGAACTCGGCACATGTTGCGCGGATTCCTGAATATCAGGTGCTCTGCATACGCGACATGTTGGTAGCTCATTATTTTGCAGGAACTCGGCACATGTTGCACGGATTCCTGAATATCAGGTGCTCTGCATAGGCGGCATGTTGTTAGCTCATTATTTTACAGGTACTCGCCACATGTTGCGCTGATTCCTGAATATTAGGTGACTGCATACACAGCATGTTGTTAGCTCATTATTTTGCAGGAACTCGGCACATGTGGCGTGGATTCCTGAATATCAGGTGCTCTGTATAGGCAGCATGTTGTTAGGTCATTATTTTGCAGGAACTCAGCACATGTTGCGTGGATTCCTGAATATCAGGTGCTCTGTATAGGCGGCATGTTGTTAGGTCATTATTTTGCAGGAACTCGGCACATGTTGCGCGGATTCCTGAATATCAGGTGCTCTGCATACGCGGCATGTTGTTAGGTCATTATTTTGCAGGAACTCGGCACATGTTGCGCGGATTCCTGAATATCAGGTGCTCTGCATATGCGGCATGTTGTTAGGTCATTATTTTGCAGGAACTCGGCACATGTTGCGCGGATTCCTGAATATCAGGTGCTCTGCATGGGAGGCATGTTATTGGGTCATTATTTTGTAGGAACTCGGCACATGTGGCACGGATTCCTGAATATCAGGTGCTCTGCATAGGCTGCATGTTGTTAGCTCATTATTTTGCACGAACTCCGCACATGTTGCGTGGATTCTTGAATATCAGGTGCTCTGCATAGGCGGCATGTTGTTAGCTCATTATTTTGCAGAAACCCGGCACATGTTGCGCGGATTCCTGAATATCAGGTGCTCTGCATAGGCGGCATGTTGTTAGGTCATTATTTTGCAGGAACTCGGCACATGTTGCGCAGATTCCTAAATATCAGGTGCTCTGCACACGTGGCATGTTGTTAGGTCATTATTTTGCACGAACTCCGCACATGTTGCGTGGATTCTTGAATATCAGGTGCTCTGCATAGGCGGCATGTTGTTAGCTCATTATTTTGCAGAAACCCGGCACATGTTGCGCGGATTCCTGAATATCAGGTGCTCTGCATAGGCGGCATGTTGTTAGGTCATTATTTTGCAGGAACTCGGCACATGTTGCGCAGATTCCTAAATATCAGGTGCTCTGCACACGTGCCATGTTGTTAGGTCATTATTTTGCAGGAACTCGGCACGTGTTGCGCGGATTCCTGAATATCAGGTGCTCTGCATACGCGACATGTTGTTAGCTCATTATTTTTCAGGAACTCGGCACATGTTGCACGGATTCCTGAATATGAGGTGCTCTACATAGGCGGCATGTTGTTGGGTCATTATTTTGTAGGAACTCGGCACATGTGGCACGGATTCCTGAATATCAGGTGCTCTGCATAGGCGGCATGTCGTTAGGTCATTATTTTGCAGGAACTCAGAACATGTTGCGCAGATTCCTGAATATCAGGTCCTCTGCATAGGCGGCATGTTGTTGGGTCATTATTTTGCAGGAACTCGGCACATGTGGCACGGATTCCTGAATATCAGGTGCTCTGCGTAGGCGGCATGTTGTTAGGTCATTATTTTGCAGGAACTCGGCACATGTGGCACGTATTCCTGAATATCAGGTGCTCTGCATAGGCGGCATGTTGTTAGGTCAATATTTTGCAGGAACTCGGCACATTTGGCGTGGATTCCTGAATATCAGGTGCTCTGCATAGGCGGCATGTTGTTAGGTCATTATTTTGCAGGAACTCGGCACATGTTGCGCGGATTCCTAAATATCAGGTGCTCTGCATACGCGGCATGTTGTTAGGTCATTATTTTGCAGGAACTCCGCACGTGTTGCGCGGATTCCTGAATATTAGGTGCTCTGCATATGCAACATGTTGTTAGCTCATTGTTTTTCAGGAACTCGGCACAAGTTGCACGGATTCCTGAATATCAGGTGCTCTGCATAGGCGGCATGTTGTTAGGTCATTATTTTGCAGGAACTCGGCACATGTTGCGCGGATTCCTGAATATCAGGTGCTCTGCATACGCGACATGTTGGTAGCTCATTATTTTGCAGGAACTCGGCACATGTGGCACGGATTCCTGAGTATCAGGTGCTCTGCATAGGCGGCATTTTGTTAGGTCATTATTTTGCAGGAACTCGGCACATGTTGCGCGGATTCCTGAATATCAGGTGCTCTGCATACGCGACATGTTGGTAGCTCATTATTTTGCAGGAACTCGGCACATGTTGCACGGATTCCTGAATATCAGGTGCTCTGCATAGGCGGCATGTTGTTAGCTCATTATTTTACAGGTACTCGCCACATGTTGCGCTGATTCCTGAATATTAGGTGACTGCATACACAGCATGTTGTTAGCTCATTATTTTGCAGGAACTCGGCACATGTGGCGTGGATTCCTGAATATCAGGTGCTCTGTATAGGCAGCATGTTGTTAGGTCATTATTTTGCAGGAACTCAGCACATGTTGCGTGGATTCCTGAATATCAGGTGCTCTGTATAGGCGGCATGTTGTTAGGTCATTATTTTGCAGGAACTCGGCACATGTTGCGCGGATTCCTGAATATCAGGTGCTCTGCATACGCGGCATGTTGTTAGGTCATTATTTTGCAGGAACTCGGCACATGTTGCGCGGATTCCTGAATATCAGGTGCTCTGCATATGCGGCATGTTGTTAGGTCATTATTTTGCAGGAACTCGGCACATGTTGCGCGGATTCCTGAATATCAGGTGCTCTGCATGGGAGGCATGTTATTGGGTCATTATTTTGTAGGAACTCGGCACATGTGGCACGGATTCCTGAATATCAGGTGCTCTGCATAGGCTGCATGTTGTTAGCTCATTATTTTGCACGAACTCCGCACATGTTGCGTGGATTCTTGAATATCAGGTGCTCTGCATAGGCGGCATGTTGTTAGCTCATTATTTTGCAGAAACCCGGCACATGTTGCGCGGATTCCTGAATATCAGGTGCTCTGCATAGGCGGCATGTTGTTAGGTCATTATTTTGCAGGAACTCGGCACATGTTGCGCAGATTCCTAAATATCAGGTGCTCTGCACACGTGGCATGTTGTTAGGTCATTATTTTGCACGAACTCCGCACATGTTGCGTGGATTCTTGAATATCAGGTGCTCTGCATAGGCGGCATGTTGTTAGCTCATTATTTTGCAGAAACCCGGCACATGTTGCGCGGATTCCTGAATATCAGGTGCTCTGCATAGGCGGCATGTTGTTAGGTCATTATTTTGCAGGAACTCGGCACATGTTGCGCAGATTCCTAAATATCAGGTGCTCTGCACACGTGCCATGTTGTTAGGTCATTATTTTGCAGGAACTCGGCACGTGTTGCGCGGATTCCTGAATATCAGGTGCTCTGCATACGCGACATGTTGTTAGCTCATTATTTTTCAGGAACTCGGCACATGTTGCACGGATTCCTGAATATGAGGTGCTCTACATAGGCGGCATGTTGTTGGGTCATTATTTTGTAGGAACTCGGCACATGTGGCACGGATTCCTGAATATCAGGTGCTCTGCATAGGCGGCATGTCGTTAGGTCATTATTTTGCAGGAACTCAGAACATGTTGCGCAGATTCCTGAATATCAGGTCCTCTGCATAGGCGGCATGTTGTTGGGTCATTATTTTGCAGGAACTCGGCACATGTGGCACGGATTCCTGAATATCAGGTGCTCTGCGTAGGCGGCATGTTGTTAGGTCATTATTTTGCAGGAACTCGGCACATGTGGCACGTATTCCTGAATATCAGGTGCTCTGCATAGGCGGCATGTTGTTAGGTCAATATTTTGCAGGAACTCGGCACATTTGGCGTGGATTCCTGAATATCAGGTGCTCTGCATAGGCGGCATGTTGTTAGGTCATTATTTTGCAGGAACTCGGCACATGTTGCGCGGATTCCTAAATATCAGGTGCTCTGCATACGCGGCATGTTGTTAGGTCATTATTTTGCAGGAACTCCGCACGTGTTGCGCGGATTCCTGAATATTAGGTGCTCTGCATATGCAACATGTTGTTAGCTCATTGTTTTTCAGGAACTCGGCACAAGTTGCACGGATTCCTGAATATCAGGTGCTCTGCATAGGCGGCATGTTGTTAGGTCATTATTTTGCAGGAACTCGGCACATGTTGCGCGGATTCCTGAATATCAGGTGCTCTGCATACGCGGCATGTTGTTACGTCATTATTTTGCAGAAACTCGGTACGTTGCGCTGATTCCTGAATATCAGGTGCTCTGCATACACAACCTTTTGTTAGCTCATTATTTTGCAGGAACTCGGCACATGTTGCACATATTCCTGAATATCAGTTGCTCTGCATAGGCGGCATGTTGTTAGGTCATTATTTTGCAGGAACTCGGCACATGTTGTGCAGATTCCTGAATATCAGGTGCTCTGTATACACGACAGGTTGTTAGCTCATCCTTATTTTGCAGGAACTCAGCACATGTTGCACATATTCCTGAATATCAGGTGCTCTGCATAGGCGGCATGTTGTTAGGTCATTATTTTGCAGGAACTCGGCACATGTTGCACGGATTCCTGAATATCAGGTGCTCTGCATAGGCGGCATGTTGTTAGGTCATTATTTTGCAGGAACTCGGCACATGTTGCGCGGATTCCTAAATATCAGGTGCTCTGCATACTCGGCATGTTGTTAGGTCATTATTTTGCAGGGACTCGGCACGTGTTGGGCAGATTTCTGAATATCAGGTGCTCTGCATACGCGACATGTTGTTAGCTCATTGTTTTTCAGGAACTCGGCACATGTTGCACGGATTCCTGAATATCAGGTGCTCTGCATAGGCGGCATGTTGTTAGGTCATTATTTTGCAGGAACTTGGCACATGTTGCGCGGATTCCTGAATATCAGGTGCTCTGCATACGCGGTATGTTGTTACGTCATTATTTTGCAGAAACTCGGCACATGTTGCGCCGATTCCTGAATATCAGGTGCTCTGCATACACAACATTTTGTTAGCTCATTATTTTGCAGGAACTCGGCACCTGTTGCGCGGATTCCTGAATATCAGGTGCTCTGCATACGCGATATGTTGTTAGCTCATTATTTTTCAGGAACTCGGCACATGTTGCACGGATTCCTGAATATCAGGTGCTCTGCATAGGCGGCATGTTGTTAGGTCATTATTTTGCAGGAACTCAGCACATGTTGCGTAGATTGCTGAATATCAGGTGCTCTGCATAGGCTGTATGTTGTTGGGTCATTATTTTGCAGAAACTCGGCACATGTGGCACGGATTCCTGAATATCAGGTGCTCTGCATAGGCAGCATGTTGTTAGGTCATTATTTTGCAGGAACTCGCCACATGTTGCGCGGATTCCCGAATATCAGGTGCTCTGCATACACGGCATGTTGTTAGATCATTATTTTGCAGGAACTCGGCACATGTGGCACGGATTCCTGAATATCAGGTGCTCTGCATAGGCGGCATGTTGTTGGCTCATTATTTTGCAGGAACTCGGCACATGTGGCACGGATTCCTGAATATCAGGTGCTCTGCATAGGCGGCATGTTGTTAGGTCATTATTTTGCAGGAACTCGGCACATGTTGCGCAGATTCCTTAATATCAGGTGCTCTGCATACGCGGCATGTTGTTAGGTCATTATTTTGCAGGAACTCGGCACATGTTGCGCGGATTCCTGAATATCAGGTGCTCTGTATACACGACAGGTTGTTAGCTCATCATTATTTTGTAGGGCCTCGGCACATGTTGCACATATTCCTGAATATCAGGTGCTCTGCATAGGCGGCATGTTGTTAGGTAATTATTTTGCAGGAACTCGGCACATGTTGCGCGGATTCCTGAATAACAGGTGCTCTGCATAGGCTGCATGTTGTTATCTCATTATTTTGCAGGAACTCCGCACATGTTGCGCAGATTCTTGAATATCAGGTGCTCTGCATAGGCCGCATGTTATTAGAGCATTATTTTTCAGGAACCTGGCACATGTGGCACGGATTCCTGAATATCTGGTGCTCTGCTTAGGCGGCATGTTGTTAGGTCATTATTTTGCAGGAACTCGGCACATGTTGCGCGGATTCCTAAATATCAGGTGCTCTGCATACGCGGCATGTTGTTAGGTCATTATTTTGCAGGAACTCGGCACGTGTTGCGCGGATTCCTGAATATCAGGTGCTCTGTATACGTGACATGTTGTTAGCTCATTGTTTTTGAGGGACTCAGCACATGTTGCACGTATTCCTGAATATCAGGTGCTCTGCATAGGCGGCATGTTGTTAGGTCATTATTTTGCAGGAACTCTGCACATGTTGCGTGGATTCCTGAATATCAGGTGCTCTGCATACGCAGCATGTTGTTAGGTCATTATTTTGCAGAAACTCGGCACATGTTGCGAGGATTCCTGAATATCAGGTGCTCTGCATAGGCGGCATGTTGTTAGGTCATTATTTTGCAGGATTTCAGCACATGTAGCACGGATTCCTGAATATCAGGTGCTCTGCATAGGCTGCATGTTGTTAGCTCATTATTTTGCATGAACTCCGCACATGTTGCGTGGATTCTTGACTATCAGGTGCTCTGCATAGGCGGCATGTTGTTAGCTCATTATTTTGCAGGAACCCGGCACATGTTGCGCGGATTCCTGAATATCAGGTGCTCCGCATAGGCGGCATGTTGTTAGGTCATTTTGTTGCAGGAACTCGGCACATGTTGCGCAGATTCCTAAATATCAGGTGCTCTGCATACGTGGCATGTTGTTAGGTCATTATTTTGCAGGAACTCGGCACATGTTGCGCGGATTCCTGAATATCAGGTGCTCTGCATACGCGACATGTTGTTAGCTCATTATTTTTCAGGAACTCGGCACATGTTGCACGGATTCCTGAATATCAGGTGCTCTGCATAGGCGGCATGTTGTTAGGTCATTATTTTGCAGGAACCCGGCACATGTTGCGTGGATTCCTGAATATCAGGTGCTCTGCATAGGCAGCATTTTGTTAGGTCATTATTTTGCAGGAACTCGGCACATGTTGCACGGATTCCTAAATATCAGGTGCTCTGCATACGCGGCATGTTGTTAGGTCATTATTTTGCAGGAACTCGGCACATGTTGCGCGGATTCCTGAATATCAGGTGCTCTGCATACGCGACATGTTGTTAGCTCATTATTTTTCAGGAACTCGGCACATGTTGCACGGATTCCTGAATATCAGGTGCTCTGCATACGCGACATGTTGTTAGCTCATTATTTTGCAGGAACTCGGCACATGTGGCGTGGATTCCTGAATATCAGGTGCTCTGTATAGGCAGCATGTTGTTAGGTCATTATTTTGGCGGAACTCAGCACATGTTGCGTGGATTCCTGAATATCAGGTGCTCTGTATAGGCGGCATGTTGTTAGGTCATTATTTTGCAGGAACTCGGCACATGTTGCGCGGATTCCTGAATATCAGGTGCTCTGCATACGCGGCATGTTGTTAGGTCATTATTTTGCAGGAACTCGGCACATGTTGCGCGGATTCCTGAATATCAGGTGCTCTGCATATGCGGCATGTTGTTAGGTCATTATTTTGCAGGAACTCGGCACATGTTGCGCGGATTCCTGAATATCAGGTGCTCTGCATAGGCGGCATGTTGTTAGGTCATTATTTTGCAGGAACTCGGCACATGTGGCACGTAGTCCTGAATATCAGGTGCTCTGCATAGGCGGCATGTTGTTAGCTCATTATTTTGCAGGAACCCGGCACATGTGGCACAGATTCCTGAATATCAGGTGCTCTGCATAGGCGACATGTTGTTAGCTCATTATTTTGCAGCAACTCCGCACATGTTGCGCAGATTCTTGAATATTAGCTGCTCTGCATAGGCGGCATGTTGTTAGCTCATTATTTTGCAGGAACCCGGCACATGTGGCACAGATTCCTGAATATCAGGTGCTCTGCATAGGCGGCATGTTGTTAGGTCATTATTTTGCAGTAACCCGGCACATGTTGCACGGATTCCTGAATATCAGGTGCTCTGCATAGGCGGCATTTTGTTAGGTCATTATTTTGCAGGAACTCGGCACATGTTGCGCGGATTCCTAAATATCAGGTGCTCTGCATACACGGCATGTTGTTACGTCATTATTCTGCAGGCACTCGGCACATGTTGCGCGGATTCCTGAATATCAGGTGCTCTGCATACGCGACATGTTGTTAGCTCATTATTTTTCAGGACCTCGGCACATGTTGCACAGATTCCTGAATATCAGGTGCTCTGCATAGGCACCATGTTGTTAGGTCATTATTTTGCAGGAACTCGCCACATGTTGCGCGGATTCCTGAATATCAGGTGCTCCGCATAGGCGGCATGTTGTTAGGTCATTATTTTGCAGGCACTCCGCACATGTTGCGCGGATTCCTGAATATCAGGTGCTCTGCATAGGCGGCAAGTTGTTAGGTCATTATTTTGCAGGAACTCGGCACATGTGGCACATATTCCTGAATATCAGGTGCTCTGCATAGGCGGCATGTTGTTAGGTCATTATTTTGCAGGAACTCGGCACATGTGGCTTGGATTCCTGAATATCAGGTGCTCTGTATAGGCGGCATGTTGTTAGCTCATTATTTTGCAAGAACTCTGCACATGTTGCACGGATTCTTGAATATCAAGTGATCTGCATAGTCGGCATGTTGTTAGGTCATTATTTTGCAGGAACTCGGCACATGTGGCACATATTCCTGAATATCAGGTGCTCTGCATAGGCGGCATGTTGTTAGGTCATTATTTTGCAGGAACTCGGCACATGTGGCTTGGATTCCTGAATATCAGGTGCTCTGTATAGGCGGCATGTTGTTAGCTCATTATTTTGCAAGAACTCTGCACATGTTGCACGGATTCTTGAATATCAAGTGATCTGCATAGTCGGCATGTTGTTAGCTCATTATTTTGCAAGAACCCGGCACATGTGGCACGGATTCCTGAATATCAGGTGCTCTGCATAGGCGGCATGTTGTTAGGTCATTATTTTGCAGGAACTCGGCACATGTTGCGCAGATTCCTTAATATCAGGTGCTCTGCATACGCGGCATGTTGTTAGGTCATTATTTTGCAGGAACTCGGCACATGTTGCGCGGATTCCTGAATATCAGGTGCTCTGTATACACGACAGGTTGTTAGCTCATCATTATTTTGTAGGGCCTCGGCACATGTTGCACATATTCCTGAATATCAGGTGCTCTGCATAGGCGGCATGTTGTTAGGTAATTATTTTGCAGGAACTCGGCACATGTTGCGCGGATTCCTGAATAACAGGTGCTCTGCATAGGCTGCATGTTGTTATCTCATTATTTTGCAGGAACTCCGCACATGTTGCGCAGATTCTTGAATATCAGGTGCTCTGCATAGGCCGCATGTTATTAGAGCATTATTTTTCAGGAACCTGGCACATGTGGCACGGATTCCTGAATATCTGGTGCTCTGCTTAGGCGGCATGTTGTTAGGTCATTATTTTGCAGGAACTCGGCACATGTTGCGCGGATTCCTAAATATCAGGTGCTCTGCATACGCGGCATGTTGTTAGGTCATTATTTTGCAGGAACTCGGCACGTGTTGCGCGGATTCCTGAATATCAGGTGCTCTGTATACGTGACATGTTGTTAGCTCATTGTTTTTGAGGGACTCAGCACATGTTGCACGTATTCCTGAATATCAGGTGCTCTGCATAGGCGGCATGTTGTTAGGTCATTATTTTGCAGGAACTCTGCACATGTTGCGTGGATTCCTGAATATCAGGTGCTCTGCATACGCAGCATGTTGTTAGGTCATTATTTTGCAGAAACTCGGCACATGTTGCGAGGATTCCTGAATATCAGGTGCTCTGCATAGGCGGCATGTTGTTAGGTCATTATTTTGCAGGATTTCAGCACATGTAGCACGGATTCCTGAATATCAGGTGCTCTGCATAGGCTGCATGTTGTTAGCTCATTATTTTGCATGAACTCCGCACATGTTGCGTGGATTCTTGACTATCAGGTGCTCTGCATAGGCGGCATGTTGTTAGCTCATTATTTTGCAGGAACCCGGCACATGTTGCGCGGATTCCTGAATATCAGGTGCTCCGCATAGGCGGCATGTTGTTAGGTCATTTTGTTGCAGGAACTCGGCACATGTTGCGCAGATTCCTAAATATCAGGTGCTCTGCATACGTGGCATGTTGTTAGGTCATTATTTTGCAGGAACTCGGCACATGTTGCGCGGATTCCTGAATATCAGGTGCTCTGCATACGCGACATGTTGTTAGCTCATTATTTTTCAGGAACTCGGCACATGTTGCACGGATTCCTGAATATCAGGTGCTCTGCATAGGCGGCATGTTGTTAGGTCATTATTTTGCAGGAACCCGGCACATGTTGCGTGGATTCCTGAATATCAGGTGCTCTGCATAGGCAGCATTTTGTTAGGTCATTATTTTGCAGGAACTCGGCACATGTTGCACGGATTCCTAAATATCAGGTGCTCTGCATACGCGGCATGTTGTTAGGTCATTATTTTGCAGGAACTCGGCACATGTTGCGCGGATTCCTGAATATCAGGTGCTCTGCATACGCGACATGTTGTTAGCTCATTATTTTTCAGGAACTCGGCACATGTTGCACGGATTCCTGAATATCAGGTGCTCTGCATACGCGACATGTTGTTAGCTCATTATTTTGCAGGTACTCGCCACATGTTGCGCTGATTCCTGAATATTAGGTGACTGCATACACAGCATGTTGTTAGCTCATTATTTTGCAGGAACTCGGCACATGTGGCGTGGATTCCTGAATATCAGGTGCTCTGTATAGGCAGCATGTTGTTAGGTCATTATTTTGGCGGAACTCAGCACATGTTGCGTGGATTCCTGAATATCAGGTGCTCTGTATAGGCGGCATGTTGTTAGGTCATTATTTTGCAGGAACTCGGCACATGTTGCGCGGATTCCTGAATATCAGGTGCTCTGCATACGCGGCATGTTGTTAGGTCATTATTTTGCAGGAACTCGGCACATGTTGCGCGGATTCCTGAATATCAGGTGCTCTGCATATGCGGCATGTTGTTAGGTCATTATTTTGCAGGAACTCGGCACATGTTGCGCGGATTCCTGAATATCAGGTGCTCTGCATAGGCGGCATGTTGTTAGGTCATTATTTTGCAGGAACTCGGCACATGTGGCACGTAGTCCTGAATATCAGGTGCTCTGCATAGGCGGCATGTTGTTAGCTCATTATTTTGCAGGAACCCGGCACATGTGGCACAGATTCCTGAATATCAGGTGCTCTGCATAGGCGACATGTTGTTAGCTCATTATTTTGCAGCAACTCCGCACATGTTGCGCAGATTCTTGAATATTAGCTGCTCTGCATAGGCGGCATGTTGTTAGCTCATTATTTTGCAGGAACCCGGCACATGTGGCACAGATTCCTGAATATCAGGTGCTCTGCATAGGCGGCATGTTGTTAGGTCATTATTTTGCAGTAACCCGGCACATGTTGCACGGATTCCTGAATATCAGGTGCTCTGCATAGGCGGCATTTTGTTAGGTCATTATTTTGCAGGAACTCGGCACATGTTGCGCGGATTCCTAAATATCAGGTGCTCTGCATACACGGCATGTTGTTACGTCATTATTCTGCAGGCACTCGGCACATGTTGCGCGGATTCCTGAATATCAGGTGCTCTGCATACGCGACATGTTGTTAGCTCATTATTTTTCAGGACCTCGGCACATGTTGCACAGATTCCTGAATATCAGGTGCTCTGCATAGGCACCATGTTGTTAGGTCATTATTTTGCAGGAACTCGCCACATGTTGCGCGGATTCCTGAATATCAGGTGCTCCGCATAGGCGGCATGTTGTTAGGTCATTATTTTGCAGGCACTCCGCACATGTTGCGCGGATTCCTGAATATCAGGTGCTCTGCATAGGCGGCAAGTTGTTAGGTCATTATTTTGCAGGAACTCGGCACATGTGGCACATATTCCTGAATATCAGGTGCTCTGCATAGGCGGCATGTTGTTAGGTCATTATTTTGCAGGAACTCGGCACATGTGGCTTGGATTCCTGAATATCAGGTGCTCTGTATAGGCGGCATGTTGTTAGCTCATTATTTTGCAAGAACTCTGCACATGTTGCACGGATTCTTGAATATCAAGTGATCTGCATAGTCGGCATGTTGTTAGCTCATTATTTTGCAAGAACCCGGCACATGTGGCACGGATTCCTGAATATCAGGTGCTCTGCATAGGCGGCATGTTGTTAGGTCATTATTTTGCAGGAATCCGGCACATGTTGCGTGGATTCCTGAATATCAGGTGCTCTGCATAGGCAGAATTTTGTTAGGTCATTATTTTGCAGGAACTCGGCACATGTTGCACGGATTCCTAAATATCAGGTGCTCTGCATACGCGGCATGTTGTTAGCTCATTATTTTTCAGGAACCCGGCACATGTTGCACGGATTCCTGAATATCAGGTGCTCTGCATACGCGACATGTTGTTAGCTCATTATTTTGCATGTACTCGCCACATGTTGCGCGGATTCCTGAATATTAGGTGACTGCATACACAGCATGTTGTTAGCTCATTATTTTGCAGGAACTCGGCACATGTGGCACGGATTCCTGAATATCAGGTGCTCTGTATAGGCAGCATGTTGTTAGGTCATTATTTTGCAGGAACTCAGCACATGTTGCGTGGATTCCTGAATATCAGGTGCTCTGTATAGGCGGCATGTTGTTAGGTCATTGTTTTGCAGGAACTCAGCACATGTTGCGCGGATTCCTGAATATCAGGTGCTCTGCATACGCGTCATGTTGTTAGGTCATTATTTTGCAGGAACTCGGCACATGTTGCGCGGATTCCTAAATATCAGGTGCTCTGCATACGCGGCATGTTGTTAGGTCATTATTTTGCAGGAACTCGGCACGTGTTGCGCGGATTCCTGAATATCAGGTGCTCTGCATACGTGACATGTTGTTAGCTCATTGTTTTTGAGGGACTCAGCACATGTTGCACGTATTCCTGAATATCAGGTGCTCTGCATAGGCGGCATGTTGTTAGGTCATTATTTTGCAGGAACTCTGCACATGTTGCGTGGATTCCTGAATATCAGGTGCTCTGCATACGCAGCATGTTGTTAGGTCATTATTTTGCAGAAACTCGGCACATGTTGCGAGGATTCCTGAATATCAGGTGCTCTGCATAGGCGGCATGTTGTTAGGTCATTATTTTGCAGGATTTCAGCACATGTAGCACGGATTCCTGAATATCAGGTGCTCTGCATAGGCTGCATGTTGTTAGCTCATTATTTTGCATGAACTCCGCACATGTTGCGTGGATTCTTGACTATCAGGTGCTCTGTATAGGCGGCATGTTGTTAGGTCATTGTTTTGCAGGAACTCAGCACATGTTGCGCGGATTCCTGAATATCAGGTGCTCTGCATACGCGTCATGTTGTTAGGTCATTATTTTGCAGGAACTCGGCACATGTTGCGCGGATTCCTAAATATCAGGTGCTCTGCATACGCGGCATGTTGTTAGGTCATTATTTTGCAGGAACTCGGCACGTGTTGCGCGGATTCCTGAATATCAGGTGCTCTGCATATGTGACATGTTGTTAGCTCATTGTTTTTGAGGGACTCAGCACATGTTGCACGTATTCCTGAATATCAGGTGCTCTGCATAGGCGGCATGTTGTTAGGTCATTATTTTGCAGGAACTCTGCACATGTTGCGTGGATTCCTGAATATCAGGTGCTCTGCATACGCAGCATGTTGTTAGGTCATTATTTTGCAGAAACTCGGCACATGTTGCGAGGATTCCTGAATATCAGGTGCTCTGCATAGGCGGCATGTTGTTAGGTCATTATTTTGCAGGATTTCAGCACATGTAGCACGGATTCCTGAATATCAGGTGCTCTGCATAGGCTGCATGTTGTTAGCTCATTATTTTGCATGAACTCCGCACATGTTGCGTGGATTCTTGACTATCAGGTGCTCTGCATAGGCGGCATGTTGTTAGCTCATTATTTTGCAGGAACCCGGCACATGTTGCGCGGATTCCTGAATATCAGGTGCTCCGCATAGGCGGCATGTTGTTAGGTCATTTTGTTGCAGGAACTCGGCACATGTTGCGCAGATTCCTAAATATCAGGTGCTCTGCATACGTGACATGTTGTTAGGTCATTATTTTGCAGGAACTCGGCACATGTTGCGCGGATTCCTGAATATCAGGTGCTCTGCATACGCGACATGTTGTTAGCTCATTATTTTTCAGGAACTCGGCACATGTTGCACGGATTCCTGAATATCAGGTGCTCTGCATAGGCGGCATGTTGTTAGGTCATTATTTTGCAGGAACCCGGCACATGTTGCGTGGATTCCTGAATATCAGGTGCTCTGCATAGGCAGCATTTTGTTAGGTCATTATTTTGCAGGAACTCGGCACATGTTGCACGGATTCCTAAATATCAGGTGCTCTGCATACGCGGCATGTTGTTAGGTCATTATTTTGCAGGAACTCGGCACATGTTGCGCGGATTCCTGAATATCAGGTGCTCTGCATACGCGACATGTTGTTAGCTCATTATTTTTCAGGAACTCGGCACATGTTGCACGGATTCCTGAATATCAGGTGCTCTGCATACGCGACATGTTGTTAGCTCATTATTTTGCAGGTACTCGCCACATGTTGCGCTGATTCCTGAATATTAGGTGACTGCATACACAGCATGTTGTTAGCTCATTATTTTGCAGGAACTCGGCACATGTGGCGTGGATTCCTGAATATCAGGTGCTCTGTATAGGCAGCATGTTGTTAGGTCATTATTTTGGCGGAACTCAGCACATGTTGCGTGGATTCCTGAATATCAGGTGCTCTGTATAGGTGGCATGTTGTTAGGTCATTATTTTGCAGGAACTCGGCACATGTTGCGCGGATTCCTGAATATCAGGTGCTCTGCATACGCGGCATGTTGTTAGGTCATTATTTTGCAGGAACTCGGCACATGTTGCGCGGATTCCTGAATATCAGGTGCTCTGCATATGCGGCATGTTGTTAGGTCATTATTTTGCAGGAACTCGGCACATGTTGCGCGGATTCCTGAATATCAGGTGCTCTGCATAGGCGGCATGTTGTTAGGTCATTATTTTGCAGGAACTCGGCACATGTGGCACGTAGTCCTGAATATCAGGTGCTCTGCATAGGCGGCATGTTGTTAGCTCATTATTTTGCAGGAACCCGGCACATGTGGCACAGATTCCTGAATATCAGGTGCTCTGCATAGGCGACATGTTGTTAGCTCATTATTTTGCAGCAACTCCGCACATGTTGCGCAGATTCTTGAATATTAGCTGCTCTGCATAGGCGGCATGTTGTTAGCTCATTATTTTGCAGGAACCCGGCACATGTGGCACAGATTCCTGAATATCAGGTGCTCTGCATAGGCGGCATGTTGTTAGGTCATTATTTTGCAGTAACCCGGCACATGTTGCACGGATTCCTGAATATCAGGTGCTCTGCATAGGCGGCATTTTGTTAGGTCATTATTTTGCAGGAACTCGGCACATGTTGCGCGGATTCATAAATATCAGGTGCTCTGCATACACGGCATGTTGTTACGTCATTATTCTGCAGGCACTCGGCACATGTTGCGCGGATTCCTGAATATCAGGTGCTCTGCATACGCGACATGTTGTTAGCTCATTATTTTTCAGGACCTCGGCACATGTTGCACAGATTCCTGAATATCAGGTGCTCTGCATAGGCACCATGTTGTTAGGTCATTATTTTGCAGGAACTCGCCACATGTTGCGCGGATTCCTGAATATCAGGTGCTCCGCATAGGCGGCATGTTGTTAGGTCATTATTTTGCAGGCACTCCGCACATGTTGCGCGGATTCCTGAATATCAGGTGCTCTGCATAGGCGGCAAGTTGTTAGGTCATTATTTTGCAGGAACTCGGCACATGTGGCACATATTCCTGAATATCAGGTGCTCTGCATAGGCGGCATGTTGTTAGGTCATTATTTTGCAGGAACTCGGCACATGTGGCTTGGATTCCTGAATATCAGGTGCTCTGTATAGGCGGCATGTTGTTAGCTCATTATTTTGCAAGAACTCTGCACATGTTGCACGGATTCTTGAATATCAAGTGATCTGCATAGTCGGCATGTTGTTAGCTCATTATTTTGCAAGAACCCGGCACATGTGGCACGGATTCCTGAATATCAGGTGCTCTGCATAGGCGGCATGTTGTTAGGTCATTATTTTGCAGGAATCCGGCACATGTTGCGTGGATTCCTGAATATCAGGTGCTCTGCATAGGCAGAATTTTGTTAGGTCATTATTTTGCAGGAACTCGGCACATGTTGCACGGATTCCTAAATATCAGGTGCTCTGCATACGCGACATGTTGTTAGCTCATTATTTTGCATGTACTCGCCACATGTTGCGCGGATTCCTGAATATTAGGTGACTGCATACACAGCATGTTGTTAGCTCATTATTTTGCAGGAACTCGGCACATGTGGCACGGATTCCTGAATATCAGGTGCTCTGTATAGGCAGCATGTTGTTAGGTCATTATTTTGCAGGAACTCAGCACATGTTGCGTGGATTCCTGAATATCAGGTGCTCTGTATAGGCGGCATGTTGTTAGGTCATTGTTTTGCAGGAACTCAGCGCATGTTGCGCGGATTCCTGAATATCAGGTGCTCTGCATACGCGTCATGTTGTTAGGTCATTATTTTGCAGGAACTCGGCACATGTTGCGCGGATTCCTAAATATCAGGTGCTCTGCATACGCGGCATGTTGTTAGGTCATTATTTTGCAGGAACTCGGCACATGTTGCGCGGATTCCTGAATATCAGGTGCTCTGCATAGGCGGCATGTTGTTAGGTCATTATTCAGCAGGAACTCGGCACATGTGGCACGTATTCCTGAATATCAGGTGCGCTGCATAGGCGGCATGTTGTTAGGTCATTATTTTGAAGGAACTCGGCACATGTTGCACGGATTCCTGAATATCAGGTGCTCTGCATAGGCGGCATGTTGTTAGCTCATTATTTTGCAGCAACTCCGCACATGTTGCGCAGATTCTTGAATATCAGCTGCTCTGCATAGGCGGCATGTTGTTAGCTCATTATTTTGCAGGAACCAGGCACACGTGGCACAGATTCCTGAATATCAGGTGCTCTGCATAGGCGGCATGTTGTTAGGTCATTATTTTGCAGTAACCCGGCACATGTTGCGCAGATTCCTGAATATCAGGTGCTCTGCATAGGCGGCATTTTGTTAGGTCATTATTTTGCAGGAACTCGGCACATGTTCGCGGATTCCTAAATATCAGGTGCTCTGCATACACGGCATGTTGTTAGGTCATTATTTTGCAGGCACTCGGCACATGTTGCGCGTATTCCTGAATATCAGGTGCTCGGCATACGCGACATGTTGTTAGCTCATTATTTTTCAGTACCTCGCCACATGTTGCACAGATTCCTGAATATCAGGTGCTCTGCATAGGCACCATGTTGTTAGGTCATTATTTTGCAGGAACTCGCCACATGTGGCGCGGATTCCTGAATATCAGGTGCTCCGCATAGGCGGCATGTTGTTAGGTCATTATTTTGCAGGCACTCCGCACATGTTGCACGGATTCCTGAATATCAGGTGCTCCGCATACACAGCATGTTGTTAGCTCATTATTTTGCAGGAACTCGGCACATGTTGCGCGGATTCCTGAATATCAGGTGCTCTGCATAGGCGGCATGTTGTTAGGTCATTATTTTGCAGGAACTCGGCACGTGTGGCACGGATTCCTGAGTATCAGGTGCTCTGCATAGGCGGCATTTTGTTAGGTCATTATTTTGCAGGAACTCGGCACATGTTGCGCGGATTCCTGAATATCAGGTGCTCTGCATACGCGACATGTTGGTAGCTCATTATTTTGCAGGAACTCGGCACATGTTGCACGGATTCCTGAATATCAGGTGCTCTGCATAGGCGGCATGTTGTTAGGTCATTATTTTGCAGGAACTCGGCACATGTGGCACGGATTCCTGAGTATCAGGTGCTCTGCATAGGCGGCATTTTGTTAGGTCATTATTTTGCAGGAACTCGGCACATGTTGCGCGGATTCCTGAATATCAGGTGCTCTGCATACGCGACATGTTGGTAGCTCATTATTTTGCAGGAACTCGGCACATGTTGCACGGATTCCTGAATATCAGGTGCTCTGCATAGGCGGCATGTTGTTAGCTCATTATTTTGCAGGTACTCGCCACATGTTGCGCTGATTCCTGAATATTAGGTGACTGCATACACAGCATGTTGTTAGCTCATTATTTTGCAGGAACTCGGCACATGTGGCGTGGATTCCTGAATATCAGGTGCTCTGTATAGGCAGCATGTTGTTAGGTCATTATTTTGCAGGAACTCAGCACATGTTGCGTGGATTCCTGAATATCAGGTGCTCTGTATAGGCGGCATGTTGTTAGGCCATTATTTTGCAGGAACTCGGCACATGTTGCGCGGATTCCTGAATATCAGGTGCTCTGCATACGCGGCATGTTGTTAGGTCATTATTTTGCAGGAACTCAGCACATGTTGCGCGGATTCCTGAATATCAGGTGCTCTGCATATGCGGCATGTTGTTAGGTCATTATTTTGCAGGAACTCTGCACATGTTGCGCGGATTCCTGAATATCAGGTGCTCTGCATAGGCGGCATGTTGTTAGGTCATTATTTTGCAGGAACTCGGCACATGTGGCACGGATTCCTGAGTATCAGGTGCTCTGCATAGGCGGCATTTTGTTAGGTCATTATTTTGCAGGAACTCGGCACATGTTGCGCGGATTCCTGAATATCAGGTGCTCTGCATACGCGACATGTTGGTAGCTCATTATTTGCAGGAACTCGGCACATGTTGCACGGATTCCTGAATAGCAGGTGCGCTGTATAGGCAGCATGTTGTTAGGTCATTATTTTGCAGGAACTCAGCACATGTTGCGTGGATTCCTGAATATCAGGTGCTCTGTATAGGCGGCATGTTGTTAGGCCATTATTTTGCAGGAACTCGGCACATGTTGCGCGGATTCCTGAATATCAGGTGCTCTGCATATGCGGCATGTTGTTAGGTCATTATTTTGCAGGAACTCGGCACATGTTGCGCGGATTCCTGAATATCAGGTGCTCTGCATATGCGGCATGTTGTTAGGTCATTATTTTGCAGGAACTCGGCACATGTTGCGCGGATTCCTGAATATCAGATGCTCTGCATAGGCGGCATGTTGTTAGGTCATTATTTTGCAGGAACTCGGCACATGTGGCACGTATTCCTGAATATCAGGTGCTCTTCATAGGCGGCATGTTGTTAGCTCATTATTTTGCAGGAACCCGGCACATGTGGCACAGATTCCTGAATATCAGGTGCTCTGCATAGGCGACATGTTGTTAGCTCATTATTTTTCAGCAACTCCGCACATGTTGCGCAGATTCTTGAATATTAGCTGCTCTGCATAGGCGGCATGTTGTTAGCTCATTATTTTGCAGGAACCCGGCACATGTGGCACAGATTCCTGAATATCAGGTGCTCTGCATAGGCGGCATGTTGTTAGGTCATTATTTTGCAGTAACCCGGCACATGTTGCACGGATTCCTGAATATCAGGTGCTCTGCATAGGCGGCATTTTGTTAGGTCATTATTTTGCAGGAACTCGGCACATGTTGCGCGGATTCCTAAATATCAGGTGCTCTTCATACACGGCATGTTGTTAGGTCATTATTCTGCAGGCACTCGGCACATGTTGCGCGGATTCCTGAATATCAGGTGCTCTGCATACGCGACATGTTGTTAGCTCATTATTTTTCAGGACCTCGGCACATGTTGCACAGATTCCTGAATATCAGGTGCTCTGCATAGGCACCATGTTGTTAGGTCATTATTTTGCAAGAACTCGCCACATGTTGCGCGGATTCCTGAATATCAGGTGCTCCGCATAGGCGGCAAGTTGTTAGGTCATTATTTTGCAGGAACTCGGCACATGTGGCACATATTCGTGAATATCAGGTGCTCTGCATAGGCGGCATGTTGTTAGGTCATTATTTTGCAGGAACTCGGCACATGTGGCGTGGATTCCTGAGTATCAGGTGCTCTGAATAGGCGGCATGTTGTTAGCTCATTATTTTGCAAGAACTCTGCACATGTTGCACGGATCCTTGAATATCAAGTGATCTGCATAGTCGGCATGTTGTTAGCTCATTATTTTGCAAGAACCCGGCACATGTGGCACGGATTCCTGAATATCAGGTGCTCTGCATAGGCGGCATGTTGTTAGGTCATTATTTTGCAGGAATCCGGCACATGTTGCGTGGATTCCTGAATATCAGGTGCTCTGCATAGGCAGCATTTTGTTAGGTCATTATTTTGCAGGAACTCGGCACATGTTGCACGGATTCCTAAATATCAGGTGCTCTGCATACGCGGCATGTTGGTAGCTCATTATTTTTCAGGAACTCGGCACATGTTGCACGGATTCCTGAATATCAGGTGCTCTGCATACGCGACATGTTGTTAGCTCATTATTTTGCATGTACTCGCCACATGTTGCGCGGATTCCTGAATATTAGGTGACTGCATACACAGCATGTTGTTAGCTCATTATTTTGCAGGAACTCGGCACATGTGGCACGGATTCCTGAATATCAGGTGCTCTGTATAGGCGGCATGTTGTTAGGTCATTATTTTGCAGGAACTCAGCACATGTTGCGTGGATTCCTGAATATCAGGTGCTCTGCATACGCGACATGTTGTTAGCTCATTATTTTTCAGGAACTCGGCACATGTTGCACGGATTCCTGAATATCAGGTGCTCTGCATACGCGACATGTTGTTAGCTCATTATTTTGCAGGTACTCGCCACATGTTGCGCTGATTCCTGAATATTAGGTGACTGCATACACAGCATGTTGTTAGCTCATTATTTTGCAGGAACTCGGCACATGTGGCGTGGATTCCTGAATATCAGGTGCTCTGTATAGGCAGCATGTTGTTAGGTCATTATTTTGGCGGAACTCAGCACATGTTGCGTGGATTCCTGAATATCAGGTGCTCTGTATAGGCGGCATGTTGTTAGGTCATTATTTTGCAGGAACTCGGCACATGTTGCGCGGATTCCTGAATATCAGGTGCTCTGCATACGCGGCATGTTGTTAGGTCATTATTTTGCAGGAACTCGGCACATGTTGCGCGGATTCCTGAATATCAGGTGCTCTGCATATGCGGCATGTTGTTAGGTCATTATTTTGCAGGAACTCGGCACATGTTGCGCGGATTCCTGAATATCAGGTGCTCTGCATAGGCGGCATGTTGTTAGGTCATTATTTTGCAGGAACTCGGCACATGTGGCACGTAGTCCTGAATATCAGGTGCTCTGCATAGGCGGCATGTTGTTAGCTCATTATTTTGCAGGAACCCGGCACATGTGGCACAGATTCCTGAATATCAGGTGCTCTGCATAGGCGACATGTTGTTAGCTCATTATTTTGCAGCAACTCCGCACATGTTGCGCAGATTCTTGAATATTAGCTGCTCTGCATAGGCGGCATGTTGTTAGCTCATTATTTTGCAGGAACCCGGCACATGTGGCACAGATTCCTGAATATCAGGTGCTCTGCATAGGCGGCATGTTGTTAGGTCATTATTTTGCAGTAACCCGGCACATGTTGCACGGATTCCTGAATATCAGGTGCTCTGCATAGGCGGCATTTTGTTAGGTCATTATTTTGCAGGAACTCGGCACATGTTGCGCGGATTCCTAAATATCAGGTGCTCTGCATACACGGCATGTTGTTACGTCATTATTCTGCAGGCACTCGGCACATGTTGCGCGGATTCCTGAATATCAGGTGCTCTGCATACGCGACATGTTGTTAGCTCATTATTTTTCAGGACCTCGGCACATGTTGCACAGATTCCTGAATATCAGGTGCTCTGCATAGGCACCATGTTGTTAGGTCATTATTTTGCAGGAACTCGCCACATGTTGCGCGGATTCCTGAATATCAGGTGCTCCGCATAGGCGGCATGTTGTTAGGTCATTATTTTGCAGGCACTCCGCACATGTTGTGCGGATTCCTGAATATCAGGTGCTCTGCATAGGCGGCAAGTTGTTAGGTCATTATTTTGCAGGAACTCGGCACATGTGGCACATATTCCTGAATATCAGGTGCTCTGCACAGGCGGCATGTTGTTAGGTCATTATTTTGCAGGAACTCGGCACATGTGGCTTGGATTCCTGAATATCAGGTGCTCTGTATAGGCGGCATGTTGTTAGCTCATTATTTTGCAAGAACTCTGCACATGTTGCACGGATTCTTGAATATCAAGTGATCTGCATAGTCGGCATGTTGTTAGCTCATTATTTTGCAAGAACCCGGCACATGTGGCACGGATTCCTGAATATCAGGTGCTCTGCATAGGCGGCATGTTGTTAGGTCATTATTTTGCAGGAATCCGGCACATGTTGCGTGGATTCCTGAATATCAGGTGCTCTGCATAGGCAGAATTTTGTTAGGTCATTATTTTGCAGGAACTCGGCACATGTTGCACGGATTCCTAAATATCAGGTGCTCTGCATACGCGGCATGTTGTTAGCTCATTATTTTTCAGGAACTCGGCACATGTTGCACGGATTCCTGAATATCAGGTGCTCTGCATACGCGACATGTTGTTAGCTCATTATTTTGCATGTACTCGCCACATGTTGCGCGGATTCCTGAATATTAGGTGACTGCATACACAGCATGTTGTTAGCTCATTATTTTGCAGGAACTCGGCACATGTGGCACGGATTCCTGAATATCAGGTGCTCTGTATAGGCAGCATGTTGTTAGGTCATTATTTTGCAGGAACTCAGCACATGTTGCGTGGATTCCTGAATATCAGGTGCTCTGTATAGGCGGCATGTTGTTAGGTCATTGTTTTGCAGGAACTCAGCACATCTTGCGCGGATTCCTGAATATCAGGTGCTCTGCATACGCGTCATGTTGTTAGGTCATTATTTTGCAGGAACTCGGCACATGTTGCGCGGATTCCTAAATATCAGGTGCTCTGCATACGCGGCATGTTGTTAGGTCATTATTTTGCAGGAACTCGGCACGTGTTGCGCGGATTCCTGAATATCAGGTGCTCTGCATACGTGACATGTTGTTAGCTCATTGTTTTTGAGGGACTCAGCACATGTTGCACGTATTCCTGAATATCAGGTGCTCTGCATAGGCGGCATGTTGTTAGGTCATTATTTTGCAGGAACTCTGCACATGTTGCGTGGATTCCTGAATATCAGGTGCTCTGCATACGCAGCATGTTGTTAGGTCATTATTTTGCAGAAACTCGGCACATGTTGCGAGGATTCCTGAATATCAGGTGCTCTGCATAGGCGGCATGTTGTTAGGTCATTATTTTGCAGGATTTCAGCACATGTAGCACGGATTCCTGAATATCAGGTGCTCTGCATAGGCTGCATGTTGTTAGCTCATTATTTTGCATGAACTCCGCACATGTTGCGTGGATTCTTGACTATCAGGTGCTCTGTATAGGCGGCATGTTGTTAGGTCATTGTTTTGCAGGAACTCAGCACATGTTGCGCGGATTCCTGAATATCAGGTGCTCTGCATACGCGTCATGTTGTTAGGTCATTATTTTGCAGGAACTCGGCACATGTTGCGCGGATTCCTAAATATCAGGTGCTCTGCATACGCGGCATGTTGTTAGGTCATTATTTTGCAGGAACTCGGCACGTGTTGCGCGGATTCCTGAATATCAGGTGCTCTGCATACGTGACATGTTGTTAGCTCATTGTTTTTGAGGGACTCAGCACATGTTGCACGTATTCCTGAATATCAGGTGCTCTGCATAGGCGGCATGTTGTTAGGTCATTATTTTGCAGGAACTCTGCACATGTTGCGTGGATTCCTGAATATCAGGTGCTCTGCATACGCAGCATGTTGTTAGGTCATTATTTTGCAGAAACTCGGCACATGTTGCGAGGATTCCTGAATATCAGGTGCTCTGCATAGGCGGCATGTTGTTAGGTCATTATTTTGCAGGATTTCAGCACATGTAGCACGGATTCCTGAATATCAGGTGCTCTGCATAGGCTGCATGTTGTTAGCTCATTATTTTGCATGAACTCCGCACATGTTGCGTGGATTCTTGACTATCAGGTGCTCTGCATAGGCGGCATGTTGTTAGCTCATTATTTTGCAGGAACCCGGCACATGTTGCGCGGATTCCTGAATATCAGGTGCTCCGCATAGGCGGCATGTTGTTAGGTCATTTTGTTGCAGGAACTCGGCACATGTTGCGCAGATTCCTAAATATCAGGTGCTCTGCATACGTGACATGTTGTTAGGTCATTATTTTGCAGGAACTCGGCACATGTTGCGCGGATTCCTGAATATCAGGTGCTCTGCATACGCGACATGTTGTTAGCTCATTATTTTTCAGGAACTCGGCACATGTTGCACGGATTCCTGAATATCAGGTGCTCTGCATAGGCGGCATGTTGTTAGGTCATTATTTTGCAGGAACCCGGCACATGTTGCGTGGATTCCTGAATATCAGGTGCTCTGCATAGGCAGCATTTTGTTAGGTCATTATTTTGCAGGAACTCGGCACATGTTGCACGGATTCCTAAATATCAGGTGCTCTGCATACGCGGCATGTTGTTAGGTCATTATTTTGCAGGAACTCGGCACATGTTGCGCGGATTCCTGAATATCAGGTGCTCTGCATACGCGACATGTTGTTAGCTCATTATTTTTCAGGAACTCGGCACATGTTGCACGGATTCCTGAATATCAGGTGCTCTGCATACGCGACATGTTGTTAGCTCATTATTTTGCAGGTACTCGCCACATGTTGCGCTGATTCCTGAATATTAGGTGACTGCATACACAGCATGTTGTTAGCTCATTATTTTGCAGGAACTCGGCAAATGTGGCGTGGATTCCTGAATATCAGGTGCTCTGTATAGGCAGCATGTTGTTAGGTCATTATTTTGGCGGAACTCAGCACATGTTGCGTGGATTCCTGAATATCAGGTGCTCTGTATAGGTGGCATGTTGTTAGGTTATTATTTTGCAGGAACTCGGCACATGTTGCGCGGATTCCTGAATATCAGGTGCTCTGCATACGCGGCATGTTGTTAGGTCATTATTTTGCAGGAACTCGGCACATGTTGCGCGGATTCCTGAATATCAGGTGCTCTGCATATGCGGCATGTTGTTAGGTCATTATTTTGCAGGAACTCGGCACATGTTGCGCGGATTCCTGAATATCAGGTGCTCTGCATAGGCGGCATGTTGTTAGGTCATTATTTTGCAGGAACTCGGCACATGTGGCACGTAGTCCTGAATATCAGGTGCTCTGCATAGGCGGCATGTTGTTAGCTCATTATTTTGCAGGAACCCGGCACATGTGGCACAGATTCCTGAATATCAGGTGCTCTGCATAGGCGACATGTTGTTAGCTCATTATTTTGCAGCAACTCCGCACATGTTGCGCAGATTCTTGAATATTAGCTGCTCTGCATAGGCGGCATGTTGTTAGCTCATTATTTTGCAGGAACCCGGCACATGTGGCACAGATTCCTGAATATCAGGTGCTCTGCATAGGCGGCATGTTGTTAGGTCATTATTTTGCAGTAACCCGGCACATGTTGCACGGATTCCTGAATATCAGGTGCTCTGCATAGGCGGCATTTTGTTAGGTCATTATTTTGCAGGAACTCGGCACATGTTGCGCGGATTCCTAAATATCAGGTGCTCTGCATACACGGCATGTTGTTACGTCATTATTCTGCAGGCACTCGGCACATGTTGCGCGGATTCCTGAATATCAGGTGCTCTGCATACGCGACATGTTGTTAGCTCATTATTTTTCAGGACCTCGGCACATGTTGCACAGATTCCTGAATATCAGGTGCTCTGCATAGGCACCATGTTGTTAGGTCATTATTTTGCAGGAACTCGCCACATGTTGCGCGGATTCCTGAATATCAGGTGCTCCGCATAGGCGGCATGTTGTTAGGTCATTATTTTGCAGGCACTCCGCACATGTTGCGCGGATTCCTGAATATCAGGTGCTCTGCATAGGCGGCAAGTTGTTAGGTCATTATTTTGCAGGAACTCGGCACATGTGGCACATATTCCTGAATATCAGGTGCTCTGCATAGGCGGCATGTTGTTAGGTCATTATTTTGCAGGAACTCGGCACATGTGGCTTGGATTCCTGAATATCAGGTGCTCTGTATAGGCGGCATGTTGTTAGCTCATTATTTTGCAAGAACTCTGCACATGTTGCACGGATTCTTGAATATCAAGTGATCTGCATAGTCGGCATGTTGTTAGCTCATTATTTTGCAAGAACCCGGCACATGTGGCACGGATTCCTGAATATCAGGTGCTCTGCATAGGCGGCATGTTGTTAGGTCATTATTTTGCAGGAATCCGGCACATGTTGCGTGGATTCCTGAATATCAGGTGCTCTGCATAGGCAGAATTTTGTTAGGTCATTATTTTGCAGGAACTCGGCACATGTTGCACGGATTCCTAAATATCAGGTGCTCTGCATACGCGACATGTTGTTAGCTCATTATTTTGCATGTACTCGCCACATGTTGCGCGGATTCCTGAATATTAGGTGACTGCATACACAGCATGTTGTTAGCTCATTATTTTGCAGGAACTCGGCACATGTGGCACGGATTCCTGAATATCAGGTGCTCTGTATAGGCAGCATGTTGTTAGGTCATTATTTTGCAGGAACTCAGCACATGTTGCGTGGATTCCTGAATATCAGGTGCTCTGTATAGGCGGCATGTTGTTAGGTCATTGTTTTGCAGGAACTCAGCGCATGTTGCGCGGATTCCTGAATATCAGGTGCTCTGCATACGCGTCATGTTGTTAGGTCATTATTTTGCAGGAACTCGGCACATGTTGCGCGGATTCCTAAATATCAGGTGCTCTGCATACGCGGCATGTTGTTAGGTCATTATTTTGCAGGAACTCGGCACATGTTGCGCGGATTCCTGAATATCAGGTGCTCTGCATAGGCGGCATGTTGTTAGGTCATTATTCAGCAGGAACTCGGCACATGTGGCACGTATTCCTGAATATCAGGTGCGCTGCATAGGCGGCATGTTGTTAGGTCATTATTTTGAAGGAACTCGGCACATGTTGCACGGATTCCTGAATATCAGGTGCTCTGCATAGGCGGCATGTTGTTAGCTCATTATTTTGCAGCAACTCCGCACATGTTGCGCAGATTCTTGAATATCAGCTGCTCTGCATAGGCGGCATGTTGTTAGCTCATTATTTTGCAGGAACCCGGCACACGTGGCACAGATTCCTGAATATCAGGTGCTCTGCATAGGCGGCATGTTGTTAGGTCATTATTTTGCAGTAACCCGGCACATGTTGCGCAGATTCCTGAATATCAGGTGCTCTGCATAGGCGGCATTTTGTTAGGTCATTATTTTGCAGGAACTCGGCACATGTTCGCGGATTCCTAAATATCAGGTGCTCTGCATACACGGCATGTTGTTAGGTCATTATTTTGCAGGCACTCGGCACATGTTGCGCGTATTCCTGAATATCAGGTGCTCGGCATACGCGACATGTTGTTAGCTCATTATTTTTCAGTACCTCGCCACATGTTGCACAGATTCCTGAATATCAGGTGCTCTGCATAGGCACCATGTTGTTAGGTCATTATTTTGCAGGAACTCGCCACATGTGGCGCGGATTCCTGAATATCAGGTGCTCCGCATAGGCGGCATGTTGTCAGGTCATTATTTTGCAGGCACTCCGCACATGTTGCACGGATTCCTGAATATCAGGTGCTCCGCATACACAGCATGTTGTGAGCTCATTATTTTGCAGGAACTCGGCACATGTTGCGCGGATTCCTGAATATCAGGTGCTCTGCATAGGCGGCATGTTGTTAGGTCATTATTTTGCAGGAACTCGGCACGTGTGGCACGGATTCCTGAGTATCAGGTGCTCTGCATAGGCGGCATTTTGTTAGGTCATTATTTTGCAGGAACTCGGCACATGTTGCGCGGATTCCTGAATATCAGGTGCTCTGCATACGCGACATGTTGGTAGCTCATTATTTTGCAGGAACTCGGCACATGTTGCACGGATTCCTGAATATCAGGTGCTCTGCATAGGCGGCATGTTGTTAGGTCATTATTTTGCAGGAACTCGGCACATGTGGCACGGATTCCTGAGTATCAGGTGCTCTGCATAGGCGGCATTTTGTTAGGTCATTATTTTGCAGGAACTCGGCACATGTTGCGCGGATTCCTGAATATCAGGTGCTCTGCATACGCGACATGTTGGTAGCTCATTATTTTGCAGGAACTCGGCACATGTTGCACGGATTCCTGAATATCAGGTGCTCTGCATAGGCGGCATGTTGTTAGCTCATTATTTTGCAGGTACTCGCCACATGTTGCGCTGATTCCTGAATATTAGGTGACTGCATACACAGCATGTTGTTAGCTCATTATTTTGCAGGAACTCGGCACATGTGGCGTGGATTCCTGAATATCAGGTGCTCTGTATAGGCAGCATGTTGTTAGGTCATTATTTTGCAGGAACTCAGCACATGTTGCGTGGATTCCTGAATATCAGGTGCTCTGTATAGGCGGCATGTTGTTAGGCCATTATTTTGCAGGAACTCGGCACATGTTGCGCGGATTCCTGAATATCAGGTGCTCTGCATACGCGGCATGTTGTTAGGTCATTATTTTGCAGGAACTCGGCACATGTTGCGCGGATTCCTGAATATCAGGTGCTCTGCATATGCGGCATGTTGTTAGGTCATTATTTTGCAGGAACTCGGCACATGTTGCGCGGATTCCTGAATATCAGGTGCTCTGCATAGGCGGCATGTTGTTAGGTCATTATTTTGCAGGAACTCGGCACATGTGGCACGGATTCCTGAGTATCAGGTGCTCTGCATAGGCGGCATTTTGTTAGGTCATTATTTTGCAGGAACTCGGCACATGTTGCGCGGATTCCTGAATATCAGGTGCTCTGCATACGCGACATGTTGGTAGCTCATTATTTTGCAGGAACTCGGCACATGTTGCACGGATTCCTGAATATCAGGTGCTCTGCATAGGCACCATGTTGTTAGGTCATTATTTTGCAGGAACTCGCCACATGTGGCGCGGATTCCTGAATATCAGGTGCTCCTCATAGGCGGCATGTTGTTAGGTCATTATTTTGCAGGCACTCCGCACATGTTGCACGGATTCCTGAATATCAGGTGCTCTGCATACACAGCATGTTGTTAGCTCATTATTTTGCAGGAACTCGGCACATGTTGCGCGGATTCCTGAATATCAGGTGCTCTGCATAGGCGGCATGTTGTTAGGTCATTATTTTGCAGGAACTCGGCACATGTGGCACGGATTCCTGAGTATCAGGTGCTCTGCATAGGCGGCATTTTGTTAGGTCATTATTTTGCAGGAACTCGGCACATGTTGCGCGGATTCCTGAATATCAGGTGCTCTGCATACGCGACATGTTGGTAGCTCATTATTTTGCAGGAACTCGGCACATGTTGCACGGATTCCTGAATATCAGGTGCTCTGCATAGGCGGCATGTTGTTAGGTCATTATTTTGCAGGAACTCGGCACATGTGGCACGGATTCCTGAGTATCAGGTGCTCTGCATAGGCGGCATTTTGTTAGGTCATTATTTTGCAGGAACTCGGCACATGTTGCGCGGATTCCTGAATATCAGGTGCTCTGCATACGCGACATGTTGGTAGCTCATTATTTTGCAGGAACTCGGCACATGTTGCACGGATTCCTGAGTATCAGGTGCTCTGCATAGGCGGCATTTTGTTAGGTCATTATTTTGCAGGAACTCGGCACATGTTGCGCGGATTCCTGAATATCAGGTGCTCTGCATACGCGACATGTTGGTAGCTCATTATTTTGCAGGAACTCGGCACATGTGGCACGGATTCCTGAGTATCAGGTGCTCTGCATAGGCGGCATTTTGTTAGGTCATTATTTTGCAGGAACTCGGCACATGTTGCGCGGATTCCTGAATATCAGGTGCTCTGCATACGCGACATGTTGGTAGCTCATTATTTTGCAGGAACTCGGCACATGTTGCACGGATTCCTGAATATCAGGTGCTCTGCATAGGCGGCATGTTGTTAGCTCATTATTTTACAGGTACTCGCCACATGTTGCGCTGATTCCTGAATATTAGGTGACTGCATACACAGCATGTTGTTAGCTCATTATTTTGCAGGAACTCGGCACATGTGGCGTGGATTCCTGAATATCAGGTGCTCTGTATAGGCAGCATGTTGTTAGGTCATTATTTTGCAGGAACTCAGCACATGTTGCGTGGATTCCTGAATATCAGGTGCTCTGTATAGGCGGCATGTTGTTAGGTCATTATTTTGCAGGAACTCGGCACATGTTGCGCGGATTCCTGAATATCAGGTGCTCTGCATACGCGGCATGTTGTTAGGTCATTATTTTGCAGGAACTCGGCACATGTTGCGCGGATTCCTGAATATCAGGTGCTCTGCATATGCGGCATGTTGTTAGGTCATTATTTTGCAGGAACTCGGCACATGTTGCGCGGATTCCTGAATATCAGGTGCTCTGCATGGGAGGCATGTTATTGGGTCATTATTTTGTAGGAACTCGGCACATGTGGCACGGATTCCTGAATATCAGGTGCTCTGCATAGGCTGCATGTTGTTAGCTCATTATTTTGCACGAACTCCGCACATGTTGCGTGGATTCTTGAATATCAGGTGCTCTGCATAGGCGGCATGTTGTTAGCTCATTATTTTGCAGAAACCCGGCACATGTTGCGCGGATTCCTGAATATCAGGTGCTCTGCATAGGCGGCATGTTGTTAGGTCATTATTTTGCAGGAACTCGGCACATGTTGCGCAGATTCCTAAATATCAGGTGCTCTGCACACGTGGCATGTTGTTAGGTCATTATTTTGCACGAACTCCGCACATGTTGCGTGGATTCTTGAATATCAGGTGCTCTGCATAGGCGGCATGTTGTTAGCTCATTATTTTGCAGAAACCCGGCACATGTTGCGCGGATTCCTGAATATCAGGTGCTCTGCATAGGCGGCATGTTGTTAGGTCATTATTTTGCAGGAACTCGGCACATGTTGCGCAGATTCCTAAATATCAGGTGCTCTGCACACGTGCCATGTTGTTAGGTCATTATTTTGCAGGAACTCGGCACGTGTTGCGCGGATTCCTGAATATCAGGTGCTCTGCATACGCGACATGTTGTTAGCTCATTATTTTTCAGGAACTCGGCACATGTTGCACGGATTCCTGAATATGAGGTGCTCTACATAGGCGGCATGTTGTTGGGTCATTATTTTGTAGGAACTCGGCACATGTGGCACGGATTCCTGAATATCAGGTGCTCTGCATAGGCGGCATGTCGTTAGGTCATTATTTTGCAGGAACTCAGAACATGTTGCGCAGATTCCTGAATATCAGGTCCTCTGCATAGGCGGCATGTTGTTGGGTCATTATTTTGCAGGAACTCGGCACATGTGGCACGGATTCCTGAATATCAGGTGCTCTGCGTAGGCGGCATGTTGTTAGGTCATTATTTTGCAGGAACTCGGCACATGTGGCACGTATTCCTGAATATCAGGTGCTCTGCATAGGCGGCATGTTGTTAGGTCAATATTTTGCAGGAACTCGGCACATTTGGCGTGGATTCCTGAATATCAGGTGCTCTGCATAGGCGGCATGTTGTTAGCTTATTATTTTGAAAGAACCCAGCACATGTGGCACGGATTCCTGAATATCAGGTGCTCTGCATAGGCGGCATGTTGTTAGGTCATTATTTTGCAGGAACTCGGCACATGTTGCGCGGATTCCTAAATATCAGGTGCTCTGCATACGCGGCATGTTGTTAGGTCATTATTTTGCAGGAACTCCGCACGTGTTGCGCGGATTCCTGAATATTAGGTGCTCTGCATATGCAACATGTTGTTAGCTCATTGTTTTTCAGGAACTCGGCACAAGTTGCACGGATTCCTGAATATCAGGTGCTCTGCATAGGCGGCATGTTGTTAGGTCATTATTTTGCAGGAACTCGGCACATGTTGCGCGGATTCCTGAATATCAGGTGCTCTGCATACGCGGCATGTTGTTACGTCATTATTTTGCAGAAACTCGGTACGTTGCGCTGATTCCTGAATATCAGGTGCTCTGCATACACAACCTTTTGTTAGCTCATTATTTTGCAGGAACTCGGCACATGTTGCACATATTCCTGAATATCAGTTGCTCTGCATAGGCGGCATGTTGTTAGGTCATTATTTTGCAGGAACTTGGCACATGTTGTGCAGATTCCTGAATATCAGGTGCTCTGTATACACGACAGGTTGTTAGCTCATCCTTATTTTGCAGGAACTCAGCACATGTTGCACATATTCCTGAATATCAGGTGCTCTGCATAGGCGGCATGTTGTTAGGTCATTATTTTGCAGGAACTCGGCACATGTTGCACGGATTCCTGAATATCAGGTGCTCTGCATAGGCGGCATGTTGTTAGGTCATTATTTTGCAGGAACTCGGCACATGTTGCGCGGATTCCTAAATATCAGGTGCTCTGCATACTCGGCATGTTGTTAGGTCATTATTTTGCAGGGACTCGGCACGTGTTGGGCAGATTTCTGAATATCAGGTGCTCTGCATACGCGACATGTTGTTAGCTCATTGTTTTTCAGGAACTCGGCACATGTTGCACGGATTCCTGAATATCAGGTGCTCTGCATAGGCGGCATGTTGTTAGGTCATTATTTTGCAGGAACTTGGCACATGTTGCGCGGATTCCTGAATATCAGGTGCTCTGCATACGCGGTATGTTGTTACGTCATTATTTTGCAGAAACTCGGCACATGTTGCGCCGATTCCTGAATATCAGGTGCTCTGCATACACAACATTTTGTTAGCTCATTATTTTGCAGGAACTCGGCACCTGTTGCGCGGATTCCTGAATATCAGGTGCTCTGCATACGCGATATGTTGTTAGCTCATTATTTTTCAGGAACTCGGCACATGTTGCACGGATTCCTGAATATCAGGTGCTCTGCATAGGCGGCATGTTGTTAGGTCATTATTTTGCAGGAACTCAGCACATGTTGCGTAGATTGCTGAATATCAGGTGCTCTGCATAGGCTGTATGTTGTTGGGTCATTATTTTGCAGAAACTCGGCACATGTGGCACGGATTCCTGAATATCAGGTGCTCTGCATAGGCAGCATGTTGTTAGGTCATTATTTTGCAGGAACTCGCCACATGTTGCGCGGATTCCCGAATATCAGGTGCTCTGCATACACGGCATGTTGTTAGATCATTATTTTGCAGGAACTCGGCACATGTGGCACGGATTCCTGAATATCAGGTGCTCTGCATAGGCGGCATGTTGTTGGCTCATTATTTTGCAGGAACTCGGCACATGTGGCACGGATTCCTGAATATCAGGTGCTCTGCATAGGCGGCATGTTGTTAGGTCATTATTTTGCAGGAACTCGGCACATGTTGCGCAGATTCCTTAATATCAGGTGCTCTGCATACGCGGCATGTTGTTAGGTCATTATTTTGCAGGAACTCGGCACATGTTGCGCGGATTCCTGAATATCAGGTGCTCTGTATACACGACAGGTTGTTAGCTCATCATTATTTTGTAGGGCCTCGGCACATGTTGCACATATTCCTGAATATCAGGTGCTCTGCATAGGCGGCATGTTGTTAGGTAATTATTTTGCAGGAACTCGGCACATGTTGCGTGGATTCCTGAATAACAGGTGCTCTGCATAGGCTGCATGTTGTTATCTCATTATTTTGCAGGAACTCCGCACATGTTGCGCAGATTCTTGAATATCAGGTGCTCTGCATAGGCCGCATGTTATTAGAGCATTATTTTTCAGGAACCTGGCACATGTGGCACGGATTCCTGAATATCTGGTGCTCTGCTTAGGCGGCATGTTGTTAGGTCATTATTTTGCAGGAACTCGGCACATGTTGCGCGGATTCCTAAATATCAGGTGCTCTGCATACGCGGCATGTTGTTAGGTCATTATTTTGCAGGAACTCGGCACGTGTTGCGCGGATTCCTGAATATCAGGTGCTCTGTATACGTGACATGTTGTTAGCTCATTGTTTTTGAGGGACTCAGCACATGTTGCACGTATTCCTGAATATCAGGTGCTCTGCATAGGCGGCATGTTGTTAGGTCATTATTTTGCAGGAACTCTGCACATGTTGCGTGGATTCCTGAATATCAGGTGCTCTGCATACGCAGCATGTTGTTAGGTCATTATTTTGCAGAAACTCGGCACATGTTGCGAGGATTCCTGAATATCAGGTGCTCTGCATAGGCGGCATGTTGTTAGGTCATTATTTTGCAGGATTTCAGCACATGTAGCACGGATTCCTGAATATCAGGTGCTCTGCATAGGCTGCATGTTGTTAGCTCATTATTTTGCATGAACTCCGCACATGTTGCGTGGATTCTTGACTATCAGGTGCTCTGCATAGGCGGCATGTTGTTAGCTCATTATTTTGCAGGAACCCGGCACATGTTGCGCGGATTCCTGAATATCAGGTGCTCCGCATAGGCGGCATGTTGTTAGGTCATTTTGTTGCAGGAACTCGGCACATGTTGCGCAGATTCCTAAATATCAGGTGCTCTGCATACGTGGCATGTTGTTAGGTCATTATTTTGCAGGAACTCGGCACATGTTGCGCGGATTCCTGAATATCAGGTGCTCTGCATACGCGACATGTTGTTAGCTCATTATTTTTCAGGAACTCGGCACATGTTGCACGGATTCCTGAATATCAGGTGCTCTGCATAGGCGGCATGTTGTTAGGTCATTATTTTGCAGGAACCCGGCACATGTTGCGTGGATTCCTGAATATCAGGTGCTCTGCATAGGCAGCATTTTGTTAGGTCATTATTTTGCAGGAACTCGGCACATGTTGCACGGATTCCTAAATATCAGGTGCTCTGCATACGCGGCATGTTGTTAGGTCATTATTTTGCAGGAACTCGGCACATGTTGCGCGGATTCCTGAATATCAGGTGCTCTGCATACGCGACATGTTGTTAGCTCATTATTTTTCAGGAACTCGGCACATGTTGCACGGATTCCTGAATATCAGGTGCTCTGCATACGCGACATGTTGTTAGCTCATTATTTTGCAGGAACTCGGCACATGTGGCGTGGATTCCTGAATATCAGGTGCTCTGTATAGGCAGCATGTTGTTAGGTCATTATTTTGGCGGAACTCAGCACATGTTGCGTGGATTCCTGAATATCAGGTGCTCTGTATAGGCGGCATGTTGTTAGGTCATTATTTTGCAGGAACTCGGCACATGTTGCGCGGATTCCTGAATATCAGGTGCTCTGCATACGCGGCATGTTGTTAGGTCATTATTTTGCAGGAACTCGGCACATGTTGCGCGGATTCCTGAATATCAGGTGCTCTGCATATGCGGCATGTTGTTAGGTCATTATTTTGCAGGAACTCGGCACATGTTGCGCGGATTCCTGAATATCAGGTGCTCTGCATAGGCGGCATGTTGTTAGGTCATTATTTTGCAGGAACTCGGCACATGTGGCACGTAGTCCTGAATATCAGGTGCTCTGCATAGGCGGCATGTTGTTAGCTCATTATTTTGCAGGAACCCGGCACATGTGGCACAGATTCCTGAATATCAGGTGCTCTGCATAGGCGACATGTTGTTAGCTCATTATTTTGCAGCAACTCCGCACATGTTGCGCAGATTCTTGAATATTAGCTGCTCTGCATAGGCGGCATGTTGTTAGCTCATTATTTTGCAGGAACCCGGCACATGTGGCACAGATTCCTGAATATCAGGTGCTCTGCATAGGCGGCATGTTGTTAGGTCATTATTTTGCAGTAACCCGGCACATGTTGCACGGATTCCTGAATATCAGGTGCTCTGCATAGGCGGCATTTTGTTAGGTCATTATTTTGCAGGAACTCGGCACATGTTGCGCGGATTCCTAAATATCAGGTGCTCTGCATACACGGCATGTTGTTACGTCATTATTCTGCAGGCACTCGGCACATGTTGCGCGGATTCCTGAATATCAGGTGCTCTGCATACGCGACATGTTGTTAGCTCATTATTTTTCAGGACCTCGGCACATGTTGCACAGATTCCTGAATATCAGGTGCTCTGCATAGGCACCATGTTGTTAGGTCATTATTTTGCAGGAACTCGCCACATGTTGCGCGGATTCCTGAATATCAGGTGCTCCGCATAGGCGGCATGTTGTTAGGTCATTATTTTGCAGGCACTCCGCACATGTTGCGCGGATTCCTGAATATCAGGTGCTCTGCATAGGCGGCAAGTTGTTAGGTCATTATTTTGCAGGAACTCGGCACATGTGGCACATATTCCTGAATATCAGGTGCTCTGCATAGGCGGCATGTTGTTAGGTCATTATTTTGCAGGAACTCGGCACATGTGGCTTGGATTCCTGAATATCAGGTGCTCTGTATAGGCGGCATGTTGTTAGCTCATTATTTTGCAAGAACTCTGCACATGTTGCACGGATTCTTGAATATCAAGTGATCTGCATAGTCGGCATGTTGTTAGGTCATTATTTTGCAGGAACTCGGCACATGTGGCACATATTCCTGAATATCAGGTGCTCTGCATAGGCGGCATGTTGTTAGGTCATTATTTTGCAGGAACTCGGCACATGTGGCTTGGATTCCTGAATATCAGGTGCTCTGTATAGGCGGCATGTTGTTAGCTCATTATTTTGCAAGAACTCTGCACATGTTGCACGGATTCTTGAATATCAAGTGATCTGCATAGTCGGCATGTTGTTAGCTCATTATTTTGCAAGAACCCGGCACATGTGGCACGGATTCCTGAATATCAGGTGCTCTGCATAGGCGGCATGTTGTTAGGTCATTATTTTGCAGGAACTCGGCACATGTTGCGCAGATTCCTTAATATCAGGTGCTCTGCATACGCGGCATGTTGTTAGGTCATTATTTTGCAGGAACTCGGCACATGTTGCGCGGATTCCTGAATATCAGGTGCTCTGTATACACGACAGGTTGTTAGCTCATCATTATTTTGTAGGGCCTCGGCACATGTTGCACATATTCCTGAATATCAGGTGCTCTGCATAGGCGGCATGTTGTTAGGTAATTATTTTGCAGGAACTCGGCACATGTTGCGCGGATTCCTGAATAACAGGTGCTCTGCATAGGCTGCATGTTGTTATCTCATTATTTTGCAGGAACTCCGCACATGTTGCGCAGATTCTTGAATATCAGGTGCTCTGCATAGGCCGCATGTTATTAGAGCATTATTTTTCAGGAACCTGGCACATGTGGCACGGATTCCTGAATATCTGGTGCTCTGCTTAGGCGGCATGTTGTTAGGTCATTATTTTGCAGGAACTCGGCACATGTTGCGCGGATTCCTAAATATCAGGTGCTCTGCATACGCGGCATGTTGTTAGGTCATTATTTTGCAGGAACTCGGCACGTGTTGCGCGGATTCCTGAATATCAGGTGCTCTGTATACGTGACATGTTGTTAGCTCATTGTTTTTGAGGGACTCAGCACATGTTGCACGTATTCCTGAATATCAGGTGCTCTGCATAGGCGGCATGTTGTTAGGTCATTATTTTGCAGGAACTCTGCACATGTTGCGTGGATTCCTGAATATCAGGTGCTCTGCATACGCAGCATGTTGTTAGGTCATTATTTTGCAGAAACTCGGCACATGTTGCGAGGATTCCTGAATATCAGGTGCTCTGCATAGGCGGCATGTTGTTAGGTCATTATTTTGCAGGATTTCAGCACATGTAGCACGGATTCCTGAATATCAGGTGCTCTGCATAGGCTGCATGTTGTTAGCTCATTATTTTGCATGAACTCCGCACATGTTGCGTGGATTCTTGACTATCAGGTGCTCTGCATAGGCGGCATGTTGTTAGCTCATTATTTTGCAGGAACCCGGCACATGTTGCGCGGATTCCTGAATATCAGGTGCTCCGCATAGGCGGCATGTTGTTAGGTCATTTTGTTGCAGGAACTCGGCACATGTTGCGCAGATTCCTAAATATCAGGTGCTCTGCATACGTGGCATGTTGTTAGGTCATTATTTTGCAGGAACTCGGCACATGTTGCGCGGATTCCTGAATATCAGGTGCTCTGCATACGCGACATGTTGTTAGCTCATTATTTTTCAGGAACTCGGCACATGTTGCACGGATTCCTGAATATCAGGTGCTCTGCATAGGCGGCATGTTGTTAGGTCATTATTTTGCAGGAACCCGGCACATGTTGCGTGGATTCCTGAATATCAGGTGCTCTGCATAGGCAGCATTTTGTTAGGTCATTATTTTGCAGGAACTCGGCACATGTTGCACGGATTCCTAAATATCAGGTGCTCTGCATACGCGGCATGTTGTTAGGTCATTATTTTGCAGGAACTCGGCACATGTTGCGCGGATTCCTGAATATCAGGTGCTCTGCATACGCGACATGTTGTTAGCTCATTATTTTTCAGGAACTCGGCACATGTTGCACGGATTCCTGAATATCAGGTGCTCTGCATACGCGACATGTTGTTAGCTCATTATTTTGCAGGTACTCGCCACATGTTGCGCTGATTCCTGAATATTAGGTGACTGCATACACAGCATGTTGTTAGCTCATTATTTTGCAGGAACTCGGCACATGTGGCGTGGATTCCTGAATATCAGGTGCTCTGTATAGGCAGCATGTTGTTAGGTCATTATTTTGGCGGAACTCAGCACATGTTGCGTGGATTCCTGAATATCAGGTGCTCTGTATAGGCGGCATGTTGTTAGGTCATTATTTTGCAGGAACTCGGCACATGTTGCGCGGATTCCTGAATATCAGGTGCTCTGCATACGCGGCATGTTGTTAGGTCATTATTTTGCAGGAACTCGGCACATGTTGCGCGGATTCCTGAATATCAGGTGCTCTGCATATGCGGCATGTTGTTAGGTCATTATTTTGCAGGAACTCGGCACATGTTGCGCGGATTCCTGAATATCAGGTGCTCTGCATAGGCGGCATGTTGTTAGGTCATTATTTTGCAGGAACTCGGCACATGTGGCACGTAGTCCTGAATATCAGGTGCTCTGCATAGGCGGCATGTTGTTAGCTCATTATTTTGCAGGAACCCGGCACATGTGGCACAGATTCCTGAATATCAGGTGCTCTGCATAGGCGACATGTTGTTAGCTCATTATTTTGCAGCAACTCCGCACATGTTGCGCAGATTCTTGAATATTAGCTGCTCTGCATAGGCGGCATGTTGTTAGCTCATTATTTTGCAGGAACCCGGCACATGTGGCACAGATTCCTGAATATCAGGTGCTCTGCATAGGCGGCATGTTGTTAGGTCATTATTTTGCAGTAACCCGGCACATGTTGCACGGATTCCTGAATATCAGGTGCTCTGCATAGGCGGCATTTTGTTAGGTCATTATTTTGCAGGAACTCGGCACATGTTGCGCGGATTCCTAAATATCAGGTGCTCTGCATACACGGCATGTTGTTACGTCATTATTCTGCAGGCACTCGGCACATGTTGCGCGGATTCCTGAATATCAGGTGCTCTGCATACGCGACATGTTGTTAGCTCATTATTTTTCAGGACCTCGGCACATGTTGCACAGATTCCTGAATATCAGGTGCTCTGCATAGGCACCATGTTGTTAGGTCATTATTTTGCAGGAACTCGCCACATGTTGCGCGGATTCCTGAATATCAGGTGCTCCGCATAGGCGGCATGTTGTTAGGTCATTATTTTGCAGGCACTCCGCACATGTTGCGCGGATTCCTGAATATCAGGTGCTCTGCATAGGCGGCAAGTTGTTAGGTCATTATTTTGCAGGAACTCGGCACATGTGGCACATATTCCTGAATATCAGGTGCTCTGCATAGGCGGCATGTTGTTAGGTCATTATTTTGCAGGAACTCGGCACATGTGGCTTGGATTCCTGAATATCAGGTGCTCTGTATAGGCGGCATGTTGTTAGCTCATTATTTTGCAAGAACTCTGCACATGTTGCACGGATTCTTGAATATCAAGTGATCTGCATAGTCGGCATGTTGTTAGCTCATTATTTTGCAAGAACCCGGCACATGTGGCACGGATTCCTGAATATCAGGTGCTCTGCATAGGCGGCATGTTGTTAGGTCATTATTTTGCAGGAATCCGGCACATGTTGCGTGGATTCCTGAATATCAGGTGCTCTGCATAGGCAGAATTTTGTTAGGTCATTATTTTGCAGGAACTCGGCACATGTTGCACGGATTCCTAAATATCAGGTGCTCTGCATACGCGGCATGTTGTTAGCTCATTATTTTTCAGGAACCCGGCACATGTTGCACGGATTCCTGAATATCAGGTGCTCTGCATACGCGACATGTTGTTAGCTCATTATTTTGCATGTACTCGCCACATGTTGCGCGGATTCCTGAATATTAGGTGACTGCATACACAGCATGTTGTTAGCTCATTATTTTGCAGGAACTCGGCACATGTGGCACGGATTCCTGAATATCAGGTGCTCTGTATAGGCAGCATGTTGTTAGGTCATTATTTTGCAGGAACTCAGCACATGTTGCGTGGATTCCTGAATATCAGGTGCTCTGTATAGGCGGCATGTTGTTAGGTCATTGTTTTGCAGGAACTCAGCACATGTTGCGCGGATTCCTGAATATCAGGTGCTCTGCATACGCGTCATGTTGTTAGGTCATTATTTTGCAGGAACTCGGCACATGTTGCGCGGATTCCTAAATATCAGGTGCTCTGCATACGCGGCATGTTGTTAGGTCATTATTTTGCAGGAACTCGGCACGTGTTGCGCGGATTCCTGAATATCAGGTGCTCTGCATACGTGACATGTTGTTAGCTCATTGTTTTTGAGGGACTCAGCACATGTTGCACGTATTCCTGAATATCAGGTGCTCTGCATAGGCGGCATGTTGTTAGGTCATTATTTTGCAGGAACTCTGCACATGTTGCGTGGATTCCTGAATATCAGGTGCTCTGCATACGCAGCATGTTGTTAGGTCATTATTTTGCAGAAACTCGGCACATGTTGCGAGGATTCCTGAATATCAGGTGCTCTGCATAGGCGGCATGTTGTTAGGTCATTATTTTGCAGGATTTCAGCACATGTAGCACGGATTCCTGAATATCAGGTGCTCTGCATAGGCTGCATGTTGTTAGCTCATTATTTTGCATGAACTCCGCACATGTTGCGTGGATTCTTGACTATCAGGTGCTCTGTATAGGCGGCATGTTGTTAGGTCATTGTTTTGCAGGAACTCAGCACATGTTGCGCGGATTCCTGAATATCAGGTGCTCTGCATACGCGTCATGTTGTTAGGTCATTATTTTGCAGGAACTCGGCACATGTTGCGCGGATTCCTAAATATCAGGTGCTCTGCATACGCGGCATGTTGTTAGGTCATTATTTTGCAGGAACTCGGCACGTGTTGCGCGGATTCCTGAATATCAGGTGCTCTGCATATGTGACATGTTGTTAGCTCATTGTTTTTGAGGGACTCAGCACATGTTGCACGTATTCCTGAATATCAGGTGCTCTGCATAGGCGGCATGTTGTTAGGTCATTATTTTGCAGGAACTCTGCACATGTTGCGTGGATTCCTGAATATCAGGTGCTCTGCATACGCAGCATGTTGTTAGGTCATTATTTTGCAGAAACTCGGCACATGTTGCGAGGATTCCTGAATATCAGGTGCTCTGCATAGGCGGCATGTTGTTAGGTCATTATTTTGCAGGATTTCAGCACATGTAGCACGGATTCCTGAATATCAGGTGCTCTGCATAGGCTGCATGTTGTTAGCTCATTATTTTGCATGAACTCCGCACATGTTGCGTGGATTCTTGACTATCAGGTGCTCTGCATAGGCGGCATGTTGTTAGCTCATTATTTTGCAGGAACCCGGCACATGTTGCGCGGATTCCTGAATATCAGGTGCTCCGCATAGGCGGCATGTTGTTAGGTCATTTTGTTGCAGGAACTCGGCACATGTTGCGCAGATTCCTAAATATCAGGTGCTCTGCATACGTGACATGTTGTTAGGTCATTATTTTGCAGGAACTCGGCACATGTTGCGCGGATTCCTGAATATCAGGTGCTCTGCATACGCGACATGTTGTTAGCTCATTATTTTTCAGGAACTCGGCACATGTTGCACGGATTCCTGAATATCAGGTGCTCTGCATAGGCGGCATGTTGTTAGGTCATTATTTTGCAGGAACCCGGCACATGTTGCGTGGATTCCTGAATATCAGGTGCTCTGCATAGGCAGCATTTTGTTAGGTCATTATTTTGCAGGAACTCGGCACATGTTGCACGGATTCCTAAATATCAGGTGCTCTGCATACGCGGCATGTTGTTAGGTCATTATTTTGCAGGAACTCGGCACATGTTGCGCGGATTCCTGAATATCAGGTGCTCTGCATACGCGACATGTTGTTAGCTCATTATTTTTCAGGAACTCGGCACATGTTGCACGGATTCCTGAATATCAGGTGCTCTGCATACGCGACATGTTGTTAGCTCATTATTTTGCAGGTACTCGCCACATGTTGCGCTGATTCCTGAATATTAGGTGACTGCATACACAGCATGTTGTTAGCTCATTATTTTGCAGGAACTCGGCACATGTGGCGTGGATTCCTGAATATCAGGTGCTCTGTATAGGCAGCATGTTGTTAGGTCATTATTTTGGCGGAACTCAGCACATGTTGCGTGGATTCCTGAATATCAGGTGCTCTGTATAGGTGGCATGTTGTTAGGTCATTATTTTGCAGGAACTCGGCACATGTTGCGCGGATTCCTGAATATCAGGTGCTCTGCATACGCGGCATGTTGTTAGGTCATTATTTTGCAGGAACTCGGCACATGTTGCGCGGATTCCTGAATATCAGGTGCTCTGCATATGCGGCATGTTGTTAGGTCATTATTTTGCAGGAACTCGGCACATGTTGCGCGGATTCCTGAATATCAGGTGCTCTGCATAGGCGGCATGTTGTTAGGTCATTATTTTGCAGGAACTCGGCACATGTGGCACGTAGTCCTGAATATCAGGTGCTCTGCATAGGCGGCATGTTGTTAGCTCATTATTTTGCAGGAACCCGGCACATGTGGCACAGATTCCTGAATATCAGGTGCTCTGCATAGGCGACATGTTGTTAGCTCATTATTTTGCAGCAACTCCGCACATGTTGCGCAGATTCTTGAATATTAGCTGCTCTGCATAGGCGGCATGTTGTTAGCTCATTATTTTGCAGGAACCCGGCACATGTGGCACAGATTCCTGAATATCAGGTGCTCTGCATAGGCGGCATGTTGTTAGGTCATTATTTTGCAGTAACCCGGCACATGTTGCACGGATTCCTGAATATCAGGTGCTCTGCATAGGCGGCATTTTGTTAGGTCATTATTTTGCAGGAACTCGGCACATGTTGCGCGGATTCATAAATATCAGGTGCTCTGCATACACGGCATGTTGTTACGTCATTATTCTGCAGGCACTCGGCACATGTTGCGCGGATTCCTGAATATCAGGTGCTCTGCATACGCGACATGTTGTTAGCTCATTATTTTTCAGGACCTCGGCACATGTTGCACAGATTCCTGAATATCAGGTGCTCTGCATAGGCACCATCTTGTTAGGTCATTATTTTGCAGGAACTCGCCACATGTTGCGCGGATTCCTGAATATCAGGTGCTCCGCATAGGCGGCATGTTGTTAGGTCATTATTTTGCAGGCACTCCGCACATGTTGCGCGGATTCCTGAATATCAGGTGCTCTGCATAGGCGGCAAGTTGTTAGGTCATTATTTTGCAGGAACTCGGCACATGTGGCACATATTCCTGAATATCAGGTGCTCTGCATAGGCGGCATGTTGTTAGGTCATTATTTTGCAGGAACTCGGCACATGTGGCTTGGATTCCTGAATATCAGGTGCTCTGTATAGGCGGCATGTTGTTAGCTCATTATTTTGCAAGAACTCTGCACATGTTGCACGGATTCTTGAATATCAAGTGATCTGCATAGTCGGCATGTTGTTAGCTCATTATTTTGCAAGAACCCGGCACATGTGGCACGGATTCCTGAATATCAGGTGCTCTGCATAGGCGGCATGTTGTTAGGTCATTATTTTGCAGGAATCCGGCACATGTTGCGTGGATTCCTGAATATCAGGTGCTCTGCATAGGCAGAATTTTGTTAGGTCATTATTTTGCAGGAACTCGGCACATGTTGCACGGATTCCTAAATATCAGGTGCTCTGCATACGCGACATGTTGTTAGCTCATTATTTTGCATGTACTCGCCACATGTTGCGCGGATTCCTGAATATTAGGTGACTGCATACACAGCATGTTGTTAGCTCATTATTTTGCAGGAACTCGGCACATGTGGCACGGATTCCTGAATATCAGGTGCTCTGTATAGGCAGCATGTTGTTAGGTCATTATTTTGCAGGAACTCAGCACATGTTGCGTGGATTCCTGAATATCAGGTGCTCTGTATAGGCGGCATGTTGTTAGGTCATTGTTTTGCAGGAACTCAGCGCATGTTGCGCGGATTCCTGAATATCAGGTGCTCTGCATACGCGTCATGTTGTTAGGTCATTATTTTGCAGGAACTCGGCACATGTTGCGCGGATTCCTAAATATCAGGTGCTCTGCATACGCGGCATGTTGTTAGGTCATTATTTTGCAGGAACTCGGCACATGTTGCACGGATTCCTGAATATCAGGTGCTCTGCATAGGCGGCATGTTGTTAGGTCATTATTCAGCAGGAACTCGGCACATGTGGCACGTATTCCTGAATATCAGGTGCGCTGCATAGGCGGCATGTTGTTAGGTCATTATTTTGAAGGAACTCGGCACATGTTGCACGGATTCCTGAATATCAGGTGCTCTGCATAGGCGGCATGTTGTTAGCTCATTATTTTGCAGCAACTCCGCACATGTTGCGCAGATTCTTGAATATCAGCTGCTCTGCATAGGCGGCATGTTGTTAGCTCATTATTTTGCAGGAACCAGGCACACGTGGCACAGATTCCTGAATATCAGGTGCTCTGCATAGGCGGCATGTTGTTAGGTCATTATTTTGCAGTAACCCGGCACATGTTGCGCAGATTCCTGAATATCAGGTGCTCTGCATAGGCGGCATTTTGTTAGGTCATTATTTTGCAGGAACTCGGCACATGTTCGCGGATTCCTAAATATCAGGTGCTCTGCATACACGGCATGTTGTTAGGTCATTATTTTGCAGGCACTCGGCACATGTTGCGCGTATTCCTGAATATCAGGTGCTCGGCATACGCGACATGTTGTTAGCTCATTATTTTTCAGTACCTCGCCACATGTTGCACAGATTCCTGAATATCAGGTGCTCTGCATAGGCACCATGTTGTTAGGTCATTATTTTGCAGGAACTCGCCACATGTGGCGCGGATTCCTGAATATCAGGTGCTCCGCATAGGCGGCATGTTGTTAGGTCATTATTTTGCAGGCACTCCGCACATGTTGCACGGATTCCTGAATATCAGGTGCTCCGCATACACAGCATGTTGTTAGCTCATTATTTTGCAGGAACTCGGCACATGTTGCGCGGATTCCTGAATATCAGGTGCTCTGCATAGGCGGCATGTTGTTAGGTCATTATTTTGCAGGAACTCGGCACGTGTGGCACGGATTCCTGAGTATCAGGTGCTCTGCATAGGCGGCATTTTGTTAGGTCATTATTTTGCAGGAACTCGGCACATGTTGCGCGGATTCCTGAATATCAGGTGCTCTGCATACGCGACATGTTGGTAGCTCATTATTTTGCAGGAACTCGGCACATGTTGCACGGATTCCTGAATATCAGGTGCTCTGCATAGGCGGCATGTTGTTAGGTCATTATTTTGCAGGAACTCGGCACATGTGGCACGGATTCCTGAGTATCAGGTGCTCTGCATAGGCGGCATTTTGTTAGGTCATTATTTTGCAGGAACTCGGCACATGTTGCGCGGATTCCTGAATATCAGGTGCTCTGCATACGCGACATGTTGGTAGCTCATTATTTTGCAGGAACTCGGCACATGTTGCACGGATTCCTGAATATCAGGTGCTCTGCATAGGCGGCATGTTGTTAGCTCATTATTTTGCAGGTACTCGCCACATGTTGCGCTGATTCCTGAATATTAGGTGACTGCATACACAGCATGTTGTTAGCTCATTATTTTGCAGGAACTCGGCACATGTGGCGTGGATTCCTGAATATCAGGTGCTCTGTATAGGCAGCATGTTGTTAGGTCATTATTTTGCAGGAACTCAGCACATGTTGCGTGGATTCCTGAATATCAGGTGCTCTGTATAGGCGGCATGTTGTTAGGCCATTATTTTGCAGGAACTCGGCACATGTTGCGCGGATTCCTGAATATCAGGTGCTCTGCATACGCGGCATGTTGTTAGGTCATTATTTTGCAGGAACTCAGCACATGTTGCGCGGATTCCTGAATATCAGGTGCTCTGCATATGCGGCATGTTGTTAGGTCATTATTTTGCAGGAACTCGGCACATGTTGCGCGGATTCCTGAATATCAGGTGCTCTGCATAGGCGGCATGTTGTTAGGTCATTATTTTGCAGGAACTCGGCACATGTGGCACGGATTCCTGAGTATCAGGTGCTCTGCATAGGCGGCATTTTGTTAGGTCATTATTTTGCAGGAACTCGGCACATGTTGCGCGGATTCCTGAATATCAGGTGCTCTGCATACGCGACATGTTGGTAGCTCATTATTTTGCAGGAACTCGGCACATGTTGCACGGATTCCTGAATAGCAGGTGCTCTGCATAGGCGGCATGTTGTTAGCTCATTATTTTGCAGGTACTCGCCACATGTTGCGCTGATTCCTGAATATTAGGTGACTGCATACACAGCATGTTGTTAGCTCATTATTTTGCAGGAACTCGGCACATGTGGCGTGGATTCCTGAATATCAGGTGCTCTGTATAGGCAGCATGTTGTTAGGTCATTATTTTGCAGGAACTCAGCACATGTTGCGTGGATTCCTGAATATCAGGTGCTCTGTATAGGCGGCATGTTGTTAGGCCATTATTTTGCAGGAACTCGGCACATGTTGCGCGGATTCCTGAATATCAGGTGCTCTGCATACGCGGCATGTTGTTAGGTCATTATTTTGCAGGAACTCGGCACATGTTGCGCGGATTCCTGAATATCAGGTGCTCTGCATATGCGGCATGTTGTTAGGTCATTATTTTGCAGGAACTCGGCACATGTTGCGCGGATTCCTGAATATCAGATGCTCTGCATAGGCGGCATGTTGTTAGGTCATTATTTTGCAGGAACTCGGCACATGTGGCACGTATTCCTGAATATCAGGTGCTCTTCATAGGCGGCATGTTGTTAGCTCATTATTTTGCAGGAACCCGGCACATGTGGCACAGATTCCTGAATATCAGGTGCTCTGCATAGGCGACATGTTGTTAGCTCATTATTTTTCAGCAACTCCGCACATGTTGCGCAGATTCTTGAATATTAGCTGCTCTGCATAGGCGGCATGTTGTTAGCTCATTATTTTGCAGGAACCCGGCACATGTGGCACAGATTCCTGAATATCAGGTGCTCTGCATAGGCGGCATGTTGTTAGGTCATTATTTTGCAGTAACCCGGCACATGTTGCACGGATTCCTGAATATCAGGTGCTCTGCATAGGCGGCATTTTGTTAGGTCATTATTTTGCAGGAACTCGGCACATGTTGCGCGGATTCCTAAATATCAGGTGCTCTTCATACACGGCATGTTGTTAGGTCATTATTCTGCAGGCACTCGGCACATGTTGCGCGGATTCCTGAATATCAGGTGCTCTGCATACGCGACATGTTGTTAGCTCATTATTTTTCAGGACCTCGGCACATGTTGCACAGATTCCTGAATATCAGGTGCTCTGCATAGGCACCATGTTGTTAGGTCATTATTTTGCAAGAACTCGCCACATGTTGCGCGGATTCCTGAATATCAGGTGCTCCGCATAGGCGGCAAGTTGTTAGGTCATTATTTTGCAGGAACTCGGCACATGTGGCACATATTCGTGAATATCAGGTGCTCTGCATAGGCGGCATGTTGTTAGGTCATTATTTTGCAGGAACTCGGCACATGTGGCGTGGATTCCTGAGTATCAGGTGCTCTGAATAGGCGGCATGTTGTTAGCTCATTATTTTGCAAGAACTCTGCACATGTTGCACGGATCCTTGAATATCAAGTGATCTGCATAGTCGGCATGTTGTTAGCTCATTATTTTGCAAGAACCCGGCACATGTGGCACGGATTCCTGAATATCAGGTGCTCTGCATAGGCGGCATGTTGTTAGGTCATTATTTTGCAGGAATCCGGCACATGTTGCGTGGATTCCTGAATATCAGGTGCTCTGCATAGGCAGCATTTTGTTAGGTCATTATTTTGCAGGAACTCGGCACATGTTGCACGGATTCCTAAATATCAGGTGCTCTGCATACGCGGCATGTTGGTAGCTCATTATTTTTCAGGAACTCGGCACATGTTGCACGGATTCCTGAATATCAGGTGCTCTGCATACGCGACATGTTGTTAGCTCATTATTTTGCATGTACTCGCCACATGTTGCGCGGATTCCTGAATATTAGGTGACTGCATACACAGCATGTTGTTAGCTCATTATTTTGCAGGAACTCGGCACATGTGGCACGGATTCCTGAATATCAGGTGCTCTGTATAGGCGGCATGTTGTTAGGTCATTATTTTGCAGGAACTCAGCACATGTTGCGTGGATTCCTGAATATCAGGTGCTCTGCATACGCGTCATGTTGTTAGGTCATTATTTTGCAGGAACTCGGCACATGTTGCGCGGATTCCTGAATATCAGGTGCTCTGCATACGCGGCATGTTGTTAGGTCATTATTTTGCAGGAACTCGGCACATGTTGCGCGGATTCCTGAATATCAGGTGCTCTGCATAGGCGGCATGTTGTTAGGTCATTATTCAGCAGGAACTCGGCACATCTGGCACGTATTCCTGAATATCAGGTGCTCTGCAAAGGCGGCATGTTGTTAGGTCATTATTTTGAAGGAACTCGGCACATGTTGCACGGATTCCTGAATATCAGGTGCTCTGCATAGGCGGCATGTTGTTAGCTCATTATTTTGCAGCAACTCTGCACATGTTGCGCAGATTCTTGAATATCAGCTGCTCTGCATAGGCGGCATGTTGTTAGCTCATTATTTTGCAGGAACCCGGCACACGTGGCACAGATTCCTGAATATCAGGTGCTCTGCATAGGCGGCATGTTGTTAGGTCATTATTTTGCAGTAACCCGGCACATGTTGCGCAGATTCCTGAATATCAGGTGCTCTGCATAGGCGGCATTTTGTTAGGTCATTATTTTGCAGGAACTCGGCACATGTTGCGCGGATTCCTGAATATCAGGTGCTCTGCATACGCGACATGTTGGTAGCTCATTATTTTGCAGGAACTCGGCACATGTTGCACGGATTCCTGAATATCAGGTGCTCTGCATAGGCGGCATGTTGTTAGGTCATTATTTTGCAGGAACTCGGCACATGTGGCACGGATTCCTGAGTATCAGGTGCTCTGCATAGGCGGCATTTTGTTAGGTCATTATTTTGCAGGAACTCGGCACATGTTGCGCGGATTCCTGAATATCAGGTGCTCTGCATACGCGACATGTTGGTAGCTCATTATTTTGCAGGAACTCGGCACATGTTGCACGGATTCCTGAATATCAGGTGCTCTGCATAGGCGGCATGTTGTTAGGTCATTATTTTGCAGGAACTCGGCACATGTGGCACGGATTCCTGAGTATCAGGTGCTCTGCATAGGCGGCATTTTGTTAGGTCATTATTTTGCAGGAACTCGGCACATGTTGCGCGGATTCCTGAATATCAGGTGCTCTGCATACGCGACATGTTGGTAGCTCATTATTTTGCAGGAACTCGGCACATGTTGCACGGATTCCTGAATATCAGGTGCTCTGCATAGGCGGCATGTTGTTAGCTCATTATTTTGCAGGTACTCGCCACATGTTGCGCTGATTCCTGAATATTAGGTGACTGCATACACAGCATGTTGTTAGCTCATTATTTTGCAGGAACTCGGCACATGTGGCGTGGATTCCTGAATATCAGGTGCTCTGTATAGGCAGCATGTTGTTAGGTCATTATTTTGCAGGAACTCAGCACATGTTGCGTGGATTCCTGAATATCAGGTGCTCTGTATAGGCGGCAGGTTGTTAGGCCATTATTTTGCAGGAACTCGGCACATGTTGAGCGGATTCCTGAATATCAGGTGCTCTGCATACGCGGCATGTTGTTAGGTCATTATTTTGCAGGAACTCGGCACATGTTGCGCGGATTCCTGAATATCAGGTGCTCTGCATATGCGGCATGTTGTTAGGTCATTATTTTGCAGGAACTCGGCACATGTTGCGCGGATTCCTGAATATCAGGTGCTCTGCATAGGCGGCATGTTGTTAGGTCATTATTTTGCAGGAACTCGGCACATGTGGCACGTATTCCTGAATATCAGGTGCTCTGCATAGGCGGCATGTTGTTAGCTCATTATTTTGCAGGAACCCGGCACATGTGGCACAGATTCCTGAATATCAGGTGCTCTGCATAGGCGACATGTTGTTAGCTCATTATTTTTCAGCAACTCCGCACATGTTGCGCAGATTCTTGAATATTAGCTGCTCTGCATAGGCGGCATGTTGTTAGCTCATTATTTTGCAGGAACCCGGCACATGTGGCACAGATTCCTGAATATCAGGTGCTCTGCATAGGCGGCATGTTGTTAGGTCATTATTTTGCAGTAACCCGGCACATGTTGCACGGATTCCTGAATATCAGGTGCTCTGCATAGGCGGCATTTTGTTAGGTCATTATTTTGCAGGAACTCGGCACATGTTGCGCGGATTCCTAAATATCAGGTGCTCTTCATACACGGCATGTTGTTGGGTCATTATTCTGCAGGCACTCGGCACATGTTGCGCGGATTCCTGAATATCAGGTGCTCTGCATACGCGACATGTTGTTAGCTCATTATTTTTCAGGACCTCGGCACATGTTGCACAGATTCCTGAATATCAGGTGCTCTGCATAGGCACCATGTTGTTAGGTCATTATTTTGCAAGAACTCGCCACATGTTGCGCGGATTCCTGAATATCAGGTGCTCCGCATAGGCGGCATGTTGTTAGGTCATTATTTTGCAGGCACTCCGCACATGTTGCGCGGATTCCTGAATATCAGGTGCTCTGCATAGGCGGCAAGTTGTTAGGTCATTATTTTGCAGGAACTCGGCACATGTGGCACATATTCCTGAATATCAGGTGCTCTGCATAGGCGGCATGTTGTTAGGTCATTATTTTGCAGGAACTCGGCACATGTGGCGTGGATTCCTGAGTATCAGGTGCTCTGAATAGGCGGCATGTTGTTAGCTCATTATTTTGCAAGAACTCTGCACATGTTGCACGGATTCTTGAATATCAAGTGATCTGCATAGTCGGCATGTTGTTAGCTCATTATTTTGCAAGAACCCGGCACATGTGGCACGGATTCCTGAATATCAGGTGCTCTGCATAGGCGGCATGTTGTTAGGTCATTATTTTGCAGGAATCCGGCACATGTTGCGTGGATTCCTGAATATCAGGTGCTCTGCATAGGCAGCATTTTGTTAGGTCATTATTTTGCAGGAACTCGGCATATGTTGCACGGATTCCTAAATATCAGGTGCTCTGCATACGCGGCATGTTGGTAGCTCATTATTTTTCAGGAACTCGGCACATGTTGCACGGATTCCTGAATATCAGGTGCTCTGCATACGCGACATGTTGTTAGCTCATTATTTTGCATGTACTCGCCACATGTTGCGCGGATTCCTGAATATTAGGTGACTGCATACACAGCATGTTGTTAGCTCATCATTTTGCAGGAACTCGGCACATGTGGCACGGATTCCTGAATATCAGGTGCTCTGTATAGGCAGCATGTTGTTAGGTCATTATTTTGCAGGAAATCAGCACATGTTGCGTGGATTCCTGAATATCAGGTGCTCTGTATAGGCGGCATGTTGTTAGGTCATTATTTTGCAGGAACTCAGCACATGTTGCGTGGATTCCTGAATATCAGGTGCTCTGCATACGCGTCATGTTGTTAGGTCATTATTTTGCAGGAACTCGGCACATGTTGCGTGGATTCCTGAATATCAGGTGCTCTGCATACGCGGCATGTTGTTAGGTCATTATTTTGCAGGAACTCGGCACATGTTGCGCGGATTCCTGAATATCAGGTGCTCTGCATAGGCGGCATGTTGTTAGGTCATTATTCAGCAGGAACTCGGCACATCTGGCACGTATTCCTGAATATCAGGTGCTCTGCATAGGCGGCATGTTGTTAGGTCATTATTTTGAAGGAACTCGGCACATGTTGCACGGATTCCTGAATATCAGGTGCTCTGCATAGGCGGCATGTTGTTAGCTCATTATTTTGCAGCAACTCTGCACATGTTGCGCAGATTCTTGAATATCAGCTGCTCTGCATAGGCGGCATGTTGTTAGCTCATTATTTTGCAGGAACCCGGCACACGTGGCACAGATTCCTGAATATCAGGTGCTCTGCATAGGCGGCATGTTGTTAGGTCATTATTTTGCAGTAACCCGGCACATGTTGCGCAGATTCCTGAATATCAGGTGCTCTGCATAGGCGGCATTTTGTTAGGTCATTATTTTGCAGGAACTCGGCACATGTTCGCGGATTCCTAAATATCAGCTGCTCTGCATACACGGCATGTTGTTAGGTCATTATTTTGCAGGCACTCGGCACATGTTGCGCGGATTCCTGAATATCAGGTGCTCTGCATACACGACATGTTGTTAGCTCATTATTTTTCAGTACCTCGGCACATGTTGCACAGATTCCTGGATATCAGGTGCGCTGCATAGGCACCATGTTGTTAGGTCATTATTTTGCAGGAACTCGCCACATGTGGCGCGGATTCCTGAATATCAGGTGCTCCGCATAGGCGGCATGTTGTTAGGTCATTATTTTGCAGGCACTCCGCACATGTTGCACGGATTCCTGAATATCAGGTGCTCTGCATAGGCGGCATGTTGTTAGGTCATTATTTTGCAGGAACTCGGCACATGTTGCGCGGATTCCTGAATATCAGGTGCTCTGCATAGGCGGCATGTTGTTAGGTCATTATTTTGCAGGAACTCGGCACATGTGGCACGGATTCCTGAGTATCAGGTGCTCTGCATAGGCGGCATTTTGTTAGGTCATTATTTTGCAGGAACTCGGCACATGTTGCGCGGATTCCTGAATATCAGGTGCTCTGCATACGCGACATGTTGGTAGCTCATTATTTTGCAGGAACTCGGCACATGTTGCACGGATTCCTGAATATCAGGTGCTCTGCATAGGCGGCATGTTGTTAGGTCATTATTTTGCAGGAACTCGGCACATGTTGCATGGATTCCGGAATATCAGGTGCTCTGAATAGGCAGCATGTTGTTAGCTCATTATTTTGCACGAACTCTGCACATGTTGCGCAGATTCTTGAATATCAGGTGCTCTGCATAGGCGGCATGTTGATAGCTCATCATTTTACAGGAACCGGCACATGTGGCATGGATTCCTGAATATCAGGTGCTCTGCATAGGCAGAATGTTGTTAGGTCATTGTTTTGCAGGAGCTCGGCACATGTGACGCAGATTCCTGAATATCAGGTGCTCTGCATAGGCGGCATGTTGTTAGGTCATTATTTTGCAGGAACTCGCACATGTTGCACGGATTCCTGAATATCAGGTGCTCGGCATACGCGGCATGTTCCTAGCTAATTATTTTGCAGGAACTCGGCACATGTTGCACGGATTCCTGAATATCAGGTGCTCTGCATAGGTGGCATGTTGTTAGCTCATTATTTTGCAGGAACTCAGCACATGTTGCGCGGATTGTTGCGCGGATTCTTGAATATCAGGTGCTCTGCATACGTGACATGTTCTTAGATCAGGCCGAATTTGCAGTGGTGGCCCCTTTCTACTAAGGGCAGGCAGTTGTTCTAGCCATAATAATAATGTAAAACTTTTAACTGCAACTGAGGGGCTTCTAATGAAATAACGTTGGGACTTCATAAAGAGATGTCTCAATCCTCCATGATCCGGGTGTCTCTTGAGAGTCTCCTTATGTGAATAATGCTGTCTCCAGTCCTACAAATCAAGATTACCGCAGAAGCCAGCTTTCGATCTAACAAAATCTAATGGCCAATCTGGCGGGCAATCTGTCTGTGCAAACACGTGAAATACTTCTTCAGCACATGCAATAATTCTATTTTTAGGGGCACAATTCAGCATTGACTTACCCATACAACTTAATAGAGGACATTAGGTTCTTTAGTGGCTATAATGAATAGACCTCCCTTCTTTCTTAAGACCATTCCTTCTAATGACCTCAGGCCCAGTTCCAGTCTTATTAGTTCTATAGGGACACCTTGTGGCAAATTCAAAATTGCCCGACAAAACTTTCCTTCCACCCTTTTTATCCAATGGCAATCATTCATACCTATGGCCTCTAGCGCATAGGTTATGGCCGTGCAATAAGACTGCTTGTACAGCATAATGATTGCTTGTAAACTATATCCCGCTGCACAGTGTTTTTATCAAAGCCGTTAGCACAACAGATTACATCTTTTTTCAGCAATTAGCAGTGAGTATTTTCCATCTAGCCCAAACTCTAGCCCCAAATACTTGTATTCCTTTACGATCTCCACCACCCCCACGTCGAGATGGCTAGGGGTTTTCCTACAACACCTACTTCCGAAACACATATATTTGGTCTTGTCTACATTCAGAACCAAATTGTTGTCTTTCACATAATGACAGACTTCTAAGGCGGATCTACGCAGCCCGACATAAGTATGATCAAATATTACCACATCATCTGCTTTTGATAGCCAATCTATGGGCAGCTTTTTATGGTTCTCAGATGACTTGGCAAGTCGGATATATAGAGATTGAATAACAGGGGGGCCTGCAAGCATCCCTGCTTGACCCCCCTGTTAGTCCTCCCAGTGCTGGTACAGAACCCTGCACCATCCAACTGCCCCTGTACCTGTGTGGAATCGTGCAACTGCATTAAAATATGCAACAACCACACAGGAATACCAATATTATTAACTTGGACCACAATTTAGAGCAGTCAATGGTGTCAAAAGCTGCCTTCAGGCCGATGTACAACACGTACAAAGTAGGACTGTCCTTTAATCGAGTCTTACATATCAGAGTATCTAAGAGTAAGATATTGTGGGTGGTTGAAGAATCATTTCTGAAGCTTGTTTGGAATGTTCCCAACATGGCCTTAAGGTCAACCCACTTCTGGAGTTCACGCAGCACTAAAGTCGCAAACATTTTGCCAGTTACGTCTAGCCTGGATAATAGACGATGATTCAAAAGTGAAGACCTAATGCCTTTTTCATATACTGGGGATTAGTATTGTACGTCTACACGGCAAAGGGGTAGAGCCATCTGCACATACCTTCTCAAATAACACAGACAAAATATTAGACCATTTTTCAGGATGCTGCTTCAGATCTTTTTTATCCCTTAGGCATAGCTTAATTGCAAAACTATCAAAGATCAATTCAAATGGACAGCCCGTATAATGATCACCCACATAATTCGGTCGTACTATAGTGGGTGTCAGTGATATGTTTTCTCCAGGTATCGCTTGGGATGGGATCTGCAGTGCGTTCGGCTGGATTATCCCTAAACGATGCACCTAGTATCTCTCCCTGCTAATACCTGAATCATGTTTTGCCATCTGGCATTCTTGATAGAGAGATTACAGCGCTTAACCCAATCTGAAGACTTGTTTTTGATGATTTTAATAATTACTGTATTTTCTTCATAACTAATACCTGATTTTTTAACCAATCGCATCTCCCTTCTTACCCGTTGATTTTCTTTAAATATTTCTTGGTAAGGTAACTTTACTCTTGCCATCTTTAAACTAACCTTGGTTGATATATGGTCAAACTATTTTAGGAATTTTGTTAAATGATTGGCTAGCCTTCAAAGTGGGCTGCCTTGGGGATTTGAAAGGATTTATGGATGCACCAAAAGCTCAACCAAATTATTAGAAGTATAAATTCCGATTTTCTACAAAATGATTTTATCAAAAGGTGCTTTGCATGTATTCTGGAATGGCGTGTTTCACTATCTTGCATGTATATATAATTTTGAAGAAGTGTAATTGCAATCGAGCTAAGATAAAGATACATTTTAATGTGACATTTTTAGATAGTCGACAATAATGCCCTTGACAACACATGGGATTGTCAAACACGTTGTTATGATATAATTTTAATGAATTTGCTTTCTGTCATTTGGATGCATGATTATCAACTATAAAAATAGAAAAGCTACATGTGAACGAAAAAACTTTTTTATCAACACATATTTTGAACTGTATGTGCTTAATGGTGAATTTCAACATGGGTTCCGCACTTGTCTTGTGGATGTTTCTCAAACAATTTGTCTTTGGTAATTTTGACAGACTTCTATATTTGGAAGTAACATCTCTGGGACACTAAGGCCAAAAAACAGATTCACTGATGGATTTTCCAAATGTAATCTTTCATTTGACAACAAAGAACCTCGGCTTGTAAACAATGGTGGAGAACGACACACTTCCAGTAGAAATGCTTCCTGTTTAAAAGAATGTATAAAAATTGGCACAATTTGTAAGCCCATGACATGCTCTTGGATGTGATCCTTTGCTAAGTTTAATATATTTCTCTCTACCAACCATGGACAAGACACAGAAAACCAATGGCGTGCTAATATTAAACAACCCTAGCACAAATCAGAAAAGTTACATATTTTGATGACTCCACTTTCTATTTCAGTACGCAAAATATATTTTTGAGAAAAAGGGATACTCCGAGCATTGGAGGATATCTTTATTCCTTAGCCACTAGAAAAAAATCCTGACACACGATTAGACCAGAAATGTGTTTTATACTGTAAAGCACAAAAATATATACCCTCTTGTGACTTATGGAAAAAGCTGCTTGCTTGCTGTGTTCAGTTTGTAGGGCACACTGGAAGACGAAATACTCTGGAACGTATAGCATAAGATCTCATAGTTTTACAAGAAAATCCAAGTTGAAGTGTACGCTTTGGGCACAACAAACCATCTATTCACCAAATCTGATGGAGTTCTGCATGGTCTAACCATGGATTTCTTCACTAACCTCCTAACCATTCCACTGTACTTGTCACAGTTGATTCCTTCTCAAAGAGGAACCATTTAACAGCCCTAGCTAAAGTATATGATAGGTTATTTATAACACACTTAATACCCAGAGGTTTCTAAGCACAGACCCGGGGATCAAACCTGTGGTGCTCCATGTCGTCTTGCCTCCAAGGCGAGCACTTTGCCCCTGAGCTATCCTCCCGAGTACCATCTAATTCTGAATTGGCAGAACAGTAGTCAGGCTGCCTGTACATAGACTTTTAAGCTGAAAAGCCATTGGCAAGAGCAAAGGAGGGGATGGCCAGCATGAGGGTAGGTGCCAGGTCAGCTGAGCCATTGTGGTGGGTGAGGAGTGTGTTAGAGTGATGAGTGGGTGTGGATGGTGCAGAGGTGGGATCGTTCTGCTGGATATGCTGTTGGTATATCACGACTGCAACCATGTAATTTCTATACACAGTAGACTAAATACAGCACCTGTAAGGAAGTACTCTCAACATTAAATCACTCCTGTCCACATTTTACTTATTTTACTTCATGGGGCTAAATCATACACCATGTTCACATATACTCTGCATGTCCAATACGTGCATTTCACCTTTTAAAAAAAAAAATGTATTGGCATCATATGTTAATGTTATTGTTAAAGGATATTTGTACCGTGCACTATCACCACCGGACAGGGGCGTTGCTAGGGGGCGGGGGTAAGGGGGCTATAGCCCCTGGTCTTTTGGTTGTATCCCCAGATAGAATCTCAGGAGCTACAGCCAAAAGACTAGCTAGCCCCCAGTCCCAACAGTTCCATTATCAGTTTAGCACCGGGTCCTTTCCAGACCTAGCAACTCCCCTGCCCGGAAGTGGACCCCTTTTACAAAATCGAAAACCTTGAGCCATCAGTTAGAAAAAACATGAATGTAGATAACATTACTTAAAAAACAACTAAAAAACACAATGAACTGACATTTTGAACACATTACTGTGTCAGTCTGTTGCCGCCTCCACCCTTTGCGGGCTTAGATCTGCATACAAACATTCCCTTTCTCGTCTAATCTTTTCATGTCTGACAATTCGATTTTCTTGAAGATCATTATTAAGAATCTAACCAAGGCCAGCTTAGTGTATATTTTTCCTCCTTCTATAAAGACATGCCACCAGACTGCAGTTTCTTTATTATCAGTGTTTTTGGCGATCTTTTCCAGGCAATGACTCCATTCGCCCGTTAAACCCTTGCATCCAAGTGTCAAATGTTTCAATGATTCCACTGAGTCTTGCTTTAAACATACTCTACATTTGTTTGTGCCATCTGTCTTTGATCTTCTATAACTGACTTCTCTTGTATTTCACCTTTTATTAGAATCACAATACAGAAATATACTCACTAAATTAATTTTCATGAAATACAAACACACATAAAACATATGTTGAAAAGATCATTTTGTGGGGGATGGTATGTGAGTCAATAATGTACTGCTCAATGAAAAAACATGATCAGAGCATTTTAATTAGCACACAGTACTGGATTGAGGTCTACCGCAGGCAATTCATGCACAACAGACCCCGTTATTTGATACCTGTCTTATTGAGCCATATTGGTTCACAGTTCAACCCCCTGCAAATACACTTCAGCACCACAGCGTTTTAGTGTGAACACTTTTGCGTCAGTACAATGTCCTGGTTAATATTTGTTTGGAAACCAATACTTGTGTCTACTTTAGAAACGATTTGTTATTATTTTAATGCACACTTACTGTCGTTTTAAAAAAAATATCCATGATGTCCCTTATTATGATGTCAGTAAGGTCAAAGTTCATGTGAAGTCACTTCCTCAGGCGTCATTGATTGATTGGTGTCATTTCTGCTACCCTTGACGGTTTGTTGAAACCACGCCCCTGTGGTAGAGCCAGAAGATAAGCCACCAAATGCATTTTGGTAATACCACAAATATTAATGAAGTTTGAAGAGTTCAATTAAATTATATATCTGTCCCGGATATGGATGGAGTACAGAACTTTTTTTTACGGGACTAAGGGAGGAAAGGATGTATGGTTAAGGGTTTTTAAACATTTTATTATTATTTTATTTTTTGGATTTGTAGAGCGCGCTACAGCCCACAGGTGTCCTGAAGACGCTCTAAGAACACTTGCGGTGTCCTGAAATGTTCGCAAATAAACAAAATGGGGGTGTTCTGGGGACGCTGTCCGTATTGTTCTGTGGCAAGTTGGATGTGTTCTAAGAACACTTGGGGTGTCCTGAAATGTTTGCAAATAAACAAAATGGGGGTGTTCTGATGACGCTTTCCGTATTGTTCATTGTCAAGTTGAAAGTGTTCAAAGAACTCTCGCGCTGTCCTGAAATGTTCGTAGGGGGTGTCCTGAAGACGCTGTCCGTATTGTTCGATGGCAAGTTGAAAGTGTTCTAAGAACTGTCTCGGTGCCCTGAAATGTTCGCAGGGGGTGTCCTGAAGACGCTGTCCGTATTGTTCGATGGCAAGTTGAAAGTGTTCTAAGAACACTCGGGGTGTCCTGAAATGTTCGCAAATAAACAAAATGGGGGTGTTCTGAGGACGCTGTCCGTATTGTTCGTTGGCAAGTTGAAAGTGTTCTAAGAACTCTCGCGTTGTCCTGAAATGTTCGCACATAAACAAAATGGGGGTGTGTTCTAAGATCATATGCGTTGTCCTGAAGTGTTCTAAGAACTCTTGCGGTGTCCTAAAATGTTCGTAGGGGTTGTCCTGAAGACGCTGTCCGTATTGTTCGATGGCAAGTTGAAAGTGTTCTAAGAACACTCGAGGTCCTGAAATGTTCGCAAATAAACAAAATGGGGGTGTGTTCTAAGAACACACTCGTTGTCCTGAAATGTTCGTAGGGGGTGTCCTGAGGACGCTGTCCGTATTGTTCGTTGTCGAGTTGAAAGTGTTCTAAGAACTCTCGTGGTGTCCTGAAATGTTCGCAGGGAGTGTCCTGAAGACGCTGTCTGTATTGTTCGATGGCAAGTTGAAAGTGTTCTAAGAACACTCGGGGTGTCCTGAAATGTTCCCAAAATAAACAAAATGGGGGTGTTCTGAGGACGCTGTCCGCATTGTTCGTTGTCAAGTTGAAAGTGTTCTAAGGACTCTCGCGTTGTCCTGAAATGTTCACACATAAACAAAATGGGGGCGTGTTCTAAGAACACACGCGTTGTCCTGAAATGTTTGTAGGGGGTGTCATGAGGACGCTGTCCGTATTGTTCGTTGTCGAGCTGAAAGTGTTCTAAGAACTCTCGTGGTGTCCTGAAATGTTCGTAGGGGGTGTCTTGAAGACGCTGTCCGTATTGTTCGATGGCAAGTTGAAAGTGTTCTAAGAACTTTCGCGTTGTCCTGAAATGTTCGTAGGGGGTGTTCTGAAGACGCTGTCCGTATTGTTTGCTGGCAAATTGAAAGTGTTCTAAGAACACTGGTAATGTCCGCGGACATTAAAAGTTTCCATAGGCCATAGTTGAAATGTTTTACTTTATTGCACCCAACAATCTATGCCCTGGCCACAACCACCGCAGCATATCACATTTATAGTTGCTTATAACTTTGAGTCAAAAACAAATTTATAAGGAACAAAAATATAAGATACTATGGGTGTGATATGCTGTGATGGTTGTGGCCAGGGCATAGAGTGTATAATAGAGTGTATAATATACTTACTGTTTGGTTTAGTAACTGGAGTACATGTATTTCTTTTTAATTTCTGTGATAAAAGAAAATAGCATGTTAGTATTAGTATTTTGTAATGACTTTTTACATTGTATAATCAACATTTGTTTTTTTTGGACCCTCATATTTAGTAGATTACAAACCAGAGTACTGTGCAATTTGCTCAGTTTCTGTGTTCGTTGCTAAAATCATTGGGTCTGTGGGAGAAAAAAACCTTTTCTGTTATGCTACAGTTTAATTGTATGTAATTTTGTTTGTATATAGCATTGTTTTTAATTTAGATATTGATTTTTTTAATTGAAATCCTCAGCGCCTTCCTTAAAACCATTAAAACTATCTTATTCACATAAGATACGTCGCACCAGTTCAATACATATGATATGTTCTTAATGAACAAATTGTATTGCAATGAGTAACTGTAACAAACAAAATATCTTTAGTATGTCTTGTGAAATTCATAATGTACCACTGAATACCACCATTTCTGTAACTAAGCTGTTCTAGGTAATAGTGCCTTAATGTCATGTTTAAATTAAAGTAATCAAATAAATAAATACATAAAACAATGTAATTGTATAAGTATTATTTTTTGCGATTGGAACATAGAGTGTGCATGCATGCAATTTTGTTTGAATATATGTAGTCTATAAATTTCATTTAAAAAATGTTAGTTTAACATGATTTGATAGTGTGTGTATAAAGAAAGTAAATAGTATAAAGGTTTACAAGTTATAGTTGATTTTAGGAAATTGGAAAAAAGACAGTAGATTCATTTTACAGATTACACAAGCTAAAAGTCAGTTTGAAAATGTGTTCATGTACTGTACAGAAAATATGCATACCTGTAGTTTGTGTTCATGCATTTGGATATGCATGGAGCTGCAAGTAGAAATCTTGGAGACTTGTACAGTATTGTACAGTATTTCTTGTAGATGGTGCTTGCCAATGATATGACACTTGTACTCAGAGAGATTCACAGTACATTTGCAGTGCTCATCTATGATGATGCAGTGAGATGGTAGAGGTCTTGAATGTGATTGGTGCATGGTCATGTGATTTCTTAGCTACATCCAATGAGGGAATAGCACAGAGAGTGAAGTGGAAATGGTAGAAGGGCTGTTCATGTTACGATATGTCCGCGGACATGGCGGTAGTTCGCGAACATCGGGAGTTACATCCGGGGATTTTTGGGTTCAGAAGTCATGCAAATGAGAATGAGCAGTGAAAGGTATTGGTCAGGAAAGTGTAGTGGGTGTGTTGTGCCAGGAGAGAGTTTCTCAGATACTCTTTTTGCCTAGAGAACAACAGATAGCTATGGCTGTGTGTTTCAGAAAACAGATTGTTTGGATTTTGGGAGATTCGTGGATACATTGGTTGAAGGTGCATGGAGAAAGCTGTGGAGTAGCTGTAGATCTTGGATTTCCACATGTGGAAGTACACTGGCATGGAGTGCGTGGAATGAAGTGGTTGGACTTGCTACCTCTCTGTGCTACTTTGGAAACAAAGCAACATCCAGACATAATTGTAATTCATTGTGGAGGGAACAGTTAGGACATGTGTCTGGAATTTCTTTGCAATTTGCTATGAAAGAAGGACTTGGGAAAGTCATGGACATGTTTCCTAATTCTCAAGTAATATTTTCACGGATTGCGCAGAGACAAATGTGGCTTCGTTCTTCTTCATTTGGTCCACAAATGGACAAAGCAAGGCGCAATGTTAATAAGGCTGTTTGTGCATTTCTAAGAGATTTTGGCATGTCCTCTTTTCACAATGAAAATATTATGTTTCGTAGTAAAAACATTTTTCGCAGAGATGGAGTCGATCTTACTTATTCTGGCAATCAGATTTTTCTGAGAAATGTACAAAATGCATTGCGACCTTTTTTAGAAATACAGCATCCATTTTGAAGTAGGTGTTAAGTATTTATAATTTTTGACATACAAACACCTCCCAAAGGCTCTTTTCAGAGCCACCACTTCCTCCCAGAGAAAAATGCAATGGTAACAATAGGGTAGCACCCCAATTTTTTTAATGTTCGCGAACTGTCCGCGGACTTTTAAGAAATACAAAGGGCCCTGCTTTATTTATCTTCACTTCTATTTTTTATCTGTGAAAGGCGGCTCTGAAAAGAGCCTTAATTTATTTGATTTTTGTAATTTTGTATTTTTTTTTGGTTTTTTAGACACGACACTCTAGGAGAGGAGGGGAAAGGAGGGTAAAGGGGGGACACCAACCACAGGGATAAGAAAGGGCGAGCTGAGAGAGAAAGATGTAGAGTGGGTTTTATTTGGTAGTGAGCAGGTCTTCTCGTGCTCTGAGGCACTCCGAAGTTGCTCCCCCCTGCAGAGTACTGTGTCACAGTACATACATACAACTGTGACCCTCGAAAGGAAAGGGTCATCAGAATTCTGTATGGCCTATGAGGCAGCATGAGGAAGACGCTGTCCCACAGAGGTGGTCCTTGTGGTGACAGGATCAGAAACGGAGGATGAAGTAGAGGAAATCAACCTACTACGTTCTTCGCAAGGTACAACCTTGCAAATAGCCCCAGAGTGAAATGACCTCAGGTGTCGCTTCATGGACGTGGTCCCAAAGCTCTACGAACCGTGCTTCCCGCGACTGAGTATCATTTTGCACTCATTGCAGATAACACGGTTCGCACGAGCCTTAGGACCATTCCCATAAATGGAAAATAACCACCACACCCAAGACTCATGTCTAGTGCGGGTAGTAGGGATTTCCTCTACCTCATTCTCATCATCCTTTTCTTCCTCCTCTGCATCCTCACTCCTGTTCCCCTCTTGAGGCCCTTGGGAAGGTTGTGGTGGTGGAGGGGGTGGGGGTGGTGCTGAAGCAGGTGCAGCACCAGGTGGCAGTTCTGCAACCAGGGATGCCATCTCGATGGTGGAATCAGCAAGTTGCTGGAGAAATAGCTGTGCTCTGCAGAATAGCCACAAACACAATGAGAATAAGCTCTAGGGCGTGGTCTTTTATAGGGGTGCTTGTACGCGGTTCGCGGACATGCGCGCTGTCCGCGGACAGATCGAACACAAAAAAGGGTTCAAAAAGTTTCAAAGATATGTAGAAACTCAGGATTACTATGTGGGACTTGTGCCATGATGCGTTTTTATGGAAAAATATTGTGGATTACTCGGAAATGTACTTTTAAATTGTTCGGGGACACGAACAGTGTCCGCTTTCAGAACACGCGATCAGCATGGGTGTGGTCACATGATCCCTTCGCGAACAGGTCCGCGAAGGAAGCTCCTGTCCGCAGGACACCAAATGCACGGACATTGGTTAGCACATGCGCGTTGATGTTCTACGGACAGTGTTCGGGTCCTGAATTAATTAAAAGTGCGTCACACATCAAACAAACATTTCTGGACATCACGTATGTTCTAGAACAGTTTAAACATGCTAGCACTACTTCCATTTTCGTTTGATTACGAACTTTTCAGGACATCAATTGTGTTCTTAGAACAGTTTAACTTGCTAGCGAACATTACGGACCGGTATAGTGTTCCTTAGGACACCTCCATTTCCGTTTAATTACGAACATTTCAGGACACCAATTGAGTTCTTAGAACAGTTTGAACTTGCTAGCGAACAGTACGGACAGTTATAGTGTACTTTAGGACACCTCCATTTTTGTTTAATTACGAACATTTCAGGACACCAATTGGGTTCTTAGAACAGTTTGAACTTGCTAGCGAACAGTACGGACAGGTATAGTGTTCTTTAGGACACCTCCATTTTCATTTAATTACGAACATTTCAGGACACCGCTTGTGTTCTTAGAACAGTTTCCACTTGCTAGCGAACAGTACGGACAGGTAGAGTGTTCTTCAGGACACCTCCATTTTCGTTTATTTACGAACATTTCAGAACACCCGCGCTGCTCAACACTGCTCAAAAAATGGGAAGTAATTACAACACAATATAAAAATGTAACTTTATTTCACATATATTAATAATTTATGACAGAGAAGGTGAGGCAGAAACAGAAACAAAAAAAGGGGAATTAGGGGTTTCAACATGATTGGTATCAGGTGAAGAAGGGATGGAAGTCTCATCAAAACGTTTTGGATTATGGAGAGGGTTTGGGGATAATTGACCGGGATATGGTGAGGGGGGACAACTACATGTGGGACAATGGTATGAGGTTTTTGTTTTAAAATGATCCTCAACAAAAGTTTTCAAATTATTAAAATTGCTCAATAATAAATCCATTTTTTCTTTTAAGCTGTCAAGCGAGTTTTCCATAACAGTTTCTTCAGACATATTTTCTATTTTGGTATGCTCTGTACAAAAAGAAATATATATGTTAAATATATATAAAATAATAAAAATGAAATGGTTTATATTGTAAAGTGTGTACCATTAGCTTCACTATTTTCTGACATTTCGTCATGTGGGAAGTGCTCCTCTAGCCATTCCAGAGTGCTAGACATTTCTGTGAGAAAGAAAATATATATATTTTTTTTTTATCTAATACAGAAAGTTTATAAAGATATGAGTAAAATGATGTACACTTACTATTTCAGGTAAGATATGTTCTGAGTACTCTGTAGGTCTGGTCTTGGTCTTAGTTGTGGAGTGTCTGTGAGGTAATTATGTTGGAAGCCTATTTATCTTCTCTTGGTATATTCCATTTTAGAATATATTGTATTTAAATGAATGGTTAGTGCGGTTCATATATGGGTTACATTTCTTATGTATTACTACATATAATATGTATGTGTACTACTTTGTGAATTTTTTAAATGTTATCATGTTGTAATATAACAATTAAACATACCCCCCCCAAGACTTTTTAGGTAGTGGTACTGTTGTCCGAATATGTCCGCGGACATCAAAAATGTCCGCGGACATTACATTCAGTAGAAGTGGTTCAGTATGTTCCATATTACATGTACATAAAGTCAAAGTTACTATTGTTAAGCGTTGCTACTAAAAACCTATGAAATTCAGTGAAAAAACTTTGTTAAAGGGACGTTTTGGTTAAGTTGTGCTACTAAAAACCTATGAAATTCAGTGAAAAAACTTTGATAAAGGGACGTTATGGTTAAGTTGTGCTACTAAAAACCTATGAAATTCAGTGAAAAAACTTTGTTAAAGGGACGCTATGGTTCCAAGTAAAACCGAAAAACCCTTGAAATTCGCCGGTTATGGTAAGCTAAGCACCCATAACTCGCGCCACCACCGTGCACTGCTAAGACTAACACCCAGGACATCAAAGATGACATCACAAATGTCATTGATGACATGACTGATGACATCACATGTCTGGCTCCCCCTTTTTTCCTTTACTGACATATCTAGGCCACATGGTTTTCTTCAGTAACAGTCAGGAATTAAAATTGGAAAAGGTAGTATATTTGTAGCGCGGCGCACATTACAAAAGTAGGCGGAACACGGGGCGTAACTCTCGGAATGGGGAACAACGCGTGAAAATATGGGCGTCATGGGGGAAGTACAGGAGGCAAGTGCGCGGAATGCCCACACGCTCGCCTACAACTCGTATTCATGGAATCGAATAGGGCAAACCAGTGCACTGTCAAAGACGCGCACAAGGCCAAACAAGTACGCCACAAGAAAGCAGGTGGTAGCGTCCCTGCGCCTGAAATAAATGTGCGCCAAAATGTGCGCTAAAAAACACCCATATACAGCTATGCTGAATGATCCATACAGTGGCCCTCTAGGACAAATGAGGTGCAAAGGGGTACTGACAAACACGGACACCCGCTAGGTGAAAAATAGCATGTGCGTGTATTACGGGGTTCGTGGGAAGTTCCACACGCGATTGGCCTTGGCACGTGTATTCCGGGGTGGGCGTGAAGTTTCCCACGCGAATTAGCAGGGTACGTGTATTTCGCTGTGCGCGTGAAGTTCCACACGCAATTTCAGCAGGGTACGTTTACTCCGGGTGCGTGGCAAATTCCGCACGCGAATCCAGCAGCCTACATGTATTTCGGGGGTGCCGGGGAGTCCCACACGTGAATTGGCCGTGTGGGTCCTCCCAGCTGTTCCCTCTACACCCTCCACGGCCCCTGTAGGCGGCCCACACCACAGGGGACTACCCTGCACCCCTGCACATGTCCCGCAGGCAGCCCATCCACCATGGCCATGCCCCCCAGCCAACCCACATGTCACCTTGCACTACTGCCCACCAACGCATGTCTCCCAGCACCCCCACCCCCCAGCATCCAGGGGCACCCTCCACCAGGCCCCCACTCATGTCTCCCTGCACCCCTACCCCCCAGCACTGTAGGGCACCCTCCACCAGGCCCCCACTCCTGTCTCCCAGCACCCCCACCCCCCAGCACTGTAGGGCACCCTCCACCAGGCCCCCACTCATGTCTCCCTGCATCCCCACCCCGCAGCACTGTAGGGCACCCTCCACCAGGCCGCACTCATGTCCCCCTGCACCCCCACCCCCCTGCATCCAGAGGCACCCTCCACCAGGCCCCCACTCATGTCCCCCTGCACCCCACCCCCCTGCATCCAGGGGCACCCTCCACCAGGCCCCCACTCCTGTCTCTCAGCACCCCCACCCCCCAGCACTGTAGGGCACCCTCCACCAGGCCCCCACTCCTGTCCCCCTGCACCCCCACCCCCCTGCATCCAGGGGCACCCTCCACCAGGCCCCCACTCATGTCTCCCTGCACCCCCACCCCCTGCATCCAGGGGCACCCTCCACCAGGCCCCCACTCCTGTCTCCCAGCAGCCCCACCCCCAGCATTGTAGGGCACCCTCCACCAGGCCCCCACTCCTGTCTCCCTGCACCCCCACCCCCCTGCATCCAGGGGCACCCTCCACCAGGCCCCCACTCCTGTCTCCCAGCACCCCCACCCCCCAGCACTGTAGGGCACCCTCCACCAGGCCCCCACTCCTGTCCCCCTGCACCCCCACCCCCCTGCATCCAGGGGCACCCTCCACCAGGCCCCCACTCCTGTCCCCCTGCACCCCCACCCCCCTGCATCCAGGGGCACCCTCCACCAGGCTCCCACTCATGTCCCCTGCACCCCCACCCCCCTGCATCCAGGGGCACCCTCCACCAGGCCCCCACTCCTGTCTCCCTGCACCCCTACCCCCTGCATCCAGGGGCACCCTCCAACAGGCCCCCACTCCTGTCTCCCTGCACCCCCACCCCCCAGCACTGTAGGGCACCCTCCACCAGGCCCCCTCTCATGTCTCCCTGCACCCCCGCACCCCAGCACTGTAGGGCACCCTCCACCAGGCCCCCACACATGTCCCCCTGCAGCCCCACCCCCCTGCATCCAGGGGCACCCTCCACCAGGCCCCCACTCCTGTCTCCCAGCAGCCCCACCCCCAGCATTGTAGGGCACCCTCCACCAGGCCCCCACTCCTGTCTCCCTGCACCCCCACCCCCCTGCATCCAGGGGCACCCTCCACCAGGCCCCCACTCCTGTCTCCCAGCACCCCCACCCCCCAGCACTGTAGGGCACCCTCCACCAGGCCCCCACTCCTGTCCCCCTGCACCCCCACCCCCTGCATCCAGGGGCACCCTCCACCAGGCCCCCACTCATGTCCCCCTGCAGCCCCACCCCCCTGCATCCAGGGGCACCCTCCACCAGGCCCCCACTCCTGTCTCCCAGCACCCCCACCCCCAGCACTGTAGGGCACCCTCCACCAGGCCCCCACTCCTGTCCCCCTGCACCCCCACCCCTCTGCATCCAGGGGCACCCTCCACCAGGCCCCCACTCCTGTCCCCCTGCACCCCCACCCCCCTGCATCCAGGGGCACCCTCCACCAGGCTCCCACTCATGTCCCCCTGCACCTCCACCCCCCTGCATCCAGGGGCACCCTCCACCAGGCCCCCACTCCTGTCTCCCTGCACCCCCACCCCCCAGCACTGTAGGGCACCCTCCACCAGGCCCCCACTCCTGTCTCCCAGCACCCCCACCCCCAGCTGTGCGATTTGCCTGGGTACGTGTATTCCAGGGGTGCGCGGGTAGTCTCACACGCGATTCCATCAGGGTACGTGTATTATGGGTCCGCGTGAACTTCCACACGCGATACCAGCAGGGTACGTGTATTACGGGGTTCACGGGAAGTTCCACACGCGATTGGCCTGGGCACGTGTATTCCGGGGTGCGCCTGAAGTTTCCCACGCGAATTAGCAGGGTACGTGTATTTCGGTGTGCGCGTGAAGTTCCACACGCAATTTCAGCAGGGTACGTGTACTCCGGGTGCGCAGCAAATTCCACACGCGAATCCAGCAGCCTACGTGTATTCCTGGGGTGGGCGGGAAGATTTACACGGTCGCCTACAACGCGCCAAAAAATAAAAGGTCCAATCCTGAAAGACGTACGCCAGCATGAAGCAGGCGCACGTCCCGCGCAGCATAAAAGAGTGCGCAAACAACAAACAAGCTCAGATGCCAGGATGAATATACCGTTCCTAGCAGCAGTGGCCGTGGGATACCGCAGGAGGAGAAGGATAGTCAGGGCCAGAATCTTCACACCCAGAACCAGCCTATTTGGTATGCCTGATGACCAGGTGTATGGGAGCTACAGGTTTCCACCACACATAATACTCGACCTGGTCAGTGAGTGGGAGGATAACCTCACATCACCCCCCCTGTGCTCCCAAGCACTCAGCCCCCTGGAGAAGGTCCTCAATGTACTGCACTTCTTGGCTACCGGATCATTTCAGCGGACAAGTGCCATAGTGGGGGGGTGTTACAGGCCACACAGTCATGGTGCCTACACCAGGTGTTGGCCATCATCACTGCACGCCCATCAGTCTGCAGGCACATATACCTGCCCAGAACACCTGCAGAAAGGCAGGCTGTCAGCCAGGATTTCTACAGGGTGGCACAATTCCCCAAAGTGCTAGGTGCCATTGATTGCACCCATGTGGCTCTACGTCCCCCCAGGGCATCTGAGCACATCTATAGAAACCGCAAGCACTGGCATTCCATCAACGTCCAGGTAGTATGTGATGCCAAGGGAATCATCACCTCAGTATATGCCAACTATCCAGGGTCCACCCACGACAGCTTCATTTACAGGATGTCAACTCTATACCGGGACATGGAAGCTGGGCGGCATGGCGATGCATGGCTGCTTGGTGAGTAGAAATGCCACAGCACACGCATGCATGACAGATACAGAGTAATGCCAATACCCCACTAATGATCCCCATCACCACCTCCCCAAGGGGCAGTGCCTACCCTCTGAGCACACACATGATGACGCCAATTCGGAACCCCATCACGCCTCCCGAGGTAAGATACAACACAGCCCATATTGCAACACGGGGCATAGTGGAGCGCACATTCGGAGTGCTCAAGTCATGCTTTCGCTCCCTTGACCGTTCTGGTGGGCAGCTGTTATACGCTCCCCCAGTAGTGTGCAGGATCATAGTGGCAGCAGGTGTCCTGCACAATGTTGCAACAAGCCGGGGCCTGGCTGTGGACATGGTGGTGCCCCCACATCCCCAACCACATGCACGCCCGCTGCGCATGGGAGGGGAAAGGGCACGGGGTGAGGCAGCCCGTACGCAGCTGGTGGCTAATTACTTCACATAGAAAGCACACCCCTGTGGAGTGTACACAGCCCTGGCACATACCAACTAACAATCAATGATGACTCAATCTGACAATTCTGATGAATTAAGGGACAGTCAACTGTCAGAACCATAGCAGCCTGAGATTGTTCATCTGGAAGTGTCACAATGTGTGCATCCCTACCTACACAAACACCACCAATGCAGTGTCATCAAAAGACACACTTCCATGCAGCAAAAATGAATACCCACTTGCAAAATACAACATGAGAACAGTGCCATGTCACCCAACCCCTCCCCGGCACGGCCAACACAACACACCATGGCATGTCATGCAATGTGAGAGCAAACAAATTAATCCCCACAACATGACCCAAGTGTCACCAACTACAGTGTCCCTAATGGAAACTAGCCGCACATGAAATGCTCACAGTAATGCAGGACCAACAACACACATTACCAAATTCTTACCAATAATACCAATCACCTACACAACCTCCAACCTACCATAAACATGACAGTACGGACTTAAGAAATTGGCCTCACTACCTGATAATGCCAGCACTTCGAACACTTGCAACTATATAGTGTTAGCGCCACGCAAAAGTGTAGGTGCACTGCTTACACACCCAACATGGACTCCAGTTCCAAAGTAGACCGCCTTGTTAAGACATGAGAAATGGACCTGCAAATTAGGAGGATGAGATGGATGCAGAGGCACATATCAATACACCATGCAGTGTACAATACAACAACAATATGCACTAGGAATGTATACACAGTATTGACTACAGACTGCCCACACATCAAATGGGAGTCCAACGTCACCGTGTAAGTCAATGTCACTTGGGCACACCCTTTGCAAGCCCATGGAAATGGGAAGCAGGAGGGGTGTGTGTCACACAAACCCAAGCATCTGACCCAAATTCAGGACAAGCCTGCATGTGCCCAGCCACAATACAGCGTATGCCCACGGGAGCCACACAAGGCAACACACTGTCCAAAAAATAAAAAATAAAAAATCAAAAATAAAAAAAAATCAAAAATCAAAAATGGCCATGAATGGGCCCGGGGGTGTGGGGGAGGCCACCCAGGAGGTCCGAGGACAGGGTGCACACCAAAACCCACCTGTGTGGATCTTGCGGAAAAAAACACCTCCATGGGCTCATGGCCTGCACGGCTACCCTATTGTGGGAGAATCGCTGCTGTCGCTCTCCTCACCCTCTGCAGCTGCATCAGGAGGTGGTGGCACTATGGGAGGCAGCCCACGCAAAGCCCTAGTCTGGCCCTCCATGGCAGCAAGCATGTGAGTGTGGAAGGTCTGGTTCTGGAGGATAATTGTGCGGAGGTCCCCATGCAACAACTCACGGGATGCCCGGACCTCCTCCCTAGTTGCCTGCATCTCAGCTGAGAGCGTACGTGTGAGCCGCTCCAGCTGCTGTTCTGTCCTCGTGTTAGCTGAAGCCTCAAGCTCAACCAGAGTTGCCCTGAGCGGACGTAGTTCCACCCTCAGGGCTTCCCTGTGGCCCTGGGACTCAATAGAAATGGCTTCCCGCAGAGTCTCCAGTGCCGCCCGCCTGTCCCTGTTGGACGCCAACATGTCCTCCCTGTGTGACTGGCAAATGGAGTCTGTTGCCTGCTGTAGTTGTTCAATTAGCCATTCTTGGGGGACAATGGAAGTGGCCACCCTATCCATGGCCTGAGCCATCATCTCAGTTGATGCTGCCTGTTGGTTTGCCATACCGTGTATGGATTGCTCCCATGCGGTATTGCCAGGTGGCGTACGGCCACCGCGTCGGCGGGCATCACACCTGTCTGGGGCAAGGCGAACTGCTCCTTGCTGTGCCGGCACTGCCTGAGGCTGCAGGACTGCATTCCCCCTCTGATCTGCTGGCCCAGGAACAGGATCAGATGTAGCCGAGTGTGACCCTGCATACGTAACCACCAAAGGCGGACCTACCAACACTGACATCCCCATTGAGGGTTCTACCCCTGGTGCAGGTGGGTTGGACAGTACAGAATCCCTCCCAGAAACACTTACCTGCGACGGCACATAGGTCTCATCATCCGAATCGACACCTGAATAGAGCTCGGGGGAGGTGCACCCAGAGACACCCCTTGAGATGACGGTCTGCAGCAAGTGTGGGTTCTCACCCACCACCACACCACGTCCCTCACTGGTGCCCGGTCGGGCCTGAGACCCCTCCTGGGTCTGCACCATCTCCACAACCCCAGCAGTATCAAGTGCGTCTTCCCCTGCAAAGGCATGAAAGAAAAGAAATGGGAACAGGCATTAGCACCATGGAACACAATTAGGGCTGAGAAGCAACAGAAACAGTACTTCATTGACACATGTCCCACATGACTATAACCCTCCCATGCATGCACTGTCACTGCGTATGAAGGGGAGGCAAATGGCACACATTGATGACACCAAGATGGAAGACCAACAAATTTGCTTCATGCTGCCTAGCAGTGCCATCACACATTGGCCTGTGATTGGCATGTCCAATACACATACATGACACATGCCATCACACAGATGGCATGTACCCTAGCCATGTCACACATGTGACAATAGGACTGAGAAATGCCTAGTGAAAGTGGTGGAATGCAGACAATCAGCCTGAATGAACACAGAAAAACATGCAACTATGTTGTGGCAAGATGACACTTCAAGGGCAACTGGCGTGAGGTTGGGCTGAATGTCTACTGTTGCCAGAAGGGATACTGCAACACCCAAATCCTGGTGCGCAGAATGTATTGGATGAAGCACATGGGTGACCCAAACCACTCAGGCACACACCCCCTCACCTGGCACTCAATCAGAAGCACTCACACACACACCATGCACATGTATGACACACACATACATGTGCACTCACCGGACAATGCCTCGTAATCTGGCAGGTCTCCCACGCCTTGGATCTGTTCCTCCATGACGTAGGTCCCAGCAGCATACTCATGTGGAGTGAGTTCTATGTCCTCTGCCGGAGACCCACCTCCAGTCACTAGAGTTGCGGCATGACCTGAGGCCAGCTTTTTCTTTGCCCTGCGCTTAAGGTAATTCCAGCGCTTGTAGCAATCATTAGCTGTGCGCCTCACGAATCCAAGGGCACTTATGAGTTCCGCAATGGTCTTCCAGTGTGCCTGACTTTGTTCAGGTGTGGTCTTGCATCCTGCAGTAATCACCATTTCGCTGTCATGTGCGGACACATACTCCACAAGTGCATCAAGTTCGGCCTGATTGAAGCTGGGCTTCCTTGGTGGGCCGGACTGTGTAGCCGTGTCTGGGGCATCAGCCTGTACTGGACGAGCAATCTTCCTCTTCTGCTTGGAAGCTGGTGGTGATACTGAGTGTCCTATGCCGCTCTGGACACTAGGAGCAGGAGCCCCGGTGGACTGTGGACTAGGAGTGTGGGAATGAACACTCACCAAAGGACTTGGTGCAGGCATTAGCTGAAGTGTGATGTAGTCAGGGGGAACGTCAGCAGGATGGACTAGGACCGACACTGTCCTGGCTGGGAGACTCAGAGCTGGGGTGGATGGAGCCGCAGCTGCCCCTGCAGCCTCCCCACCCTGCCTACTCGGGGCAGCAGATGACATAGCTGCCCCTGATCCACGTGGGCTGGTGACACCAACGTGCACCGCCACACGTGGCCTAGACCTGCTGACCTGGAAGTCATCCATGGAGTCACCCTGTGCCAGGTCTGGTGCCACAATGGGCTGGTCCAACAAGGGCTGAGCAGGGATGGTGTCAGCCACGTTACCCTGAACCAGGCGGGGGGGCATGGGTGTCCCTGACTGGTCACCCACACATGGGGGGCTAGGGACACCCTGCAAGTCCTGGCCACGTCCCCTACCATATCCACCACGGCCACCTCTTGTGGCTCGCCCACCTTTGCCACCCTTACCGCGTGCTCGCCTCCCAACCATGGCACTGATGTTGTTGTGCGTATGGGAGTTGCAGTAAACTATTGTCCTGGGCAATTGGGGGTCAAAGGGGTAGGGTACTAGAAGGAATTCGTACCCTAGTGCTCTAGCAAGGCTGTATGTGACCCCTGGGGGAAGATGACGGGTCACGGAACGCACAGGCACCCCGAAAAAGGGAGATAATGTGCACGCAACCCCTCCTAGAGCACGTGCGTGGAAAAAAAAACTTGCACTACGCTGTGGCACCCAGAAACACAAAAATGAACATATGCGTGTCACACGCAGCCTAGACTGACCTCTGAAGGGGTAGGCAACACACGGGGCAAGCACAGATGTCAAATACCTGCGCGACTCACCGTCTGCCAGGAAATATCGCGTGATAAATACGCGCGTGTGCGCGTTGGCAACACCCCCGCCAAAAGAAGAATTGTACGCTGTCTGAGGAGACAGGACAACAGGAGAAGTGAACGCTGTTTGAGGAAACAGGCCCAGGAAAAAGACAAGAAGAGAAAAAGCTGTCAGAGGTAACAGGGAGTACGAACTTGGAACGCCGTGAAGTAAATCGCGTGTGAACCGACAAGAATTACAGATTTCACCCACTCGCTCTCCACGAAAAGCACGTACAAGGAAATGCCGTTCTACACGTACCTTTTAAAGATGCCCACACGTCCAGCGTCACTTCCGCGTGTACGCGCTAAGGCCCCATCCTCCAATTACACGAGCTGACACTCTGACGTGCAGTCATTGGACGTGTAACATGCACCCGTGTACAGGGAAACGCCCGCGCACGCACGTCACAGACGCGCATACGCGCTGGTGGCCTTTGGGCCAATGAATTCGCGTACGTGTGCTGACGCGCTTACGCGCTAAGGCCCTTTCCTCGAATTACACGGAGACGTGCTGGATTTTCACGTGCCAAATCACTCCGTATCAAGCTGGCCACGCGTAAGCACACGGAAGACCACTCTCCTGCCCAGAAGGCCAAATTACTGCCCCCCAGTGCCCCGAGCATGCTCCCACCTGCCATCTGCTGCTGCCTGATTGCCTGCTGCCCACGTGCCCTGCCATTTGCTGCCTGCACATCAGCCAGGGGTGCTGTTGCTGTGACCACCCCTGTTGGAACCGAAGACTCCCGACTGGGATTCCATCGCTCCACAGACCAGCCCCAGGACCCAGTTGCCCACCCACTCCTGCCTCTGGGGTTGTCATGTCGGGCACTGCAACATCTGGCACCACTGACAACCCCCGGCCAGAGAGGCAGAGGGGCACCAGCTTCACTGCCACCAAAGTTGGTGTCCTGGTGGAGCAAGTCCTGGGGCAGTATGATGCCCTCTTCGGAAGTTTGCGCGCCGACAAGGAAGGACGGACTCGGATCTGGACGGACATCGTGACTGCCATCAACGCGGAGGGGATGACAGTCCGACTATTCCATCATGTCAAGAAGCGCTGGGAGGACTTCAGGTCCAGGACCCTCAACAAGGCCCGGCGCCTCTTGAAGGCAGCGGATGCTAAGGGGCGCCGGGGCCACTTGTCGGACGATCAGATGAGGGTCCTGGAACGCATATCCCCAGCGCTCCACGTCCAGGTCCTTGAGAGGCAGACCCGCCTGGAGTCGAGCGGTAAGTGCACATGCATCATGATAGTGTGCTGTGCGTGTGGTGATGTGCCAGTAGTGTGCAGGTTGCACATGTGTTTTTATGGGGCCAAGTATGGGGGGGTGTACAGGGCCGTGAGTCTAACACATGCGAGGGCAGTCATGTGTGAGACATGGATGGTGCTTGTGTGTGTAGGCTTGCATGCCAAATGCAGTTGTGTGGGCACACATGTTTGGATGAATGTGTATGTAAGTAGGCATGTTTGTGATGTCACACATGGATGTTGTTTTCAGCTGCATGTATCAGCACTGTGTACATGTGCATGTGTGTGTATTTGACAAGGGTGCAACAGTGATGCAACATGGATGCATGTGACAGCGGGATGTGGAAGCCTGATTGGCAGATGTGACATGGATGCCAATCTGAACACTGCCACAGTTGGCAGAGGTGTACACATGCATGCATGTGTGGTGGTGTGTGTGCATGTGTAGTGCACTCCCTGTGTTGCATGTGATGTCTGGCTCACCTTTGCCTGCTCATGCTGTAGTATGTGTATGGATGGTGCTGGCTGTTGCGATATGGCTGTGGTATGGCTCATGTGTGCGAGTTGAAATGACATGTGTGTTGGCGATTGTGATGCCATGTCTGAGGTTTGGCAATGCCACTCATGTACAACTGTCATGTGTGTATGTGTCCATTGTACAGTGCCCTGATGCCTGTGTTTTATTTCTCCCTGTCTGCAGCGTCAACTGATGAAGAGGGCGGAGAAGGTGCTGTGGAGCACAGCGGCGGGGATCGCACCGCCAGCCGGAGACGCAAGGCCCGGCTCCCCTCCCAGGTTGTGATCTCATCGGGGAGTGAGGAGTCCGGTGCCGCGTCCCAGGCCGCAGCTGCCGGGGGGAGGTCCAAGAGGTGGAGGTCGGAGTTGGACTCCTCGGCAGCAGAAGGGGCATCTGGGACCCCACAGGGCCCAACGCGGGAAGATGGCACAGAGTCATCCAGGTTGGTGGGGGGTTTGGTGGAGGAGGAGGCCGTGCAAGCGACAGAGACGGGGTCTGGAGGTGGGGATTCCACTGGTGCTAGTGGTGCAGTGCAGGACCAGGGACAGGAGGCAGCACAGGCTGCCGCGGAGGTGCCTGTGTGCAATCCTGTCCCTGATCCTGTCACTGCATCATCTTGCACCAGCAGGGATGCCTACGTCCAGACCCGTTTTCAGGCAGGGGATGAGCTCACAACAACTGGCCTTCCTCTGCCTGCGAACGTGGCTATCCAGGTACGGGTTGAGCCTGTCCTGACTGGTCTGGCGTTGCGTCAACGGGCCATGCGAGGTGACCTGCAGTCTTTTCATGAGGAGACTGCATGTCATCTCGAATGGCTCGTTGACCGCGTCGGCCTACTGGGACAGGTCACCCAGGCCGGATTCCTCCATTTGCTGCAGCTTGCTGCGACCCCCTCCTCAACTGAACACCCTATGCGCCAGTCGTCCTCCGTGCCATCTTCCCACCCATTTGTCACCTGGGTGCCCTGTGGAGCTGCCTCTGACGGTGCGGCCAGGCTGGTGGAGGAGGCATCCCTGCCACAGTCGGGAGTCGGACGTCCAGCAGGGGTGGCCACATCAACGACTGCACCCCAGCCGGTGGAGGATGTGCAGGCAGCAGGAGCCAGGGCACGGGCAGAGGCACAGCAGCAGCAGCAACGAGGTGGGAGCCATGATGGCTCGAGGCCTTCGACATCGGAGGGGCAGGCATCGGCCGGAGGGCAGGAGGACCCAGGACGGGAAGTATCTTCCGTGTGGCAGCGGTTGGGCCACGCCATAGATGCGGAGCGGCAGCGGGCGGAAGAGGCACGGCTCACGATGGTCAGGGCGGAGAACTCCATGCGGAGGGCCCTGAGGCGGGCTGAGTGCCTCGAGGCAATCGGCAGGGAGTTGGAGGTGAACATGTCGTCGGCCCTGCGGACCCTCGGGGCCATGGAGGAGGACCGCCTCCGGGACATTGAGCAGGAGTTTGATGATGCCCTGGCCCGGAACATCCCAAAGTGAGCCGTCGGACTAGCCCGCTGCCCTTGTAAATAGTTCTGTAGTTAGTGTTAGGTTTCCTTTGCTTGTTTATATTTTTTGGACCTTTTGGACAATGGGTCACATTTTTGTATATAGTTATTTTTTATTAGGTAGTCTTATTAGATAGGTTTCATTTCTTCTGTTGGGATCATGGACCCTGGATTGTTTATCTGTATATAGTTGACTGTTGGGATTTTTTTTTTTCATTTTGATTTTACCCATGGAGCAATGGTTTATGGTTTTAATTTTCCATTGGATTTACTTTTGTGAACTGTGACTTTGGACACCTTTCCTTTGGATTATGATTTGTGGTTTTACATTATTTTACGGACATGCTGCTTTTTGTTTTTAATTCACATTTTCGTTTGTTTCTTTTTGATTCCATTTATGTTGCTTTTAATACGTATTTTTTCATCATACTTCAATGTGTAGTATCGTCTCATTGGTTTCATGCATGTCATGATATGGGTTTTGACATTCCCTGACACCCATTGTGTGTATGTGAGGGAGATTTGTTCATTTACATACTTGCCATTGGGGTTGTATCATGTAATTGGCATTTCTAAGTGGGTGGATGCAATACTTGGGTGGGTGTTTGGCATGTGGAGGCTGCCCATAAGGGACAGGGATCTAGATGTGATGACGTGTTGGCTGGGTGACATGTGTGGGGGCCTGCTGGCAGGTGCCCCTGACTGCTGGGGGGTGGGGGTGCTGGGAGACATGAGTTGGACATGAGTGGGGCCTGGTGGAGGGTGCCCCACAGTGCTGGGGGGTGGGGGTGCAGGGGACATGAGTTGGACATGAGTGGGGGGCTGGTGGAGGGTGCCCCACAGTGCTGGGGGGTGGGGGTGCAGGGGGACATGAGTGGGACCTGAGTGGGGGCCTGCTGGCAGGTGCCCCTGACTGGTGGGGGGTGTGGGTGCTGGGAGACATGAGTTGGACATGAGTGGGGGCCTGGTGGAGGGTGCCCCACAGTGCTGGGGGTTGGGGGTGCAGGGAGACAGGGGTGGGGGCCTGCTGGCAGGTGCCCCTGACTGGTGGGGGGTGGGGGTGCAGGGAGACAGGAGTGGGGGCCTGGTGGAGGGTGCCCTGCACTGCTGGGGGGTGGGGGTGCAGGGAGACAGGAGTGGGGGCCTGCTGGTAGGTGCCCCTGACTGGTGGGGGGTGGGGGTGCAGGGAGACAGGAGTGGGGGCCTGGTGGAGGGTGCCCTGCACTGCTGGGGGGTGGGGTGCAGGGAGACAGGCGTGGGGGCCTGCTGGCAGGTGCCCCTGACTGGTGGGGGTGCAGGGAGACAGGAGTGGGGGCCTGGTGGAGGGTGCCCTGCTCTGCTGGGGGTTGGGGGTGCAGGGAGACAGGAGTGGGGGCCTGGCGGAGGGTGCCCCTGGATACAGGGGGTTGGGGGTGCAGGGGGACAGGAGTGGGGGCCTGGTGGAGGGTGCCCCCCAGTGCTGGGTGGTGGGGGTGCAGGGGGACATGAGTTGGACATGAGTGGGGGCCTGCTGGCAGGTGCCCCTGACTGCTGGGGGTGGGCGTGCAGGGAGACAGGAGTGGGGGCCTGCTGGCAGGTGCCCCTGACTGCTGGGGGGTGGGGGTGCTGGGAGACATGAGTTGGACATGAGTGGGGCCTGGTGGAGGGTGCCCCACAGTGCTGGGGGGTGGGGGTGCAGGGGGACATGAGTTGGACCTGAGTGGGGGCCTGCTGGCAGGTGCCCCTGACTGCTGGGGGGTGGGGGTGCAGGGAGACAGGAGTGGGGGCCTGGTGGAGGGTGCCCCACAGTGCTGGGGGGTGGGGGTGCAGGGGGACATGAGTTGGACATGAGTGGGGGCCTGGTGGAGGGTGCCCCACAGTGCTGGGGCGTGGGGGTGCAGGGGGACATGGGTTGGACCTGAGTGGGGGCCTGCTGGCAGGTGCCCCTGACTGCTGGGGGGTGGGGGTGCAGGGAGACAGGAGTGGGGGCCTGCTGGCAGGTGCCCCTGACGGGTGGGGGTGGGGGTGCAGGGAGACAGGAGTGGGGGCCTGGTGGAGGGTGCCCTGCACTGCTGGGGGGTGGGGGTGCAGGGAGACAGGAGTGGGGCCTGCTGGCAGGTGCCCCTGACTGGTGGGGGGTGGGGGTGCAGGGAGACAGGAGTGGGGACCTGGTGGAGGGTGCCCTGCACTGCAAGGGGGTGGGGGTACAGGGAGACAGGAGTGGGGGCCTAGTGGAGGGTGCCCTGCACTGCTGGGGGGTGGGGGTGCAGGGAGACAGGAGTTGGACCTGAGTGGGGCCCTGCTGGCAGGTGCCCCTGACTGCTGGGGGGTGGGGGAGCTGGGAGACATGAGTTGGACATGAGTGGGGCCTGGTGGAGGGTGCCCCACAGTGCTGGAGGGTGGGGGTGCAGGGGGACATGAGTTGGACCTGAGTAGGGGCCTGCTGGCAGGTGCCCCTGACTGGTGGGGGGTGGGGGTGCAGGGAGACAGGAGTGGGGGCCTGGTGGAGGGTGCCCCACAGTGCTTGGGGGTGGGGGTGCTGGGAGACTTGCGTTGGTGGGCAGTGGTGCAAGGTGACATGTGGGTTGGCTGGGGGGCATGGCCATGGTGGATGGGCTGCCTGCGGGACATGTGCAGGGTAGTCCCCTGTGGTGTGGGCCGCCTGCAGGGGCCGTGGAGTGTGTAGAGTGAACAGCTGGGAGGACCCACACGGCCGATTCACGTGTAGGACTCCACGGCACCCCCGGAATACACGTAGGCTGCTGGATTCGGTGAGGAATTTCCTGCGCACCTTGGAGTACACGTACCCTGCTGAAATCGCGTGTGAAACTTCACGCGCACCCAGAAATACACGCACCACGGACTCGCGTGTGGAATTTCCCGCGCACCTTGGAATACACGTACCCTGCTGAAATCGCATGTGGAACTTCCCGCGCACCCCGAAATACACGTACACAGGGCAATCGTGTGTGGAACTTCCCGCGCACCCCGAAATACACGTAACCAGGGCAATCGCGTGTGGAACTTCCCGCGCACCCCGAAATACACGTAACCAGGGCAATCGCGTGTGGAACTTCCCACACACCCCGGAATACACGTACCCAGGGCAATCGCGTGTGGAACTTCACGCGAACCCCGTAATACACGTACCCTGCTGATGTCGCGTGTGGAAGTTCACGCGGAACCATAATACACGTACCCTGATGAATTTGCGTGTCAGACTACACGCGCACCCCTGAAATACACGTACCCAGGCGGATCGCACTGCTGGGGGGTGAGGGGGTAGTAGACAGGATTGGGGCCTGGTGGAGGGTGCCCCTGGATGCTGGGGGGTGGGGGTGCAGGGAGACAGGAGTGGGGGCCTGGTGGAGGGTGCCCCTGGATGCTGGGGGGAGGTGGGGGTGCAGGGGGACATGAGTGGGGCCTGGTGGAGGGTGCCCTGCACTGCGGGTGGGTGGGGGTGCTGGGAGACATGAGTGGGGGCCTGGTGGAGGGTGCCCCTGGATGCAGGGGGGTGGGCGTGCAGGGAGACAGGAGTGGGGGCCTGGTGGAGGGTGCCCCTGGATGCTGGGGGGGTGGGGGTGCAGGGGGACATGAGTTGGACATGAGTGGGGCCTGGTGGAGGGTGCCCTGCACTGCGGGGGGGCGGGGGGGGTGCTGGGAGACATGAGTGGGGGCCTGGTGGAGGGTGACCCTGGATGCAGGGGGGTGGGGGTGCAGGGAGACAGGAGTGGGGGCCTGGTGGAGGGTGCCCCACAGTACTGGGGGGTGAGGGTGCTGGGAGACATGCGTTGTTGATCAGTGGTGCAAGGTGACTTGTGGGTTGGCTGGGGGGCATGCCCATGGTGGATGGGCTGCCTGCGGGACATGAGCAGGGGTGCAGGGTATTACATGTACCCAGGACATTTGCGTGTGAAACTTCCCGCGAACCACTGAAATACACGTTCCCCGCTTGGCGTTTGCTGTTTGGCAGCCCTGTGGACTGGTCCAGGGTTAGCGCAGAGATTTGCGATTAATTGGGAATTTTGATGGCTTTTCCTTGCGCGAGGGTGTTCTTGGGGGCGTAACTGGCGCTGCTGCAGGGTCGCTGCGCCACTCTGCGCCACGGCTGGTTTTGGAGGCTAAAATCCATGAATACGCTGTGCGACGAAATGGATTTTTTCGCACGCGGCTGGCGCAGTGTATCGCACGGGGACACTGTGCGCCAGCTGCGTGCGCCACTTTTGTGCGAAATTCTATGAATTACCCTGTGAAGTTCAACCATTTAGCATTTTTAAAGGCTCACACAGCCGGGGACACCGATGCGCTGTTACATTGCTTTAATTTTTTAGTTGCGTAATTGTTTTTTTTTTCTTAGTTGCGTTTTTATAATGCGCTTAAATACCCAGAGGTTTCTAAGCGCGGACCCGGGGATTGAACCTGTGTTGCTTCGTGTTGTTGCTTCCAAGGCGAACACGTTGCCGCTGAGTTATCCTCCCGGGTGTGCCTTGACTGCACCTCTTCCGCATCACTCCCTGTCATGATGTTATTGTCAAAGGTGTTTTGTATCGCGCACAGCTGTCATTGGCAGGACTTCAAAGTCAGTCCTATAGTGTTGCCTACAATTGTAGCCTTATAATACAATGACGCCAGCCGGCCACACCGCCCCATCACAGCTTTGCGATGACCCCCATTCGCTGCCCACTCATTGGTTTGAGAAATTCCGCTTTGTTCCTCTGTGGACTCATCAGTGATTGTCCCCTCACTGTCGCCCCTTTTATCACTGGCTTTCCTTTAATCTATATTAATACATATTCATTTGATTAGATATCAAACACTGCTTGCTGCACAGAATCACCCTTGCACCTGATCATGGCACATCACATTTATTCTAGAAAATGTTTCACTGCTTTCATCAGAACATCACAGGCATGCTAATGTCAAGCCAACTCTTCATTCCAGGTGGTCATCATTGTCCGGAGGAAAAGTGGGAGCACATCAGAGGACTTCACATGTGAGGGACTATAATATTATGCTTGGACATATGTTGCTATGCATCAGTAGCAGAGTCAGGTCGCAAGCGCTCAGTGCCTACTGGGCTAGTGCTTTATCTGTGTGCAACTCTGGTTGTAATAGGTCTTTGCAACCTCCATCTTGATGGATGGAGAGGAATGACTCCTCAGCTGCATGGGTGTAATTTTAGGAGGGGGGGCACAAGTTATTTGTCCCCTCCAACTTTTGTGGCACACCATTTTGTCCTCCTCATTTGGCAGGGGTCCCTTTCCTTTAGATGTCATGTCCCCCAACATTTTCAAAGCAAAAACAAAGAGGTGATGGCTGGAAGGTTTAGAATTAATCTTAACCACTGGCATTGCTCTGGGCAACCTTCCAGACCACCGTTCTTCACCTGCCAAGCCATTACAGAAGGGGAAAGACCATATGCAAATCAGGCTTGGCCCCACCCCAAAAGGCGCAGTCCAGCCTGAACTGCTAGGCCACATCCCTTCTGCACGAGACCACAAGCATCCCCAAACATGTTTCGCCCTTGTTGGGGCTCATCAGTGAGGAGTATCTTGGGTCTCTAGGCCCAGCAGGCACAGGACCCACGTCTGGGCATACCGTCCCACTCAGGGTGACAAAGCAAAAACAAAGAGGTGATGGCTGGAAGGTTTAGAATGAATCTTAACCACTGGCATTGCTCTGGGCAACCTTCCAGACCACCGTTCTTCGCCTGCCAAGCCATTACAGAAGGGGAAAGACCATATGCAAATCAGGCTTGGCCCCACCCCAAAAGGTGCAGTCCAGCCCGAACTGCTAGGTCACATCCCTTCAACATTTTCAGCAAATTAACTCAGCACTACAGTCTGGACAGAAAATGAATGGCACTTTATCAAACCACTCCCCATGTAATTAATTCCACAAAACATTATCAGAGACTAGGCATGCCCCCCAGTGTTGCCCGGGTCTGTAGCTGACATGCGTGTGGGGGTCTGCTATAGCCTTGTGTATGTAGAATTGTGTCCTAACTGCCTATTTTTGACAGAGTGCAAAATCAGCAATTTCCCCAAATCGTCTATAGTGATAGCACAGGGCCAGACCCGCCCCTGTACAGGGCAAATGGGTGGGGTTGGTCAAATTTCACTGTTGCTAGTGCACCCCAGACTGGTATGCCGATCTTGGGCCAACATTTCAACCCACCAACTGTTATGGGGCTGGAGCCAACGCCTGTACTGATAGCACAGGGCCAGACCCACCCCTGTACAGGGCAAATGGGTGGAGTTGGTCAAATTTCACTGTTGCCAGTGCACCCCAGACTGGTATGCCGATCTTGGGCCAACATTTCATCCCACCAACTGTTATGGGGCTGGAGCCAACGCCTGTACTGATAGCACAGGGCCAGACCCGCCCCTGTACAGGGCAAATGGGTGGGGTTGGTCAAATTTCACTGTTGCCAGTGCACCCCAGACTGGTATGCCGATCTTGGGCCAACATTTCAACCCACCAACTGTTATGGGGCTGGAGCCAATGCCCGTACTGATAGCACAGGGCCGGACCCCGCCCTGTGCAGGGTGAATGGGTGAGGTTGTTTAAATTTCACTATCGCCAGTACACCCCACACTGGTATGCCGACCCTGGCCAACGTTTCAGCCCACCAACTGTTATGGGGCTGGAGCCAACCGCAAACGTACAAACACACTTTCACAAATACATATATAGATTTGTCGGTACTGTATGTATTGTCCCAAATTCCACCCACTGCAAATGTTGCCTTCCTGTGATAAAGGATGTGGCGTTGCAGCCTTTCTTGCCCGGTCTTCTGTGTGTCTGTCTCCGTATCCCCTCTTTATTTCGGCTCTCGTTTTTTCAGGTTCTCGTCCATATTGATTATACTGCTGCTAAAGTGGCAGTATAATTAAGGGTAATCCAACTTTACATAATACAATGTAAATATGCTTTCCCCTGGAACTTTAGTCCCCACCAATGACAGCTCACCCAATTTTTACAGCCCGCTGACCAGGCCAAATTTGGTCACTCGTGCCAAACTTGGCAAGGTTTCATCAACGTTTTCCTGCTGAAAATGATTGCTGAATAAAAGTGTTTTTCATGGGACTTTCCATAAAGGCTGAAAAATACATCATTTAGCCTATGAGATCTCAATAATTGTCCGCTTTAATTTTTTAGACTTCTGGTACAAGCCGCGGCTAACTTAGGCTGAATAAGTAACGCCGTAAAAATGTTGAACATCATCAGTCAAACGCAAGATATTCACTTTTTAAGTCTAAAAAGTTTAATCAATATTTTCAGACATGCACACCAGGCAAAGAGGAACAACATAATTAAAAACATACCACAAAATGCACAAACACATCCACATACCCTAACATACAGATATACAAACCTAATTGAGTACCACACAGTGGGATAATAATATCAGCTGTTATTGCAGTGCTTAGATACCTGCGGATTTGTAGCGCTATATAAAACTAGTTATTATTATTATTATTCAGTCAAGTGCAGTAGGCTCAAAGGAATAAAACAAAATTAAGGATTTATTGTTAAATGAAAGATAAATCAGAAAGCATTTGATTGATAAGCGTTCTTATTGCTCATTTATGCTTTCAGTTCTGAACATGATAAAATGGTGCTGTAAGCCCTGTTGTAGTTTTGAGTCACATCCTGCTGTATTGCCTTATCCAGGGCCCAAGCTCTGTCAAGAGCATAGCCATGTCCATAGATCAACACTTTCTGCATCCAGCCATGTCCAGATCCCAGTTCCACATGGAGTACAGCCCGCTAGCCGGCCATGCTTAGACTACAGTCTAAACACCAGTTTAACATGGAGCCCAATACATCACAGAACCAGGATTTGCCTCAAGCCCAATCCGGCACAGAGCCACACACCATATTTGTCCGGGGCAATAGCCAAACCCAGAGCCCTGACCCACCTGGAGCCTACCAGCTACTCATCCATACTATCTTTACACCGGCCCCTTTCCAATTCAGAGCTGAGTCCTGCACAGTTGTACCGAGAGTCCAACTGAGCTGTGAGGCCAGTCCTAAACGTTTACTGAGCCCTGAACACAGTCTACATCCTAGCCTTTTCCAGATATCCAGCATATAGCAAGCCAAGCCCTGCCCAGAGCCCAGCCATTTTAAAGCCTAATAATTGAATCATGCCTTGATAAAAGTACAGCCCAGAGCAGTGGCAGAGAAAGCTTTTGATGCTGTGGGGTAGGCTCCCGAGGGAGCACCAGCACTGGAAGAGCATTATCAACTCCTCACATTACTGCGACCAACCAAGTTTAAAGAGGGAGCCCTAATTAAAGTAGGCTGGGTCAAGGGGATCTTCGCTGGCCGGGAGGAAAGCTCAAGGGCAACATGCAACACTGAGCAGCATGGGTTTGATGTCTGGTCCCGCACTTAGAGGCTGGACCCTGGCATGAAGTGTGATATAAAAGGCCAATGTAATTTATTTTTCATTTCTGAGTCATTAGTAAAATAAGGGGTTCAAATGGTGCATTTTCAGCAAAATATTTTAGAAAAATGGGATGAAAATCCATGCAATTTAAAATTGCTTTTCAAGGGTAACACATACAAATAGATACCAAATCCCAATAGTTCACAGGAGCATTTTAAAACAATCTTATGTCAGTCCCCACAGTATATGCCAGCACAGCCAGTGCAAATCAATTTCATACTATAGGCACACAATATATGCTAGCATTCCCATTGTAAAACACTTTGATAAAGGCACACACACAAAATATATGCCAGCATTACCATGGTAAATCAGCTTCATAATGCTGCTCTCACAATATATGCCAGCATTGCCATTTTATATCATGTTCATAATGCCACAACCACAATATATGCCAGCATTCATATTGTGAATCATTTTGATGCTGCACCCACAATGTATGCTAGTATTGCCACTGCATATCACATTCATGAACTGGTACCCACAATATGTGGCCGAATCCATACTTTACATCACTTATTATAAAGCTGCACAAACATTATGTACCAACATAGCCACTGTATTATTGTATGTATTTATAATTATTGTCTTATGGTTATTCATCACAAAACATACTCAAACGACATCATAATTAAAATTGCAGTTAACATTTCAAAAGGAAACCAATATAAAACCACAATAATACACCCACTCTTCATTCCTCAGACAAACTCAACAAATGTTTAGCTAAGAACGGAAGATCATGTCAGCCAAAAAAGCTAACAGAGCCACAGAGTAAGAAATGTGGTTTGTGCTCATCAACCTTGACCAAAATATATGTGATTATTGTGAAAATAAAATTTCCAATCCCAAAATACTGAAATGTTTTTTTATTTTACCCCTTTTTACCTCATATGTATGTGGGGGGATACCCCCACAACCCTGCCAACACCCCTCTGCCTTTTTATTATTAACTTAAGTCACCCCCACATATATATAGGGAAAAATGGGTTTTTTGCTATTTGGTATTTTGGGATTCGAAATTATTTCTTCTCTATTTTGACATGATCATCCTCGACCATCCATTTCCAAGATTGGCAGCAGAAGAAGGCACAAAACGCTCAAAATAAAACCATCTCCTAGACGATATAATCTCACATTTTAAAAACAAATGGTTCAAAGATTCCATCGAACCAGTTTTCATATCCAACACGTAAAGTCCCTCAAACCAATTCAAGTGCCCAGGAACTCGAGAGTTGGATGACAATTCGTTCTAAATCACAAGAGACGGTCCGTAAGGACCGTGAAGGAGGCTTAAGAATATATGGTTCAGGGAAACTCATAAAAAACATTCCTTCCATACTCATAACAAAATCCTTGAATAGCAAAGATTTTTTTAAGGTGAGCTGGTGAGTCACTTCTATCCAACGAGGTAAAAGGAGGTCTGCATACATCAGTTACTTCGCCACAAAAGAGTTCAAGTATCAATCAGAACTGCTTCCCTCATTTTTTGCATATATTTATTAGTGGCCCATAGTGATAACACGTGTTTCGGCACTCTTAGTGTGCCCTTTTCAAATCTGGGCAGCATGGTTTGTGCAAAATGCTGTGTTCACGAAAATAAACCAACAAATCAAAGTAATAGTTTCCACGGGTTTTCACAACGCAACACAAAATAAACATATTAGTTATCATATGTTTACATTTGTTTCCCCATATCGAAACGATCATTTCAAAAGAGGTTATTCCGGAACAAGCATTAAAACAGCCTAGAAAAAGAGGTCAAGGCCAAGTTGGACTTTACCAACACTGACTCCATTCGTTTGGAAAACAGTTCTGCATCATCCCTGTTATAATATTTGCGGTAAAGATTGAATTAGTTCCATTCATATTAAAACGATCAAGGATATAAACCCAATTCCAGTCTAATGGCTTCAATCAGAATGTGAAGAGGAAGGTGCAGTACCTTGCACCACATTTTCCCTTCACTCTGACTGAACCATTTGCTAATAGCTGGTGAAAGGAAATCACAGCTATATAAAATAGACTGGGACACCTTTGCATTAGAACATTGAATGACCTGGGATAACAAATAAAAACACAGCCTCCCTCTTATAGCCCTCATCTGTGCCGTAAAGTCCTCCACTTTAATATCAAGCCAATGTATAACTCTTTGTGCAGGTTAAGTATTTGGCACCACAACACACATGACGAAGCAACCCTAGTAAATCCAACCAATAAATAAAACGCCACATTCCCTTTGCTATTCATGGGGAAATAAAAAGGAAAACAGAGGGACGGAAGAACTTAGAAATAAAAAAGATTAAACCACCATATTTTTTAATTAGAAAAATCGTAAATAAATGTAATAATGAGAGCTATATCACAATACAAATCTAAAATCTTAGACAAAAAAATACATCTTCATTTACCATCAATTGTGACCCAGGCTTGACAGAAAGAAGTAAACCTTAAATGTACAAGTCAATCCAAATGTCTGATTCACTTTGTTATAAAGATCAGTCTAAATTGACATTCAATGAGAAACGTTCAGTACTGCAATGCAATCAGAGCTTAAAGATATATTGGCTAGCATGTTATTTTCTAAGTCACATAGTTATCTCCAACATGCAACGTTTCAACTAAACCATATGACTTCATCCGTGCATTTGGCAGAACAAAAACATCAATCTTGTGTATGACAGTTCAAAGTCTACAAAAGAGTGCATAAAACCCATTGGAAAAGGTAATCTAAGGAAATAAACATCATTTTCTGAAAAGAAGGGGGCATGGATACTGGTAGCTAAGACACCAAAGGACTCATTTTAAATTTAAAAAAAACAAATTGCATGGTGGGGAACGCCACTGTCATTAAGCTGCACCAATATATTCCCTCATTGCCACTATTTATCACTTTCATGTTGTTGCCCCCATTATCTATACTAGCATTCTCATACTGTAAATGATGTTGATGTTCGCCCCCTATTTATGCTAGCATTACTTGTGTAAATCGCTTTCATGAAGCTGCACCAATATATGCCCTCATTTCCACTATTTATCACTTTCATGTTGCTGCACCCATTATCTATACTAGCATTCTCATACTGTAAATTATGTTGATGTTCGCCCCCTATTTATGCTAGCATTTCTTGTGTAAATCGCTTTCATGAAGCTGCACCAATATATGCCCTCATATCCACTATTTATCACTTTCATGTTGCTGCCCCCATTATCTATACCAGCATTCTCATACTGTAAATGATGTCGATGTTCAGCCCCCGTTTATGCCAGCATTACTAGTGTAAATCACTTTCATGAAGCTGCACCAATATATGCTCTAATTTCCACTATTTATCACTTTCATGTTGCTGCACCCATTATCTATACCAGCATTCTCATACTGTAAATGATGTTCATGTTTGGCCCCCGTTTATGCCAGCATTAGTGTAGATCACTTTCACGAAGCTGCACCAATATATGTCCTCATTTCCACTATTTATCACTTTCATGTTGCTGCACCCATTAACTATAACAGAATTCTCATACTGTAAATCATGTTGATGTTCTGCCCCCATTCACACCAGCATTACTAGTGTAAATCATTTTCATGAAGCTGTGGAAAAATACATCTAAATACTGTAGAGGTCACTGAGGAGCTGCCGGGTACCTTCCGATGCTCATTTACATTGTATCACACAATGGACAAGGGACCCACTTTTATTTAATATTTCTTTAAAAGAGCCTATCACTGACTACATCTTCCAAAGAAAAACTAGCTGTCCCTAGATGTGATGGATTACCCTAGAGTGCGGTGATGTGGTGCCTATCTGGAAAATCGATAGTGAGAAGAGACTAACTCTGTCTTATTCCAACAACCAAAACACACAATTGATACATTACTATCGTATTTTTACTCATGAGACTAGAAAAGATGTCTAGTATGTGTCCTGGAGCAGTGTAGGAAAAAGATTCTTAAGCAACAGTTGAGAATTTAAAACATCCCTTTTGCCACCCAACACGACTGATGTTTCGTCTCCTTTAACTTACATAATTTCTTACTCCTTCCACTTGATAATTTATTTTCCTTCTTAAACGTGAGGGGGAGTCAACCTGGCTAGGAAAGACCCGACATTTGGACAGCATCTGGTGTCCTCTCTATCCCTCTCTTTACTTAGAATAGCCCCTCAGGGCCCCCTTTAGTGCCCTCTGACCTTATTTTTCGGGGGCGCGCAATCTTGCAGCGCGTCAGTTCTTGCTTTGTCTTAATGTACAGGACATATGCTGGTGGTGTGAGCATCTTCGGTGAAGGACAAACAAGATGACCCCACTCCGGGATTGTCTTGTAAATTTGCCAATCTATTAACAGCGTTCAATTGCTCCTGGGCTAGGTTTGCACTACACAAAACACAAATACCAATACAAAACAGCAGCAAATGTATGAACCAAACTAGAAATGTGTCCCTCTGCTACCCTCTTGCATGGCCTAGTTAGCCTGTGTGTGCAGTGCACGGGTAGAGAGCAGCAGGGCACTCACCAGCTATGATCCATTGCTGGTTGACTGGGTCTTGGCCCCTCCCAGGAGATCCACATCATGCCCCCGGGTGTATGCCCCCCGGCGTATGTGCGCCGTATAAGTATATATAACATAACATAACATAACATGGACCCCCGTGCAGCTGCATTAGTCCCCTTTTGATATCCCGGTGTGTTCATCCCTGCCCCTTTGCCTAGTCCTGTCTTCCCTCTATTAGCCCTCTCTCGTTTACTTTCCCTTTCTCCTCAACCATTCATTTCCTCTCCGACTCCATTTCCCGTCCGCTGATATTTCTCTCCCCTTCTCTACTCTGTTTCCACCTTTTCTCAGCTCTTTCTCCCCTCCCTCCCATTCTCGCTCGTTCTCTTGTCACCCTCCATGTGTTGCCTTCTTAGGACCTGCCCTCTTTCTCTCTCTCTCTCTCTCTCTCTCCCTCTGGACGCGCAGCTCCCAAATCCAAGCAGTGCCTCTGAGTGACCTTCTCCGTTGGGCATGGCGGATGCCTGGGCATAGCTTCGCCCTTCCAGCCCTTGCTAATTAGTCTTTGTGAGCAGTCGGTAAGTGCTCAGAGTGCTCCTCCTGAGCATCCCTGGCCTCCCGGCCCTTCAGTAGGATTTAATTTTAGAAAAGCAATTAAAAAATATTCCCTCATTCCTTTTCTTCTCATTCTTGGAACTAGTAGAATAGAGGCACAGAGTTTGTTCTGAGCCTTTCGGCGCCGTCGGGTTGAGCGACGTCGCTCAGGCTTTGTCTGGCTCCGCAGGGGCTGCAGCTGCCAAGAACAGAACCAGCCTTCTCCTCTGACAAAGCCCCTTGACAGGTAACCATCCACTGAAGAAAGGAGTCCCGCTGTGAGTTTGGCCGTTGGTACAATTGATAGAGATTCCCAGGCAAAAAAGACACCAAACATTAAGGATTGCCCGAGTCCCTAATGCATCCAACACTACATCTGCCTTGGAAACACAACCCAATTATCACAACACTTTAGAACATACCTGCCATCTCTTTTTTGCAGAACTGTGATCCACCTAACAGGGCAGACATGCACCCATGGCATGCATCCATGCTGACAAACCATTCTTCCCCTGCTGCATCCTTCCCTTCTTGTGTTTTGAGTATCTATTTCCTTCTTTCCCAACCTCTCATCTCGCTCTTGCTCATTTGCTTCCCTCCAGAACACTGGATACCGCTGGCAGGGGAACAGTGCGCCACTTTACAGACAAGGCTAGGCACCCTGAAACTTCTACGGTGGTCATTTGTCATAGTCACACCCAGATTCAAACATGTCAGAGCTGGCGGCGTGTGCTCCAAGGTCACAGCCCCCACTCTCTGGAACTCACTGCCACCCCATATCAGAAATTAGCCCTCCTATCATGCCTTCAAGAAACTTGTGAAAACATGGCTGTTTGATAAATACGTCTATGTTGTTACGCTGGCACTCCCTTGCTACACCCCAACACCTGACTTGTACTACTATGTTGTTTTTGATGTAATCTGCTGAATGCTTGATGCTTACTGTTTTTGGCTCAAGCACTGCGATGCCCTTGGGTTAGAGCGTTGCATAAATGCTATAAATAAATTAAATAAATAAATAGTATTAAAGTCTATTAAAATAACAACTGTAGACTTGAATAACTGAACAAAGAAACGATGCTGAAGCAAACAAAATCAACATGGGCGTTGTAAGGAAGGCATGGTATCAAAGTAAGACAGACACAAGTGACCACAGTTCAAGGGTGTTTATTGAACTTAATCAATGGTGTGATCTAAACCTAAATCTAAAGATGTGCGCAAGCTAAGACTATCAAATAATAATAACGCAGTTCTAGTGGAGTCTCATCAAAATAAAAGGGTATATACTAAAAAACATAATGCCAATCCTTACAGCTAATTTACAAATAGTGTGGAAAAATGATGAGTCAGGATGTTCAGGCCATTGGCCTCCCTTCACCACATTTTCAGCATGGGACAAGGCGGTCCACTCGAGCATATCACACTCTTGGGATTCTTCAGCATGAGGACACAGTTCAATTACAAGCATCAGGGCCTTCTATGCCCAAATCTCTTAAATTATCAAAAGTCTCTTGATTCAGAAGGCCTGATTTATCAAACAAACGAAACGTTCCTTTACAAATAGTCAAGTCAGGTGATTCCCTCTTCACACTGGATCCCCCTCAGCCGAGCTCAGATCTTTTCTGCCACAATCTTTAGTTTGGATACCCCTCAGCCAGGCTCAAATCCTCTTCTCCAATGCTTATAGAATATCTTTTCTCGGGTGACTCACGTTTCAACCAGGATCCCCCTCAGCCGGGCTCAGATCCCTTTCACACACTTAGTCTCCCTCAGCCGGGCTCGGACGAATTACAGTTCATAGTAGCTATCGAAGACTTTCAAATGTGCACAGAGTTCGGCTTGACCCGTTGCAGGACCTCTTTGATTTCACAGTTCACAATTTTACACTCTCACTTGGATACCTAACAGAGATATTTGAATGAGCACACACATGGTGCTGGACCACTCTGTATATGGCATCTACCTTGGTTTCAAAAGTTCAGTCACTCCTTGGATATTCAATTATATTTGCCTCACTCATCACATACGCCTTACACTCTGCTCTTTTCAGATTTCTTCGTACAATGTTGCATCTTGCAACCTTGGTTCTAACACAGACCAGTCTGCTATCAGTCTCCCCGACCTACTGGCTTTGCTGACTTTGCTGGAGTGGCTTTGTTGTGGGAGCGAAGGAAAGTACCATGGCGGCAATCGCTCCACCCAGCCTCAGCTATTGTTGCAGGAGAGTCCTGGGTACCTTCGACACACAATGCACCTTTCTTCAGCTTTAATTCCCGGTCTTATGTTTCTTATTCTCGATGGCTTGTGAAAGTAGTGGTTTTCTTCCTCTGAAAAGGCCATGGGCAATTTCCTCCTTCCAACCCTTTCTGATCTTGCCGTCTTTCTCCTTATATTAAACTGTCATCTCAGACCTTCTGCTTCCTTATGTGTTCAGGTATACGGCTCGGGTGTTAGTCTGTTTTCTCTCACAGTGAGATGTCAGTGAAAAAGTGTTTGTGTCGGTAAAGGGGAGGGTGTTGAGTTCCTAGGTATCCTACCTAGTAGGATGGGGAAAATGTGTTATTGGGAGGGGGGATACGGCACCTCACCCACGGGTGTCCCACTTCCACTCCCTGAGGACCCCTCATCAAGATGATCCTCCCGCACTGGTCCACCCCCAGGAACTGGATCCAAAAGCAATGGCTGTGTCCTGGCTTCCTGGATGACAGATCCCGGGGGACTAGCGGGTGAGACACCTTCAGGTTTCTCACAGTGTGCCTTTGGCAGATAAAGTTGGTGCAGTCATTTACTCAATGGATACCGCCCTGAGGATCTTGACCAATTGATTGCAACAATTACCTGCATTTGTAGCAGAGCCCTACTTCAATGTACTTTGGTGGGGGTGTGAATTACCACGATACACATGGCACATGGCATGTAAAAAGACTGCACGACGCTGAAATCAGTGCGTGGGTGAGGAGCATAAACATGTGTATCATGTCTATGATATGATATGATATGATATGATAAGGCATTTATAACACGCCTATGTACAAGTGCTTCGAGGCGCGACAAGGCAAGGGAGGGGAACAGAGGGAGGAAAGACAACGATCCAACTAGGCCAGGTGTCATTCAGATCGTGCAAGTGCATGGGAAGAGGGCTGGGTCAGTGCAGTACAAGATGATAACAAAGTAAGTAACGGCCAGCATGAGGCAAGTGCAGTACAATATGATAACAATAAGTAAATAACGGCCAGCATGTAGCAAGCGCAGTACAAGATGATAACAATAAGTGAGTAGCGGCCAGCACGTGCCAAGTGCATGGTTAAGTGCAGACAACAAGTGTCAGGGGCTGGTAGGGATACAGAAACAGTCCCCAAGTGCAGGGTTTGCCAGGTGGGCAGTGCAGGTGTGAGACAATGGCTGGGGAGGCACCTGGGCCCGAGATCAGAGGGTGTCCAGGAAGCCAGTGTGGTTCAGGTTTCAGCCAGGAGGTCAGCAGAGTTGAGGAGGAGAGAAAGCAGAAGCAAAGAGAAAGGTTTTGAGGTGCTTCCGGAACCGGAGATGGTTCTCCTCAAGTTATAGGGAGGCAGGGAGGCTGTTCCAGAGGGAGGCACCAGCCGAAGAAAGAGATCTACCACCAACTCGTTGCTTGGAGAAGCGACTGACATTGAGGGAGTTGGAGGCGGATGAGCGGAGAGCTCGAGAAGGAAGGTATTTAGGAAGAGAGTGTCGGGGGGAAATTCTGCCGGGGTCGGCCGGGCCGTCCGCAGACCTCCGGGCAGGGAGGCCCCAACTCCTCCCGTATATCCCAGGCGAGATAGAGTATGAGACACACACAAGGAGCAAGGTGACTCTGCTGTTTATTTAGGCAAAACGGCAGGGATGGGTCAAGGATCGTACGCGTCCGTCCTGACACACACACAATCGTGGGGCTCGCAGGCCCTTTTTACTGCATTATGACGCGCTACTTGCGTCACTTCAGAAAGTTAACAAAAAACCTATCGCCACTCTTAATTGGTTGCTCGAGTGGTAGGATTAGTATAGTACACATATAGAGAATAATATTAGTGGACAAGGTGTAGTCAGGTGGTATATCTGGGTTGTCCCTACAATTAGATACATAAGAATTGTTACATGAAGACTCCTGAGGATTGGCTAGTATTACTGACGTCTGAGATAAGAGCCCCATGTTCTGATTGGTGCATCCGTGAGCTTCCCAGCCTGGGACCACCGTTGTTCCCAGCTCTCGGTGTACCTGTGTTTGCAACAATGTTTCAATATGGGTACGTGCAGACAATGTGAGGATTTATTCATAGGTGGAAGGCTGACCGCTCCCACTGTAGCAGATGTCCATTGAGCCTTTCAAGTGTATCGGCCTGTGTCTCGTAGTGAGGGACCCAGACGCCTTTTCTCTCCTGGGTTTTGGCATCTCGTCAGGTTCGGCTTGGTCACGTGGGGAGGGACAGTGAAAGAGGCAGAATTCTGCACAATTAATATTGTTTTTTCTACTGCGCGTCTGGTTTAATTTGTCGGCGTGCCTTTATCGTTGAGGCGCGGAGTGCGAGGTTGCAACATCGTGCCTTTGATGATTTGTTCTTGGATGTGGGTTTGCAACATTGCGACCTTGGCTGGTTGCTCCACCGGGTTCTTTCTGCAGGATCAGCAACCTGACTCTTGCTTTGTTAATGTCCACGGGAGCTCTTGTTTGAGGCCTACTCGGGCCTGGTGCTTAAGTAGTCTGTTTGGTGCATAGGTGCTTTAGGTTATAGTAGCATATATTTCCATGACCAGTATCGTGTTTCCATTATACCTCTCATGGTGGTAACGGGTTTCAAGAGAAGCGTGAGCAAGCGTTATAGATGAGTTCGTGATGCGTCTTGCGTTTCTGCATTCTGAAAGCCTATGTAAAAATAATAAAGATGCACGTCCGTGAATATGCCTGTCGCCTACGTCAGAGCACTGAGTATGTTCTTCGTGTAGATTGGTGTGGAAATGTTAAGTGTGTATATTTGTACAGATGTGCTTCCCGTTGTCTAGGTCGTCATGGCATCTCTAACGACGTGTGGTTTTTAGTCTAGCTGATCCGAGCCGCAGGTGTCGGCATGGCCAGTGCGGGCTGCTGGGCAGGCAGGTGGACACATCCGTATGTTCCTGTACCAGGGTACCTGGTCGTCTGGTAAATGGACAAACTCTTCTCGCGGCGGGTGTCTGGGCCGTGACCCTCTAGGCCAAGCGCGAGAGGTGAAGGACGGGAGCCTGGTCTTCCATTCTCCCACTTCAGTCCCCCCTCTGGTCGACTTGTCGACCACAAACATATCCTTCTCGTTATCTCCTCTTACCCTCCATATCTTAGTTATCCCTCCGAGATGTCCATAATGGTTTACATGATCTTCAAATGACCAATACATGTATTCACATGTTCCTCCAGGAGTACAGTATACCCATCTTCCTATGTAGCTCCTGGGGTTCCTTGGGTTCTCGATCTTCACTGATGGTGGGTCTAGATGATTGGTGATGATTTGGGTGCGCAACTTCTCCCTTTCTTGTATTATCACACCTGTATGCTGGCCGTCATCTGCTGGCATTAAGGGGTGCATTCCCACCATTTCCAGCAACTCGTCAGTCGTGCATGCCTTCCGGGCCTTCCAAAATCTAATTATGATCAGGGTAGCTCCAGCCAAAATAGTACACCCCACTATTATTTTCAGTCCATCTGACAGCCAAGATGGCATCCATGACCATAATAGTGAAAACCAGCTCCTATCCTTGTCTACACCGTTACTTTCGTCCATCATTTTGGAGTGCATCTGGGCCAATTGTGAAACTGCTTCTGTCAGTGTACCATTGTCAGCATCGTTGGCAGGTATGAACGTGCAGCAAGATTGTCCTATCTTTGCACAAACTCCTCCTTCCATTGCTGTGAGAAGGTCCAATACATATCTGTTCTGGAGTGCTACCATCCTTACAGCTCGCAGCTCCTCTTTAATTGCGTTGAACCCATTTACTGTTGAATTGATGGTCATCATTAGTTCCCATCTGGTTATTTGGAGCCATTTTGCGTTTGCGTATGCCTGCAGTCCCGGATGTATTATTGAGGAGAAGAACATTGCTGCTCTGCTGAATAGTCTGTGTTCTGGCGGTATTGATGTTAGTTCCGTTTCCGACCTTCCCCACAGGTAATTTCCTGTCAATGGCTCTCCTTGTCTTTTTCTCCTATTTAGGACAGTATCATTGCTGTTGGTCCTGTTTCCTTGCTCCTTCTGAAGTGGTGCAGATCTCTTTCTTCTCTTATCCCCTTCATCCATTTTAGGAAATTTCGCCACATCGACATGCTTCTTGGGTACCACTAGTGATGGTACATTGACGTGTACCATTGTGCACACACCATTCCACAGGGGAGGCAGTGTATGATATGCCTTTTCTCCACAGGCCCAATAATGGTCCATTATTACTGCTGTTCCCGCTCCCCCCTCAGGTAACTCCATCACGCTTGCACAATTGGTGTTATATCCTACGTCCACCTCTCCTTTATGCTGGTAGCATATTTTGGGCGCAGTCAATGGTAATATAGTTATTGGGTCTTCATCTTCTTCTACCCACGTGAGCATTGGTACATACTTGATCCACGTCGTCCAACATCGATGATTGTGTGTCTCGATAGTTGAGATAGTTTCTTTTGTTACCATGTTGCTGCCAATCACTCCTATCTCCCAGCTGTTGCCCAGATACACCTTTCCTGTTATCGTCAGTAGCGGCCTCTCCCAGCATCCTTGTTTACCCGGAACTTCAGTGGTGTACCAATCACATGGTAGATACTGCAGTGTTACCTTCTTTGTTTCTCCTTTTGCAGGGCCACTTGTTATGTACCTGAATGCTTCAGCATGTAAACTGGTCTTATGATAACTCAGATAGGTCTTGAGGAAGTTGTTTTCATATGGGTATGAGTCTCTTGTTTTCCATGTCATGTGCACTACTGTTCCTTGAAATCTTCCTTTCGTTTGGAACAGGGCCAAATATATTATGCACTGTGCTGTTTTTTCATCTATTTCTGTGGCAACAAATGTTCGTGAAGCGCTCATGGCGTATGGTATTAATGAGCAAACGTAACAGCTATCCTCAGTTGTCTGCTTACCAATGCGGGTCATGTGCTGGTACCATATGTTGTTTGTGACGTGTGCTGAATCTTGTACATAATTATCAATACCTTTATTGTCTGAGTATGTGCTGCGTTTAACTCTATTTTGCTTGGGTGCAAAATTACTATTACCACCTGACGTAACACCTGTTGCAGCAGGGAACGGGGGTATATTAGGTTTGGGTGCAGCAATAAAATCGATAGCATAGCTGTACTGCCAGACAGAGGCAGCCAAGAACCCGGTGATCATAAAAATCCCTATTATTTTTATTACATATGCTAATCTCACCGGCATTTTGCTCTTACCTTGCTGCAGTCCTGGCAGCGTATTCTTGCGACGTTAAAGTTGCCCGCCTAAAAATTCTCAAAAATGCTCGTTATTAAATGTTAGTTTTGTTTCCTTTAAGCTCTCCCTATCAAGTAGTCATTCAGTGCCCAGGCGAAGAGCTGCTCCCACGCTACTCTAAGTGATCGGTCTCTTAGGACCGGCAAGTACGGGCGGAGGTGGGGCATGGAATATTCTATGGCCAGGAGGAAGGCTGTGTAGTAGACACGTACCCTTCTCCTTTTTAGGTATGTTGGCCTTTTTATTTCGTATACAAATTGGTGTGACAATTCTTCTGGGTAGTTATCGTCTGGGAGTACCATCTACGCCTGTACACTGAACTTGTTAATTAGCTTTTTCTTAACAATACAATATTACGCAGTTCCTGTATGTGCGAGAGAAAAAAGAGAACATTCACGTGTTTACATGTGTATTGGTGCAAGCAATGTCCTTCGGTTTTAGTTACAACTGTACTTGGCAGTCAATGGGGGGGGTTTGCGCTCAGATGGCGGAAGTATTTTTACTCTTTGAGCGTGTGACCATGGGGTGGGCAGTATGGGGATCACCCCCTTCTTCGTCAGTTATCGTCTCCGAGGGAACAATTGGGTCGTTGTCTGTGGTGGAACTTTCTTCCGCTGTCGGGGATGTTGTTGCTGTTCTTCCAATGGACCTGTCGTTGGCGCTGGGGCGGGTCTGCAGTTTGTAAATCTTTACGTCATGTAGGTGGTTCCAGGCACGCTTATCCTTTAGTTTTACTGCTCTTGTTGATACGTCCTCTACCAGATGGGGGCCAGTGAACCTCTTCTCGTTCCACTTTCTATTGAAATTGCGAAGTAGCACGTGGTCACCTTTGGCAAGTTTGCACAAGTTCTCCTTTCCCAATTCTGTACTTGCGCCTTTTTCTTGATTGCTGGTAGACCCGCCCCGTGTGCGCTCGAGCTGTTGAGACACAAATACGACACTAGTAATCAAAGAAGACACATATTGATACATTTCATCACCTAACACACTCGCTGAACTTTCGTGGTCGGTGAATGCCCTTGACGTTGGGGTTAGGGGAAGGCGCATTTGACGTCCAGTAACCACTTCGTGGGGGGTGAGGTGGTGGTCGGACCCTGGCCTATTTCTAAGTTCAAATAAAGCTAACGGAAGGCAATACAACCAACTTTTCTTTGTTGTTTGTTGTATTTTTGCAATTGCCTCCTTCAATAAGCCATTCAGGCGTTCACATACGCCATTAGCCTGTGGGTGGTATGCACATGCAAATTTGTGTTTAATGTTCAGCAGGGATGTGATATGTTGGAACATTTCGTTTGCGAAATGTGGGCCGTTGTCTGATCTTAACACCTCGCACACTCCCCACCTGGGGAAGACCTCCCTTACTATGAATTTGGCTGCTCTAAACGCATCAGGGTGTGAACAGGGCCCTGCTTCAATCCACCTAGAAAATGGGCATACTACTACAATCATATACCTATTACCTTGACATATGTTGATCATATCAACATAGTCAATGTGAAGGTGCCGAAAAGGTCCTTCTGGCCGGGGTATGGTACCTCTTATCACTTTTAAAGTATGACCGGCCGTAAACTGTTGACATGTGAGGCAATTGCTGATAAAATTTGACACATGAGAGTTTAACTCAGGACAAAACCAATCTTCTCTAATTCGTGCTGCGATTATTTCCTTGCCTGTATGGGCAGGGTGATGTAATTGGCTCAGGGCGGTATTTAACAGTGCCAACGGTATTACAACTTTCCCCGTGCCACCCTGGCGCCATAGTGCGTCGGTTGGGGACATTGTACATCCTCTTTTTACCCATACTTCTTTTTCGGCCATTGGTGCAGCCGCTTGTAGTTCCATAATCTGTGTGGCTGGGAGATGGGTGTACCCTTCTTTTATTAACATCTCCCTAGCTATTCCCCTCCCTCTCCCTCTCTGTGAGTCTGTGGGGTTCCATATCTCACCAAAGTATGCAGCATATTTCGCATGTGCGTCTGCTGCTGCATTCCCTTTTGAGACATGGTCTTCACCATTGGTGTGTGCGGTGCATTTTACTAGGGCTAGCTCTTGGGGGTCGTTTATTACTTCAATTAATTCAGCCAACAAGAGGGCATGTTGCACTGGAGTGCCGTCAGCTCTCCTAAACCCTCCTCTCCTCCATTTTGTTAGCCCTGAGTGGACAGTGGATGTAACATATGCACTGTCGGAATATATTGTTACACGTTTGTTAAAACTTTCTTTCAGTGCCAATATTAGTGCAACTAGTTCAGCGGCTTGAGCAGAGTAATGCTGTGGTAACTGTACACATTTCATAGCCACACACACCGGAGCCTCCATCATTTTTACCACTGCTGCCCCAGTCCTTCGTATCCCATCTCCTTGATCAATAGTTGATGACCCATCAATAAACAAAAGCTCACCTCCCTCTAGTGCGTTTTCTTCAACTTTTCTAGTACATGAGTACATTTTAGTTATTTGGGTGCAGTCGTGGGCGTAATCTCCCTCTTCAATTACTTCTGCTAGGAACCTTGCAGGGTTAACAGTGCTACATCTAACAATCGCTAGTTCAGCCCTAGACAAAATGATCTCATAACCTGATGCCCTTTGTGTCGTTAGTGTGGACTTGGGTTTATTCAATATTGCAAATAATGCATGTTCCACAAACAGTGTAGTTGAACACCCCATAGTTATTGCTGATGCTTTTTCTACTGCACAGGCAGCTGCAGCGAGACCTTGTTCACAAGGGAAGTGGCCTAACATCACAGGGTCTAAGTGTCCGCTGTAAAATGCTACTGGTTTATATCCCATGCTCGTTTTTTGTGCCAATACTGCCTTCATCACTGCTGAGTCGCAATGTGAAAATATAAAAAAGCGTCGCTCATAGTCTGGGGATGCCAGTACTGGAGCAGTTGATATCGCGTCTTTCAATTCGTCAAATGCCTCCCTCATTTCCATAGTCCATCCCAACTTTTTCTCCCCTTTATTTGCTTCCTTCAAACCCTCAAGCAGGGGTCCTATGTATGAGCTGTAATCAAATACCCATGCTCTACAGTAGTTGCACAGCCCCAGAAATTGCTGCAGTTCTCTCACAGTCTGTGGCACGGGAGTGCTTGAGATGGCCTGTGCTCTTTGTGGTGCAATCCTTCTTCCATGTTGGGATATCAGTTGGCCAATGTAAAGTACCTGTTCCTGACAGTATTGTATCTTTTCCATGTCTACCTTGTACCCCTTTTCAGCCAATATTGTCAACATCTTTAAGGAGTCCTCTCTACATTTACTTTCGTTTGTACTGCAAATTATTATGTCATCCACATACTGTAACACTGTGCTTTCCACCTCAACGTTACCCAAATCCATCTGTATTACTCTATTGAAAATTGAGGGTGATTCACAATACCCCTGTGGTAATCTGGTATGTTTCCACTTTGTATTTCGGTAAGTGAAGCTTGTCAAATCTTGTGAGTCTGGGTGTAATGGTATTGAGAAAAAAGCATTTTTAAGGTCAATCACTGTAAATCGTGATGCTTCTGCTGGAATGCCACACAATATTGTGGCCGGGTTTGCTGTTACTGGATACTCTGCTTCTACTATGTTGTTCAAGGGTCTGAGGTCCTGTATGAAGCGCCAAGACCCCCCTTTAGCCTTGCGCACCGGGTACACAGCTGTGTTACATGGTGATTCTGAGGGGACCAATATGCCATTGTTTATAAGGGCCGTTATGGTTTCATATATGCCTTCATCTGCCTCTTTTGACAATGGGTACTGTTTCACTCTTGGTAGTATGGCACCTTTTTTCAATTTTATCCTTACACCCCCTATGCTTTTTATGCATCCCACGTCATAAGGGCTAATAGTCCATAATGATTTGGGCACCTTTGACATATCCTCCTTAAAAAACGGGACTGGGGTGCCTGCGGGTGCCTCAAGTGCCATTGCAATTTTCTGTGCTACTTGTTTGTGAGCCACTCTTAGCCATATTTCTACACTCATCATGAACACCATTTCATCTTCTTCCTTTTCTTCTGAGAACAGCTCTTCATCTGACACCTGGGTCAGCCTACATCCTTCTGCTAATGCTATCACCGCCCTCCATGCTCTCCCTTCTTTATCTTGGGCGTGCACAGCAACATAATCAGCTGTTGCAATAATGCTCTCAATGTCCATTACAAACACCTTCCCTTCCAGTTCATTAACTGGTGTTTCTGGTCGGAACAGATAGGCTGCTGGCCTCCTCCATATTTTCCCTTCTATCCCTGGCATCCATGCAAATGCCATGTCTGTGCCATACTGGAATAGCTCGCCATCTACTGGCTCCGCCCTAATCGCTGTCTGTCCACAGTATGCTTGCAAAATCTGTCGTGCTGCGAGCATGTTAATCCCTGGAGTAGAGCAAATTATGCCATCCTCTGTAAAGGAGATCGTCATATTCAACCTGTTCATTATGTCTCTCCCCAGTATATTTACTGGTGAGGCACTATAATACAAAAGTGGGACTGACAGATCATAATCTCCAATAGATAATGGAACGTTATCAGTAAATGGAACCAACCCTTTAGCCCCAGAAAATCCTTGGGTGTTCATGGCTTCGCCTGACATCTTAAATTTACCTTCCCTTATGCAAGACCGGGTTGCCCCGGTGTCAACAAGAAATGATAATTTTTTGTCACCTATCGTTACCTCTATGCGTGGTTCCTCCGCACTATTAGGTGTTACTGACAGGATGGGACACACCAAGGCCGTCTGTGGGCTGGCCTATTGGGGGTACAATGATTGGCCATTCCCTGTGTAAGGGTTGTGTCCCAACACCGTCACCCTACCCAATTGCGTTTGTTGAGTTTGGGGTGGTGGTTGTATTAACGCTACTTGTTGTTGTGGCGGTGGCAGTTGCTGTGTTATTTGTTGTTGTGGCAGTGAATAGGTTTGTGGCTGTTGTGTTGTTTGTTGTTGTGGGTCACTCCCTTTTTGTGACATCTGCTGTTGTTGTATGCCCTGCTGTTCTTGTGAGGTCCTAGGTTGTGCTTGTTCATTCCATGCTGGTGTTCCTGGCCTGACCCTACATGTACGTGACATGTGTCCTAATAGTCCGCAGCTCCAACACACGGGTGGTTCCCTGCTTTGCCATGGGAAGCTCCCTGTGTTGTCCTGGTATACTGGTTGCCCTGTGGGGTAGTAATTTCTAAGTCCCCCAGCCTGTTGTTGGGTATTATATCCGTATCCTCTCCCCCTCATCAACCCTCCTCTCCCTCTGTTATAACTATAATACCCAGTTCCTTGCATTGGGTACCCTCCTCCCATGTTTGGTGCATGTAATTGCAGAGGCGGCACTTGCTGTATTACACCTTGTGGAGGCGCTATTTGGGCGGGATCTTGTGCAGCCACTACTTGCGTTGGGCTTTGGGCCATTGGTGTGGGCGTAGTTATTAGTGCCCCTTCCATTGTGTATTTAGTAAGTTTTTTCTGCACTAGTTTGGCCTCTTCTGTTTTCCTATCCTCTTCCTTTTGTTTCATTTTTCCTTGCCATGTCCTGCAGTGATGTACTATAGTCAGTTGTATTTCTGGCCATGGTTTTGCTTCCATCCCCACTACTTTCTTTAGTTGTTTCTGAACCCCTTCTGGGAGCCCTTGTACTAGTATATGATAAAATATGGCTGGTGTTTTGTCCCATTGTTCTCTAGTTTCCATGCGCCACTTCTCTTGAATATCCTGGATATAATCAACAGGGTCCTCATTTTCACCCATCTTACGGGAAGTAATGGCTCCTATGTCTGATGTGTCTGGGTACTGCACTCTCAGTGCCTGCCATAGCGCATGTCTACAGTTTGCAAATGGTGCCCCATCATGAGATGTGTTCGTTATTGTTACCCCATGGAATCCCGCTCTTTTCCAAATGTCATCCGCTCTATCCCCTAATATTGATATTAACAGGCCCTTCACATCTCCTACTGCTAGTTTCTGTCCTGCGGTGTGTTTTTCCATTTCATATATCCACTTACCCGCACCTCCACTTAGTGATGGGAGCCTACATTTTATATTTTCTTTATCCGTATGTTTCCAAGGTACATACTGTGGTCTAACCCCTCCTCTCTCCAACAGTGGCATTAAATTCTGTCTCGTGTCACCCTTTACGCTCCATAATATTGAGTCTTCACACCCCTCCTCTTCCCCCGTTTCCTTTACTACTTCAAATTCATCCTTACTACCTCTGCTCCTACCTCCCTCTTCTGCCTTTCCCTTTTTTTCGCCATTTCCTGTGTTCAATATGGGTATGTCTATTTGTCTGTCTTGCCTGCGACTAGGGAGGTCCCTAAGCCGACATGCATAAGGTGTAATTTCGTTCATGAAGGGCGCGAGCTTTATTCTGTGCAGTGAGCGTGCGGTGGTTGAACATGTATGGTCATGGCACCCCCCACTCTGCCTTTTTTCCTTTTATTGTTACTGTTTTTAAGTCTATTAAGTCTCTTTCTCCCCTTTCGTTGTTACCAACTGTTCCCCCTAGTGCTGATGTTGTTGCTACCTCTCTACTTTTATATACATCTCCCCATCTTTCACTCTCCCTACTCCTCCCTTCTCTTCCCCCTTCACTTCTCTCCTCCATTTCCCTACTATTTTCCTCCCTTTTTCTTTTCAATTCCTCCATTACTTCGTTGCTCATCTGTTCCAATATTCTTTCATCCTCTTTCTTCCTTTCCCATTTCACCCTTTCTCTTTCTACTATGCTCTCTATTACCTTCCCCTCTTCATATTTCTTAGCTGTCTCTGATAGTACCCTCCTTCTCCATATTTCCATTTCCTTTTCCTTTTCTTCTTCTTCCTTCTTCTTCTCCCTCAGCACTACTCTTGATACCCTATCTGCTGCTGCTTTTACCCTTTCAGCTTCTCTCTTTTGCTCCTCATTTCGTTCTCTTAATTTTTCCAATTCGTTCTTACCTTCTTTCCTTTTCCTCACTCTCTCTCTTTCCTCCCTCTCAAGTTGTTTGATCAATTCATTCTGCTCATCCCTTAGTTTTGCTAATTTTTCCTCCAAAATCTCTTCCTTCTGCCATAGTAGCTCCTCTCCCCTCATTTCACTCTCTCTGGCACTATCCTCGTCTGTTCTCCTTACCGCCTCCCTTTCTTCTCCAGTTAGTGAACCTCGTAATTTCAATAATATCTGTGCAGCTACCCACTCATCGTTTCCTATCTCTACAGTCTGCTCTTCTCCAATCCTTTCTTCCCCCATTGGTATCTTCCTATGAGCCACATATGGTGGAGGGCTGTATGCCGGGTTCGAGTATCCTTCAGCCGCCCTGAACTGTCCTTCTATTTCTCCTAATTCTCTTAAAGGGTACAACCCTCCTCCCTCTGTTTTCACTCCCGGTGTTATGGGTGTCTCATTGTTCTGTTCCTTTTTTATGTCGTTTGATTTATCAATCTTTTCTCCTCCCTGTCCTCCGTTCCCCGTATTCTTTGTGCTTTCGCACCCCTTTTCCCCATCCGTTCCTTCTTTCTTAATCTCCTTTTCTTCCGGTGCTTCCCCCATAGTGAACATTCCATTTGGTCCTGGTCGGGACCCCTGGAACATCCTCCATAAGTTAAACACCTCCACATGGTTTGCCAACTTCTTCCCCTTGTATGTATTGTGCAGATGGTTTAGTAGTGAATGTTGGGCATATGGATCGAAACTACCATTAGGCGGCCATGGTGTTAACATTTTGTTGTCCGTCCCCTGGGTCCACTCTATGCTGTACTTAATTAATTTCTCCCTATGTGGTGGCAGTGTGGTGCATATGTGTTGTAATGGGGTAGTGAGGGTGTTCCCCCACCCTCCCGACCCTCTCCCGTATGACATAGTGGCCCTCCCCTTGTTACCCTTCTCTTTACCAGCAGTTTACAATATACAACCTCGTATTGCTTACCTTGCCCCGCAAGTGTGGGGACTTACGACAATCCCTTGACAGATTATGCAATAATAATAAATATGATGTTATATTATATTCCTTCCCCTACGGCCCCCTGCGGCCGAAGCGCACGCAGCCCCCTGCGGCTGCGTACCCCTTACGACGATCTTATACAGTCGTCCTGTTTCTCCGTTCTCTCCCCCTTTTACACTTGCCGTGGCCGGCGTTCTCCGTGCGCAGCCACGCCCCTTTCCCCTTCTCCTTTTCCGATCCTCTAGTCTATCCGTTATCTCCGTGTCTGCTCCCTTATCATCTTTCTCTTCCTCCCCACTCTCAACCCAAAGTTCCTTATGCACGCGATATCCTATTAAAACCCTATTGGTGACGTCACCGATTTCTTCGAGCTACTGGTATATTCTTGTTATGTTCTTTAAGTTCAAAATACACTTGCAATCTACCCCACTAGCCCTACAGCTGTCTTCCTGTCTCTCCTGGAACAAGGTAATCTCATCAATAATATAACCGGACTGCGCACGCTGCGTCGCCTCGCGTGTGATACGCCCCTCAACAGGAGGGCTTAACCAGCCAATTATCTTCCGTTTTGGGCAACTATGTAACTAGCTACCGCCCACAGGGAAACGTCATCTACCTATCGAGTTTCTTGCTCGAACAATAGGAAACCTCATCTACTCATTGATCAATAAATGTCAAGTCGTAGGAAACCACACACACCCACCCTCACACGTAGTCGCAATTTAGGCCATCAGTGTCTTACGAGCGGCTGCACGTGATGTTTTCGTGCCCCGCCCCCCTCTGTTGCGTAACGTTAGCCGACTGTTCTCGCACTCGTTTCGCTACCATTCATTCCATTGGCAACACTCAGTTAAACCTTCGCCGCACATCTGTACAATACCTCCCTCCTCCCTTATTTACTTCCTCCCCCTCCCTCACAATTTCGCATTGCTTGTTGTGCGTGTCATGCTCACCAAGTTCTCTCGATGCAGGGCCGCTCGACTGCGTGCACCCCTCCAAGCGGCTCGCCACCTCCCCTCGTCTGGACCACGTCTGGACACTCGCCGACCGCGGGCGGGATACTTCTCAACCGGCTCCCGAGGGCCAATATCCGGATTGCGCTGTCCGGTCTTCTCGCAGCTCCGCGATGGTCCTGTAGTCCTCAGAAGGGGGCAACGGCAGAGGGGGCCGCGCCGCCGGGCCTCCTCGCAACGGGAGTGCCTGGAAAAACTAAAAATAAAAGTTGATCTTAAACAGATCTCAGCAGTGCCTCCAACTTGTCGGGGGGAAATTCTGCCGGGGTCGGCCGGGCCGTCCGCAGACCTCCGGGCAGGGAGGCCCCAACTCCTCCCGTATATCCCAGGCGAGATAGAGTATGAGACACACACAAGGAGCAAGGTGACTCTGCTGTTTATTTAGGCAAAACGGCAGGGATGGGTCAAGGATCGTACGCGTCCGTCCTGACACACACACAATCGTGGGGCTCGCAGGCCCTTTTTACTGCATTATGACGCGCTACTTGCGTCACTTCAGAAAGTTAACAAAAAACCTATCGCCACTCTTAATTGGTTGCTCGAGTGGTAGGATTAGTATAGTACACATATAGAGAATAATATTAGTGGACAAGGTGTAGTCAGGTGGTATATCTGGGTTGTCCCTACAATTAGATACATAAGAATTGTTACATGAAGACTCCTGAGGATTGGCTAGTATTACTGACGTCTGAGATAAGAGCCCCATGTTCTGATTGGTGCATCCGTGAGCTTCCCAGCCTGGGACCACCGTTGTTCCCAGCTCTCGGTGTACCTGTGTTTGCAACAATGTTTCAATATGGGTACGTGCAGACAATGTGAGGATTTATTCATAGGTGGAAGGCTGACCGCTCCCACTGTAGCAGATGTCCATTGAGCCTTTCAAGTGTATCGGCCTGTGTCTCGTAGTGAGGGACCCAGACGCCTTTTCTCTCCTGGGTTTTGGCATCTCGTCAGGTTCGGCTTGGTCACGTGGGGAGGGACCGTGAAAGAGGCAGAATTCTGCACAATTAATATTGTTTTTTCTACTGCGCGTCTGGTTTAATTTGTCGGCGTGCCTTTATCGTTGAGGCGCGGAGTGCGAGGTTGCAACATCGTGCCTTTGATGATTTGTTCTTGGATGTGGGTTTGCAACATTGCGACCTTGGCTGGTTGCTCCACCGGGTTCTTTCTGCAGGATCAGCAACCTGACTCTTGCTTTGTTAATGTCCACGGGAGCTCTTGTTTGAGGCCTACTCGGGCCTGGTGCTTAAGTAGTCTGTTTGGTGCATAGGTGCTTTAGGTTACAGTAGCATATATTTCCATGACCAGTATCGTGTTTCCATTATACCTCTCATGGTGGTAACGGGTTTCAAGAGAAGCGTGAGCAAGCGTTATAGATGAGTTCGTGATGCGTCTTGCGTTTCTGCATTCTGAAAGCCTATGTAAAAATAATAAAGATGCACGTCCGTGAATATGCCTGTCGCCTACGTCAGAGCACTGAGTATGTTCTTCGTGTAGATTGGTGTGGAAATGTTAAGTGTGTATATTTGTACAGATGTGCTTCCCGTTGTCTAGGTCGTCATGGCATCTCTAACGACGTGTGGTTTTTAGTCTAGCTGATCCGAGCCGCAGGTGTCGGCATGGCCAGTGCGGGCTGCTGGGCAGGCAGGTGGACACATCCGTATGTTCCTGTACCAGGGTACCTGGTCGTCTGGTAAATGGACAAACTCTTCTCGCGGCGGGTGTCTGGGCCGTGACCCTCTAGGCCAAGCGCGAGAGGTGAAGGACGGGAGCCTGGTCTTCCATTCTCCCACTTCAAGAGAGTTGAAGATATTGAGGACCCAGGCCCCAGAAGGCCTTGTGGACGATGCAGAGGGTTTTGAACTTAATCCTCGCAGCCACTGGGAGCCAATGCAGGGATTTCAGTCCCGGAGAGATACGATCCCTGGGCTTGAGGCCAAGGACAAGCCTTGCAGTCCTGTTTTGGATAAGTTGCAGAGGGTGAAGAGCAGAAGGAGGTAGATTTAGAACGAGGCTGTTGCAATAGTCCAGCCTAGAGAGAACCACAGCTCTGGAGACAGTGAGCTTCTGGGGGAAGAAGAAGGAAGAATCCCTCGGAGGAGGTGCAGCTGGTAGTGTGACTTCTTAAAGAGGTCAGAGATGTAAGGAGAGAAGGAGAGTGTGGAGTTGAAGATGATCCGAAGGTTTTTAGCCTTGCAAGTGGGAGCTGGGAGAGGGCCAAGAGAGGCCTGCCGGAGAGCTACAGGGAAGGGGAGAGCGGGTGTGCCGATGAGGAGAATCTCGGTCTTACTGGCCTTAAGGCAGAGGTCATTGGCGGCACACCACTCCTGGATTGCAGACAGACAGTCAGAGATAAGGGAAGGAGAGGAGGAGGCTGAGGGTAGCCTGAAAATGATCTGGGTGTCATCTGCATAGCACTGGAAGTTGGGGCAGAGAGCGGCGATGCATTGGGCAAGGAGTGCCAGGTATTGGTTGAACAGCCAGGGAGAGAGGTTAGAACCCTGGGGGACACTGTCATGATCACTGCTTCCAAGGAGCCAGGATCAGCCCAACGTCCTTGGAAGCAGGCCCCTAACCCTAATCCTAGGCACCAGCCAGTCCCCACAGGGACCTTTTGGACCTTGTCCTGGCGCCGGTAGCACCAGGCTCATCAGAAGCATCGGTCCCGGCACTGGAAGCGCCGGGCTCATCATTGGAGTGAAGGTGATTGGGTGGACTTACCTGCGGCAGACCATGCTGCTTACTTACCAGCCTCTTAGAAGCCCTCGTGAACAGGGGCTACTTTCTTACCTGGGTGGGGCAGCTCCACTCCCTGGATACAGCACTGGAACTCTTCTGGAAGCAGGAACTCTTTTCTTACCTAGGCGGGGCCGTGGAAGAAGACGCCTCATCACTCCAAGGCTATTTAAACCACACCCGATTGATGAAACGTGCTTCGCGTTATTCTGCATCTGCAGCAGAACGCTCCCCGAGTCTGTTCCAGCCTTTCTTCTTTTGATCCTGAACCTGCAAGAATTATACTTACCATTCCTGTACCCGATCAACATCAGCACCTGCAAAAGACCAGAAACAACAGGTTAGCAAGACGAACTTTACACGCAGTGCTTACTCACCTGATCCATCGGCAGCGGCCGTGTCTCCCGCTGCACCTTCGCCTGCAAAGATCAACAGCATAATTATACTTACCGGCACGTTGTGCATTCCGGATTCTTCACGCTGCATCTTCACCTGCAAAGACAACATCATTATTATACTTACCGGCACGCTGTGCATTCCGGATTCTTCACGCTGCATCTTCATCTGCAAAGACAACAGCATTGTTACACTTACCGGCACGCGGAGAATTCCGGATTTCTTCATTCTGCATCGTCGCCTGCAAAGACAAAGAAAGAGACATTAAGCAGGTACTTACTCACGCCCATTACGCTCGTCGCAATCAAACGCCTGCAAATACTCTGGCGCCTCTCAACACTAACTAATCTGCAAGGAAAGAGACAGTTAGAGCGCTTGCCATACTCACGAATTTCCAGGCGCTTCACTGCCACGCCTTAAAAGACTATAAAGACAAAAGGTGTCCAGAAACTTACCGGTCGTGCAGACAACGACGGTAACCATCCTCTGAAGTCAAGAGGCCAATGTTTCACCAGTGAAGGAACTGGCAACGGCACCCTGCACTAGACGCAGATGGAGAGCCCAGCATTCACCTATCTAAGGTGAGCACGTTGACCTAGGAGGGGGGGCTCTACAGACAAGCTGGGAAGAGAGAGAGATAGGGACATTCAACAACCCAGACCTTTAATCCCCATATTCTTTCACCTACAGAAACCTCACCCTTCGAGTTCGACACACAGTGCAAAGAGGTTCGACCCCAGAAGCCAATCGAGTCCTGCACATCACTTTTCGAGTCACAGACACCTTCCTGCCAAGACCCGCGCCTCCGTGGGAATCAGGTGAGCGTTACAGACACCACAGGTGGAGAAAAAGATAGTGGAGAGGAAGGACCCAAGCTGGACCTGGGAATGTCGGTCAGAGAGGAAAGAAGTCAGCCACACCAGAGCCTGACCAGTGATACCCAGATTATCACGGAGATGGTTGAGAAGGATGTTATGGTTGACAGTGTCAAAGGCAGAAGAGAGATCAAGCAGGATGAGGACGCAGGGGGTGTTAGAGTCAAGGTTGGCGAGCAGGCCTTTACGGATGTACAGGAGAGCAGTTTCTGTGCTTCTGGCAGCTCTGAAGCCAGACTGATGGTCATGAAGACAAACAACAGATTCATTGTGGAAATTAAGCTGGGAGATGGGCAGTTTCTCCAGGAGCTTACCCAGGAAGGGAGTGATGGAAATTGGGCGATAGTTAGCCAGGCAGGAGGGGCCGGCAGAGGGTTTCTTAAGAAGAGGTTGCACAAGGGAGTGCTTCAGGGGGAAAGGGAAGACTCCAGTGGCGAAGGTATGATTGCAGAAATCAGTCAGGGCAGGAGCCAGAGAGTCGATGTGGTCCTTGATGGTTTTGGAGGAACATGGGTGAACCTGGTCTATCTACATGTACACATGAAGGCCTCCACAACCAAGATGTCCCACAGTTACAGGCCAATGCGCCATGTTTGGTAAATATTGTGATGGTTGAGGTGGGCATCCTTCTGCAGCCTACAACTTGACTGCCCACACCTGCACCATCCAAGATAATTAGGTTTGTTTTTTGCCACATACAATGGCTGTAGGCATCAATTAAGTGGACCTGAAGACAGTGAAGGAACTGAAGCTTTGGCTTGGTCAAAAAGGGCCAAGACCAGCCTAAATACGTCACAATGCGAGAAGGGCACATTGGCAGAGAACGCTCTGATCTGCGCTCACGTATTTTTACCTGCCACCAGGAGAATGTCCCCTTTAATGGAGGCTCTGATGTTGGTTCACCAGACAACAAAGAGAAGCCCTCTCTGAACTATCCAAGCAACCAGAGCTCATTATCAAACCCGCAGACAAGCGGGGTGGGATTGTGATTATGAAATCGGACCAATACCACCGTATGGTAATGGAACTCCTGAATGATTCAGAGAGTTACAAATTACTCAAAAAAGACCCCACCAAATATGTAAAAACAGAAATTACAGCTATGGTCTCATTTGCACTGGAAAGGGACTGGATATCAAAGAAAGAATCTGAATTTATCCAGACAACACAAGGCAGAACACTCTGCCTATATGCCCTACCTAAAATCCATAAAGATAAGACTAACCCCCCGGGAAGACCAATTGTGTCAGGTTGCGGGTCTATACTTGAACCTTTATGTAAATTCGTTGACCATTTTTTAAAACCCATTAGCAGCAAAACAGAAACATACATTAGGGACACTATGCACACCATCCAGTTATTTGAAAACCTAGACTTTGACCAACAAAAACAGCTATTGGTCACTCTTGACATTAAGGCATTATACACCAGCATTCCCCAACAGGCGGCAATTGACTGTGTGTATGAGTATCTGACTGCTACAAATACCCAGATGAAAACTCTTCCAGAATTCATTATTGAAATCATGACATTGGCCCTATGTAAAAACTTTTTTTAATTTAACCAACAGTTTTACCTACAAACGAAAGGTACCGCCATGGGGGCAGCATTTGCCCCCAGCTTGGACATTTTATTTATGGCCAATTTCGAAAAAAAAAATTCTTAACTCAAGTCAACAGATGGAGATCAAACAATAGCGTCGATATATAGACGACATGATATGCCTATGGGAAGGCACAGAGGAGGCCCTACTAGAATTCTGCTCCTGGCTCAACACATGTAGTCAAGACATTCAATTTACATTTGAATACAGCAATTTATCCATTAATTTATTAGACCTAAGAATTGAACACGACCAAGGCAAACTAATATGCACCACTTTTCGCAAACCCACAGACCGCAATACTTTGTTACACTTTCAAAGCGATCATCCCCAAAATATCAAGGAAAATTTGCCATATGGGCAATTCTTAAGACTTTGCAGAAACTGCACTTCCTTGGATAACTTCTACCATGATGCCAGCCTTTTAAGCGATAGACTAAGACAACGAGGCTACCCCAAAAAACTGGTGGCAAGATCACTTAAAAGAGCCCGATTCACATGCCGCGACTCACTTCTTACACCTAAAACGTGGGATGTAGAGAACAATCAAATCACATGTGCCATCACTCACGGTCAGCATGCTTTTCAGATTAAAAAAATCATCCATAAATACTGGCCCATAGTCAGACTTTGTCTACCAGACCAAGAAAAACCCAAATTTGCATTCAAGAGGGGACGCAATTTGAGAGAACACCTGGTACATTCCATGTACAATAAAAAATCCCCCCAGACAAATATCTGGAATCTTCGACCACTCAAAGGGCATTATCCATCCGGAACTTGCTCAGTATGCCAATTTACCACCAAATTACAACAATTTCAGATTGGAGCAAAAACATAGACCCTAAATGACGTTTCAAATTGCAAAACAAACCAAGTGGTTTACTGCATTGAGTGTCCGTGCCATTTACGCTACGTCGGACAGACCATGCGGAACGTTGGCACACGGATAACTGAACATCGGTCAAGAATCCGCTGCAAAAAGATGACATCTCCACTAGTACAGCACTATATGGAGAAAAAACATAATATGCATGACATCAAATGGTGGGTTATCGAACGGGTACGCAGTGGACCCAACATTCAGGGCCGTCTGTTAGACCTAGAATGCAGATGGATACACACAATGGATTCTGTCACCCACGGCCTTAATGAACAACAACTTGTTCCAAAAGATAATTAGTTGCTGCAGAGCACCCAGTTGCTCCTTTTAAGCCTCTTTTTGTGACCTACGAGGACTTTACAACAAAAAGCCCAAATGCGGCAGCGCCAGAGACAGCCGGTACAAGAGAGTTTTGCTCTGCCGCTCGCTATCCGGAGCTGATGATGTCTCATACGCTCTAATTAGGACACCCGAAAACCAAGACAGACACAAAGGCGCATCATGATGCACAATTTTTCTTGCACTCATAATGCGCTATCCATAACATCCTTTGACTCTATACCTGCAGCAGCATGATCATGAACCACGTGATTACACGTAACACACCCCCTCGAGGCAAGTCGGTTCGCGCGACATCTACACTGCAAGTAAAAGCAGCCACACGCACAATCATTTCCAGATTCTAATATTACCTCTGATTTGCCTCCGCTCTACGTTTGCGGATGCTTGAGGAATTAAACTCAGAATACTTTGTATAGCACGAAGACACAGGCAAAAATGGCATCATCCTCTTCCGCATTGCAAACACCACAGCCAATCAGGACTCTGAACTCTTCAGCATCCTGATTGGCTCTCAGTCGAGTCGGATTGCGCGACATCTATACTGCTAGTCAAAGCAGCCACGCGCACAGTTATTCCCAGCTCCAACATTACCTCCGGACTGCCTCCTTCATAACAGTTATGGACGTTCGAGTAATCATACTCAGAACACTTCATAAAGCACGGAGACACAGACCACAACGGCAGTGACCGCTTCCGCATTGTAAACAACACAGCCAATCAGGACTCTGAAACAATTCAGCATCCTTATTGGCAGAGAGACACACACACACACACCCCCTTCCACCTCCAGCCCTCGCTCCTATTTATTACAGAAGCGGCAAGCAAGCTCTGCAGACGGCAAACGCCTTACATTCGGGAGTAGGCAGACACCACAGATTAGATTCTGCACACGGCGAAAATTTACCTCAGGTAACGGTCAATATAAGTACACACACAACCTCTCTGGAGGATAGTATTCGTTACGTTCGTTACGACGCTTATTCTGCACAAGAGACTGGCTCACATGTGAGCCAAACCTCACAGAGACATACGAAATGTTAGCTTTATTAGTACATTTAGCACTTCTCAGTTTTGGCCTTTCCCGCTATAGAAACGCTTGATGAAGGACTCACGGCAATTTACCAATTGAGCCCTTCCAGCTTTGTTTTTTCATCACAGAACAACGCACGGATTGACAAACCAACCGCTGCACCCAGGTACCACATTTACTTATTTATTTATTTTTTTGCAGATAACACCCTACGTATAACTGTAACAGCCACAGTGTTCTGCAGCTCCTGGCATTACTTGTCAGAAACAATTTTCCAGACAATCACCACTAGGCAATGGCACTCTCCATGTCTCATAACCTCATCCCTCGTACATCCCCGCCCTTACTAGCATCTCTTTCACTTTTCTATACCAACAGAATTTCACCATTAACCTCTGGAGAGTGATGAGCACACTTCAGACCAGGGTGGTCGACATTGTTTCTTCCTCCCTACCTTCAAGCACAGCAACCAGTCCTGTATCCTGCTATGCCCATACCGGAGATCCTGCACGATCAAGAGTGTGCCCACAAGGTTTCTGTGGTGAGATATTTATTCCATACGCCCACCACAGCCAACTAGAGATAGGATCTTATATGTAGTTCACTCCATCTCCTATATCAGGTCTCCCCCCTTTCACTTTTTTAGTATTTATCAATAAGCAATTATTTCACTTCAGGCTCTGATTTATTCATTCCTTTTTTACTAATCTACCCTGAAAAGTCCAGCAGGGAAACACCACTGCACCAAGAGAATAATTGACCCACGTTTTTCTCTTGGTTTCTCCACTACAGGGGTCATTCAATCACCCTGAAGAAGGTGGCTTCCACGTCCCTCTAATTTGGTTACAAGATGGACGCCATGGCCGCCGAAACGTCATTTTTCAAGCAAGGGGGACTTATGAACCAATTTACCATGGTTTAGTGAGACAATACTGTACGTTGATTGTTACACTTTGATGTGGAACCCCCACCAATATACCCCCTGCGACGTTTTGGAAACATTATGATTTGTTTTTGTTTGTAATCAATGAAAAAATGTTTTATACATATTAAGTGTGTGTTTTCAATACAAGTCATTTAATTTCACAGCCCCTGGTGTGCATGTGGGTTTTTCCTTCTGGACATTTTCTTTGGGTTAATCTTCCCAAGATATATTCTATTAGTAAATACAGTAAAGGTTCCTTGATATTACAAATTGGTCATGCTTTATTCAATTACTAACAATCAGGATTAACCTTTTTCAGTAGCAGTTCTACTTTCTTTGTATCAGTTGGTTCTTCAAGGGCCTTGACCATCAACCTGGTTTAGTACTCTCGCACACACCTGTGGATCTTACTGCAGGTACTCCCAGCCCTTCTTAGTACCTGGGTCTGAATTTGCATGCCTTACCTTCTCACTCTTCAAGGTCATACTTAAGATACCCTACCAGCGGGGAAGTCGGTGCAACAAGTTGGGCCAACTGCTACCTCTCATGATGGGCAGCCTACACTATTAGGACCTTGACTGCAACCAGTATGTATAAGTCAGGCAACATTCTACTTTCTTGACACAGTTTGCCTTACTTGGTTCCTGAAGGCCAAGAACCACCCGCACATTAACAGGGAAGCAGTTTCATTTCATTTTGATCACAACTGATGCAGAGAAAACACTTTGGAAATTACCTTCTGTGCTTTTCACTGTATTCATATTGAGGAATTACATTATCAGCTGGCTTGCCAACTGGGCCTTCCCCGCTTGTGGCTTGACCATTCCACCTTTCCTAAAACTGGCAGGTAGTTTCTGCCTCCTTTTTCACTCTCGGCCTAGTACGTATGTCATGCACACAGCACTGACCAGGACACATATTTATTTGTTAGCAGGTCATTGGAGGGTCCCAGAATGCATGCTGGGTATGTAGCACAATGGTTTAATGTATCCACTACAGGGTTCTATGTTTGACTTCCGGGTCACAGATTCGTGCCCCACTAAGTCCATTTTGTTTTCATCTTTAGAATTTGTGGAATGTCTTCCTTGGAGCTCAGGGCAATAATTTCCTGTTCTCAACACCAAGGCGACCCCCCCGTGGATGTAAAAAGGGTATCCCACCACCCTTATAATAGGGATTTAGTGCTGGCTATTGACCGATGTTGCCATGAATGGACTCTATGCTTCACATCGTAAGCAGGATTGGCCCCGGCTACTCCCTTTCAGTTAGGGATAAGGCCCCTAGAAGACCGCCACCAACTAGAAGTTCTTTTCCCTCATCTCCCATTTGATGGTGCTAAAATATTTATCACCGGAAATGATCCAGGTGGAGCAGTATGACCATGACTCCAATATAATCGATCATATATGCCGAGTGCTGTGTAAATCTTTTCTCCCAAATATCGGAATGTCCATCATGGCAGGGCATATGGAGGGGCTAGCCTCTACCATCCAGTCCAACCCAACCCAACACCAGTCATTTTGATTGTAGGTCTGGTGTGGTTTTGTGACTGCCGGCTTTCTTCTTCTCTTTCTGTTTGGTCAGTGTCTCCTCTGGAACCAGCAACTCACAGATGGTGAAAACAGTCCCTCTGCTACTGCGTCAAGACATGGGATTGAGGGTTTGTGCTGTCCAGTTTCTAGTTCAGTATCATCCGGGACATATTATACATGCAATAGATCTCAAGTTGGTCTTCCTCAGCGTTACCTGCCAGCAGTTCAAACATTCCTCAGCGTATTACTAGAGCCAGACACAGTCCATGCAATATAGTCCTGGTCGGTGGCCATTTCTCTCCTCCAGTGGGCTAAAACCTAGCATTCTCCCATCAAGGAGACCTTCATGCCTTCATAGTTCAGACAAACAATCATATCAGACAATTAAATCTGATGGTGGCAAGAAGGGATACTCTTCACAATTTGGGCAATCGTCTCCCACGAGATATCCCGATGGACAAAGGCACTCTTGGTTTGGCTGACAGCAGACCATGGAACCTTGCGTACCTTCTAAGAAGGTCTTTTCCCTCTTCCATCCTCTATCATCCATTGCCTTGCTTTCTCCAATGCCTTGATCACTGTTTCAAGGTCCATTAGTGACTGTGGTAACTTCCAAACAGGATAGTCAAGTACCAATCGTTTCTCACAGATTCCTTCCCCTGGTACCGATCTTGACTCCACAGATTCCTCCCTTCGCCCCAGCCTTGGAATGCAGGCACCACCAATGCCATGGTCTCATGAAGAGCTTCCATCTTGCTTAATTCCCATCATCCAGATGATTCAGGAGATTACTTCATCCATTCTATTTTTTTCCTCATCACCGGCCTCGACAATTCTAAATATTCACTGAATGGAGCATAGAGTTGGAGGTTAGAACATCATCGTCTTGGTGGCTCTGGATGAATTTACTTGTGCATCCAAGAAGACTGGATGCCAGCAACTTTCAATGATACCATCCTCATTGGCAAGCTTTTCCTACCTGATGTTGCCAAACTTCGAGAGGGTGTTTTTTAAGGCAATCGCAATCTCCAGGTTTTAGTTGCAAAACGGGCATCATTCTGTCGTTCAGGTCCAAATGTGCTGGGGTTTGCCCTTGAAGACCAGTCAGCAACTAAACTCTTTCGGCGCTCTGAATTCAGTAGGCTGGCTACACAAACACTTGTTTCTACACAGGATTTTCCCTCTGGCCTTAGATATCTTGCAAAACCATTCATGTCCCTTTCTGAGCTTCCTTTGTACTTGCTCTTCATGTAAAGCACATTCTGGGTTGCCACTTCTGCCGGTTAAAGGCCTCCAGAATTGGGAGTCTTCATGTGCCATTAATCATACTACCACATCCAATCCTACCATACGAGAGGTCGGGGCACTTTCCTCATTCCCGGATATTAGCCCTCCGTTCTCACAAGGGATCCCCCTTTGACACAAGCAAGTGATCCAATCCCATACAGGGATCCTTATCAATCATCGCAAGCTACCACAGTATTTCCAGCAGGTCCATTCACTGATTGTGACCTTTGGCACATACAGACAGGGATGCAAGCCCACTCCAGCTGCAGTGTACTGGCAGATTGAGTTGAGCATCCCTGCTTCTGTTTCTTACACATTTCTGCATATATCCGATGGGATTCACCACAGAAGTTGGTCTCAGGCATTGTTCTTACCGGGATACTACCTGGTAGATTCTCACCGACGTAAGGACTGTGATGAGAAAGACGAATGGGAAAAGCAGAGTTACTTACCACCAATCTTTCTTACACCGAGTTCTAGTCTTCCTCGTCACGGCCATAGCGTCCCTCCACTTCCCCACACTGTGCCGGGCCAGCTTAGTATATAGCAGGGCGTGGTGTGCGAGTGGGAGGTACTAATAGGTCACATGATGAAAAACAAAGCAAACAAACATAGAGGAAGGACTAAGACAAAGCTATGTTTCCTCTAATTTGTTGGTTTGTATAGGGTGGTATGGAGTGTCTGCCTCGGGAGCACGGACTGTGACAGGGCAAACTGGGATTCCGTGTTATGAATCAGATAGCCCAGGGGCAACGCGACGCGTAGCAACACAGGTTCGATCCCTGAGTCTGCGCTTAGAAACCTATGGGTATTAAGCGAGTTACAAATAACCAATGACAGTGAAGATTTCTGGTACAGATTCGGGACATTATGTCTTACCCCACGTGGATGCAGACCCATTGCTTTGCTTCTGGACCCTCATTGCTTCAAAGTGACGTCAGAGTGGGACATGAGCTGCACAAAGAACCAAGATAACATAACCCTAACAACAGCTACATAACTACAATACAATTGCTTCTCGACACTTACTAGCTTTGGCAGACATCAGTTTTTAGTTTAAGCTATTACGTGGCGCTTAAGCACCACCTATAAGATAAAACTATGTCATTGGAGTACAGGTAGCACAGAGCTGACATGTGAGCAGGGTCAGACCGGGGCATAATGTTGTCTCGGGTACCAATGAAAAAGTGGCCCACAGTTGCAAATGGCAATTCATTCCTATTGTGACAAACTATTTGAATAGTACCCATGCGGGCGTTTTTTTTTTAAATAAAATTTGATGCAAATTGTGCAATTTAAAGAATATTTATTCAACAATGGTCAAAACTTCTAGACGCATAGTGAATTAACTCAAACTGGCCCACATAGGACAAAAAAGTGACCCGCTTTCACCAAAAAAAACTGGCACACACTAGCATTTTGCGTTTTTGGTTTGGCATTGCCCTATAGGCCAGTCCGAACCTGCGTGTGAGCAGGCACACAGCTTGAGGGCGTTTGGTTACTTATCCACCATTGAGGGCACATGACCATGCTAATCCTTATGACCATTCCCATCCATAACTTGCCCCTCCCCACCCTAATCGCATCCTCCTCGGATCTCTTTGAGCTAGCTCTATCAAGCAGTAATATCAAACGGCAGCCTTCCAGTTTTTTTCTAAGCAGTCTGTCGAAAGTGAATGGCTTGATTGCAGCTGTAAATGGCTTCTGTTGTGATGAAATGTCTTAACTAAATGTGCCTTCAATCACTTGATTTATGGTTCTTCTATGCACTAAAATCCCACTAAAAAGATAATCGCCCCATTTTCCAGCTCTTACACTGTCCTGTCCAGGTAGTACCATTATATCGGTGCCTTGCAAATGCCCATCCCATGCCTACCATACATCCGAAACTGTTTGCTTTGCCAATGTTTGTTTGACTCGTGACCCAGGCTTAAGGAAGCTGCCACTGCGTGGAGAATATTTTCAGCCCTGCAGGGATGCAGAGGTATCCGGGGTTTGGGGGTTTCATTGTACTGTTTTCAGTCCTAAAAATACCTTGACATGGTCAGGACCTCTAGAGCCCAGCTTAGTTTCCCTGCAGCGCTGTCACCAAAGACGGCAATGGATAATGATACCCAGCGCTCAGCACGAGGCGCCTTCAGTGACAGTAATCAGGTTACAGACTTGCTGGTGTAATGGCAGCTGTGCCCAAGGGCAGCGGGCGTTCAGCTCGCTTACACGGCTATTAACTCCGCTGGGGTGCTCTGGGTACCTTCTCTTCCTGCACCCAGAGCAGAAAATGCAAGGAGGCAAGTCCTAAAAAAAAGTGGGGGGCGCATTATCATACCAATTGAACGTGGCATCAGCAGAAATGAGCATATTTATTTAATTGTTTTTTTTTTTATAAAGCGCCTAATACTGTACGTGTGTTCGGTTTCTAAGCACGGATCCGGGATTCGAACCTCTGTTGCTCTGCGTGGTATTGCTTCTAAGACCAGCGCGTTGCCCCTGCACACAAGGTGTCCTCTGAAAAAAGTGGTGGGACTCCATCCACTCGTGTTTACCATCAACTTGGGCCGTAAGAAAATGGAAAAGGATTAGTCTGGTCTTCCACATGGGCAGGGGGCAGGTGGTTTGTGGGGGCACGAAGAAATGTCAGGCTAGAGGCAGAGTCATAGCAAGCGATAGGCTTGTTAACAAGTGAAAAGACTCACAGGACTAAAATCACATCATGATTTCCCGAGATGACCTGACAATGTAGTTAAGTAAAAAAGAGTGCGATTCCAGCTTTATTTTCCCCATCCTGAGCGGAAGGAAGCCTACAATTACTAAAAAAAAAAAAAAACTATTGTGCGCCTAATAAATTCCCTGGAAAGAAACAGAGAAAGAAAATGGACCTAATTACCTATTGTTTGTTTATTCTATTGGTTTATACAAAACCTTATACAGAGGAAACGATGCAAATGAAGATAAAACATGTCAAAGTTATTATAAAAAAGGTACACAAGTTATTTTCTAAACAATTCCACATACTTTCCATAAAAGACACAGCACCTCCTTAAAATGCTGCAATTAGTTCCAACATGATTAAAAATGTCACAGTCGCGATTCTAAGAGACATATTTCCACCACTAAATATTCTTTTCCCAAATTCAGCATAATTCATGGCAAGGAGGGGCGCGCAGTAATGTATTCCCACTGGTTCCCACTGCGACTACTAATACAGTTATAAGGACACGAACCAGTGGAAATACGAAACTGATGAGGGCGCTTTTGTCATCTAAGGTTGTGAGCTGACATGAATCGATGTCACATCCACATGCATGCCAACACAACACTCAGTGTTTATTGAATCGAGAAAAACATATGATTACATCACACAAAAGTCTAAAATCTAACAACATTTAAGTATACTCTATGCATCACATTGCAATGTTATGTGCAGGTACATAGATACATACCTCTGTCCTCTGAACTGCCTGTTAGGTGGTTTCCAGTCAATATATCGAAAACATTACAGAGTGGTACATTCCAGAGTGGGCCATAACACCGAAAAACACTGCAAACATGAATTAAATAAATAATGGGTGCTGGTTAAAGGGGTTAAACAGGGTCGGGATGGGGTGGCGTTATAAGGGTAGACAAAACCCCCCGAAGTAAAAAAATAAATAAATACATTAGGTGTTTTGTCCTCAATTGAATTGACCACTCTGTAATTGTGGGCGGTAAGGTCATATATAACCCTGTTAAGTATGTTCCTTACACTCTGTCGAGCCTCACAATGTAAATACTCTGAATAATGGCCTTTGAAAAGATACTTTTAATTTCCTTAAGGTGGAGTTATTTGAAGAAAATAATGCCACGTTCTATCAATTCCATTTGCAGGTTTTTTCATGCGTTATTCGAATGATCCTCCATTCACAGGGTAGGGCTTGAGCGGGCAACAACCACCCAAAATCTATAAATGCCAACTCAGCAGCGTTGACACTGCGGTGGGCCAAACTACATTAGCTTCAGGCCCCACTTGTTGGACAATCCTGGCTATACCTGACCGTTGGGCCAGTCCATTCAGCATTGACCTGGTGCCATGTGGCCAGTCCGAGCCTGCCCCTCTGTGTAGTATGCATGCGTCACTGGTTTGTTGATCTGTGCATATATTTTTTTGCGGGTACCACCTAACTCAGTAAGTGCTCCGAACCCATCAGTCGCCACCATGTTGAAAATTGTACGGGCAAGCGTGGTGGGCCTTTGGAGAGCGAAAAGATCAATATGCCTTACATTTGGATACTTGTACTACAGGCCGGCGAGCATTAAAGTGCTCAATTCGAATCATGGCTCGAATCATTAACATCGGTGCCGGCAGTGGTCGAAGTGTATGAAAAGAAGTAGTGGAGCTATGTTCCCTGCTGGCCTGCCCCTGCTCCCCACAAACCCCATTGCCACAACCCCTCCCACACACAATACAACCCCCCAAACACTTGCACCTGATGTTTAAGGGAACGTTCGGTGCAGTGCACAGAAAGTGAAGGTTTCAACTTCTTCCTACACTTTTATTTTAAAAGAAAACCATTGCGGAACGGTTTCTTTTTAAAATAAAAGTATAGGAGCTGTACAAGGTAATTTAAAAAGTAAAAGGAGCACCACTCCCGACCGCTCCCGCTCACTTCGACCACAGGGTGCCGGCCTTGGAAGCTGCAGCGCCCAGGGCAGCAAATCAATAAGGCGGCGCCCCTCCAATCCCCCGCGCGCCCCTAGTCATGCAGCAAGGGGGAGCGTCACATTTTTCAATAGGCACGGCAGGTCCCATTGTTATTAAATTCGCTCTGCTCCCGAGAGTGGAGCGAATTTAATTTGAATGGGGCGCCTGCTGTGGCTTCTCTCACAACGCCAGCTTGGGGGAGACCTTCCAGACTCCCCCAAACAGGCGTGGCAGGGGGTCTAAAGGCAGGGCGCCCTTGGCGGCCGCCCGTCCCACCCTGCCCTAAAGCCGGCTCTGATTAACATGATGGTTGGAATCCGTTCAAGCACGGGGAAACTCTTTACAGAGTGGATTTGAATTGATCCTTAAATCACGATTTTTCACGTTTCTGATGAAAATCAGTGCAAACATTGGGCAGATATTGGTTCAAAATGACTGTCAACAATGTGAATCTACTTAAACGCACGAGAGACAGAAAAATTAATAACAAAATATATTTCAAATAGCACCGTGGGCGGCAGCAGCAGCAAATCAGGTCGCACCGAAACCAGGCTGAATCTAACATTCCAAGCTTGGGTTCGGAGCAATCAGTGCGCAGCTGCACCGTTGACTGCCTAAAGCTCTGCGTTCTCTGGCTGGCCCTACCACGCCTCCATCCATGCCACCGGCCTGGTCCTATTTGCCTTGACAGCTGCCGCCTCGCCACCCCAGCCTTTGCCCTCTCAGCGGCCGACAGAGCCTGCTACAAAAATGGAAGCCGACCCTGCATGGAGCCCCACCTTCCAATTCCATAGTGTTATATGTTAAAGGTATTTGTACCACGCAACGTCACCAATGGAGTTGGTCCCCAGGCGCTCTGGCGGATCTGCAAATGAGAAGATGGGTTGGGTTAGTAGGTGAAGCGTGAGAGCAGTGGTGTTCTGTTGGCAGCTTCAACTTGGTATACACCGGGTGCTGAGCTTTGGTGCGAGTATTGGATCGTTGTCAGTCCTCGTGTGCTGTTGGTGTTGCTTATGTGTTGTTGCGGTGTTGTGAAGTGCGTGCGGGTTGTTGTGCAAGCGATGGTTGTGTGAGATTTCTGAGTGAGATAGTCTGCAGAAATGCTGAGTTTTTTGTTAGTCGGAAGTTGGAAGTCGGAGCAGAAGTTCAGAAGTCTGTCCGAGTGTGGCACTCGCCAATCCTCCCCGTTTCATCAGGGTGGGCAAAGGCTATGCCTGGCAGGGTTTAGTTTGTGTGGGACGCTCCCTGTGCTGTTCTAACGCGCTTTGTAAGTGTTCTGATTGCTCCTCGTCGTTCTATTCTGGCCATTTATGTAGGTGTTCTGATGATGATGGATAGATAGATGTGGGTTGGGTGTCTATTCTCCTTCTTGGGTGCTGGGCAGGTGTAGCGGACGCCTCTCAGACTTTCTATCTAAATGCGTCACCCGGTTTGGATATGGTACGATTAGGGGGGTGGGTGGGTCATTTGGGCTTTCGTCTGGGTCTGAATATGTGATCATTCTCTGGGGGTCTCCTTTTGTGGCTATTTTCCATGATATCTTATGGTCTGTCGTGTGGTCGGTTCTTTGAGTTCAGTGTTTGTCCATTTGAGAGTGGCCGAGGTTGGTGTTATTTTCGTTGTTGTTTTAATGCGGCAGGCATTTTAGTGCGTCGCTGTTGTGGTTACGTTGTGAAGAGCCATGATTTGAGGAGTTTCCTGAATGCTAGGTGGTTTGTTGTGGTAACATTTCGTCTGAAACAATAGGGCGCATGCTCGCCAGCTCCGTTATTTTAGAAAATAATCTTTGCTCTCAGGGCCCTGGTTAGCAAACCCAGGGTGCTAATAGAAATAACCACTCGTTCCCCAGGCCATCCTGGGTGGTAAGGTCCTTCTCCTAGGGACCGTTTGTAAAAGCCCCCCACTGCATTCAGGCCTATTAACTCAGGCCTTGGGCCATTATCACTGGTTACAGCCTAAGGGACTGGCGATTATTGCTTAGTAAGAATGTTACACACAGGTCTTTATACAGTAGGGCGACCAGATTTAAAAAGTAAAAACCAGGACAGGGCAACTAACATAAAAGTAGGACTAACTCTTGAAAGTGGCTGCCAAGGCAGTACACTTCTAAGCGGTTGGAGGAGAAGGGGGTTTAAGTGTTAATGTTCAAATTAACACATATTATAATTAATGTATCACTAATTTATCACAAACTAACACTATTCTAAGCTGTAAAATGCAGCATTTCTTCTGTGTGAGATTGTGCATTCCTGCCTGCCAGCTATGAAGACCTACTACCAAAATCCGGGACAACTGCAGTTTCCAATGGAAATAATCTTGACAAAGGAGGACAGAGCTCCAAATTCCGGCACAGTCCTGGCAAAACCGGGATGTCTAGTCACCCTATTATACAGGTATTGCCCCATCCATGTATTAGAGATGAATAGCTTTCGTCCACGGGTGCATTCCACCTCAGAGTTCTGAACAAAGTCATCGATAACTTTGCTCTTATCATCTATGAGACATCACTCGGAATACATTGGTGCATTATAATGCTGCACTTGACATCTAACTAGGGCCAGCCTTAGGGCAGTGCAGGCCGGGCGACCGCCCAGGCCGCCATCAGAGGCGGATTTAACAGTCGCCAGGCAGACAAATGGCGAGCTGGCCCCTGTGCCTTGCCCCGCCCCTTCCCACACTCATCAGATTGTACTGTAATCCAGACCTGGAACAGGGTCGGCGGTGGTGTGCAGCATGTGCGGCTGCACTTGGGACCCCGGCGGCGGCGCTCATGGGGCCCTGCACACAGGGTGCCATTGACTCGACTCAGTCCCTCCCTATATAGCAGGCTGCAGTGTGGGCCATGTGTTCTTCCCGTGTGGTAGTGATCTGTGCGCTCACTGCTCAGGGACAGACTTGGGCAGCCTATGCCTGCAGGCTGCATCAGAGAGAAGGTTACAAAAAAGTTATGTTAAACACAACATGGGGGTAGAGCGGGTACAGGGCTGGTGGCGCCGGCGGGACTGTAACAATGTAACAGTTTGCCGGCGCCACCATGATTTCGCGTGATGTTGGGGCCCGCGCCATGGGCTTTGCCTTGACAGTAGCCAGCCGCAGCAGAGGGACTTCGGCTTTCCCCTGCGAGGGGACGTGGCAACTGGTGGCCCCAGTCCATTTCCCTTTTAACTGCACCATTTTGGACGCCTCGCCAGAAACCCAGGGGATGGCATGCCGTTTGCTAGGATTCATTGACATCATTGAACTAGACAGCCATGAATTTCAGCACCTCGTCGGTGTTTGACCGCCACAAAGGTAGGTGTTTTTGCCCATCTCAATCTGAATTCACTGTCTCATGCACACAATCAACAAGGATCTGAAAGAAAGAATGCCAGGACTTCACAGTGCCCACTTGCCAAGACTTTTCTCAGTAAAATCGGCTTCTGTGCGCTATGGAAGGCGTCCTGATCCGTATTTTTTTATGTCGCCCGCCTTCATTTTGTGAAAAGGTTCTAGGCCTGCATAAAAGCCGTGTTCCTGTTAGTGATAGATATTTTTCAAGCAGACGCACCCTCAGATGCGCATTACTGGCCACTGCTGCTAATGGCGGTGCATTGACTGGGGATTGGGGGGAGGGGTGCTCAAGGGACATGGCTTCTCTCACGGTGTTTGCACGAACTTGCGGTACAAATCCGTGTTACCCCTCAGAAATAATTAAGATCTTTGTGAAATGCTCCGGCGCTGGCTCACCAACCAACACCGTAGACAGCAAAACCTGGCGAGGAGGCCCAGCTGTGTCTCGCTAGAGTCACACCCCCAAACACAGAAAACTTTTTTTTTAAACTCAACTTTAAACAATTAAATCATTTATCCCTAAAGTTCATCATTGTGCAACTCCTCCCACTCTAGGCTCTTCCTCCATGACCCGCCCACTTGGGGCCCTCTGTAATTTTTGCCCACAGGGTCCTTTGCCTTAAATCTGGCACTGGGCGCCATGCCCCCAGGGTGCCATTAGCCCCCTGCCACGCCAGCTCGGGGGATTCTTTCAAGGGCTCCCTTGAGATGGCATAGTGGGAGAAGGAACGGCATGCGCCCTTTTGTTATTAAATGCTCCCGCGGCAGTTCAGGCCAATAGACAAAGCAGCTAAATGTAAACCAGGTTGTGCAGTGCTGTGATGTCACAGTAGCATGTTCGAGAAGCTGCCAGAGTTAAGCAAAATAGTTTCGCACAAGCTAGGCTCTGCCAAAGTGCAGTCCTGTGGTGCAGTAACCCCACTGGCAGCAGTTTGTAACCTTTTCTCCTCAGTGATAGGAGCTTGCCGCTTTACAAGAAAAGTAGTGACTGTTCCAGCAACAGCAGAAACCCAGCCCTGCCACAAGTAAGCATTGGCAAAGACAACAGTTTTCCTTTGGTTAAAGAGAAGTTCTTCTATGTCCCTTGCAGAGAGACCTGGTTGGTGGCCAACTTCACCAATAGAGCAGTGTGATAGTGGAGCAACTCATTCAGTCCCACCAGGGGTACAGAACTCTCTCATCAAGTAACCCCAACATCCCACACTCTGTTAGTAGCGGGAGGCTTACCCTGCTCTGGGGAGCACAGAGGATGTAAAGTCTGGCATCATCAAGTCGAATCAAAAGAGTTTTTTTTAAATTAGATTTAGCCTATTAAGGATTTTCTGGTTTTTCCCTGCATTTGACCTCTATTTTTGTACTTGCCTGATGTTGATTTCGTTATGATAGATCTCTTTTGTGAAACAAAATTCTTTTTGCTGATTATGAAAGGTTTGTAATAAACCAAATACACTTAATAAAAAAACAAAAATAAAAAAAGATGTTTTTCAAATCAATCTAGCAGGTAGGAGAGTGACCAGAATAAAGGGCAGAAATTGTCAGGACCACCTTTGTTACAACTTGCAAGAGAATCTATCAAAGGTCTGCAACTGCGCGTGCAGTCTCAATCCAGCCACAAAGGACCTCATTATATGTAATGCTGTTTGCACCACTTGGTCTGCTGGAATTACTGGCAGATTCCAAGAGGCAGAAACGCTGGTTAATCCTCATTCCATGAGGTCTCATAGGACTCCATGAGGGGATTTGCCGGTATTACCGGCACCAGAATTACCAGGCTGGTAATACCGGCAGTTTTCTGCCAGTACGGTGGCACATATACCTCCAGCTCAGAGCTGGAGGTAAATCCACCACCATATCAGGACACTTGAAGTGTGCCGGTGCGGTAATGTTCAGTGTGCGGTAATACCGGCATGTTATTACCGCACAGGCACACTGACAATGAGCCCCAAAGAGTTCCATTGAGCGCTGCATCCACAGTGCACGGAGCAGAGGCAATCTGGGAGTGAAACCCATGATATAGAAGGGGAGCCACGGATGGATGAGTAAAGCAGAGCCAGAGCTGAGCCATAGGATGTGACAGCCAATCACGTAGCCATCCAACAGATGGCCCATATCTGCATCCTAACTCCACAAAATGCACAATACAAGTGCCACACCTTATGTCCATCCTCCCCACTCCCTACAACACAAACACCATATCTCATATCCTGCCTCCCTAGCCCTTTCATCACATAATCCACACACAGGTTCCTGCCTGCCCACCCCACAACACAAAAGTGTTAGGTCATCCTGCCTCGACAAAAAACACAATGCTCATACCTGTCCGGCCTGCCTCCCATCCCCAAATCACAAATTCCATACCTCTGTCCTGACTCCTGATTGCCACAACACAATGTGCCCTATCTCCCTGCCCCCCAGTAACACAAGACCCAGACTTGACTCCCCAGGCTTTACTAGACAAAGCCTGGTGTCTCAATTTTGGCAGATTCTGCACATTGGGATACCATTATTTGCCTAGGATCACACACCCTAGTTAAGAGGTGAAGCTGGGTTGTAGGCCCAATCTGGACTTTCGAAACTTGACCACATATATTCTCAGCTCTATCAGATTCAAATATGTTAATGCACAGCTATAAATAGCTACAGTTCTACTCTGTTTCAAAACGAGTATGCAAACTTTCTGGGAGCCCACTACCGAGAACAGACATGGCCAAATAAACTGTTCTCTGGGTAGGTTCCCACTCAGGAGGTTCTATAGCTATGCTTTAACTCCCACATCCTTGCTTAATTTATACATCTTGGGGTTACATCTTAAGTAACCCAGGGTAATCCAGACATGGACCCCTTGCTCACTGTGCCTTAGAGAGGCTCAGCTTCCCCTCACTGAGGAGGACGAACCAGGCCGAAACACATGTCTGGTGTTGCTGTTGGTAGTCTTGTTCAATGGAAAATTGCCTGGCATTTCGGTGCTGGACTGGCCAAGTGGGTGGGACCAGACTGAGATGCTAATGGATATTTATCCTCTGTGAAGGGTGCAGGGAGTTAAAACGTGGTTGTAGACCCTCCAGAGTGAAAGAAATTCCATAGAACAGGGTATTTAACTCATGCCCGGTCTCATTAGAGGGGCTCCCACATCCTTGCTTAATTCTTTTTAAAACAAGGCCATAAAAATATACAAAGACCATTGTAAACCAATCTGACAAGTAAATAAATAATGTTAGGCAAAAGGAGTATCTTTGTAGTTTTGTTTCCCTCATTACAATGATTGCAAGTACTGTACCAGAAAGCAAGGTAACATTAGCCTAAAAAATCTCCTTTGTGTTTTGCAACTGTACTTTGAAGAGTTGAAGACAAAAACAAAACTGTGACAAGGTCACCTACCAGTAGTCATGATTTCACACAGGTTCATCATCATACAACCATGATGCTTCACAAAAGTGCAAACCTTTTTCTTGTGTGTTAAACAAACAAATATCATGGAAATACACTTTCAGCTTAATAGACTTGGAAGAAGGGAACTAGTTTTGTCGAGCCTTTGAGGAATTGGGGGCTTTTCTGGTTCAAATGTGCATATCCAGTTTTGATAACATCCAATGTACAAACATGGCCTGTCTCTGTGTTCTGTCGTCATCAAAGCTTTTGCCATTAAAATGTGCAGCTTATTACAATGAGACATGTTAAAAAGTTATGTGCAAGTCCATGCTAGGCCCCTTGCTTTACTTAACTGTATCCAACACATGACTTGGGAGTCTGGCAACATAATGGAGGCCTCCAAGAGTAGAACTGAAGAGGGAAAATCCGAGCAGACCCTCAGCCCCGTACTACCCCCTAACCGGAAGAAGCACCAGCAACAACATAGCCGCCGATCCTATGAACTTATGCTGATCTCCACTGCTCTAGCCATGGATAACTACCGTGAAAGGTACCCTGCCGGCCGACTATGTGCTCCTGCTACAACGCGAACTCTGCCAAGAGTGGATGAAGAAACACAGGACAGAGTTGGAGACAACCGCATGGACCGACTTGACTAAAGGCATCGAACCAACGCCGTTATGATGCAGGTCGTTAGAGACACCCTGACGATGTAGCTCCGTTAGACATGAAGCACACGTGCAATCTGCGCAACTTTCACACACACATCAATTTACACGAAGAACACTTACAGTTCGATGAGATAGAGGACGGTGACACATGCACACGGTCAGCACAGTTATTATTTTTGTCATTAGGCTTGCTATAGCATCGCAGAAAAGCAAGAAGCACTGGAGCACTCAAGGGACCTGACCGACCGTAAACCTCTACTAACCTATGTATACTATGAGATCTCCATTTTCCAGCCAGAGCAGGCCTCAGGAGAATACAATAGGCCGCAATGGTCTCAGAGAAATCCCAAACCACAAGGTGCTGTGCTAGCAGAATAATCCACGGCGTGAGCAGCAGACTGCCAAGGACACCATGTTGTGAAGCAACATTCCACATCCTGAGCCAAGGTGACATCGGCGGCCACAACGATTATTTGCAAATACACGACTAATTTGAGGCAATTGAACTTGCAAGAGTGGTCGCCAACCACGTGACCCGGCCGAGAACGAGCCAGGGCTCAGAGGCTGGGAACGAGCAGCTGCCCCACGGCTGGACAGTGACTTGCAACATAATTGATACTTCCAGACACCTTGCACGATGGTAATGAATCGCTCTCATGGCATTAGTTGTCTTTACACAGTTGTAATACGCAGACACATAGTTGCAATTGGTTGGGACACAGTAGACATGTACTGAGAATAGGTGTTACGTGGGCTGGGAACAGAGTTTGTCCCAGACTTGGGGGCCCATGGACTGACCAATCAGGTCTTCGGTTCTGGGGGTAAATGGCTTAGGAGGGAGTTTGCTGAGTGACGAAGGTTATTGCATCATGGGGCGAGATGTGCCTGAATGTTGTTCATGCATATGACCCCTGTGTGTTTCGTATAATAAACCACAGTTATCCTTTGCTCCTTGTGTGGACCTTGAACGTCTTGGGACCAGGGAAGGAGTTAGGGCCTTCCGTGAGCTGGGAGTCCGCAGACCCTTGGCACGGCTCTTCCAGCCCCAGAAATTACCCTAAAAGATCTCTGTCCTGGGGTAAGCACCCAACTGTAAGGGAGATACCATCCACCTCCCCTCCCAACAACCCCAACCCACAGCCATGCAGGTTTTCTTACATGGGTGGGCAGGTAGGGCTTTGCTTGTGTTTGCAGTGGCCAGTGTCTTGAACCTAGAACTGGCCTCTAGCCAGGAACTGGGCCCAGACCAGCCCAAGCCTCACCTGGCTCGCCTACTTCTAGGCCATGCTCCCGGGAAATGGCTACCCACAGCCCAAAGGACAGTGGTTGTAATGCAAGCTGCTTTGTGAAAGTGATGGCAGATGCCCATTTTTGTAGGCATTACTCTGCATAATGAGGGGCACAAGAGAAAGCCGGTGCATGCATTTATGAGATCCCCTGTGCAGGGACGTCATTTCACCAAAATTATAATTTCTTTTATTTTTTTTTATTATTTGGTTTAGCTGATAAAATCAACCTTACAAATTCAATTTTTAAACAATTATTTTACATTTATTACAGAATTAAAAGAAATACAGAATTAACTACTTAATAATACTTTATTTTTTTGCTTTACATCGAATGTTAAAATACACATTAAACACTTCTTGTTAAATGTCAAGGAAAACAATAGATGCTCGTTATCATTTCATTCTTAGCATTCATAATTTTAAAACTTCATTAGTAAAAACAGAACATCTATTTTGTAATTTCATCTGGGAGTACTATTTCAAGAAAATGCACTATCGCTTTTATGACTGCGAGTCTTGTACTTAAAAAAATGAGTTGCCATATTTTATCTTCTCCTACCTCATTGTATAAACAAAACAACTTCTCAAAATGCTGTTTCTGTTGTGCAATCAAATGTGGGCAAGTTACCACAATATGTTGTAGTGTCTCTTTTTCTGTAGCAACATTACAATGACGACAGAAATTCATATCAGTCGGTAATGCATTTCTCCGAGCTAAAATGTCCCTTGTTGGCCACAGATTTAGTCTAAAACAAAAGTATTTATGCCTAATCTGTGGTGATGGACATTTCAGTAAGTAGCCTGACATTTGTCGCAACTTTTTACAGCCAAATATAACCGTGTCAAAATCTTTATATTTTAAACATTTTTCTCTGTTGTTTATCCAGTCCCATTGATACATTTTTTACCTTAGCACGTGTTGGATTCTCAATTAAGAGAGCTAAAGTAATATCAGCTTCAGGCAAAGCATCTAATACACAATTACGCCATTTCAGTGGAAAAAGTGAACTGATGTTGTCAGATGATGTGCTACAACACTCAGAAGGTTGTTTGTTTCCAAACCCAACAAGCATTTTCCGAATAAACTACACATTCTGCACAAAATACGCCCCGACAAAGACACTAAGCCCAGTTGAAAGCGCAGAATTGGCATAGGAGTGCAATTTGGCAGCCTTAAGACTTTTCTCCAGAAACGGGCCTCTAGTGTATTACACATACGTTGGTGAATAGACAACATAGTTTCAAATCCATAAATCAAAACTGGAATAACTTTTTGTTCATAAAAAAAGAAGAACGTGCTTATATGTAAATGTTCCAAATTTATAAATCAAAACTTTTGCCTGCGAAATCAAGACTGTCAACTTAGTTTCAAGGTTAACCAAGTATGATGAATTGGATATACTGTTTTGTACTGTCAAACCTAAGTATTTGTATTCAGGCACAGTCTTCAGAATCACATTTTGCAAGTTCCACATATAATTAAAGGGTTTGATCTTTCTGGAATTTTTGCACATCAAGACTTGTGACTTTTCTAGATTCACTATAAGCTTATTTATTTCAACATATTTAGCCAAAGAGGTCAATAGATTTTGCAGGCCTTTCGGAGTCTGAGATATAAGAACTAGGTCATCAGCATACAGCAACCAAGCCATACGCTGATTCCCCAGTTTAGGAGCATCAGACATGATGGAGAGAAAGAAATTACCAATGTCCAAGATGAAAACATTAAACAAAATCGAGGCTAAAATAAAACCCTGTTTCAGGGCACGATAGGTGTTAAATGAGGCTGATAGTAGCCCTTCAGATGTCAATCGTACTTGCATGGTTGCATCAGTGTGAAGCTGTTAAAACAAAGTTAATAATGATGATGGACAGCCAAAAGATTCCAGTTTTCTATATAACAGATTTCTATCTATAGAGTCAAATGCCATCCGGAAATCAATAAAGGCTAAATACAAAGGTTGTTTCCGGATGGCACTTTGTGATTTTAACATATTCAAAGTAATCATGTCCAGGGCTGTTCCCAATCCCATAACAAAACCCGACTGGAATGGATCTCTTTTGTAACTTTTAGCAGACCATTCATTCAGTTATTTTAGAATGATGCGGCTAAATATCTTCGCTCGATCACCTTTTTTATATAAAGGAATGGTGATCGAGCGTTTCCATGAGTTTGGAATTTTTTGGGTAGATATTATGTTTTTGAACATGATTAGTAAGATGTCTGCCCACATTTCAGGAAATTGTTTCATAATCAAATTGGATAACCCATCTGGCCCAGGTGCTCTTGATTGACTGGCTTTATGGATATAGTACAATATGTCATCTCTATCAAATTTTAAGCGGAAAACATCTAGCTCAGAAGGTGATTCTATATACATCGAGGAGTCAGATAGAGAGAATATATTTTCATAATACTTAACCCATTCCTGTTCATTAACACAGTTTGATTGTAACGCAACCTGATGTCCAGCTGTTGCTCGATTTATAATACTCCAGGTTTGAGAGGAGTTTTTATTGGACAAATTTCTCAACATGCTGCTTCCATCATTTTGATTAAGTTTTGATTTCATTTCCCTTAACCAGTTCTTGTATTTTGTTTTAATGCGAGTAAGATTACTGGCTCTATATTCAAGGGGTAATTTCAATGCATCTCGTTTTCCTTTACGAATTTGTGTTTTCATTGTTTTAATTTCGTGGTTGTAAATATGCAGAGTTGGCATTTGTTTTTTCCTATGTCGAGTAGAATTTGGCTGGAATACTTGCATTAGCGCAGGATAAACTACATTGGGCTTTTGACTTGGGTTTTCTACTTGAATTATCTCTATGTCGTAATGATTTCTAAAGGCCTTCAATGAAGATTCAGTCCAGATTAATCTATTTTGCGCAGTATTTGTGGTAACTTTACCCTGATGATAGTCATGTTTTACACACTTGTGCAGACCTTTGGGTTCCCACATCATGTTTAACATGATATGGTCACTCAAGTCAGAATGTACAACTTGAAAAGATAATATTTGAGACAAAAGTGCTGGATCCACATAGATGTAATCAATAATTCCAACAGTAGAGCCTCTATGCCAAGTTGATTTAGGTGGTATGTTTGACAAAAAGGATCAATTTAGAACAAAAAGGTTTCTGGATTTAACAAATTGGGACCATTTTGATAATCAAGTCCGTTCAGGTTGTTTATTTGGCTCCAGGCAATGCAAATTTAAATCACCAGCAATTAGTATGTGGCTGATACTATTATCTTGTGCTACATGATCTAATGTATCATTCATTGATTCCAGAAAGTTGTCATCAGACATTCCATCAGGGTTCCAGTATACGTTGATAAGGGCGCAAGAAATGCTATTCAAGGACAGTTTCACCAATTGAAGATACGGATTTGGGGAAAACCAATTATCTGATTGTATGCGGCCAAGCGGTTCTTCCAGGTACTTGCTCCGGTGGGGTGTAATTATAATTGTTTATTTATAACGCGCTTAATACCAATGAGTGGTTTCTAAGAACAGGATCAGGGGTCAAACCTGTGTTGCGCTGTGTTGTCTTGCTTCCAAGACAAATGCTTAGCCCCTGAGCTATCCTTCCTCCCCCAAAATGCCTGGGGTAGCAGAAGTGACATCACACGGTCCTTGATGTCATTTGACACCGCCCGCAAGTGGCATCACGGGAAGTGATGGCCCATGACCTTCAGATCCGTCTAACACCCTTGTTTCCAGGTGCTCTCATTTCAGCAAGATATAAGAACCGAGGCACAGAGGGAGGCAAGATTTGTCCATGATCACACATTTGGGGAATGTCATTTTCCAGATTCGACGTAGAGCATATATGTAAAACATACATAATGCACTACTTGTAATAGTGTTACCAAAATCTCTAACACAGGCAACAGCTAGGGTATGAAACATCTATAGATTAATGGACACATTGTCAAACGGGAAATTATATTGTGCCTCCTATTGCAATGAATATATGTATATTGGCCTACGCCAAGCTGCTTGTAAGCCACTTGCGAAGAAATCCGTGTTGCAAGGTCCTGACCTTAGAATCAATGTAAACCGCCATTTTAGCTCAATCCGCCATTTTAGGTTCTCTCTGTAAAGTCACCCTGTGAGTTAAAATGGTGGACGATGTTATCCCGAAATACAACATGGCCATCTTGACCTCTGCGTACAACTAATATGTAACTTGCCTGCAGACCACTTGTTGGGGTCGTGAACTGAGACCTTGTCCTTCGCTGACTTGTGTGTAAAGGATTACTCGTGCCAATGAAACTAATCCACGAGCATATGTTAAGAACAATGTATCCAAATATTGAACTGAGACCACTTGTTTAACTACATTGTATTAATGTTTGAGAAGACTCTAAGAGGAATCCTTAAATACACTGTTACTGTGTAGACTTGTTGGCGAATGCATTAAAGGCAAACCCTAACCATATAGATGTGTGACCTCGGCATGAACCCTAGGTCAGTAATGTATTAGAGGAATATTAACCCGCAGTAGGGTTGGATATCATGTTCGCAAAGGGTATAAAAGTGCGAGTAATTTTAATGTACAGTCCCACTCGCTGAGCACACTGAACCATGCTGGAGTTCGCTGTGTTGTACTGAGGGCTGATAGCTATCTGATTGTTTTGTCCTTTGAAACTGTTCAGTATAAATTAAAGATCTTTGTATGTTCCTTTGTAACCTGTGTTCGGTGTATTTCCTTTTGGGGTACTCAGCCTCAATATTTTCTCTTTGTTTTCACAACAGAAGTACTCGTTATGTGTGACATTGATGTGTCAAACAAGCTGTTTTGCCAGGAGCAAAATGCTGCACAAGCAAGGCCTGAAAATTAAATCATTGACTAGCATTTAGTATCAACAAAACGCCCTGGTTATAAATGTATCTAAGAGTCATCTACCACTACGATAGAAGAAATCTTTTTTGCTGGTGTCAGCTGAGGCCATCTGTCTCTGTGTGCATTTATCTTAAAATTATGTGACAAGCAACCATATGTTGTCCCCGACAACCCAGAGCTGAACATAACACCTTAATGTCCTAGGCTTTGATGCATGACTCTTCTTCAATCTTTTTTAACAGGGTGAGGCGTGGGGAGAGTGGGGGCTGCACTTTCCTCAAGAGTCGGGCTCAATGCTTCTAAGGAGTCTTCCCCCTGCCATGAGAAAATGTTTTGAACAATGGGTTAAAATGCTGCATTGCACAGCACACTTTCTGTGAAAATTTGGGTAGAAGGCCAAACAGTTTGCTGTCGGTTTTGTAGGGTGCAGGGCAACTCATGGAAAAACGTACAATAGGTGCAAGTCACCAAAAGTGCACACGCCAAGCATATTTCCCAATGCATTGTCATGCGGTTCCCTTCAATATATGCCAGTATAAAAAACATGTTCATGCTGGCTGTGCCCATACATTTCCAAGCTGGCTCCACCAATATATGCTAGTATTCCCATATAAGAACATACTTATGTTCACCTTGAGATGTTTTTTATAGTCTCATTACTGGCACTGGCACTAGGCACAAAGCTGTCTCTGCCAATATATGCCAGTACTCCTATGTAAGAAAATACTCTCTTGGTTTGGCCATTAAAAGTGACATGTCTCAGTAAGAAAATATGTCCAAACTAGTTCCAATTGTTGCCAGTCTAGACCAATAAGAACACTTCTCCTTGCTTCATCATAGATGTTCAGTTAATAAAATGGCATCCTACAGTAAGAAATATATAGGCCGCTATACCAAAACGTCAGTCTAGCACGGTAATACTACTTATCATGCTTGCTTTGTCAAAGATGTTGATTAATAAATGTCATGCCACAGTAAGCACACACACACACACACACACACACACACACACACCTACTCACTTCACTCACACATAAACCTGCCATGTCTACTTGCAGTGCATTCTCCAAAGAGGAACACACCCAACCACACCGAACATTCAAACACACGCTATCACATTCCTACTCATTCCCCCACCACTCACTGACCCATACACCTTCTGGCACATCCACTCACAGTGCATTCGCCACACAGACGCGTACCCATCCAGAACATTGAAGCACACTATCACATTCCTACTCATTCACCCACCACTCACTGACCCATACACCTTCTCGCGTGTCCACTCACAGTACATTCGCCACACAGACGCATACCCATCCAGAACATTGAAGCACACTATCACATTCCTACTCATTCACCCACCACTCACTGACCCATACACCTTCTTGCGTGTCCACTCTCACTGCATTCTAGACACAGGCACACACAATATCCACCCACCCACCCATGACATTCAAACACACACTACCAAATTCATAGTTATTCACCCACCAGACACTCACTCATATACCTTCTCTTGCATCCACTCTCATTGCATTATCTACACAGGCACACACCCACCTACCCAAAATATTCAAACACAAACACTGTCACATTTCATCTCATTCACCCACCACTCACTGACCCATAGCACATAGATACATCTGACAGACACTTCACACATGCCAACAAAAAGCCTTATGACATGTTTTTCCAGCTTCGGTCCACCAATCCAGGCCACGCTTGGCTCTTCCGTGCTGCTCACAAACAGGAACCAGGTAGCAGGTAGAGATTCCTGGTTCTTGTATATAAGCTGCGAGGAAGCCGGCGGAGAAGGGGTTGGAGTTGAACGCGGCATGTGCCACGTGCCACATGTCACGAACAGCTCCAACCTCTAATGAGCGCTTCCTTCTCGCACAGCAAGCACCGGTCCAGGCTTTACCCTGATCGGTGAAGACTGCGCTGGGGCACCGCAGACCTTTTTTACAGGATTAGCACAGGAAATTGCAGGGCTAGCAAGGGAGAACACTGGGGTCGCGGCTGCAACTCCTGGTAACCCCCAGATGACATCCCTGCCCCTGTGTGCCCCTCAGGTGCCAAGCAAACCTGTGTCTGGGTCGCAGCACTACGACTCCACCAGTTGCTAGATTTGGTCCTGACCTTTTAGTAGCATTGTGTCCCATCAGGGGTTCAAGAGTGTCTTCTGGGCACTTGCCATCATGGCAGCCCACCATGACTCTGGATGGCACCCACCAGTGTTCTCTGGACCGGTGCAGGCATGCTCACACACACACACACACACACACACATTTCTCACAATCTCTCTCCGCCTCTCACTCTTTTACTCTCTCGTGGGTAAACCCAATACGTCAAAGCCAACATCCTACATTTCTGAGCCAGTAAGAACCAAGAAATGTGGTCTTTAAGTGGGACGCACCTTGTGGGTGGGAGGTGCTGCAGTGGTTTAAATTCAGCCTTGCCATGACCCCAATCCCAGGACGGGCCGGACAAATTTGCAAATGGATGTGTCTTCTCTGTGAAGGGTGCAGTGAACTAAAATCTGGTTGTAGACCTTCCTGAGTGGAAGAAATTCCATAGATCAGGGTATTTGACCCATGTTCATCCCCAGTAGATGCGCTATACGTACGCAACAAAACTTTCATTTCGGGGTAGGGGGCTGTTAGGCCGAATCATGTGCAGTACCGTTTGGGAACACTACACACAATTAAGACTACAAGTGTAAGTACAATTTCACCTTTGGCACAGCCCTGTACTACCCAGTAATGTGGTAGCAATGGCTGAGCAGCCAGACTTACCTCAAGAGTAAAGTGAGCAGTAGAACAAGTTACACAAAGGACCAACAATTACAGTGATTCAAACAAACACTGACTCAAGGTTTCTTGGTAAAAGAATATACATTTATTTACACAGTCAGTTTGAAAACATTACACTAGCAAGAGCAGCTCAATATCACACACCCCAACCAATAAGTAAATGAACAAGTTTCGCTCCCCCGAATTGGGAGCAAAATGGCGCTTCAGATACTTTAAAAAGGGGTAAAAAGACAAGGCTATAAGAAAAGGCAGCACAAATACTTGCATAGGCAGGGCAAAGGGTTTCAGTAAACTACAACCAGCAATTCATCTCGTAGGCCTGGGCCAAAGTCAATGGTTCAGAGTCTTTGTATTGGATAGCACAGTTCTGGTAGTAAACGGTTACGTTTTGCCAAAGAGTTTAGAAGAATTTGGCTAGGCGAAAAGTTTGACGCATGTTTAGGGAAGGACAAGCCTTTGAAGTTGAGAAAGTTTCCACAAACTTTCGCAATGGCCGAAACGATTTCCGGACCACGTTTGCACAGTACTTTTGCATTGAAGAAGAGCTGTAGCTGAGGCAGTTGTTCCTGGCAGTTTGAGCAGTTCTCGCTGTTGCTGAGCTTCAGTCGTGGGGACAAGAAGGAGGACGTCGGGAGGTTCCTGCACTGCCCATGGATAAGGCCAAAAGTTTAGCAAGACATCGTTTTAAGGAGTGAATGCCTTAAAGTCCACAAGCTGGTTTCCTTCCATCTGGCTATCCGGTTTTCAACAGCACTCTGATGAAAAATTCGACCAGATGGGGACGGTGTCCAGGTGGTTTGCGAGTTGGTTGTTCCCACCAAACTCAAGGGAAGAGGTTAACCATGAAGGGCTTCTCTGTCGATGGAGTTCCAGGCAATTCTGACCTGCAGCAGGGCTTCACCGGTCGTCCAGGAGTTGCAGCAGTCCTCTTCCTTCAGCTCGTCTTTCGTCTTCGGTTCTTTTGTTCCATTGGTCGACTCTGCTTTCCAAGTCCCAGAGACCTGCTTTTAAACAGTTTCCCCCCATTCATTCCAGCTTGGCTGTCACTCACACAGCAGGGTTGCTGGTCTGCTGGACAGCCAGCTGGCCAATGACACTGGAGTACATTCAGGTCTTCTAGGAGACTAAGCACAGGAAGTTTCGGGCACCTCCCTCAAATCCTGTCCACCCCAGACACCCTGGCGCCAGAGGAGGGCTTCAGCACTGAAGCCTGCCAAAGGCCAATGCACAAAGGGACCAAACCTGGTTTGGCACGCAGAGACAAACACAAGAAGGACCTTTCTTAAAAGAAATGGCAAAAAAAGTCGACCAGAGTCTGTTTTTACAGATAGGTCTAGGGTGCCATATTGAAAAACATGGCTGACCCGATTTTTAGCTACTGTTGTTAGCGTTCGGAATAAATCATGGTAGTTTGATCTAAACCACTGCCACCAGCCATTTAAGGTAGGAAATGGTAACATTTGACTGTTACATGAGTGTTTTGACTCAAGGGAAGCTAGGCTACCCCTCCAGCACTCTGTAGGAAGATAGTGTGTGCTGGGTCCGAAAATTTAAAGAGACTAGTAAAATCAATTTAACTTCACATGCTCTGGGAGACGGTAGTCAGTCCCAGAGAAGGTATTTAAACCTTGGGGAGTCTAAAAGACACCCCTGTGCCACTGCACTGAAGCTGCTGTGTGTCTCACAGAAAAAGATGATGCCCATGGAGTTGTTTTAAAACTCCATAACCAAAGAACACAAAAGTAAAACACACATCAAAATACATGGAAGAGTGGGAAAAAAGGCTCACACTCTTCCCAGGTAAAAAAATCAAATCCTAGAAATCTGGCAAATTTGCTGGGGGTCTCAAAAGGTAAGGGAAATTAGCACATTTTGAGAATGCTCCCTAACAGGGGCTAACTGATGATGGGAGGAGCCACTTCAGAAACTGGGTGAAGCAAACTTGGAGGCTCCGCCCCCTCTGTTTTACCCCAAGGGTTGACTGGGGTGGGGCCCAAGTATCACCCCCCCCCCACGAGGATAGCTCAGGGGCAACGGGCTCACCTTGGAAGCAAGACGATGCGAAGCAACACAGGTTCGATCCCCAGATCCGCGCTTCGAAACATCTGGTATATAAATGACCAATTACAATTACACATTCACTCACTCATTTAAACATCACATTCTCCATACACTCATTCATTTACATGCACACCCAAACCCCATACACTCCTTAGCACACATACATTACATACACACTCCTTGTACATGATGTGCTAACATGCAACACCATTTAACACTGCTAGTTTCGGAAAAAGCTTCTTTCGCCTCATGGCCTCATAAAAAGCAAGTGTGCACATCAGCCCCTTCCCCTCAGGTGTGAAAGAACACATTAATTTGTTATATGTACGCGTGCATCAATGGGGGTGGGGGGATCCGATGTGTCCATTTGATTTTTCTGAAGCAGAGAGGCGATGGAAGCCTTTCCGGCACTGGCAGCTTTAAAGTTTTGCTGCATTTGGGCAAATACATTTTTCTGTCTGAACACACTTACGCTTTAAGGCTGCTGGTTTCACGAAAGGCTTCTTCTCTGCCCTCTCTGAATAACCAACATCTATGCCCTGAAGCCCTGCCCCTCAGCTTCCTTTTCGGGGGCGCAGGCGCGGGATGTTGAAGCCTGATTAGCTCAATGGCGCTGCGCGACTGACGGGCTCCACTCTGCCACACCCATGTTCAATATATATTTGGTATGGGTGCATACTACACATTTATGTAAACTAATTTTAGAGGGGAGACACTTTTTGCTTTGCCGGAAGTACCACCTCCCTACATGTGTACTTTCCATGCAGGAAGAAGCATTGAATAGGTACACGGGGGGAATAGCCGCCCCGACAGCTGGGGGCCAGTCAGCCAGCAAGGGAGACAAGGTGGAAGCAGCTTGCGCGTTGAAATGAGGTCAGGTTATAATAGGTTTCTTCCTCTCTCAGAGACGCACTCAATGCCCCTTTTAATTGAAAGCATCTGCCTTTGCTGAGTGTGCAAGCCGTTTGCCCTGCTCGGCTTCAGGTGGATGAGCTAACTGCGCTTTATTGCGTATGATTCTAAAGGCCTGATTTATTAGGGTTATTGCCCGTCATTCTGTGCGCAAAACCCCCTTCGTCGATTCATGGCATCAGTTTTGCAGGCCTTTTCAGGACCTTGCGGGGACTCTGCGCTGGTCCGGCACGTCTCCGCATGCAGTCCAGAGCCTTGCTCGAGACTCAACGCAGAGTGTGGGCGGAACATGCATATTCACCACTCCCAATTCTATGGCATGACAGGGGGCTTCATATTATGCATTTCCATCTTTACTCTGATACCACAGCAGCAAAGAAAAAAACTTTACAAACAAAAAGTTTCAACAACAGAACTAGATAAGAGTTCAATGTCCATGCATGGGGAACTCCCCAAAGCATCATGGAGGACAGGTCATGCCCTGCAGGGAACCAATGAGCAGGGTCCCTCCTCTATATATATCCATTACTCTAACCCCAACCCATCTTTCTTTGCTGCTGACACCACAGAGCTAAGTCACCCCTTTCAGTTGTGTCTTACATGCTAGTCAGTGTTTGCCATATGAATTGGTGTTGCATATATATATGTGCCTTGCGGCTTTCACTTTGGAAAATTGTGTTTCCTTATTTTAAATTTATTTGCTGTGTTATTTGAACGGCCACTTACTTTGTGGCGCCTAACAGAATTAATGGGTCACGAGCGCCCGTGCTTATTCCTGCAGTATGGTTCCTTTTATGGGTTTGGGGCGCCTGCGCCGAGCTGTGTGTTTCTTTTACTTTCTTTCTGAGATAATGCGAGCAGTCGCATGGGCCCTTGTGGAAGCTAAAGCTTTAGCTTCAGGCCTGTCCAGCGTGATTTATGTACAGTATGTCAGCTGTGGTGCGTGGGTCTTTGAAGCCTGGGCTTCAGACCTCCCGTGCACACCCTTTGTTTATTTTGTTTATTTTTCGCGTGCGGCCCATTTAGAAGCTGTTGCTTACAGGCCTGTCACGCGTGGGTTGGTGTTCCTAGTGCGCCCGGTTATGTTTTCTTTTATTTTGAGAGTCTTTGTCAGCGCAGGTCTTTGAAGCCTTTGCGCGCACAGCAAAGGGGTAGGGCTGAGCAGCACTTTCTTTCTCCTGTAGCTAGTACAGCCACCAGTGGCTCAAATGGTAAGTGCTTGATCTGGGATTGCTGGAGACCTGAGTTCTAATCCAATGTCTGGGACATCCTTGGCATGCTTTAAGAACAAAATGAGATCTTTGTATGCTGAATTATGAATGTCAAAATGTTGAATTCATCCATAAGGGAATTTTCCTTTCTTATACACTGCCCCTGACCCAGGGGTAGGGTTGAGCAGCGCTCGGATACCTGTGGGTTCGTAGCGCTATATATATAATTGCTGATTTATGAATGCTAAATTGTTCACTTTATACCAAATGAGATAAAAGGGGTTTTTCCCTTTAAAGTAATCCTTATGGGAAAGGTGCAGGCTTCCACATATGGGTCTCCCATTTCAATCCCCATGCGCGCCCTGGCAACAGCTTTGCTTACTGAAGCGCAGGTGAGGGGAGCGCCATGCACCACCTTTACATTTTAGAAATGAAATACAAAATACTACAGGGTGTCTCACTATTTTTGGGTATCTTGCGTCAGAATTTCAGCACCTTTATTTTGAGTGCCGCTGCCTGCTCGGCTTCAGGTTTCACCTGAGTTTGGATGCGAGGGTTGTTCCCTGGCGTGCTGCTGACTTCCATACCCTGCTCGGGTAAGCAGCTTGTGGTGCGCTTGCTTGGCGTATTCCTTTGACACAGCAATGGTTAAGCTGTGTGTGAAGCATTGCCGCTTCCCTTTGTTCAAACAACTATTTTGTTTGTTTTATTTGTTTTCTCACTTTATCCTTCAAAGAAAAGACAGGGGTTGGTGGAGGAGGTCGTTAAATGACCTAGAAGGGGGCTTGGGCCTTCCTATCCAGCCATCATTCAGGCACAATCCTGTACTAGAATGATATTTCATGTCCCTTTACGGGGGAAAAGAAATGTCTGCTTAATTACCCCTCTCTCTCTCTTTTTCCGTTAGGTAAGTTCAGGACAACTCAGTCCGGTTTCCTTTAGGTTTCTCCTCCCCTGACGGGGTTAAGTTTGCAGGTTAGGGGGTGTACCCACAGTTCTGGTCTGTTCCTCATATCCTGTTTTCTTAATATATATCTCCCCTAATGCATGGTCCTTGTTTTCTGTGTCAGTTAATTTGGCGGACCCTACTTGCCTTCATGAGGCGTTAAGAACCTTAGCCTTCTTCCCTCATCAGGGGGGCGGTCTTGGGAGACAGTGCCATACTCTTGTTTTGTGAGCTAACCCTCTCGACATTGATTGCACAGTCCTGGGTATCCTTCTTTGCCATAGGGGACATAAGGGGTAGGACCCTACGAAGGAAGAGGGTATCTGGGGTTTTTAAGACATGTATAACCTAGTTTGCTCAGCTGGCTAAAGAGGGATGTAACCTCTATTTTCACTATTTGATGTGCAAGTACTGGGCTACTTGATTGAGATCTGTTTGCCTGCTCGGCAACGACGGCGCCTCTGCTCTTACGGAGCGGCCTAGTTACCCGTCTTGTGAGAAGGGATGGCTCAAGGGCAACGCATTCCTCTGAGAGGTTAAACTATACAATCCAGGTTTGGATTATAATACTAGCACTTGAAAAGGTGCGGATCATGAAGGGCTGGATTATAAGAGCGATTGCCTGCTCGGCTTCGATGGAAAACCTTCACAGCCACAGGATGACCTAAGCCCTTACCCGTGAGATTTCATCTCAAATTATTATTGAACAGGTGGCTTTATTAAGATCTTGCCCCTCAGGAGAAGGGAGCAGCTCCTTTGGATGTTTTCCTGAGTCTACCTATCCGGTAGAAGGTGCATCAAGAAGTGCGCACAGTTACTCCTCTGCTCGAGGGGCTTGAGCATGGTGTTTTTTGTTCCTTTGGAGGGATTGTGCCGACAGCAGTCCTGCTAGTCATAGGATATCTCCTGTAATGCCTTTGGTGTTCACTAGGTTTTTCGTAGATGATGTTCATCTCAAACCCCTGGGGGTTGCTGTGGGTTAGCAAGGATCCTATTTGCGCTCTTCCTCTGTCAGTTTTTCCCTTGCCCTCATTTTAGAAGTGGCAGTGAGAACAACCTCCCTCACGGTTTCTCAATTATGAATGAGATAAATATGCTCTCACTAATTGGGAGTGGACATATAGGATACTTCTAATAATAAGTATTTTGCAAGTTTTAACATATATTTGTGGCACTCTTTAAATGGAAGGATTGTTATGCTCGTTGTTTCCTGTCTCCTGGCAGATGGTATGGTCGTATTAGACCTCGAGGGTTAGTGTTGAGGGGTTTCCTCCATTATTCCTCCCCTCAGGAGTTTCTGCGTCAGTTCTACTGATGGGTTCACTCTTATCATTGTCCCTCCCTTTCGGTTTGGCCTTTCCCATCAGCCCCTGGTGTCACCAAGTTAATGAAGAAGGTGATAACTCACCGAGGTTCCAAAGGTTCTGGCGTGTATGTATATATATATATTTGTTTCTTGGATACAGTTAGAGATGTCCCTTCCGCATTCACAGAGTTTGTTCTTGGTTTTAGGCACGTCATTATAACTCTGCATCTTATCCTTTGGGATGATAGACTGTACTTAAGTAAGGAGTTAGCAGTTTTCTCCCCTGGAAAGGGTGATTTTTTCCCTTAGCTAGTTAACCTAGATGGGCAGAGGGCCAGCTCCTTCCGTGTCATTGTTCCAAGCACCCCGCGAGAATCTATTGCTCTCGCATTTAGATCAGCCTTTGGAACAGTTACCTAACTCTGTTACACACAAGAGCCTTTCTCTAAGATCAATTCCAGTTAGCTCCGTGACTGGAGCAACATATTGTCAATCAGGATGTCGGTCCGATAACTCAGCAAGTGCATCACTCGCTTTAACATCTGTGCAAAGCCTGCTGATGCAGGATCCAATGGGCAGGGCCACACTCAGCCTTTCATACTTGCGAGATCGATAAATGAGCTCCACACACCGTGTGTTATAACAAGCAGGGCTCAGATGCCTGATGGTTTGTAGCGCTTTATGAAAGCTACATTATTAGCTCTCTCTTGGCCTCAATCTGGTACAGTTGGAGTTCCGATTGGGTGATCTCTTTTCCTTGTGAGAAGGTGGATGCCAGTGCACTGTCTTCGGACGGTTCCTTTTGGGGCCTTCTCGGGAGGGGGATGGTTCCCATCCCTATAGGATTTTACGGTGCATGTTGTCTAGTGTCACCCCTTTCCACCTTTGTCTGTCTCTGCCCGTCAGTTCTCTCTTATGGTTCCTTCAAGGGTTCCTCTGTTATTCATTAGAATATATTTTCATCTCTTCCTGGGGCTTTAGAAGTTCTTTGCGCAGTGCACTATCTGGGTCATCAAGGACTTTTGGAAAGCCTTTTATAAGTCTATTTTCTTTTAGCTGGCGGCTATTCAGTGAATGGGTATGTGACTAAGATTTTGCTTCTGTTTCTCCCTTAACGGAAATAGGTTGTTCTGGTAGAACGGTCTACGAAGGCTACTTTACATGCCAATGATTGCATTTTACTACCATTATCGCAGCGAAACATGGTCGCTAAGGGTGAAAACGGTGGTTGGCAGTACTTGGTGCGTGGGACCTTCAGGTCCATTGGTTTTGGGGTTCCACCTTGACTAGGTGTTTCTTATCGGCTTCGATTATATCATATGGTATTACCACATCTTTGTTTTTTCAAGTAAGGATTGTCTGTGCTACAACTGTTTTCAAAGTTATCCATGTGGAGTTTCTTTCCTGTTAAAGTACATCTCCTGTTTCAGTCCTTTAGATATGGACAGTGGAATGTTCTCCCGGGGGTCAGGAAAATAACTTTGTTATTGCCAGATTGGGTACCCATAGGGTTTCCTCCATTTATTATCCAAGTCTGGGTCATTTTCTAATGTATATGTTTTTAAGTGTTTTTAAATGCTTAAGTTGGACTTAACCCCTAAATACCTCTCAGCTGCTTTCCTGTGGGAACATTATTGTGGGGTCTCTTCCCTTGGGCCATATGGATTAAGTAGATTTGCAGAGAAAGGGAGTTAATTGCTCCTTGGTCCTTCAATGGAAGATGCTATAGTGTTTAAAATGCTCTCTTGGGGGAGGTAATTGTCAAAGCAGCCGTTTGGTCATGGGAATAATATTCGGAATAATAATTTTATTTTATCACTAGTGTATTGCTCAGGTTGGGATTTGGGTTGGGATGCAAGGGCTTTGAACTTGCATAATATGAAGCCTCCTGTCATGCCATAGAATTGGAAATCCCCCTCACTAACGTGACCGAGGGTTTAGATTCTATTAAAGACAGGAGGCGAGTATTATCCCATCCACCCTTCCTTTGTATTGGCTGTTCTGCTTCCATCCACCCACCCTGTTATATTTCATATTGTTTCAGATTTGGGTGAGAAGTCCAATCCAGAAGAACTTCGTCATAGATTCAGGCTGCAGGAAGGTTGAGATCTCCAGTTTCGCTGGATCCTTTCTCCGCGCTACGCAGTTCAACCGTTTCATTGGATGTCTGGTGCAAGACAGCTGCAGAAAGAGGGGTTGGGGTTTAGAGTAATGGATATATATAAAGGAGTGTCCCTGCTCATTGGTTCCCTGCAGGGCATGACCTGTCCTCCATGATGATTTTGGGAGTTCCCCATGCATGGACATTGAACTCTTATCTAGTTCTGTTGTTGAAACTTTTTGTTTGTAAAGTTTTTTTCTTTGCTGCTGTGGTATTAGAGTAAAGATGGAAATGCATAATACTCGCCTCTTGTCTTTAATAGAATCTAAACCCCCTGTCACGTTAGTGAGGGGGATTTCCCATTCAGAATGAGGAAGAACAAGGCATTACGTGGGCGTGTCGAGGCATGGCCTGCGTGATGAAATGGCACTCCCAGCACCACGTAAAACCAAGCGTATTCATGGATCTGACCGTGCAACATCACGTCGGGGAATCTGCACCAAAAGCTACCGATCGCACCACCACGTGAAAGCAGGTGCAAGGCCCCAATTGCATGCGAATCACCGTGCAAAGGTGAGGTGCGATCAGGAATTTAGGGGTGCGTGCATGCAGTTGGGTGCCGATCGCAGTTAAGGATCGGGGGACTGACTATGGTTATGATAAATGGCGCACGTATTGATGGGGTGGTGTGAATAGTTACAGGGGACCCCATGCAGAGTCACCGGGCTGCTGCCTTTGTTGACGGGGGCGTACGCTGTATTGCCAGGGTGCATTACTTCACAAACGAGGAGGGCGCATAGGTTGGTTCACGTGGCTGGATTTGCTTTGCATGGGTGCGTGGCGTGGGCTTTCCGGCAACGACTTGTGCATAGCGTTACTTTGCAAACTAAATTTTATGAATATGCAGAGCACGCACAGAATCTTTAGCACGCAGGGAGGCGCAAGTCGTTTTTGCAGCGAGGGACGGTGTGGGATATATGCGCATTTTCTATTAATCGGGGCAGAACAGTTCTGGCGCGAACGATTAAAAAAAGCTGCAGCGATTTTTCCTCCATTTGTTATTGAGTACGTGTGGCATGAAAGGGCAGACGCACAGTAAATAATGCAGTATACCTCAGGCGTGACTCAGTGTGGGTATTTGATATTGTGTGGCTGGAGCTCTAAGAACCAGTGCAGTCCTGCACAGAGAACAGTTAACCCCCCCCCCCATTATGAGTCAGGAGGTAGCGGCAAAATCCGGCGGTATTAGTGCTTACATGCTGCACAATAGAGGTATGAACCGCACTTGCACACAATACATTTCTAGCCTGACAAAGGGACCACTCGTATTATTGTCACTAATATTATTATATGCCTTCATAGTGCAAACTTTGTGGGGGTGCAGTAGAGCGCTGTACAGGCATGGCAATCTAGCTGATGAAAGCCCCAGTCATGTGGAGGTCCTTAAATGTCCACATACAGCAATGTTCACTACTGAGTGCTTTATTGCCCCAAGGTCGCCTCTAGGTGCTGCATGTAGTACACTATAGGGTACGTTAAAACGGGATTACAGAAAGCACCATTTGAGGCGGGGGAGGGGCAAAGTAACGTGAACCCCACGTGGTATTGGGCAAACTGTTGTATTGGAATTTGAGCTTCACAAATGTGCAATTTTAACCCTAGAGGGACAAAGCGATTCAGCCAGAAATTGAACGAGTGTCAAAGTCTGCGTGCAGTCTTCCTCCATGTAGTGCATACTGTGAGTTGGATCTCTTCTAGGCGCTTGGACTTTACTGATCATGAGAAGTGACCAATTGAGGATGTGGACAGTGCTGGAAATGGAAATTATTAACTGTGGGATTCCACCAGTGATGGAGGTGGGGCCTTTGGGAGGGAGGGAGGTGTTGGCAAACATGGGAGAATATTCTTAGCCCCCCCCATTAATAAGCAGTACAATCCTGGTAAGCATATTCATATATATCCTGACCAGACGTTCAAGTGGTCTAGTCGATAAGTCTTTCGATCTTCGTCCTGACAATGGGTGATTGAATCGCAACTTCGGCACCAAAAACAAATTAAAAACACTATAGACCTTGATGGGCAAATGGATTTCCTACATCCGGGCAGACATTTTTTGCTGGATCCCGGATCCGGGAAACTCCGGCCCAATGACCAGCGCTGGACGCGGGACGAACGAAGGCTCTTTGAAGGTGCCAATATCCTGACACTGTCACTCCATTAGAGTCTGCCCAGGTGTGTGGAAAGGTGCTCCGATGGGCATGCTTCACCGAGCCACTGGTTGGAGGTATATGTCTAACGTAGAAGATCGAATAGTGGAAGCGTCCCCCAAAACCTCTGCAAATGCCCGCGTTCTACAGGTACGGAGCACGACTGGGGACACGCTCAAATGGAGCTTGCGGGAACTTCTGGAGCCCTGGAGTCTACAGGACAAGTGGCGGCTAGGGCCGCCTTTCCGGGTTGCCTTTTTCCTACCTTCACTGGTATGTCCAGTCGCCCTTTCTCTAGGTTAATGAGATGTTCTGTCTGCAAGACTGTCCACCAGAACATTGGATCCCACCATGAGTTTGGCGGTGCGGGTAAAAACAGTGGTAAAGTGTCAGTAATTACCTAGACTTTTCTGCAACAGCGAATTGTGGGTTCCAAAGAAAAGTGGATGAGATACCTCCAGCATGTGGCAGAACCAGCAAAAACTGGAGGGATTACCACTTGTGGAATTGCCACACCGGTAACTCCTTCAGAATCCCCACAGAGTTCTATGGATTCCGAAAATGGGTATTATCACCGCCGTTACCATACTCGCAATCCAGTGGTACTTCCACCGGATTCAGCGAAGATACCGGTGAACGAGTTTGGCGGCAAATACCACTAAACTTGTAATGAAGTACAGCGTAAGGCGGAGGAGAAAAAAGAAGAACTTGTGGGGCTGGCAGCTGTGCCCCGGGCTCTGAGGCTACCCACAGCTCAATGCGCATCTCTGCTTGTGACTGGCCATTCTATGCATAGCCCGCAGTTTCTCGGCCTATGCCCCAGGTTGATGGCTTCCATGCCCCGCACCCAATCCTTTACTGTGGGCCATGGAGGACTCCCTGCAAGCCGGAGCAGTGAGAAGTTCCACGATGCTGTTGCACATGTTGTTTCCAGCTCCAAGAGACAGAACAATCCTACGCCTCTCTTTGAGAGGACCACCATTTTTGGGGTTTGCTGCTACTCTCCATGACTGAGTAGTAAGAACATTACACGTTTCTAGCAGTGGAGTAACTTTGCTGAAAATGTTGGGGAGGACATGACATCTAAATGAAAGGGGCCCCTACCAAATGAGTGGGACAAAATGGTTTGCCACAATGGTGGGGGGGGCAAATACCCTTGTCCCCCCTAAAGTTACACCAATGGTTTCTAGGTATTGGCCCTGCTGAATTTCTAGTTCCACCAGTCGTAGAAGTGGATTTCCTCCAGGGGATGAAGGGTGCAAAAGAAAAGGAGTGGTAATATGCTTGACTCTGCCCCACCCCTCCACCCCTGCTTTGCCCCCCCACAGATTCATACCCATCCTCACCCCCCAATACAAACCCCATACCAGTGTCCTGCCTATCCTCCATTCCATCCCCACATCACTTTGTTTTAGAACTATACTATCAAAACTGAAAGAAAATGGACTATCAACACTGAAAGAAAATGGCCACCATTACTTTAAGTCTTTGCCCCCACAGCAGGTAGCTTTCTCCACCAGCCCCTTTCCCATCACCCACCATTCAACAACTCTCAAGGGACATGCCCGGGACTACAGCCACCCCCAACCCACCCATTACCCGCACACACAGATTTGCCTGCAGTAATTTCAGGTAAATTTTGCTTAATTACAGAAAACAAATGTTAATCACTGTGGGCATCGCAGTGATCAATACTTTTTCCTGCAATTAAGCAGGGCTATTGTGGGGCCCTGGAATGGGAGCGTTATGTGGCAAACAGGCGGATCAAATAAACAAAAGCTGTGGCTGTGAGATAGGTCGCAAGATGTGATAGGATCAAATCCCCATTAGTGGGGAAGCAAACAACTAGGGTTCCCTACCCTGCTGTCCAGGGTCGGACTGGGACAAGAAATAGGCCCGGACAGCCAAACAAAAGTGACCCGCCCCTCGCCTCAACAAATGTGGCCCTCAAACCATGATCTGTGAATCGCGACTTTACAGAAAATGCTACTTATGGAGGGTTAATGGTGTTTGTTGCATATAGTGTTTTGTGTAAACGCTTGAGAAAGTGATAACATTCTTTTTGTTCTTTAAAAAAACAACAACATCATCATCACACAGCTAAATGCTATACTGTTATTTTGCAGAGCCAGACTCAAGGCACGTCTACCAGTTGCCACCAGTAATGGAAATAGTCAAAAAATACTCCATAGGCGTCCTTCTGCGGCTAAATGACCTGTTCTTTGGGAAGGTACACACTCGAGAGTCCGCAGCCACACTTTGGGCCTCATTCCGAGTAGGGCGGTAAGGGATACCGTGCACCGTTAAGGAGACTGGTGCCGGTAATCCCTTACCACCCTACTACGAGGTCCCTTAGCGGGTCCCTCCTTTAATGCCTGGTCTGGCCAGGCATTATGGGGGGGACCCGTTAAGGGACTTCAGAGCAATTCGCGGTACCGTTATTAGCGCCTTCCCCATTCCCATTGAGCCCTATGGGGGCTCAAATGGGAATGGGGAATGGCTTTTTCAATGGGGACTTACCGGTCCCGCAAAGGTCGGACTACACCGGTAAATCCCCATTGACCTAGACCGGTGCGGACCGTTATTGGTGGCAGTCATGGCGCAAATAGCGCCATGACTACCACCAATCTCGGAATGAGGCCCTTTAACTCACTGTACCTTTCACAGAAGGGAAATATTCATTTGCATATCAGTCTTTGTCCCGCCCACATGGGCAGTCCAGCACCAAAATGCTATGGCAATTCTCTTCTGAACAAGAGTACCAACAGCAACCCCATTCACGTGTTTCGGCCTTGTTGGGCCTCATCAGTGAGGTGGAGCTGTGCCTCTCTGAGCACAATGAGCAAGGGGTCCATGTCTGGATGACCATAGGAAACTTAGGGTGACTAAACCTAAGTCCCTTAAACAATCAAAAAATAGTCTGTAGGCGCACCTCTGCGAGAACGAACACGACTAAATGACCTGTTAGTAGGCCGGGTAGAAGCTGCACGGAGCCTGAAGAGCCAGCTAGGACACAGAGGGACCCGGACATCCCATCTCATCTTGTGCACTTAATGGTTTGTGGCCTACGTGCGGCGGGCATCTGAATTCTGCATGCACACCCAGTGTGTGACAGCACCCCGCTGCACCCTGTGTTGTAACCAGCTCTATAGGAAGAAGACCACACACTAGTGGGGAGGAAGAAGCGTACATTAATAATGTCAAGATTATTGGGTACAAAGAGTGTCACCATGATTTACTCACACCCATGCACGTGCAGTGAGTGTGTGACATGTGTTGGGCGAGGAGATGCTGTTCAGTGCTGTGAGTGGGGGGGAGGTGGTGTACGCAAACACTGGTAGTTGCTAAAGAGGGGCCACACACTGAACCAGGGCTGCATCCCCGCCCCAGTTAAAGACACAGTAGGCAGGATGTGACTGTCACCCCCCCCTGGACGTTCTCCTACGCCACATGTGGACTCCAGGCCTCAGTCAGCACAGGACTCCAGCTGTACACCCGCAGCACTAGAGCCGAAACTACAGATGACACCACCAGAAGTGGACCCTACAGCTAAAACGAAGGGCTCGTGTCTACTACTGTGTTGCTGACATGTCTAGATGCCTGCATGACTGAGATCAAAGATGGGAAGTGTAGTGTGCAACGGCTAAATGGTCAGGGCAGACCGTTACCCACCACAACTGTCAATGTGTCACTGCTGTAAACAAAAAGTAAAAACTGATGAACTGCCACCCGTGTCCAGTGAAAGTCAGTTCAGCACCTGTTCGTGCAGCACTCAGGCTCAGACTGGCCACCCAATGCCCTGTGGCCAATGCGCGAATTGCAGGTGCTGGTGTGGCCCAGTGTTTGGGAAAAAGTGGGGCAGTTAGGGGAGTTAACTCACTGTTGCAGCCGGTTGTTTTTACCATTGTTACTGAACAAAATATTCTGTAAAATGCAGTACCTGCGACAAATTTTATGAACAAACTCCCCCTTTTGTGCTTCTCAGCCGTTATTAGCATACTTGATCGAAAAACATTTCTACCTTTTCAATCTGCCCACATTTGTTTGATTGTTTTTTTGGTCCAATTAAATCAAATAAATATATAGCGAGGGGTAAGGGAATAGGTTAAGGTGGAGGGTGCAGGGGTTGTCCCCCAGCATTTTCAACCCAAAAAACAACCCAAAAAATTAGGTCAAATTGGAAAAGGTCAAATATTTTCGATCAAGTAGACCTAAACCACTCGGTCAGTCTGTCAGAAAACGAACAAGTTGACATTTTTGACTGTGGACGACTTTTTCCATTGGTGCCCGAGACAATGTTATGCCTCCCTCAGTCCAAAGTCAGCAAAGAAAATGTGGTTCTTGATGAAGAAGAAAACATGCTTAAAAAGCAAGTCATCAAAACAGGATGAACACCTGCAGATTAGATCAAAGCATTCAAACAAGAACACTGGCAAAGCAGATGCGGGCACCCTCTGCAACTTGTCAACAGCAAATACCAATAGCATCAGGACTTACAAGTGTCAAGTGCCGGAGGACCTGCTTGCTGAAGGTTGCGCGGGGCGCAGTCCAGCGGGGAGAGAACATCTCCAGACAAAACCAACCACAAAGTAACATTGCACCGTAAGAACTGGCAACAAAAGTACAAGTCATTTTAAAACATATCTTTTTTCTAAGTAAAGCTTTCTCTATGCAGTGCATCATGTTAATTAAGGGGAAGGACCAGAATAGATGGCACAATAATGACTCTCCCCGGAAAACCCTAGTACTCCCGTCCCAAAACGTAGGATTTCCGCCCCTTAGTTCTGCAATTATAGAAAGTGGGCCGAGGATACGGGAGAAGAGCTGTAAAGTGAATACATTTTAAGAAATTAACCAGCATTGCACACTCTTATTCATTAGAATAATCCATATTTACTTTAGCGCCCCTGCCAAAAATTCTCCCAGACTAATGAACAGTTCAATTTAGGGCAGCATTTTAATGTTAGAGGACACTTGGGTAGAGCGCTTTGAGGACAAGTAATTTCAGGCAACTGAATGGTATGCTATTTCATTTATTATTTACTTAATGTCTGCACGCCTGCCCACGTCACAAAAGTTGTCTCCACGGACGGTCCAGTAGACACAACTGTCAGTCTCCTCCTCGCCTCGGCTGCCTGGCTAGGCCAAGAAAGCAGCTCGTATATAGGCCGTACCGCTGTGTCGTCTTCTTACCTAGGGCTCCTGGCCTGCTGGCTGCTGTTCACGCTGCTCTCTCCGTCCCTTGCCTTCTCTTCCTGGCAGTGGCTTCCTCCTCTCGACAACTGTATGAATACCAGCATGTTGTGGGGTGGTGGCCGACAGCACACCCAATGCGCTTGATGGCAGGACATGGACGGGACGTGTCCGACTCATCATGATTGGCTGTAGTGCTGCCTGCTGCCAGCCTGGGCCGGCTGCACATAACATTGGCAGCATTAGCAGCCACAGCCCCTGCCCTGGCCGGCTCTGGTTGCTCCTAGAGTCGAGGCTCAAGAGTCAGACTGGAGTCGGGCAGGCAGGCAGCCCCGGACAAGCCCCTCACCCCATTTAGCAAAAGGAAACAAAGTACGAGTGAGGGGAACGAGCGCACAGCTCAGCCGGCCCTCAACTCACACAGACATCCCATCCAGCCCCATCCCCACCATTTTTTCATTCTTTGTAACTTCATTTCTTGACACCTAGAGTCTTTCAGAGAGAGAGTGTGGCCGGCCTGCTGGCGTTGGCACCACGCTGCCGGACCTGTGCAAGTCTGCCATTGCTTTTGTGATGCATGCAGCTTTCATCAAAGCAAAGTTAACATTTAGGAAGTAAGTGTTAGCTTTCTTTGATGAATGTGCACAGTGCACATGCAGGCCAGTCAGCATGGATCCTCCATATGCCGCGGGGCGGCAGGGCAATAATTATGACTCACTTCTTATAACTTCAAAATAAAAAAACCCTGCATATTATATATCTTGCGCAGCTAAAACCGGCCACAGGGTAACTCAGAAAACCGGGCCAACCATATTCCCAAGGTCAGTTGCATTCGGCCCCTGGTCGAACGTTCGATAGGCCAATCCGACCCTGCTGCTGTCCAGGAACAGTTCTGCGGGTGTCTAAAAGTAAGAGAATGATGGAGGATTTTGTGGAAAATGTTGAGGAACTTCATACCCTTTAGTTCACGCCCACTTTGGCATCTCATTTCTGCATGATCAGAAGTTATGGTAACTCTGCATTATGAAGTCCCATTGGACACACAACTGGTAATAAGGCTGGCATTTTTATGTAGGTAATACCTCCACTTTTAATCAGGTGGTTTTCTTGCCTACAGTTTTCCAAACTTCTAATCAGGTGGAGTGGCAAAAGTGTGGCATTTGGAAACACTGCCTGTTTCACTGTTACCACCATGCCATCAGGAGTTCCAAAACCTCATTTGAGTAAAGCTTTGTTTTCAGTAGCCCTTGAACTAGGTGACTTGCTCTTTCTGGCCAATTTTGTCATGCCACGGAGTCTCGGGAGCCGCTGGAGACTATGGAACACTTGGCGATGGCGGCGCCATTAGGATGTCCTGGGTTTTGGCTCTCTACTTCCTGGTTGCCGTTCTAGTCTTTTTCCTCTGTCTCTCTGTTTTCCTATGTAAGCCCCGGCCCCTATCGGGGCCGGCGCTTTTCAACTTTGTCAGTACGCTCTGTTGCTTGCTCCCGTGCTTTCGCTTTGCTCCAAGCCTGTGCTTTTTTCCTCTTGTATTCCATTCTCCTCCCTTCCCTCCTGTCCCTTCTCCTTCTCCCCTCAGCACCCCGCCGCAGCCTTTGCTTTCCTTTTTTCCCCTGGCCTCCCACTCGCCTTTGCTGCTTCGGTGAGTCCCGTCTCGCCGGTGTTTGGATTTCCCTCCTCTCCTGCTACGGAACTCTCTTACCTTCCAGTGCCGGACCTGCTGCTCAATCTTCTTGTGGTATTCCTTTCCTGTGTGTTTTCTTCAGACTTTCTCCCTTCCAGTCCTTAGCTGGCCAGTCCTCTTTTCCACTCTCATTTGGATGCTGTGCAGTTACGCTGCTGTTTTTCCAATTCGACTTTTCACCCGGACCGGCCAAGGCATTTCTGCAGTCTTCAGTTGTTACCATCTCCAAGAGGGTTTTTTTGAGCCGTTGCTTTTTTCCCTCTTTCCTGGTTCCTGCGGGAAGGGGGCCCACTGCTTCCCTGCTTGGCAGGGAATCAGGGCGGCTTCTTACCGCGGGTGACCGTATCTCTTCTCCAGAAGAAAGAAGACAAAGAAGAAGTTTACCCGGCAGGAGACATCTTCAGTGGATTCAGGTGAGGAGGAAGGGGAGGCGGACGCTGATATCACTGACAACCCTCCTGTCACTGCTAAGTCTGATAAATTTGGCCAAGGCTCTGGGTGATCTCTCTGAGTAATGTCCTTCTGTTGGGGCAGGCATATGTTATCAAGGCCTAAATCTGCCAGGGCCTGCTGAGCCTAGTTCTACTGGAGTGCACCTTCAGTATTCGACTTGTTCTTGGTATATCTGTGCTAAACCGAAGGTGCTCATAAATCGCATCACTGGAGCTGGTCCCAAGGAACTCAACAGCAAGTCTACACTTGAAGGGTCTGAGAAGTGCTCCAAGGAATTAGATGGTGTGGACACCATTGCCCTAAATCAAGTGATACAAAAGATAAGTCCTAAAGTTGATATGGAATGCTGAGCCGCCATCCCCCGATGCCTAACATAAAGGCATCACCTAACTTTAAGAAGTCTAAGAAGAGGGACAGAAGATCCTCAGTCCTGGGCACTATTGCTGGATCGAAGTCCCAAATACCAAGGTTATTTTACAGTGCCCCTTCTACAGTCCCCCATGAAAACAAGCGTTGATACGTTGATTACCAAGGATGGTGCCAGACTCTTCAGGCCCACACTGCTTTCCCTGGCCCATTTCCACTCTGCATATGTCTCCAGCATGGGAGCTCACCTGAAAGAGAAGCCCATGAGTTCTCTGTGGTTGGTGATGCAGGTTCCTCTTACATCCCCTACACTGTTAGGGTGGCCAACATCTGCCTTGGAATTGGTATCTAATCCATATTCCTCCCGCATTCCGGTTTTGAGACCAGGCTGGTGCTCCATTTGTGGTTACTTCAAGGATGACCTTTATACCTTTCAATTATCCCAGTACCACTTGCAATCCTAGGAAACTTTGCACTTTTCTTTTCCTATCGTATCGTTTATCCTTGTGAACAAGGGGTGTGAAGAGGTAGCACTACAGCAGCAAAGTTTCTCAATGCATGTACCAGGGGTGTTGCTAGGTCTGGAAAGGCCCAGTGCTACCCTAATGTTGGTACTGTCAGGACTCAGAGATAGCTAGTCATTTGGTTATAGCCCCTGAGCTTCCATCCGGGGCTACAACCAAAGGACCCGGGGTTAAAGCCCCCTCAGCCTCCCACCTAGCAGTGTCTATGGCACGTACTAAGTCACAGAGAGAAAAGGGTGATGGGAGGAGGCAATGGCTCTACTCGTGGATTGGGGACTATACATCAGAGCAGAAAGGTCTTGATGCATTTACGAAAAGTACAATGGTCTTGAATGTTGCGCAGGTCAATTGGTAGGCTGCTCCAACGATTGGCGGCCCAACCATACCTGACCTGCTATATCTCCTGCTGGAACAGACACTTCTAAAGAATCCTTAATGGACGATTGGAGATGTGCCATTTTTAAGTGTTTCTTAAGGTAGTGCGTGGCTTTGCAATACAAGGCTTTATGGGCAAAAGTAAGTCGTTTGAATCGGATTCTGGCTTTAGTAGGAAGCCAGTGGAGTGCCTAGAGGGCAGGCGATAAGCGAACATATTTTGGTAGGTTCATAACATTATGAGCTGCAGCCTTTTCTAGCAGCTGAAGGGAGTAGATGGAGAATTCAGTTGCACCTGTATAGAGGACATTTCAGTAATCCAATCTAGTGCCCACTGTGGTCCTGGCCGCAGTGGCACAAGGGGGTTGCATAGTAAAGGTCTTATCTGCCTGAGCTGCTGAAGTTGGAAATTAGTTGAGCCTTATGTTTTCCACTATTCTAATAGCAGGTCTTGTCCCCATTCTTCATGCCGAAGGCTTAAAGTTTGTGTACCTTCATGAACTTCACGACTTCAGAGACTGCGAGTGGCTACTTAAAGGACGTCATTAAGCAGGTCCACTCTCCTTCTCTGCTGGCCTGGGTGGCCGCCAAGGTGCTCCTCTTTATGCCAGTTAACCTTTTCTGCCACCTTGGCCACTTCTAGCACTGGCAACCGCAAGGCTACATTCCCAGTATACTAACTCAAGGGGTCCCAGGATGGCTGCTCCTCCACTCATCAGATGGCAGTCTGGGGTCCTGTCCTTCCATCTCTTACTTTGGCAAGGACAGGGGTTCATTATTAACCTGATATTCATTAATTAATTCATTTTTTCATTTTTTTCAGAAAAGGTAGCAGGCGCTCCTCTCCAGAAAGAACATGGCATGATAACCTGTTCTGAGATGGGAGTTTGCCGCACACGCTTTTTGCTCACTGTACCTTTCACAGATGGGAAATATCCATTTGCATATCAGTCTTTGTCATTTATATAGTGCGTTTCACTGTAATTATGGTACCAACGTGCTGTTGGTTGAAGGCCCTTGGAGGGACCGGAGTCCAAAATTTGGGAGAAATTGGGAGGTGCTATTTTAAGTGTGTGCATTTCAGCCATTAAAGTTATGTGAGGGTGGGCAAGAACCTGTTAGTCACCCATGTCTACATGGAGTGTGTATGGGCGCATCTAAGGTATACTATGAACTAAAGGTGGAGGATTGTGTTTAAAGAGATAGGGAGTTATGTGGGAAGCTACACTTTGAATGTTTGTTGTTAAAAGTGGATTCATTCTTATGGCAGAGGTGTTCTGCAATAGTGTTTGTGTTATATGTGAGTTCAGTGTGTGTGGAGTGAGCCAGTGACTTCCACTAAGTTGCGAAGGTGCGCTGTACGAGAGATGAAAATGGGTCAGCTGTACTAACAACAATGTCTACTTCGTGGTTTGCATGTATGTACAGGGAGCAATGCTACGTTTCACAGACAATCTAAGTGCTAGAGGAATGCATAATGCTCAACCTCTGCAAGGATTCTAGAGTGAGAAATTGCCATCCCTAGTTCCTTCAAGTGCAAAACAAGGTCCCTGTTTTATGATTACATGCATGGCCCACCCTCCTGTGCTTCAGAGTTACATTCAGAGCCAACAACGAGCAAGGGGTCTCGAAGTGCCTGATTGCCCTCCTCCTGGATGATCAGCATGATTTTCCCAAAGTGTATTTAAGTGCAATGCAATTACCCATCCTCCAGGCCCATATGAGTGCAATACCCCTCCCACTGTCAGGGTTCGTTACATCATTATAACATTGCACTTGTATAGTGCAGCAAATCACCATAGGCATCATGGCACTAAGTGCAAGTTACTGGAAAACCAACTGTTGATGGCGGCCCCTAAGAAGGGTTTGGAGGAGGCAGAGCAAGGCGGTTGAAGAAGAGCAGAGCCTAGTAGCTGACAGAGGGACGGGCTTGGGAGTGTGTGCAGGAAGAGGAGGAACTATTGGATAACACCTTTGCAATTGGTGGGGGCGGGCATGGGAATGCGGGGGGGATCAGGAGGTCGGGGGAACAGCCGTATTTTGAGGGCTTTCTTGAAGGCCAGGTGATCCGCTATGAGGTGGAGAGCGAGGCGGAGGAATTACCAGAAAGTGGGCGCAAGGATGAAGAAACGGGCACCTCCTAATCTGAAGAATTTGAAAGGGGGAACTACCAGGAGGTGTGCAGCCCCTGATCTGAGGATTCGACTGTGGTGGTAGCGTGTGAGTTTGTTTCAAAGGAATTCTGGGCCTTTTATTTGAATGGTACGGTGGGTAATGCACATGGCTTTGAATGAGGCCTTTTGGCTGATACGCAACTAGTGAAGTGTCCTACGTGCAAGGGAGATGTGTTCTCTGGGGGTAGAATGTGAAGAGGAGCCAAGCTGCAAAGTTTTGAATCCGTTGGAGCTTTCTGAGTTGGTATGTAGGCACGTCTAGGTAGAGGTAATTAGAGTAGTCTAGGCGTGTGAGGATGAGGGCCATTATTGAAGAAACTCTATGGAAGTCGGAGAGATAAGGAAAGATCTGCTTGAGAATGGATGCGTAAGTGGAAGGTGCATGATCTGGAGACTGCATTGATGTTGAGCGTAGGGCCCTTCAGGAACGTGCATGTAGTAGATAAGATCACTCAGAATAACTCTGAGTCCAAATAACCGAACCAACTCAGGAAGATGGCAAAGTACTGTTTTATTACCAATTATCTAAAACAGGGAGTTTACAACGAACATCAACTGACATATAGTCAGGTTCTCTCAGCGATCACTTCACAAAACATAGAATATATGTCAAAAATACATCAGAGGTGACTTCATATTAGGTGGTAAATAATGAAAAACCTACTACGTGTTGGGATTGGCTTAAGGGTAACATCTGAGTATATTATCTATAGAAACTAGGATTGTGATTCGCTGCCCACTGCCAGGTGGACAATACATGCCTAGCTCTAAAACATGTCATTTTTAGAAACATTAGATTCACGCTTTCTCATTGGTTTTCAAACTATAAGGTCCTTAGTTATGTGGACCACCACAATTGGTTAGCACGCTTGTGCCATATCTGGAACATTCGGTTCATTTAGCAGCACATAAGCCCAGATCCAGGTGCAAGGAGGTGGGGCATGACACTACCTCCCCACCCAATTAGCCCAGCATCTCTCATCACCCATGCCTTCTGCCATGAAGATTGTCTTTGAACTTGGCCTTGCAAAAATATCCTTGTCTTCAGAATACATGGGAGTGTGAGCACTCACTATCATGTTCTGGGACTCCTAGTCCGAACTCTATTTTCATCCTTGGCTCACATGAGAGGAGACCACGATTTGGTCCATTTAGCAGGTTTCAAATGCCGTAAATGAGTTAAACTTGCCATTCTTGTGTTCTTTCTTTTCACCTTAACAAGGGATGATTCACCCTTCGCATGTTTGCTCATTTCCAGAATAGATAGCTGACCGTGGTTGCTTCGGTCTTGACTCCAGGCCAGACAACCTTGCGATGGAGCTCCACGATTCAGCTTATACTTGCTGCAATACAGTTTTCCCTTTCCTCTTCATGAATCCTGGCTTACTAAATTCATGATACCGATGTCCAGCTTCTATGCAATGGCGGCTTCATCTGCATTCTATTCACTACGTAGAGCCAGCTCCTAGGATGACTTAGTCTACAATTATTGAACGGTTGATTCTCTGCAGCACTTTGTGCAAGTGTAATCTTCTTTTTTGTAATTAAATGTTCACTTGATTCTGTACGATCCATATATCCTCTTCAGCCAGTATCTGGGGATGTTGTATGTGTCTCTTGTGATGTCACTAGCTCATTTCTTTGCTCTTTTTCATATTCCTTCATGGAGTTCCTCCTTTAGGTTGTCATCGCTTTGGGGATACATGTCTCAATGGGTATCTTCTTTCGAACACACGCTGCAGTATTGGCACAACTGCTGGTGTCAAACATGACACAATCTCAGGCCTCCAACATATGGGAGGTAGGGGGGCAGAGTTCCCTGCAGTGGCATGCAGCTGCTCCTCTACATTCCTCCCTCTGGTTGAGTCTTCGACCACCTACTCAATTGTTTCCACATCCTGGCATTTTCTCTTGAAGAAGTGTTTCTTTGGTATCCATATCTTCATCACCTCCACCAGGGTGCCTGCTGATTTGACATGTTCATCTACACTTCACGTCATGTAGTTACATTGTCCACTTGGGGTACAATAGACCCATCGTCCCACATACTTATTATGATTCTTTGGCTACAGGAACTTTGTTCCCTCAGGTGCTAGGATGCTGGCCTCTATGTATTTCCTGACAATGTCATCAGTCAGCTCATTGGCGTTTGGTTCAGGTTTGACATCATTCTTGACCTTCATCCCTACCACCTCTTTGCCATTTTCCTGCATTGGGAAATTACCAGCCTGACTACACATAATCCAAACATTACTAACACCAGTATTACTCCAAGAACAAAACATATATTTGCCAACCACTGTGGAATCCATGAAAACAAAGAGGGACACCAGCTGTGTAACGCTCACCTGAATCCCTCGGAGGCGCAGGTCTGGGCTGGGGGTTCTCGGAGTCTTCTAGGGTCACGCGCAGGCCTCGAATGCCACCCTGGAAAGGCCCTTTCCTCACTGAGATCTTGATCTGAAGGGTGAGGTGTCTGCAATTATGAGAGCAAGGGGTTAATATGGATATATAAGCCTGACTGGGTAAGCTGCCTCCCCTTCCTGGTACTCCCAAGTAGTTCGTAGGCTAAATGTGCTCACCTTATGTAGGTGAAAGCGGAGCTCTCCATCCTGCGTCTGTGCAGGGGCGCCGAAGCCAGTTACTTCACTGGTTAATTGTCCAGCCTCTTGGTTGCAGAGGATGAAGATTTGGAGCTAGGCCGTTGTTAGCAGCACGAACGGCGGTTGCTTGAATATGGAGGTCCGGAGAGCGATGGAATGGCGAAGGTATTGCAGGCAAGTAAGTAGAAAATGTCAATTCGAAGTTAAAAGCACTTCTTAATGTCTCTTTTCCTTTTTCAGGTCGCAGAAGCAGCTGGGTAAAAAAATGGATGTCGAGGAATGCGCCGAGGAGTGAGAAAGATGAGCGCTGCCCAAAACACGTGCGTATAGATAGAGTTTTGTATTTCTTAATGATGTCCTTTTGTTTTGCAGATGCGAGTAGCAACGTCGGTGGCGAGAAGAATGCAACGCAGGTAAGGAAAGTTTCACAGAGGTTTACTAACCAATGTCTTTGCTTCCACAGGGTGCCGGAAAAAATGGAAAGCTGCAGCCCGTGGCTTGAGATGCACCGATGGACTGGGTAAGTGCTGCGCTGGTTTTTATCTCGTGCTAACCTGGTGTTCTTTTGCCTTTTCAGATGCTGCTGAAGACGAAGATGGTATTTCAGAAGGTAAGATTGCGGATTTCTCTTCCCCAGATGCAGAAGTTGAAGATTCTCTGGAGCTGACACGGTGAGCGTCCTGCTGCTATTGCAGAATAACGCGAAGCACGTTTAAATAGCTTACTGGAGTGCTTAGGTGTCTCCTTCCACAGCAGCCTCGCCCAGGTAAGAAGTCCCAGCTTCCAGAATAATTCCAGTATCCAGTCCCAGGGAGTGGTGCTGGCCACACCCAGAAGGTAAAGTAGTTCCAGCCATGGATGGATGAGGATTTCATCCTGCAGGTGAGTGAGCAGCATGGTCTGCAGCAGGTAGGTCCACCCAAGCACCATTCCTTACATCATGAGCCCGGCACGTCCTGTGCCGGGACTGGGTCCCCTTATGAGCCTGGCGCCACTGGCGCCAGGACAAGGTCCATAAGGCCCCTATGGGAGCCGATGGGTGCCTGGAAATGAAGTTGTGACCCAGCTTCCGAGACAGTTGGGCTAAACCTGACTCCTTGGAGGCTGCGGTCATGACAAGCTGTCACCTTCAATGTCATCTGTCTTGTCTTCCTTCTTGGCATGCAGGTCTGTCCACAACATTATGGCCTCTGTCAAGGTTCCTTTCTGATCATCCTGAGATGGTATGACTGTGCAAACTGATTGCCCAATTTTGGCGCAAACTCCTCCTTCCATCGCTGTGATCATATCAAGGACATATAGGTTCTGTTGGTCATCAGTCGTATACCCCTCAGATCTTCCTTAATATTGTTGAATCCCTTTATGGTAGCATTGTCTGCAAAAGCTCCCATCTGGTGATTTGTAACCATTTGTCATTCACCACTGTTTGGATCCAAGCATTATAATAACAGTCTAGCTGAACAACTTGTGCTCCTCAGGAGTGGTATCCTACGCTGTTATCAATTTGGCTGAGAAATCATTTTCTCTTTTTGTCCATCTGAGAAGTTCAAGAGATCTTCTTTTTCTCAATTGGGCATCCACTTTTGGAAATTCACCAATGTTCATATTGCTCTGAGGAATCACTAATGCTGGAACATGGATGAGTATCAGGGAACATTCACCGCCCCAATCCTTGTGCAACTTTATATAGGCTCTAGATCCACAAGCCCAATATCGATCCATCAGGATGGCTGTCCCATCACCCATTCTGGGGATGTCAATTGTGGTCTTGCATTCTTTGTTATATACCATATGGTTATTTCCATGTCGTTGGATGCCTAGTGTTGCATTAACCAAAAGGATTACAACTACTGGGCCTGATTCATCTTCTACCCATGTCAATAGTTTGGAGTGCTTGGCCCATGACTTTAAGCATCCATCATTCACTTTCTGCACTTCTTGCAAGTAGTCCATCTTTAGATGATGAGCTGCACATGACACCATTCCTTCTTCCCATCCTTTCATGGTATGTACTCGTCTATAGATAAACATTTGAGTGTGTTACCAACATCCTGTTGATCCTGCTATTTCTGTCACATCAGGACAATTCATTCTCTTCATTTCTTCAATGATCACCTCATCCTGTCCTGCAGCAGTATATACAAGCATCTTGCTCTTCCATCCAGGCTCCTTCTCCATTTGTGTGGTCTTGATATAGTACTCCTGGTATGGAAACAACCATTTTGATTTCCATCGCAAGGTTGAAAATGTCCTCGAGCGGTACATGCTGCAAGATGGTGAGGCACTTCGCATTGTGTGCTGAAACCTCCTTCGAAATGAAGGTCCTTACTGTATTCATGGCATACGGGATGAGAGAGCAGGTGAGCTGCATTATCTAGATGTGTATTTATTCCTTCATTATCTTCCTCTGGATCTCTTTTATGTCTCCTAATATACTTATAGAGATCAAGGAATTTGTCGTTATATGTTTTCATAGTGGGGAGAACCATAAGAGCTCTTTCTTTGGTAGAAACATTAAGATGATAGAGACTGTGAAAGATAAGGAACAGAAAGACAACAAGAACAATCCTGCAAATATACATCATGCATACAAATCTGGGCAATGATTTCTCGCGCCATTCTACTGCTTGCTGAACTTGTTCACTTTCTATGATCATGCCATCTTCTTCATTTATCATTTTTAATACCATCAAGTTTCTTTTATGTCTGCAACTGTACAATTTGTTCAATTATAGCAATAAGGAGTCTTCTTATCACTGGACTGTTTTTAGGATCCTGTAAAAAGGTGTGAATATTAACATCTCTTCCTACAAGAGCAGGGTAAGATTGAAGTATGAACACAAAGACAGCAACCACAAGCCGATCAACGTCATTGTCGGCAGGTATCATGCGTTTCTGTCACTTAAAACAAATATTCTCCACAAAATGAATCTGGATGCTGATCTCTTTTACAATTTCTGATCAAGAACTTACAATTAGGCCTAACTCTGATGCATTATTCTCTGATTCAATATATTTCTAAAAGTTCATTTCAAAACTCCTGGAATTATCTGTAAGTCCTTGCACTTCCTGCTAAAATATGTATAAGGCGTGTCTATTGAATTCCAGTCCAAATAAAGTATGTGTTAATCACTCTAATCGTCCTTCTTCTTAGTCATCGATCGAGTCTGCACACGCAGACATTCTTCTTCTTGTCTTGCTTCTGTTTCAGCAACGGTGGGAGGGAAGGCCTCACCATTATAAACTTTCACTTCTTTTAGATGCAACCACGCTCGTCTTCCTGATATTTTGACAGCTGAAGGGGACCTTTCCTCAACAATGAAAGGGCCATTAAAGCGAGGCTCGTGCCACTTTTGAGTGACATTTCTAACATGCATCAGGTCTCCAACATATAACTTAGGTGGTGGTAATAGTTCACCTGGATTGGCTGTCGAATTATCTTCTTCCATGTTCTTATACCATCCCCCTGACATCTGACTTCATCTGAAATTAAAGAAATACTGGTAGTCATACATGTCAAATAATCATGCATCTCATCCCCTAAAGTTCTAGCCACATTCTGGGCATTAAATACTAATCCTAGACAGAGGTGTAAGGGGCATTCTCATTCGATGCCCTGTCACTAGCTCATGTGGGGTGAGGTGGTGGTCCGACCCTGGCTGATACCGAAGGACATATAAGGCCAGGGGTAGGCAATACAGCCATCCCTTTTTCAAAGTCAATTTAATCTTGACAATACTTTCTTTGAGGAGGCTGTTGAGTCTCTCACATATCCAGTTCACTTGCAGGTGATACGCAGAAGAGAACTTGTGCTTTATACTTAAAGCTCTATTTAACCAAATAGCTCATTGACAAAATGTGGCCCATTATTGGATTTTAGTACTGCACACACACCCCACGTCGGGAATACTTCACACACTAAAAACTTTGCTGCACAGGTGGCATCAGGGTGTGTGCACGAACCCACCTTGATCCACCTAGAAAAGGGACACACCACCACTAATAGATACCTATACCCATTACATGTCTGCAGCATATCGACATAGACGATATGTAAATGCTGCAACGGACCATTCAGTCGAGGTATTACTCCTCTGATCGTTCTCATTGTATGCCCAGCAGTAAACCTTTGACACACGATGCAATTCACAATAAATAATGCAACGTGTTCCAAGAAATTACGAATGAACCTATTTTCCTCAATATTCGCAACAAGACTTTCTCTAGTTACATGCGCGGGGCAAGGCAGTTGTTCAAGCGCAACTTTTAATAAAGTTACTGGCATCACTGGCTTTACAGTGCTGTCTTGTCACCATATGCCTTAGGGGATTAACCATCCCCTTTGTTTCCACAGTTCTTGCTCTTCCTGTGGTGCGCTTCCCTAAATCTCTATTAATTGAGTTATTGATAACTCATTAATCCCTTCTTGTACTAACATAGTTGTAACTCAATTCTCTTTAACACTCTCAGTATCAAAACTCAAAATATCTGGAGAATATGCATCCCTTTTGGCTTCTACGTCTGCGGCTTCTTTCCTGCAAGAGATAAAATCTGTCCGATAAGTATTTGCTGTGCATTTTACGACCGCTATGGCTACTGGGAGTTGTAGTGCCTTAATGAGTCTCTCCAATAAGGATGCATGCTGCACTGGAGAGCCATCTGCATGGAGGCAGCCCCTCCTCTTCCAACGTGCCAATCCTGTGTGTACGGTTGACGTCACATAGGCAGAATCACTGTACACCATCACTTCCTGCCCTTCACGTTTCTCAAGTGCGACAATAAGCGCTACTAATTCTGCTGCTTGCGAGGAAAAATTAGACGGTAGCCTTGCCATTTAATCTGTGTCTTACTACTGCAGTGCCTGAATGTCTTTCCCCACTAGTCTTATCAATTTTTGAAGAACCATCAATAAAAAGAATCTTCACTCCTGCTAAAGCATTCTCCTTCACACGAGGTATATCATCATAAAATTCCACATAATTAGCACAGTCATACCCATGATCACGTTCTTCTATGGGTTCAGCTATAAATGTGGCTGGGTTCACTATTTTCATCTTACAATTTTAATCGCTGTGTTAAATATTATTACCTCATAAACCGATGCTCTTTGGTATGTCAATGTGCCATTGGGTTTCTCTAGAATGGCAAATAGAGCATGCTCCACGTAAAGGGTCATAGAACAGCCCATGACAATACTTGTGGACGTCGCAATTGCAAATGCGGCAGCTACCAAAGATTGTTCGCAAGGGAAGTGTCCTCTCATAACTGGGTCTAAAATTCCACTGTAATATGCCAAAGGTTTGTTCCCTAATGTGGTTCTTTGTGTAAGCAGTGCTGTCATTACTGACCCATTTATGCGTGAAAACAAATAAAATTCCTCACCATAATTGGGAATTCCTAAAACTGGGGCTGTTTAAATTGCTTTTTTCAATTCTTCAAATCCTTCCTCCATTTCGTCGGTCCATTCTAGTTTTGTTTTACCAACTTGTGCTTTCTTTGATGCTTGCAGAAGTGGCCTTGTGTACACACTATAATCAAACAGCCAGGCTCAAACGTAATTGCACAAACCCAAAAATGGTGGCATCGGTCTCACTGTGTTTGGTTTTGATGTTTTCATGATTGCCTTAGCTCTCTCAGGTGTCACTTTCTTTCCTTCATGCGAAATCCACTGACCTATGTATAGCACCTCTTCTTGACAGCACTGTACCTTCTCCTTGTCCACCTTATATCCCTTGTCTGCTAGAATAGTCATTAGAGTCCTGTCTGCAATCATCCTCTGTTTTACTGCAAATCAATAGGTCATCTATCTATTGTATCACCGTAATTTTGTGATCAATATTGCTTAGATCCATCTGTAGGACTCTGTTAAAAAATTGATGGGGACTCACAATACCCTTGAGGCAACCAAGTGCCTTTGTCTTCTTTGGCGAAACGTAAATGGAGTCAATTCCTAGGAGTCCTTATGCAATGGGATAAATAAAAACCACATTTTTCAAATCGATCACCGTGAAGTATCAAGCTTCTACTAGGATCCTACACCATATTGTCGCCGGCCTAGGAACTAAAGGAAACTCAGCATCTACAATCTGGTTAAGAGGTCTTATATCCTGGATAAATCTCCATGACCCTCCTTTAGATTTTTTTATCGGATACACCGCAGTATTACACAATGACTTTGATGGCACCAGAATCCCCTGATTCATCAGTGCTAAAATAGTCTGAAATATACCCTCATCAGCTTATCATGACATTGGGTACTGTTTTGCTTGGGCTAAAATTGACTCTGGCTTGAGCTTTATGCTAACCTCCCCTATCCCCTTCAATAAACCTATGTCATAAGGGCCTGTGGTCCATAGTGCACTCTGTACTTTTTTAAAGGTCCTCCTGAAAAAATGATGGTCTCTGCCGCATTATCGCCATTCTTTGTGGAACTTCCCTTTTGTCTATCCGTATTCAGTATGTAATCCTCATGAAGAACACTACTTCATCATCGCGTCGATCCTCCCCGAACACATTATCATCGGTTATGTCAGTCAGTCTGTATCCCTCCTCAAGAGCTATCACTGTTCTCCATGGTCTACCCTCATTGTCTATTTCTTTGAGCATTGCCATTTCTTTTCGTACTATAGCTGCTTCTAATTCTATAGGAATAATCTGTCCACCCTCCTCATCCATAGGTATGTGTGGCCTAAATAAAAACTCATCAGGTATCCTCACAATCTTTCCTACCAGGCCAGGTAGCCATGTCAGTAAAATGCTTACCCCATATAAAAAAAATCTCTGGATCTCCTGGAACGCCTCGCAGAATGTTTGAATGCCAGTATTAACTCTTGCACGTTTAAAAAGTGTATTCCTGGAGTGCAGCACACTATTCCTTGGTCAGTAAATGAAATCGTCGTATTATGTTTTGTCATTAAATCTCTTCCTAAAATGTTAACCGGTGTCTGTCGTGAATATAACAGAACAACGAACATGTCACATTGTCCTATGAAGACTGGTAATTTATCAGTAAAAGGAACTCGACTCGGAGATCCAGACATACCTGACTTGGAAATGTTCCCTCTCGTATACACGAACGAGTTGCTCCAGTGTCTACAAGAAAAGAATTTGCCTCTGATCGTCATATCAACCCTTGGTTCCTCTTGGGGGTCTGGTGTCACAGATAGTACTGAACACATCAAGTCACCGTGTGAGCTGTCCTACTGTGGTTACAAGCTCATCCCGTCCTTGTGAAAGGATTTCCTCCTACCACAGTGACACCTCCTATTCTAGGTGTCAATACTTGTCCTATATTTGCATGCTGCTGTGTCTGCATAGGGGCTTGTTGCGACTGCCGTTGTGGTTGATTCATTTGTACTGTCCCTGCTGTTGCACCTGCTGTACTTGTGGTGCTTGTGCCTGATAAGATGTGCAATCTTGGGCAAAGCCCTCGCTGGTCTGTGTGCTGTATGGTGGAGGATAAGCTGTCCCCACTCTGGAAAATTGGCCATTTTGTAAATTACGTTGTCTCCCACATACGCACGCAATATGTCCTGTCATTCGACAATTTCGAGATACTGGGGGAACCTTCCTGTTAATCCCTCCTTGGTTATAGCCTCCCTGAGCACTCATATTCTCATTCTGTGTATTTTGAAACCCACCTTGGTTATTTTGAAATCTGCCTCCTCTTCCCCTAAAACCCATACCTTTGCCTCATGGCGTAAATCCATACCCACCTTGGTCCATCGGGCGCAAAATATTCACCTGCAATCTACCTATTGCTTTCTGCATTCCCAATCCTTCTCAGCTTGTCAGTACCGCCCCTTCTATGGCAAATTTTGACAACTTTTTCTGAGCTAACTTGGCCTCCTCGATCATCCTATTCTCATCTTTCTTCTTGTTTTTCTCTTGTAATAACTGACAATGATGCACTATTGTTAACTGAATCTCAGTACATGGCTTCACTTCCATCCCGATTTGTTTTCTCATCTGTCTCTGTACTGGCTCAGACAACCCCTGACAAAAAATGTGGTGAAATAATGCCACTGTCTTTTCACACGGATCGCGAGTTTCAAGTTGCCATTTCTCCTGAATATCTTGAATGTAAGCAATAGGGTGTTCTTCTTCCTTCATTTTACATGCCATAATTGCACCCATATCTGATGTGTCAGGATGTGATACCCTGAGGGCCCTCCAAACGCCTGCTCTACAATTATTAAACGGCACTCCATCATGCGCGGTGCTTTGTGCAGTCACACTTGAATATCCCGCTCTCTTCCATATGCCATCGTCCCTCTCTCCAAGAATGGCTGCCAGGAGACCTTTTATGCCCCCTATGGCCAGCGTATTTCCACCTGTAATTTTTTCTAATTCGTATATCTATTTCCCAGCCCCGGAAGTCGAACTAAGGAGCTTGCATTTTAAGTTATCCTTGTCCATCTGTGGCCATGGAATGTATTGCAGTCTTGCTCCCTTCCTCTCTAACAAGGGGAACTGTGTGAAACTCATCCCATAGTCGGATCCCACTATTAGTCTATCCATGGCAGGGATAATCATTGAAAAGAAAAGACCTTGGCCGTGAGGCCAGCGGTGGGGGCTGCACACCCTAAAACCACAATCAAGTGGAGTAATTCAAATAATTTGCGTTCCTCAAAATTAGTTTCTTTTTCAAAGTTTTTAATTAGATGTTATTTGCAAAATATGCCAATTTTCAATAGACTTCTTGTGGCAGAAATATCACATATATAGCCTATGCATTTCGGGTCGAAACTCTTCCTCAGGGCCTGTGATTAGACCTGTTCGTAAGTTGATTGGTCACATTAACATCACATTGCAAATGCAAAACATTAATATGATCAAAAAAGGAATCAAAAACAAATGGTAAAGTAGCTATACCATACAGCCGCATGGATGTTGCAACATTCGCATTTCCAAAGCATGTCAACACAGTGCATAATACAGACGTAAAAGCACATGTATGTAATGGTCATAATGTCATACGTTACCCCAGTTCCAGTCAAGTAATGTGTGCGACACAAATCACGTAGGTATACGGAAATGAAAGTAGAAAAGAAAAAGAAAATTACAGAAAAAAGGTACAAAGAAGAATGAATGCAGTGTATAATCACATATTCCATTAGACACATCATTAAAGATTCTTTATGTCTCTGAACAATTGACTAAAGCTACATCATCCATGTCTGTCTCCTTGTCGGTAATGACCTTAACCTGCTTACATATGGTGGCTACTCTCCCAAATCACTATGTGATCGTCCTCGGGGACACTCAGGATATGCTATGTGATCTGGCGTTCTATCTTTAGGTTGTTCCAGATCCGACCATCTCACTTCTTTATCCATTTGCGGGCTTCCTTCAGGGATGCACACGCTCCCTCCTTCTGCCCCAAGACCGAACTCTCTTTCTTCATCTGACATGTCTAGGCCCCAACTACTGTGACTATTATCTCCCTCACCCTTGTCTAAGTTCAGTCTGCTCAGAGACAATGCCCAACGTTCAATACTGACCAGGTTTCCCTGCTCATTTCGTGATTGAGGTACTGGGGATCGATCACCATTTCCTCGAGTTCCATACTCGCTACCTCGTCTTTACTGTTGATAAACCTTATCAATCCTTTCTACAATGCTTTCTGCATCAAATGTTTCTTCTTCTAACCTTACTCTAGATACTGCTGGTATTACTTTTTTTATTGGAAGAATCTCTTCCACTCTGTCCCATCGTATTTCTGGGCTCTGCCTCATTTGTTCCTTTTGGATGAGACTGGCATCGAAACCTTGCTTTCTTCTTTTTTGTTTTATTTCTTCATCTACTTCCCTTTGCTTTCTCGCATCCCTTCTAATTCTTTCTTACTCTTGCCTTTGTTCTTCTCCTCTTCCCTTCTTTCCTCTTCTTGTCTTCGTCTCTGTAATCTTTTGTCCCTTAGTCTTTGTGCTTCTTCCTCCTCTCTTTCTTTCCTTCCTGTCTCTTTCTTCTATCACTCTTTGTCTATTGCCATACTTTCTTTGTTCTTCTGACCGTTCTTCAATTATCTCTTGCTCCTCCTGATATATCTGCTCTCGTCGCTCCCTACCTTTCCTTTTCTGCTCATCCTCTTTCAATCTTTTCCCTCCTTCCTTATCCTTCGCCGTCCGTCCGCAGAGCGCCAGTGGAAACCGGGCAGGGATTTCTTCAAAGTGGAACCTGCCCACCGTCTCGGTTCTTGTTGCAAGTTTATTTCTATTTGGCCACTCTCCACAGGAAACTCTGCGATCTTCCAGCTAATTGCGAGGATGCCTGATCGTCTGAAAATCTGGAGTTGAACTATATTGGATATTTTGAACCATCCACACTGACACCACGTGAGCTTAGGGCCCTTTTGGAACGTGCATGTAATGGATGGGATCACACAGAATAAATCTGAGTCCAAATAACCAACCCAACTCAGGAAGATGGCAAAGTACTATTTTATTTATTATCTAAAATAGGGTGTTTATAACGAACATCAACGGACGTACGCTGAGGTTCTCTCTGCGATCTTTTCTCAAAACATAGTTCGAATGTCAAAAATACATCAGAGGTGAAGTCATACTATGTGGTAAATAATGAAAAACCTACTACGGGTCAGGATTGACTTAAGGGGCACATCTAAGTATATTGTCTATGGGAACTAGGATTTTGATTAGCTGCCCACTGTCAGTTGGACAATATATGCCTACCTATAAAACATGTCACCTTCAGAAACATTAGATACACGGTTTCCCATTGGTTTTCAAACTATAAGGCCCTTTGTTATGTGGACCACTAAAATTAGTTGGCACGCTTGTGCCATGTCTGGAACATTTGGTTCACTTAGCAGCACGTAAGCCTAGAACCAGGTGCAAAGAGATGGGGCATGACACTACCTCCCCACCCAATTAACCCAGAATCTCTCATCACCCATGCCTTCTGCCATGAAGATTGTCTTTGAACTTGGCCTTGCAAATGTATCCTTGTCTTCAGAATACATGGGAGTGCGAGCACTCACTATCGTGTTCTGGGACTTCAAGTCCGAACTCTATTTTCATCCTTGGTTCACGTGACAGGAGACCATGATTTGGTCTATTTTGCAGGTTTTAAATGCCTTAAATGAATTACACTTTGCACTCTTGGTGCTCTTTCTTTGCACCTTAGCAATGGATGATTCATCCTTTGCACGTTCGCTCCTTTCCAGAATAGATAGCTGACCTTGGCTGCTTCGGTCTTGACGCCAGGCCAGACAACCTTGTCATGCATCTCCACGATTCAGCTTTTTCTTGCTGCAACAGTTTTCCCTTTCCTCTTCATGAATCCTGGTTTACTGAATTCATGATACTGATGTCCAGCTTCTATACAATAGCGACTTCGCGTGCATTCTATTCACTTCGTATAGCCTGCTTCTTTGATGACTTAGTCTGCTTGCGTTTCAGCGTCCGTACAATTATTGAATGGTTGATTCTCTGCAGCACTTTATTCACGTATTATCTTTTTTTTCATATTTGAAAGTTCACTTGATTCTTTACTTTGTCATTAGTTTCTGTAGGACCCATACATCCTCTTCGGCCAGTATTGGTTGTCTCAATAGGTATCTTCTTTCAAACACACGCTGCGGTATTGGCACAACTGCTGGTGTCAAACACGTCATGATCTGAGGTCTCCAACATATGGGAGGTACTGGGGCAGGGTTTCCTGCAGAGACATGCAGCTGCTCCTCTACAATGTGACAGGAGAGGGTCAGGTCAGAGCTAAAAGTGCCCCCCAAGCTCCTTAACAAGGCACAGAGCATGCCACACCCAGTGCCAGTCTGGACTTCCACGTGTGCGCAATGTCCATGATGATTATGCCGCTGCAGGGTCATGCACTATTGCAAGTGGCAGAAGTGAATCTGTTTTTCAATCAAAGCTTAAATCTTTAACGTAACATAGACAGAAGGGGGCAGTGCCTGGTCTACAAATATACCAGCCACCAGCGGCGGCTGGTGAGTTGTTTTTTTGAAGGGTGTAAATATTTGACACAAGTATGTGATTGCGACTGAGCATAGTGAGAGAGCCCGAACTAATGAAAATGGGTTAGGGGTGGGAGGGTGGGGGATTCTTCTCCCGCCCCAGATTAAATGTTTTGAATAATGGGCCCAAATTGTGCATTACACAGTACACTTTCTGGGAAAATTTTGGTAAAAGGCCAACAATGTGGGTAAAAGGCCAACAATCGGTTTTGTAGGGCGTATGGTAAATCATGAAAGAAGTAAAATAGATGCAAGTAACCAAAAGAGCACAGGGCATATCCCAATGCATTTTCATTCCGGTCCCTGCAATATAAAAAATACATGTTTACGCTGGCTGTGCCCATACATTTCCATGCTGGCTCCACCAACATATGCTAGTATTCCCATGTAAGACCACACTTATAATCGCTTTAAGACGTTTGTATATAGTATCATTAGTGGCACTGGGCACAAAACTGGCTCTGCCAATATATGCCAGGACTCCTATGTAAGTACATACTCCCATTGGTAGTGACATGTAACGGGGCATTCCAAGCTGATAATGGGATTGAGTGCCAGTGCATGAGACATGCAGCTGCTCCTCTACAATGTGACAGGAGAGGGTCAGGTCAGAGCTAAAAGTGCCCCCCAAGCTCCTTAACAAGGCACAGAGCATGCCACACCCAGTGCCAGTCTGGACTTCCACGTGTGCGCAATGTCCATGATGATTATGCCGCTGCAGGGTCATGCACTATTGCACTCAATATGTACTTGCCATTAGCTGGCCGCACTTCTATTTATTGCCTTTACTTATTTATTTTTACTGTTATCCTATGTACTGCACTACCCCTCCCCTTCCCCTCACACTTTTCCCTTCCCCCCTCCTCCCCTGCACTTGCGTGATCTCAATGTCACCTGGCCTAGTAGGATTGTTGTCTCTGTCTTCCATCCGTTTCCCCTCCCTTGCCTCGTCGCGCCTTGAAACACTTGTGTATAGGCGCATTATAAATGCCATATCATATCATATCATATCACTTTTCATTCATGCATCAGTCACACACAACTTCTCTTGCATCCACTCATTGCATTCTCTGCACAGGTAAGTTGTTCAGTGCTTTCGCCTCACACGCAGCATTGTGCATCAATATATGTTTGAGCCTTTGGTTACCAGTGACAATCCAATCGTGTAACTGTAGTTTTGTTTTCACTAATTCACCAACCCTGAATTTTTACCAATTCAGGGTTCGATACAAAAGTCTCCTTGTCGGTATTGACATCTCGCTAATCTTCTATTCTACCAATCCACCAGCAGTTGTGTTATATCATTGGATATAGCACAACGTGTGCATGTTCATGAGTTCTTGGTGCTACAGGACCTCTGAGGTGAATTGGAGTTAGTTGAGGTGGAACGTTAGCAGTTGTAGAGACAGGAGAAGAGGTGAGATTTTGCTGTGGTGTTGCTACATTGCAGATGAAAGCCGTAGCAGGGGTGTTGCTAGGTCTGGAAACGATCCGGGCTACACTAATGTTGCGATTGTCGAGACTCGGGCTAGCTAGCCTTTTGGTTGTAGACCCTGAGATTCTATCCGCGGCTACAACCAAAAGACCTGGGGTTATATGCCCCTAACTCCCCCCCTCCAACCCTACCCCCACCCCTAGCAACGCCTCTGCGTATGCCTGGAAGCTTCTGGATGTTTTTGAAGGAATAGTGCCCGATGAGACCCAGCCTGGGCATACTCTAGGGTGGGTATGCTTGGCATCAAGTGTGGGTTTGTGTGGTGACTCAGTGGGGTTTATGCATGCAGGTCATATGCTGTTAGGTTGTGGTCAACAGGGTTTGGCATGAAGTGTTTCAGTGTGTTGGCGGTGTGGATGGATGTGGTGTCAGTTAGGGTGGGAGGCTTGAAGGTTTCTTGTTTGTTAGTATTGGCTTTGGGCAGGTGTCTTTCCATTTGTCTGGCACACCCATTAATAATAAATGGAATTGACTACGATATCAAAGAATGGTAAACACTGGACACATTTAGATTGTGGAAATGAACATTGATATATCATTGCATGGAGAATGGCGTGCCAATCTGACGAATATAATACAGTATCTCATACAAGTACATGCCAGATTAGCGAATGTTATGGTTACAATGTGTGTGGGGACGTGGTGTGCCAGTTACAGGGGTAGGGGCATGTGTGTCCGCATTGTATGGTCACATCTTGTTGGGCTGAGTGACGCTGTAGTTGAAATATAATTAAGGACACATTGGGCAGTTAGAACAGAGGTCCCAGCCACCTGGTATGGCATGAACTAACATTGGAAAATATATCCTTACCAGGCATGAAATTTAACGACGCTATCAAATACGAGCCCTGGGTTTCCTCCCTGGCATCGCATCACCGATAAAGTGTGACATATCCTGGCATTGCCCAACGTTGCCTAATATAGCCTATCAATGCTTGAAACAACACATCAAGGCATTCTCCACACTTTTCTTCCCACTAGCCTCTACGCCATTTTCTGCACAGGTCTGTGGCTCAGTGGACTAATGCATCCACTACAGGGGCCTGTGTTTGACCTCATGGTCACAGGTTCGAATCCTCTCAGCCCTTCTGCGTTCTGAAGTCGATAAAATGAGTACCAATAAGTTGGGTTACAATATACACCTGTTATCAGTCAATAGTGCCAAGAACGTGCGCTCTACAAATGCACCTGTTATGTTCTACTATGCCACTGGGAATGTCTGTCTATATTTGCATTTAATAGATGCAGTGTACACAATGTGCAACAAGGATCAGGGAATGACAGATACTGGCAGGGATGAGATGGCAGGGAACATGTCTCATTTCCCTAGGTGCCAGTCTTAGGTGATCGGTAACTTCTATTGTTTTTTTCAGAAGAAAAAAAAATCACCGGGATATGAAAAACTCGGGGCACAATTTCTGCTTTCTCGGTGTGCTGGTGGCAAGCTACGAGCTGCCTCAGACCTAACTTCACCTTGCACAGATGTGACCAGTGGGTTCTCCTGGCACTTTATCCAATCAGGACAATGTCCGTCGGGCATAGTACCGCATTTGTCAGCCATTAGGGGATGGAACCAGAATCCATGGTCGCTTGCCCCAGAAATCTGTTGCAGTGTCTCCAAGAAACCTGAAGCAGACCAAGTCAAATACTGTGTGTACGAAACATGGAATCCCGCTCACATGGCTGACACAGCCAATAGGCTAAAGCCCCCACCCCGTTTCCATGGTGCCCTCGTTCACCTGGAATTGAACCGCTGTGGACTCTCATGGACTGGTATTCATTTTGCAGAGAGCTGGATAGCTCATACCTGCTTCCAAGAATGCTCAGCGAGAGGCACAGTGGGTCAAAGTTCAAACAAGTTTCCTGAGCGATTGACATCGAAAGCAGAGGGAGGGATGTCTGTGACAGGGGTGCAGTCAGCACCCCAACATCAATGCAATCTCACCTTCTTGATGTCTTCAAACCCTTGCTATTTAGAGGTGGGTAAATGCAAAGCCCTCTTCAAGAGGAAATGAATGAGCCCAGAACAAAGCGACATTGCAGTGTTAAAGGCCAAGCTCAAGGAATAAGGGGTCTGCCATTGGTTCCCTTGACAGTGCAGGCTGTCACAGGCAAGATGCTCTTCATCCTAGGTCCCAGGATACTCCTAAACCCACCATCCTAGGTCCCAGGGGACTCCTAAATCCACCATCCTAGGTCCCTGAGTACTCCTAAATCCACCATCCTAGCTCCCAGTGTACTCCTAAATCCACCATCCTAGGTCCCAGGGTGCTCCTAAACCAATCATCCTAGGTCCCAGGGTACTCCTAAATCCACCATCCTAGGTCCCTGAGTACTCCTAAATCCACCATCCTAGCTCCCAGTGTACTCCTAAATCCACGATCCTAGGTCCCAGGGTACTCCTAAATCCACCATTCTAGGACCCAGGGTACTCCAGAATCTGCCATCCTAGGTCCCAGGGTACTCCTAAATCCACCATCCTAGGTCCAAGGGTACTCCTAAATCCACCATCCTAGGTCCCTGGGTACTCCTAAATCCACCATCCTAGGTCCCAGGGTACTCCTAAATCCACCCTCCTAGGTCCCAGGGTACTCCTAAATCCACCATCCTAGGTCCCAGGGTACTCCTAAATCCACCATCCTAGGAGCCAGGGTACTCCAAAAAGCACCATCCTAGGTCCCAGGGTACTCCTAAATACACCCTCCTAGGTCCCAGGGTCCTCCTAAATCCACAATCCTAGGTCCCAGGGTACTCCACAATCCACCATCCTAGGTCCCATGGTACTCCAAAACACACCATCCTAGGTATCAGGGTACTCCTAAATCCACCATCCTAGGTCCCAGAGTACTCCTAAATCCACCATCCTGGCTCCCATGGTACTCCTAAATCCACCATCCTAGGTCCCAGAGTACTCCTAAATCCACCATCCTAGGTCCCAGGGTACTCCACGATCCACCATCCTAGGTCCCAGGGTACTCCTAAATCCACCATCCTAGGTCCCAGGGTACTCCTAAATCCACCATCCTAGGTCCCAGGGTACTCCACAATCCACCATCCTAGGTCCCAGGGTACTCCTAAATCCACCATCCTAGGTCCTAGGGTACTCCCAAATCCACCATCCTATGTCCCACGGTACTCCTAAATCCATCATCCTAGGTGCCAGGGTACTCCAAAAAGCACCATCCTAGGTCCCAGGGTGCTCCTAGATCCACCATCCTAGGTCCCAGGGTGCTCCTAAATCCACCATCCTAGGTCCCAGGGTACTCCTAAATCCACCATCCCAGGTCCCAGGGTACCCCACAATCCACCATCCTAGGTGCCAGGGTACTCCAAGAAGCACCATCCTAGTTCCCAGGGTACTCCTAAATACACCATCCTAGGTCCCAAGGTACTCCTAAATCCACAATCGTAGGTCCCAGGGTACTCCTAAATCCACCATCCTAGGTCCCAGAGTACTCCTAAACCCACCATCCCAGGGCCAGTGTACTCCAAAAAGCACCATCCTACGTCCCAGGGTACTCCTAAATCCACCATCCTAGGTCCCAGGGTACTCCTAAATCCACAATCCTAGGTCCCAGGGTACTCCTCAATCCACCATCCTGGGTTCCAGGGTACTCCTAAATCCACCATCCTAGGTGCCAGGATACTCCAAAAAGCACCATCCTAGGTCCCTGGGTACTCCTAAATCCACCATCATAGCTCCCAGTGTCATCCTAAATCCACCATCCTAGGTCCCAGGGTACTCCTAAATCCACCATCTAGGTCCCAGGGTACTCCTAAATCCACAATCCTAGGTCCCAGGGTACTCCTAAATCCACCATCATAGGACCCAGGGTACTACAAAATCCACCATCCTAGGTCCCAGGGTACTCCTAAATCCACCATCCTAGGTCCCTGGGGACTCCTAAATCCACCATCCTAGCTCCCAGTGTACTCCTAAATCCACCATCAAGGTCCCAGGGTACTCCGAAATCCACCATCCTAGGACCAAGGGTACTCCAAAATCTGCCATCCTAGGTCCCAGGGTACTCCTAAATCCACCATCCTAGGTCCCAGGGTGCTCCTAAATCCACCATCCTAGGTCCCAGGGTGCTCCTAGATCCACCATCCTAGGTCCCAGGGTGCTCCTAAATCCACCATCCTAGGTCCCAGGGTACTCCTAAATCCACCATCCCAGGTCCCAGGGTACCCCACAATCCACCATCCTAGGTGCCAGGGTACTCCAAGAAGCACCATCCTAGTTCCCAGGGTACTCCTAAATACACCATCCTAGGTCCCAAGGTACTCCTAAATCCACAATCGTAGGTCCCAGGGTACTCCTAAATCCACCATCCTAGGTCCCAGAGTACTCCTAAACCCACCATCCCAGGGCCAGTGTACTCCAAAAAGCACCATCCTACGTCCCAGGGTACTCCTCAATCCACCATCCTGGGTGCCAGGGTACTCCTAAATCCACCATCCTAGGTGCCAGGATACTCCAAAAAGCACCATCCTAGGTCCCTGGGTACTCCTAAATCCACCATCATAGCTCCCAGTGTCATCCTAAATCCACCATCCTAGGTCCCAGGGTACTCCTAAATCCACCATCTAGGTCCCAGGGTACTCCTAAATCCACAATCCTAGGTCCCAGGGTACTCCTAAATCCACCATCATAGGACCCAGGGTACTACAAAATCCACCATCCTAGGTCCCAGGGTACTCCTAAATCCACCATCCTAGGTCCCTGGGGACTCCTAAATCCACCATCCTAGCTCCCAGTGTACTCCTAAATCCACCATCAAGGTCCCAGGGTACTCCGAAATCCACCATCCTAGGACCCAGGGTACTCCAAAATCTGCCATCCTAGGTCCCAGGGTACTCCTAAATCCACCATCCTAGGTCCCAGGGTCCTCCTAAATCCACCATCGTAGGTCCCAGGGTACTCCACAATCCACCATCCTAGGTCCCATGGTACTCCAAAACCCGCCATCCTAGGTCCCAGGGTACTCCTAAATCCACCATCCTAGGTCCCAGAGTACTCCTAAATCACCATCCTAGCTCCCAGGGTACTCCTAAATCCACCATCCTAGGTCCCTGGGTACTCCTAAATCCACCATCCTAGGTCCCAGGGTACTCCTAAATCCACCCTCCTAGGTCCCAGGGTAGGTCCCAGGGTACTCCTAAATCCACCATCCTAGGTCCCAGGGTGCTCCTAAATCCACCATCCTAGGAGCCAGGGTACTCCAAAAAGCACCATCCTAGGTCCCAGGGTACTCCTAAATACACCCTCCTAGGTCCCAGGGTCCTCCTAAATCCACAATCCTAGGTCCCAGGGTACTCCACAATCCACCATCCTAGGTCCCATGGTACTCCAAAACACACCATCCTAGGTCCCAGGGTACTCCTAAATCCACCATCCTAGGTCCCAGAGTACTCCTAAATCCACCATCCTAGCTCCCATGGTACTCCTAAATCCACCATCCTAGGTCCCAGATTACTCCTAAATCCACCATCCTAGGTCCCAGGGTACTCCTAGATCCACCATCCTAGGACCCAGGGTACTCCAAAATCCACCATCCTAGAACCCAGGGTACTCCACGATCCACCATCCTAGGTCCCAGGGTACTCCTAAATCCACCATCCTAGGTCCCAGGGTACAACTAAATCCACCATCCTAGATCCCAGGGTACTCCACAATCCACCATCCTAGGTCCCAGGGTACTCCTAAATCCACCATCCTAGGTCCTAGGGTACTCCTAAATCCACCATCCTATGTCCCAGGGTACTCCTAAATCCACCATCCTAGGTGCCAGGGTACTCCAAAAAGCACCATCCTAGGTCCCAGGGTGCTCCTAGATCCACCATCCTAGGTCCCAGGGTACTCCTAAATCCACAATCCTAGGTCCCAGTGTACTCCTAAATCCACCATCCTAGGTCCCAGGGTGCTCCTAAACCAATCATCCTAGGTCCCAGGGTACTCCTAAATCCACCATCCTAGGTCCCTGAGTACTCCTAAATCCACCATCCTAGCTCCCAGTGTACTCCTAAATCCACGATCCTAGGTCCCAGGGTACTCCTAAATCCACCATTCTAGGACCCAGGGTACTCCAGAATCTGCCATCCTAGGTCCCAGGGTACTCCTAAATCCACCATCCTAGGTCCAAGGGTACTCCTAAATCCACCATCCTAGGTCCCTGGGTACTCCTAAATCCACCATCCTAGGTCCCAGGGTACTCCTAAATCCACCCTCCTAGGTCCCAGGGTACTCCTAAATCCACCATCCTAGGTCCCAGGGTACTCCTAAATCCACCATCCTAGGAGCCAGGGTACTCCAAAAAGCACCATCCTAGGTCCCAGGGTACTCCTAAATACACCCTCCTAGGTCCCAGGGTCCTCCTAAATCCACAATCCTAGGTCCCAGGGTACTCCACAATCCACCATCCTAGGTCCCATGGTACTCCAAAACACACCATCCTAGGTATCAGGGTACTCCTAAATCCACCATCCTAGGTCCCAGAGTACTCCTAAATCCACCATCCTGGCTCCCATGGTACTCCTAAATCCACCATCCTAGGTCCCAGAGTACTCCTAAATCCACCATCCTAGGTCCCAGGGTACTCCACGATCCACCATCCTAGGTCCCAGGGTACTCCTAAATCCACCATCCTAGGTCCCAGGGTACTCCTAAATCCACCATCCTAGGTCCCAGGGTACTCCACAATCCACCATCCTAGGTCCCAGGGTACTCCTAAATCCACCATCCTAGGTCCTAGGGTACTCCCAAATCCACCATCCTATGTCCCACGGTACTCCTAAATCCATCATCCTAGGTGCCAGGGTACTCCAAAAAGCACCATCCTAGGTCCCAGGGTGCTCCTAGATCCACCATCCTAGGTCCCAGGGTGCTCCTAAATCCACCATCCTAGGTCCCAGGGTACTCCTAAATCCACCATCCCAGGTCCCAGGGTACCCCACAATCCACCATCCTAGGTGCCAGGGTACTCCAAGAAGCACCATCCTAGTTCCCAGGGTACTCCTAAATACACCATCCTAGGTCCCAAGGTACTCCTAAATCCACAATCGTAGGTCCCAGGGTACTCCTAAATCCACCATCCTAGGTCCCAGAGTACTCCTAAACCCACCATCCCAGGGCCAGTGTACTCCAAAAAGCACCATCCTACGTCCCAGGGTACTCCTAAATCCACCATCCTAGGTCCCAGGGTACTCCTAAATCCACAATCCTAGGTCCCAGGGTACTCCTCAATCCACCATCCTGGGTTCCAGGGTACTCCTAAATCCACCATCCTAGGTGCCAGGATACTCCAAAAAGCACCATCCTAGGTCCCTGGGTACTCCTAAATCCACCATCATAGCTCCCAGTGTCATCCTAAATCCACCATCCTAGGTCCCAGGGTACTCCTAAATCCACCATCTAGGTCCCAGGGTACTCCTAAATCCACAATCCTAGGTCCCAGGGTACTCCTAAATCCACCATCATAGGACCCAGGGTACTACAAAATCCACCATCCTAGGTCCCAGGGTACTCCTAAATCCACCATCCTAGGTCCCTGGGGACTCCTAAATCCACCATCCTAGCTCCCAGTGTACTCCTAAATCCACCATCAAGGTCCCAGGGTACTCCGAAATCCACCATCCTAGGACCAAGGGTACTCCAAAATCTGCCATCCTAGGTCCCAGGGTACTCCTAAATCCACCATCCTAGGTCCCAGGGTGCTCCTAAATCCACCATCCTAGGTCCCAGGGTGCTCCTAGATCCACCATCCTAGGTCCCAGGGTGCTCCTAAATCCACCATCCTAGGTCCCAGGGTACTCCTAAATCCACCATCCCAGGTCCCAGGGTACCCCACAATCCACCATCCTAGGTGCCAGGGTACTCCAAGAAGCACCATCCTAGTTCCCAGGGTACTCCTAAATACACCATCCTAGGTCCCAAGGTACTCCTAAATCCACAATCGTAGGTCCCAGGGTACTCCTAAATCCACCATCCTAGGTCCCAGAGTACTCCTAAACCCACCATCCCAGGGCCAGTGTACTCCAAAAAGCACCATCCTACGTCCCAGGGTACTCCTCAATCCACCATCCTGGGTGCCAGGGTACTCCTAAATCCACCATCCTAGGTGCCAGGATACTCCAAAAAGCACCATCCTAGGTCCCTGGGTACTCCTAAATCCACCATCATAGCTCCCAGTGTCATCCTAAATCCACCATCCTAGGTCCCAGGGTACTCCTAAATCCACCATCTAGGTCCCAGGGTACTCCTAAATCCACAATCCTAGGTCCCAGGGTACTCCTAAATCCACCATCATAGGACCCAGGGTACTACAAAATCCACCATCCTAGGTCCCAGGGTACTCCTAAATCCACCATCCTAGGTCCCTGGGGACTCCTAAATCCACCATCCTAGCTCCCAGTGTACTCCTAAATCCACCATCAAGGTCCCAGGGTACTCCGAAATCCACCATCCTAGGACCCAGGGTACTCCAAAATCTGCCATCCTAGGTCCCAGGGTACTCCTAAATCCACCATCCTAGGTCCCAGGGTCCTCCTAAATCCACCATCGTAGGTCCCAGGGTACTCCACAATCCACCATCCTAGGTCCCATGGTACTCCAAAACCCGCCATCCTAGGTCCCAGGGTACTCCTAAATCCACCATCCTAGGTCCCAGAGTACTCCTAAATCACCATCCTAGCTCCCAGGGTACTCCTAAATCCACCATCCTAGGTCCCTGGGTACTCCTAAATCCACCATCCTAGGTCCCAGGGTACTCCTAAATCCACCCTCCTAGGTCCCAGGGTAGGTCCCAGGGTACTCCTAAATCCACCATCCTAGGTCCCAGGGTGCTCCTAAATCCACCATCCTAGGAGCCAGGGTACTCCAAAAAGCACCATCCTAGGTCCCAGGGTACTCCTAAATACACCCTCCTAGGTCCCAGGGTCCTCCTAAATCCACAATCCTAGGTCCCAGGGTACTCCACAATCCACCATCCTAGGTCCCATGGTACTCCAAAACACACCATCCTAGGTCCCAGGGTACTCCTAAATCCACCATCCTAGGTCCCAGAGTACTCCTAAATCCACCATCCTAGCTCCCATGGTACTCCTAAATCCACCATCCTAGGTCCCAGATTACTCCTAAATCCACCATCCTAGGTCCCAGGGTACTCCTAGATCCACCATCCTAGGACCCAGGGTACTCCAAAATCCACCATCCTAGAACCCAGGGTACTCCACGATCCACCATCCTAGGTCCCAGGGTACTCCTAAATCCACCATCCTAGGTCCCAGGGTACAACTAAATCCACCATCCTAGATCCCAGGGTACTCCACAATCCACCATCCTAGGTCCCAGGGTACTCCTAAATCCACCATCCTAGGTCCTAGGGTACTCCTAAATCCACCATCCTATGTCCCAGGGTACTCCTAAATCCACCATCCTAGGTGCCAGGGTACTCCAAAAAGCACCATCCTAGGTCCCAGGGTGCTCCTAGATCCACCATCCTAGGTCCCAGGGTACTCCTAAATCCACAATCCTAGGTCCCAGTGTACTCCTAAATCCACCATCCTAGGTCCCAGGGTGCTCCTAAACCAATCATCCTAGGTCCCAGGGTACTCCTAAATCCACCATCCTAGGTCCCTGAGTACTCCTAAATCCACCATCCTAGCTCCCAGTGTACTCCTAAATCCACGATCCTAGGTCCCAGGGTACTCCTAAATCCACCATTCTAGGACCCAGGGTACTCCAGAATCTGCCATCCTAGGTCCCAGGGTACTCCTAAATCCACCATCCTAGGTCCAAGGGTACTCCTAAATCCACCATCCTAGGTCCCTGGGTACTCCTAAATCCACCATCCTAGGTCCCAGGGTACTCCTAAATCCACCCTCCTAGGTCCCAGGGTACTCCTAAATCCACCATCCTAGGTCCCAGGGTACTCCTAAATCCACCATCCTAGGAGCCAGGGTACTCCAAAAAGCACCATCCTAGGTCCCAGGGTACTCCTAAATACACCCTCCTAGGTCCCAGGGTCCTCCTAAATCCACAATCCTAGGTCCCAGGGTACTCCACAATCCACCATCCTAGGTCCCATGGTACTCCAAAACACACCATCCTAGGTATCAGGGTACTCCTAAATCCACCATCCTAGGTCCCAGAGTACTCCTAAATCCACCATCCTGGCTCCCATGGTACTCCTAAATCCACCATCCTAGGTCCCAGAGTACTCCTAAATCCACCATCCTAGGTCCCAGGGTACTCCACGATCCACCATCCTAGGTCCCAGGGTACTCCTAAATCCACCATCCTAGGTCCCAGGGTACTCCTAAATCCACCATCCTAGGTCCCAGGGTACTCCACAATCCACCATCCTAGGTCCCAGGGTACTCCTAAATCCACCATCCTAGGTCCTAGGGTACTCCCAAATCCACCATCCTATGTCCCACGGTACTCCTAAATCCATCATCCTAGGTGCCAGGGTACTCCAAAAAGCACCATCCTAGGTCCCAGGGTGCTCCTAGATCCACCATCCTAGGTCCCAGGGTGCTCCTAAATCCACCATCCTAGGTCCCAGGGTACTCCTAAATCCACCATCCCAGGTCCCAGGGTACCCCACAATCCACCATCCTAGGTGCCAGGGTACTCCAAGAAGCACCATCCTAGTTCCCAGGGTACTCCTAAATACACCATCCTAGGTCCCAAGGTACTCCTAAATCCACAATCGTAGGTCCCAGGGTACTCCTAAATCCACCATCCTAGGTCCCAGAGTACTCCTAAACCCACCATCCCAGGGCCAGTGTACTCCAAAAAGCACCATCCTACGTCCCAGGGTACTCCTAAATCCACCATCCTAGGTCCCAGGGTACTCCTAAATCCACAATCCTAGGTCCCAGGGTACTCCTCAATCCACCATCCTGGGTTCCAGGGTACTCCTAAATCCACCATCCTAGGTGCCAGGATACTCCAAAAAGCACCATCCTAGGTCCCTGGGTACTCCTAAATCCACCATCATAGCTCCCAGTGTCATCCTAAATCCACCATCCTAGGTCCCAGGGTACTCCTAAATCCACCATCTAGGTCCCAGGGTACTCCTAAATCCACAATCCTAGGTCCCAGGGTACTCCTAAATCCACCATCATAGGACCCAGGGTACTACAAAATCCACCATCCTAGGTCCCAGGGTACTCCTAAATCCACCATCCTAGGTCCCTGGGGACTCCTAAATCCACCATCCTAGCTCCCAGTGTACTCCTAAATCCACCATCAAGGTCCCAGGGTACTCCGAAATCCACCATCCTAGGACCAAGGGTACTCCAAAATCTGCCATCCTAGGTCCCAGGGTACTCCTAAATCCACCATCCTAGGTCCCAGGGTGCTCCTAAATCCACCATCCTAGGTCCCAGGGTGCTCCTAGATCCACCATCCTAGGTCCCAGGGTGCTCCTAAATCCACCATCCTAGGTCCCAGGGTACTCCTAAATCCACCATCCCAGGTCCCAGGGTACCCCACAATCCACCATCCTAGGTGCCAGGGTACTCCAAGAAGCACCATCCTAGTTCCCAGGGTACTCCTAAATACACCATCCTAGGTCCCAAGGTACTCCTAAATCCACAATCGTAGGTCCCAGGGTACTCCTAAATCCACCATCCTAGGTCCCAGAGTACTCCTAAACCCACCATCCCAGGGCCAGTGTACTCCAAAAAGCACCATCCTACGTCCCAGGGTACTCCTCAATCCACCATCCTGGGTGCCAGGGTACTCCTAAATCCACCATCCTAGGTGCCAGGATACTCCAAAAAGCACCATCCTAGGTCCCTGGGTACTCCTAAATCCACCATCATAGCTCCCAGTGTCATCCTAAATCCACCATCCTAGGTCCCAGGGTACTCCTAAATCCACCATCTAGGTCCCAGGGTACTCCTAAATCCACAATCCTAGGTCCCAGGGTACTCCTAAATCCACCATCATAGGACCCAGGGTACTACAAAATCCACCATCCTAGGTCCCAGGGTACTCCTAAATCCACCATCCTAGGTCCCTGGGGACTCCTAAATCCACCATCCTAGCTCCCAGTGTACTCCTAAATCCACCATCAAGGTCCCAGGGTACTCCGAAATCCACCATCCTAGGACCCAGGGTACTCCAAAATCTGCCATCCTAGGTCCCAGGGTACTCCTAAATCCACCATCCTAGGTCCCAGGGTCCTCCTAAATCCACCATCGTAGGTCCCAGGGTACTCCACAATCCACCATCCTAGGTCCCATGGTACTCCAAAACCCGCCATCCTAGGTCCCAGGGTACTCCTAAATCCACCATCCTAGGTCCCAGAGTACTCCTAAATCACCATCCTAGCTCCCAGGGTACTCCTAAATCCACCATCCTAGGTCCCTGGGTACTCCTAAATCCACCATCCTAGGTCCCAGGGTACTCCTAAATCCACCCTCCTAGGTCCCAGGGTAGGTCCCAGGGTACTCCTAAATCCACCATCCTAGGTCCCAGGGTGCTCCTAAATCCACCATCCTAGGAGCCAGGGTACTCCAAAAAGCACCATCCTAGGTCCCAGGGTACTCCTAAATACACCCTCCTAGGTCCCAGGGTCCTCCTAAATCCACAATCCTAGGTCCCAGGGTACTCCACAATCCACCATCCTAGGTCCCATGGTACTCCAAAACACACCATCCTAGGTCCCAGGGTACTCCTAAATCCACCATCCTAGGTCCCAGAGTACTCCTAAATCCACCATCATAGCTCCCATGGTACTCCTAAATCCACCATCCTAGGTCCCAGATTACTCCTAAATCCACCATCCTAGGTCCCAGGGTACTCCTAGATCCACCATCCTAGGACCCAGGGTACTCCAAAATCCACCATCCTAGAACCCAGGGTACTCCACGATCCACCATCCTAGGTCCCAGGGTACTCCTAAATCCACCATCCTAGGTCCCAGGGTACAACTAAATCCACCATCCTAGATCCCAGGGTACTCCACAATCCACCATCCTAGGTCCCAGGGTACTCCTAAATCCACCATCCTAGGTCCTAGGGTACTCCTAAATCCACCATCCTATGTCCCAGGGTACTCCTAAATCCACCATCCTAGGTGCCAGGGTACTCCAAAAAGCACCATCCTAGGTCCCAGGGTGCTCCTAGATCCACCATCCTAGGTCCCAGGGTACTCCTAAATCCACCATCCTAGGTCCCAGGGTACCCCACAATCCACCATCCTAGGTGCCAGTGTACTCCAAGAAGCACCATCCTAGGTCCCAGGGTACTCCTAAATCCACCATCCTAGGTCCCAGGGTACTCCTATATCCACAATCGTAGGTCCCAGGGTACTCCTAAATCCACCATCCTAGGTCCCAGAGTACTCCTAAATCCACCATCCTAGGTTCCAGGGTACTCCAAAAAGCACCATCCTATGCCCCAGGGTACTCCTAAATCTACCATCCTAGGTCCCAGGGTACTCCTAAATCCACAATCCTAGGTCCCAGGGTACTCCTCAATCCACCATCCTGGGTGCCAGGGTACTCCTAAATCCACCATCCTAGGTGCCAGGGTACTCCAAAAAGCACCATCCTAGGTCCCTGGGTACTCCTAAATCCACCATCCTAGCTCCCAGTGTCATCCTAAATCCACCATCCTAGGTCCCAGGTTACTCCTAAATCCACCATCTAGGTCCCAGGGTACTCCTAAATCCACAATCCTAGGTCCCAGGGTACTCCTAAATCCACCATCATAGGACCCAGGGTACTACAAAATCCACCATCCTAGGTCCCAGGGTACTCCTAAATCCACCATCCTAGGTGCCTGGGGACTCCTAAATCCACCATCCTAGCTCCCAGTGTACTCCTAAATCCACCATCAAGGTCCCAGGGTACTCCTAAATCCACCATCCTAGGACCCAGGGTACTCCACAATCCACCATCCTAGGTCCCAGGGTACTCCTAAATCCACCATCCTAGGTCCTAGGGTACTCCTAAATCCACCATCCTATGTCCCAGGGTACTCCTAAATCCACCATCCTAGGTCCCAGGGTACTCCTAAATCCACCATCCTAGATCCCAGGGTACTCCACAATCCACCATCCTAGGTCCCAGGGTACTCCTAAATCCACCATCCTAGGGTACTCCTAAATCCACCATCCTATGTCCCAGGGTACTCCTAAATCCACCCTCCTAGGTCCCAGGGTCCTCCTAAATCCACAATCCTAGGTCCCAGGGTACTCCACAATCCACCATCCTAGGTCCCATGGTACTCCAAAACACACCATCCTAGGTCCCAGGGTACTCCTAAATCCACCATCCTAGGTCCCAGAGTACTCCTAAATCCACCATCCTAGCTCCCATGGTACTCCTAAATCCACCATCCTAGGTCCCAGAGTACTCCTAAATCCACCATCCTAGGTCCCAGGGTACTCCTAGATCCACCATCCTAGGACCCAGGGTACTCCAGGATCCACCATCCTAGGTCCCAGGTTACTCCTAAATCCACCATCCTAGGTCCCAGGGTACAACTAAATCCACCATCCTAGATCCCAGGGTACTCCACAATCCACCATCCTAGGTCCCAGGGTACTCCTAAATCCACCATCCTAGGTCCTAGGGTACTCCTAAATCCACCATCCTATGTCCCAGGGTACTCCTAAATCCACCATCCTAGGTGCCAGGGTACTCCAAAAAGCACCATCCTAGGTCCCAGGGTGCTCCTAGATCCACCATCCTAGGTCCCAGGGTGCTCCTAAATCCACCATCCTAGGTCCCAGGGTACTCCTAAATCCACCATCCTACGTCCCAGGGTACCCCACAATCCACCATCCTAGGTGCCAGTGTACTCCAAGAAGCACCATCCTAGGTCCCAGGGTACTCCTAAATCCACCATCCTAGGTCCCAGGGTACTCCTATATCCACAATTGTAGGTCCCAGGGTACTCCTAAATCCACCATCCTAGGTCCCAGAGTACTCCTAAATCCACCATCATAGGTGCCAGGGTAGTCCAAAAAGCACCATCCTACGCCCCAGGGTACTCCTAAATCCACCATCCTAGGTCCCAGGGTACTCCTAAATCCACAATCCTAGGTCCCAGGGTACTCCTCAATCCACCATCCTGGGTGCCAGGGTACTCCTAAATCCACCATCCTAGGTGCCAGGGTACTCCAAAAAGCACCATCCTAGGTCCCTGGGTACTCCTAAATCCACCATCCTAGCTCCCAGTGTCATCCTAAATCCACCATCCTAGGTCCCAGGTTACTCCTAAATCCACCATCTAGGTCCCAGGATACTCCTAAATCCACAATCCTAGGTCCCAGGGTACTCCTAAATCCACCATCATAGGACCCAGGGTACTACAAAATCCACCATCCTAGGCCCCAGGGTACTCCTAAATCCACCATCCTAGGTGCCTGGGGACTCCTAAATCCACCATCCTAGCTCCCAGTGTACTTCTAAATCCACCATCAAGGTCCCAGGGTACTCCTAAATCCACCATCCTAGGACCCAGGGTACTCCAAAATCTTCCATCCTAGGTCCCAGGGTACTCCTAAATCCGCCATACTAGGTCCCAGGGTACTCCTAAATCCACCATCATAGGTCCCTGGGTACTCGTAAATCTACCATCCTAGGTCCTAGGGTACTCCTAAATCCACCATCCTAGGTCCCAGGGTACTCCTAAATCCACCATCCTAGGTCCCAGGGTACTCCTAAATCCACCATCCTAGATCCCAGGGTACTCCACAATCCACCATCCTAGGTCCCAGGGTACTCCTAAATCCACCATCCTAGGTCCTAGGGTACTCCTAAATCCACCATCCTATGTCCCAGGGTACTCCTAAATCCACCATCCTAGGTGCCAGGGTACTCCAAAAAGCACCATCCTAGGTCCCAGGGTGCTCCTAGATGCACCATCCTAGGTCCCAGGGTACTCCTAAATCCACCATCCGAGGTCCCAGGGTACCCCACAGTCCACCATCCTAGGTGCCAGTGTACTCCAAGAAGCACCATCCTAGGTCCCAGGGTACTCCTAAATCCACCATCCTAGGTCCCAGGGTACTCCTATATCCACAATCGTAGGTCCCAGGGTACTCCTAAATCCACCATCCTAGGTCCCAGAGTACTCCTAAATCCACCATCCTAGGTGCCAGAGTACTCCAAAAAGCACCATCCTACGCCCCAGGGTACTCCTAAATCCACCATCCTAGGTCCCAGGGTACTCCTAAATCCACAATCCTAGGTCCCAGGGTACTCCTCAATCCACCATCCTGGGTTCCAGGGTACTCCTAAATCCACCATCCTAGGTGCCAGGGTACTCCAAAAAGCACCATCCTAGGTCCCTGGGTACTCCTAAATCCACCATCCTAGCTCCCAGTGTCATCCTAAATCCACCATCCTAGGTCCCAGGTTACTCCTAAATCCACCATCTAGGTCCCAGGGTACTCCTAAATCCACAATCCTAGGTCCCAGGGTACTCCTAAATCCACCATCATAGGACCCAGGGTACTACAAAATCCACCATCCTAGGTCCCAGGGTACTCCTAAATCCACCATCCTAGGTCCCTGGGGACTCCTAAATCCACCATCCTAGCTCCCAGTGTACTCCTAAATCCACCATCAAGGTCCCAGGGTACTCCTAAATCCACCATCCTAGGACCCAGGGTACTCCAAAATCTGCCATCCTAGGTCCCAGGGTACTCCTAAATCCGCCATACTAGGTCCCAGGGTACTCCTAAATCCACCATCCTAGGTCCCTGGGTACTCGTAAATCCACCATCCTAGGTCCTAGGGTACTCCTAAATCCACCATCCTAGGTCCCAGGGTACTCCTAAATCCACCATCCTAGGTCCCAGGGTACTCCTAAATCCACCATCCTAGGAGCCAGGGTACTCCGAAAAGCACCATCCTAGGCCCCAGGGTACTCCTAAATCCACCCTCCTAGGTCCCAGGGTCCTCCTAAATCCACCATCCTAGGTCCCAGGGTACTCCACAATCCACCATCCTAGGTCCCATGGTACTCCAAAACCCACCATCCTAGGTCCCAGGGTACTCCTAAATCCACCATCCTAGGTCCCAGAGTACTCCTAAATCACCATCCTAGCTCCCAGGATACTCCTAAATCCACCATCCTAGGTCCCAGAGTACTCATAAATCCACCATCCTAGGTCCCAGGGTACTCCAAAATCCACCATCCTAGGTCCCAGGGTACTCCAAAATCCACCATCCTAGAACCCAGGGTACTCCACGATCCACCATCCTAGGTCCCAGGGTACTCCTAAATCCACCATCCTAGGTCCCAGGGTACTCCTAAATCCACCATCCTAGGTCCCAGGGTACTCCACAATCCACCATCCTAGGTCCCAGGGTACTCCTAAATCCACCATCCTAGGTCCCAGGGTACTCCTAAATCCACCATCCTAGGTGCCAGGGTACTCCAAAAAGCACCATCCTAGGTCCCAGGGTACTCCTAAATCCACAATCCTAGGTCCCAGGGTAATCCTAAATCCACCATCCTATGTCCCAGGGTACTCCTAAATCCACCATCCTAGGTGCCAGGGTACTCCAAAAAGCACCATCCTAGGTCCCAGGGTGCTCCTAGATCCACCATCCTAGGTCCCAGGGTACTCCTAAATCCACCATCCTAGGTCCCAGGGTACCCCACAATCCACCATCCTAGGTGCTAGGGTACTCCAATAAGCACCATCCTAGGTCCCAGGGTACTCCTAAATCCACAATCCTAGGTCCCAGGGTACTCCTAAATCCACAATCCTAGGTCCCAGAGTACTCCTAAATCCACCATCCTAGGTGCCAGGTTACTCCAAAAAGCACCATCCTAGGTCCCAGGGTACTCCTAAATCCACCATCCTAGGTCCCAGGCTACTCCTAAATCCACCATCCTAGGTCCCAGAGTAGTCCTAAATCCACCATCCTAGGACCCAGGGTACTCTAGAATCCACCATCCTAGGACCCAGGGTACTCCACGATCCACCATCCTAGGTCCCAGGGTACTCCACGATCCACCATCCTAGGTCCCAGGGTACTCCTAAATCCACAATCCTAGGTCTCAGGGTACTCCTAAATCCACCATCCCGGGTCCCAGGGTACTCCTAAATCCACCATCCTAGGTGCCAGGGTACTCCAAAACGCACCATCCTAGGTCCCAGGGTGCTCCTAGATGCACAATCCTAGGTCCCAGGGTGCTCCTAGATCCACAATCCTAGGTCCCGGGGTGCTCCTAGATCCACAATCTTAGGTCCCAGGGTGCTCCTAGATCCACCATCCTAGGTCCCAGAATACTCCTAAATCCACCATCCTAGGTCCCAGGGTACTCCTAGATCCACCATCCTAGGTCCCAGGGTACTCCAAAATCCACCATCCTAGGACCCAGGGTACTCCACGATCCACCATCCTAAATCCACCATCCTAGGTCCCAGGGAACTCCTAAATCCACCATACTAGGTGCCAGGGTACTCCAAAAAGCACCACCCTAGGTGCGCAGGGTGCTCCTAGACCACCATCCTAGGTCCCAGGGTGCTCCTAGATCCACAATCCTAGGTCCCAGGGTGCTCCTAGATCCACCATCCTAGGTCCCAGGGTGCTCCTAGATCCACAATCCTAGGTCCCAGGGTACTCCTAGATCCACCATCCTAGGTCCCAGGGTGCTCCTAGATCCATGCAGAAGGTTCTTCACAGAGAGATGCGGAGCAGGAAACGAAGGTGGAGGATGGGTCCCTTAAAATGTCCCAGGAGGCAGGGTATGCTGTCCTCTGGTCTAGATGGGGGCCCCCTGGCTGCAAGAAGGGATGCAGAAGGAGTGCCTGTCCAGAGGGCACCCAAGCCAGCTGTAACTGCCAGATAGTCCCATGCCCACAGGCAAGAGTTTTGTCAGCACCAATCGGGTTTCCTTCCTTACCTCTTCTATCTTCTCCCGACTTGACTATTGTTCTGCCCTCCTATCTGCACTTGCTTCTTCCCTTATTACTTCTCTTCAATCCCCTCTCTTCATTCTATTTCGTTTCTCCCATTCCAATCTCACCTTTGTTTTCACTTTCTTTGCATGGTTTTTAAATGTATCCATGGTCTGGCGCCTCTCGATCTTTCAGTGTCTCTCTCTATGTCCTTACCTGATCCCTCCGCTCTCAGTCCCTAAACCTCCTTGTACCCTCTCTTGCTTTTGTTCCTTCTCCCTTCCTGCACCGAAGCACTGGAATTCTTTACTATGAGTTATTCCTTCTTCTCCCTTTCTCCATATCTTCTGTACCCATCTTAAAGCCTTCCTCCTCTCCTCCCTTTCTGACATCTAATCTGTTTTCTTCCTGCTGCTAGCTTTGTGTTTCCATCTGATCCTTGCACAGCACTTTGCCGAACACACTTCATAAATATCAATAAAATACAAATACAAGATACAAATAACACCTACAAAGGTGGAGTCTGCCTTCTAGAGGGAGTGACTCATGCAGCACCTGTCAGAACCATGTCATGAAATGGAAAGAATGTGTACTCACCAGGCTGACACCCACACAAAGTAATGTATGACTTTCTTTTTTTAGGATTGTTTATTGAATTTTCGGAAAGATAAATAGCAACAGCCTATACATAACAGGCAACTAATCCAAAACACATCTAGGGCGCAAAGGCAACAGGCCCGTTACCAGGAAATGTCTAGAAGGGGAAGATGAATTGGAAGGAAAAAAAGAATAAAGGGGCGGGCTGAACATATAAGTCATGTATACTTGCTTTAGGGTATGCAGACTTTCCATCGAAAATTGTTCCTTCGAGGGCTTTTCCATCGAATTTTTAACAACGTAAAGAAGTGCATCCAATTTTGTTTGGGGTGTGTTTTTAAGGATTCAAAACGGGTGGTTGGGGGGGAACTGCCCAACCCCCCAAAATATGCATTCGATGCACATTTTTACGTTGGAAAATGTGTTATGGTACTTACCATGGATGGAACAAATTCGATGGGATATATGGGTTTCTACAGTGGTGAGAAAGGAAATCCTGGTACATACACCCATCAAGATGTCTCTCTCGCTCTGTCGCTATCGCTATCTCTCTCTCTCTCGCTCTCTCTCACACACACACGAAAATCTGACAACAGGGAGGACAGAACTGGCCTACTATTTATCACCGAGACCTGTCTCACAGAGGCCTACTCGGCTGTTATACACGAGGCCGTCCCCACAGGCTACAGGATTAGACTTGCCAGCAGAATGACCAAGAGAGGCGGAGGAATTCCACTTCTCCACAAGTCCTCTAATGACATTAAATGATCACTCTCTGGCAACATCATGGACTGCAAATCGCTTGCCCTGCTCCGTTCCACCTCCGCACTGCGTTGCCTTTCCAATTGTAGGCAACCCTCAGACAACCCATCTTCCACAACCCGACAGAAGAGACTGCTCACATTGCGGTAGACTGGCAACACCACACCATATAGGGAAGGTTTCTGCAACCGTTGGCTCGTCAGATGTTTTGTACAACACCACCCATCATCCCTCTTCATTGATAATGCTGGTTATGGGTAATGGGAGTTGTAGTCCAAAACATCTGGAGAGCCAAAGGTTGCAGATCCCTGGTACAGGGAGATTTTTTAACTTTGAATAGAAAATGAGGACAACACAGCTACACAATCATTGCCTGAAACCTAGTTTTTTAGATCTCAAGCAACAAAGGAAAGGAGCCAACCACACAGCTGGATACACATATTTTGCAACAGATTCCCCTTCCCCGTACTCTTATCCTATTACAGTGGTATTCAGACTTTTTATACTGAGCCCCCCTTGGGTACAAGTATTGTTTCTGGTCCGTGCCATAAACTATAACTGCTTAAATGTTCTAATAAAAGCAGTCACTGTTATCCTTTTTTCAAGTGTCTTGCAAGCCTCCCCGGGCATCCTTCATGCCCCCTGAGGGGTATTGTAGACCTACAGTTTGAAAACCACTGTTCTTTCCATCTCATTCAGCATCTGCACTCAAACACCCCATTGCCAAATTCAATAAAAGTCCCACCCCAAACATCAATCAGGGCCTCAAAGAATAGCAAACTGGAAATGCTTTTGAAAGACTTGAAGTGTCCAAACCCCAGCCGACTATCGCAAACCGAACCAGAACTCCAGAACAGCAACTTAATGTCATTGCTACTTGTATATCAAACACCATTGCCATTATGGCGAGTAAAAAGGCTTTGAATTTTTACAAAAGAAGCAAGTTGCTCTATGGTTCAATCCCTAACTCAACCTCACCATCAAAGAAAGCAAGTGGCTAGAGAAAATCTGGTCAGAAAATCAGCTACCAAGAAAAAACATGGTTTACCGCCGACAGCCCCAAATCTACAAAGCATAAATGGTCCAATCTAAAAAAGATAATTACGCAGCACAACCAGAAGGAAATGTTCAAAATGGCGCTCACATTCAAAAATCCATCCGCCTAAAACACAGTCGCGACACCACCACAGGCACGCGGTGACTGAATTGTGACTGAATTGTAACACATTACAACATGAAAATTTGACAAATCCAGCACTATTTAGAGAAGAACCAACACCACCAATCTCAACAATGGGAACAACCTCAAAGAAAACCAACTACTGCAACACTGCCAGCTTTTTGCCCCTTCCGGGATTCAGGATTCAGGATTTTCTAACCATGGTAACAATCCAGCAGACTTGCCAGAACCTGTGTAACCCCACCCAAACATCTAGAAAGCAATAAAAAAGCCAGCTGGATTAGAACCCTCCTACCAAGCCCAGGACATGATGCTTCTATTGAACAAGGTGTTGTCCCTCTCTCTTTAAAAAGAGCCTTTGTCAAGCCTGTCAATCAACTTGTGGTTGAGCCGAACGACCTAGCAAAAAACTGAACAATTTCAAGTACACTCCTCACAGCAAAATCCCTTAAACTTTACTCACCAACAGTTCTGGGAACAGGTTGGAAGCATCAGCCTCCTCCACCAGTCACAGTATGGATTCAGGCTAGGAAGAGGAAGAGAACCTACACTGTGCTCTTTATGGGACGCGCTAAAAAGCAACGCAGATGCCAACTCGCCTACTCCACTCACCCTACTGACATTACTGCTGCTTCTGATTCCATCAGACATAAAATACTGCTACAAATCCTACAGAACATTAGATTAAAAGGAACCCTTTCACGCTGGGCCACTTGATTTTTCACCAATGGGATTGAATCCAGACTTGTCGACCCTTTCAGATCATGCCCCCAGGGTCTCACGTGTGAAGTACCCCAATGATCCAGCCTTTCACTTCTCCTTTCCAATATCCACATGACCTCTCTCCTGGAATTCATCAATAATTCAGGCCTCGCATCTTTCAGGTGCTCAAAAATGATACCTAAATCATCTACAAACTGTAGTGGTAGGCATCTTTGTAAAAGTGCCTTGTGACGCTACAAGGGTCTCGAATGAGAATGCACAGTGTAAGGCAGAACGAGGATATGGACGGTTGGGAGAGGAAGCAGAGAAGGAGTTTGGCAGGATGCTGTGCCGGCTCGCTGGTTAATAAACAAAACATATCACTTTACTCACAAGCCGTGTGTGTCTAAGTCACTTCATTTGGAGATGAAGATAACCAGCGAAGCAGAGCCACGCTACACTGCGGCCCTGGCTGCATTCTGGGGGTCGTTGGCAGCGGAGAGAGCCGTAAGCGTTGTAACGCAGCAGGTCTGGAGCAGTGAGATGCGGAAGTGGCTAGCAATTAAATCCTGAATTTTCTTAATGGCACCAAGGACTGATTAGGCAGACTGGGGTCCAGCGCTTTCACACAACACCAGTCTTGCGCATCCCGCCAAGTGTACCATTAGAGGAAAGGCCATTGCGACGTCTGATGATGTGTGGCCATCTTGGATCAGCTGATCTTCTCCGAAGATACAAAAGGTACATCTCATCACACTTGTCTCAGTACTACAATGTTTTTTTTCCTCCTCTTTCTAACATCCATATGCTCAACTGACTTATTGAAATTTTCCAGTTGAAGGTCAATTGAGCATTGAACCCAGAGTAAGATATAGCTATGCAGAGGGTAACTGTGCACCCTCCAGAGAGGTTACTTGGCCGGAATGGAGAGAATATTGGTGCAACGACATAACAACCCTCAAACATGAGGGTCTAACAACAGAGAAGAAGAAACTGCTTTTATTACATGCCCTTGGTTCAGAAGGACAAGGCAAGTATAGGGAATTACCTGCACTGACTGATTTAGATGCTGGAGATATTGATGCACACAAGTGTGTAATAAGGCAACTCAACAATTATTATGCACCAGAGAAGAATGTTGCTATCACCAGGTTTAACTTTTACACAAGGGCACAAAAGGAAGAAGAGACAGCAGAGGAGTATGAGTCTTCTCTTAGGAAACTAGCTCTCACATGTAGGTTTGGTGCAGGAATAATGATGGAGGAACTAATTTGTGATCAGATTACTATACGTACTAAAGACTCAGCAATACAAGATAGATTATGGAAGGTGGGGGACCCATCTTTACAACAGGCTCTGGCCATTGCCAAATGAATAGAGCGCATGCAAAGATGCTCAAAAGAGATGAAGGACAAAAAGAAGGAAGCACAGCAATCGTGTGAGTACAGAGAAGAGGAAGTGAATGATCGTGTGGCAGTGGTGAAGAAAAAGGAGATCCACAATGGTAAATATGTGGATGGACATGGCGAAGAGAGATCCAAGAGCAAAGGTCGAGATGAGAATGTGCTCAGGGAAAGGAAGAAATGTTTCAAGAAAGGAACATATCGACCAGCAGAGACAAGGGACAGGGATAGGTGTTTTAGATGCAGTAGAATGGGAGACTATGCCTCATCCAGGAATTGTCTTGTCCAGCTATAGACAAGATATGCACAGCCTGTAAAGGAAGACGTCATTTTGTGGTTGTGTGCAGAAACAAGAGGAGAGTTTTGGTTGTTCAAGAATGTTCCGACATGAAGGAGGAAAGAGTAGTAGTAGTGTGTGAGGCTGACAAGAAAGGTGAACAAGATGGACTAAAGTGTCCTAAGTGTGAAGTGTTAGTGGAGAATTGGCTGCTCAAGTTGATGGTGGATAGTTGTTCTCCATATACGATAACTAAAGAGAATAGGTGGGATGATCTATCATCTAAAGGTTTGAGACAATGATTACATCTTCCAGACTTCCATAATCCAGGAGGGTTTGAAGGGTCAAAAATACATTTGACTGGATTTTTGTGGGCAATGTGCAATTTAAGGGTGACACAGCTGAGATCAAAGTATATGCGCCAAGAAGAGTGTAAAACTTTTGGGTTGGAAAGATCAAGCCAAGTTGAAGATTCCCTTAAACCCATGCGAGAGCGACCCTATGCTCTAATTTGGCAAAAATGAGAATTCCGTCAATCACCAAGAAGGAGATGTAAAGCCGTTCCAGTCGTGCACAAAAAGGCGAGACCAGTTCCTTATGTGTTGATGGACAAATTGGAAGCAGAATTCAGTAGGTTGGAAAAGGAAGAAGTGATTGAAAGGATAGAATCCTCATTGTAGGGGAGCCCCATAGTGGTGGCTGTAAAGAAGAATAGGAAGCTTCAAGTTTGTGTGGATTTGAGAGATTTGAATAATAACATCCACTAACATTCCCTCTGTCCTCATCCTTCTTGATCTCTCTTCTGCCTTCGACACGGTCAACCACACCATCCCACTCAACCGTCTCCGTGATAACCTGGGTATCACTGATCAGGCTCTGGCCTGGCTGACCTCTTTCCTCTCTGATCGACCCTTCCATGTCCAACTGGAGTCCTTCCTATCATCCCTCTTCCTCTCTACCTGTGGGGTTCCCCAGGGTTCTAACCTCTCACCTTGGATTTTTTACCAATACCTGGCAAATTTTGCCCACTGCCATTTTCTGCTTAAATTTCCAGTACTATGCTGATGACACTCAGCTAATTTTCCGGCTGCCCTCGGCCACCTCCTCTACCTCTCTCATCTCTGACTGCCTAACTGCCATCCAAGATTGGTGTGCCGCCAATGATCTTTGTCTGAATGCCAGCAAAACTGAGATCCTCCTCATTGGCACACCATATTCATCCTTTTCCCTCTGGCCAGCTTCCCTTGGCCCCCCTCTAACCCATACATGCGAGGTTAAGAACCTCGGGGTCATCTTTGATTCCACACTTTCCTTCTCCGCCCATATCTCTGAGGTCTATAAAAAGTCAAACTTCCTACTGCACCTCCTTAGAGGTACTCTGCCTTTCCTCTCATTCCCTCAGAAGCTCACTGTCTCCCAAGCTCTGGTTCTCTCAAGGTTGGACTATTATAACAGCCTCTTTCTAAATCTACCTGCCTCTACTCTCCACCCTCTGCAACTTATCCAGAACAGGACTGCAAGACTTGTCCTTGGTCTCAAGCCCTGGGATTGTATCTCTCCACTCTGAAATCTCTCCATTGGCTCCCAGTGGATGCAAGGATTAAATTCAAAACCCTCTGCATTGTCCACAAGGCTTTCTGGGGCCTGTGCCCAAAACACCTTCAGCTATGCTCCGCAAATACCTCCCCTCTCGAGCTCTTTGCTCCTCCACTGTTTATTGCCTCTGTTTTCTATTTAATTTTATTATTTATTTATCTGCTCTGCACTTTCTACTCTCCACCTTCCATGCACTTTTTCCCTTTTCCCTTTCCCATGCACTTGCGCGTTCTCAATGTCACTGGGCCTAGTAAGATCGTTGTTGTTTTTGTGTTCTCCCCTGTTCCCCCCCTTGCCCAGTCGCGCTCTGAAATACTTGTGTATGAGCACGATGCAAATAAAATATCATATCATATCATATCATAAGTGGACAACTATCCGATGCCCATCATTTCTGAAATGCGAAACGACATTGAACGGGCAAATGTGTTCACCACATTGGATTTGTCGAATGCATACCATAAGATAAATTTGATAGAAGATTGTAGAGACTTGACAGCTTTTATTACACAGTTTGGCATGTTCCATTATAAAAGGATACCTTTTGGACTTGCCTTGGCAGCGGCCATCTTCCAACGGGTTATGACTCAAGTGCTCAAAAGGCTTGAGGTGGCTTTGGTGTATCAAGATGATATCATTGTTTTCGAGAAAGGAGAAAAGGAACATGATGAGAGATTGGAGTTGATGATGTGAAAGTTAGCAGAAAATGAGCTTAAAGTTGAAAAAAGTAAATGTAGATTTAGGTAGCGTGAGGTGGAATACTTGGGGCACATTGTGAGTGGGAAGGGATATCGTCCTAATGTTGATGCTGTGAATGCCATAAGGAGTGCCCTGGCACCTACAGGTGTGTGTGATCTTGCATGCATGACAGAACTGATAAGGAAGCTCCTAAAAAAAGAAACGTACAAGGTGCACGAAATAGGGTTGCTCTTTATCTGTCCCGCTTGCCGGTTGATGATAAAGTTGTTGTAGAGGAGGATCGCAAAGAGGAAGTTGTGGCAGATATATTGAAGTGGTACCTAGGGATGAATGCCTGGAGAGATTGAAAGTAGATGAGGTACTGGAGAAGGTGAGAGAGTTTACAAGAAATGGTTGGCAAATGAAAAGTATGTTAGATGAGAAAGTTAAGCCGTTTTGGGAAGTCAGAGATTAATGTTCTATGGAAGGTGGAGTAGTGGTGAGAGGTCAATATTTAGTGCCGCCGGAGAAATTACGTAAGGAGTTGATGGAAAACGCTCATCAAGGGCATCCAGGGTCTACCACTACCAAGAGAACTTTTAGAGCAAAGTATTGGTGGCCAAGCATGGATTTGATGGTGAAGAGGTTTGTGAGAAATTGTTGGCCTTGCCAGAATGCAGACAAGAGATGTAAGATTCAGAATGAGGAGGACAGTGTGGTGATCAAACCTGAGGTTGCATGGGAACAGTTGTGTATTGATATTGTGGGACCGTATAATAGGTTGCCTAGAGAAAAGAGATTTTTAGTAGTAATGGTGGACGACTGTTCTGGATGGGTTGAGGCTAAGTGGGTCAGGAATGTTGAGTCTCGAGAAATACTGAAGTATCTTGAGCAGGTTTTCAGACAAGAGGGCTATCCCAGGACGATAATAAGTGATAATCGAGTGCAATTCAGGAGTGCTATGATGCAAAAGTATGCGTTCAAGGTAGGCATAGAGTGGAGGTTTTCTGCACTTTACCACCCTCAAACTAATGGAAAAGTGGAGAGATGTAATAGAGTTATGGTGGCGGCACTGGAGCAAGCAGTAAGAAATAATTGGAATGTGGAGACAGCTATTGAGGAGAAGTTGTGGTGTGTGAGGACTTCAGTATGCCGGGATTCAGAGGTGTCGCCATTTGTGATTATGAGAGGTAGACAGGCTAATACTTTGCTGAACCCGTCATGGGGAGATGTGAAAGGGTATGTAAGTGATGCAGGCAAGGCCCTGACTAATACAAGCATGGCAAGTCTGTGCAAGAGGAGGTTCAAACCAGGTGATTATGTGAGGATAAAAGAGGGTGTGGCACCTAGTAAAGGTGGTTCTAAAGTTTCGGATCCAGTGAAGATAAGAGTAGTATACCACACGTATGTCAGGACTGAGGACAGGTCTCTGTGAAACATGTGCAGGCTGAGTAAATGGAATGGAAGTGGACTGGCAGAGATGTTACTGTGCACAAGGGTAAGAGATTTGATGTTTGGGTGGATGAGGATGTTGGTCATGGGGATGGAGAACGTTGATCGCAATGATAGGTCACATGAAAGTGGCCAGGATGGATAACATCATGGTAATGGTGAAAGGAAATGCTTGCTGAACGATACCTCATCTCTATACATGATTGCAGCAAAAGATCGTTCTAACCCTTATTGTGTGAACTTAAAATCTGTAATTGAAGAGTCACTATTGAAGGCAGGAGTAACTGTAGAGATGTTGATAAGTAAACCGCAAAAAGTGAAGCTTATTCTTCAAAGTAACGATTGGCAAAAGACCTTGGACACGGTCTGTCAATCCAAAACCCTTAATCAGATACACTCCTTTTGGAAATTTTACCCCGTTCTCGAGAATTATTTAGTGAAATACCCTTCACGGAACTTTAGAAACTCTTTTATGAGGTTCCGCTTTGATATTTTGAAAACAAATTACATTTTAAAAAGATGGAACCTACTGAACGGCGAATGGATGTGGTGTAAATACTGTAAGGTTGAAAGGACAGAAGAAACTTTGAAACACATATTATTACAATGTCCAGCTCTTTTAAAACAAAGGATTTTATACTTCGAACAATTTGTAATGCATCTTCACGCAGTTGATACAGAATCCTTATGGTTTCAAATTAGACATAATACATCTACTGTTTTAAAAGTGAGAATTTTGGCGTTTTTAAAAAACTTCTGTGATTTATCTTAAATCATTATAATGAATTTTCTTCTTATGTTCAAACCTCAATACATATAAGAAATATCAGTTTAAACAAGTTTTACAGACTTTAAGAATCTTAAGAAATCTTTTAATGTTTAGTAGATCGAGTTTATATGAATTGTTCTCGATCTTGTTCGTAACTATTACGGTTATTCTGCTCAACTGTTATTTGTTTGTGTTCATTGTTGTGATCTTAAATTGTGAAGTTTTATTCGAATGTGCTTAAAATGTCTGTTTGACTTAAATATGAATCAATTGTATGAAATGTTGTTTTTTTATTCTATTTTGAAATGTAGTCTTATTCCTTTTCGATGAACTATTTTGTAAAGGTTTATATACACCATAAATAAATAAATAAATGGTGAAAGGAGCTGAAGATCTCTTAGACCACCTATTTGGTCAAAGGACTATTTTATTAAATGAAATGACCACCTATCTGGTTCCAGGACCGTCTTTTGGAATGAAATGTCTTTGCCTATTGTATGTCCTATCCCTAGGAACAAGTGTGGCTTTCAGTTGTTGTTCTACATAGTTTTACTGTGTTCCTTTAACTTTAGTATGTTCTAGTTTTCTTGTTCATGTTTTGTTGCTGTATTGTGGTGAGGGCGATGTGTAGTGGTAGGCATCTTTGTAAAAGTGCATTGTGACGCCACAAGGGTCTGGAATGAGAATGCAGGGTGGAAGGTGGAACGAGGACGTGCACGGCTGGGAGAGGGACACAAATTCTGTCTATTTTGCATATTAATTGTACAGTTATTATTCTATGTCCTGTAAAAATGTTTGATTCACCACAAATTAGTGCATTGAATCACATGGTTTAAAAACTAAAAAATATTTGCAATACTATACTAACAAATGGCATTTGCGTTATAATGCAATGAATATTTGAGTGGTGTTTTCTCGTCTGGTCACCCTGATCATTTGCTCTTTAACTATTAACATACCTGGATAGATCATGGTATAGCCAGGAGCCCTGTATATTATCCGACTTTTAGATGATGACAAAATGTCTGAAATGTAACTCAACCGAAACCGAATTTCTGATTTTCAGCACCACAATATAATCCCAACACCACTCCCTTGGCCCCAAGAAACGGGAACTTGCCCTCTGCCAATGGCAGGGTCAAAAACCTAGGACTTTTGATAGGCAAGGCCCTCCCACTCAAGCCGCAGGTAAAAGCCATGCAATGAGCTGGTTTTCCAACGCCAAACCATTGGGATCATCGTTTCATTTCATACCTGACCTTCTCGCACAGACTCGAGGCAGTGATTGTACTAGTACTCAGACTGGACTGCGCCAACTGCCTCCACCTGGGGTTCCCAGATGATCTCCTAAACAGACAAAAAGGGTTCCAAAGCGCAGCAGCTCGACGACTTCTGAGGGTTCAATGCTACAAGCAAATCAATCCAGCCCTCAGGACCCTTCATTGGTGCCTGATTAAAAGGAGGATTAATTTGAAAACTGTATGTATAGGTCGATGCGCATTTCACAGTGGAGGCTCGGAGTCCTCCACAAGGAAGTACAGAAAAGCTCTCCAGAGCACTTTGATCCAGTGTCAAGGCCTTAGTAAAGGTGCCAAGTTTAATCGGAAATGACACTGTGGATCAGCCTTGTTTCTCGCAACCAAGCTCTGGAATGCTATGCCAAGATGTCTGACACCAGCATGACAGCAGTAAAATTCGAACCACACCTAAGCACGCTGGACCAACCTCAAAGAGGTGCCCATTCTCAGTAACGGCAAGCAGCAGGAACCTCCTGCCTGCACCTAGTGATGCGAACACGCCATAGGCCAGCTATGGAATGGGCACTCATTCAGGTCAATCTCCTTGTGCCCTTTGAATCACGAATATGCCACAAGCCTGCACACAACCCATCTGACAAGGAACTTGGGAGATCGAGATCATTCGGGTCAGCCTCCCGGAGTCCCTTAAATTAAGCTGGTATATCAAGAACCCTTCATCAACAGAGTGGACAAGCAAAAGATTAAGGACACTGGAACAATATCACCGATCCCCCATGCCTACCTCATCTCTCATCACCTTACACTACCCATGCAATCACCGTCACACACAGCAGCAAGCTGCCCCCAAACCGAGGGCATTAATGGAGCACTGCCACTGCTCTCTTCTCTACCCCATCACACACCCCCATCCCCACCAGCTGACAACTGTCCTTGCAGTTCTGACTTCAACTGATCAAACATGTTCTGTCGACTGAGGATTAAAAATGTACCCAGGTGTCTGTGCCTCTACCTGCCTAGACTTATGCCAACAAACAGGACTCAGAACCATATATTCACTGGCCTCACAGGTTACCATAGCAAACCAGTGAGGGTAAACATGTGGCACATACTGGCCCAACCCTAACATTATGTGCATGACTCAGGATTGGACTCCCACCTACCTTTCTGAATGGGTGGAATTCTTGGCAGTCAGAGGTGGAAAATTACAGCCAATAGGGGCCGGCCAAAATGTTTGCCAATCAGCTGGCCGGTATATTCCATGTACTATGTTTGACTGAAATGTCCTGCATGCAGGTAACCAGAACTCTTCTGCCACTTGATTGGATGGAATATTGAGCATCCAGCCAATCAAAGGCCATCTCTGCCCCATCCCTCTGTCTCTGTAGGTGCTGCTGGCCATGTCTTCCAATTCGGCTCCTGGAATTTCTGTGAGTAGACTCTTAAGGTTATTCCCCAGCAAGGGTTTGATACAGCACATGCAAGGGTACATAAGGACCGAGGTTTTCACAGATCCGGATTGCATTTTGCATTTTCAGCGGGATAACCTGTAATGCAATGTATGCATGTACATAGGTATGTAAGTTTGAATTATATATATATATATATATATATATATATATATATATATATATATATATATATATATACATATATATATATATATATATATATATATATAGTCAATGAAAAAACTATGTTAAATGGACGTAATGGTTAAGCTGCGCTACTAAAAACCTATGAAATTCAGTAAAAAAAACATTGTTAAAAGAATGTTATGGTTACAAGTAAAATCGAAAAACCCCTGAAATTCGCCAGTTATGGTAAGCTAAGCAACCATAACTCACGCCACCACCGTGCACTGCTAAGACTAAAACCCAGGACATCAAAGATGACATCACAAATATCAATGACATCACATGTGCATTTACTTTTCATACAAGGGGTTGTGAATGTAATGTTGGCAAAAAAAGTATCAGGGATTATCTCTCTCTCTCTCTCTCTCTCTCTCTCTCTCTCTCTCTCTCTCTCTATGTATATATATATATATATATATATATTCACTGAAACAACTTTGTTAAACAGACGTTAGGGTTAATTTGTACTAATAGAAACCTATGAAATTCAATGAATAAACTTACTTAAAGGGACGTCGTGCACTTCTAAGACTAACACCCAGGACATGAAAGATGACATCACTAATGTGTTAGTCTTAGCAGTGCACGGTGGTGGCGCGAGTTATGGTTGCTTAGCTTACCATAACTGGCAAATTTCTAGGGTTTTCCGGTTTTGCTTGTAACCATAACTTCCCTTTCACAACGTTTTTTCATTGCATTTCATACGAAGTGCAACTTAACCATAACGTCCCTTTAACAAAGTTTTTTCAGTGAATTTCATAGGTTTTTATTAGTGCAATTTAAGCATAACGTCCCTTTAAAAAAGGTTTTCAGCGAATTTGATGGGTTTTTACCAGTGCACGCTAATTTCGTACAACTTACTAATATCGTACCAACCCCAATATAGCAACATGTTTGCCCAATTTGCAGTTTTACCATAAAACTCTGCCATTTTCCATCTTCTAGCATCATTTTTAACACTTCTTTACACTTTTTGCAACTGTTACCACTGTTTTTGTGTTCGTCGACATTCGCAAAAGTCTGTCATCATTGCAGACTTTTCGGACATTGTCACGTGACCACGCGCTCATGCGTGTCATGATGACGTGTCCGCAAACATTTTTGCACTTTGCGAGTGGGTCCGTGCTCCGCAAACATTTCAGAACTGCCTTTTCAGCTGATCTAGGAACTTTGAAGCTCAAAATGTACCCTTGCACAGCGTCTACACCTATTCTTACTCATTATCCATTAACAATCTAGCACACAGCACATACTTGGAAGAATATTAGCAAAACTGCTATTTATCTTTAAAATGGCATCAGCTATTGCCATCCCTCCAATCCAAGAGCCACTACCGCCACCAGCTGAAAAAACACAACAAAAAAAGCACAGTACTTCAAAAGACAATGGCCCTCATTACAAGTCAGGCGGTGGACCATGGTGCTACTAGCACCATGGTCCATGCCGGATTGCGCCATGGTGGATGGCGGAATTACCGCCCCATTCCAAGGTGAGTGGGGCGGTAATTCCCCATTCACCATTTGTCCTTCCCCATTCCCATTTTTGCCCGATAGGGCATAATGGGAATGGGGAAGGCGCTAATTACGGCACCGTAAATTACGGTGCCGTAATTAGCACCAAGGTCGCTTAGCGCCTTGGACTTTAACGTCTGCAAAAAGCAGGTGTTAAAGTGTGAATCAGGCATTAAGGGTTAACGGCGCCGACGGCGCCGTTAAACCCTTAACGCCTGACTTCTAATGAGGGCCAATGAAGAGGACCAAGAAGATGAAGTATAGGATGTGCCTTCCTCTAACACCCAGAGGGAATCATGGGTGTGTTCTTTACCACTGTTGGGAATTACCAAGGGCTAAAGCTACCAATGTGAAATGCACTGAGTGCAAAGTTGCAGACTACCTGGACAGTACTCCTACGGGACCACCTCCATGCGCTGCAACACAAAATCCAACCACTGCAATGCTCTCAGAAAGGTTGTTGTGAAGAATTCGACCATCCGCCCAGCGAGTGTGCGCTCCACCTGGGCTGGTTTGATACTTTTTTTAAAGAAATGGAATGTTGGTAGATAAACCTCCCGGAAATATGCGGGGCTAATCTGAACACATTTCCCAATTCTCACTGCACAACAAACACATAGGCCATCATTCCGAGGTTGGTGCTAGTCATGGCGCTGTTAGCACCATGACTAGCACCAATACCGGTACCGCCACCGACATGGTGGTATGAGGAATTACCGGTCCATTCTGCCCTTTGTAGAACCGGTAAATCCCCATTTGAAATGCCATTCCACATTCCCATTTGAGCCCCCATGGGGCTCAATGGGAAGAGGGAAGGCGGCAATAATGGTACCGCAAATTGCGGTACCGTTATTGACCCCGGTATCCCTTTGCGCCCAGCTTGTAATGAGGGCCATTGTCAAGTGTACTCTGGGGGACAGAGCCTACCGGCACAGTCCTACTGTCATGTTCAGCTGGAATGTGAGAGCCACAGGTACATCAAAGCATCTCAAGGAGGGGGAAGGCAACACCTTCCTCCCGCCATGGACAGCCTACTTAAAATATCCAAGGCTCCAGGGACCACTGCCTAGTGTTAAGTTCTGTGTGGTGGCAGCTCATTCTGATAAGAGTTAATTGAAGCAGGTGTGAGAAACCTGAAGGTGTCTCACTTACTAGTCCCCGGGGATCTATCATATAACATCAAGGTGGCCAGGACAAGGCTATCACTATTGGATCCAGTTCTTAGGGGTGGACCAGTGGGGGAGGGTCACCTGGATGGGGGATGTTCGGGGTGTGAATGTGGGACACCAACGGGCGAGACGTGGTACCCCATTCCCTGTAACACATTTTCCCCATCCAAACCTGTTGGATATTTAGAAGCTCTACCCCACCTCTTTTCCTACACAAACACTTTCTTACACAGAGAAAGACAACGGACTAACACCAGAGCTATTTACCTGACATGTCCCAACACAAGGGTCAGGCAATTGACCAGAAACATGCACACCTGACGAACCTTAACCTTCCGCACAGGGATAAAAGGCGGAGTACAAGAGCACACGATGAGCAAGGCTGAACGCATGAGGGGACAGCTAATCAAGACCGGCAGTTCAAGAGAAGAAGAAAATCGGCGAGACCTTAAAGGACGACAAGGGGGGAGTTGCCCTTGCTCTTTCTTTTCAACTCATGACCGCGAAGCCTCCGATAAAGGAATTACAAAACCGGGAAGTACAGCTGGCATGTGGTGTGACAGGTGTCAGCGGTGCACTGCTGCCTCCCGCATTGATAACACAGACAGACAGGCATGCTGGCTACTGTGGTACCGTCCTTGACTCCAGCAGCAAGCCAAGACAAGCGGACTTAAGACAGTTGGTGAGTCGGAGGAAGCCGATAGGAAACTGAACTGTGTTTGAGCCCAAGGTTGCAAGTGGCAACATTAGATGAACGCAAGAACCTGAGTACAAAGAACTTGTGTAGTTGAGGTTTTGAGAAAGCCCAGAGAAGGGCCAGCTGCAGAGTGGTCTGGTGCAGTAGGAGTGCTCAGTTGAAAGATTCTCACGGGCCCTCGTGTAGTGAAACTGCAAGTACCAAAAGGCCCTAGGAAAGGGCGGCGTGAGGTGTCGGAGTGGTGCTACAAAGGTCACATAAAAATCCTTTGTACAATGGAAAGTCTCTGACCCATCGGAGAGAGAAATGCTAGGGGAAGGGAAACCCCCCTGCTTCCTGAGAAAATACTGAACGCAAGCCTAAGGCGAGTGTGAATCCGACAGAGGGACGCCAGAGAAAAGCTAGGGGAAGGGAAAACCTGCTTTCCAAAAGAAGGTTGTGAATTAAGGCAAGTATGACCCCCAACAGAGGGATGCCAAGAGAAAACTAGGGTAATAAGAAACACGCTTTCTAAAAACAGGAAGTAAAACATGAACTGTGTGTAGCGACCCATGAACTGTGTTAACAATAGCTAAGTGAACCCGACAGAGGGAAAAGCTAAGAAAGTAAATCCTGTATCGTGATAAAGCAAAGTGAACTGTGAGAGCGGCAGAAGTGAACCCGACAGAGGTTTGCCTGCGAATTTTGGTGAAGAGTAATACACTCGTGAACATTGTGCGATAAGAGTGAACCTGGCCTAGGGTTGTCCGCAATTGGAAATTGTTTAAAAAGACATTAAGACTCGTGAATGCTGCAAGTTGTATTTGAAAGGCTGCAGTGAACCCAACGGAGAGTGGCCCAAGTTGCAAGGGGGATTTGAGCCCGGCAGAGGGTGAAGAGCAATCGGCCAGGGTGCAAGATTAGCAAAGGAACTTTTGTTTCTTTCTTGTTTTTATCCATCAGTGTCAAGAACCAAGGGAGGAGAGGGTATCGGCACTCTCTCCCAAACCACAGAAGCTGAATAGATCGACCCTCCCACCGTGGATGGCAGGGGCACCTGAATTTCAGTGTAACAGGTAACCACGTGGCAGCCAATGGGGGGAAGAGGGATTATGGAGAGGTTGTGAATGGGTAAGAGGAAAGAGGATAGGGGTAGTGTAGTTGGATAAGTTTGGTGGAAGTTGGGAAAAGCAAGCATACTCATATTCCAACACTCTTGACCTACTCTCACCACAACACCTGCCTGTAATCAGCACCTATACCCTAACCTAAAGGACTCATAACTGGACCTCATACTCTGCTACTGAAAGGTAGAACTCTTACAACATGGAACATAAATGTAGCAGGCAATCACATAGCATTGAAGCACGACACATGGAGCCTAGTGCAGCATGAAAGCACATAACATGGATCTTAAAGCCAGATAATAGCTTTGCAACACAAGACATAGATCTTTTGCAGCATGTAGAACACATATTAACACAAGAGCAAGCATTATGGCACATACAAGGGGTTTGCCTTTCATGGAAAAACAAACACATGGCCCGTCGGGCAAGCCACAAAGCAATCGAACAGTACATTACATTCAAGGGTTTCTAGTATACGACATGAAGATGCATTAATCCTTCCTGTAATGATAGCAAACAGCCCCTTTCTATGTCGCTCTCCTAACGGACTCCTGCGTTGTACCACAGCTTGCATTCTCCCTATTAGCATAAACAAATGGCTGCCCCCGTGTAAGTTCATACGGCCCTGCGGTCCAAGCTTTATAATTAGTGTGAGCAGCGCACCTTCTTCAAATACACAAAACCAGCCAGAGAAAACAATATGCCAACACTTATCTGCATGTCCGGGACCCCGCGGACAGCCCGGACCTGAAGTTATGAGGCGAAGCACTCGTCGGGCCGTCCTGTGTCACTGCTGCAGCCCAGGAAATAGATCGTGCTGCATTCCTTCGGCTTCCTTATCAGCTCCAAATTTCTCTAAACTCGCCGCTGTGACTGCCCATGCTGGAAACCTCTAATAATCCACACCTGAGTACAGGCGGCTGGCGCATTAAGTATTCCCTCCCTTGCCTCAGCTGTGCCGGTGTGCGAAGCTCAGAAATACTGATTTCCCCAAGGCTGCTGGGAAATGTAGATCTCTGAGACTAACGTTTCACCTGTACCACACGCCTTTTCCTGCCCCAACCCCAATTTCTGATAATCAAGCCTTCTAAGGCAAGAGACTTTGTAGAAAAGAGACTTGACCACTGAAGGTTCTGGCATCATTGAACTGGAATTGTGAACCTCGTGCTGGAGAGGCCCAGGAGTGTGCTGTGCTCAAAAGTCCCGCCTTGTCCCAGGATAAAACATGGGGAAGGAGGACCCAGACATACCATCCAGACTTGTCATTTTGTGAACACTTCTTTCTTTTCTGGTGAACATTATCCCACACTCTTTTTGTAATTTTACTATAGGCCTTTTTTATTTTTGACAAGACGCCACTAGGACTGCCTTATTATTATTTGATGGTCGTAGCTTGCTCCCATCTTAGATTTAGGTTTAGATTAGGCATGTATCTCACCCATTATATATAATTATATAGTTCAATAAACACCCTTGAACTGTGATCACTTGTATCTGTCTTTACTGTTGTCACCATGAGTTCCTTACACAGGCCTGTGAAGAGGCCTGTTCACAGAACTAACAAAGGGCAGGAAACCCCAACACCTTTTTCAGATGCAATGTGTCAGCATGAAACTAGCTCCCACCCCTCTGTATGAAGGGCATTGAATTTCATGTGTGGGACAACTGTTTACAGTAGGCAACTGCTGCAGGGCAACCCCCTTTCAGAGGGACACCTGTGTTCTCACCACCCAATGGTTGTTTCGTGTGCAAGGAGCTATGCCATAGGAAAGGGGATCCTGTTTGCAAGGGCTTACCCAAGCAATCCATAGTGAATGTTGGACTTGTCGAAGAGGCCATCATTAGTGTGGGCCTCTTAGAGGAGGACTTCCTACTAGGCCAGGGAGTGGCCGAATGTGGATTGGTTAGAACATGTGTATATCAATGGACACAAAACTGCAATTCGAAACACTGCAGCCAACGTCACTACTGTCACCCGGCAGTGGGTACAGCCAGGCCAGTATATAGATGGGCCTGATTTGTGCATTAGTGGGTTTGACGGAAAGAGTAAGTGCCCCTTGGCGATAATAGAGTTCAGCTGGCGGGGTGAAACGACTCAGCACTGTGTAGTGGTGAAAGACTCCATCCCTGTCCCATGAATGTTGGGCAATGATCTTCCTGATCCTGAAATAGTCACAGCGGCTACCTGATCGAGGGCCAACGAGATCACCAGATTGATTACTCTCAGATCCTTTGGGCCTGGGGTTTTTCGAGAGGACTTGTTGGAAGGACCGGCGTGACTGGTTGCCCCTAGTCTAGTTCCACAGATTACTGAGTCGCCTACTCCTGCAGGAGCCACAGAGAACCCTACTTTGGTAGCAGGGGACTCAGTGCCTTCAGAGTTGCCTGGTGCAATACACGAACCTGGGGTGGAGGACCAGGTGGGTGCAGATCTGACACGCCTGCCAAAGCTAGATGAGTTTGCATCAGCTGGGGGCCCAGGTCTGACTGAGTTCTTCACAGCCCAGAAAGAGTGTTCCAGTCTGGCATGTCTGCGGAAACAGATAGAGGAGCAGGCTAGGGGTGATGCCCCTGGCCTGTTCAAAGTGTACTGGGAGATGGACTCCTGTACAGTAAGCCAAAAGACTTTGAGGGCCCCAGGAGGTTGGTGATTCTCCAATGCCACAGAAAGTTTCTTTTGGATTTGGCTCACCAAATTCCTTTAGTGGGTCACTTGGGAGTCACTAAGACATCAGAAGGGTTGTCTGCGCACTTTTACTGGCCACAATTTGGCATAAAGGTTAAGGAATTTGTCCTGCCCGACATGCCAAGCTTCTGGCAAGTCATGTGGTGTCCCAAAGCCCCCTTAATTCCACTACCCGTGGTTGGGCAGCCTTTCGAGAGAAATAGGCATGGAGAATGTGGGTCCTTTGGATCCTCCAACAAGCTTAGGGAACCGATACATCTTGGTGGTAGTAGACCATGCCACAAGATACCCTGAGGCTGTCCCTCTGAGGAGCATCAAAGCACCTGCAGTTGCGAAGGCTCTGATTGGGATATTCTCCTGTGTTGGATTCCCCAAGGAAGTCATTTCTGACAGGGGATCAAACATCATATCAGCGTATATGAAGGCCATATGGGAAGAGTGTGGAGTCACTTATAGATTCTCTACATCCTTCCATCCTCAAACAAATGGGTTTGTTGAGTGTTTCAACAAGACCCTGAAAAGCATGATAGGTGGCTTGGGAGAGCACCTGAGGTGGAAATGGGATATTTTCCTGCCATTCCTTCTGGAGTACTGCAATTTCTGTGAGCTCGATAGAATTCACCAAATGGGATATTGTCTATGACTGACCGTTTGTGACAACTTTTTGCATGAAGAATTGAATTGACGGCCGTCGGTTTCCTGAACGTTTGTGTATGTATTTGGCAATTCGAAATACTGATAATTAAATGCAGAAATTCTATTGTGGTCGTACTAGCATGCCACGTGAATTCAATGCCAAAAGTATTCTCATTCAGATAGTCTGTAAATTCTTGAAAAGTGTCTAGGGAGCCATTCCATATGAGTAAAACATCGTCAATATACCTACTACAATGTGGTTTTTGAATTTATGTTGGTTGAAGATATAGTGTTGTTCATAATTCCCCATAAAGAGGTTGGCTAACGATGGGGCGTACTTGGCCTACACGGAGGTGCCACAGAACAGAATAGGGTTTAGCCCCTTTGAGCTTCTGTTTGTACACCCTCTACGGGGTCCCCTGAGTCTAGTGAAAGAGGGATGGGAAAGCAAACCCTCATTTCCTACACAAGATGTGGTGGACTATGTACTCGGCCTTCGGTCTAAAATGGCAACACACATGGAACAGTTTAGGACGAGCTACCACAACACCCACCACATCGTCCGAGGAGGAAGAGGATCTAGGGACAGATACAGGGCACAACATAAACAGACGACAGACAAGGTCCAGCTTCAGGAATCTTCAAGCCAAACCCATTCTGAAAACTTAGTTCACAATTTATCCTCTAAAGTACTCACCATGGCAGAGTTGTCTGTATTGAATAAAGGTTTGTCATTTGCACCAAGTCGTAAGCCTGATCTTATTGATTTCCAAATAGATCTCTTCAAGTTTATATATAAGTTGAAACTTAAAAAATTCTTTCACACACAGGTTCAGCAATACAAACCTAGAAGTACCAAGTCACCACACGTTATCTGATATCGAAGACACTGCATTGCTTTTGTCTCTGACGGATGTCCCTAGTATTAAGGAAGGCCAATTAAACAGGAATTAAGTATTCATCAGCTACATTTGAAATGGCCAGAACACAAAAGGTCTTCCAAATTTGTACCAGCATCCCAAAATGAGAATGTAATTGATACATTCTACCAGGCTGTTACTCAGGACCTACACACCACCTTATTGATCAGCGCAAGAATACACTGCATCAATATGATAATCTTTCCAATGTTGAGAAATAGGCACTTACCAAACTCATGCAGGATTCGAATACAGTTATTAAGGAAGCCGATAAAGGCGGAAATATAGTTATACTTAATGGAGCTGACTATATTAAGATGGCTAATGACCATCTAGCCACCCCTGGCTGCTACCGATTATTACCTGGCAATCCCACATCACAAACAGTCTCCAATTTATCAAGCCTAATTCATAACTGGCACTCACGTGGTCTAATTTCCGATGATAAAAAAACGTATCTGTACCGACTGTTTCCGGTCATGCCCACTATGTACTTCTTGCCCAAGATTCATAAAGAGTTTCATGAATTGCCACAAGTTAGACCAATTATGAGCGGTGTGGGATGGGCCACAGAAGGCCTGTCTCAATATATTGACACTGCCATTAAAAGTTTGGTTACCACACTACCTGCCTATTTGCCAGATACAACTCACACTTTACAAATCCTATCATGTTAGAATATAACCAGTTTCTGTTTAATGGTCAATACTATATACAAACTAGGGGAATGGCCATGGGGGGCCAAGTACGCCCCATCGTTAGCCAACCTCTTTATGGGGAATTATGAACAACACTATATCTTCAACCAACATAAATTCAAAAACCACATTGTAGTAGGTATATTGACGATGTTTTACTCATATGGACCCTAGACACTTTTCAAGAATTTACAGACTATCTGAATGAGAATACTTTTGGCATTGAATTCACGTGGCATGCTAGTACGACCACAATAGAATTTCTGCATTTAATTATCAGTATTTCGAATTGCCAAATACATACACAAACGTTCAGGAAACCGACGGCCGTCAATTCAATTCTTCATGCAAAAAGTTGTCACAAACGGTCAGTCATAGACAATATCCCATTTGGTGAATTCTATCGAGCTCAGAGAAATTGCAGTACTCCATCTGGTTTCATCAGTGAATGTGGATGGATTAAAGACAGGTTTAAGAGAAGAGGCTCTTCCAGCCAATGTATTCAGAAAGGTATACAACGAGCTAGTGATATAGCACGGGAGGACATGCTCACTGTTCAGGAGACTAATAAATCCACCAGTTACTCTGATGTGCAGATTATTACTAAATATGTGCAAAATTTCGGACCTGTTATATGCATTACTAGCTAAGCATTGGCATATACTTAAGCTTGATTCGGATGTACGTTCTTACATAGCGGACAAGCCAAAGTTTATTTTTACACGTAACCAGACTCTTAAAGGACACTTGTGTCCCTCCTTTTTAGCACCTCAATCTGATTCTGCAGATCCAGTATCATGGTTACCGCCCAAACCAAAGGGTTTTTTCAAATGTGGCACATGCAATTTCTGCAAGTTTGTAATATGCTCTGACACTTTTTCTTGCCATAATGGCCTCTCTATTCAAATTCGTGATTTCATTAATTGTAAAACCAAATATGTGGTGTATAGGATTCTCTGGATATGTGGTAAAGTTTATGAGGGTTCTACAATAAGGGAATTGCGAATACGCATCCGAGAACATCTTGCCAATTTGAAAAGTTCTGATTCCAAACTGCCTCTTTCCATTCACTGGCAAGAACACCATCAAATGGATAATGTGAGAGATATTAGGTTTATTGGCTTAATGCAAGTGCGGGCTCACCCCAGGGGGGGCGACCGCCTTGCACTTTTGCGCCAATTAGAACCACGTACCATATGTCAACTTCGATGCACTACTATGGGTTTAAACAGAGACACGGAACTACTTGTCTTCTTGTAAATGGGTGATTGGATGTGGGACCAATATTCTGTACGGATAGGAGTTGATTATTGTATCTGTTCTTTGAGCTGGGTAGAGTTTATGGTAAGTTATTATATCTGTGTGCCATTGCTAGAGCATGGGAACTGCTGCACTGTCGGGACTGCACTCGTCAGCAAAAGATATTGGAATTGGCCACGCATTTAGATTTATACTGGTTATTTAGGTACTCGATTACTCATGCTGCATATTATAAGTTGATCTATTTACTCACATCACATGGTACCTTGAGCACTAATACCAATTTGTATTCCCCCATTTTTTAATACAATTTAACTCTTCATGTTCATTCAGATAGGTCGCGCACGTATTGAGGATTATAAGTATTTACTAAAGGTTTTCAGTTTTTGACCACGTAATTGTATAATAGCACGTGATCAGTGACGTGTTACAATTAAAATTAATTTCTCCACTTATTTTATATGGTACCTTGAGTATTAATATACTTTTGCATGCCCCTTAACTGTCAACAATCAAACTCTTTGTTCGCGCACGTACAAGGATCATATGCATTGCCCTATAGGTTTTCAGTTTTGACCACGTGATTGTATAACAGCACGAGATCAGTGACGTGTCACATATGCATAAGGTCCTTTTCTTTAACATATACAACGGGTCTTGGGACGACCGCTACGTGACTTGGTTTGCTTTGGACAGTGCGAACAGACGCTAGAATATTTGGGGTAAGGTAGCAACATATGTGTGATATGTGCAGTTGCGGTTTTAAAAGATATAATTCCTTAACTTGGACGTTTATTGCCCATTAGATCATGCCATCCGTGGGCTAGCTTTTTATGGTTTCCATTGACCGGCTTAGCAGACAAATTGCTTCGGGACATGTCAGCATAAATATAGGCACAGGGAACGGCACTTTTATCTCTCCCTATCTATTAGTTCAGGAATTTCACTTTAAATGATATTTGGGTATATGAACGAGCTGTACTAATCCTTGTTTCCGATTTGGAATATAGGACGCTAGAGTCTTGATTGATGATTCTTTTCTACATCGACCACGTTCAGACATACAATGGAGGGACAAAACATTTGGTAATAGACCCGCCTACTTAATCACCACACTGCATGAGACCTATCCGGTATTTGTATTATACAAGTACTCTTAGGGGTATAAGTGATATTATTACATCCCTTTGCAATTAACATGGTTTGCTTACTACATTTGACTAACGGGTGCAGTAGGAGACACTGCGGTCGGAGGCACTGGGCTCGAGACAATGTCACACTTGGACTCACTGCATGGGCCTCATTAAAGTGATCACATTGTATAAATGCTATTCAGACAGCATGTTACATATATAATTTTGTTTTTGACATCTGATGAGATTTTGTCTTCACGCTCAATGTGTATACGCTTTCCCTTCTTTTCTATGCGCTGCTGGGGCTGTTGTTCATGATGACATGTTCCTGTTTACTTGTTCACAATGGGACTTGGTAATGTATGCATTGCTTTGTTGGTTTATGTTTTCCCTGTAATCTATGCCCTTGTTCCCACATGCTGGGGTATTCATAATTGATTGTTTACAATGTTTACTTTGCCAAATTACTGCACTATTTATCTACATGCTGGGGTATTCATAATTGATTGTTTACAATGTTTACTTTGCCAAATTACTGCACTATTTCTCTACATGATTTTATTTTACTTTTTGGTGCAGAGCTTTGCCTTGAAAAAGACCTGCGGAGGTCGAAACAGGTGTTGGCAAATCACTCTGGCAATTGAACACAAATAGAATAAAATAGAATCAAATATGTATTCGAGTCTCCTTTGAGAAGCACTCTTCTACACTGACTTGGACAATTGTGATATTTGCAATCGCTTACTAGTTATGCGCTCATACTTTGTGAGCTAGCAGCGCATTCAACAGGTGGAACAATTACTATTTTTGTTACATGGAGCAGTCGACAAAGAACCTAAAGGCCAGTCAGGAGTTGATGAGGCACTGGCATGACCCGAAGGTCACAGTGACAGTCTAATCTCCAGGCCAGTGGGTGTGGATTATGGAGCCTGCCAAACCCAGTGCTCTTCAGGACAAGAAGACTGGTCCTTACTGTGTGCTAGAAAAGGTCAGTGAGTTGACTTGGTCATGTCATTAGTGACTGATGGAGAGACTGAGGAGGAGACTGATCCTCTCCCAGATCTCTTGCACAATGAAGCCACAGATGGGTCAGTTGAAGGTGTCAACTTTGTAATAGACCTGTCAGAACAGCAACTGACAGACTGTCAGAGTTTACTGGGACTGTTTGTCGGTCTGTTTTCCCTGAGTTCCAGTCGCACAGATTGGTGAACCCATGATGTGGGCACTGGAGAGAGTAAGCCTGTGAAGAGTACGATTCACCGGATGTCCGATAATGTCAGGGACACCATCAAAGAGAAAGTTTCCAAGATGCTGCCCCTAGGAGTGATAGAGCCATCCCACAGCCCCTGGGATAGCCCAGTGGTACTGGTCCCTAAAAAGACAAGTGGTGGGAAGACTGAAGTTCACTTTTGTGTGGACTAGAGGGGGCTCTATTCTGTCAAAAAGACAGATGCTCACCCCAATCCTCTGGCAGATGAGCTCATTGATAAGCTTGGTGCTGCCAAGTGCATGAGTTTCTTTGATCTCATAGCAGGTTATTGGCGGAGAATCTCAAAGCCCATCCTGTTTTACATGATCACCAGTCAGGATTTTGTATGGCCTTTGGAACTGAGACTGCTCTTGTAGAGCTCAAATCCAAGTTATTAGCCTGCATGGACAAGAACGAAACCTTATTGCTGATGTTACTAGATTTATTGGCCGCATTTGTCCTGGTGGACCATTCTATCACGTCCACCAGGTTAAGGAGGTTGCAAACTTTTCACCATTAGCTACCCAATGGGTTACCTCGTTTCTCTGCAATTGAGAAGGTAGGGTTTTCCTGGGGGAGGCCGAATCTGTCCTGACTAATGGTGGCTGGGGTGTACCACAAGGTCCATGTACTTCACCTTGTTTGTACAATATCTTCACTGCCCCGCTGTTTGCCAATCTGGTTCATATGGGAGTGATATTTACTAACTACGCTGATGACACGCATTGTGTTATCCCCCTGACTGGATGTCATGACCAAGATGATACAGTAACCAATAAGACATTTTCTATTATTGAAACTTGGATGATTCGTAACAAGCCCTCAATAAGGAAAAAACGAAGTTGATGGTGATCGGGCCTTCCCATATGCTACAGAAACTGGGCCCTGCCTATGAAACCTTTTATCTGGGAGTAAAAAAAAAATCACTTCTTTGCTGAAAGTAAAAACCGTAGTAGTAATATTCGATCAGCGACTCACCATGAAACCTCATGTAAGCAGCTTAGTGTCATCTTGTGCATATTATATAAAACTGCTAGCTCATTTAAGATGCCTCATTTCTCAAGACAACGCTGAAACTATTGCTAGAGCGATCATGGGGGCCAAGATTGATTACTATTCTAGCATATCAATTGGTATTGACAAAGCTACCCGGAATAGGCTACAGGTCTGTCAGAATGGAGCCGTAAGAGTGGTAATGAGGCTCAGGCGTAGAGATCATGTTACGGCTGCGCAACATACTCTTCAGTGGCTACCGGTGGTGTCCAGAATTCGTTTTTTGAATCATGACTATCACACGCAAGTGTAGACAGGAAAAAATGCCAGGATACCTAGACTAAAAGAACTTATGGCAGATCATTGATATTGAACAATCAGAACCTCTTAGTAATACCAAAATGAAGAACTGTTAAAGTATCCAACAGAGCCTTCTTCACTGTTAAAGTATCCAACAGAGCCTTCTAAGATCTGGAACAACCTCCCCCCAGCCCTAAGAAGTACGATATCTACAGATATGCTTAAAAAGAAATTGAAGACTTATCTGTTCACCTAAGTTATCAGATTTCGGACCTCATTCAGAACCCACAAATCGGTATATAACCTTGGTGCTTAATTGTTTATTGTTGTATATGTCTTGTTGAGCCCTTAAACCCTAGGGTCCATGGCTGGACATAATACATTCTTCAAAGTAAAGTAGAGTAGAGTAAAGTAAAGGTCGGATTGACAGATGGAGCGAGAGAGAGTTCAGCATTGTCAACCCTGGAAGGGCATTATCAGTTCACTGTGATGCCCTTCAGATTGAAGAATGCCCCTACCACTTTTCAGCGGATGGTTACCCAGATTTTGTCGGGTCTGGAAAACTTCAGTGTCGCCTATTTAGACGACATTGCTGTCTTCAGCCACACCTGGGAGGATCACTTATTCCACCTGAAACAAGTGCTCCAGGTGCTGCAGAATGTAGGTCTGACTATGAAGGCCACGAAGTGCCAGATAGCGCAGGGTACTGTGACTTACTGAGGCCACCTGGTCAGTGGACATAAGAAACACCCTTCAAAGCAAAGGTACAGGCTGTGAAGGATTGGGACATCCCCTCCACACAGACACAGGTGAGAGCCTTTCTAGGTCTCACTGGGTATTACAAGTTGTTCATCAGAGGGTATGGGACCATTGCCATGCCCCTGAATGATGTAACTTCCAAGAAGATGCCAAAGAAGGTAACTTGGACCACTGCCTTTCAGGATTTAAAGGATGGATTGCGCAGGGCCCCAGTTCTGAAAGTGCCAGACTATGGTCAGGAGTTCATCATCCAGACAGATGCCTGTGATTTTGAGATTGGAGCAGTGTTAGTGCAGCTGAACTCTGAAGCGTTAGAGCAACCTGTCCCCTACATTGGAAGATGGTTGACAAAAAAGGAAAGGAACTGGGCTGTCATAAAAAAAGAGGCGTACGTGGTCATGTGGGTGGTAAAGGAGCTGGAACCTTGCATCTTTGATTCTCACTTTACAATCCAGACAGACCACCGGCCTCTGCGATGGTTAATGGCGTAGCAAGGGGAGAACCCTAAGCTTTTGCGTGGGGCCATATTCCTACAGGGATTAGATACGGACATCCAGCACAAGCCAGGCTCCCAGCATGGAAATGCAGATGGCTTCATCTGGTACTTTCACCTTGATGACGAACCAGACCCTCAGTAGGGTGTTGCTTCATATGTTGAAGCTGGGGGGAATGTGGGGAATATGACCATCCACACAGGGAGTGTGCACTCGCCTGGGCTGTTTTGGTATTTTCTTTTACAGAAATTGAATGCTGGTGGATAAACCTGCGGGAAATGTGTGGGGCTAATCCGCACACATTTCCCAATGCTCACCGCACAAGAAACACATAATCAAGTGTGCTCTGGGGGACACAGCCTACTGGCGCAATCCTCCTGTCATGTTCAGCTGGAATTTGACAGCCATGGCTATATCAAAGCATCTCTGAAGGGGAAGGCAACACCTTCCTCCGGCCATGGGCAGCTTCATTAAAATATCAAAGGCTCCATGGATCCACCCTGCCTATTAAGTTCTCTGTGGTGGCAGTGCATACTGATGAGAGTTAATTGAAGCAGGCCTGCGAAGAGGCTTGTTCACAGAACTAACAAAGGGCAGGAAACCTCAACACCTTTTTGATATGCAATGGGCCAGCTTGAAGCTAGCTCCCATCCCTCTGTATGAAGGGCAGTGAATGTCATGTCTAGGACAACTGCTTCCAGTAGGCAACCCCTTTGAGGTGACCCCCGTTCCGAGGGAAGAAGTATGTGATTTGAGGGAGACAGAAAGTCTGTTCTCGCCACAAACTTCAGGGGAGACGTGCGCTTTGATCAGGAATCATGGAGAGCTCTATTAAAAAGAGAGACACTTTGATCCACAACTGACAGGAAGATTGTGGAACATAGTAGTACATGTTGTTAGGCCTTACAGATTGTTGGTGTGAATCCACAATTGGTTCATTAAGGTAGGCTTAGCCTGCACCAGCCACTGGGACCATTTGGCTTTAAAAGAGGGCTCATACCCTCTTTTGGTAGATCATTCAATGACTTTGAAAGGAGTAGGAAGAAGGAATAATTTGGACCATGCCTGAAGGTACAGTCTGCCTTAGAGCTTCCACCAGTGAAAGAAGGCCAGGATGTCCAAGAGGGAAGGAAGATCCCTCCCCTAAACATATCCCAGGGAGAAGGAGATACCGACCTCAGAGGACCCATCCAGCAGCTCCAGAACCGGTACCCAGCCAACACAGAGCGTGCCCTGCTAGGTTCTGCCAGCAAGCTTCCTAGGTGGGAAGTGCCAGAGAGTCTCTGAACAAAGGACAAGGCCATTGCCTGCAAAAACTCTCCTCAGCTTTGGCCCGTCCACTGTAAAAGGACGACACAAACCCTGCGAAGAAGCTAGGATGAGTGCTATGACAAGCATCAACCAGTGGCCCTCTTTTAAGGACATTTTCCAGGCAGTCGAGCCCCTCGCGCTGCAACCGGCTGCACGGTTAACTGTTGTCACGCTGAAGTCGCTAAAGCTGTCCGAGACACCTCGACCAGCGTGCCACATCCCCCAACCAGCACAGAGACAACGATTCTTGACACCAAGCCGCCATGTAGGCCAGCCTGCAGCTGTCAATCCAGACTTGTTTGCCGAACTGCAAGCCACCTGATACCCGCAGCACTCTCCCATGTTGAACTCTGTTGCAGGAGCTGCAAAGCGCCCTCGAACCAACTCGACGCTCTCGAGCATCAAGATCATCTCAAGCACCAGGTACATTGTGGTTCTGTCCCACTGGTCCTTCCCCGAAGGCCCCTACTGACATTTACAACCCCTTGCTCCCTTGGTGCTGAAACCAAATAACCTTGAACAGTTAAGATTGATTGCTTTACCGACTGTCCTCCTGTAAGTATCCAGAGTGCATCCCTTTCCTTAATAAAACTGTCTGTCCTCTGTGTTCCTTTACAGGGTGGGTTGTATTTTATAGTGTGCTAGAACTGTCTGTTGTAATAATAATAAAGTAGATATTTGTATACAACCTTGACTGGAAAGTCCCTTTTATCATTGGGTACTAATTGTATTTTCCTTGTGTTGCAACTAACCGACGATCCATAACCTTGCGGAGATAAGCCTGCTGTTCCATCCACATTACCCAAATTGGACAAGGAGGTTTATAATTGACTTGTGTTTCCAATCTGTTCAGATCTCGTCTGATGTACTACAGGTGTGGGGCTGATTGATAGTTTAGAAACTGATATTCATCCCGGGACCACTGGTGCCACGGAAGTTGATTCGTCATAGCTGTTCCTTTCTTAGCAAGTAGTAGGCTGTCTTTCTCCACCTCACCTTCCTCAACCAATATTGTAATCGCACAGCCTACTTCTATGGGACACACAAATCCCACCAGCTACCTTGCAAGCGATAAAAGAGGCTACTGCTTCATATCCTTCGAAGACAATAGTACTCTGTATATACTGCAACACACCACTCTGCAGGGGGGAACAATTTCTAAGTGCCTTTGAAGCTGTAATGAAGGTGCATTAGAAACACTGCCCCCTGCCTGAGATGTAATACACGTGAAACATCTTCCCCTGCCCACCTGCCCCTCCATATTTGTGGTTGGTGCCTCTTCACTTTCACAGTTAAAAAATAGAACTAAAAGAAATAATCTTATAGACTCCATCTACGTACATTTCTCAGTAAAGGAGATAGACTCAATAAGATTCTCCAACATTTCCATTAGCATTTTATGTTATGCTAATGGTAATAATGGACAATAGTATACTAGAGAAAAATATAAAAGGGTTGAACAAATGTTCTGTCCCAAATACTTTTCTCTAGCATACAATAAGGACCATAATCAATGGTCCTTTATAACTATCTGCGGTCTCCATAGTCCCATTTCCAGGCCATGGGTCATTAAAAGACCTGGATGGCACATGCACACCATCGCACAAGGCAACCCTTCTACCCTTTCTAATTTGATATTTGTAACACTCCCTCAATGCCTGCTTTCAAACAGTCACACATCCATCCACCAATCACTTCCAAAAACTGTATATATAACCCTATGGCCATATTAAGCTTCCATACACCAACTGTAACTTAACAATCTTCTACAAATCTTTTGCATCTGCATTTCCCTTACTCATACAAACAGATTGTACACAGTGCTCCTATAAATGCACATATGCATTTTGCAGTGAGAGAAGTGCATAAATAGAAGGGGCAGTAAGGATGGACAAGTGCTCATGAGAACCCAAGAGGGAATGGTAGACGTGCCAGGGGGGAGGGGAAGGGGAAAGTGCAGTTAACTCACAGGTGCAGCCAGTGAGTGGCTCATAAATGCAAAGAGAAGGGACTGTAGGGTTGCATATACAGACCCTTAAGTGATGGACAGACCAGAGGCATTGCGAGGGGAACTGGGCATGCAGCATCCTGGGCCCGAGTTCAGAGGGTGACCAGGTGACCAGTGCGCGGAGCAGTCATGTGCATCAGCAGGGGTGAGGAAGAGAGAAAGCGGAAGCGCAAAGGAAGGTCTTGAGTTGCTTCCGGAACCAGAGGTGATTCTGCTCAAGTTTGAGAGAGGCAGGGAGGCTGTTCCAGAGGAAGGTGCCAGCCGAGGAGATTGATCTGCCCCCAACTATTTGCTTGTAGAAGCATCTTATCCTCAGAGAGTTGGAGTTGGATGACCGGAGAGCTTGAGAAGGAAGATGTTTTGGAAGTGAAAGTTGAAGGTAGAGCAGTATCAGGCCCCAGAAAGCATCAGGCTAGAGGTGGGGATGGGGAAAGAGGACACCAGCTACAAAGAGGGAACTGATGAACTCAAAATTGGCATTCATAAGGGCAGCAGGCAAGTTACCCTGAAGAAAATGACAGGGCAAAAGGTTAGTAGTGAGGAAGACTGGAGTTGGTTGCCGGGAGCATTGGCAGGTTCACTATAACGCCAGAATAGGAATGACATTAACTCCCCTACTACCAAGAAAATAGTTAGTTGGAACACTAGGGGTTTTGCGCACCTATTTGGCAGAAGTGATCTAAATTTAACAAAATACGACCTCATCTGTCTCCAGGAGACCTGGTTAAGGGAGACACCTGTACTGGAAGGTAATGAAGTACATATAAATCCAGCAACAAAGGGGGAAAAAGGATTTCCAATGGCCGGTCTCCTAACGGCCATAAAAAATTGAGTGGTCTAACTGTAATCAACACTACAAACGTAAATCCTGAAATTCAAGTCACTGTGGCTCAAGTCACTTCTCCATATTGGATACCAAATAAACAGACGCTCCTAATTTGTAATATATACTGGAGAAGTAGCCTAGGGGCCAAGCACAGTACCAAAAACACATTGTTAAGGGAAATTGATGAGATAAGGACAATCTGGCCTAATTTGGCACTACTGCTGTGTGGAGATTTTAATATGGAGTGTTTGATAAAAAAGGTGTCAAAATAGAAAGGGTAACTATAGATGCAACTAAAAATATAAGAAGGGGCTTGGACTTGGAGGCAGAGCTAATTGAAAGAAACATCTATATGGTTAACAGCATTCTGCAGGGTGACAAACCAGCCGCAGCAACATGGAAAAGGGGGACACAAACAAGTACCATTGATTATTTCTTCGCCAGAGAAGGCCTATTAGCAAAACTGATCTCACTGCAAGTGATACTTACAGACTCAAGCGATCGCAACCTTCTTGAGCTTGTATGTACCGAATGGGCAGCTGGAAATCCCTTGAAGGAGTACCATCAAGAAGATCAGAACTTTGAGGTTTCGTCGGGAGGAAATCGCCTAAGGATAAATAAAAGAAATCTTCTGCTTATAACAACGTCGTTGTTGGCTTTGAATTCAGATCCACATTGTGCTACGGCGGGCATATTTCAACACCCAGTCCTCTACAGGCATTTAGAGAAAAGCCAGTAGCTTTCAAGAGGCTTGCATACTTACCTAAGCACGCCTATAACAAGCAGATCGCCGAAAGAAAGCAAAAGATAAATAGACTGGGGCGACAAGTGAAAAAGCATAAATCCATTCATAATCTAACTTTGTTCAAAAAAGCTAAAATTAACTTCAAGAACTGGCTATATCATTATAAGCAACTAATCATTCAGCAAGAAGGCGAAAAAATGCTGGAGCTCGCCATTAGTAAAAACACAGTAGGTGTGTGGAAGTTAATCAATGAATTAAATACCCCAGAGGGTTCAAGAACTACAAATTCAGTTTCTGCGCATGCATGGGAGGTTCACTTTAAACTTTTATATGCAGCAAAAGGAGGGGAGCAAATTGTGTCACTACTGCACACAGAAGCTCCATGGGATTTTAAATTTGATCACCGAGAAATAGTTCACTTGATAAAAAATTCAAGTTCGTCAAGGGCGGCAGGCCCGGATGGCCTGACCAACGAGATCCTATAGAAAGATCCGGGTAGATGGGCTGCGTTCATGTTAAAATTATTTACAACTGTGGTAAGGGAGAAGAAAATACCACAATCCTGGACCTGTTCCATAATTGTCCCCATCTTTAAGAAGGGTGGTAGGTCAAACCCCTGTAATTATAGGCCTATCACTCTTTTAGATGTGGTGGAAGAATATAAGGGCAATCTACATTGCTTCGATTGACTTGGAACAGGCTTTCGACTCAGTTGACCGCAGAATTCTGTGGGACAAAATGAAGAAATGGGGTTGTCCGCAAGCCCTGAGAGAACTTATGGAAGCACTAAATAGGGGCACCACTTTAAAAATCTGACTGGAAAGGAAGGGTTTATTGTCTGATGAAATTCCCTCAGAAAATGGGTTAAAACAGGGTTGTTTCCTGGCACCAGCGGTCTTCTGTCTTTTTATATCTGATATGGCAGAAGCTTTTATAAAAACTAGATCTGTTCCACCGAAAATAGCCGGCCACCCTGTGGGACGCTTACTATTCGCAGATGATCTGCTGCTCCTTGATCAGACGGAAATTGGGCTCCAGAGACAACTAATAGATTTGTCTCACTACATCGACACAAATGCCTTAAAAGATAAATGCAAAAAAATCGAAAATACTGATTCTGGGAGACAGTGGAAGGGCGAGGAAGCGGAAGAAATGGACCTGGACACTAAATGGAGAACAGATACCAGTAGTTGGTTCTATGGTGTATCTGGGGTCGTCTTTAAATAACAGCTTGAATGACGCTCCAGGAATAGCACATTTAAGAAGCAAAGCCAAAAATCTGGCATCGCAAGCTTTACTCATCAAAAGACGATATTGCACATTTTCCATGGTACCTATTTTGGATTTCTATAACCTGGAAGTGGCGCCTATACTAACCTATGCTGCTGATGCCAATTTATTTATGGTTCCCAAAATATGGAACCGACTGGAAAGTTTCTTTTGGAAGAGGGTTATGGTGTTGCCTAACTCATTACCTATTGAACGGGTTTGAAGGGTATTGGGCCTGACTTCTTTATACTCCCATATGGAATGGAAGAGGAAATGTCTCCAACCACCAGCAGCGAGCGGCTTTTTGATTATCAAGGAGGCTATGGAAGGGCAGCAGGTAGCAATTTTAAATTCCTGGTATGAGGCTTGCTCTTCTATACTGACAAACATTGCTCTTACTGAAACGACACTCACCGAAAATCCAACGAGGGTGAAGTATAAATTATTGGACTTGGATTGAATCCAGACTGAGCAGAAAGTGAAATCCTACAAATCGTTTGCTGGTGAGCCTGAGGAACACTATAAAAGAGGACATGTAATGTCCTACCTAGCCAGATTCCCCTCAAAATTGGAGTGGCAAAAATTCCTGAGACTCTGTTTGAATCTCTACCCAACACGGGAGGTTACAGCAATGAGAACAAAGGCCCATGAAGGAAAAATGTTAAACTGTCGATTTTGTAATAGAAGGAGACTCTGCAGCATTTAGTAGTAGTATATGAGCCCCTAAACTCTATAAGAAATAATCTCCTGGGGAGATTTATAGAGGAATCATCAACAAAATCGCAGGAGGATTGGTCGGCCTCCATAAGATGGGGTGAACGGCTTTCTCTGTCCTTAGCCGTACTACAGCTGGTTAGAATAATCTTCACTGTTATGGAGGTCACAATAAGCCTAGCTGTGGAATGAAACCAGCCCTAGACTTACTTTTCTCCTTCTTCTTTTTTTCTCTTTTCTCTTTTTTTTTCTTTTTTTTCCCCTTTTTTCTTATCTCTTTTTTTTCTTTTCTTTTCTTCTTGATTGTAGAATGGGCCTTTGAGGATGATGATGATTTTTATCTGTTTCATGTTTTTATGTTTTGTACATGTTTGCATCTAAGGTTTAATTAAAACCAAGTGATGTGTAAATAAAAAAAATTTAAAAAAAGATAGAGGACACCATGAGAAAACATGTAGTTGGGGGCGGGGTTGGGTGGGTGTGCTGGGGACCAAGTTCAGAGCCCAAACGTTTTCACCTAAACAGGGTTATACTGGGGACAAAGACAAGTCTTGCAGTCCTGTTCTGGATCAGTTGTAAAGGTTGAAGAGTAGAGGCGGGAAGATTTGGAAACAGGCTGTTGCAATAGTCCAGCCTAGAGAGGACCAGAGCTCTGGAGACGGTGAGCTTCTGGGGGAAAGTGAGAAAAGCAAGAATACCTCTGAGGAGGTGCAGCTGATAGTTTGACTTCTTAGAGACATCAGAGATGTGAGGAGAAAGGGAGAGGGTGGAGTTGAAGATGACTCCAAGATCCTTAGACACACAGGAAGGAGCAGGAAGAGTGCCCAGAGTGGGCGGCCAGAGAGAGAGAGAGAGGAAAGAAGGGAGCGGGTGTCCCAATGAGGAGGATCTCAGTCTTACTAACATTAAGGCAGAGATCATTGGCGGCATACCATTCCTGAATTACCGTCAGACAGTCTGGTATGAGAGACGAAGCAGATGTGGCTGAAGGGAGCCTGAAAGAGGGCGGAGTGTCATCCGCATGACATTGAAAATTGGAGCAGAAAGTAGCAATGCAGTGGCGCCAGGTAGTGGTTGAAGAGCCAAGGAGAGAGGTTAGACTCCTGGAGAACACCACGTGTAGAGTGAGAGATAGAGGAGAGGAAAGACCCCAGTTGGACCTGAGAGGGTCGGTCTGTCAGAAAGGAGGTCAATCAGGCCAGGGCCTGATCAGTAATACCAGGGTTGTCGTGGAGACGATTAAACAGGATGGCATTATTGACCATGTAGATCGAGGAGAATGTGGACAGAAGGTAGATTAGAGTCAAGATTGGAGAGCAAGTCTTCACGGGTGTTCAGGAGAATAGTTTCTGTGCTTCTGGCACCTCTGAAGCCAGACCGGTGGTCTTTGAAGCAACCAACAGATTCAGTATGTAGATTAAGCTGGCAGATGGCCAGCTTTTCCAAGAGTTTGCCTAGTAAAGGAGTGATGGAGATCGGGCTATAGTTAGCCGGAGAGGAAGGATCGGTCAAGGGCCTTTTTGTTTTTTATATCTATGTTTAAATGTAACCTCACTATGTAACATGTACAAATGTAACTGAAACAATGCGCCCAGATAACTGAGGGTTCGGCGTGCTATTCAAATAAACAAACAAACAATGTAAGCAATGCCTAGTGCTCATGGCTTACAGCCATGGCCAGTCTCCAAATCCATGGGGCATGGGCTTCGGCCATGCCCCATTCCCCAATAAGCAAATCAGAGTACACATTTGCATTTGCCGGGGGCCAGGCCCACTACCCAGACACCAAATGTGTATCACTAGTTTTTCTACTTACATTCTTTCACATCGGAAAAATAAAACACAAGACATATTCCCAAAACATGCTTTCAGGTCCTTGCTAATGCTCGTTGTGCAGGTTTGTTGTAATCTAGTCCACCACATCAGGCTGTAACCGCAAGCAGAATATTTTTTCCCATTGAAGCCTACGGCTTCGACCATGGTCCATGCCCCAATATGCAAATTACAGGACACATATCTCCTTGATGAAAGCCAGGCCCATTGCCCAGACAACAATGTTATATTACTGTGCTGTGTACTTACATGTTCACACTTTCAAGAAATAAAACACAGGACACATTGCATAACCATGCTTTCAAGTTCTTGCTGACCCTCCTCGTGCATAATTGCTGCAATCCCATCCAGCACTTCCACCTGTACCCAAGAGCATATTCTTTTCCCATTCAAACCTATCCCAATTTCGAAAAACATTACCACATTGCCGGTCCCTGGTAGCCATGCCCACTTTAGCCCCATTTCTGGTCCCTCATGGTCATGTCCAGTAGCCAAATTGTCCGGGTCATGGCCTTATGTCATGACCCGGGCAATCTGGCCACTGCCCATGGCCACAGGCTATACCACAGTCACCAAAGCTATATCACTATTTTTTGTATCTACATTATGACACGCATTTGCAAACCAAGCTTTCAGGTCCTTGCCAATGCTCCTTACACAAGTTTGCTGCAAATCTGCCTATTTTTTTTGTTGAAAAGTGTCAAAATGTCTGTACATTAAATAGTCATATAACTTAGCCTCTACTTGACACAATCCATTCAGACTTTGCACAAACATTTAATGTTGGGTCTATAATCTTTCTGAAAGCTTGTGTCCACATTCGTCAAACGGCAACAAAGTTTTAAGCCATCTAAAAATATGGAGCCCCCCATTATTTTGCCCCCTCTTCACAAAATCCCACAGTCCTTGTACAAACATTCATATCTAGATCTAAGATCTTTTTGCAGGCATTTGTGCAGATTTGTCAAATGGCGACACATTGATAAGCTTTTACAATATTTTGGGACCCCCCCTCTAATTTTATCCCTCCTGACAAAACAGCACCACACTTTGCAGAACCATTCCGAGTCAGGTCTAGAATGGAATTCCAAAGCTTCATGCAGTTTCATTGAGTGGGGTCCTGGGAGTCCCTCTGCCAGACATTAGTCCTGGTTACGAGAGCCTTACCCAGAGTCTTTAGCTCACTATCTTTCACAGAAGAGAAATATCCAAAACAAATCAGTCATTGTCCTGCCCTGGGGCAATCCACCACTGAAAGGCTAGGCAATTCTCCTCTGAACAAGAGTACAAACAGCAACCCCAGACAGATGTTTCGGACTGGTTGGACCTTATCAGTAGGGTAGAGCTGTGCCTCTCTAAGAATAATAAGCAAGTGGTCCACGTCTGGATTCCCCTAGTAACTTAAGGTGAGACCCAAAGTTACTTAAAATATGCAAATGACAAGCGTGGTCCTGAGAGTCACTCTGCCAGACATTAGTCCTGGTTACGAGAGCCTTACTCAGAGTCTTTAGCTCACTATCTTTCAAAGAGGAGAAACATCCAAAACACATCAGTCTTTGTCCTGTCCTGGGGCAGTCCACCACCGAAATTTTATGCAACTATCCTCTGAACAAGAGTACCAGCAGCAACCCCAGACATGTGTTTGGGTCTGGATGGACCTCATCAGTAGGGCGGAGCTGTGCCTCTCTAAGAATAGTGAGCAAGGGGTCCACGTCGGGATAACCCTATTAAATTAGGGTGGGGCCCAAAGTCACTTAAAATATGCAAATAACAAGGGGGGTCCTGGGAGTCCCTCTGCCAAACATTAGTCCTGGTTACGAGAGCCTTACTCAGAATAGTGAGCAAGGGGTCAAAGTTATAAGTCATCCAAAATCTGCTTTTCACCAACCCTTTAAGGCAGAAATAGGGAATCTATGTGATCACTGCGCCTCGCCGACATTTGCATTGTGGTCTGCATCCCCCCTATCCTACGCCCCCCCAGCCACATACCTTAACGGCAGCCTAAGCGGAAGTGTGCCGCAGACTTCCTTCGATCCCTGCAGCATCATTTCCCACCCACTTACATGGGTCAGCACTGATGCTGCAGGATCCTTTTTTTTCTTTTAACGTTCTTGTCCCCCGCTCTATAACGGAAGCAGGGGACACCCCTGCAACCCTCAACCCCCATTACCATGACTAAGAGGAGCAGGGGACACCCCCGTAACACCTGCTTATCTTAGTCGCAGTAATGGGGGTCTGCATTTTTCTACTGCGCAAAGGCACAGTTTCGTACCAGGCAACATAGTGTTATCGCAGTAATGGTACGATTCCGAAATAGGCATAGATGTCCCTGAACATCTCAGATGTTCGCGAACATCACAGGACAGCCCAGACATCCGGACTGTTCGCGGGTGTCAGAGTTCGAAAAACACCAATTGTTTGGGCTTTTTAAGGCCATATCCCATCCCATCCTCATCGCCCCTCAACTCCCCAGAGATTGTTTTATTAGTTTGACAAGTGCAATGTTGTGTTTTTTAATATGTTTTCACTGCAGTGTTCATGGACAACGGCGGCTGTCTGCCAATCCAACAAGATGGGCGTTTCCGGAAATCTGATGCACCTCACGCTTTTCACCATCCAATCAGCGGGTGCATCCAATGTCCGCAGACATCACATCGTCCTCTGGGTCAATCTGAGGCCTGTCCGTGGACTGAATAGGGAAGTGAGTCTGCGACCGAAACCAGATATCACTAATTTTGTTTACCTATTTTTTGCCCATTTTACAAAATAACGACTGGACGGATTTACACCAAATTCACAAAAGCATGCTTTCAGGAGCAAGCTGCTGCTCCTGCCACAAATTTGGCTGTAGGCATGAGTAAAATGAACTTTCCATTGCGTCTATGGGAAAAACCACACATGTTGGGATCCCCCTATAACTTTGCCCCACCAACCCCATACAAAACCTCACCAAACTTTGCATAATCAATATGACAGGGTCATATACTTTATTTGCAAAGTTTCGTCCAGCAGGGGTGAAGGTATAAGCAGTCCAAAAAGTGTTCTTCCTATGGGTTGAGCAACTTAACCATAACTATAGAGCCGCTACCGCAGGCCCTGTAATATATTAATTGAAAAAACCTTAGTTAAGGTGCAGTTAAGATGCCCAGATGTAATGCAACAAAATCCTTGAAATTCAGCAGATGTGGGAAGTCATGGTGAGCTTAACTTGGCGCGCTCCCGTTGATGTGCCCCATAATGCTATGTTCCCCATAATGCAAGTTTATATGCCATTGTGAATCCCTTCTCGAAATATTCTAAATGTGCTCATAAGCTTTGCAACGGGAATGCGCCGAGTTAAGCTGGTCATGACTTCCCATATCCACTGAATGTCAAGGTTTTTTTTGCGTTAAATCTGTGTAACTTAACCAAACCTTAACTATGTTTTTTCCATGAATCTGGAGGGTTTTGTTGTACCATTGTTTTTTTAACAGGCCACTAGCCATGGCCAGTGGCCACGCCCTTCAGCCGTGGCCACTATACATGTCTTTTGGCCATGTCCAGTGAGCACAGACTTTGTCCATGCCCACTGTATTATGCACCATTTGGTTCCTTAAAGTAACCCAGTACACATATCCTTCAGCCACACCCATTATCCCCACCTCATTGTAGCTGTACAATTCTACATATTTTGTGTATTAGTGTCATTTTTTTAAATCTCCCTTTTTTTAAATCGTTTTGGCCATAACCCTGGTCATATTAGCAAAGTACTAAAAATACCCCTGATTATCCTTTAACGTAAACTAGGTAAAGTCTGTAAGGAGACACGTGTTTCTGCCTCGGGCCTTCTTCAAAGCCAGACAGATACCAATTAGTTAAGAAGAAAGTTTTGCTTGCTCATTCTGTGGAGTTCCGTTCCCCATACATGCGTGTACATTGGGAAAGGAACTCCACAGAATTGGTACAGGGATCTTATCCAGTAACTGGAGCATGCATGAATGGGCAAGCAACACTTTCTTCTTAATTAATTGGTATCTGTCTGGCCAATAATTTTCATATTCTGTTCAGAAGGCAGTGGGAACCTTCATTGCCCGCACATTATACGACAGAAGTTTAAACCATTAAGGTGTTTTTTTGGTTCAGATATATTTTCAATAACCCTGGCCGCGTGAAGAGCTCCTCAGACCAACCCACCACTTTACCAATTTTCCTGTTTCCTACTAATATCGTGGTTGTCCCCAGTATAACCATGGTTAGGCGATTTGCACTCTGAACTTGGTCCCCAGCACACACCCCCGAACTCCACATTTTCTCATGGTGTCCTCTTTCCCCATCCGCACCTCTAGCCTGATGCCCTTTCTTCCCTTCTCCTCCTCCAAATGGCATTTTTCACTTTTTGTTTTCGGCTAACACCGGTTATGGCAATTGAAACCCTGGTTATATTCCTCATCGCACAAAACAAAAAAATGGCGGCTTGTTCATTTCTGCAAAGACTCTTTGCTGCAAACACCATGGGCGATATAGCTATAATTTTGGGAGATGGGGGCACCCCTTCTCCGTCAAATATTTCAACAACTACTGGATGAAATAACCCTGGGTCCCTCCTGTAAATCTAGTGATCGATTCATGCTCAGGTTGTTTCATATCTGGTCCAATTCCTTCCTGTGGTTTTTTGCTGTGCTTTGCACAGAAATGTGAACTTTTCCTCTATGGAGAAATGAATGGGAGCAGGCCGGAGTAGGAGTAAGTCACTTGCCCTACGTCCCGTCCACCTGGCGCCTTCCAGGTTGCTGCTCTTTTTCCCCACTTAGCAAGCCCCGCCCACCTGCTGCCTTCCTGGTTGCCACCCTTTTTCCCTACTTAAGGAGCCCTGCAGCCTCTTTTACTTTGCAGATGGGGACAGGTGCAAGTGGATCTAGGTCAACTGGCCTACACCCCACCCACCTGGCGCTTTCAAGGTTGCCGCTCCTTTTGCCCACTTAGCAAGCCCTGCACACCTGGTGCCTTCCTGGTTGCTGCTCTTTTTCCCCACTTAGCAAGCCCCACCCACCTGGTGCCTTCCTGGTTGCCGCAGCATTTTTTTGCATTCTTAAAAACCTTTTCATTTTTGAACTAATGTTTCCGAAAATGTCCAGTAGGGGGAGGGAGGAGGCCGTGACAAACCTTTGCAAAATATCAGCCAAATCTGTCATGCAAGCTAACATGCATGCACGTGGGGGTCTGCTATAGCCTTGTATATGTTTTATTGTATCATAATTTGCTATTTTTGAAAAATCGCAGAATCGGCAATCTCCCGAAATCGCCTATACTGACAGCACAGGGCCGGATCCCGCTCCACCCCTGTGCAGGGCGCATGGGTGGGGTTGGTCAAATTTCACTATCACCAGTACACCCCAGAATGGTATGCCGATCGTGTGTCCTAACTTCCTATGGTTGGAAAAGTCGCAAAATCGTCAATCTCCCGAAAACGCCTATAATGATAGCACTGGGCCGGACCCTGCCCTTTGCAGGGCGAATGGGTGGGGTTAGTCAGACACCACTATCTCCAGTACACCCCAGACTGGTATGCCGACCTTGGGCCAAAGTTTCAGCCCACCAAATGTTATGGGTCTGGAGCCAAGACCTATACTAATAGCACCCAGCCTGTGCAGGGCGAATGGGTGGGGTTGGTCAGATTTCACTACCACCAGTATACCCCAGACTGGTATGCCAACCTTGGGTCAAAATGGCAGCCCGCCAACAGTTATGGGCCGAAACCAACCCCCAAAATACAAACTTTCACAAATTACATGGATGCGGTAGCGTCCATGTAGTTATGGTTATGCGTCCATGTAGTATTGGTGTTTCCATAGGAAGATCACTTTTTGGGTGGCTTATAACTTCGCTCCCTCTGGACGCATCCTCACCAAACTTTGCAAAAAGAGTATATGGCCCAGTCTGAATTCTTTTGCAAAGTCTGGAGAGGTTTGGTCCAGGGGGGGCAAAGTTATAGGGGGGGTCCCAAAACTTTAGTTTTTGCCTATAGACATAATGGGAAAAAACTTTGTGCACGGCTACAGCCCGAACCGCTGGACGGATTTACACCAAATTTGCGGCAGGAACGGCGGCTTGGTCCAGAAAGCGTGCTTTTGCAAATTTGGTGTAAATCCGTCCAGTAGTTTTTTAAAAAATGACCAAAATGTAAGGCAAAAAAAATAGTGATATCTGTGTTCGCTTCGCGGACGGACTTCCCTGTTCGCTCCGTGGACAGCACCCCGATTGGCCCATGGGCTTGCGTCATGTCTGCGGACATGCGACGTGTTTGCTGATTGGACGGCGTGGGGCGTGGAGTGCGTTGGATTTTCTGTGGCGCCCGCCATCTTGTATTCGCCGTCGACCGCGTACAGCGCGGTGAAACTTGGATTAAAAATTGTATTTAGTGGAGTTTGTTGGTGTGTAAGAGTGCTTGGGGAGGGTGGGGGAGTATGACATAGGTTCAATGTTTTGTTTTTTTATGTGCTATACGGTTTTGTTGTGTTCGATTTGTCCACGGAGAACACGGCTGTTCTGACATTCTGTAAATAAACTAAATGGTGGGGTGTTCAGAGGACGGAGTATGTGTCCTTTTTGTTTGCAAGGAAGGTAAAATTGAGCTAAAAACACCCACGGTGTATTTAAATGTTCGTAAATACACAAACTGGGGGTGTCCTGAGGATGCTGTCCGTATTGTAATCTGTCAAGTTGAATGTGTTCTAAGAACACTCGCAGTGTCCCGAAATGGTTGCAATTAGACAAAATGGGGGTGTTCTGAGAACATTGTTTGTATTGTTCTTTGTCAGGTTGAAAGTGTTCTACGAACCCTCCTTTTGTCCGCTGATAGTACAATTTCCTATGGGCCTCACCCAACTTTTTGTCCACTACAGAAACGATAAATCAGGCTGGTGTGCGCCGACATTATGTGGTAATCCTATGACTGGCGTTATTGACCTGGCTGACTTGCTTTTGCGACACTAAATCATATCTCCCGCCCCTAAGCCTGACATTATTAAAGCATTCATATTCCCCGCCTCTCTCTGTCACGTTACAGGGTGCGTCATCAAACGCGCCCAGTCGTCTCCAGTCCTACGCGACTTAACACAGAACCCGGAAGACAGCACACAGTATGTCACAACACAGCGCGCCACAATTCGGAATATGAAACTGTGATTTAAAAGCAAACAACAAGATTGTAAATTTTGTAAAGTACATTTATTTGACATCAAATGTTTAGAGAATATTCAGCGATTTGCATTTGTCTTTGTTGTCGATCCGCAAAAGTTCATGTTGAGCCACGCAATGTTCCTTTGCGGTACAGAGGGTGTTAGATCAGCTTAGAACACAGTGCGCCACAATTCGGAATATGAATCTGTGGTTTAAAAGTAAACAGCAGGATTGTACATTTGGTAGAGTACATTTATTTCACATGAAATGTTTAGTGAATATTCAGCGATTTGCAATTGTCTCTGCTGTCGATCAGCAAAAGTTTATTTTGAGCCACGCGCTGTTCCTTTGCGGTAGATAGGCTGTTGGTTTATGATAAAAGCAGTAAATGGTCGCACTGATAACCGGAAGGTTGGTCCAACAACGAGGCATTAGACCACCATAATGGTTGGTATGTTGCTTCTAGCCGCTAGTACTGCGTAAAGGCATATTGGTCCTTGGCGATTGTCCCATAAAATGGTGAGGGTCATGAAGTTGCTTACATGGAGCTGCACCTGGCAGTTGAAAAATCCATCCGCTGGAGTCTGAAAATTGTGACATTGGCAAAATGGGGCAACATACCTGTTTTAAAAAACATAAATTAGTCTCACCAGCCGATCTTTATTAAAAATATTCATTTTATTTATTAGGGCGTGAAACTCTTTGCTAGCGAAGATGGTGCAACGGAGTATGTTAATAATAAAATAATAATATTTTCACATTTGTATAGCGCTAAGAACCGTCAGGTATCTCAGCGCTGCTTATTATTACCCACGGTGTGTGGTGCTCATTTATCGACCAGGGAAGGATGAAAGGCTGAGTTTGGCCGTGCCAGGATTCAAACCTGCGTTAGCAAGCTGTGCACGGATGTCAAAGCGAATGCTCTACTCGCTGTGCCACTTGACCGGCTACAGTGAAGTGGCACAGCGAGTAGAGCGCTTGACCGGCTACAGACCGGTTAAATCATTTCTATTAACCCACCCTGTGTCGTCTGCCTTTTTCAGAGCCCTCTAAACGACAGGGGATCAATTCGGCGGTGATAGTGTGCGGTAGAAAACAATATGTCACATTGAACGAACAAGTACAACTTGACCGGGCTTTAATGCCACGCTATTGTTATTATATTCCGGTATAAAATAATCTAAAGGGTTACTTACATTATAATTGCATTTTCCATTGTCCAAGTGTAATGCAGTCCCAAAATACGACTCTGCGTGTGCCAACGATCTTTCTCAAAGTGATATAATATACAAAAGTGGTTTCGTTTCAGAAATGTCATCTTTATCGTGTCTTACGTTTTTGCTACACTCTTCAAAATAAGTCTTTCAGCACAATCTCTGTCTGTCAAGATAAAAACAAAATAGGACCTTATACTGGGAGTCGTGGGCCTCTCCGGGCCGCGAGAAAAAAATGGAAGCAGCTGACCTTCACTGTGAACGAGCATAAATGCTTACTTTGCAACATTCTGTGTAAAGCCATCTGTGAGAACTTGCTGTTTACACTACATGTTTGTATATTGTTTGCGTGCTAATAAGAAAAGTTTGTTTAAGGGACGTTATGGTTCCAAGAAAAGCCGAAAACCCCCTGAAATTCGCCAGTTATGGTAAGCTAAGCAACCATAACTCGCACCACCACCGTGCACTGCTAAGACTAACACCCAGGACATCAAAGATGACATCGCAAATGTCATTGATGACATCACTGATGACATCACATGTGCATTTACTTTTCATGAAATTTGTGTACTAGGGATTTTTATTATAATGTTGCGAAAAAAGTGTCAAGGATCATTGCAATAAATATCATAACGTAATTAGTGCTTTGAACGATGCATTGATATAAATAGCATTGTATTATTTGGTTCTATCTAGTATACTGAGCTACTAATGGAGAAACATAGCATTGTGTGCAGCGTACAAGATGAAAGTATAATATTTGTAATGTTAATATGTTGAATAATTAAATGATAATTGTCCTGAAATGTTCGAAAATAAACAAAATGGGGGTGTTCTGAGGACGTTCTTCGTATTGTGTGACTGCTTAGCTGTATGCAATGAGGGAATGGCACAGAGAATAAAGTGGAAATGGTAGAAGGGGTGTCGAAGAGTTACGCGGTCCACGGACACCGCGGCTGTCCGTGGACAGGGCATGCTACATCCGGGGTTTTCCAGCAAATCCAACATGGAAAGAAGACTGTACGGATTAGCCAATCAGATGTCGAGGTTGTGGATTTGTTGTGAAAGAGACTGTGTGTGGTGAAGATGGCAGAAGTAGAGAAAGTCAGGGTGTTGGTGCTTGGAGATATGTTTGTGCATGGTTTACAACAGTATGCTCGATGCAGGCATGTTGAAAAGAACTTTGATGTGAAAGGAGTGGAGGTGGTGTGGAGCACTGTGCCTGATTGCAATGTACAGGAAATTGTACAAGTTTGTGAGGATATGGTCACGATGAACAGTCCGCATGTGGTAGTTTTGCACTATGGTGCTTTCCATTTGGGCAACGTCAGTGCCCCTACTTTGTTGGCTGATTTGGAACGCTTGGTTCAAGCCGTAATGAAGATCCTTCCAAATGCGAAAGTAATTTTGTCTGGATTACTACCTAGGGCAATATGGAACAATAGTTCAGTTTTTTGTCCTCAGCAAAACATTGCTAGGTGGGTCATCAACCGAGGCATGTGTGCCTTCATGCTTAGAGCTGGTATGTTCTTCTGTAATAATGAGAATATTGATGCCAGTAATACTGTTAATTTTAAAGAAGATGGCATCTCTTTATCTTTTACTGGAAATGCCTTTCTATTTTGGAATGTAAGGGTTGCTTTGGAGAAGGTTATGTGAAGATTTTAGGAGTAAAGTAAGAAAAAAAAACAAGAAAAAAAATACAAAAATAACAGGTGTCTGTCAAGCATCTGTAAAAAAACGGCTCTTTTCAGAGCCAACTTCAAAGGGGAAATGGGGCACACTATTTAAATTTACATTCACCACGCTCAGATTCTCGATATGTCCGCGGATATGGCGGTAGTCCGCGGACATCAAAATCACTACGTGGGGGTTCAGTATGTTCTATGTTACATGTATATGAAGTCAGGGATATCATGGTTAAGTTGTGCTACTAAAAACCTATGAAATTCAGTGAAAAAACTTTGTTAAAGGGACGTTATGGTTAAGTTGCGCTACGAAAAACCTATGAAATTCAGTGAAAAAACCTTGTTAAAGGGACGTTATGGTTCAAAGTAAAACCGAAAAACTCCTGAAATTCGGCAGTTATGGTAAGATAAGCAACCATAACTCGCGCCGCCGTGCACTGCTAACACTAACACCCAGGACATCAAAGATGACATCACAAATGTCATTGATGACATCACTGATGACATCACATGTGCATTTACTTTTAATAAAAACTCTGTACAAGGGATTCTTATAATGCTGACCAAAAACTGTCAAGGATCATTGGGATAAATATCATGAGCTAATTAGTGCATTAAGCAATGCATTGATATAAATAGCATTCTATTATGAAGTTCTATCCACTATACTAAGCTACTCATGCAGAAACATAGGCAGTGTGTGCAGCATACATTATGAAGGTGCCATATTCATAATCTTGCCATGTTGAATAGTGAAATGATAACTGCTTTCTTATTAGAGTTTTGCGTACTGTGAAACATGTAATAAGTAGATAATAAAACCCACTTAATACATAATTATTACAGACAAAACACAAAGAGACAACAACACATACAAATATGAGTATATACAGGGACAGTGAAGTAAACAAAAAAGCAGAAGTAGTAGCAGAAAGAGTTCATAAACTAACTGATTGTCTTTATGCAGAGAAACTATTGCTCTGTTTCAAAGCTGCTACTTACCATATGTATGTGTATCACATATTGTGACTGCACCCAAAGGAAAGGAGAGTGAGTATAATGTACACAAATATGAGCATATACAGGGAAGGTAGAGTAATAAAAATAAAACTATGAGAAAGTGCTGATAACCCTAATGATTATCTTCATGCACAGAAAGGATTGCTCTCTTTCAAGCCTGTGTCTTCCGCTATGTATATGTTTCATATGATTTGACTTGACCCTAAGTCTACAAATATAGTACCTTTTCAATTTTTACTTCCTGACTGTTACTGAAGAAAACTATGTGGCTTAGATATGTCAGTAAAGGAAAAAAAGGGAGAGCCGGCCATGTGATGTCATCAGTGATGTCATCAATGACATTTGTGATGTCATCTTTGATGTCCTGGGTGTTAGTGTTAGCAGTGCACGATGGCGCGAGTTATGGTTGCTTATCTTGCCATAACTGCCGAATTTCAGGGGTTTTTCGGTTTTACTTTGAACCATAACGTCCCTTTAACAAAGTTTTTTTCACTGAATATATATATATAGATATAGTGTGCACTTAGAGAGAGAGCAAAACTAAATTCTAGGATTACAAGGAAACCATACGTTGTGAATTTCTCTGAGGTTTTACGAGCTTTGAGGCCCCTGGTGCTCCAAGAGGCACTATTTCAACAGCTGGGTTGTCTGTTCTTTTCTGATCGTTAGAAGTGTTGAAGTCAGTGACGCAACGACCATTACGCAAATGGAGTTTTAGCCCCTCCCCAAAACTTTAGGTTATGTCAAATTTACCTGGCTTACCTGCAGGGCGTTGGCAGGCAGGACAGGACACAGATGTTAGATTGTGCTCTGGAATACAATGTTAACAAAGGCCCAACAATTATTAATGTAAAGCATTTCATTGATAGCAACTGCGTTCGTGCGCATACATTTTTATGCAATTGATATTTTTCTTTATTTTTATTTATGTCATTTGTTACATGCCCAAGCCCGGAGGTACCATGGTATAGGTTCCATTAACGCTTAGTTGGCTGCGGTACATGTTTACAAGAAGTACATTTTCCGATAGTTATAGTCACAAATTACAAAAAATGTTACAGGATTGATGTGCATTTCCAAACAGGTATAATCACAGTTACAGGCAAGGAAGAAGAAAAAGGGGAAGTAGAACTAGTGATAGTGAAATGGTGATGTTAGCACTTGCATGTCAGGGGATTAATTTGGAAGGGTAGGAGGGGCTTCCTCGTCACATTCTTTACATCTATGAGACGTCGCCTTCCCTGAAAACCTTCCAAACCACCCTTTCCCACATCAGCATGGAGGATCCCAAGGATTGCTCTACTCCTTTCGCTATGTTTATCTATGTTTATCCTTTAATTATCCTACAAGTTCCCTCCCGCCTCTACCCATCACCTGTTTTTGTATCTTTTTTGTGTCTGACTCCGTGAAAAACACTGCTCGACCTTTTCCCTTCGACAGATGAGACAAGTTGTTTTCTATTACATTTCTTTCTGCTATTGCATTTCGTTGATTTCTGGTCTTCATGTATTTCTGGGCTCCCTGCCTTAATGCTGTGTCAATCTTCTGCTGGTTTGCATGCCGGGGACCAGCCACAATGGCCCCTGTGGCGTACATGGCTTGCGCCCTGCACCCCGAGTACACAACTCTGCAGTGACTCAAGGGGAGCGAGGAGGGACCAGGCAGGGGCCCTGGGCTGCACACCCCAGGGGCACCTACACAGGGGTCCCCCGGTAGCATCTGCATCTGGCGTGACATGACCCACAGTGCCGGGATCACTGCTTGCAGGGTCTGGTTCTGGGACATGGGTCTGCTATACGGGCAGCTCAATTAAACAAGGCTTTGGTGGTTTGCTGAGCCCATGCTCAGGGCTGGTTGCTGGGCAACCAGAGTTTATAAAAAAGAAAATGGGTGGACAGCATGGTTACTGCTCTTGGGGTGGTCAGGAAAGGTCCCAATGATGAAGCGGGGTTCACGTTGCGCATGCCATATTTGTGATTGGGGTGCAGCAAAGTTGATGCAATGTTACTATTTTATATGTATCCAGTTAAATGTGAATGGGATGTGTTACTTCAAGTGTTACTTTGTGTTCAAGATTGATACATATAAGATTTACATGCGTGCATAAAGATGAATGCCAAAAACTGCCAAATGAAATATAAAACACAATCCAGATATGGTGTGTGATGAAGTACCTAGAGGTTGGGTGGTGAAGAATTTCATAATGCACATGCTAGGAAGGGGACTGGTCAGGCAGGATGCACTGTAATGAAGAGACAATATTTATTAAACATGCATGCACACATAGATACATACACAGGGAATGTATACATCTAATTATAAATCTATACATAGCAGGCTTTTATAACTTTATTAAACTCTTCAGTCAGAGGGTTTGCGAGGTGAATTTTAAGTGACTGTTAAAATCTAGTTCTACAGGGATGAGGCCGGAGGAGTAATGGTTAACCAAGCAGATGGGCAGTTAGCAAACTGTCCAAGGATTTATGGCCTGGTAGTTTTGCATAAAGCAGATGTAATCTCTTTTAAGTGCATGAGAACCTGCAGAGGGGTCCGGCTATTTGTTTTTGACCAACAATAAACATGGGGTGTCGTGACGCTCGAGGCCAGAGTGACCGATACTCGGGGTGGGTAAGATGGTTATCGACAGTGCAAAGGGAACCTCATGTCGTTTCAAGTATCCCTGAAAACCATATGCAATTACATTTAGGATTAAAAGGTCTCAGACCAGCTTGGGCTTGTAATGAATTATGTTTGTATGGGAATGTGTAACTGTGTGATGCTGTACTGACCTGCCACGGACAAATCCTAATAAGGGGTGTGTTATGAATATGATATAATTATGGTAGTTTCGATAACAGTGACCAATGAGAATGGAAAAATTGGAGAAAGATTGGATTTATTTGTATAGGTTTTGTCAAATCACATGTGGGGTTTGGATTGTAATAAAATATATGGGAGTGTTTTAAATGTTGCAAAAATGTGTATAATGTGTCAACTTATGTGGTTCGGTGAGATTCGGGTTAGTTTGATTCTTCAATGTCATCTTGCTCCTTCCCGGATGATTGAAAAATAAACTTGCTTTACGTACAAACCTGCTCTCTTTCCTTAAGTGGTGGGCCTGCTTTGGGTTAAGGTGATTAGGGCCCGCTCCATACATTTGGTGACTGATGTAGGGACCCCAGGCTTTCCGAGAAGTTGTGGGTCTCCAGTCCGCACAACTTGACTGTGTTGCCTCTCTGCGGAGACAAGTCTTTCGTACACAGTGAAAAAGAAAGGTTTACAGGCACCATAATGGTTAAAGGCCTGTTTGTTTCCCGGCGGTTTGGTACCTTGGTCCAGCTGCACAGGGAGAATTGATTGTGCAGCACTTCGGAGCACTTCGGGTTCATGTGAATGCAATTTTGGGAGAAAAGCTTGAGAGGGAAATAAGGGTTGTTTCTTTGATTTAAGGGGTTTGGTAAGGGTACAATTAGAGTGTGCACGTGGTGTTAGCTAAGGTTGAGTGCTTTGAAGTAGTGAAGGAACTGTTTTATGTTGTTAGGTCCTCTGTATATATATTTTTACCTAGTTTGTTATTTTAGAGGATTGAGGTAGTATATTGCACCAGCACGTCCATTATGAGGTTTGTCCTGATACCATTCAGTTTGCTTGTCTAGTTGGCAGGAGCCCTCGCCTAGAGGTGAGGTGGCATCTTATGGTAAATCCACCAGTAGATACCTTCCTGGAGTATAACCTTGGCATCCTTTATTCTGTGTTGTTCTGTGGCGTTCAGAGCCCTTGCCTCACTTTTCTTGGTCAGTCGAAGTAGTGAAGGGGTATCTTCCTGTAGTCAGGCAGAGACGGTATTGTAGTAAAAAAAATCTGTATTAGTGATGAAGAGAGCGAGATTAGCGGTGTTGTAGGGAAAAACATTGCACTCCTTCTATGCTCGAGTGAGGGAGATATCTCAGAGATATCGCCCGGCGTGCGTTTTTTGATAAGATGCTGTCTTTTGTGAAAGAGTGAGAAGTATAATTAAAATAAATAGCTAAGCAAGGTGAATGTGGTAAAAGTGAGTGATTGTGGGGGAAGATTAAGAAACCAGCAAGGGGGAAAAAAGACTGTTTTATTTGGGTGGAGATTTTGTACCACAGGTTCATCTTCAGTGTTATTTTTTGTGAAATTATTTTGGGTAACTTGGGTTGGTATGGAGACTCTATTGGATCATTTGTGTCAAGTGCTCCCTGTCTTTAAGGCAAAGATTATAAAATACCATCAGAATGGCTGCAGGAAACTAAGGGTAAAATGCTCAATTATTGGCCTATCGAGGGGACCTATGATAAGGGGTTATTTAAGAACCTGCATACTTTTATTTTTAACTGAAAGGCACAAGGGCTTATAGTTAGAGAAGTGGTTAAATATCTTAGAGCTATGGAGGATATATGGAAAAGGCAGAAAGAGCCATAATGTTACAATCTCAGAGGAGGGGCTGAAAAAGTAGAGTGCAGGAATTCCTTCTGCACCGTATAGGGGTTATCATTTATTGCCCCCAGAAGTGTATACAGACCCTGAGTTTGAACCTCCATTTTCTCCAACAGCCACTCAAGTGGTTGTGAGACAGACAAAGGTAACGCCTCCATCAGCTACAATTCCTAGAAAATTGTATAATGAGGAAAGTGGAAGGGTAACTCCTTCAATGGTTAGGGCTGTAGAAAGGTTGAGAACGGGGGTGGAAAGGGAATAACTGCCTGGCTGCTAGATTAGCAGAGAGATTAAGGGAGGAAGAACATGAGAGAGTGAGGCCGACAGTTAGAAGAGTAGATGAAGGGTTAAGAATGAGGGAGAAGGAGGAGATTATGCTTTTTACTGCGAGGACAGAGGGTAGGTTGCAAAGGGTATTAGAGACACAAGAGCAGGAAAAAATGGAAGAAGCGCTGAGGGTAGCTGAGAAAGAGGTAATGCTGTTGCGGCAGCAGATAAATGAGAGTGGGAAGAAGGGAATAGACAGGCAAAGCATGTAGAGGAAGGTAGGTGGATGCATGGACATGTTCTTGTTAGTTTGGATAAATCGATTATCAAGGAGGTTAATGTGGACCTAGAGAACAGGAATATAGCTATGGGTACAGGATTCAAGCAGGGAGAATGGGATCCGGCACCCTAGGGTAGTGCTGAGCATGCTTTTGTGCCTGTAGAAGTGTCAGGGGATGTGATAACAGGAGTAGGAGGTGAAGGGGAATGGGAATCGAATGTCGAGCAGGGAGAGCAGGGTGTAGCAGCCCCACCTCCTGCTCAGATAGCAGCAACAGAGAGTAAGCCATGGGGTTGTATGATGTACTGGGGTACTCACATGGCGGTTGTAAGTAGCAGTGGAGCCCAGGGAGATGCCCCAGGAAAATCATGTGCAACACAGTTTCGGTTGCTCCAGAAGGATCTGGGAAAGGCGTATTATGTCCTGTGGTCACACATAGACCAGAATACTATGCTGAAGACCATCCCCTCGCTCACTGCAGGGGTAGGGAAGTGGATTTATGCATTAGAGAAACACACTGCTGGTGTCCTGTTGGCCATAGGGGACATGAAAAGGGTATTCATGGCTCTAATAGGGGAAAGGTCAGATGAACTTTGGAGGAGAGCGGGGTATCCGTGAGTTCAGTTGGATATAAATGCCCACGATGGAGCAGCTTTTAATAATTGAAGGGTGCAGGTATGGGGGATCCTGTGGATTATGTATCCCGATAAGCTGTATATGAATTCTATTATTAGCAAAAACAGTGAAGTTGGATGATGATCTTGCCACACACATCCTGTTAATTCAGAAGATGTGGAGGGCAGAGATGGGAGAAGCGTGGGACAAGAATGTGGTGATGTTTCAGCACATGGTACAATTTAGATACAGTGGTAGGGATGGAGGCCAAGAGTTTGCCAGAAATGCAGGCACATAGGAGGCAAGAGACGGAAAAGGAGGGTATAGAACAGGCACAAAAGGCAGATGCCAAGCTTATTCAGAAAAAGTTAGCGAAAATCTGTTTGGAAGGGGCAGTGATTACCAACTCCATGGAGGAACAGCAGGGGCCATTGGGACAACAGGGACTTGGTGAATCAGGTATGCCATAAGGATGGATGGACAGGTATGCTCCCGATCCAAGGCAAATGGCGAGGTTTCCAAGGGGTAGGGGAGGATTCTTTTGAGAAAGTGGATCATTTGGTGGGTTCGAAGGAATGGGGCCCCAGTTTAACGGGCCAATGGGAAATAACTATGGTGGGTTATATGGAATTCAGTGTTTATCATGCGGCAGGATGGGACACGTGTCACGAGATTGTCGAGACAGGTTACAGTATTTTAACCTGGGAGCTCAGTAAAGATAAAATGCCCCAGGATCTGTGCAATCGCAGACAGTACGGATTGAACAGAACTAGGGATGCTCAGACCGATGGGATCCCACCGACCATGTACACTGGTACATACACGGGAGAAAGAAAAACCGTTACCGCAAGGAACGGTCACTCATTGCACTGGAGAAAGTGTTTTTAGAGGTAATCCTTTTTCACTCCCTGGTGCTAATATGTACCAAGAGTAGGGCCACCCACAGGAATCTCTGATGTGTCCAGTCCTGTCCTTACCACTGATCTGGAAGAGGAAACCCAGATAGGTGTACAGGTGTGGGATATTGTTTCCCATGCCTATGCGCCCCACTGCACCCCTTTTGCCAATGGGGAAAGAAACAGCCAAAAATGGATGCGCTAACCCCTGTGCGTGCAAAAATCTGCAAAACTGCGCATGGTTCACCATCACAAATGGCTTCACACCCCTGCCACACAGTCAAAGTTGGGGTAAAAACCAGAATTCACTGCAGGAGAATGCCAGTGGGTGCTGTTACATGTAACATGAAGCACAGCCACAGAAGTGGGCTAAAACCGAATATGCTTTTAAAATGCAGCTTCCCCAACCAAGTACAACCTTCAAATTGCTGTTTTGGTGCTAAATTCAGTCATTTTCCAAGTGAAGCATTGAAATTAAAAGTGTGCTGAAATCACAGATCATCCAGTGTGGCCAGAAAAGCTGGGCCTCCCTGACTGACAGCAGCTAAGAAGAAACTCTGGTGTAAAGGACTCAGTTTAAATGTGCTTTTTCCATAAAGAAATTGCAAAATTCACCTGTTTAAAAGCATGTTTTTGTGAAGGGCTTAATTCCGTTAATTGTCAAAATCCACTATAAACTCTGTTCATTTGATATCTTTTAAATGAAAGATTTTAGGTGAATCTTAAAGTAACCATGTTTGGAGTTAACTGGTTAATTCTGATTGGACAGTGCCCAGCCTGGGAAAGATGACACTTCATGTTGACACTCGGCTGGTACCAAGAATGCTTAATTGATGCTGGAGGTTCTCGCATATTTAGAACAAAGACCTCATTAGACATTCGTCTTTGGCTGAGCCAAGGACAATGGAAGGCTGAGCACTGATCTCTTCTGGACAATGGCAGCTGTTGTTTGTTGAAAGGAGAAAAAAAACACTGCTCAAAGAAATCTGTTGTTTAAAATGCCTATGTGTGATTAAGTTTTGAAAACCTTTAACTTTGCAACATGAAGGAGGACAAATCTAAATATTGGTAGTTATAAATCTAATTTTATGCTCTTTCTGTGGAGACGTTAGTGAACACTGTACTACATAAGGAACCAAAGTTACATGAAAGAATAATTGAAGCAAAACTATTGATGTTGCAAATTTTATATTGTGTACCCATGTTCTAGGGGTAATCACCCAGATATGTATTGAAATAGAAATTATTAGGCCTCACCGTTATGATTAAAATCGAGAAAATTCCACAGACGACAAAGACAGCTCTCACAGAGATGGGAATCGGACGTAAGGATAACTTACAAAATATATAATGTATGTGTCCGATTTTATTAGGGAGCATAATTATAGAAAGGTGCATTTGTGCAAAAGTTAAACTGTGGTTCAAATCAATGTGGGAGTTCCCAAAACACATCATAAAGATGACAGCTCTATTCTACCTTCCAACCAGAACAAGGCAAGTGCCTTTGACCACTCACAGCCGTGGGGGTGTGGTTTGTAATTCTGCCCCTATCATAAACTTTGTGATGTCACTGGGCATGATAAGAACTTCATCACACACAGACACACACTGATTCCTGACTACCTCCTGATTTCCACGCAGCGCTTTGTTCCTGACTTCTTCATCCTGTCCAGAACTTTTCATCTTGTCCTGATTCCAGACTTCTTTGCAAAAACCAAGGCCCAGCATTTGCTGCACTCTTTTCAGCTAGGCCCAAATCCAACCATCCTAAACTTCAGGAAAGAATAATTCTGATCCAGTCTGGCTTGCTACCATCACGCTTGCCTGCTGAAACTCGCTATCACGCTAATCTACCGTGTCCAGTGACCAGAATGGCCAAGAATGGCCAATCCAACCCAAATCCAGTTCAGGTGCCAGTCCAATTGACCAGAACTGCCCAGCTGACCATCCCACCAGAGATGCCCTGCTGCCAGTAGACCCGACCCGTGATGACCAGAACCGTGATGGTCCAATCTTAATTACAGTGGACTCTAAGTATCAACAGGAATCATAGTAGCCCATATTATAATTGCCTTATCCTATCCCAATCTTAACCCATCCCATCTTTAACTTCAGAACCCTAATATTGTCAGAACCATTCTTGTGCAGATTTTTCTCATTTGTTTCACAAACCATACACCCATTCGTGATTTGGATTAAATAAAGTAATTCCCATACAAAACGGAAACCAGAGTATCATACGTGAAGAGTTACAATCAGCCGTGCGTAACTGTGGAGATTCACGAGTGACATTCTCTTTTTCTTAGTCAATAATATAGTTAAATAAAACCAATCTGTCATTTTTAAAATCGAATTTCTACTTTTCTCTGTTCTAATTTTTTCAAAAATGCCTCTCACTAAAACATCCATAACTTCTTCAATTTTATAGCTAGAGACCTAATTTCAACTCTCACTTAAACCTAAGTCCCTCAGCTACATCCACTACCAATAACCGTATTGTGGAACAGTATATTTTACCCGTTTTTTATTAATAATCACATAGTGAAATTTTGCCGCGAATTCGCATTTTGCATAATTTGTACGTGTCTTTTCCCATCCAAAGTGTTTCTTTACTTCAATTTCGATCTAAAGTGCGCACTGTTGTTTATCTTGTAGCCCATGTTTGTTAGGACCTGTTAAGTGTTGCTCTTATAGGAATTTTCTTATCAATTTAAACATGTTTGCACACTTTTCATTGTTCACAAAGCCATTTTCAACTGTCAGTTTTTAAAGTGTCAAAGTTCCAAAAAAAGTTTTCTCTCTTGTTTGGGGAGGGAAGGTAATATTCCAACACTGTATTCTGTTGTTCATTCCTGAATACCTGCTGCTCACTTACATCTGCGTAGAATTGCTCATGTGTGAATTAAGAACTTTGCAGGGGGAAATCTTAACCTAAGCACTATCTGTTCACAAACCAAAACTGTTTTTTCCCCTGTTTTAGCTTCTGTGTTGCTTAAAAGTGAATTCAATTGCCTTACTTATTTTCTGATTTGTATTGTCACCACATTGGTGATTGATGCCCCATATATATATATATATATATATATTAAAATGTATGTGTGATTTGAATTTTAAATAAATAAATAAATATTTACCTTTACAAACCAGCCTGATTCCTGGTCCACTGTGACCAGGAGGGGTATTTTGAGATGGGTGTGATATGAGTGTTATATCACTCAGAATATTGAACCTATAGACACATGTTTTTAATGTGTGCATTACATGCTAGGTGAGACCCGGGTGTGTGCCTGATTGAAATCCTTAACCCAGGTAGGTGACCGAACGTTTTCATTCATGGTCGATATGAAATCTTGCATCAAGGAAGGCGAGTTCACCATGTCAGGTAAAACAATGGACACACAGGGATTCTCTGAGGCTATCCTGTCTGTGATTTATACTGAACATCTATGTATTAATGTATGTATCTGCTACTTTGTGTTATTGTACAGATATCCCAACAAATCTCTTGGGTAGAGATCTCTTAAGCACTTTTCGAATGTCGATTGCTTTTACGGAGGAAAGGATAGTATGCTCCACTCCAGGTTTGCATTTGGTAAGAGAAGCTGTGCGTTTGCATGCATACTGTGACAGCGCTATGGGGGGGGTGCCTGTACATTCAACTTTGTTTCTTTATGGGGTCATGGTTTTGTTGAGTCGGGTCCTGGGAATTAGAGATCAGATATGGCGGGTACCGATTTTATTTTTTGTTTTCGGCCTGTTGTGCCACACAAGGTAACACCAAGCACCTTTGTAACGATTCTCTTAGAGGTAGTAGTGATCAAGAAGAACAGGGTGGTTATCTCAGGAACTGATGGGGAAGGTGGAGAGTAGCGCACAGTTCTGTGCATCGATCCAACCTTATCGCTTTTCGCTAAGCAATTGTTCGAAGACACTGACAACACAGGAGAGATGGTTTTTGAGATTGGGGTGCCTTGCCATATAGCAATAGAGCAAAGGAAAGCACAACAGACCATGCTCATCGTTAGAAAAACATCGTCACATTGGAAGGAGAATTTGGAAAAGGCGCTAGACCATTTATGGACCAGCAATCCTCATGATGCGGGGCTGCTAAAGAGTGTTGGAGCAGTGTGGATAAAATTGAAACCTGGTGCGATATTACCATGGTTTAATCAGTACCCGATGTCTAGAGAGTAGAGAGGTGGACGAGGGAATTCATGAGACAATTATGACATTGTTGAAGCAAGGCATAATACAACCTTTTTTGTCCCCATGTAATATGTCCATCTACCCAGTGAAGAAAGCGAAGGGGTGCAGTTGGAGGGTGGTGCAGGATTTGTGCCCTCTCAATAATATTGTTGAGGCAATAACGCTCCTCACCCTGCTTATGGAGAAGAGGTATGATATGATATGATATGATCATTTATTTAAAGTGTTTCAGAGCGCGACAAAGCAAGGAAGGGAAACAGGGGAGAACAAAACGATCTTACTAGGCCCAGTGACATTGAGAACGTGCAAGTGCATGGGAAAGGGAAAGGGGAAAAGTGCATGGAAGGGGGAGAGTGGAAAGTGCAGAGCAGAGAAGAAACATAAATAATAATAAATAAAAATAAATATAGTAGAGGCAATAAACAGTGGTAGTGCAGTCAGAACGTGCTGTGTTTAAGGCAGCAGACTCGGTAAGTCTGATAAGTGTAAAAAAAGAAGAAAATGGGGTGTTGGGAACTGTATGGGTACAGATACAGTCCACCAGTGCAAGGGGTGGCCAGGAGGCATTGCAGGAGGGTGGCAGGGTGAACATGTACCTGGGCCCAGGGGACAGAGGGTGGCCAGGTGCACTGTGCCAAGAGAGCAGTTCAGCAGGGGAGAGCGAAAGCAGAAGCAAAGAGGTAGGTCTTGAAGAGCTTCCGGAACTGGAGATGGTTCTCCTCACGTTTTAGAGTGGCAGGGAGGCTGTTCCAGAGGGAGGTCCCAGCCGAAGACAGAGATCTACCCCCAGCTCGTTTCTTTGAAAAATGACTGACCCTGAGGGAGTTAGAAGTAGATGAGCGAAGAGCTCGAGAGGGGAGGTATTTGCGCAGGGATAGCTGAAGGTATTTTGGACCCAGGTCCCAGCGTTTGACAGTTGACATGGAAAAATTGCTGTACTACCAGAAAGAGGGTGTATTTGGGACTCTGTAACTATTGTAGATATTGGATGTTTGACTACTCCAGTTAAATGAGGCCCTTACTGTAGGGATTTAAGGAAGCACAGAAGGTAAAGGGTCCGATAGAAAGGTCTGAAGAAATGGTGACTTGCTTCTGGGAACTAAAAGCTTTGATCAGTATAAAAGCTTTGATCAGTAATGCTCCGGTCCTGGCTACCCTGGCTTGCAAGAAACCATTGTATTTGTTTTCTCACTCAAATGAGCAGGTGATGACAGTGGTCCTGACCCAGCAAACATTGTTAGTCCATAAACCTCTAGCACACTATAGCGGACTACTAGACCCAGTGATGCAGGGACAGTTCTCTTGTGAGCAAGCTTTAGCGGCAGTGGCTTTTGCAATTTAAAAGTCCTCAACCATTACCATGGGTTGCCCAGTGACATTGTATGTGGAGCATGCAGTCTTTGCGATCTTATAAAAAATCCAAGTTGACTTGGACAACCAAAAGAGTCTCAGGGTATGCTGTTATTTTATCGAATGCATCTATACATCCCGTACAGTGTCACCTAGTCAATCCTGCGACATTTGTAGCGGAGCCAGTGAATCCTGTTTACATTGTCCATGATTGTGCAACCTATAAGGGAAAAGAGGAAGAGAGGACGAGTGTGAAGGAGGATGCTTTGGAGGGAGGTGAGGTGCTTTTTGTTGATGGGTCCTCGACAATTGATCAGGACAGTGGTGAAAGGTATTCGAGTGCAGCCCTTGTGGGCCTTGTGGAAGGAGAATACCAGGTCAGACTGAAGAAACGGTTGCCTTCGCATTACTCTGAACAGGTGGCAGAACTAGTGGCACTTATAGAGGTGCTAGAAATTAGTAAGTGGAAGGCAGTCACTTTATTCTGACTCTGTGTTTGTAACCTCCACTGTGCATTCACTGACGGGATCCCTGTCCAGTATGTTGCACTGCTATCTAGACTAATCTTAGCATTAACCCTTCCATAGAGGTAGGAATTGTAAAATGTGCTGCGCACACTAATAGTACTAACGTAATAGCAATGGGAAATGATGCTGCAGACAGGGCGGCAAAAGAAGCCACATATTTGCCATTTACAGATTCCCAGGAAATGGAAAACGTGTCCCAGCAGGTATAGTTGCCAGTGCTATATACTGCAGTCCTGGTGCTTCAAATCACAGAAATGCAAGGAGAAGACCGGAAGATTAACAGGAGCTTTGGGCAAAGAGAGGATGTGCCCTCTCATCCATGGATTTGCTGTGGAGACAGCAGGTGACAGGGACGCTTAGAAATGCCTGTATAACTGCTTCTTGTGGCTCTAGACCAACTACATTACCTGCCGCACACTTCAACGGCAAATTGCCGAAGAGCTCCAGGACGAATGGTTTATACCACACCTCAAGGAACAGACAAGTAGATTTGTAGGCAACTGTATAGTTAGTAAGGAATTCAATCCTGGAAACACCATGGGGTCAGTAAGGGGAGTTTTGCCTAGGCCCTCTCTGACATTCCGGGAGCTCCACATAGATATTGTTGACATGCTTGTGGAATGTAATAATTACTGGTACCTTATAGTCATAATTTGTCCATTCTCCCGGTGGCTTGAGGTCCACTTCTTGTGAGAGAGGTATTTCCACAGTGGGGTATTTGTGAAGTCTTGAAATCTGACAATGGAACCCACATGTTAATGCCTTGTTCTCAGAAATGACTTCGCTCCTGGGAATCAAGCACATGTTGTGTTCAGTGTACCACCCACAGGCCAACGGGATTGTGGAACATCTAAATGGGGTTCTTCAGGTCCGGTTGGCTAAGATGTATAATGAATTAAAGAAATCATGGCTGCATTGTCTGCCCCTGGTACTATTTTATTTGGGGAATCAGCCAGGGAAAAACACCACCCCATCCCTCAAGAGATTGTGACCGGCGTAGATTACACACACTGCTCTTACCTGCACATTCTGCATTAGATGCACATAAGAACGCAGAGGTCCTGGGTGAAGAGTTTAGGGAGTACCTTAGGGCATTAACCAAAGGTGTCTAGATTATATCTTCACAGGTTGTATCTTCTCACCAACTGTGTAAAGGAGGAAGTGGCAAGAAAACTGATGATCAGCACAAGCAACTGGTACTCCCTGTACACTGGAGTTACATGTGGATCTTCACACGTCACTAGAATGAGCAGCGTTTCCGTGGGCTGTACTGTGTGATTTACACAATACTGACTGCTGTGAAGGTGCAGGGCAGCAAGAGCTGAGTTCACATCAGTGATTCACAAAGAGATACCAGTATACCTCCACTGGTACAGGCTCAGTTAAGTATTCCCTAAGGATTTGCAGTTCATTCCAGTGGCAAAGAGGGTCCAGATAGAAAACCAGGAACTGAAATCTGTCAGAAAAAAAAATATTTGAATTTATAATGTATATTAGGATGATTGCTTGTATGTCTTTTTTTGTTTCTTTGTCATCATGTTCAAAGATGGCAACGGGTATGGATGTGAATGGTTTAAAAGTATCTAGTTTTACAGAATCTAAGGATATATTGCTAAGATCAAGAAGAAATGTTGATGTTAATTTCCTGATCAATGAGGACAATGGAGATATAGACCCAGTAGTAGATGCAGTAGTAGATGCAATAGTTTTGCAATAGATAATCTAGGGTATAGCCACATGAGGAGGCTTGCTAGAGAGATCTGTGGGATTTTGCTACATCTGCTCTCTCATCTCTCATGCTTCTGGTGTCACAAGGGTGTTTATCCTGAATGAAATAGGGGTGGCAGACGCACTGTGCCTAGTGCATCTAGCTTTGTGCATGGTCTGAGGGCAGTTCAAAGGTCAATCAGTCACAGCATCCACTTTACCTGCTGACAAAGAATGTTCAGCTACATATCCTGAAGAGGAGAAGAATGTTGGTGTATGCGAAGAGTCCAATTGAGTTTGAAAGGGGCTATTATTATCAATAACTGATGGGAGCAAGGGGTGAAGAGTTGCAGAGATGAAGGAATGAGGAGATTCTCAGAAGAAGGGGTGGCACGGGTAAACCAAGAATGTGGAAATGTGTGGCAAAACTGTCTACAATATCTAACATGACTAAAGGAGCCAGAAGAGCCTCTTAGGAGATACAGAAACTTACCCATTTTTCTGTGTATTTTAAGGGTGATTGCACAGTGCCAGTTGGCACAAATGGGAACTACAGTCACATGCTTCACATCACCAGCCTGGCTGGAGGTACAGCTGCTCTTCTGGACATTTTTTGGACTTGCGTATTGCACACCTACAGGCAGTGGCCTCCAGTCTGGCGAGGTATGTGCAGTTTCATCATGTTACATGCGCTTGTCCTTGTCATTTATGAGGTACTTTTGATCCTGGCACGCCTGATGCCCAAAGCCACATCTGTGCCCCCTTTGTCCCCTGTGCCTCTTGCATCCCCTGTATCACCACACATAGACATAACAATTATTCTGTCTGACCACGGAAAGGAGGGACTATTGTGATGGACCAATTGGTCCAATTACATATCAGCAGCATCATCAAAAGCTTATTTATGTACTGACTGTTAAGTCGCACAGAGAAATTTTTTCTCGTCCCTCCAGGCATCTGGCATCCAAGCCTTAGCAAGTGCCAAGTGGCTCCAGGTGACCCGGTATGAACTTTTACTGTTTGTCAATTCATCCGAATTAGCTTTCAGTGCCATTATGGAAGAACTGTGGGACCTGAGGCGTATTGCCTTATAAAATAGGGATATCATCAACCTCCTAACAGCCATGGAACGAGGGGTCTGCCAGAAGATAGTAAGTATGTGCTGTACGGTTGTGCCTCCCAATGATTCAGAGAATGGGTCCCTGACTCAGACTGTTGCCACCTTACATAAGCTCAGAGTGATCATGGAGAATGAGAAAGGAATCACAAATGACCCTTGAATGGACTCTCTTTTTTCTTGGGTATCGTCCTGGATGAGCCTTGCTGTAAAAATCCTACTACCTATTTTTGTCTTTTTCCTTATTATCTTTTGTTCTTGTCAAATGCTCTTACAATGCTGTTCTGCCGGGTACAGAAAGGATCTGCCATGATGATTGTGACCCTGTCCATAGCTAGAACCACTACCAGTTCATATCACATGGGTACTCAGACTGAAGCTGTCTTATGTCCTCCACCAAGTTTTGATGATTGTGTGGAGTAGTGGGTAGATTGCGGAAATGGTGGGATTACGAGTTGGGTTTGTTCAGAAGGAGTATGCCCATGGTGGGACCAATATGAGAGATGATTGTAGGGTTTTTCCCTGAAAAGATGGTTTTAATGAATAGGAATATGATTTCTTAGTTAAAGTATTAAATAAAAGGTTGAATGTTGGGGTGGTCATCCCCAGGGATGCAATTGCTTTTTTCACTATATTGCCATGAACGGGAGTCAGTAACATCATGTTAAAACAAAAGTTTGTTTACTTTCACTTACTAACACAAATCTCACAAGATATGATATATGTGGCTGTGTAAATAACATAAAAACAGTTCAGCTTATATTTTGTCAATAAACTGGACACCTTTTTATATATGTTCTTTGTATACCATATTTCTTGGAGCGCTTGCATATGTATGTACCCACCCATAACTCAAACACATGTGGGGGGTGGATTGTAATAAAAAATATGAGAGTGTTTTAACTGTTGTGAAAATGTATACAATGTGTCAACTTATGTGGTTCGGTGGGACTCGGGTTAGTTTGACTCTACAGCATCATCTAGCCCCTCCCCGGATGATTGTACAATAAACTTGCTTTACTTACAAACATGCGCTTGATCCATAAGTAGTGGGCCTGCTTCGGGTTAATGTGATTAGGGGCCCATCCATACACTACTCATTGCCATGGAGCCATGCAAGTGCACAGAGAAGAAAAGGCATTTGGACCTTCCGGGCCAGCCTGCACCGTGCCCCTCCGCTCCTGCTACTGCTACTCCTGTGACTCCCCCTGCACCAGTAATCACAATGAAGGAGAAGCCTTTTCATCACTTGATTGATGCAGCAGTGGCTGCAGCATTCAGACAGTGTAAGTCGGCGGCTTCCGTTGCAGACAAGCTTTTGCTGCCTAACGGGGGATTCAGAGGGCCCACCTAAATGGGCAAGATATCTATAGGGGGATGATCTGGAAGCCACTGTCCGCCATATCAGGGAGGTCCTACATTTGCCAGACCCTGTGGGCACTGAGCCAGAGGACGGTGGCCTTTTTAGTGACTACATGGTGCCTGGCCCAGAGGGCCTTCCAGTTAATAAGGCTATTTGCAACCTGCTGCTCAAGGAATGGCAGGAGGTGGATCGTCCGTTATCTACCCACGTTGTGGTGAGGCACTATCCACTGACAGGCTTTGAAGCTGAGTTCCCTCCAGTACTGAAAGTGGATTCCTTGGCCCACAACCTTTCTGCTCAAACATCTGTCCCGTCAAATTATTTGACCCCCGGGGACGCCCTGGACAAGAACATTGAGGTGGCACTCGAGAGGTCCTCCTCTGCATCTCATTTTGCAGTCCACACAGACATGTATGCTGCTTACATTACGCATACTATGGTGAGACATTTCCGACAGTTGTTTAAGTGTTTACAGCATCAGGATGATGTTGCCCTCTTATTAGGTGGGATGGAATTGCTGCCCAAACTATTATCTGGCGTGACATTTGACTGCCTCTGGGAAGTGGCAGCAGCCTCAGGAGCCACGCTGGCTGGCCACTGTCAAGTATGGATGCGCTCATGGAAGTTGGATTCTATCCAGAAACCCCTGCTGTTACACCTCCCTTTTCAAGGCTTTCAGCTGTTTGGACCTCAAATGGAAGAGTTGATGAAGAGGTCGGAGGATCAAAGTATTCTTGTTACCACCAGGTTGCCCTGTATGAGGCTTTTTCCGTATAGGCGAATCCTTAGGTGGACGGTGGACCTCCAGGTCAGACGTCCCTTTCTTGGCAGGGGCCGTGGTCGGGGATTCCTTCCTGGTGACAAGTCCTATCAATCCACATCAGCAGCAGTGGGTGTCTCCCCCTAAGTCCTAACTATCAGGAGGATGCACTCCTACTGGTAGGGGGCCACCTGCAGGACTTTTTCCTGGTGTGGCAGAACAGGATCTCGGATGACTGGGTCCTCGGAATAATAAGGAATGGTTATGCCATCGTTCCCTCCTCCCGACAAAGGGACGGGTGTTACACCAGTCCATCGCGAACTGCCAAAGCACTCCAGAAGGGCATCAGCAGCCTGCTATAGAAGAGGGCAATTATGATGGTTCCGCAGAGGTAACAAGGGAGAGGTGCATACTCAAGATTGTTCCTGGTCCAGAAGGCTTCAGGGGACTTCCGCACGGTTTTGAATCCGTTTGTTAGGTACCTCAAGTCCAAGATGGTGAACTTGTGGCTATCATTCCCTTGTACAGCCCAGAGGACTGGTTATCTTCCTTGGACCTCAGGAATGCATATCTACATGTGCCAATTCAGATCCACGACTAGGTATTTTGGAGATTTGTCTACAAAAGGGTGCACTACCAGTTCAGGGTTCTCCCATTTGGACTGGCCTTGGCGCCGAGAGTGTTCACCAAGATCTTGGCCCTGGTGGTAGGTCTCCTGCACAAACTAGGCATATCTGTTTTCCAAATCTGATTGGCTAATTGCTGCTCCTTCTTTTTTTAAGGCCTCGTCTGACGTTTAGGAGGTGAGCGGAATGCTTCAGGTGTTTGGGTTCCTCGCCATGTCGGACAAATGCAAGCTACAGCCGGCACAGGCCTTGCAGTTCATTGGGGGGGGGGGGCCCTTCGACACCCTGTCACTTTAGTTACACCTCTGGTTGGAGTTGTATGGATGTCTGGTGGCATGCTGTTCCACAGTACCAGCATACAACAAGAGAAGTCCTGTTTTCTTGTCTTCCTTTTCCAACGTGCGCTATTTTCCAGTTTTACAATGTAGCGGCTTGTGAAACACTACTGGCCCCCAGAATGGCGGGGTTTTCAGCTGGGTAAGGCAGCGTTTGAGTTAATATAGCCTTGAATATACTACATATTGGAAGCATTGTGTTTGCTGTGGAGACATTATATAAAAAGGACTGGGCATCAGGCGCGCAACGTCATTGAGCTGAACGGGCTGAAGCCCCCGCGGAATGTTAGCTGAAGGGCAGGGGGTTCCGTGCCCTTTAACAGTTCAAAGGATCAGGAACATGTTTCTGGGTGCATTTTGTTTCTTCCAAGGCAAATCTACTATCTGCTCGGCTCCGATGATCAAGCACTGCCCGTTTCCCAGAGTCACAGCCCCCCTGAGACACACACTCTGCGTTCCTGGCAGTGTAGCCAGTGCCATAATGAACTCAACTACATGTATCTTTTGTCATCAGCAGCATAGCCTTTCTTATGCATAATGGTGAATTTCCAACTGACAGACCACCAGTCACCTTGCAAACCTGTGACAGTTAAAGCGAGCAACACAATAAAGCACCCTTTGAAAATGTCATCATACTCATAATGTCTCATAGCTTGATATGCTAAAAAGTAAAGTTTGATTTGATGTCCTTAGTTGAATGTTCTTAAAACCATACATAACAAAACGCTGAAGGTTTGTGACAAATCTCAAAACCTAAGTGAGTTTATCACACTACTTATTTGATTGTGTGTCTTAAAGCGCTGAAAATAAAATGGGTAAATATATATTTTGCCTTTTGGCATCTTATAGTTTTCCATTCAGGATGTGGAAAATAAAGGTACACTGATATTAATTTGGCCCAACATTCTGCTATATGGATGTACATGTTGTCATGATGCTTTACTATGCAATTTGTGTATTTTGCAAGTAAACTCTATAGGACAGAATATTTGTTCCAAGTAAAGCGTGGAAGAAGGTGGCCGTGCTTAAAATTGCTGAGTGGGTTAAAATCCCTGCTTTGCTGTTTAGGGTAAGTGTGTGATCCCGGGCAAATAATGTAATCTCTCCCTGACTTCAACTACAGAAATTGGAGTGCTTACAAGTGATTACTTTTACACCCTCACAATAGGACAGTTTTTATAAGTGTAGGGACAAATTGGCGTACCCTGGTGCTCCTCTGCTAGGCCTCCAATACTGTCACATAGAATTGCATTATTGCTGCACTGCCCCTCCCCCAGTCTCGTATCACTTGATTTGACAGGCAGATATAGTCTCACCAGCCAGTCGGTGCACCAGAGATTCTAGTATAGTGGACTAGCTGAGGTAGAACCAACATTACATGTTCTCCCCTGTTGCTCCCAGCCACTGAAGTTGCCTGGGACGTCCAGAGCACTGCCCCACACTCTGCTATGTCATGTTATGCTATGATATTGAGTCTTTCATTTCACACTACCTGCCATTTTCACACTTTCTCGGACCTTCAGGATCTACAAGAAGTGGGTGTTTTCAGACTTAGAGAGTTAACTGACTGTAACATTGAAGCTACACTAGAGTAGTCTCATTACAATGAGTAAAGAAGTTAGCTGCCCTTATGCGAGTAAGTTTGTGACTCCTCCACCATCTCTGAAGTTAGTGCCTCTCCCAACATTTGAAGGGCTTGCCCTGCCTAAATTTTAACATAGGGGCACCCCTAGATGTGCGCACTTGCATTTTGTTAAGCAAAGAGGTGATGGGAGCCTTTCCTCGAAAATGTACTTGAAGAAATGCAGTAAAACTTTAAAGCTGCTACTTTCAAGAAAGAATTCCATCGCCTCCCTGCATATTGCGCCTTAAAATATACTAATTGATAGTTGGTTCCCACACCAGACCATGGGGGGTTGGGGAGGTAGAACAGTGGGGGCGTAGCCTCCAAGTTTGCCCTGCCCATTTTCTGAAGTGGCCCCTCCCATCACCACTTAGCACCCCCCATCCGGCATGTAGGTTTCGTTGCGCCCCTGCAGGGCATTGTGGCGCGCCGGGGACATGGCGGGCGGCATTTGCTTACCGCCCTGTTCCTCTGTTGAGCGGAACCCAAAACAGGACAGGAGCAAACGCCAGGAGCTGCGCCACGAAAGGAAAAGGGAGAAAGAGAAAAAAAAAGAGCAGGAGATGGAAGGAAAACAACGCTAGCGTCACCTCGAAAAGGAAAGCTACCCACATAAATGAGCAAGGCACAGGAATAAACATAGCAACGATTTGCGTGCATGACCCTCTGCATATAGTTGTGTATATTTTTGGTGTGAAGCAAATGAGTCTTCATTTCCGGCACAAAACGCCTGAGAAACACTGCATTCGCAATCAGGAGCTTCAAAGCTTTCTCATGTGACATGAGATATTAAACATGCATAAATAAAATAACTTCACTCGCCCCACTCCCCATTCCGAGCATATTAAACAAGCAAGGACCTTACGATTTCTGTCTCTGTTATAGTGGGGGCCCTCTAATTAAGGCTTCCGCATGTCCTAGATCTCTTTGCGCCCCTCATTGGCGCCTACCTTTGGCCAAAGCTGCCCCTCCCCCGCCCAGTTTATGTCATTGCAACATTCGTGCTTGCCTTCCAGAGACTGCAGGAATTCTTGGACGTTTAGGGGAGAGGGTGATGGGAGTGACCTGCGGCTGTCTGCACCCCAGTATGTCATAGGCCTGGAAGAGCACAGTGCTGCTGTCGGTTCTATGATGGGGGGCAGGGTAGAGATTGGGGGTGCCGAGGTAGCGCAGATGACTCATCCCCTCTGAATGCTTCATTCACGATTCAAGGCTGTTTCTATTTTTAGCCTCCCCTTTCAGGTTTAAGTTAACGGGATCATCGGGGAGAGAGCACAGCAGAGAGAGACATGCCGCTATTGTGTGATAGGCAAGTGCTGCGGGCGGGGACGGGGGCTGCCAGGCTCTGACAGGGAGAGTGGGGGCCCGAGGGAGGGGGCTCAGGCGGCGCTTCTGGGGATGGGAGCTGGAGAGTGGGAAAGGGGAAGAGTGAAGGGAGGAGAAGGGAAACGTGGGGGAAGAGTGGACGGCAGAAAAAAGGGTGCAGGGAGGGGAGATGGGAGAGAGAAAGAGGACAGGAGGAGAGGAAAGGGGACGGGAAAGGAGACATGGAAGGCTGGGGAAGACAAAAAGGGGTGCAGAGAGAGGAGATGGGAAAGAGAAAGAAGACAGGAAGAGAGGAAAGGGAACGGGAAAGGAGACATGGCAGGTTGGGGTGGGGAAGGAAGAAAAAAGGGTGCAGGGAGTGTAGATAGGAGAGAGAAAGAGGACAGGGGGAGAGGAAATGGGACGGGAAAGGAGACATGGAAGGTTGGGGAAGACATGAAAAGGGGTGCAGGGAGTGTAGGTGGGAAGGAGGGCAGGAGGAGAGGAAAGGGGACGGCAAAGGAGGCATGTAAGGTTGGGGAAGACAAAAAGGGTTCAGGGAGTGGAAATGGGAAGAGAAGGGACAGGAGGAGAGGAAAGTGGGCGGGAAAGGAGGCATGGCAGGTTGTGGAAGACATAAAGGGTTGCAGGGAGTGGATATGGGAAAGAGAAAGGACAGGAGAAGAGGAAAGGGGACATGAAATGGGACATTGAAGATTAGGGAAGATATAAAAAAGGGGTGCAGGGAGTGAAGATGGGAAAGAGAAAGAGGACAGGAGGAGAGGAGATGGGACGGGAAAGGAGACATAGCAGGTTGGGGAAGACATAAACGGGGGTGCAGAGAGTGGAGATGAGAGACGGAAAGGGAAATGAGCCCGGAAATGAGAAAGGGCAGGAGAAGAGAAACGGGGAAGGGAAAGGAGACATGATGGAAGGTCGGGGAAGACAGACACAGAGGTGCAGAGAGAGGGAAATGAGAACGGACCGTAGATGAAAGGGGATGAGAGAGGAGAACTGGAAGGTTGGCGCAAAGGGATGACATTAAAATGGGGTTCAGCAGGGCGAGGAGATGGGGTGCAAAAGAGAAAGAGTAAGGTGGAGCTAAGAGGTGAAAGGGGAGTAGGGTAACGAAAATGGAGCGTGGGAAAGGGTAGGTGCAATTAGGGGAAGCGGGAAGGGTGGATAAGCGGTGGAAAAGGGAGTGGGGAACTGGGAAAGGGGTTTTTAAGAGTTGGAGATGGGAGAGAGGAATGAGGGGAGAAACCTAGAGCAAACCACGAAAGGGGACAGCGAGAAGTAAAATGGAGGGAAGGGAAGAAATAGGTGCGGGAGTGAGAGAGAAATGATGGAGAGGGATTACGAAAGGGTCTGGGGAGAGGACCGAGATTGCATACTTAGGAAAGGACTGCAGGGGGAGATTGCATAGGGTAAAGAGGGAGGGAGAGGAACACCACCAAAAGGAGACGTGATGAAGATAAATACAGAGGAGTGCAAGGGCGGGAGGTGGAAGAGTGAGAAGTGAGGGGAAAGGGTGATACAGACAAGAGGTGGGAGAAAAGGGAAGAGAGACACGGGTGAATGGAGATAAGTGGGAAGAGACGAGAAGAGGTGGGGTAGAGTGAGGAAACTTGATGAAAGGGGGTCAATAAAAAAAGGGCTGCAATTTGAGGAGAAAAGGAAGAGGTGAGATGGACCGGAGAGGGGAAAGCGGGATGATAGAAAGGAACTGGGGGCTGATGAAAGGAAGAGACACACATAAGGATGGAGAAGGGGTAGTGAGGATAGGCTGAGGAGAGGCATGCAAGATACGGGAGGAAGGGGGATGAGCGAGGAGACATGAAGACCGAGGGGAACAGAGGGTGCTGAGCTAGAGCAGTGGTATTCAAACCTTTTTATGTCGAGCCGCCATTGAGTAAGAATGTTCTTGCTGAGCCCCCCCTTGAGTAGAAATATTGATGCTGGGCCATCCTAGATGTCATTTCTGCTTATATTTTCTATTGAAATCAGTCACTGTACTCCCTTTTGAAAGAGCCTTATATGCCCCCTCCCCCTTTGGACACCCTCCATGCACCCCCCGGGGGGCAGCTCCACAGTTTGAAGACCACTGAGCTAGAGTGAGATGAAATATTGAAAGAGAACCCAAGTAAGCAACAGGCCCAGGCCGAGGTAAGAAGATTGAGGTGGGTGCATAGGGAAAGGTTGAATTTGAGGAGATCAGGGCACATTAATCCTGCTCTTTCACCAGCTCTTTTTACTTGCCCACCCTTCTCCCTAACCTAAGCTGAGGGTCTTGAGCCTTGAGCTTCTGTGGCCTATGCTCTCAATCTGCTCTGCGAAATGACAAGGCTCTTGATATGAGCTGATGGACAGTACAATACATCACGTTGCTTCTACCAGTGATGGGATGCAGATATTGCCATATATGATCATGGCCTGCCTCGGAGAGTGAGAGCTGCAGTTACCGAACCAGAGAGGACTTGCTTTTTGAGTGGTATCTGAGATTCAAACCGGAATCCACACCAAAGAGCAAATCCATGTGTAGGCTAGTGGAAGTTGTATGGGTTGCCCCGCTGACCGGGAGATTGCCAGAATGTAAATGATATATAAATGTTAGCCCGAGCACCTTTTAAAAGATTAGTGTCTACTCTCTTACCTTTCAACACCTGATGATGAGTCCAAAAGGAGATAATAAGTGACAACCCAAAGAGGTATCATGAGGATTGATTGATTTGTTATTTATTATGTGCCTATACACAAGTGTTTCAAGGCGCAACCAGGCAAGGCAGGGGGATCAAGGCGAAGACAAGCCAAATGATCTTACTAGGCCTAGTGTCATTTAGATTGTGCAAGCGCACAACAAGAAGTGCAGCGGAGGGGGAACAAAGGGAAGTGCAACCAGAGCAGCACTGAGTTAAGTGCAAGGAAGGCTGGGGCTACAGGGAGCAACCCAGCCAGGTAGTGAAAGTTAAGCCTGGCAGCAGTGCCATATGGGCCAGGCGGCAAGTACAGGGGGATTGGGATGGGGTAAGGGTGGCTGGTGCACTGTAAGACTCAGAGACAATCAAGCAGCATGTCAGCAGACGAATAAAAGAGCAATGGTAGGTTAGCAGGGGCGAGGGAGCGAGAAAGAGGAGTAAAGGAAGGTCTTGAGGAGCTTCCGGAACGTAAGTAGATCTGGCTCAAGGTGGAGAGAGGCCATTCCAGAAGGAGGCACTTTCAGAGGAGAGACATCTACTCCCCATCCTATGCTTGGAGAAGCGACTGACCCGCAGAGAATTAGAGGTAGACTAGTGGAGGGCTATAAAGGGAATGTATTTAGGAAAAGATAGTTGAAGATAGTGAGGACCAACTCCCCAGAATGCCTTGTGGACGATGCAGAGAGTCTTGAACTTGATCCTTGCAGCCATAGGTAGCCAGTGAAAGGGTTTCAGGGACAGAGGGATGCAGTCCCTGGGCTTGAAACCAAGGATGTCTCGCTGTCATGTTCTGGATGAGTTGAAGAGGGTGAAGAGTAGAGCTAAGCAGATTGAGAAAGAGGCTGTTGCAATAGTCCAGCTCAGACAGAAACAGAGCTCTGGAGACAGTGTGCTTCTGGGGGAAAGTGAGAAAAGGGAGAAGGCCTCTGAGGAGGTGCAGCTGAAAATGGGCCTTCTTGGCAAGGTCCGTGATGTGGGGCGAGAAGGCTGCTCTGAAGTCAGACTGATTGATGTTCATGGAGGCAACCAACACATTTAGTGTGGAGGGTTAGCTGGGAGCGTTATCCAAGAGGTTGAAGGAAAGGGATGATGGAGATAGGGTGATAGTTTGCCGGGATGTAGATTTTGAAAAGTTTTTCCGAGTTGTTAGAGGCCGCAAAGATTTTTGTATTGACTGGAAGGTGTAAGATTGGCACATTGCAGGAAAGAGGCAGTGTTGAAGGCTACAAGAGAGCCAGTGAGCCATTATGTTTACCTTTTGTATCAATTTAAAAGGAAGATTGCCAGATATCTCTGGCTTGGCAGAACAGTGTTTGTTTTGGCTATGTTTTTGGTTTAATGTGCATGCCTATTTAATATTATTGAAAGTATGGATCATTATAAGTTGTAATGCTGGTAATAGTCCCCTTCTATGTTCTCCAAACCCCAACCACCTACACACGTCTCTCACCAACACACCGCATACGTGTCACCAAGTACCCATCACAACTTGCTTTCCCGAACTTCTCACTCTTTCATACACATACTCATGTGCTCTGTCACACTGCCAAGTCACAATTTGTACTCCCCAGTCTCTGCCACACTCCAAATCCTACTCCCAACTCACACCTTAGGCTCTCCAATAACTCTTGCAGTATACAGTGATTCCTTCTTCCTTCCTTTTTCTGATTCTTGCATTCTTTCTCCCATTCTATTACACTCTTCCCTCATCCTTTCTCCCAATCTGCAGCTCACTGCCTCTTTCCGGCCAACCGCTCCCTCTCTGCTTTTTGGCCCACTGCTCCCCCTCAGCCCACACTCACTTCTAGTTTCTGTACCTCCACTCCCTCTCTGATTTCTAGCCCGCTGCTCCCTCTCTGATGTCTGACCCACCGCCCCATTGCTTCCTCTGTGCTCTCTTGCTCACTGCTTCCCCCTCTGGCCCACTGCTCTGCCTCTGCTTTCTTGCCTACCACTGCACATCTCACCCATCACCACTGCCCTCTCTCTCATGTCCCTCTCATATTATGGCCATTTAAAAAAAATAATAACGTAGATTTGGGCTCAGAGCCTCAATAAATGGGGCATCTCAAAAAAGAGCCGAGGATATGCTATTTTTAGATGCTCCATTTTTGGGAAATGAGCAGGTCACCTTATTATCAAAGGTGGCCTATGCATTTCCACAGGGCTGAGCTGTGGCACAAATGATATGTTGGCTGCTGGCCAGCCACCTTGTATATGTTTGTTTGGAAAGCGCCCTCCCGACAACGACCTAACGGCTCCCAGCGCATTTCTCAGTGACAGGTCTTTAAGGTGCGTGCCCCTGTAAAATGTGACCCAAAAAACGCCTTTCTATCCTATTTGAGGAACAGAAATGCAAGTGAGATAACAGTGGTTAATAACTGTGCTGTCACAAAACAAAATAAAGTATGAGCGGGCCAGGAACAGCTTATCATGCAGTGGCACCCACCGTGTGCCTACTCGAAGCAGGCCCATAGGGTTCCCTACAATTTCTGCACATTTAAAAGTGCATCTTGTTTGTAAATTTGGGATGCGCTTTTAAATGTGCAGATACAGACCCAGATTTGCACAAAGGGGTGAAAAAGGCCATCTAAATGGGTGCATCTTCTATGCGCCCATTCAGTTGCCATAGTGGATTGGGCTGATCTTTTTTTGGCGCAAGTGATGAGTTTTGCTTGAGCATTCCATTTCTTGCATCATAAAGAGTTTTGAGAATCTTGCCCCAGGGGTATATTATTTTTTTAATGGTCATTTTTGCAAAAACAGCAGTTTTTGTGGGTGTTTTTGCCAAAAGGGCCGTATTTGCACTTAAAAAAAAACCTGCAGTTTTCGCAGAATTTTGCAGGATCACAAAATCGCTATAAGCTGGAGGGTCTGTCTTCTTAGAGAAGATGGGGAGTCTGTAGTGCCTTTGGAACAGGCAGCAGGTCAGTTTGTCAGAGGGTGGGCCTGATGCCCCCCACTTCCACTCAGCTACTCTGCACTTGCGTTTTAGAGCGGCCAGATCACAGTTGTACCAAGAGTTACACTTGGTGGCAGGCTTCAGGCGGATCCTCATGACAGGGGCAAGGATATCCAGAGATCGAAAGGTCTAGGTTGGAAAGGGCTTTGTCAGAGTCGGTGTCAGCCACAGGAGTGGGTGGGGGAGAGAAAGTGAAGGCAAAGGTGGCCACTGACACTTGCTTTATAGGTCAAATGACCACAAAGGGAGGTGGCAGTGCTGGGTGGGGCTTTGCCAAGGGGACAGGGAACTTCAAGTGAGATGAAAGAAGGAAGTGGTCAGTCCAGGAGATAGGAGTAGTACGAGGATTCATGAGAGGGATGTCTGAGGAGATGAGAACTTTCAAGGTGTGTTTGGCTGAGTGTGTCGGACCAGAGTGTAGAATGGAGAAGGAAAAAGAGTTGCATAGGTTGCGGAAAAGCCAAGAAGCGGGCTCTGGGGAGTCCAGTTTGATGTTGAGATCCCCATGGAGAGAATCTGAGAGGTAGAGGAAAGGAGAGAGGAGGTGAGGTCAGCCCATTCAGAGAAGAAGAGGGTGACCTGGCCAGGTGGCGTGCAGATGGTGGCTAAGGTCAGAGAGCGGCTGGGTGAGATAGAGAGCGTGCACACCAGGCATTCAAAGGAGGAATAGATCTGAGTGGGGAAGATGGATTCAGGGATCCACTCAGGAAATATCAGGGCCACTCCCTCTCCAGGCCTGTTGGGCCTGGGCTCGGAGAAAATTGTGTAGCCCTCAGGGAGGAGAGTGTCAAAACTCATGATAGAACTGGCTTTGAACCATGTCTCTGTAAGAGCGAGAACATCCAGGTCCAGGAGCTCAAGGAGGTGGCAAATGTCTGAGGAGTGTTTGACAGCAGAGCGAGGGGTGAGAGTAGCCATGTGGAGCAGGGTGCCACTTTGAAAGACTTCCGTGGAGGGGTACAAGAGAGAGGAGTACCTATCCGAAGTGGCAGAGGAGCCAGAGAGGTGGTAGATGCCAATGAAGCCGGAGGGGGGAGGCTGGAGGTGGCATGGGAGCTAGAGCGAAGGTGGCTGGCAAAAGAGTCAGAGAGGCAGTAGATGGCAGGGAAGCCAGAGAGGAGGAGGAAGGAGGCGGCCGATGGGCCAGAGAGGTATTAGCTGGCAAAGGAGCCAGAGAGGTCGAAAAGGGAGGTGGCAGAGGAGCCAGAGAAGTCGTAGGAGGAGTAGCGGGAGAAGGAAGGAAGTTGATGAGGTAAGGTAGGAACCTGTCAAATAGCAGGAGATTGGGCTGAGGGCCCTGGACCATGACAGTGCCATTTAGATAGACATTAATGATGACTCTGGAGAATAGGAAGGGGGCCAAGAGGACCTACCACTTGGTGACACCATTAATGGGAGAAGAGGAAGAAGGAGAGAGAAGCAAGTGCAACCATATGAAGGGTCCATAGGTCGGGAGAAGGAATGACAAAGAGGATGTCAGTGAGAGTCCGTCTGGAGGAGGCACTGACATGGGTGTCAGCAATGGGAAGGCCTGGATTGGAGACCAGGATATCCTTCTTGAGCTTCTTCCTTCCAGTCTTAGTGAGAGGAGTAGGATAGGAGATAGAGAAGCAGCTGGAGAAGATGGGGCAATTAAGAGCACCATAGAGGGTGAGATAGAGGAAATTGAGAGGCCAGGAGTGAGGAGTGTAGAGACGAAAGCACTGAACAGAGCTACGCTACACAAGGTGCACAGGAGGGGAACAGAGGGAGACAACAGGCAACAGCAGAGCGGAGACGAGTAAAACAAGGAAACAAGGGCAGCACAAGCAATGAGTGGAAACAGCGGTGGGCGCCAACAAGGCTCAGCTCAGCCTAGAGAGGAAAGGCCTAGAGGACACCAGTGGTAGCCAACGGAGTGAGAGGGAACCTAGAGAGGGAGAGGAAGGCCTAGTGAACACATCAGTAAGCCGCGTGCAAGCACATGCAGGAACACTCACCTAGGTGTAAAAATGCAGAAAAAATGCAGGAGAAATGCACAGAACAGTGATAGAGGCCAAAACATTCACCTAGATGGAAAAAACGCAGAGGAGTACAAGGATGCCATGTCTGAACCTGGAACTTGGAACTCATTGAAATATTGTCCATGCAAGTCAAATGAAAACAAAATTAATTGAAACTTGATGTATTCTCCTGAATAAAGTTGGGATTGCACATGACTAGTAGAAGTCAAGGTGCACATATTTAAAAGTAGTTTTACCTGCTATGTAATAGTTTTTGGAAATTGGTGAATTTATGTTGTCACTTTTAGTCACTTGATGGTGGTTTACGTATGTTTAGATGATCTGTTGAACCATCTGTTTAGTTTTTCTGCTTGGGCATATATGGACATGTGTACAGCTCAGTCAACAGCGTATGCACACACTCCAATCAAATAGTATTTCAATCAATGCAATTGGATGAATTGATTTTAAATGTTTATTTTGAATCCTTTTACATTTGTATTTTTGTATTTGATTTTCATAGCGCATTAAGCCAAAGCGCTGCACAGAAAATGTGGAACAGTACAATAAAATGAGTAAACAAAACATTCAGAAAACAATAAATCAAGGATGTTGCAGTAAATGAGACTTCAGTGACCTACGAAAAAAGAATAGATGGGAGATAGAATGAAGAAAGGAGGGAAGAGTATTCTAGTGAAGAGGAGCTAAAAGCTTAAAAGTGCGAAAATGAGATTAAGCTCAAGGGGTATGGGGTGTTAACAGTAGAAACTGGGAATAAGAACAGAGAGAACGAGAAGCAGTATAGAAAGATATCAGCGCAGAAAGATAGCTGGGAGCAAGACCATGGAGGGATTTAAAAACAAGACAGAGAAAGTTGAATTTTATTTGAGTGTGAAAGAGAAGAGGAAGTAGAATCTTTGAAGGAGAAAAGACAAGGAAGACGGATAGAAGAGTTGAATACAGATTTAATAGGGTCAAGACGAGAATTAGGAAGTCCAAAGAGGGCAGTGGAACAGTAAACGACTAGGGAAGAAATTAAGGAGGAAATCAGAAGTTTAGAAGCTTGAAAGGAAAAGAAAATGACAGGCTTTACGGATGTTGTGTAGGTGAAAGCGACAGGCTTGCGAAGTTAGAGAAATGTGTTGAGAAAAAGAAAGACTACAGTCAAAGTGAAGGCCAAGGTGTCGGGCCCTGGGTGAGATTAAAAGCTGGGACAGAGGAAAAGGGGAGGCGGAGGGGAGAGGGTGTTAGCTGGGAAAAAGAAGACTTCAGTTTTCCAGGCATTGAGTTTAAGGTAGTGAGAGGACATCCAAGATTTAATAGCCACTAGACAGGCTGAGAGAGTGTGGTGTTTTTCAGAGGAAAGCGAAAAGAAAGAGAGAAGGAGTTAAGTGTCATCAGCATAAAAGTGGTGTGATAAACCAAAGGAAGAAATAACAGCCACAAGATAGAAAGTGTAAAGAGAGAACAGAAAAGGTCCCAGGACGGACCCTTGGGGAACACCGTGGGCAAGTAGGAAAGATTTAGATGACTTGCCGGCCCAGGAAACAGAAAATGCTCTTTGAGATTCTTAAATGAGATAATGTTTTCATTTAAGAAGCCTTTTTGTACCATTAAAATATTGTGTAGTATTAACAAATTGAGTGTTAAGAGTGTTGTGTAGTAATATGCGTGTTAGATTTGCTAACATGTATATTGGATCAAGAGATGAACCAGGCAGCATTTTGTTGGGTGTAACTCAGTGAGTACAACCAACCACAGGTAGGCGTTGTGCATTGTTATTGTGAACCTGGAACATGCTAAGACCCTTCCTCATGGTGCAGTGGTGTCCCTGTACCGACTATTTCAGGCCTCCTAGCCAAATGTGTGGTGCCTTCTTCATATGAGGAACTCCCTCCCCAGACCTTTTAAGCCAATGGCTCTGAGACGCTCTGTCACCCTTAACCCCCACAAAACCCCCATTCCACCGCACAGGTCCTTCCCCCAGGTGGTTCAGCCTTCGCCTCAAATTCCTCAAAACCCTCAACCATCACCTGGAACGACACTGGCGGACCAACCCTTCCGCCCAAAACAAAGCCACAGACAGGTAGACAGACAAGAGCCTGCGGATTCAAAATTAGAAAAGCCAAACTTGCCTTCTACATCCCCCGCATCGCCAGTGCAAGCAACCCATGCAAAGACCTTCACAAGAGCATCTCTGAGTTCACGACCCCATCTACTCTTCCTCTCTCTGCCCCGTCTCCCAGGCACTGTGCGACACCTTTTCCGACCATTACTACAACATAGCCATTGAAAGGAACCTTGCCAGCCGCGCTAAACTGCCAAGCACTTCCGCGGCTATACCGACAGCCCCCTTCCATTGCCCCCTACTCGCATTGTCTTCAGCTCCTTCTCTGCAATATACCATCATGGGTTCTCAGGGCTTCTCTCCAATAGCCAACCCTCAGTTTACCTGGGAGACCCCTGCCCCCGGCCCTCCTCAAAAACATCCTCTCCTCCACCTGCACAGGCTCCCTTGCCAGATCGATAATCAACCACTCACTAACAGCTGGGATCTTCCCACCAGCACACAAAACCTCTCACATCAAACCTCTGTTAAAAAGCCCTCTCGACCCCCTCCTCCCCTCCAACTACCGCCCCATCTCCAACAACCGCTTCCTAGCCAAACTACTAGATTGCACGGCATACTCCCAGCTCAGTCTCTTCACCGAATCCCACAGCCTTCTCGACCCTGCACAGTCTGGCTTCAGGCCTCTCATGGACCTGAATCCTCCCGCGTCTCATTCTGGGATGACCTGAAAAGAACAGCAAACTGAGGGCTGCACTGCCCTCACCCTCCTGTACCTCTCAGAAGCCTTTGACCCGATTAACCACTCCATCATTACTGACAGTCTCTTTGACCTAGGCATAAGGGACTCTGCCCTCAGACGGATCTCCTCTCTCTTCTCCGACCGCTCCCAAATTGTCTCTCTCCATCTTTTCTCCTCTACCCTCCATCCAGTCTCCCACGAAGTCCCCGAGGGAGTGCTTCTGTCCCCCCTCCTCTTCAACCTCTACCTTTCTCCCCTCCCCAAGCTCACCTGTTCCCACAATCTCACCTGCTACAACTACGCTGATGACACCCAGATCATACGCAATCACAACTCCCCCTCCTCCCCCCACGCCGACCTGGCATTCTGCGTCTCAGACATTGACCTCTGGATGACAAACAATCAACTGCTTCTGAACCCCAGAAAACATTAAATCCTAATCTGCGACACAACAGCTCTCCTTCCCCAACTATCTCTTGGCTGCATTTATTATGACCTGTGCCCACTGCGTCCCTCTCAGTCAAAAACCTACGATGCACTTTAAGCTCTGCCCTGACCCTCTCCTGTCACATCAATGCAGTCTCCAGATTCTGCACCCTCCACCTCTGCACCCTCAAGCGGCTCTTTCCTTATCTCTCCTTCCCCAATAGAGTTTCCACAATCATGGCCATCACCCTCCCGTGCCTAGACTACTCTACCTCCCTCTTCTTAGGCGTGCCTACATAACAACTGAGAAAGCTCCAATGGGTTCAGAACTCTGCAGCAAGTCTCGTCCTCCCACTCTCCCCCAGAGAACAAAATCTCCCCGCATTCAGGACACACCAGTGGCTGCCCATCAGCCGACGGGCCTCCTTCAAAGCCGTGTGCATTACCCAATGCGCATTTCACAAGAAAGGTCTGGAATTTCTCCAAAAAAAGCTCACTCGCTACCGCCCCATCAGAATCATCGGATCAAGCTCTGCACACCTCCTGGTAGTCCCTCCTTTCAAGTTCTCCATATTAGGAGGTGCCTGTTTCTTTGTCCTCACACCCATTTTCTGGAACTCCCTCCCACTCGCGCTCTGCCTCATAAATGATCACCTGACCTTTAGGAAAGCCCTCAAAACCTGGCTGTTCCCCCCAACTTCCTCATACCCCTAATCCTTCTCCCCACCTCTGGGACCCAGCTTTCATCCACAGTCCCCCCACCTGCCCTTCTGTCAGCTACTATCCTCTTCTTTTCTTTCAACCGCTTTGCTCTGCCAGCCACCCTTCCTTGTGGGACGCCAAGCATACATGGAGGAATCGTGTAGTCACTCCAGCAATCCTGCACCTGGAACGAACCCTGACAATGAGCAGGTATTGCAGTCATATGGGCTGGGAGGGCGGGCAATTCATCGTTCTTAAAATGCATCTTGGAGGACAATCATGCACCCTGATGCCTGTGGGCTGTATCGCGTTACAGGCTAAAAAATTAAATAAACAAATAAACAAATCAGGCACCTTGGACCCCTCGCTTGTGGTTGATACTGCATGTAACTCTAAAGCACAGGAGGGTGGGCCAGGCTGCCGCATGTAATCATGAAATGAGGACCTTGTATTCACACTAGAAGGAACTTATCACTAGATGGCAATTTATCACTCTAAGAACCTCTCAGAGGGCGAGAACTATGCATTTAGCACTCAGATCTCCTGTAAAATGTAGCACTGCTCCATGTACATAGATGGAAGTCAGGATGTAGACATTGCTGTGTGTACATTTAACCCATTTCTCCTCTCTCACACTGCACCTTCGCAACTAAGCAGAAGGCACATTCTCACTCCACACACCCTGCACACACATATAACACAACTTTTGCACATCACCTCTGCCATAACAATAAAGCTACATTTAATGACAAAAGTTCGAACTGTAGCTTCCCACATAACTCTCTATCTCCTCAAACACAATCCCACGCTTTAGTCCATAGTATACCTCTGCTGCGCCCATACACAGTCCACTTAGACATGGGTTACCAGCAGGGTCTTGACTCCCTTGCATGACTTTAATGGCTGAAATGAACACACCTCCCTCTGAGGGCATTCAACCAAAAGTGTGTTGGTATCATAATTATGGTGAAAGGCGCTATAACAGTTGTCAAAATGATTAAATGAATGAATATGACCCAAAATAAGTAGCTACCTGCAGAAACACTTAGTGACCTTTCACTGAATGAGGGCCCCAAACACTGGGCACACAGGGACACTACAGACAGACCTGTGGGTGGAAATGATGGAGAAAAGAAAGCTACAATCCAAGAAGAAACCCAACATAAGATCAGTATTCTGATGGGTCCATCACCTACTTGATCCGCTCACCTACTGCCACCAGAGAGAGCTGTAACATTAACAAGCTGTACAGCTTCAATACACTTCCATTGCAGTAGTTCTTCTCTTCTTCAAGACACTATAATTTTCTACAGCTTAGAGAGTCTTTCGAGAACCACAGGAACCACACCTGTACCACTAGAACCACCTTTGTTGACATTCCACCTCTCACAGAACCCAATAATCAACGGCCAGCCGCCAGGCCTTCACAATATGCACTTCTGCGAGATCTACGCCTCTTAAACCACCTTCAGATAGTCATTTGAGTATTGTGACGCAAGGTCCATTCTTCAAAATGTACCCCATCTTTAACACTGAGAGAGCATTCATCTCTGTAGAAGAGTGCACATCAGGCACAACATTTTGCTCAACCAATCAGAATCCCTCTGTCTCTTCCAAGATTTTCTATGAGAAACGAATCCCTGCTTGAACAAATATAGGCCGTCTCTTTTCCACCCCAGAGCATCCTATTATAAACCTGTTATCTTAATACCTTGGTTGACCTTTCACCTTAAGGCTGACCCTACCTAACAAGGTAAACTCCTAAAAACAATCCTACCTTATACTTGATACTTTACGCACTTTCATTACTTACTTCTGTGTTGAAGCCTTACTTGCTGTTTAGTTAAGAGACATAGGGCCTCATTACGAGAATGGAGGTAGCCATGGAGATATCAGCTCCATGGCTGCCTCCGTTCCGGGATCCATTACCAGGTTCCTGCAATGGGGACTTAGCGGGTTACTCCGACATAGGAGGACCCGGTAATTCCTCCTTGCAGGAACCCATCCCCATTCCCATTTTAGCCCCCATAGGGCTCAATGGGAATGGGGAGGGAGGTAATAATGGGCAGATTACATCTGGCACGTTATTGCCTCCCTCTTCCCCTCGCAGGACCCGGAAAGCACGCCTGGTTTTACCAGGCATGCGATCCAGGTCCCGCAATGGGAAGCTCGTAACCAGCGCTCCCGGAATGAAGGGGCTCCCGGAATGAAGGGGGCCGGTCCCGTACCAGCCCCCTTCATTACGAGAGGGCCAGCCTTATAATGAGGCCCATTAAGTCTATTTTCACATACCTTTGCGTGGACCTTCCTTTATTCATAGTACTGCCGTGTTACCCTGTGTTCTACTCTGCACCGCTCTCCTCCTATGAAGTGGTCATGATTCATAGTACTGCTGTGTTACCCTGTGCTCTTGTCTGTTGCCGCTCTCCTCCTATGAAGTGGTCATGATTCATAGTAGTGCCGTGTTATCCTGTGCCATAGTCTGTGCCGCTCTCCTCCTATGAAGTGGTCATGATTCATAGTAGTGCCGTGTTATCCTGTGCCCTAGTCTGTGCCGTTCTCCTCCTATGAAGTTGTCATGATTCATAGTAGTGCCGTGTTATCCTGTGCCCTAGTCTGTGCCGTTCTCCTCCTATGAAGTTGTCATGATTCATAGTAGTGCTGTGTAACCCTGTGTTCTAGTCTGCGCCGCTCTCCTCCTATGTAGTGGTCATTATTCATAGTAGTGCCGCGTTACCCTGTGCTCTAGTCTGCGCCGCTCCCCTTCTATGAAGTGGTCATGATTCATAGTACTGCGTGTTACCCTGTGCTATAGTCTGTGCCGCTCTCCTCCTATGAAGTAGTCATGATTCATAGTAGTGCTGTGTTACCCTGTGCTCTAGTCTGTGCCGCTGTCCTCCTCTGAAGTGGTCATGATTCATAGTAGTGCCGTGTTATCCTGTGCTCTAGTCTGTTCCGCTCTCCTCCTATGAAGTGGTCATGATTCATAGTAGTGCTGTGTTACCCTGTGCTCTAGGCTGTGCCGCTCTCCTCCTCTGAAGTGGTCATGATTCATAGTAGTGCTGTGTTACCCTGTGCTCTAGGCTGTGCCGCTCTCCTCCTCTGAAGTGGTCATGATTCATAGTAGTGCCGGGTAACCCTGTGCTCTAGTCTGTGCCGCTCTCCTCCTATGAAGTGGTCATGATTCATAGTAGTGCTGTGTTACCCTGTGCTCTAGGCTGTGCCGCTCTCCTTCTATGATGTGGTCACAGTCATAGTAGTGCTGTGCTTTCACTTGAAAAACCCGGCCCAGTCGACCTTTTTGAGGGTGGACAGTTGATCTGGCCTCTGTTCTTAGTGATCGCATTGGTAGAGAGTAGATAGAAGCCGAGGTGTTCAGCTGATGAGAGAGAAAGAGCTCAGGTAAGTTCTAAATAAGACCACGTTTGGGAGTTTGGAGTCTGGTGATGCCTAGTAGTTTGAGGGACGCTTGCTTGATTTGATACCTGGAATTGTGGCTTATACTGGAGTCAACAGACTTTCCCTGACTAGCGCTGGGGTATTTTGTTGATTTGCAGATGCTGATGTGCAGTACTCAACATGGGAGGAGACAGGACTTTGCGTTGTTGCACGCCACAAGCAACGGAAGTGCGGGCCTATCTGTGGATGGGCATGAAGGTGAGCTGGTTTACAATCTAGGCTTTGGGACACCGCAGCACCTCTGGTGTACAGCGAGTTGTTAATATGATAGGTTATTTATAATGCGCTTAATACCCGAAGGTTTCTGAGCGCGGACCCGGGGATCGAACCAGTGTTGCTCCATGTCGTCTTGTTTCCAAGACGGGCACGTTGCCGCTGAGATCTCCTCCCAGGACATGTCGGCTGGTGTATTAATTTACTAAAAGACTATATAGAGGTGAAGGATATAGATGACAATGGGTGTTTGGTCCACAAGGATTGAAGGTTATGGAATGATGTGAGACCTTTAATGAGTTGGTGCTGGATTATTGTTTTTAACAGAAAGATGGTTTGGCGTGTCGAGGAATGATGGCCCGGCCTTTTGGAATTGACACATGACCGGTATCCACGTATTGATTATGTCTTTGGCCATCCTGATGATTGAATTAATACAGGTAGGGTGATGAGTAAGAGGTGTGCAAATATGCAGCACATTTTGTGATATCAATGATAATTTGTATGTATTGAAGAAAAATAGTGCCTGTAGTTAATTGTACATATTTGTGGTTATGTTTTTTAGTGTTTTTATGAAAGCGGTACAGAGCACGACTCTGCAAAGACGTGATGGGTTTTGATCTGAGGTTGTCCATATGAACATTTTTGAGTGTATGATGTGAATCAATGAAGAAGATACCACTGAGTTTCTACACCCCTGAAGAATGTCCAGCAGCTTAGCGTTGCATCAGAAACATGTTTGGTAATAATTATATTTATTGATCAGGTTTATCTTTGAGGTGGACATTGTTGGGAAAGATTTCCAATTCATGTGTAATTTTCCCTCCAGTTGTGTACCCCACAACTTTTTGCTGATGTTTAACACCATAGGTGCAAACTTGTATAAACCGAGTGTGTATACCAACTCTCATGACATTATATAATTATTTTAATTGTAATAGCGATCTCCTTACATATGAACCCCATACATTTTATTATTTGCACAATATTCTTTATTTTGTATCATTCAAAGGATTTCAATATGACAGTGTGTAAAAGAAACTAGCATACATTAAAAAGAACATAATTCAATTTCTAATAACAATTAATTAGAGTTAGAATCAGACAAGACACTACATAACCAACAACAACCCATACTGTATCACATACATCCCACGTCATACGTTCACATTCATAATCATTCATACTGTGCAAACTGAGCAAAGTATACAATGAATCAAAAAGATTATTAATGACAAACTAAAGTGCAAAGTGATGATTTCACATTAATGCGCCCAATTATTACGTTATAGGTACATATCTATCACAATTTTGATATGATCATTTGCCCTCGCAGAACTGCGGCAGCTCTATATCGTCCGATAGGATTTGAAACAAAATACTGTCGACTCGAGTTTCGGCTGCTTGCCAGTCTTGATTTCTGGACCTTGAGCCATCTTCAGGACAAAACAACAACCCATTTGGGATTGCATTGGTGTGTGTGGCCAATATTTTCAGTGTTGGGAGTCTGGTATTAGTATTTGTAATATACATACACCTGACTGGGAGTGATTTGTAAGTGTCCTTTACTCTTTGTGCTCATTGAGGTCTTTCAGTCATCCGCACCCATCGTGAGACCTAGTCTTCACTGCTGCCAATGCTACCTTGATTGGTCTGGCTTGTCCAGAAGGTTACCCTGTTCCAAGAAACTAGGCTGGCCTTCTGAACCTCTGCCCACCAGGTCAGAGTCCAAAATCCATCTTAACCTATTGTACAGCGGTGGGATAGGACTGAAGGTATCCAGTGTTGCACACTAGTGAAGGCATTTCAGAATACCCCTACCCAGGACACATAGTGACCTAGAAGTGATAACTGTACAGGCCATAGACCTATCTAAAATTGTGGAAACAATTACCAATGTAACCTTAAATGCTTCTAAATCAGAAGTACTTCGAATGATCTGTGCTGAGAGAGGTTTACCTGGTCAAGGCACAACATTGGAAATGATCCAAAGAATTATGGAATGGCAAGAGGTGCAACTCGGTGCAATAACCTCTGATGAAAGTGCAAAAGGAGGTGGAGCTGCTTCCACTGGCAGAACTGACAGTTCTGTCGCTGCCCTCACCCATGGTGCCCATGATGACAGGGATGATGTGATGTCCAGTGTTTCCTCTGCAAGCTCTGATTCTGAGGCCATGCTGGAATTCAAGAAGCAAGAGCTGCTGTTTAAGCAGAAGGAGCTTGAATTCCACATGGCTAAGCTGAAGATAGAGCAGGCAGAAAAACAGAAGGACAGGGATTACCAGTTGGAACTGGCCAAGCTTCAAGTTTCAAATGGATCCAAGGGTTCTGGACATGGGTCTGGGTCCTCCTCTCATCCATGATTTCCTAAAGATCTGCTCAGTGTGTATGATGAGAAGAATGACATTATGGACTGGCAGAATGCATTTGAGTATGCATGTGAAGTTCAAGAGGTTGTGAATGCTGATACAATTGCATGGTTGCTCCGCAGACTACCCCATTCTGGCTGCAGTGCTAGTATAGAAATTTCAAAAGCTGAAAGAGTAGATTTTGCAATGTTGAAGCAAACTCTCATTTTAAGGTTTGGGAAGACTCATGCCCAATACTTGAAAAGGTTCTGAGAGTACAAAAAGAAAGAAAGTAGTTCTTGGGTGTCATATGTGACTGATTGTTTAAAGAACTTGACTGGCTGGGTTGAAGGCTATAAGGTCTCCACCTTTGAGGGTATGAAATGTCTTGTCATGCTTGAACATATTTTTGCATCTTGTTCCCCTAAGCTTAAGCAGCATTTGGCAGCTTCAAAGGCGTTAGATCCTTAGAAGCTGGCAATAGCAGCAGATTTGTGAGTGTCACATAGAGTGTCCCATAAGGACAAGCCCGATCCAGGTAAGCAGGAGGAGGGGAAAAAGTCCAAAGATAAGGAGGGCGGGGGATCTGAGAAAACGTCCTCCCAAAAGAGCCAGAAATATAAGGGTAAGTAACAAGACAATACACAGGGTATTGGAGGTTATCCTCCTAAACAGAACTCTGGTTACAATAAGCCTCCATGTGTCCCAAGACCCAGTGGATCTTGTGTGGCTTGTGGAGCAAGTGACCATGTGAAGGGGGACCCCAGATGTAAAGGTTAAACCTTTGAGGGTCCACTCTGTCAATCTGGCCTTCTTCTCTTATGAGGAGGAAGAGATCACAGGGGCATCCTTCTCCTCATACTTCTTCCCAAGTGCGATAGATTCTGAGGTAGTCTTAGTTTCCCTGGGTTCCTGGGAGCCGAAAGTCTCATAGACTTATGCTAGTATTCCTGATAATACCAAGCACTACTTTAAAGACAGTGTGATAGTTAATGGAGTAGACACCCCTGCCCTTCGGGATAGTGGGTGCAGCAGAACTGTAGTGGATTCTACCTTGGTAGACCCAGAGGAAGTTGCCAGAGCTCCTCTGTTGCCCAATAAGTTGGCTGTTGTCTCACTGCTCAAGTTCCCAGTTATGCCTGTAAATATTACTATAAATGGTACAGTGGTCTGGATTCCAGTGAGCATTCAGAGAGATGTCCCAAGAAAGTTCTTGCTGGGGAATGATCTCAGAGCTTTAGGGCCTGTGGATGACACAGCCGAGAGACCCTGCACGGGTCACAAACAAGGGCTGCATTGGCCAAGTCCAATGCCAAGCCCAAGCAAAAGGGGAAACCCAGGGCTAAAGGAGTCAAGAAAGGCAAAAAAGTGAAAGAGAATATTCTCCCTAACTCACCTACCACTGAGGTGGAGGTAGTTGGTCAAACACCTGAACCTGATGAGGAAGAGGTGTTACCTGAAATCTTTGATCCCAATAACCATCCTGAACTACAAGGTTTATTAGTAGAAGATGGTCCTGACAGGATTGAATTCAGTAAGGGCCAATGTGAGTGCCCATCTCTGGAATGCCTAAGGAGATAGGCCTGCTCCCAACTTGAGGGTGAACGTCCTGGGAAGCATAGGATTTATTGGGAAGGTGGGCTCTACTACAGTGAGTCTACAGAGTCTACAGAAGGAGACCATAGGAGTTTGGTGGTTCCCCTTGCTGTCAGACCCTTCCTCCTGCAGTTGGCGCTTGAAGTCCCCCTTGCTGGTCAACTTGGCATCAAGAGAACCAAGCAAAGGTTATCCATGCACTTCTATTGGCCTAAGATGGGGGTGCAAGTAGAAAGTCACTGCAGGAGTTATGCCACATGCCAGTTATCTGAGAAAAGTGACACAACAATCCACGTTCAATTGGTACCACTCCCAGGAGCGGGGGTACTATTTGAGAGGGTAGCGATTGAAATTGTTAGTCCCATTAAGCTCCAAACATCCTCATGCAATAGGTATATCCTGGTGCTGGTAGACCCTGCCACCAGTAATCCTGAGGCCATCCCATTAAAGACTGTGACTGCCAAGTCAGTTGCAAAAGCTTTACTTGGCATATTTACTGGGGTTGGCTTCCCTAAAGAAGTTGTGTATGATAGGGGCAGCAACTTTATGTCAAAGGAGATGCAGGCCATCTGGACGGAATGTGGTGTCACCTATACGTTTTCATCTGCATACCATCCACAAACCAATAGTCTTGCAGAAAGGTTTAACAGAAACTTAAAGAGGAGCCCCAAAGAAGAAAATGGGATCTTCCACTGCCATGCTTACTGTTTGCATACGGAGAGGTACCTCTGGAGGGTGTTGGCTTCAGCCCCTTCGAACTTCTTTTTGGTCACCCTGTGAGGGGACTCTTAGCAATAGTCAAGGAGGGATGGGAGATGCCCAGTCCCCCTATCACTACCAACATAGTGGACTATGTGCTAGGGCCTAGGGCTCAGAAAGAGGATGGTACTCTTGTTGGGTCTGGCTAGTGAGAAACTGAAGGCAGGGTAAGCACTGGTGAAACATTGGTATGACCAGAAGGCTGCCCTCATCAATTGCACACCAGGTCAGCAAGTCCTTATCATGAATCCTATATGGCCTAGGATTACAGGACAAATGGTCAGGCCCTTACACAGTGGTGGAGTGACTGGGTGAGGTCAACTATTTAGTGGACCTTGGAAGGGCTGGCCAAGTTTCAAAAGTGTTCCATGTAAATAGACTGAAGGCTATCATCCCAAGAGTTGAAATTGCTGCACTGCTGCTGGCTTCAGATGTTGAGGAGGAGGAGTCAGAACCTCTCCCTGACCTGTTCCAGGGCAGTCCTTCAGACATCTCCATTGAGGGTGTCAAAGTGTCCCCTCACCTGACTTCTGATCAACAAGCTGAGGTGAAAGGTTTTCTGAGCGAGTTTTCCCCCTTGTTCTCACAAACCCCTGGTTTGACACCTTGGTGCAAACATGACATTGACACATGAGATAATGTACCTACTAAAAGTAGGGGATACAGGATGTATGACTAAGTAAGATCTTACATTAAGACAGAGGTCAACAAAATGTTGGATCTTGGGGTGATTGAATGCTCTAGTAGTCCTTGGTCCAGCCCTGTGGTTTTGGTTCCAAAGGCAGGCCCCTCTGTGTAGAGGTTCTGTGTGGATTACAGGGCTCTGAATGCTGTCACCAAGACAGATGCACACCCATTGCCTAGAACAGATGAACTGGTAGATACTTTGGGTACCTCCAAATACCTCAGCACATTTGACCTCACTGCAAATAGCCCTGGCAGAACATGCCAAGTAGAAGACAGCTTTCTCAACACCAGAGGGTCTTTACCCGTTCAGAGTAATGCTTTTTGGGTTGAAGCATGCACCTTTCACTTTCCGGAGGCTTGTGAACCATGTCCTTAATGGGTTGGATACATTCTGTCTAGCATATCTGGATGATAGAGCAGTTTTCAGTGCCACCTTGGAGGATCATGTGAAACACCTTAGGGTTGTGTTGCAGGCTCTTCACAAGGCCCGCTTGACCATAAAGGCCAGCAAGTGCCAGTTTGGACAAGGGTTAGTGGTCTACCTTGGGTATGAAGTAGGTGTAGAGAGGATACAGCCTCTACCCAGTAAAGTACTACACAAACCCAAGTGAGAGCCTTTTTAGGACTCACTGTGTACTACAGATATTTCATGGCAGACTATGACACCATAGCTGCCCCTCTGACTGCCCTCACAACTTCTAAGAAACCAAAGAAGGTAACTTGGTTTGAAGAGTGTGGGAAGGCCTTCAATGGCTTAAAAGACTCCTTCTGCCAGGTCCCTGTTCTCAGGACCCCTGATTACCAAAGACCTTTTATTATGCAGACAGATGCCTCTGACACTGGGATAGGAGCTGTACTATCACAAGTAGATGATAAGGGTAAGGAACACCCTATCGGCTTCATTAGTCGCCAGCTTAAGGACAGAGAGCTCAGATGGTCCACAGTAGAGAAAGAGTGTTTCTCTGTTGTGTGGGCCCTAAGGAAGCTGAGGCCCTACCTCTATGGGGCCCACTTCACTGTGCAAACTGACTATAAGCCCTTAAAGTGGCTAATGAACATGAAGGGAGAGAATCCAACGTTGCTCAGTGGTCCATAAGCCTTCAGGGCTGTGGCTTCACTATTCAGCATAGTCCAGGTGTCCCACATGGCAATGCTGATGGGTTGTCCAGAATGTTTAACCAACCTGAACATGAGGCTCATCTAGAGGTGGATTAATTCCCCCTGTCCTTGGTCTGGGAGTGTTAGGAAAGATTTCCAATTCATGTGTAATTTTCCCTCCAGTTGTGTACCCCCCAACCTTTTGCTGATGTTTAACACAATAGTCTGACTTTGCCAGAGGAGCACAGCCTTCAGCTGCACTACCCTGGCCTTTTCGCTCACTTTGTTATGGGGAAACTGACATGCCCTTAAAGACAGTAAGTATTGGAAGACTTTGTTTCCCTTAGTCCTTGTCAATTTTGCAACTTTTTCTGCAACATGTTGCAAGGGCACAATGTACCTTCCAGTATAGTGCACTTGGGTCTTCTTGTCATTTCTAAAGGCCCTAGATACTCTCAAAGGTTTTTTTAGGAGATGTGCAGATGTGCCTTGGACAGGGCTGGTGGCAGCTTATCTTTTCATGTATTTCTAACCCTTTCCTGCCAGGTAAACCACGTTTGGCATATTAGGTGGCCTGGCTCCAAAATGGCCATGCCACGAGGTTCTTTGTCCTGTCCTTTGGCCATCTTGCCCCTTCACCTTCCACAGCTCGAGCTGACCCGGGTCAATCCCTATTTGGGCATGCATTCTCCCGCAAAACACCAAGCTTTTGCGGGCTTCTGCATGCCTTGTGTGTGTGCTTCCAGGATGTGGGCTGGACTGTCCGGTTCTAATACACATACTGGGTGCCAGAGAGTCTGGTGTGCTGTGAATGCCTGGGACCACCGTGGTCCATGATTGGTCTACATATGGTGTGCCTATATGTGAGCAGATCTCCCATTGGGTCCTCTTCGTTTTGGCGTGAAGGACATTCTGGATAAGAAAAGGCTCCAAACACCCATACCATATCGATCTCTTGAGTTCTCACTGAACGAAGGATAGGATCCAAGAATCCTGAAACTAAGAAGCCGAGGCGAGCAACCGCTGGTGACCCACTGGAAGGTTTGCCACCCTGAGCCCACTGTCGTCCCGCTGGACTCCTCTGCATCTGATCGAACTAGAAGGTCTGTGAAGGAGCTTCGACCCATTGGAATAGTGGCAGTAACTATTCTCGGCACCTTCATCAAACCCTGCAAGCAAGCCTTCTCGGAAGTGTCCCTGGGCCAACCAGTGGGCTGACCAGCTTGCGCAGGACCTTTGCTCTTATACTGGTGCCGTTTTTAGGAGGCCCTTTAAACTTAAACGTACAGAAGGTGTGCTTACCAGGATATCTACAGGAGACCAAACACTTGATATCAAGAAGTGTGGTGAAGTGGTTTTAGGTGTCTGACCATCGATACGGCGGAATGGTGACATTTCACCCAGTGATAGGAGTAGGAATGTTGTCCGCCTCTAGGATGTGAGTGTGGCAGGCTCAGCAGAGCCATTCATGTGGATTTGAAGGAAGAGGTGAGTCTTGGTGCCTCTTCTCAATTTGATGAAGTCTGCCTCAGTGGGAGGATGATCAGGAGGGATTTCCAAAATGTTGAGCCTTAGATATAGCGGGACCTGCCACCAAAGTTCTGATGTATGATGGATGAGCAGAGGTTTTTGGATGTCCATTTTCAGAGATTTTGCCTGTTGGGTGTTATGGAATTTTGGGGTTGCGGAACATTTTAAGGGGCAGGGTTGTCTTTAAATTCTGATATGATGGACGATATAAACAAAGAGCTATTCGTCTCTAGGCCTATCAGATGCTCTGGGTTTAAAACAGGCGGTTGGTAGGACCCAGGCTGCTATGACCTGTTAATTCATTCTCACATGAACCATCCTGCAGCATTGTAGGTTGGCAAGAGATAATGAAAGGTATTTCCTAATGACTGCAGAGAACCACGACATTGGGCCTCATTCCAATCTTGCCGGTATCCTGGCAGTAAACCCGCCAGGAGAACGGCAAATGTTACTGTTCCGGCACTCGGTACGGCAGCATTGCCACCGTATTTAGAGTGCCCATAGGATTCCATGAGGGGATTTGCCGTCATTACTGGCATGGGCAAGGCCGGTAATGAGGTCATTTTTTGCCGGTAGGGAGCCTTCCTTACCTCCAGCTTTCGGTAAGTAGTCGGCCGGTCTGGTAAAGTGCCGGTATCCATGAATACCAACACTTTTTTTCCGGAGCTGCCAACTTGGAATGAGGCCCATTGACTGTACACAAAGGGAAAGGTAATGGGTGCCAGAATAGAAAGAGAGAACGAAAACGTTACAGGAAGCCTCTGAGTCGATGGCGGCACAGGAGGTTGAGCAAAGGACAGGACAACAGAGGTGGGCCAGAGTGGCCGGCATCAACGGAAGAAACAGGCTTTGTGCCAACGCTTCACACTGATGCAAGTCTTTTGTGTTCTACCAACGGCAGGAAATGATGTGTGATGATCGTAGACACCCATGGGAGCCGTGGGATGTAATTTTTATAGGACGGTGTGCATAGTGGTAGGAGAGAAGGCATGCATGAAAAGTATCTGAAGCATGTATCCTAAGACAAGAAGGTCGGCTTGGTGGGATTCCCCTGAGTGTAAAGTGCAAACAAAGATGCAATAAAATCAATTGGCAATCTTTAAGAACCATGCTGCAGATTAAAAGTAAATGAGATTAAAATACTCAACTATTTTACTCAGCAATAGAACGTTAGGTCTGGAACGGTAGGTCTGGTCCTCACACTGTTTCACGTATAGACTAAGGAAGGGGTAATTATCATTGCTTAATGGCCCGCCCCAAATGTATTGCCCCAGGCAAAGCCAAATGCTATGGCTTGGGGAGGGGTCATTATCCCAAGTGATTATGACCCCTCTTGAGCTCTACAAGGCTATTAGCACATGAAGTTGTGTAACTAAAAGGGAAAGTGATTTAACTGTGGGGGCGGGGAATTGAGCACTCACAAGAAACTTGTAATGGTGATTTAATGACATGGGAACCAGTAAAAATACACATTACACATTTTGTGTCCAATTACTGTTTGATTGTTTGGTGAATTGAGCTGGCCATGCTCCTCTCTGTCTTTACACAGCTGAAGACCATTGTTGCTGCAATGCTTCCCAGGTCAGAATGTTTGGAATGAGGTCTATACCAGAGATTATTGACTGCATTCCGAGCATTCTGATTGGCTGTGATGAGATCTACAATGGAATCCATGTGCTGAACTAAGTATACATGTTGTCTGAGATCTACCATTGTATTCCAATGCCGTCACCAGATGCCAGCAAGAATATTCCATCCCTATAATTACTGCATGAGTGCACCTTCTGAAAACTAGGCAGGCCACCATTCCTTAAGCTTTCCTTGGCTCACCTACTGGTAATGATGTAGGGAGACAGGTATATAGGAATACAGCATAACACAGGTTTACTTTCTACACAGATGTATAGTAAAAATATTCGTAATTTGGGTTCAGAAAGTCTCCTAAAGAGATTTTCTAGTTTATAACCTCAGTTGTGAAGGTCAACCATAAAGCTTAAGGTCAACCAAGACCCCTTGAAGTGTGTACCTGTAAGGTACATTAGGACTTGAATTGGCTCAACCAAGATTCAGTCCCTCGTAGCCTGTAATGGTTAATATGAGCGGGCTTCATTAGTTAAGTGGAATACTCGTTTTGATGCAGTGCGGTCCCAAATGGGTGGTATAGGACCCAATGTTGAAGACATGGCTAATGTTAAAGAGTAGGCTTTGCTTCAGAATCACTTGGGTGCAGGAGTGTTGCTAGGTCTCAAAAAGATCTGGTGCTATGCTAATGTTGGAACCATCAGAACTCAGGGCTAGCGAGTCTTTTGGTTGTAGAAGCTGAGCTTCTATCCGGAGCTACAACCAAGCGAACCAGGGCTAATGCCTCTTCAGTTACCTCTTAGCAACGCCTCTGCTTGGGTGCCTTTTTAAAAGCAGCCCATTGGCTGCACCACAGTTGGGTGTATTTGGTGATTTCCGACTTCTGGAAGTCAACACGTCCTTGCCAGGCGAGCAGTCGACAGTGTTGGTTTCTGCGCTTCGGTTCTCTAGTGATGGGTCAAGTGAAGAACAGGATACTCATGCAAAAAGCACTGCTGTGCCACCAGTAAGGCTGCCGAAGCCGGCGTATGGGGCAGCTGTTGGGTTCACTGGAGATGCAGATGCGCCCAGGCCGGAGATGGACTCCTCAGGATCCCAGTGTTAGTTTTGATCTTCTTTGGGTTATACTTTACTTTGTATCCTTACCACTGACCTCGGGTCTGTTGATTACCAGTGCTTTTGGTGTCCGGTGCTTCTGCATCTTCAGGTTGAATTATTGGGTATTTATATAGCACTCAATGGGGATCTTTCCAGCTTTTAAGCACCAAACTGGACATCAAACCCAAGGCGGGTGCATTGCCCTACACATGGGTACTGGGAAGCTACACATGGGAACTGAGAAGCAAGGAGGACTTGCAACTTGGCTTTGCATGCTGGGTCAAGGGCAGTGATCGCTGGTTCCTCAGCTCCTTCTCATCGGTAGAAGTCCAGTGCCCACTGGTTCCAGTAACAGCTAGAGTTTATGGAAGAGTGCTAATGTCAATTTAATAAAATATTAAAAGTATATGTATTAACTAAAGGCATAATTGGTTTGTTTGCTAAGGTGCTCAAAAATCTGGTGAATTTCATGTTAAAGGAGGGCCCACATGGGAGCCACGAGATTCTCTAGTTTGGAAACAGTAAGCCTTGCTTAGGGGACAAATCTCGGGTCCATTTGAATTCCCCAGAGTCTTTCATGTGTTATTTGTTTGTTTGAGAGTGCTGTGACAAGCATGATTTCTCTGAGGTCGGGAGCCTTCTTGTGTACATTAGGACTTGTGACCAAGTTTGACAATGTAAGAACGCAGACCCTCAGCTTCTATGGGCGATTAGGGGCTGTATTTGTATTTGTATTTGTTTTATTTATATAGCGCAGACCAGGCCCAAGGGCAACCGGGCGCATATCTTAGAAGAACATTACAGGCATGACATATAGTTACAGTGTTTACAGTAAATTGTGAACAAAGTACAAGTGACGTTACAATTCAAGGTAGCAAACAGAGCATTAGTGAGGGAGCATAGCAGGACAGGGACCCAGAGGGCCAGTCATGATCAGAAGAGCTGTTGTTAGCAAGATGTGGCTAGCCAGAGCTTTGCTTTGTGTTTAAATAGGTTGAATGAGGGTAGGGTTCTGATAGCGAGAGGTACGGTATTCCAAAGCTTGGCCGCCAGGGCTGGGAAGCTGGTGCCTCCAGCAGATTGGAGCTTGAATCTAGGGATCGCAAGACCTTGGGATTGTGCAGATCTGAGTACTTGCGATGGAATATGCTGTGTGAATCGTGAGGCAAGGTACGTTGGGGCCTGATGGTTTACACATTTCTATGTGAGGGCTAGTGCTTTGAGTGAGATTCTTTGGGCGACTGAAAGCCAATTGAGGTTCTTCCTGGTTTCTGAGATGTGAGCAGAACGAGGGATATTGAGGGCAGCTCTGATGGCATTATTTTGGGTAATCTGTAGTTTATTAAGATTACCCTGGTTAGTGCCTTGGTACAGAGCATTGCAGTAGACCAGTTTGGACATAACCAAGGTCCTGGCCAGGGTGATGCAATTCTGGGTTGTAAGGAATGGGCGACAAGCTGAGATCAACTTTCAGGTGTATCAACTTTCAGGTGTAAGCAGATGCGGAGGCTACTGCATTGGTTTGCCTAGTGCGAGTCAAGGAGGAGTCCAGATAAATGCCCAAAGTTTTAGTATCTTTGGAAACTTTAATTAGGTTACCGTCAATGTTAAAGGAACCGAACAGAGAGCTCAGTTTGTTGAGTCTCGGTTGCGTACCTAAGATAAGAATCTCTGTCTTGTCATCGTTGAGGCACAATTCGTGTTGGGCCATCCATGCTTGGATGACAAGATAGATGTCATTGAGGGCTTTGGAGTCGGCAATGTAGTCACCAGTGATGGGTATGAGTATCTGGGTGTCATTGGTGTAATTTGTGTAGGTGACACCCAGATAGTCAAGCACATCAAATAGTGGTTTGGTGAAGACATTGTAGAGAGTTGGGGAGACACAAGATCCTTGAGGCACTCCACAAGGGACTGGTGTAGGATCAGCCGATGAGGACGGCGAGAAAACTCTCATGTGCCTATTGTCAAGGAATGACCTGATCCAGTTGGATGCATTGTCTGAGAAGTGTGCGGCGGATTTCAGATGCCGACATAGTATTTGGTGATTGACCAAATCGAAGGCCGCGGTTAGGTCCAGTAGAAGTAGAAGGGCCAGTTTGCCGCTGTCTTTGATGTCCTCAATTTGGGTTTTGAGGTCTACTAGAGCCGTTTCAGTCCCGTGTTTAGGTCTTAAGCCCGATTGTCTTGAGCCAAAGAGATTGTTAGTTTCCAAATAGTTCTGAATCTGCAGGTAAGCTGCTCTGTCAAGTATCTTGAGTAAGAACGGTACAGTAGTGATAGGTCTGTAGTTGGTTGGAATTTCAGGGTCAAGAGTCGGTTTTTTCAAGAGAGGGATAACCCATGCGTCCTTTAAGTTATTAGGTACCGTACCAGTTAAGAAAGAGGAGTTGATAAAGGTGGTTATAAAAGGAGCAAGGTTGTGTGCCGCTTCCTTAATAATAGGTGCTGGGCAGGAGTCACCTTGGCAGTTGGATGGTTTTAGGTTGCAGATGATGTTTTCCACCTCGAGGATGGTGAGTGGGGTGAAGCTAAAGGGGGTGTGAGAGAAGGAAGTCGTGGGGGTTGTGGAGGGTTTGGTAGTGGGGTTAGTGAGTAAGGTGGTTTGTTTGGCGTTGATTTTTGATTGCAAGGTGGTGATTTTGTTAAGGAGAGCGTTTCAGATGTTGTTGCACCAATTGCTTTCTTTAATGCAAGTATCCGGAGCAGGGGAAGGGGATTCCGACTCTTAAAGGATTTTAAATAGCTCCTTGGTGTTGGATTCCGCTTGGGAGATACGTAAATTGTAAGTCTCCTTTTTGGCTTGAAGGATTGCATTCTTGTATTTGTGGGGGGTGATAATAAGGCACTCTTTGTTTGAGTCACATGGGTGGCTCTTCCAGAGTGATTCAGCTTTACGTTTTTCTTTACGTAAGGTTCGTAACTGCGGGGTGAACCAGGAATTAAGGTGGGCTTGTTTAGCTTTCCGTAATTTGAGCGGTGCTATATTGTCAATGGCTTTAAGCAGTGTTTGATTGAAGACGTCTACTAGGATAGTGGGGTCATTGTAATGGGACACACAGTCATTCAGGATGGGAAGGATGAGAGGGAGTAGTTTATCCCTGGTGATGTCTTTTTTGTTCCTTGTGGGGACAGCAGGCGCTATCGTAGGAGTGGTGTGCGGGTTGGTTGCTGGTATGTGGAAGATGATAGTGTGATGATCAGACCAGGCACAAGCATAATTGGCGCTTATGGTGGTGTTACAATTAAGATCAGTGATCCAGTCAAGCGTTCTGCCCTTGATATGGGTAGGTTTGTCTATGCGTTGCTGGAAGCCTAAGTTAGCAAGTGTAGAGGCGACCTCAGAGGCCAGGTGGTCCTTAGTGTCGGATAGGCCGAGGTTAAGGTCACCTAGAAGCAAAGCAGTACCTGAGAGTTGGGTTTGGTATTGACGGTCAGGATGGCAGTGATCTCATCTGTGAAGGAGCCAAGAGGTCCTGGTGGTCTATAGATGAGGTGGAGAGTAGCAGTTTTGGTTGGGGACAGGGTGAGTCTAACAGAGAGGGATTCTGCCCAGCTAAGCTCAGTATTAGGGATGGTTCTAAGTGTGATGTTATTTCTATGTATGAATGCGACTACACCTCATTTGGAGGTTGATTGTCGGTCAGCTCTAATAATCGAGTATCCGTTAGGGATGGCGAGGGCAAGAAGTGGGCCGGAGGCTGCGTGTAACCAGGTTTCAGTAATGGCCACAAAATCAAGGTTTTGAACAGTGATGAGGTCAGAGAACTATGTGGGTAACTGAGCTCCAGTCACAGGTTTGCGTTCTTTAAAACATGTTCCTGCCACCCATTACCTTGGGACTGCCTCGCTCACCTTCTACCAGAGGGTAGAAGAGCTGTATTGTATGTAACACGTGCATCGTTTACCTTAACCCGCAAAGTTCGAGCAAACTTAAAAGTGAACAAAAATTGAATGCATGCACTCTTAAAAGGACTCGAGTACCATACCTTTCACGTACGTGGTAATAAAATGTGAAAAACGTGCACATTGGGTGGTGGGTGCAGGTGAGCTGGCAGTACTCTGCATCAGGAGCTGCAGCTGTATTATATACCAGTCATTGCCAAGGATATCCATAGACATCAACAGTGCACCTGAAACAGTAAGGACAGAATTCAATTCATGCTACAAAATGTGTTTCGACCTGGGGATGGGTATGGCTTCCTCACATCAATTGACCTTTCCCTTTAGAAGAAAGACATAGCCAAGGACAACTACACAATAATATGAGGAGCATGAAATGTTTAAAATGCTCATCTCACGTCCCTACTAACCACACAAAGACTTTGTGATAAGGAGCGATAAGGAGACTGTTTGGTTTGCCTTATTAGGGGCTTATAAATGTCAGCCTGAAATGGTTGATTTCATTATGTTTTTTTATGTGATGTTTTTTAACATTTGTGATATGTCTTTTGTGTACATTGATTAAAATATGTAAAAATCTCTATCACTTTGTCCCAATAACCTCAATGACATAGTGATTTGGCAACTGCTGTAACGAGACACACCTAGTGCATGTGAAGGCGGGTAGCTGTCTTTGTGGAACCTTTTGTACACATGTATACCTTTAGAAGAAAGTGCACAAGGCAAATGAGTATTAACCTATCAAAAAAAGTAACCAACACTGGAAAAATGATATGAGAGAGGGGAATTTCCAATAACTATGGTGACAAAGTGTAAAAGGTGCACACCTTTGAAACCTAACAATGTATAGTGAAATATTCCAAGGAAAACAAAATCCAAACAGGAGATGTGTGCTTTGATAACACTTTTATGTGGTCTTGTGGGTGAGCATCTGCACTGGAAACATGACAACCTGGGGTGAAATCCTAGTGGCCGAACACTTGAGAAATCAAACGTTTTCAATGCTTGCCTCAAAAACACAGAAAAGGGGTTGTGTTTGCCCCCTTAAAAAAGTGGGCGGATGCTGTCCACTCACATCACATGTATCCTCGACTTGTGCCCTGAAAATCAGCACAGGGCCATAACCAGGGATAATAACCCATCCAGCCTCTGGGACTGGAACCTCTCCTGCCACATCCTGGGCAAATATTAGTGACTCACTTGCCCTCTAATCCTTTCACCTCTCACCCCACGTTTGGCTTTCAACAGTACTCTGCTTTAAAAAGAGAACTTGAAAAGTACACAAACCATGGTAAAGTACTCCCAAAAATATATCAATTCATATAGAAATATGCTAGGCAATTTAAAAAAAAATTGTGGCATTATTCACCCCACCTTGAATGGAAGACTACAAACACCAGAATGCAATTCAGCAGAAGGCAAAGAAATGGCCTAATAAACACTCATAACAAAAGGTAATATGGAAAAGGTTACCTGTTTGAGTTTCAATGTTTGACGAAGGCATGCTTCATATATAATGTGAGGAAAATGTTACATTCTACCTAAAATGCACGTTTTCGCCGTGGTAGATATGAACATGAGGAAATAAGGCAGATAGTTCAAAATGGTTTTGTGTGATATGTTTAATTGAGGAAGGCACAGATGGTACTAAGGCAGCTGAGCTAACTGGTGTTTTGCGTGTGCTTTCAAAATAATAATGTTCCTGCCCTGCCACAGTGCCAACCAGCCTCCTCCTGAGCTGGCCCTGGCCCAGCCGTGCCATTACTGAGGTGGCTGCGCCGAAGAATTGCTGGGCCGCGTAACCTACGTGGAATGGGGGCACTGCATATTTATTGACTGCAGCATTCCTGTCGGCGAGCTTAGGGGGCTTGGGAGGGTGTTCGAAGAAGTTGAGACGTGTGTAGAGGGATGAGTTGAGGAGACTGCGCAGAGTGGCGGCAAGGTTGGGAGATGCTGACGGCGTGGTTTCTGCAAAGAGACACCACTTATTGATGCGCACATAGGCGTGGAAAGGGGTTGGTGGAGTGTACGGCCCATCCTTGGACAAAGGGAGATATGGTGCAGACTTAGCTCCATTAGATTGCTCCATACCCCGGCTGCCACCAAATCGCTCCCAGTGAACCAAAAAGTGCGAGCAGCGGCTCGTTGCAGTCACCGTTGGCAGACAGAGGAATACGAATACCTATCTACGTAAGTGATGGTCAAGCACAACCAAACAGGCAGGCAATGCAATTCAAAGCAGTAAATAAAACGTAATGCCAAGCAGTGGCCTTCAATGAAAATCAGGCTAAAAATGACAAAGCACACAAGCAGTAACACAAGGGGGAGTCCAGGAAAAGGAAGCTTGGACCCGCCTACAGGTCTGAAGGCCAAGGCTCCAGAGCCTGCACACCTTTGTAGCTGTTAACAAGGAAACTTTAAGAACGTCTGCTCCAAAACAATGATCTCTTAACTTTATATCTGAACTGGCCATTTAAAGTGGGGGTGATGCGATAGACAAGTGATGCTATTTTAAATATGCCATCAGATGGGCATCCAGTGATTTTAACGAATAAAACACAGAGAATGACTTTAATAACGAAACAATAATAACAAAAAATATCGAAAATATATATGGGGTGGGGAAAGGGGTTAAAACGGGTGTAGAGGGGGTTGGATGGGTTTAGAAGCATAGGGAAATCAGAGGCCTTTGGGGGGGGGCTCCCGCCAAATAAGAAGAAAAATAAAAAAAGAAAATCGATATTTATTCGTTATAAAAGTTTTGTTGTAAAATCATTCACTATAATTTAATTCGGTAAAATCACATAGAACCAGTCAGATGACCCTCTCTCGTTAGTCGAGAGAGGATCACCTCGTCATCATCCTCTTCAGTCACGACTGAGGTTGCGATTTGTGCGCACATTCGTAACCTAAAGCGAGCAGTCACGTGGCTGCACACGAGAAGACCTCAGTTTGCCACTGACAGGGGAAGACTGACTGCTTGCCGAGACTCCGTCTCGCTCCATGACCACCTTGTTGTTACAGAGGGAGACAGTGGGCCTCATTACGAGGATGGAGGTAACCATGCCACTTTTAGCAGCATGGCTACCCCCATACCGGGTACCGGGTCCGGGTTCCTTGAATAAGGAATTACCTGGCAGTTCCGACCTTGGAGGGCCCGGTAATTCCTCATTCAAGGAACCCGGACCCGGTACATCCCCATTCCCTTTCGAGCCCCGATAGGACTCAATGGGAATGGGGATGATGCTAACAATGCATTGTTAGCATCCTGGTCTGCATAGCGGGTTCCCGAAAGCAGACCTCGTAATGGGGCGCTAAGGGGTTGACGGCTCCGGCACCTTTACCAGCGCTGTTAACCCTTTACCACATTCCTCGTAATGAGGCCCAGAGTCTAGAGCACAGGGGTCGGTCCACCACCAGGCAGGATTGATTGGATTGGAACGAGCAAGGCCTGTACCGTGGCTGGAGTCACTACTGGAGTGGCCCATTTAAACGGACCAATAGTGAGTAGTCCAGCTGTGGTACAGGGGGCACAGTGCACACACATATTTATACAGTTTCTTACCGGTCCAAGGCAAGGGGAGGCACAGCACCACACTGTATACATGTGGGGCTCGAGTCTGCTGAGCTAGGCCGGCCACCAACCTACCACGCCCTGGTTCACGGGACTCTGGCAACACAAGAAGCGAAGGCCTTGTGAGCCACTGACCACACCCACACTCAGTCTGACACAATGCCAAGGTCGGTCTGTGTGTGTCACTGTGCTACTTTGCAGATCCATTCCTGACACTGCACTGTTTGTGCATAACTTAATACTGGCGTGCCACAGCAGAAGGGCCTCGCCAGCCTCCTAACATGCTAGGATTACCGATGTACGCTAACTGTGCAAAGCTATACAAGCTCTGATCAGGTATTACATGTGAACACGGTGTAAAATGGGATGCGCCCCTCTGCCTGGTAATACATTGGGCCTGACTCATAGATTGTTTTCCTGTGGGATTGCGACATTATCATGGGCCTAATTTTAGAGGGGGACGGGGGTGTTTGTCCCCCCAACTTTCATGGCACACCATTTTGTCCCCATTCATTGGGCTGGGGCACCTTGTGTTCATAGGTCATGTCCCCCCCAACATTTTCAGCAAAGTTACTCCACTGGACATTATAAAATGCTTCTGTGAATCAAGCCCTTTGTCTCTGATCATGTCTCTCACACAGGCTCAGCCATGCAGGAATAATACTGTGTTCAGACTTTTTCCTGGAAATAAAATGCACACATCTGTGTGCACTACTACTCCCTGAGGGCCAGAGGGGGGGGGGGCGGCCCTACACCCTGAACAAGCAGCTGCCACTGCTCCTACTTTCAGAAGTTTAAAGTACAAAAGTAGTTTGTCATTTTCAGTCGCTGAATTTTTAGGCAAACCCTATATAAATAATTATTTATGGATATCTGGGGGAGGAAGGATAGCTCAGGGGCAACACGTTTGTCTGGGAAGCAAGACAACGTAGCGCACCATAGGTTTGAATCCTGATCCCGCGCTTATAAAGCATTTGTTGGTATTAAGCACGTTATAAAAGAACAATTACGATCATCTGTGCATTGGCGACTGGGAATGCTCAATGCCCAGGTTCCCACGCACCAAATCTGAGTTCCCCCTCTTCTAAAATGCGGGAAAAATGGGGCCCTGTGTCCCTCAGTGGAGCAACATATGTCACAGCCATCTTATCTTCACATCCAAATCTCAAGGCTGCCCAAATGAGCATATATGGTTCATGCTGACAGGCATTTTAATGTTATGATGATTGTTGTGAAAACATTAAATGAACACCATGTCCAATGCGCATATTGCACTAATTAATGCAACCATACAGCCTGTATGAAATATACAAAGATCTGTGGTAATTCTAATTTTCCCCAAATGCTCTATTATTTTATGTAAAGGAGCCATGAACCGTCATTGGTGCCATTTGTCTCTTGTCCCTTACCCATCAGTGCACCAGACTGTCCACCTTGGAATGATAATCTTCTATTAGGTAATAATGTATATGGTTATTTCCCATTTTGGCAATTTGCTTTGATCAGTAAAACAACTTGGACCCCGTAAAAAGAGTCAAATTACAGTGTTAGTGCAACAATAAATAATTTCCTTTTTTATTAGTTTCTTTTTTCTAGAGACAGAAACAGGAGGTGCAGTTTCCTAGACTTTTACTAGAGTTCACTATCCTTTAATTCAAACATCTGACTTGGTTTTTAAAAGTTGCTAATTTGTTCTTCAACACCTAGGAGTATTCTATTGTGTTCCTCACCCTTCGACCCTGTGCTGGATTACTAGCTAACAGAGCTCTGTAAAAAGCTGAGGCAATGTAACAGTAAAATACTCGCTGGGAAATTTGCATACCCACAATACTTTGTAAGGAAATAAGATTTAAAGCCTCACAGGGCAGTTTAAGAAAATATGCATGCACACAATTATTTTGCAATGCAAACCAGATTGTTTGCAACATCCCCTAATATTGTTGGGTAGGATTATAAAAGTGCTTAGTGAAACCATTTTTGTATAGCAAATAAATACTTTTGCATTTGTTAAGCTCTATGACCAATGGAACCATGAAAACTTGGAAAGCATGCAGGGTGTGTGAAAAGCAATGTAGCTATATGAATATTCCTTGTATGAGTAGTGCCTGGCATATCCCATACCCACAATCCCTTGTAGACCAAGCAGATGATATTGCAATGTTGCTCTTCACTTATATAGTAACATTAGCAATGCTAACGTGCAAGAGGCTAAGCCTGATATTTGCTTACTCAGAATCCTGACAGGGCAAATTAATAGTTTTATAATGCAATTACTTGCAAGGGTTACCCTTCAAAGCACCTGTGTGACATGTGTGCAAAGAAAAGGAATCATGGTATGAGGATGCACATCCAGGTAGCCTTCTTACGTATAGTCAGTATCCGATATTTTAGTCGACAGTTGGGGTACATGGTGCGGGTGATGCTTTTGCTCAGGCACCATTGGCTATGGACATTCTGGTGCTTGAACGTTATTCATATTGCAACCAACACAAAACTACTGTTGCTTCTGCCTTTTTTGCGCTTGAGAAGGTGGGAAGCCTGTGTGCACTGTTAAAACTTTTCTAAGCGGCACCCAGAGGGAAGCTGGGCAAGCGCGCAGGCGCACAGCTTAGAGGGGCACAGTATCCCCTCGACTGCTGCTACTCTCATTCCACCTTTAACCATAGGCAACACAGAGGCCACACCTCACCTTTCAAGACATGTATGTTATTTCTGTGGTCGTGCTGCTGTCAGCAACGGCTGGGATGGCTCTAGCCAACGCACACCTGAGAACGCAACTCTCATTCACAGAGACAGTGCCGTCGAGTGATTCAGGGAGAGAGATAGGGCGAGGGAGAGAGAGAGAGGGAGTGGTGATGAGGGAAGGGAGGGACAGAGTGAGATAAAAAGAGAGAGAGTGGAGAGAGATCAACAGAGAAAGAGAGAGCAAAAGAGAAAGTGAGAGAGGTAGGGCTGATGAGGGAAGGGAGGGACAGAGTGTGATAAAAAGAGAGACCCAGAGAGTAAGAGAGAGTGAAAGAGAGAGAGAGAGGGAAGGGCCATCAGGCAAGGGAGGGACAGAGAGATAAAAAGGGCGAGGGGGTGAGTGAGATCGACAGAGAGGGAAGGGAAGGACAGAGAGAGAAAAAGGGAGAGGGGGTGAGTGAGATCAACAGAGAGAGAGTGAAAGAGAGAGAGGAGAGGGAGTGCGAGGGAGAGAGGGTTAGATTGGCATATAACACACAAGATACATCTAGTAAAAATAAATTTTAGTAAAAAAATAGGCATTATCTTTGCAATTCAAAGATTCTTTCTAGGTAGCAATTACTGTAAATCAAGAGGCTTTTTTAAAAATCATTGTTGAGGTCTTCTTTGTGAAAGGTGGGGCTCACGCCTCCTGAGCAATGCAGATAGCACGAAGGTCAAACAAATGAATACTTGCTACTCCCTATGTGTCTTCGTCGGTAGCATTGGCTTGATTTTAAGGAGTAAAACAGGCAGGTACGCTACTCATCTGGTGACCCGCTCACTGCAGTGTCATGTCTACAGCCATATAGAGAAGACTGGCAATGGGAGGTTTGCCGCAGTAGATTTCATCGAGGGAGAATTGATCGAATTTTGTTTGAAAAAATTTTCTGCAAATGTATGTTGGGGGTGGGTTAGGGGAATAATAAAGATAGGGGGTTATTGGGGTGGGGCTGCAGGGGGGGTCTACCGCCGCATACATGTGCACTAAATTGTACTTAAAGAAAAAAGACATTCAACCAATTCTCCCTCGATTAAATACATTCGAAGAAATCACACAGAACCGAGGGGACTATCCTGCTGAGAAATGCAGCCCCTGATGTCGCCTTCATTTCCTGAGGGAACGCGCGCATCTCTTTCATAGCCCAATGCTACTTCTCTTCTGAGCATAACAAGGGATTAGTGATCGAGATGTGGAGGAGGAGATGCCAATTTGCATTGAATTGACTATTTATAGCGGATACTTTGCTAACTCCGCTCCCTCTAGATGCGGCGAGATCTAAGTCGTGCTGTGAATGTCCTTGGGCTTGTGCTAAAGAGATGAGTTTTCAAGGTTTAGCGGTAGGTGCAGTGGTTTCAAAGAGGATGAAGGAAAGGATGGATGTGCGAGAGTGTCAAGAGGGAGCTGAGGAAGAGAGAGACATATGACGGGGTTGTGCGATGAGCGAGAGACAGTGCGGATGGCAAAAGAAGATGTGCGAGAGGACTGAGAACATGTGATAGAAAATGAGGTTTAGCGAGATTTGCAGAGAGAACGATAGACAGAGGGAAGATTTTGAGCGAGAGAGAGGAGTGGAGCGCTGAAACAGTCACAAAATAAGAGCACAATGTGATAAGGACAGAGAGACTGCCACCCCAATGCTGATCCGTCTCCAAAAATGAGAGATGATGGACTGACCAGTCCCTTGATATTGAGGTGAAAGGCCCGGCATCCCGCAACCAACTGGTCAATGGTCTCCACTGCAGTCTGCAGTGATCGATGCTATGCATCCTGGGCACGCCGAGGATCTGCATCGGTGGCCGCCACGCCATGACATAAAATATCTCATCTTTGTGGTTTTGATTCCAACGGACTGTGCCTGCTCCTTCCTGCGGTGGAACCAGTGTTGCATAATCCGCTGCTCTCGTGCTGCTGTGCAGGAATAAGAATACTGATACCTGTGTGCCAGCATGAGAAGTTCCCAGATGGTGCTGGACCACGAGCAGAAGCTCGAATGAAGAGATTCTTCTCAAGGCTCTCTCGTCATGGTGGCACGCCTCAACCCCCTGGTTAGAATTAGGGGGTTGTTGTCAGAATGGGACGTTTTGCAAGCATCAGCCCCATTTAGAATGTGCTTGGGGGTAGGGACTAAGAAAGGTATACAGTAATAAAATCACTGCAAAAATATCGCCTTTACAAAAAATCGTAGCAAAAATGCTGTGGTTTGACGCAGTAAAGGTGTACCCCATTATACCATTTAAGAGGAGCGGGGGTTGCGGGGGTGTCCCCCGCTTCCCTTAAATGGTATAATGGGTCTGGGGGTTGGGGGGTGTCCCCTGCATCCTTTACATGGATTGTGTAAAAGGCCATTTTTGCCGTGATTTTAACACATGGAACCCTAAGAAGTTGTGAGTACCATGGCAACTTACCTCCTTCCCCTTTCATTCTTCTCAAGATACCTTTTCTACCCATGAGCACCCCTCCCCCCTGCCTCCTACCACCACAGCTTCTTTCCTCGGTCTTAATTGGATCCTTCTTTTAATCTCTTTCAGCTTCCCATTTTATTTACTCCCTGCATTTTTGTCTTTCTCTTTCTTCGTTCTCTTTGTTTATGCTTCCTCCATGGTCCTCTTTCTTTTGCCCCACTTTCTGTCAAGCCGGACCCTCCACAGGAGAAGCACAGAGCCCAAAATTCCTAGAATGGGGTGAGTTATCAAACTTAATGCTTTGAATGCTTACGCTGCCAGGAGAGAAAGAGGATGGGGAGATCTCGTGACCACCATCACCCCCTTGCTGAACGAACCAGACTAAGACCCCACTGTCCCAGTTTACGTTTCTCTCAAAACCTATGCCTAGTGAAGAGAGTGGATGAAAAAGTGACAAAACAACTCCAAGCATTTATAGTGGCGAAGGCAGTGGCCCACTAGCAACAGTCTGGAGTTATCTTCATGAATATCTCACAGGGATCAAAATTGGGATTTGTTGACTAGGAGAAAAAAGCAGCTGCTGGTTATCTGGCATAACCAGATATGCAGGAGCTAACTTTCAGAACCAGGAGCTAGTAAATAGTGTGCAGCAAATCCAACTTTGCATCAGATGCAAACTCTTAACCTTTTATCCATTGTAGATTATCCAATATGCTCTAAATGTCTCTTAGGTGTATTCTTTATTCTCATTTTTATACAATCCCAAACATATACAGTAAATATTGCATAGCTAGGTTTGTATGGCACCACTTGCCACAGGAGTCAAAAGCAACTCCTGGTAGCTCTTGGTTTCAAACTAACCAGGCTCCCCTTGGCTGTAACCAGGAACTAAATAGCTCCAAGCAATCTCGAACCTTGTTTCCAGGAGCTAAATAGCTCCCAGCTCCAAGCAATCTCGAACCTTGTCTCCAAGAGCTAAATAGCTCCTAGCAATCTCGAATCTTGTCTCCAGGAACTAAATAGCTCCAAGCAATCTCGAACCTTGTCTCCCGGAGCTAACTAGCTCCCAGCTCCAAGCAATCTCGAACCTTGTCTCCAGGAGCTAAATAGCTCCCAGCTCCAAGCAATCTCGAACCTTGTCTCAGAACAAACCCTACAAGACACCAGGGAGCTCATTCTGAAGCCCCAGCGTGAGAACATCTGTTCTTGCCTACGATACAGTAAACACACTCTGCCTTCTTCTCTGGCTCCATGAACAATGGGGGGAATGATATTTCTCGCCATTTCCCAGTGTTTATAGCCCGTCAAATCTGAGCGCTCGCCCCTGATGTCTGCGAATCGCCTGCTGTCGCAGGTTCTAATCAGGTCTAGGGCACCAAACCACATTTAGGGTCCCCTAGCCCTGCAACTTGTAGTGTTCTTTTGGAACAGTTCATCCTTTTAATAGATTTTTTTGTTTATAATTTTCACCATTTTCTGTTCCATACTCTTTTTTTTATTTTCACGTCTTTCATTGATTCTCTCCTGAACTTTCTCTAACACTTCTGCTAATAGGTTTTTTTCACATTGTCCTTCTACTATACACCTTTTGGCCAGGATATGGCAGAGAATGCCACATTGAGTTTCAGTGAGGAACAAATATTGAACATAATTGGAGGCCCTTCGTTCTTTGACCAAGGGGACAATACTATCCCCATACTAACACAAAGTAACACTGAAGAACTATTAAAATTAAAGAAGAAGGGATTTAGAACAGAATTGCATGGGCATTTCTTGAGAGAATATTTGAGAGCAAGCATCATACCAGCTGGGCTGGTGATACATAATGAGCCAGGTCTATTCCTGGAGGATGAGGAATACAAAACTGGCTTTAGCAAAATTGCCACAAAATGCAGTAGAGATCTCATGGCCCTAACGATCTCAACAGCACAGATATTAGCAGTAAAAGTGCAAAAGGAAATTGAGACCGATGAATTGAAATTTAAATCTAATCCTTTAATTGTCAACCCGGAGGATAAACTAAGAGAAATTGAAAAACTCTTTGAAGAATTTAAAACATCTACATTATCAACAAAAAAAACAAAACTCAATAAAGACATTCAAGAATTTAGATTGGAGAGAATATACCCATACCTGAGTGCAGAATATTTACAACAAAAAAACCAAGAAAGATCACAACAGACTGGACGGAATAGGAGAGGACCTAGGAGGTGGGTCACATTCTCTGATACTAGCAGTGACTCTGCAGGGGAAGACCAACATCAATCAGGATCTCAACAAAACTTTAGATCTAGGAGCCAAAGACCTTTTTTAGGGAGAGGCTCGTTCTGAGGCTATCAAGGGGACTTCTACAGTCAGCCATGGGACATATGGGGGGGCCGAAGATGGCAACGACCACGCAAGAGAGGCTACAACCAATAGAAGCCCCTGCTATCCCTTCGGCAACTAATATGGAAGTTCAAACTATTCCAGTCTTTAATTTATCAGATGTCATACTGTCCGACCAACAAATTCAACTCCTTACAAAGGGTCTCTTTCGTCCCCACCAATAGGACGGATTGGTACTCCACAGAAGTGGAGATGAAACAATTCTTCCGAAAAGTTAGATTGAGTAACTATGTTCGTGAACAGGGGGAAAGTGAAACCGTAACAGACACAGGACTGAGGGTCCCATCTGCCTTTACTCCATCAGACAATCAGGACCTGAGCAGCACTGTAAGAAGCGGTTGGCAAGTGTGAATGTACAAACCAAGTTTACACTAGCCATATATTATATTTTCAAACCCTACAAGGAACAATAATTGTTTTTTTCTTTTCCTGGGTACCCTTGGAATGTACACATGTGGACTTCCATAACTAAAATAGGGTGAAAACTGAGTAATCTTATAATATCTTTCTGTCATAAGGATAGAATTTATGTCCTGTGATACTCAGAACTTCTGTTTAAATGGAAAGTCTTTTTTTCATTGGTTTGTTTTTTTGAATTGTTTACATTTTTGTATATTTTCTTTACTTTATTTGTTCTCAATTATTATTGTCTTTTATGGTGCATGATCTATTCAGATGCTGATAGTATGACTGAAATATGTTATGTATTCAAAATTGAGCCCGTTTCTAGATAAAATTTTGTAAAATAGTATTGAGGCTCATGCACAAAAGATTGTTTTATGTTTTCCATTAAAATAACGAGAAATATTGTTTTGTCCATGATCAAGATTCTGTATCGAGTCAAATGTAAATATTAAAGCAATGATCCTCTGATAACATTAATGACACGATCATATGCAAATAAGAGGTTAAACACACATAGATAGAGAAAATTAGGACACCGCCTGGAATTAGGGAGTAGTGTATCCAGTCAAGTGTGATCTTTTCTTTTTCTTTTTTCCTTTTGGAAATTGTTTTGTGCTAGACTTGTTAATATACCATCTGGAATTAAGGAGCAACATATCCAGTCCGTGGTAATCCTTGTTCACAACAGTCTTGTACAAAAATCGAGGTTAGAGAAAATAAGGTGAGCACTGGTAATGGATATACCGCATCACCATTACTTTATACCCTGTGGGGACATTATTTTTTGATTGTTGTTGTATTCTTTCCCCAGTCCCCCACAGAGTAGGGGATTTACCCTTCAGTATATATATGCAGGTTATAATCCCGGCAGGGTCAACTCAGCCTTTCATCCTTCCGAAGTCGATGAACTGAGTGCCACTCTGTGGGATAATAATGTCATCAGTTATTTCAGCGCTAGGAGATTCATTGGTGTGTAGCACTATATGAGACATATATATTATTTGTAACCACCCAAAAGACTTTGCTACCATTATAAAAGAATAATGCAATTATGTTGGTCTGAGCAAGTTACACAAACGTTCCCTATAAAACATCACCACGCCCATACCTGGGACATACAATTAAAAGCAAGTCACACCTGAAACCAAAGATGAAGCTACAATATTATTCAATTACGACCTCACGTTCCTTTGGTTGGTCCACCTCAACCTCACTCTGCAGCATACATTTACACCCCTGCCTCACTAAACTTCCTGTGAAGTGTTACCATGCATGACAAACTCCAATCCTAAACGTACATCACAAAATTAAATTAAAGCTGCAGGCTGAGATGGTTTATAGTGACTTTTTCGACAGTCACTATTTCGAAATAGCAATATGGCGAACCAAAAGTGCCGAATTTTTTTTTTTCGAATGCCTTTTTTAAAAAAAATACATTTGGGGGGAAACCCCCACAACCCCCCGTTTTAAAAAAAAAAAACATCTTTTTTTGCTAACTTAACAAAACTAAACCCTATAAAATAAAAAAAACAATACATTCGAGAAATAAAGATTTCAGCACTTTTGTTTCGACATTTTGGTATGTTGAAAAAATGTTTTCGAAATTTTGACTGGATACCGGCTGAGATACAGTTCTTTGAAACACCTGGATATGGTCAAGTAAGGTCATATCATTTAATAATTGGCATTTTCCCTGGTGTGGTAGTGGCAACTGTTTCAGGTGCTGCTTCATTGGTGGTGTGGCAGAAATGCATATCTGAGTGCTGTGCATCCAATGCGAGGTGCACACTTTTCTGATGAGTAAATCAATCATTAGCTGCTGTTAAGTGCTCTTGTGTACTGTTGCCGAAGCTGCATTTAAAGTCCTGGAATATTCAATGTTATCCCCTACTGTTTGCAAATCCCATGGGTTTGTATTCAATTTCACCAGAAACATGTGCTGTAAAATTCATAATATTTTCCTATTCATTAATGAAACAATTTTCTGGGGAAACCTCTCACCAACCCCCATGAGTGCTTTCAGGCTTGTTCTCAGTGCTTGCTTGCACTAATTGGTGAAAACACATTTACACCACATCTCTGCAATAATACTCAAACCACCACCCTTTATTCTCCTGTTCATTTTCACAGGTCTGGCGGGCTGGTCTGCATTCTCTGTGCCCTATCCAACAGGAGTGGGGTGTAGTGTTTGGATGTGCTGTATAGATGTTTAGTTTAATTAAACTTCCTCTATTATAGAACTTTAACTGGGCATTCTTTAATTTTGGATTCCTTGTACTAATGCTATTTGGGATGCTACTGTTACCAACTCAGAACCCCTTCCAAGAGTATAGCCTGCCCGCGACCTGCGCTACTCAAACTGGCCAAGGAGGTATACTACTAGTGTGTTGTCAAATGATAAAGGGGGAATCCTGGGTGACACTTAACGACAGTAACTTGTAAGTGTCTGGTTCTATCTAATCCGGGTAAGGATAGACATTGAAATAGGGGAAATAGAACCAGGGCAGACAGGTCTTGGTGAGAAAATAGCTAGAAATGCAAAAGTAGGGAGGCCTACTAAGCAGTAACAGTAAAATAACAATGTGATGTCACATGTTATTTGATTTAATACTTGTTTTAACTCTGTTCCATTGATTACACTGTAATGTCTTACTGCTACACCTTAGCAGGCGTCCCTACTTTTGCATGTATAGCTATTTTTTCACCAAGACCTGTCTACCCTGGTTTTATTTCCCTTATTTCACATACTAGTGTGTTGTGCCTTGCTCACCCTGACGATTGGGCTCATTGCTGGTTTAGTAGTAGTTTGGGGCTGAGTAAGTGCTTTAGCCATTACCTATCCCTGCACCCCTGCAGAGCAGCAGTTAGTTCTTAGCCCCAGTCCTGTGGATTAGTGCAGAACGCCTAGCCTGCTTCATTGTAGGCAATCAGTAGGTTGGGATGGGTGGACAGAAGGAGTGAATGCTGGTTGAACACAGCTGTGTTAGCCCACAAGGCTGGGGGAAGTGTACCGTTTGATGCATTCATTCGGAGACCAACGTCCACAGTATTTAAGGTAAGAATCCAGCATTGCTCCCTTTGTGGGAGAGCGTTTTCTGTCCGGCCGCCTCTCTGGCTCTTTAACCTGGTTCTATGATGAGTTCTGTTTTCTCTTAAGGGAAACCTGGTGACCGGCATCATTCCTTCTTCTGCTAGAGTCTGCATGCAACAGATACATTCCTTTCTAGGGCTATTTCTAACATTCTATGTAGATCTTTTATCAAACCCAGTGTCTGTGCTGACTGTTATGAACTGCCATGCCATGCATGCAGTGACAGTCTGTCAAGGCAGAAGGGGGCACACTCTCGGAAGGAGGCAGAACCTACAAGAAGGCAGAAGGTGGGCAGTCGGGACCACCAGGTTCATATCTTCCCTAAACAGGATAAGGAAAACAAAAGCCAGGCAACACAAGATCTGGGTAGTTCTACAAGGAAATCAAACTAGAAGAGAAAAGTGTTGAGAGGAAATGAATGTGCTTTAGGCATCGCTTATATCACCCGCCTCATCTCAGCCACCATATTGCAGATACGAGAGACGGTACTCGCTATGGTAACCCTACCGACCTTATCCTGGATCAATTGAAGAAGAGATACATTTGCAAAATATGGAAGACATGAACATGTTGTAATAAAAGACACAGATGACATCACCACTGGAACTGAGACACCTAGATGCGTTAGACATGATGCAGATACACACCCACCATGAGGCTATATGAAAAATAGGTCAAACTTCACGTGACTATGAAGAATATGCTTGCATCCATTAGGTTAGAAGACATGTACTCTATGTACGCAGAAAAGCAAGATGCATAAGAATACACATAAAGATTGCTTAATGCAGAAACGCAGGAAGATTGAGTGTCCATATTAAGCAAAATGAATGGTGTAGCCACGTTCAGGTGAATGGGAGACATCAAGAGGCCTCAAAGCTGCAGGGGGACCTGGCTCACTGACTTAGCAGGAATTTCAGACCTGAGCAGCCCAGACAATAATAGAACCGCCTGTGCCAGGGTCATTGTGCACAGGGAAGGGTTGGATCGGCACCCAAGAGAACAGACAATAACAGTTCCCAGGAATTAGACACATTTGAGTCCAATTAACTAAGGCTTAACATTGAGAAGCAAGTAGCATGAACAAGTCTCTAGAAGTTAGGAAGGGTAAAGACACCTGCCCTGATAAGAGCTAAAATCCTAGTAAATGCTGAGCAGAATAATTCAAAATGTGGTCTTCACACACGTGACTTGCAGTCGGAGAATAATGACTATTCATCAGATACAGGGACTGACAGGCTGAGGCCTTTGTTCCCATCTAGTTCTTGGGACAAAAGATACAAGATAATGCAAAGTTAAGAGCCAAAAGTCCTGACTTGTGGCCTAGAGAATCAGAAATGGTAACCTTATTGGGAAAAGTAGCACCTTGGTGCCCTTCTCACCAGCCCCTGTTGTTGCTCATGTGCTGGTAGCCTTTCAAATTGCCAAGGCTGAGAAAGGCACCACTGACCAATCCCAACCCACCAATAACGCTGTCCTATAAATGTTGCAATGTCCAATAGGATTGTATTATGATGACATGTTTACACCTGTATCAGTTTAGTGGGTGGTATCAGGTAGATCCACCTGATGGAGTGCAGCCAATGAACGTACTTACCCCTCTGGAAAATATATCTAGTTGATCCCCTTTACCAATTCCTCACCTCATAGGTTTGCCAGGATGAAACATCAATTGTGCTGTAATTCTTGCTTTTAAGGCATTGTCAAGCCTGGAAATATTCAAGAGCTTGGAAATTGTCGTGATGTCCACAGATGTCCCTGTTTTATATGGGTTTTGTTCAATAAAACAGGTCTTTGTCAAATTCTTTGGACTCTTCCATTTTTGGGCGTGAGATTTCCCCTGACCTGTCCTCTCTGCTTACCCAGGGATTTTCCACCCCTTCTTTATAAAAGGAAAGAAGGTATGGAAATAAACAAACTAAAGAAAAGTAAAGGAAAAATACAAGATGTTACATAAAGACGAAAGGGGTGACTTCATGGAAGAATTCAAGGAACCAAAACAAATTAAATACAAATGTTAAAATCCAAGGAGATGCCAGCAGATATCTAGATAATTCTGCTTGCTCCTTATCTGTGTGCTCGGTGTGCTGCCAGCACTACTATAGTGGGAGGCTAACGTCTTAAAGGGGAAGCAGAGCCTACCATGAGCAAGGCGCATGTAGTCTGGAGGTGGGTGGAGGTTGGGGGGATGGTAGCAAAACCAGAAAGTATAGACCTGCTGAGAAACAGGACCAAGATCAAAAAAATAAATGAGGCAAGAGAGCCCCGCACTTTGAAAAGTGTTTCAAGGAAATTAACCTTATATAAAGCAAATTAGTGAAGTGGAACGAAAAACGCCAACGAACATGTGAAATTAGAACAAGCTGAAACATAAACATCCTTGGCCACTACCTGGATGAATTAGAATTGCTTAAAGTGCAACCTGTTAAAAACTGAGGGGTGATGTGGGGTCAGTCTGAACCTTCTTGGGACAACCTTCCCTGGCCTGCAAGCATGGGTGCCCGGCCAACTCCAGTTTCATTGCTTCTCAACCTCAGAATGAGCTTTGATGAACAACTCTCTTTTTCACCTCAAATTAGCAAGGCGAAACAATTTTTGATTTGCACAATTATGCTCCATCAGACGTGTCCAAAATCCTTTCGAAAAACAACTTGCCCACTATCAACCCACTTGAAATCTTAGATAACCCAATGAACGGATTCTGACCTCACCCGTTTTCCTCTGCACAGAGTCTCTGGAATACGCTTCCAGCAAATATCCATCACACAGACGGCCATCTTGCTTTTCAAAAGTGTCTAAAAGTGCATCTTTTTAGGACAGCTTTCCCATGTTGAGTTAACAGATCATCCCGCTCACTCTTTGTGGGATGCAACTAGTGCCTGGATATCCCTTTGGGGGCAATTTATTTATTTATCTTGACATTTGTAGAGCGCACCAAACCCGAGGGCAACTGGGCGCTGGCAACAGTAAAAACAAGACACAGACAATAATATTACATAATGCATGAAGGTTTTACAGGCTTGGAGGAATGCGGCAGCTTCACAGAGATAGAGTTCTTGCATGAAAAGACATGTTTTGAGGCCTTTGCGGAAGGACCAGACGGGTGATTCTGATCTTAGCGAGAGCGGTAGGGCGTTCCAGTGTTTTTCAGTGCCACGACCGGGAAGCTGCTACCCCCTGCTTTTTCAAGTTTGAATCAAGGGATGGAAAGGAGGTAAGAGTGGGCAGCCTGGGTGGATCTGCTGAAAATGTAACAATCTTCTCTTGCTTTATAAAAACTTTTGACATAACATAACATATCGTTTCGTTAGGTGCGATAGAGCAGAAATCCCCTTTATTAAAGCAGTTAAATACCTTTGAAGAAGTGCAAACAACCAAGACATGTTGTGTATTAGGAGGACCTTTCTTTGGAAGCTGTGCCGGAGAGACATGGCATGCTTTTCAAACAGGAATTTCAAATTCTTTAACAATGGGCCTCGTTACGAGTGCAGAGGTGCGGTGAGCTGTGCTGGAAAAACAAAGCGTGCTTTTAAAACAGGAAGTTTAGCAGAGTTTAGAGAGTTTACCTATCCTGGCTGACATAGCTGTAGCGTTGTGCTGTGTATACTGTTTTGTAGGGAGAAAGGATAGACGATTAAGTAACACCTCTTAAGATCCAAGCGGCTCTTTTTTCCTTTTTTTCTTCCCTTATTTTTTAATTCTTTATATATTAAGATGTATTAATACTTTCGCAATGTTGATTCCAAATTATGTGATGGAACTTATTTTTTTGAAAATGACGTGCAGTATAAAAATTGGGACATCTGTGTACAATGGTCCCCTGAATTCTACCTAATGGTGTTTTATTGGTCATGGTGGTTGCAAATATGTTATGCGCAAGCATGGCACTGGGTGCTTTACATGAATTGTCAACTTTTGGGTTTGATGACTCTGACTAAAATGCGGTTCGGACATTTTGATTTCCTGTACATATATATGGTCCTGGTGACTCTTTGATCAATTGCATTCATGGGATGAATAGCTATTTGCCCTGATGATGGACGAGCTGTCCGAAATGCATTGGCATTTTAAGTGTTTTTGGCAAAGGCTGCCAATTGGAGTCTTTAATAAAATAAAACACAGCTGTTTTTTTCATGATGCATTAGCGTCAGCAATGTTATTCGCAACAGACTAACCACTAACAGAAAAAGGTAGCAATACCTATATTGAATGTTTTTCTAGACTCGGAGCTAGATTAAGGGTGTGCAACCCGCACTGTAGGCTTCTTGGCCTTGGTCCACAATGCTGCCTATTTTGTAATGCCCTGTACGGAGGCATATATTTACGGGTATACACCCCAGCCTATGATTTTTGACAACAGACTGTGAACGAGTATAACTGCAGATTATACCAATATAAGCGGTGCCCACTCACCTATATAGTTTGCGCTAAAAATGTGTCTGCACAACCTTTTTGAGTGGAGGCACTCAACTATCGTTTGAAGATATTGAACCCGTTACTGACAAAAGAGCAACCACACTTGGCTTTTCAGCTGATGAAGCCAATGCCATACTTAAGTTGATTAAAGAAACAGGACTAACAAATAAAGCACGAGATCCTCAGCACAAGATCAAACAGCTGGAATATGTGATAAGGAAAGAGATCAACCGTAAATTGCATGCTGTAACATTGGGGAAATATTATCGAGCCCAACGTATTCCTAGGGGCCTACGTATTCCGCTTAAGCCCACCCCATGTAACGAAAATAAGGACTTTGTAGCTAAATGGGATCAGATTCTCAACAAATGTTCCCTTGATCTGATCTTACTAACCATACAAAAGCTAGCTAGTAACTTCAACCAATTAGAAAAGCAGATTGTCGAACTAACCACGTTTATGGCTGCATTTACAAGGCGTGCAGCCATACCCTGTGAAAGAGCCACACCATAGACCCTCAGAGACAGACACAAAAATACTCACCCTGTTCTGCCTCAACAGGGAGACAATCGCAGAACTTCACACCCACATCCAGGCGGACATAGGGAGCAGGATCGGCATCAGGACGGCAATACCACCCCAGGGGAAGTTGGTGCCAGTCCTTCACTTTTTGTCCACAGGCACATTCTAGCACTCTGTGAGCTAGCTGCATGGCATTTTACAGCCTGCCTTCTCCGGAGTGTTGGGGCAGATGCTGGAGGCACTCCTGCGCCGTGTGGTACAGCACATTGCCGTTCCACCACACAGGTACAGCTAAATGCCTCCTTCTATGCCATTGCCGGCATGCCTAATGAGGTGGCAGCATTGTACTGCACGCATGTTGAGCTGGTTAGAGGAGGTCTACTGGAACTGTAAGCAATTCCATTCACTGAATGTTCAGGTCACCTATGATGCCAACCTCACCATCACGCTCTGCTGTGCCCAGTTCCCAGGATCAACCCACAACGCAATGGTCCTGCGAAACAGCATGCTGCCAGCGCACATGGAGGGTTACAGAGGATTTGCATTGGGCCCGTGGACGGCTCCATCACATGTTCCATGCTGGAAGCCCTCTGTGAAGGTGAGCGAGGCAGAGGGGTCTGACCCCCGACCCTGCACGTGCTGCAGGGTGAGCTGAAGCGAATGATTAATCGCTTCAACAGTGAGCAAGGTGGAATCAGTGCTCTCCCACACTCTCTGTGCAAGAGTGATCAGGGCGGCAGTGGCATGGCCAAGGGACCATGCCATCCTGCAGGTGTAGCCCTGCATGCACAAGCGCATAAAACTCATTTCCTCAAGCTGCTGACCTGCAAGTACAGCCATTTCGAACTGGCACTGTTCAATGGCACTCAGGCGTGCATCCATGGCCCTCAAACGTGTTACAGGCAGAGCTGAAGGGCTGTGTAATGACCCAGGTCTGTAGCAGGCCGATGGATAGGACCTGCCGTCTTCTTTCTCCTCCTCATTGGTGGTGGGCACCTGGCTCCTGCCACGATGGCCTGGTAGCTGCAATGCTTGTGATGGTAATGTGGGCACAGGAGGGACAGAGCATGGTATCCCCTGACGGTTGTATACGAATTGACCGAATGACAATTGACCATCTGCACAATTGACCAAATTCTAAAGGTCAATTAGTACATATATGTGGGGGAGACACCCCGCAACCCCCCACCCAATCCAAAACCCCTGCAAAACCCCACCCAACCTCCTTGTATTATTTATAATATAAAACCAACCCAATATATATGTAAAAAAAATAAAAGGTCAATTGTGGAAAAGGTCAATTAGGACCATTAAAAATTAACCAATTAGGTAATTTGGTCAATTGTACTTGGTCAATTTGGGCAATACCCCCCTGACAGAGGCTTGGTCAGGCCCAGCAGAGGTGGCTTTGACATCTGCGGTCACTCCCCGCTGGCCAGTGGTGGGGCCACTGACCACTGGCCTGCGGGTGGCGGCAGCCGCAGGTACCACTGGTGAGCCACTTGCAGTGATGGTTGGCGGTGGTGTTGGTGGTGTTGGCGGAGGTGGTAATGGTGCTGATGGCGGTGGGGCTGATGGTGCTGATGGTGGTTGAGATGGGCCGGTAGCCCTGCCCTGTTGCCTGGGCCTGCTGGCAAGGTGTGTGGCCTAAGCAGGTCTGGATGCAGCTGCTGTCCCAGATGTAGATGGTCCAGTCTCGTCACTGTACGTGGACTGTATTCCTGTTGGTAATAGATAGGCCTGCTGTTAGTCATCTCTGAGTCATGTCTGCAGGCTTGCATTACAATCTTGCAACATTCTGTGTTTCCTGCTCATTTCATGAGGATTGCTTGGGTGTGTGTGCGGTGGGCCATCAATTTATGACATGGACACCCATGGCACACATGGGTGCTTCTCGTGGGGCCCTGTGTCGGGCTGCACTATTCGGCGGCAGTGCTTGTGTATAGCTACATCTACCCACATACCCTGGCATGTGTGTGTGATCTGACCATTTTCTGTGACTGACATATGCTGGACCACTTTCCTTGCCCATTTGGTCCTTCTCTGCTGGGGGATGCATATACCTGGACACAACATTTAGTTGTACATGGGGGCCTGTTGTGCTTACCGCCATCGCCTTGGGTCCTGCTCCTGTCTCTGCTTTCATGACACCCTCAATGCCCGCCATTTGGAGTATGGTACTGCAACTCTACTACCAGGGCGTGAGGTGGAGGGGTGCCACCGTCCTTCCTCCTGTGGCGGCACTCTCCCTCCTGTGGTGAGCAATGAGCTGCATACCCACAACTTAATATCATCCCACCACTTGCGGCAATCGCTAATGGTGCGGGGGACGGTCTCCACAGCTATCACCCTTTCCATGACCTCTTGCCAGATTGCTGTTCCTCTTTGCTGGCAGGTTTCTTCTGCAGGGTGCCAAAAAGAGTCTCAGAATGTTGCGGGGGACGGTCTCCACAGCTATCACCCTTTCCATGACCTCTTGCCAGATTGCTGTTCCTCTTTGCTGGCAGGTTCTGCAGGGTGCCAAAAAGAGTCTCAGAATGTTACGGGGGACGGTCTCCACAGCTATCACCCTTTCCATGACCTCTTGCCAGATTGCTGTTCCTCTTTGCTGGCAGGTTTCTTCTGCTGGGTGCCAAAAAGAGTGTCAGAATGTTGCACGACTGCATCTGCCAATGCAGTAAGCTCTGCATCTGTGAATTTTAGCTTCTCAGCCTGAGATCTGGTACACAGATATTCTCTGCATCAGACATTGCGATGGCAACTTTCTGCCTGGTGGGTGGCAGCAGGAAATGGTAGATTCAGGGTGGATTGTGTTTTAAAGATGGCCGCTGGCGAACTCCCCATTCCACCAGGAACGCTATTTCAGACTACGGTAATCCCAGTAGTCCGGGGGCCGGTATCGGTATTGCCGGAACATATCTGCTGGTAATACTGGTGGATGGCTGCTGACGCCGCCGGCTTGCCGGTTTTATCGTTTCCGGCAGAGGGTGTACACATGCACGAGGACCTGTATTGCCAGCGCTTTACCTGCAAACTCGTAATGAGCTCCAAATCCTTGCAACATGGGCTCAATCCCGGTCCAGCAGTTAGAAGCTGCAGGAGCCCAGCAGTAAGCAAGATTTAAATCACTAATAATAATAATTAGCATGCTCCTTATTTTACCATTGACGGTCACTACAACCCATTGAAGTGGAAATTATTGCCCTATTGGAAAGCTGCCAAATTGCTATCAGTTCGTACTTGGGGGGTGTGGGTTGATTTTACAAGGATAGCTTTTGAGGTCTCTCTTATACATCAGGCAATGAAAATTAATTACCCTGTTGACCTCTGGGAAACTATGAGAAAGTACCTGAATTCTCCTGATATCCTGATTGTATGGCATATTAATGTCACTTCAGTATTTATATCTTTATTATTTTTAGGCTTTACGCTTATATATCTTATCCTACATTATATTTCCCAAAGGATGATCTGTGTGGGACTGGGCTAGCGATGTGCACGAACAAGAATAGGTAGCAACAAATGGAAAATAACAAACACAGTTGTAAACCCTGCAGCCTGGTCCTCTGGTCCCTTTCAATGTCTCTCAGAACCCCAGCAACCCCATCAAAGCCTGCACACGTGCCCTTCAAAGCACTGCACCCGAACAATGCATCCTCAGTGTGATGGTGATTCCTGCAGGACAAACGTGATGGCAATCTATGGGCATCATTATAAGTTTGCTGCTCCGGGAACTACGGTACTGGTAAGCTTGCCGGTACTGTAGTTCCTGGACCGGCAAACTACGAGTTGTGATCGCGGGTGCCTTACTGCCCGCCAGGTCGGACCTGGCAGGCAGAAGGGCACCCCCGAGCACAGCATGTCGGATCCGACCTCCCCATTCAGCCCTATGGGGCCGAATGGGAATGGGAGCATCTTTTTTCCGGCGCCCGCAAATGGGCAATTACTGGATCCGGCAGGGCCGTAATGACCCGGAAACCTTCGGATGTTTGGCGGCAGCCTGCCGGTTTTATCGGCAAGGCTACCACTAAAATTCTAATGAGGCCCAATGTCTCCAAAAACCATGCCTGTCCACACCTCAGGAATGTTATGTCATATTCCTGGGATTTACGCCATGCACTGCACCCATCTACATGGTCTCAATGCATTCATTCCTCTGTAGCTGCAGCCCCCTTTCTACTTTTAGCCATAAAAGAAAAACACAGCACTCTCTTCATCCCACTTCATGAAATCTGTGGTGTTTCTCTGGTCTCAATGCTGTCAGCAACGGCTGGGAAGGCTCTGGCAAACAAGCACCTGACCATGGGACTCTCACCCACAAACAGTTCCAGAGATACAGAGATATTGAGTCATACAGGGAGAAAGAGAGAACGAGAGATGTAGAGAGGGAGAGGGAGGGAGAGAGAGACACAAAGACAACGAGCGAGAAAGAGCATGCAGCATGCAAAATAGAGAGAGAGCAAGCACAAGATATGCCGAGTACAGGTAGGTGCAATTTATTATCCAAATTAATGTTACGTTTATCATACTCTTCTTTAATAGCACATTATTGACCTCCTCTCAGCCAATCAGAATGTTCAGACAGCAGTCAATAACTACTGATATTGACTGCATTCTGAACATTTTCACTTTCCAAAGCAGACAGTGAAGCAACAATGCAATTTCAGGGAACGATATTTTTATTAATATATTATGCATATTTACTGCAGCATTCAAGTTCACACACCATTAAGAAAGCTAAACACGTAGAAATACTTTTTTTCTTTTACGTTTCACCTAAGACATTCTCATGTTAAACCTTTTCCAGTTCAGCCACATTTCCAAAACATGTACTACTATTACCACTATGTACTAATAGCCTAGTAGACCTCGGCAGGTGTCATTTTCACTTGGGATAACGACCCTTCCCCAACCTGTGGCCCGTCATTATCCTGCGATAACGACCCCTCCCTCAGCCTTTAAGGCTATATTGATTGGGGAGTCTGAAAAAGGGGATTTTTACATACTGATGTATTGTGTTCGTGCAATGTAATTATGATGGCCACAAGCCCCTACAGAATAGCCTGCTTGTGTTTTGCTGTCACTGGAGTTTTTATATTTGTGTCCTTGATGTCTTTTTTTGTATTGCAATTCCCAAAAATAAACATTGAACCTAAGAAAGTAAATAACATTCCATACATGCTCAGAGTAGTATATGGGACAACCCTCAGATCTGGAGTACTTTAAATAGCAACATCATGTGTATGTTTTATTTTCCCTGAATACATTCCAGTGGGAAGAGTCTCTACTGCATTGTGGGACATGAAGTCGTAAAGCAATGGAGTATAAACTATGTAAGGGGATGGTGTGCATATTGGGCCTGATTTACAAAGTGTCTATCAAATAGGGTTTCTCATTGAAAGTGGCTTTTGTGAATCAGGCCCATTGTATTCATGATTCAGCTGCAGGTGGAGCAAAGCACAGCGTCTGGCATGCTGGCGAAGGAGGTGGGGGTAGGGGGGGTCCTCTCTTAAACTGTATTGTGAATACATTATGGAATCTAAAAAAGGATGCGTGATGCAATTGTCTGGAGAAATAAAGTACACACAATGAATTGGGAAGTGCAGCAAGAGACATAATCAGTGTCAATGCAATACAAGAACCTGCCGCCTACCCAGTTAAAACTTAAAAGCTCCTCTGTGTCCATGTGGCCGACACCAGCCTCTTATCGAATGCCTGATTTGGCCTTGGAAAGTCGGTGCAGTCTTGGGAAGATGCAGTCTCTGGTTTCAGGGAGTTAACTCTGGCTTGTCCGTTATCAATGTCTATTGCACCTGCTGCGTGTACATCAGTACAGGTACAAGGTGGTCCAGAAGTTGCATGAAGATCAACCTATCAAGAACAACAAAGGACTTTGATAATCCGCCAGGGTGGAACTGGCAACAATGTATAAGAAGAGAAGTACTGAAGATTTTGTCAAGCCCAGCCGGGAGAGGCAGCAGGTGTGGAAACCATCCAGAGCTTGAGTTTTAAATCCTGTCAGCTGACCAGGCCGAAAAGCGGAGGACGCTGGCGAATCGCTGAGAGAGTTCTTTGTGGGTCGAACTGGAGCGGGCCCGAACACAAAGCAGGAAGAGAAAGCTGAGCAGTCCAGTAAAGTGCGCAGCCGACACGGGGCTGCAGAAGCAGAGGAGTGAAGCCTGAAGATCTGGAGAGGCGTAACCCAGCCCCAGGAAGCCCGAGTGGTGTACCGAAGTCCCAAACCGGGCAACAGGAGGTACGAGAGACCCGGAGAGGAAATGAGGGTGGAAGTGAGGTAGGCTAGAGCAGCTTTCCGCCTGCCCAGTAGTAACAATCAAACTATTGGGAAGGATGGCCTGAGCATCTAAGGAGAACTTCCTCATCACAGTAGCGGCAATACGTGCACTGACCACCTGAGAAGGGTCTGGGACCCCAACACAAGTGCATCAAGCATCAGAAGAGCTCTTCCTTGTTGCAGTAGTGGCAACAAGCCCACTGACCACCAAAGATGGGTCTGGGCCCCAACACGAGCTCATCAAGCATCGGAGGAGAACTTCCTCATCACAGTGGCGGCAATAATCCCACTGACCACCAGAGAAGGGTCTGGGATCCTAACACAAGTGAACCGAGCATCCAAGGAGAACGTTGTCATCACAGTGACAGCAACAAGCCCATTGATCAAGAGACGCCAGGGGAAAGTCATTCTCCTGGCTTTGCTGTGTACTATATTCGAGCGTGTGAACCAGTATCATGAGAAGGGAGTCATTCTCCTGGTTCTGAAAGTTGACTGGTGCAAAGGTATGTTGGAACCACAAGCAAGGGAAGGGAGTCATTTCCCCTGGCATCTTTTTGCCAAAGGACATTTCTGGGAATACCAGCCAAGTACCGGGAGTAGGGAATCATTCTCCTGGAGAAGGAACTTTCTGTTGGCTTATACTTTAATTGTAGGGTAAGGGATAGAAGTAGGTTGTGACACAGGACGGTGGAGTTTAGTTTCAACAGACATTCTGGCAGATTCTGTAGTATTAGTTTGAGGCAGGAAAAAACCCCTCTTAGAAGATAGGGATAGTGAGGGTTTCTTTTTGATAAACAAATGTTTTTACCAACCAAAGTGCCACCCTTGTGTCTGCATCCTTCTTTGACACCCTCACATCACATAGACCTGGACTAATGCTCACTAACACAATCAGCGGACACCGCTCTAACTGAGCCACAGTTTCCTTTCCACAATGGACCCCCACCTAGTAAGGGGGTGGGCTAATACCTTTATTTGACATCTTTGATGTATGTAACCCCCCTCCCCCCACGGATGGGGAAGATGGGGCCAGATTGCTCAGTGCAAATGGCTCAATACAAGTAGGAAGGGGAACATAAAAAGGAGAGCATGAAACAGGAAGATGCGTGTTGTTCGGTTGAGGTCAGAGGTGGTGGAGAAAGTAGACCAAGAAACCAGCAGGAGGAGGGAAGGAGCAGCGGATTATGGAAGCGATTTCTGGAGAAGGTGAGGTATTGGTTAGTGAGCAGAGTGGTACTGTGTTGTGAGTGTTTGTGAAAGAGTGCTGTGTGTGGTTAGGGGAGGTGGTGTAAGGAGCAAACATGAAGTGTTTGGGATTGAGTGAAAGGAGGATGTCTGACTAGCAGGTGGGTGGAGTTGTGGTAAAAGTGTGGAGGAGGTAGTAGTAGTCCATTGGGAAATGCACCAAAATGTCACCTCCAGAATTCCGACTCTCGAAATTCCGTTTTTATTTTCAACCCCCCTTACACCACATATATATGTGGGTGTATGGGATATAATAGCAGTATGGAGGGGCTGTGGGGGGTCTTCCCCGGCATATCTATATGGTGTAAAGGGGGTTAGAAAAGAAAAGTCAGCATTTTTGCCCGCCGGAATCTTATGGGGTCGTAGTGATCACATAGATCCGTCCATTGGAGGGAGCAGTAGAGTAGGGAGGAGGGAGTAGTAGAGTAGGGAGGAAGGAGTAGTATAGGGGAGAAGGGAGTAGTAATACAGAGGAGGGCGAAGCAACATCAAAGGGTGTAGGTGATGCCCGGGAGGAACAGAAGACATCAGAGGGAAAGAGGAGAACAGGGAAAGAGTATGGGTGGACAGAGTTGGAGGAGAGTAGTGAGAGGTAAGGAGAGGGAGAGGAGAACATGAGCGTGGTTGAATAAAGATCGTGTCAAGCAGGGTGCCTGCAAGGCACAATTCCATCCCCTTTTAGAGCACTAACTATAGTATAGAGTCGGGACAGTTTTAGGAAGTCTATGAGGGAGTTAAGATAGAAAAGGCATCCTTCCTTTAGGTGCTCAAATCCAGTATAATCTGAGACAGTGGGGGTCAATAATGACTATAAACTAACATGTGGGCAAAGACACCTGGCTTGGGGAGGAGGTGCTTTACTACACAAGAGAGAGAGGGGGACGACACAGGGCATACCAAAGAACAAATCAAAACCTTTGAATTATCTGTGAAGCTTGGGGCGTTTCTTGTGCCATCTGTGACACCGGGACATGTTCTTTTCACATGCCTAATGCACATGGCCTTCAGCCATACTTTAGACACTGTGACCCTACCTGCGCATGGCCTTCTTCCATACCTACTGGCATCTGTGGACGGGACATGGTCTTATGCCATACCTCATATATAGTGGCCCAGGCCCAGTGACCTGCAGTGCCTGCTGATCAAGGCTTTCTTCCGTACCTACCAGTGCCTGTGGTAGGTCAAGGCCTTATGCTATGCCTCAGACACATAGTGCCTCATTACGACCGTGCCGGTCCGGGAACTACAGTACCAGTAAGCATGCCGGCACCGCAGTTCCCGGACCGCCATACTACGTGTTGTGGTTGAGGGTGCCTGTCTGCCCGCCAGGTCTAACCTAGCGGGCAGACAGGCACCCGCGAGCACAGCACATCGGATGCACTGGCAGCACTCTGAATGCGCCGGTGCATTCGACGTCCCCATCCCCATTCATCCCTATGGGGCCGAATGGGGATGGGGAAGCCCTTGTTGCTGGCATCCGCAGATGGGCAATTAGCAGGTCCGCTGAACTTCTTGCCCATTCGCGGGTGCTGGAAAAAATGCAACTCCGGCAGCAGCCGTGCCGGATTTACTGGCACGGCTACCGCCAGAGTTGTAATGAGGCCCATAACCTCCATCCATGTCCCAGGCACAGTGACCCAGGCACAGTGATCCCACCCTCAGTGCCTCCTGCGCATGGCCTTCTTCCATACACACTGGCATCTGTGCATGGGACATGGCCTTATGCCATGCCTCAGGCACATGGCCTTCATCCATGCCCCAGGCACAGTGACCCAGGCACAGTGACCCAGGCACAGTGACCCAGGCACAGTGACGCCACCTGCAGTGCCTGCTGCGCATGGCCTTCTTCCATACCTACCAGCATCTGTGGACGGGGCATGGCCTTATGCCATGCCACAGGCACAAGGCCTTCATCCATGCCCCAGGCACAGTGACCCAGGCACAGTGACCCAGGCACAGTGACGCCACCTGCAGTGCCTGCTGCGCATGGCCTTCTTCCATACCTGCTGGCATCTGTGGACGGAACATGGCCTTATGCCATGCCACAGGCACAAGGCCTTCATTCATACCCCAGGCACAGTGGCCCAGGCACAGTGACCCAGGCACAGTGATCCCACCCGCAGTGCCTTCTTCCATACCTACCAGCATCTGTGGACGGGGCATGGCCTTATGCCATGTCTCAGGCACATGGCCTTCATCCATGCCCCAGGCACAGTGACCCAGGCACAGTGACCCAGGCACAGTGACCCAGGCACAGTGATCCCACCTGCAGTGCCTGCTGCACATGGCCTTCTTCTATACCCACTGGCGTCTGTGGCCAGGTCAAGGACTGTACCTCCAGTGTGTGCTGGAAATGGGCTGCAGAAATGCCCAGGAGACATTGTACCTGGGACAAGGGCCACAGACACATAGAGGGTCATTCCGACCCTGGCTGTAGTGAGTTAACGGGGCCAGTAGAGGAGCCGGCCCTGTTAAGCCCCTGCCGCCTCATTACGAGTTCCGCTCGCAGGACCCGGCGAGCGGTCCAGCATGCTAACAACTGGGCCATCATTAACGGGCCCGTTGTTAGCATGCTCCCCATTCCCATTGAGCCCTATGAGGGCTCAATGGTAATGGGGATGGGTTCCAGGAATGGGGAAATACCGGGCCTTCCAAGGTCAGAATGGCCCGGTATTTAACCATTCCAGGGACCCGGTACCCGGAATGGGGGTAGCCATGCCGCAAACAGCCGCATGGCTACCTCCACGGTCGTAATGACCCCCATGTTGGGCCTCATTATAAGTTTGCCGGTCCGGGAACTACGGTACCGGTAAGCTTGCCAGTACCGTAGTTCCCAGACTGGCAAACTACGAATTGAGCTTGCGGGTGCCTTTCTGTCTGCCAGGTCGAACCTGGCAGGCAGAGAGGCACCCGCGAGCACAGCATGTCGGATGCACCGGCACCGTTATAAACGGTGCCGGTGCATCCGACCTCCCCATTCCCATTCAGCCCTATGGGGCCGAATGGGAATGGGGAGCATCTTTTTTCCAGCGCCAAGGGCCGTAATGAGCCAGTAATTGCCCATTCGCGTACCCGGAAAAAAATGACACCGGCGGCAGCCGTGCCTGTACCCCTGCAATGTACTGGGGCTCACAGAATGAGCCCTACAATAGTGCACCTGTCCCTGCCCTGTTTACCTCTACCCTAGCTGAACTACTTTCAGGCCAACTTCTTCTCAAACAGGGGTACATCTGCTGTACCCCTCTATGATCATCTAGTGCTTACCCAACATAACTGCTCCTGGCTGGCTCACCACTCTTTTGCCTTTATCCAGCCTCTGGAAGGTTATTTGAAAGTGCAAATTTTTTTGGTTGGTATTTTCAAACTTAAAATGTTATATTTTGCACTATTTTCTATTTGACATTTGTAATGTTCTTCTTCGGCGTGTATTTTGAGTAGGCACTGCCTGCTGCGGTACCCTGTACTCATTCTGCCCCGGGCATGCCTTCAGTGTCTCATCATGGGCAATGCAGCCATGCTTGTGGGCACTGTGCCCACGGACGTCATTTCACCAAAATGCCAGGGGTAGCGGAAGTGAAATCACACCACCCTTGACCCCCTGGTAACATCACAGGAAGTGATGTCATTTGACCCAACCCCGAATTGATATCGCGGGAAACGATGGAACACGACCTTTCACCCGTTGACAAAACAGGAAGTGGCATCACATAGCATTGTACACTACAAAACATATGGTTACGACATCAATATAATATGATGTACATTTCATACAAGAATGGATCACCATATGTATCGTCAAGATCAGTGTGTATAGGCCCATATTACCAAATTACTGTGAATGCAAGCAGACGTCCATGACCAAATGATAATTATGTGTTATTATATAGCACTTATGCTTAAGCGCTTTATATAGAAAAAATATACACCCAATATCACCCAACCTGTGTTGGTACTCATTTATCGACCTCAGAAGGATGAAAGGCTGAGTTGAGGTGTTTAAGAAGAGACTAAATCAGTGACTCACCCCCTGAAGTGTGCCTGAAATAAACCTTTAATGAGTCTAGCAGTTATTGTATAGCAGTCCAGAAAGACACATTATTTGCTATTCCTATCTTTTCTTATTTAGGGTCAGTGCTGAAAGTGTTAGACTTGTGCCACTCCTGCTCGTATTGTTCTTCTTTTTTTAAGGGGCCTGAACATGAAAGTCAGCTACTCCAGAAGTAAAGAGCCACATGCTGCTGGCCACAGCCCAGGAGCTTGCATTACAAAAAAAAACCTGATATATTTTTTTTAAGAGGTCGCAAGGGAGACCACGGAGGTCGCAAGGGAGACCTCAGAGGTCACAGTTGCGACCTCTGGCGACCCCTAAATGACGTCCCTGAAGTCTGTGCCCATGCAACTTTCATCCACCCTTCACGCATCCCTGTTTACACAGCCACTAAGACATTTGTGTAAACACAGTTGTTAACCTTCTGTTATTAAAATCCTTTGTAATTCACAGAAAACAGTTTAGTGTGAGAGGTGTTATGGTTACAATGCAAAATTTGAAACTCCTGAAATCAGCAGTTAGAGTTAGCATGTATAGTGTGCTCGCGATCTCGGGAGAAAAGACGGGGTGGACGATCGCCACGGCAAAGATTTTGAAATGTGCTCTGGAAAATACAAAAGTCAGCCCAGATTTGTTGGAAGATTCTTCTCTGTAAACTCTCTATTCTTTTTGTGACTCCATGAATCTATGCAAACGTTGAAAGTTCTTCTTCATCCTCTTTGACACTTTTTGGATCTTGTCAAAATCTGAGTGATTAAAATACAAGTAAATAAATAAATATAGTGTGGACTGGCCATCCATGCCCTGCGGACAGTATACCAGGGACATAGCCTTTGCCCCTGACCTCAACATATTTGACCTATCTACAGTTTCCTCTGGGCATGGCCTACAGCTATCGCAAGCACTCACTTTGCTCAGGCCATGCATGATCCTAACCATGTTCCATGCACAGTGACCCTACCTGTGGGGCGTGGCCTGCCGACATACCTGAAAGACACTGTGGCCATGCCCTACAGCGTCTCCCTTTCTTTTCTTATAGAGCTACATGTAGGCACGCAGTCGATAGGTCGGCTGGGGAGTGAGATCAACATCCTAGCTAGGTTTTCCCCATGGCAAGTTCACGATGAAGGGACACCATCCCTGCCTATCATCGAGTCTTGCAGACCCACACTTTCACACAGCTCCTGGTCCCGTTAGGCACTGTACATGGTACCCTTTCCAATACATCAAAGCACAACATGTGCAAATTGAAAAAGATAATGAGAGTCGGCTACTGTAATGTTATGTTAAATGTATTTGTAGAGCGCACCGTTCGCCGCAGAGGCATCTTGCCGCTACCAGGCAGGACAGAGGGAAAGAGATGAAAAAAGAAGTTATTCATCGTGGCCCAGATGAGCGCGAGGCAGAGAGTTCCATAGGGATGAGGCTGCAACAGAGAAGGAGCGGCCACCAATCCGACTAAATGAAAACCTAGGGAGGGAGACAAGACAGTCATCCGCATTGCGCAGTGCTCGCCAAAGTACATATGGGCGAAATGTTGCCTGAAGGTATTCAGCCCCATGCCCAAAAAAGGCCCGGGGCAATAAACATAATGCTTTAAATTGAATGCGCTGTGCAACTGGGAGCCAGAGTCGTTGCCGTAGCAGAGGCAAGATAGGGACTAAAACTGTCCCACAGTCTAGCTTTGCTACTGAAATGCCCTGACTGCAATACAGCGGGCAGCTGCAAGCTTTATATCAGGCTCCCGCGGCTCTGATCTCATAAAGCAAAATTAATCCCGCTTCATCTTTAGGATTTCTTGCCTTGCTTAGGAGGCCATATGGTGCTGTTTCAGTGATGGAGGACAAATATAGATTTCTCTACTCTGCGTCCTGTGCATCTATCTGCTGGGAGAACACGTTTCTGACCGGGAAATGCACGATTTGCTGCAGCAAAATGCCCTTGTACCCCATTTTGGTTCAGTTTTTAAAAACATTTCTTAGGTGAGTAAGCCACCAGTCCCCCTACCACTGGGATGAGTTTCGCTCGCTAGCTATGCAGGTGCCCGTTGAATTGCGCACGCTCGCTAATGCACGTGCCAGTTGAGTTGCGCACGCTCGCTATGCGCGTGCCAGTTGGGTATAAATATTTATGTCCCAGCGAATGCAAAAATCACCAGCCTACCTCCTAGCTGTGCCCAGCATATCATAGGCCAATCTAACTCTATCTCTCTCCTGCTCTCTCTCTTTCTCTCTCTCTCTCAGCCTCTCTCTCTTTCTCTCTCTCTCTCCCCCGCTCTCTCTCTCTCTTTCTCTCTCTCTCTCATTCTCTCTTTCTCTCAGTGTCTCTTTTGCTCTGTGTCTCTCACTGTCTCGTTATACGTCTCTTACTGTCTCTCTCTTTAAGCGAGAGTTGCATTGTCAGGTTTGCGTTTGCTAGAGCCACCCCAGCCGTGCTAACTGCAGTGTGACTGGAGGAAAAAGACTGATATCTTGAAACGAGGCGGGGGTTGCCTATTTATGGTTAAAAGCAGAGGGAACACAGCAGCAACATAGACACCTCATGGAGGTGGGAAGCGGACTGGTATTTGGAGACAGATATTCACATTGGGGGTCATTCCGACCCTGGTGGTAAGGGGTTAACGGCGCCAGTAAAGGTGCCGGACCTGTCAACCCCTTACCGCCTCAGAGTTTTGCTCGTGGGACCCGTTAAGGACGCCTGGTAAAGCCAGGCGTCCTTAGCGGGTCCCGCGAGCAGACCAGGGTGCTAACAACAGGCCCATTATTAACGGGCTCGTTGTTAGCACCCTCCCCATTCCCATTGAGCTCTATTGGGTCTCAATGGGAATGGGGATGGATTCCTTCAATGAGGAATTACCGGCCCCTCCAAGGTCGGAATGGCCCGGTAATTCCTCATTCAAGGAATCCGGACCCGGTATGCCACTAATAGCGGCATGGTTACCTCCATACTCGGAATGACCCCCATTGTTTGTGTGCTGCTGGAAGGTTGCCATTACACTGAAGGTGCATTGTCTATAAGGGGGAGGGAGGTGGATGCAGATAGGCCCAGTGGTGGGTGCTGGAGTTCTGACAGACCTTGTAATGGAACTGAGAACCAGGTTGTGGTTTCTACACCAGCATTGGCTATTTTTTCTCTGTTGTTAATCATTAACATGTCTGCATATTTTAACAAATGTACAGGTTCAGCAGCACTACCAATATATCAGTGACCAGACAACAAGCTTTTGTGCTCACACATGATATGAGATGATTGGTTATTTATAACGCGCTTAATACCCAGAGTTTTCTAAGCGCAAACCCAAGGATCGAACCTGAGTTGCTCCGTGTCGTCTTGTTTCCAAGGCGAGCACGTTGCCCCAGAGCTATCCTCCCGAGACAAGTAGAAGCAGATCATTTTTTTAAATAAGAGTGTGACCTTTCCAAGGAGGATGGACATTTTGGTATGTATTATCTTACAAAGAAGTTATTAAAAAGGGACATTATTTAATTGTGCTAACATTGCAAACTGTCGCTTTTTCACATTTTTGTAATTCTCATTTCTAATGATCACTTCCAATATGTGTAGTATTCATAACAAGAAAGTTACACTTGTCTTACTGAGAAAAGCAACTTATTAAAATGTAGAATAACCATATACATCATTTTCTGATAAAAGGCTATCGTTCCAAGAAGCACAGCCAGGCACACTCGTTTTGTACTCTGTTGAAATAACCTATGAGAAATGGAAGGTGACAAATAGCACCATTGGGTGTTTGGGGCTTTTTTTTACAAACAGTCAACAAGCTTTTTGGGAACATAAGAAGGACCCCATATCGTTATAGTTGACAAACATGTCTGGTATAATAGGGTTGCGTATATGGTTCACTAAGTACATAATGCACATTGCTACTGGCGCTCATTTCATTTTCCACAACACTCACACTAACATTAAAGTGTTTGTAACCGTGAATCATATATATTCATTCATCTTTCCCTCTATTGGGGGTCCAGGGGCTGTCCTGCCTCTTGTTTCCAAAACCGGGATGAAATGCCAGGACACTTGAGCCAGAAATTTAGAAGAGGAGGAGCTGAGAGGGGGAGGCTGGGGTCCGCACGTGCAGGCTCCAATGCACAGACATCCTTAGGGCTCACATCAAAGTATTGTTATCAATTAAATGATCTGCTCATGACTCAGTTGCCTGGGACTCCCCTGCATTTGCTATTACAACTGTAGTGGATTCCGGAAGCCGCGGCCCAACTGGCGATGAAGGTTGGAAAGCGATAACATTTCCACCCATCCTGGCGCAACTCCATATCCTGCCAGTGGTGCAGGCCATGCATTCTATGTCCCTCTGCGGCATTCATATTTGGAGGCAGGTTCTCCTTTCCAATCTGATCACTTCGTCCACCACCTATCTCGTGACCCGGATGCTCTTCCCGATCCCTCCTCGATTGAATGAAGTCAACACCGGCACGCAGCGTTGGTCGAAGAATTTACACTGCTTCAGATAAAGGACCTCATCACGAGTTTGGCGGTAACCCTTAAATGCGGCGGTAACGCTATTAAAGCCGCATTTAAGAGTCCGCCAGATCATGGGTTTGGCGGATTTGCTGCCGATTTTCAGCGTATTCCTGCCAGCACTAATACCGCCAGCGGTAATAACGCCACACATTCCCCATTGGGCCCAATGGGGAATGGGAAATTCCCAAATGGGCCCAATGGGGAATGAGGAGTAACCATTCCGCCAAACCTGTGATCCGGCGCTAATAGCTCCAGGGGGTTTGGTGGTAGGGCTAATAGCCCCAGCGGTAATACAGCCGGGGTTAGCGCTCAACTCGTGATGAGACTCAAAGTGCCATTTTGTCACCCACTATCTTCCAGAAGGGCCTGATTTCCTACTTGCAGGCTCAAAGTGAAGCCTACTGGTGTTCTCCTGCTCTTGGTGCCTACCCAGTAGGGGCAGGGAAAAAACCCAGAACTGTAACTGGTGGAAAAGGTGTAGGTTCCAGTACTACGAGATTGGGAAGGGTGTAGCCTGTGGGTGTACCAGCCGGGTTAAAGTCAGTGCATACTACCAATAGCACCAGGTGCAAACCCCATAACTACCAGTGACTAACTACCCTCACAAACATGGGGTCCCCAGACATGGCTGGATGATTGGGGGGCTTTAGAGACAACCCTGAAAATGGGAGCGGTGCGCAGTATAAATCAAACTAACATAATATGTGTCGAGGCCATGGAATCAAAGGGCTAAAGAACAGGGAGCTGAGCGAGGGTCAGTCAATTTCAAGTCCCTGCCGGATTTGGTGCACTCATTGTTCCTTTGTTAATTGGAGACTGCCTGGCCAGCCGCAACTCCCAGAATGCCCCTTCCACTCTGCTCCCACGCTCAGCAGAGTTCCAACCTTTGTGTGCAGAAAATAGAGACGGCAGCATTCAAATGTCCAACTGCATCATCTTCACAGTGGCAGTGACAGTGGGCCTCACTTGACGCCAAACTCCATTACTGTTATGTGAATTGCTTCTGAACATTTAACGTGGAATTCAGGTGGTGGCATGGTGATGTAATTACCTATTTTTGGAGTCTGTACTACTCCAAGGAGAAAAGGTTGGATTTGCCAAGCTTGGTGTTTCTTTCGCAGAAAAGCCAGCCATTCTGGCGGGAAACTGAAGGATTCACCTCCAGCTAACCCCTGCAGGTGAAACCTACACTTCACTCCCTAGGTCAGAATTCAGTGGTGCAGGAGCCTGGTAATAAAGTGGTGTTAATCCCAAACTCCCATTTCACTGACATTTTTGTGTCCGCTGCCGAACTTGTGATGACGCCCAGTGCGCGTTATATTGCACTTGTAGACATTATGGTTTTAACTATCTTGCAAGCAATGCTGGTATCCTTCGATATCAGAAAAAAGGGAGCAAGACACTGGGCCTCATTACGAGGTGGGCGGTAACCGTTGCCGCCGACCTCGAAACACTGCATCCGCCGCCTGACTTCCCGTTGCCACTGGGACATTACAAGTCCCGGCGGAGCGGGAAGTCAGACGGGGGATTCGTTAAGTCGCCATTCCCACGGACTCCACGGGTATGCGGACACAGAAGCACTGCACCGTTGCTAACGGTGCCAGTGCTCCCGTGAAACGTCTGCCTGCAGGGGCCGTTGCGCCCGACAGCGACGGACCTGCCATGCGCCACGGCCCCTGCAGGCAGACTCGTAGTGTGGCGGTCCACAAACAACGGTGCTGGTAAGCTTACCGACACCCTTGTTTCCGCACTGCCACACCTGTAATGAGGCCCACTGAAGTACACTTCTGACCTCACTGAGGGCCCGAAAGGTATTGTGAAAAGACGCCATTCTCCCCTCCAGTTTCCAGCACTACCATTCTGAAGTGAGGGACGAGTTGGAGGGAAGCTGCGATGTTTTCCAGGCATAAAAGATAACATCTTTCGTTGTGTGGGCAGCGTGTCCACATGTGTCACTGCAAGCATTTGTAAAAAATCTGCTACTTTTCTGAATTACGAAAGTCTCCTCGAGCCTTCAATGCATCAAAGCAGCGGTGCTGCCTTCCAGGAAAAGCCTACCTTGCATGCTATACTGTAGATGCGCGCTCTACAAATATGAATAAATAAATAAATATGAAAGACGTGTTCCATATAGCTTTTAAGGACAACTCACAAGTGCCGCATCTGAACTGCTTTCTTTAAGTGCACAAGTAAATCTTTGCAAGGAGAGCGCCCCCTTGTAGTGTCTGCATTACTGATGGTCACTAGGGTTGTTGCCAGTCCGTAAATCAGTTGGGTTGAAACATATAGATCCATATTCATAGCTGGGAGATTGCAGAAATTGACTCTACAATTGATTTGTTTTGATGAATGACAACAGAAATTAAATAATTATCTCAGTCAGTCACATTGCTTTATTCGGCATTCTACCATTATCTCAGTCTATTTCTTTAGCAAACGTGGAAACAAAAAAGAAAACATGATATATGTTTTAGTATAGGAATGTGACCCAAATGCATTATAGAGAGTGAAAGTTATCGATGGTTGTAGTGTTGAGATCGTCCTTTGTTTAATTTGCACATGTTCGCAAAGACAGATTTTAAATACAAGTTTTTTTTATTGACTATTTGTTTTGTTTGTTCTTTCATTGCAGGAGCACATTCTTTATTCATAAAATATGCCTAAAATCAGGGACAGGTAAGAACGGGGGTTTAGGTGTCAGTACGCAACATTCTTTCTTTCACAGAATACGGTTCTTTTAGGAAAAGTGTTGTTCCTCAATGTCAGAACACTTTTCTCATTTTACACGGGCCTCTGAATCGGGCCCTCATTGTTAAAACAGATCAGGTGTTGGAGGCATAATTGGAATCAGAAGTTTGAACACGTTTCTCCCAAAGACACTGGAACAAAAGGAGATAAAAATGAGACTTTATGACATGGCTTTGATTTTGGAGGTATTCTACTGTAACATGCGGTAGAGTTTAGAAGCTAAATACGTTTTGCACCCCGAGAAACTAAATAGCATTTATAATACACTCCTGGACTAATGCAATCATTCAAAGTATATGATTGTAGACACACTTTGTGCATGATCTAGTTATGATCTAGTTATTACCCGAAGAATTGAGCAAAATTGTGCCATTTTAACCTATCTTTTTCACAACTTGCAAAAATGTACCTATGGAAATATTTATTTAAATAACTACACAACAATGTGTATAGCACACACAACAAACTGAAAGAGCGTCACCACTTAACATTACGTGTTACTTTTACCCAACTAAAAAACCTCTTTTACCGGCTGTGAAAGAGAAAAACCCAAGATTCACACGTCCTTTCTATCAGGTTAGACTCATAGTTTTACAGCAGGTGATGTAACCTACTGCACTATCTTGCTAGCAATGATTTTCAAATGTTTTCTAAAAAATCAACATTTAATGTTCACACTAATAATCAAAATCAAAGAACATTATCATCTTTGTACTGGAACTCATTTCTCATTAGAGTTTCTAGAGTTCTGTAGGGACCTGGTCATCAATGTTGCAGTAAAACACTCATCAGTATCTCAGTATGATGCATATCAGTGAGTCAGTGTCATCAGTGACTTAGTATTATCCAAGAGTCAATGGGCTTCATTCCGAGCTATGCCGGTAAGTACCGGTACTTTCCGGCATGGCGGAAAGTATGACACCGGGCTGACGCAAGACCGCTAATTGCGGTCCATTCCGAGCTCGCGGACACGTGCTTTTCGCCATGCCGGAAAAGAACCGAGCGTCCTGCCGCAAAACGACCCGAAAAACCCCTACCGGCATGCTACGACACGTATACAACAACACCGCCTTTGAAGCTGTTGCGTCAGTACATAACGCTGACCGTAATATACGGACACCGTAAATTACGGACACCGCTAAAAAAAGGAACCGGAAATTACGTCATCGCAAAGGAACGGGAAGGAGAGCGGCGGCCATCTATAAAAACACAATCCATTGCCATCCTCACCCTCCAGCACCCTTGTGAGTCAACTAATGTCGGGAACAGGACTAGACAACCCACAACATGCCCAAGGCACCAAAGAGGGCTGCGGATCGCATCCGCAAGAGGTGATTCTGCCCCGAGGAACTCCAGGCCATGGTCGACTTCCTGGCTGAGAATGCCGATGTTGTATTCAGCAGCGACATGCGGAGGGAGTCAATCCTCTGCAAGAAGAACATCTGGGCCGAACTGGCACAGAGGGTGAGCGCCGTAGGCAACACCCCCCGCACCACCAGGGACTGCCGCAAGCGGTGGGATGACCAGCGGGTGCGGGGCCTCCTCTCCAGCAACCGCAGCCAGGCCCTGCAGACGGGAGGTGGACCAAGCACCGCAGTCCAACTTGAGCCGTGGGAGGAGACCTGTGCGGCTCTCATTGTAACAGACTCCATTGAGGGCGTGGGGACCATGGAGTGCGGGGGAACGACTTCTGCTGAAGGAGGTGAGTGTCCACAGTGTACACTGGCAATGTCCATTGCATGATGAAAACTGACCCAAGGGCCATCGAAGGCACCCTCTCGTGTTGCCCTCCCCCCATCCAACGCATCCCCCATCCAACAAATGCTAAGGCAAGTGCCGCCTAACGAAGGTCCAAGTGCGAGCACAAAACGCACATCAACCATAGTGCATTGACTTGCACAGCCCATCATGCACACTGTCCAGCGTGTTTGGCATTGTACTAGCCAAAATGTACATAACCAGGCCACAATGAGTCACTCCCAAACATGCGTAAATGTCATTACCATGCACATGTACCACTGCCATAGCCACCCCCAAAACAAAACAAACGTCAAATGACCGAAATGTCCATGCAGCCATGCATGCAAATAGGACATTGCACATTCACTCATGTTGTCCCTCTCTTCTATCCCCACAGGCACTGACCATGACAGCACAGAGCCCCAATCAAGCCGGCCAAGCACCTCCACGGGCAGTGGCAGGGTCAGGCCAAAGCCAGCACCAAAATGAACCACCCCCCTGCTTACGGAAAGGCCACTGGATGCTGCCGAACCACCATCCCACACAGCATTGGCGGAAGCCACTATGCCAAACCCTAACTCGGCACAGTCGAGCATCTCAGGGGAGGCTGCTGCTACCGGGCCTGATGAGTGTGAGCACAGCCCGTCACCCATCTGTGGGGCCTTGTCAGAGGAGGGCCAAGACACAGTGCACAGGCCGGAGCCATGCATTGTACCACTGGCCACATGCAGTGACTCTGGGGATGCCCCTGCACCTGTGCACAGTCCGGAACTCGACCCGCAGGGGTATTACGCGGATCTCCCCAGTCCACCTGTACCGCCCTCTGCAGAGCATGCTGGACCAAGTGGATTCTCCGATGGTTTCCCATCTTTTGGCCGGCAGCGAGTGAATCAGCTGACAGACCTCATACAAGATTTCATTGAGGACAACCGCCAGGGTAGGGCAGAATGGCATGAAGGACTCAGACAAATGCAGCAGTCCCTCACCGACTGCACCACCCAATTGTGTGACACTTTGACAGACAGCACGACCCGTCTATGTCACATCCTTGAACGCATAGCAAATGCCCTTGAGGCAGGCCAGTCCAGTTCCGAGCCACAGCAGGCGGACACGGCCACAAACAGTGAGGCCACACAAGGCAGCCCAGAGAGATGCAATCGGCGTTCCATGCGTCACCGGGATATGCCTCCCCCAGACAAGGGGGGCAAGAAACAATAGCCATTTCTGCCACATGTGGGCTTCACATCCTACATGGGACGACTGCTCTGGAGTTGGGGGGCAGGGGAGAGGGGGGTGATGGTTTGTTGTGGTCTTGGGGGGGGAGGTGGGAGGGGGGTGATGGTTTGTTGTGGTGTTGGGGGGAGGTGGGAGGGGGTGATGGTTTGTTGTGGTGTTGGGGGGAGGGGAGAGGGGGGTGATGGTGATGTTTTCACTATTTTATTTTTCTCACAATAGACTATTGGTGTCGCAAACTTCAACCGTTGTGGACATTCATCATTGTGCATTTGTTTATTGATGTCTGCCAGTGCATGGTGTACAAGTATGCACAAGTCCAGTGCCATGTGTGCCCATGTCATGCCACCCTCTACTGACATGTGTCCTGGAGATCTTGTCCACTGTAAGTTTAGAGCATTACATGTCCCTCAAGTGCACTGCCTCCATGAAGCTTTGTTGCCACTTCACTCTCCACCTTCACCGCATCGTCATGTGGTTGTAGCAGTACCATGTCAGGGGTGATAGCTGCTCATGTAGGGATGCACTTTTTGTTCATCTACACATATGACATGGGCTCATTCGATGCCAGATATCAGTGGATGGGTCACCCACCAGTCCTGCTTCGCCGGCTCATATGTGCTTCATACAAGCCAGGTGACTGCTTCATCTACACGCATGCACGGGTATGGCCATTGTTTGAGTGCTCCATGGGCCTGTTCAGGGGGTTCATGACGGGGGTCATGTGGCTTGTTGTCAAGGGACAGCCACCAACAGCTGCATGTGTAGCCAAATAAGGTGAGTGTCTGGGCTGTTATGGTGGAGAACAGTACTTGGCTGTCATGGCAGGGTTTCATTGATGGCCCTCTGCACATGTCCATGGATGTATTGCGCACAATCATGGACACAAATATGTGTCCAATACAATGGAATGCAGTGGGGGGTTGGGTCTACAAGATGGTCCGTGTACAATGGTATGGACATCTTGTGGTACATGTTCCTTTGTTGCATGCTGCTGTCCTGATGTTAGATCCATGTGGTGCTGTGTACTGTGTAGAATCGTATTTGGGTCTGATGGCTGTAGTCCGTGGATCATGGTCATCATCCTGCTCTGATCCATTCTATGGTGATTCTCAAGACTCCTATGGGTGTGCCATGCCGGTGACGTGATGTGGTATCCCTGCTGCCCTCCGTTCATTCCACTCCCAGGGATCGGTCTCCAATGTGGTGTCATGCTGGGGGCTGCCATATTGTGCATGTGCAGTGTGTCTTCCGATATGCGCTTACGGTTGTGGTGTCCGCCAATGAGTGGTGCTAGTGTGGTGTGATTAGCCCTTGTCAGATGGTGGAGATGTAGTGTATTGTGAGTGCCTTATTCAATCAAAGTGGGAAGATGTTCGTATGTGCCGTTGCACTGGTTCTGTGGCAGGTTTGTTGTTGGGGTGAACACCGTACGATGGCTTCATCATTTCAACCCAGTTGGTTCATGCAGGCACCCACCTCATGGCACCAGTGCACTTGCATGACACAGTCAGACGACTCAACAGCCACATCCTGCATGTTGGACCATGTGGCACGGTAGCGTGGTGAACTGCTGGCCCTTTGAGTCATGTGTGGTGTCGGGCCCACCCATGTGTGCTGTTCTTGGTTGCGTTGGATTCCATCTGCACGTAGGGGGAGTGGTATTGTTTGCTGTTGCTGTCCGCCGCCTGCATGCCATGCTGGTCCACATACGACCTGTGGGTGCTGTCAGGGGCACCATTGTCATTTGGCATGCCTCCATTTGCATTGGGTCCAGCTTTACTGTTGTGTATCTCCTGGGTGGTCCATGTTGGGGATTGGTTGGCCCTTGTGTGCTTGGGGAGGTGTAACGGCACCTGTGTATGTGGCCGTCTAATGGACGGTTGTGACATGCCATGCATTGGCGCCACTGTGTGCTGGTAGGTGCCTGTGGCATGGGTGTGGGGCACAGGCAACAACGTCACTTGAGCCAGGTTGGCACTGTACATTTGTAAGGTGCTCGCTTTTCTTTGTGTCTCTGGCGCAATATGGTGGTGACGGTGTCACAGTCTAGGTGGTCAGGGGTGTCTACCTGGTAGGACTTTTCCTTGAGTGGCCGGACATGCTGCGTGTGCATGGGGGCTGCTGGGGTGGTAACGGAAGCTGCACTGGTGCTTCATGCAGGGCCTGTCTCCCCCTCCTTCTACCCCTGTGTCTCCTCAGTGGGGGGAGGGGTGTGGTGTTGTTGCAGAGGTTTGTGTGGTTGTGGCCTTGCTTGTTCTATTGGTGTCATCTTGGTGTGGGAGGGGGGTGGTGTGTGGGTGTGTTCCTTTTCTGCTGTGGCAGACTCCATAGCCACCATCTGTGATGTATGTGTGCACCTGTGGCTCTGGGAACCACTGCTCAGGGTTTGTACTCTTTCTCTGAGATGCCTGTATGTACTCCATGCCGGTAAGGTACTTTGCGGCATTGGGGAGGCCGTTATTTATGTGTGCTTCTCACTTGCGATCAGCTCCCGTTTACGCCATGCCGCTAATTTCGGCATGGTCGTGCGCGCGCAAGACCGATAATTACGGCATTGTAGTTTACGGTGCCGTAATTAACGGTCTGAGGGGTCAGAATAGCATGGAGCGGAAAACCATGCCGGTAAATCATTACCGGCATGGTTTTTACCTTACCTTCATGCTCGGAATGACCCCCAATATCATTAATGTCTTGGTATCATCAGTGGCTCAGTGTCATCTGTGACATCAATGCTCGGTATTGTCAGGACTTTGGTAGTATCATTAGCACCATATTATCAGTGGCTGGATATCAACAGTGGGTAGGCACCATCATTCACTCAGCATCATCAGTGGCTCAGTGTCATCTGCAGAGCATTATCAGTGGCTGGATATCATCAGCGGGTAGGCACCATCATTCACTCAGCATCATCAGTGGCTCAGTGTCATCTGCAGAGCCTTATCAGTGGCTGGATATCATCAGCGGGTAGGCACCTCATTGACTCAGCATCATCAGTGGCTCAGTATCATCTGCAGAGCCTTATCAGTGGCTGGATATCATCAGCGGGTAGGCACCTCATTGACTCTGCATCATCAGTGGCTCAGTGTCATCTGCAGAGCCTTATCAGTGGCTGGATTTCATCAGCGGGTAGGCACCATCATTCACTCAGCATCATCAGTGGCTCAGTGTCATCTGCAGAGCCTTATCAGTGGCTGGATATCATCAGCGGGTAGGCACCATCATTCACTCAGCATCATCAGTGGCTCAGTGTCATCTACAGAGCCTTATCAGTGGCTGGATATCATCAGCGGGTAGGCACCATCATTCACTCAGCATCATCAGTGGCTCAGTGTCATCTGCAGAGCCTTATCAGTGGCTGGATATCATCAGCGGGTAGGCACCATCATTCACTCAGCATCCTCAGTGGCTCAGTGTCATCTACAGAGCCTTATCAGTGGCTGGATATCATCAGCGGGTAGGCACCATCATTCACTCAGCATCATCAGTGGCTCAGTGTCATCTACAGAGCCTTATCAGTGGCTGGATATCATCAGCGGGTAGGCACCATCATTCACTCAGCATCATCAGTGGCTCAGTGTCATCTGCAGAGCCTTATCAGTGGCTGGATATCATCAGCGGGTAGGCACCATAATTCACTCACCATCACCAGTGGCTCAGTGTCATCTGCAGAGCCTTATCAGTGGCTAGATATCCTCAGTGGGTAGGCACCATCATTCACTCAGCATCATCAGAGGCTCAGCGTCATCAGTGACATCAATATCCGGTATCATCAGGTCCTTGGTATTATCATTAGCACCGTATTGTCAATGGCTGGATATCATCAGTGGGTAGGCACCACCATTGACTCAGCATCATCAATGGCTCAGTGTCATCTGCAGAGCCTTAATAGTGGCTGGATATCATCAGTGGGTATGCACCATCATTGACTCAGCATCATCAGTGGCTCATTGTCATCAGTGACATCAATGCTCGGTATTGTCAGGACTTTGGTATTAACATTAGCACCATATTGTCAATGGCTGGATATCATCAGTGGGTAGGCACCACCATTCACTCAGCATCATCAGTGGCTCAGTTGCATCTGCAGAGCATTATCAGTGGCTAGATATCATCAGTGGGTAGGCACCTCATTGACTCTGCATCATCAGTGGCTCAGTGTCATCTGCAGAGCCTTATCAGTGGCTGGATATCATCAGTGGGTAGGCACCATCATTGACTCAGCATCAACAGTGGCTCAGTGCCTTAGAATCTACAGACCTCTCACTGGACTAGGACTTTCCTCACAAGGAGTGATAATTATGGAGTCTATCTCTACGAAAAATGCACCACTCGCACCACAGATTCTAAAGAAAAAATCCAACCCATAGTACTCTGCAACATTAGTCTTATTAAGAAAAAAATACTGGCTAATGGAGAGAAAATGGAGGAGGTCTAGAACACCAGTTATGACCATTAATGTTAAAATCGTTCTGAAAGACTAGAAGGTGGCAATTTTCAAAGCCAAGCCAGAATTTCTGCATAATAGAATTCAATCTGTTAATAACAGACAGAGACAACTTTTTTCAATTATCTCTAATTTTTTTCATTCAAGCAGTATCTGCGTAGTTATTGAATCATCAAAAATTAAGCCAATGCATTTACGAACAAAATGAAAGCCATCCAAGAGAAGATTGTTGCATTGTGCTTGGAGTGAGTGCAGGTGCATGATGATGCTGAGAGAATGTTGGTGCGCCTGGGAGAATGTTTGTGTGTGAATGCAGGAATGACTGTCGTGAAGGTTCTGGGAATCAGCATTTGGAGCAGCCTATCCTGGGTGATGGGACCCAGTGGTTCACTGTAACAATATGTAACTAGAATAAAGCTTACCTGAGGAACATTACCAATGTTTCCAGGAAATCTGCCTTTCTACAAAAATCAAACCGGATATGTTGACAGTCTTGGATTTAGATAATGACTATAGCCCCACTCTCTGTCATGATAAAATTAGAAGATCATCAGTTTGATTTTGCACAGGATCAGAGTACATTAGTCTGACACTGATGCGGAAACTCAAACCTACTAATGACTTGCTATTTAATGTATCATTATCACAAGGTCATGTGCTGTCCAAGCACAAACGTCCCATTATATCTCCCCTGCCGAAGAAACCTAACCTTTATCCAAATGAACTGCAAAACTACCCCCCAGTGGCAGGACTCCCTTGGCCAGGAAAGAGACTGGAATAGGTAGTTACTTCCCAGATCCAAGAGCATGTTGAAAAATATGCTCTATTAGACTCCCACCAATTTGGGTTTCCGATGGGATTTGGCACAGAGACGGCTCTGATAGCAGTTTGGGATGAGCTACTCCGATTATCAAATGCTGGCGAGATGTGTTTGTTAGTGATGTTGGATTTGTCCACGATATCTGATGCCGTAGACCACGTTATTTTATTAGACCAACTGAGGGCAGTTGAGAAAGTCTCCGATCACACCATTAATTGGTTCACCTCTTTTCTGACCGAACGCTGGCAGTAGGTGAAGATCAGGGGGTGCCTGATGGACTTCCTTCCTCAGGGATGTGGCATCCCTCGGGGCTCGTCACTTTCTCCCCTATTGTTTAATCTGTACATGCAACCATTAATGAGGATCTTGAAGAAACATGATGTCAGATTTCAATCGTACGCCGACGATAACCCATATTTTTGTGTGTGACGTTGGGCAACTTCGAGGACTCATTTCTGAGAGTAGGGCAATGTCTGGACGAAGTACGAATGTGGATGTCCCAGAATTGGTTGCAACACAATCCCAGTAAGACGGAAGTGACCTTGTTTGGACCGAAACATCTTTTACTAGATGACCCCAAGCCACCTCTTACTCTATGCTCTGTGAGCTCTAGTCTAAAATGTGCTTGCAAAATTAAGAATCTGGGTTGCATCTGGCAAGCAAACCTCGGATGTGAAAGCCAGGTGGGAGCAAAACTACAAACAGTTTTACGTTTGCTTCGACTAGCCCTCCCGTACGTCCTACATGAAGATCATGCTACTGTTATGAGGACATTAGTCGACTCCCAGTTAGACTATGGAAACAGTATGTTGGCTGTCATCCCAACAAAGCACCTGAATAGGCTACAGAGGGCACAAAATGCAGCAGGCAGACTCATTTTTAAAGTCCCTAAATCAACCCCTATTTCAGCTATGCATCATTCTCTCCTCTGGCTTTCAGAGACTGATAGAATAGTTTTTCCGATTCTCTGTCTGATTTATACATGTTTGAGCAATGTCGCTCCTGTATAACTTTCAGAAAAATTGACACGATACCAGCCAACCCGATCTCAGCGCTCAGCTGATAAATCGTTGCTGGCGGTTCCTTCCTCCCGCTGTGTCTCCACGTGAGATAGACGGTTTGTGGTGTACGGCTCCAGATTATGGAACAGCCTGCCCTGGGAGCTCAGGAACAAGAAAACGCTTATACAGTTTCGTAAATCCCTTTAGACACACCTTTTAAAATAATCAAATAATGATCTTATCTGGCTGGGATGTGGTTCTTATAAAAAAAAATTGGAGTTTATTTGAATTACCTGCACCCAGATGCAGTTAAATCTGTTTGGATTTGCATGTTATAAATAACTCAAATCAAATCAGATCTAATCAGTGCCATCAATGCTCTGTATTACTGAGGCATTGGTAGTATTATTAGCACAGTGTTACCTGTGGCTGGATATCATCAGCGGGTAGGCACCATCATTCACTCAGCGTCATCAGTAGCTCAGTGTCATCTGCAGAGCCTTGTCAGTGGCTGGATATCATCAGCGGGTAGGCACCATCATTCACTCAGCGTCATCAGTAGCTCAGTGTCATCTGCAGAGCCTTGTCAGTGGCTGGATATCATCAGCGGGTAGGCACCATCATTCACTCAGCATCATCACTGGCTCAGTGTCATCTACAGAGCCTTGTCAGTGGCTGGATATCATCAGCGGGTAGGCACCATCATTCACTCAGCGTCATCAGTGGCTCAGTGTCATCTGCAGAGCCTTATCAGTGGCTAGATATCCTCAGTGGGTAGGCACCATCATTCACTCAGCATCATCAGAGGCTCAGCGTCATCAGTGACATCAATGTCCGGTATCATCAGGTCCTTGGTATTATCATTAGCACCGTATTGTCAGTGGCTGGATATCATTAGTGGGCAGGCACCATCATTGATTTGGCTTCATCAAGGGTTATTATCATACATTGTTTGTGATCATGAATGCATCGTTGACCTCAAAGTCCCAATATTTTGGTTGGCACAGTATTATCAGCAGCGCAGTGTCATAGGTGTCAGAGTAACATGTTATGTTATTTTACTGAGATTTGTAACATGCACTGCTGTCTTTTGTATGTTCACCAGGTGCAATGGCAGATCAGACAGAGAGGGGATTGGTTAGGTTAGTGGGAAAGAGGAAAATGCAAGATTGCTTTACTGTTGTGTTGATGCATGCAGACTGAAAGTACCTGGGGATTGTGTGTGTGGGCTTGTTTCCAGGTGGGCTGTGTTGGGAGTCTAGAGGCATTTGTTTCCCGTGGGGAGACGTGTGTGCCCATGATGCTATGATATATTGGCAGGGACAGCAGGGATACAAACACAGTATAGCACGAAGGATGGTTGGCTACCAGTGAAGCAATCAACTTTAGCGCGCAAATAACATAGAGGCTCCAGGGGACAGAAATACTGTGGGACGCAAGAGAGCATAATCACAGTACTGCACAGTTTACAGTGGGACACAAGGAAGCAAAAACATGTTTCGCGCTCTGAAACACCTGTGTATGTGCGCGATATTAATAAAATATATCATATCATAAACATAAAATAGTGTAGTTTACAATGGGACACGAGGGAGCAAAATTCTAGTATAGCTCACTTTACAATGGGACATGAGGGAGCAATAGCATAGTATAGGACAGTTTACAGACTGACACCAGGGAGCAAAGTCACAACACCATGTATACTGGGACTTCAGGGAGAAAAATACCAGGGTATGCCAGTTTACAATGGGACACAGGGAGCAAACTCATGGTACAGCGCTGTTTATACTGGGACATCGGAGTGCAACATTCTAGTGTAGAACAGTTTACAATGGGACACCAGGGAGCAACATCTTATTATAGCACAGTTTGCAGTGGGTGTTGTCCCTTCAGGTTGTAGAGCGGGCCCAGGTCCGGCCAGGGGGTGGTAGGAGCAGTGCTTGGGTGCCACAGAGAACAGACAGTGATCAACATTTGCCTTTGCCCTTCGCCAGCTACTCCCTGACTCTATACGATCAATTAATCAGTAATGTCCGTGGCTTGGTATTATCAATGGGCCAATATGATCAGTCATTTGATATCGTCAGTAGAGCAGTGTCATCAATGGCTCCGGTTCTTCATAGTTCAGCGTGACCCGAAGCAGTATTATCAGTGATTCTGTATTTAAGTAGCATCAGCGGCAAGTATTGCTAGTTACTTAGTATAGATCAGTGCTTAATATTGTCAGTGGCTCAGTGTTATAAGTGGATAGGTATAGTTTGCACAGCAGCACCTGAGTATCCTTTTGCATTTGTATTTATTTGAAGAACAGGATTGTCAATTTCGAAAAAGGAATGATTTACAATAACACATTTACAGATGGCAGAGACATTCCCACAAAGTGTGCCTGTACAATAGCACAAAGATGAGAACAAATGGTGAGCCAGTTTCAGGGTGTAGAAAAGTGGAGCTTATACCAGGGACAAAACAAACAGAAAAAATTAACAATAGCGCAGGTAATGTACAAAGGTAACATTAACTTAATGGGGCAAGTGCTTCAAACTGGAGGAGTAGTATATAAATATACATAATTACATTATTAAGCTCCACTGGAGGCAGTGGTGAGGTCAGGTCGGGAGGATAGGGAGGGGGCAGAGGGAGCTCCCTCTTTAGAAATTAAGTGAAGTTATGGGCAGTGGGTTCCAGTGGAGCCAGGAAAGTCGGGAGAAAGAGTGGACGAGAGAGGAGGCACAGAGAGGGTATGGGACAGTGAGGTTGAGTGCAGAGGAGTTTTGGAGGGAACGAGATTGTGAGTAAACTGAGATGCACTCAGAGGGGTCCTGAGGAGCAAGGCCATTGATAGCGTTGTAGACTAGGAAAAGGATCTTGAAAAAAGGGCAGTTGTGCATGGAGAGCCTCCCAGCATTTTGTCAGTAGGTAGAAGTGGGGAGCATCAGAGTAGGTTGTAGAGAGTGCTGGTAGCAAAGTTGAGGACTTTGTCTAGAGGAAGGAAGAAGTTGTGAGGAAGGCCAAGGAGTAGCCTTGTGCAACAATCCTGTTTGTTGAGCACAAGAGTGAACATTAGAGTTTTTGTAGAGTGGTTAGTCCGAATTTTGTGGCATTCAATCCAAGCAGCCGAAGCAGTGGTAGTGATGGATTTTGCAGAGCTATCTATGAGAACCTGGGTTGAGGGAGCTGGAGATAGGAGAGAGGAGGGGAGGGAAAGCATTGCAAGATGTGAGAAAGATGACTTCAGTTTCTGAAGAGTTCATCATGAGGCAGCAGAGGGCCATCCAGTGACGAATTGCAGTGAGACTGTTCATAATCCGTTCCAAGATGGCCGAGGTGAAGCAGGAAAATTATAATAATATTTGAATGTCATCGGCAAAAAGATGATAGTGAGGGTCAAAGCATGAGATAAGTCTGCCTAGGGCAGAAATATAGAGAGTGAAGAACAGAGGTCTAAGGACTCATCCTTGGGTAACACCGACAGGCAGAGGGGTGTGGTCAGAGTTTTGTAAATTCCAATACATTTTAAAGGATCAACCTTCCAGGTAGGAGGAGATCCAGGCAACAGCAGATTGTGAAACCCAAGGATCTGGAGAGTGAGGAGGAGAGAGGAGTATTCCACAGTGTCGTAAGCGGCAGAAAGATCCAAAAGGATGAGTATAGAAAATAGTTTGGAGTGGTGCGCATTAGAGAGAAGGTTGGAGACATGTATGATTACAGTCTCGGTGGAGTGTTTAGCACAGAAGCAAGATTTAAGTGTTTCTCCAAAGCCACTAGCATTAAGGTTCAAGTGATCTGCCGAAGACCACCTGCTCAAGGGTTTTTGAATAATGGGGAAGTAGAGAAACTGGATAATAGTTTGCCATGATGATTGGGGCAGCAGAGGCTTTCTTCAATAGGGGTAAAACAGTTTTAGATTTGATGGAGGCAGGGAAGATTCCAACAGAGAGAGAGACTTTAATGAGCTCAGAGAGATGAGGGCAAGTGATTGAAACAAAATCTTTAACCATTTGGGGATGAAAAGTATGAACCGTGTCGTAAAATGGGCTGGCAATGCAAAGGGTGGGTGCTAATACAATAGTAGAGATAAGGGAGATGTAGTCATGAGTAGAAGAGGTAGGTGTGAGTCATGGTGGGCACAGGAATGGTTGGGGAGGGACAGAGAGAAGAGCTGTGAGAGTCATGAATTTTAGACATTTTAGAGGAAAAGTACTGAGCAAAGTCAAAAGCAGAAAGGAAGGAGGCGGTGGATATTGGCTTGGGAGGTGTGAGCAAAGATGAGAGAGCAGATGAAAGTTTTTCGTAGAGAAAGCGAAGGGAGGAGTTTAGGTTTGTGGAGTAGGAGGATTTGGCAGAGTCCACTGCAGAGGTTAGGACAATTGATTCAGATTCATTAGATTTATCTCAGGAGGGTTAGCACCGAATCTCCCATTACACACAGGTGATGTCTAGGTTTCAATCTCAGATTCTCAGTGGCAAGTACTGTGCTGCAATTAAAGGGCGGGGTAGGTGTCCGTAAGTTGCACCAGCATTGTAGGTCACAATGCGTGTTTGTTTTGAGGGTCTGAATTTCAGAGGTGATCTAAGGCTGAGGACGGGGATGAGAATGTGTGAATGTGCGAGCAGGATAGTGTTGGTGAAATAGAGTCATAAGTGCATTGTGAAAGTCAGAGAGAGCACAGTGAATGGAAGAGACAGGAGAGAGGTCCTCACATCACCAGATAAGGGGCAAGAGAGTCCTCCCTGAATTTCCTCTTTGACATTGAAGAGGAGAAATGAAGAGTAGAATGTGGAGTGATCGAGATGTTAAAGTGAACAATGGAGTAATCAGAGGTGTAGGGGCCAATGGAGAGGTTAGAGGAGTAGAGTGGATTAGAGAGAAAGGCAAGTTCAAGAGAGTTCCCACACGAGTGGGCAGGGGTTGTGGGGGAGTAGAGCGAGTGGTCCTATAGGAGGTAGTTAAGTTTGAGTAAGGTGGTAGTAGAGGGTTTTAGAAGGTTAAAGTCCCCCTGCATGATAATGGGGGCATTGGTAGGAAGTGACTCAAGGAGAAGGATCAGATCAGGGAAGAGGGAGTTGAGAGGACCAGGGGGCAGATAGAGAGCCATAACAGTGAGAGGAGTGGGAGGGAATAGTGGCATATTCAAAAGAGGAAGAGCTGATGTCCGAGTGAGGTAGAGGGACAGTGGTGAGGGCCTTATTGATGCAGGACCCCCACTGCCACACTTCTCAACAGGTCATTGGGGAGTGTGGGAGAAGGTACCAGAGTCAGTGTTCAGAAATGCTAGTGTAGAAGAGTCATTAGGTGAGATACAGGTTTCTGTGATGGCAAGAATTGAATGTTTGAGGGTGATAAGGGTCAAAGTGGTCAGTGATGTAGGGAGCCATGTTGCAGAGGGATTGTGCATTCCAGAGGCTAAGTGAAGAGTGATAGGAGGGGGGGAGAGGAGCTGGGGTTGTGCGGTAGGCTATGGGGATAGATGAGATTGGAGATCCCGGGAGCCCTGAGCATCTTATTTGAGGGCTAACAGTGCAGGGGGGAAGGAGGAAGATGAGGTGAGTGAGTGATGCAGAAATGGCACCAATTGAGACTGAAGGCCCTGAGAGAATAGAAGGAGAAGAGTGAGTAGAAGAAGGGGTATCTGGTAATATTATTCCCATATATATGGTGGCCATACATAATGTTGCCGGCAAAAGGTTGTGGCGACATTATATATGCTGACTATATATATGGAATCAAAGGGAGCTGGGGATGTGGCCGTGTCCCCCGCCCCCCTTGAACAAAAAAAAGGTTTTGGGGTTGCAGGGGTGTCCCCACCACAGACGTTTTTGTGGGAGGGCAAAACGGGCACTTGCCCAGGGCCCCCACCTTGGAGGGGGTCCCACAAGGCTGCCTGATCTAAAGAAGTAAGATTCCTTTGTTCACCAGACTTAAATAGCACACATCAGGATAGTGTATGCCATGGCGCTGAGGTTCTAAACCTATTGCCTGTCTGTTTTGGCAAATACATTCTGCCTCGATCAATTCATCATTTAATGCTTTCTGTGTTCACTGTGGTGTATATATAGTTTGTGTGTTCCTTGCGGCACAACTCCTGTATCATTTTCCCTTCCTGTGGGAATTATGTTCATCATGTGCAATAGCCAAATCTGAAATGCATATTGGTAAATTGAGTGCCATAATGGTTCAGAAGTTAGCTCAGTGTGTTAAGCACTCATTGCAGAGATATGTGTTCCTATGCAAGATTAGAATAGCACATTCCTGTAAGGCTGGCTGAGCCTTTCCTATGTCTGAAGGTTATAAACCTGCCTGCGTATGTACTTGGTCTTGCAGCACAACAGGTGCTATTATCAGCAATGCAACTGCACCAGATAGGGGTTGCTATAAAAACGAACATGTCATCCTTATGGTGAAGGTCTAGAAATTCAGATGGTGTGTAGTAAAATCTAGGCAATTACCTCCAATGATGAGCGTAAACTGTTAGTCCAAGAGATGAATACTTATCCAAATTTGGAACCGAAGTATTCATGCTTGTATCCTGGCTCTGCCAGCAGACAATACAGTGATCCTGGTCAAATCATCTAATATCTCGTACATTACTGTCTTCTGTGAAGTTTGCCTCCTTGCATGCTGGTGGCATTGTTTAGCCCATTACTTGATCTTTCTTCTTATGTAGGCCATTTGAGTGGAAGGGGTGGTATCAAGAAGGGAGCGGACCAGATGGCACAGGACTCGGGCATGCATATTTTAAAGTCTGGTAGTTTTACACAAAAAAACGCTTTGCATTTTTCTAAAAGTCAAAGGTTTTTTTGCAGGTTTATAAATGACAATTTCACAAGCTAGTGTTTTGGAACTATGTAAGGTTTTAAAATACAAAAGACCAACCCAGATGAAATCTGTTAAATCACACTGAATGGTGTGCTGATAAGTATATACTTCTCTTGATGATGGAGAGAATGAAACTAGAATCATTCTGTGTTACACTCTTCAATAATATTTTGTTTATAAAAATGGTCATGTTTGGTAATGTGATTGCTGTACTTTCCAAGTCCGTTTTATAAAATGAGATTATTTTAGTTCATGGTAAGAACTGGTAATGAAAGTGTTCAAATGCAGAAATTGCAGAGTTGGCACAAATCCCAGATTCACCCCTTAACCAGTGTGTGTAATGCTGGGAATCTAATGTAATCTTGTTTCGCCTAGACTCTCGAAATTGCCAGTCCCTAAACCTTTCAAAATTGTCAGCCCATTAGAAAGATTTCCTTCTTAGGTTATGATCTTCAAAACAGCCTCACTCATGGTTTCACTGGCTATAGTGTTGCTTCCACTAAAATAGTGAGCATTGTTATATTGCACACCAGAGGCACTTTATTCTTTTGATCTCTAATGGCAACTATCCATGCTATGTTATGTGTAGCTTTCCCCTTCCTCCCAATTGGTCTCCTCTATCCATGCTTGAGCAGGTTTGCGTTCTGTGGGGTAGCAAATGTGAGTTCTCTGTCTATTCTGGGTTACATGTAGCTTTTACATACAGTCCCGCATTAATACTACAGGCCGCATACCTTCCCGGAATCTATTGATAAAAAGTCTGCTGTACCTATACTAGAGCAGAAGTAACCTCTTCATAGACTGATAATGTTGGCCTTCAAATGGTACTTGTTTATCATTCTGGTTAGAGCAAGAATGAAGAGGGTAAGTGCACTTAAAGGGAGTAAACATCCTTATTTTTAATGCTGTGAGGCAGCATATCAACCTATGGGTTGTGATTGTGGCGTGGCAGATATTCTTGAACACTTAATTCCTTTGGTTTGGTGGAGTGGGGTCCCAAAGATGTCCGTGCCCAGGGCCCCAAAAGTGCTCAAGATGGCCCTGCCCCAACATGTTCAATGTGATAATGTCCCTGCAAAAAACGGCCATTTGTTGGCCACTTTTTCTGCCAGGCATCATTTTTGCCGGGATATTATCACATGGAACCAAAGAAGGAATGGATCAGAGTCAAGATGCATCTTGAAGTAAAGAAGAACCAGGCAAGGGAAGACAATGAAGAAAGGGGTACAGCTCAGGAGAGATAGGTGAGGTGGGTGAGCGGGAAGGGTGGATGATTGGCTGACAAGAAGCAAGTTTAAGTTCTGAGTCGGGCTCGATTGTGGCTATTGATAATCAAATGACAGTTAACAGACCCAGAGCAGCAATGTTCCTTAGTACTGAGATGTAACAGAATATACACAGTGAAAGAATAGTCAATGGGTGGAAGGATCCCTACGCATGGAAGCAGAAGTCATGTAAAGGGTGATCTCCCCAAAGTCTGGGCTTCAGCAGAGGCTCTGGCCCTAGACCCTTTCTGGCCCCAATAGGGAGCTACCCTTTGCTGCTTATGGCCGTGGCTGCAGATGCTGGAGCTGGACACCCATGGGAGACAGAATGAGGGAGCCAATGTGTCACATGTCCCTCTATGGAGCCAATCACAGTGCTTCAGATGTCTTCCACACTTGCAGTCTGACAGTCTAGGGTGTTGTGGGCCCATGGAGGTGTGTTTTGCAGGCAGGACCCTCAGATGGTACACAGGGTCCTCTGGCAAAGCGGAATGTGGCCAAGAAAAAAATAATTATTGAATATGAGCCTCCAGACAGACACCTGTCCCTTTGGGAGCCAGGCACAGTGCTCCAGATGGCTTCTAAACTTGCAGGCGGAACCATCATCATCATCAGTACTCAGTGTCGTCAGTGGCTTCGTATCATGTAATGAATGACTTAGTGTCACTAGTGGCTTAGTATTGGCAGTAGCTCAGTCTTATCATTGGATGAATATCATCAATGGCTTAGAATGATGAGTAGCTCAGTATTATCGGGAGAGCATTACCCTCAAAGACAAAATCATGAATGGCTCGTTATTAAGAGTGGCTCTGTGTCATCAGTGCTTCAATATCCACAGCTGCTCAGTATTACCAGTGGCATAGTAGTAACTCAAGCTCACAATTTCAGAGCTTTTAATCAAGGGCTCTGCAAGCTTTGCCTCTCCAGATCAGTTCTAGCCAGTATTGTCAATGGCAGAGGACCATGTGGGTTGTATTTCAAAACAGTTAGGGAGCTGCAGGTTAAAGTGTCTTCATAGTTGATAGGCATTTAAAGAAAATGTGATGGCACCTTCAGTCAATGACTTGAAGGAAAGGGACCTAGAGAAAATAGGACTGTCAGGATCATTCCCAGATTTGGAAAGTTGGGAAGAAGTAAATTTGGATCATAAAGCGGACAGAAGGCAGATTGGTAAAGCTGAGGGGGAAGATGAAAGGGGGAAGCTACAATGGGAGAGCAAAGAGCGAGGTAAAAGATGGAATACGAAATTCTGGCTATAATGAGAGAGGTTGGGGGGGTACATGAAATGGAGGGGATACAATGGTGGGGAAACAAGGAGAACAGTGAGAGCTCAAAACATTGAGAAAGGGGTAGAGAGGAGAAACCATGCACCTAAAGCAGGAAAAGCTAGGGAGAAAAGTGACGTGCCATGGAAATTCAAAACTAGCCAGAACTCTGAGTCCCGAGTGGGTACGGCCAAGGAGAGAGAGGGCTTGGCCGGGGACAGGACCTGGCCGGGAATTCTGAGGGTGTTTCAGGAACTCTAATGGGGTCCTCCCTTGCAAAGGAACAGCAGTGGCCCTTCTGTCTCGCGAGACAGTGTTAAAATTACAAACATTATAAGCAATGTACGCATTCTATACATATAATGTATTTGCACCTGGGGAAGGGTGCTCAGCCAATCAGGTGGCTGGAAATACGGGCGAGAACACACAGTGTACGCCCCGCATTTCCCAGACACCCGAGCCTCTCCCTGTTGCCTCACCACATCCCCATCCCCCCTTCACCCACAAAAAAACCCTGCGCCATTTTTTCACCATTTGCCTCCATTTTTAAAAACCTTTCTGGGGCAGTTAATCCCCTCTGTGGTGATTTTCAATTTGCAGCTTTTGCTTTCTTATGGACTGAAGGACTTGGTTGATGGGATCCTCTTTGCTGACTTTCATTTTCAACCGCTAATCTGGCACTGCACCCAGGCTATGCCCTGGAAACAGAAATGGGATTCATTTCCATGCGGTGCAATCCCACAGTGAGGGTGGACAGCTGGGAGCTAGGCCTGAAAGTTCCAAGAGCCGCTGAGTTAGCTTTAGCATTTTAGTTGATCAGAAGGATCATCTTTTTGCATCGGCTCCTCAATTACCTGCTGTGCTGAAATGTAGTGCCTCACATGTTAATTGTGCGATTGTTAAAGTGTGAAAGTTTGTCATACATCTGGGGCCAATTTCATTACCATTAATTGGGCGGGGCCTCTGGTGTTTTGCATTGGAACAATTGATCAAGTCATGCAGTTTCCCAAGCTCCTGCGTTAAATGTTGTGTCTAAGTTTCAGATTCTCTGAAAAAGCAAGCGCCCTGGAAGCATCGGCAGCCATTTTGTATGTGAGGCCCTTAATTACCTTCTGGATAATAGGACCAAGGAAGGCCAGCTGCAGGAATGGATGGTCTTCGGGGTATGGCAATTGCTGTCTTGCTGATATGATGGAGATTGTCAGCGGCCGCTGGCACTGGAGACCATTCGTTCTGTTGATTGCAGCATGATTGGCGCACCTGTGCAGGAGGCCTCAGGATGCCTGAGTTTGCTCTTGTCTTTGGGGCATCCACTAATTGTTGATGGGATTGGTTCAGACAAGTGACTGTTAAAGACATGACATGCTCTGCTTGAAGGCTGTTTACAGGGTGTCTTCTACATGTTAATATCTCTGGCTCATGTGAGACACTATTGGATATATTCTAAGGGGACATAGAGAGACACTGGAGAGCTCAATGATGACTTTTTCAAAAATCCCTCTAAAATCTCAAATCTCATCTCCTTTCCTTTTCATCTGATCGAATCCCTGGGTGTTGCTGCAATGCTTATGTAAAATGTCTGCAACAGTGGCTCCACCTCAAGTCAAGGCTACGCATCCAGAACTAGCCACCAACATAGTCAACCGCACGCCAGAACGACTGCAACTCGTAGCATTACGGTCTTGCTGGGTACCGGTAAGAGATAGATGACGTTTTTCACCAGATAAGGGGCTAATTTCTCGATGATTACGTTTCTTAGGACGAAACAGAATTTTTGTGCTGTAGAGAGGCAGATGTACACGTCATCTCTAGTGCCCGTCCCCTCACCTCCGTCATATTGAAAGAACAAGAAACCACTGTGTGCGACAACAGTTATCATCCCAATACGTACCGAAAATATGAAAGACGTTGTGCACTTAGACAAACGTATTCAATGTACCCTTGAACCAATGAGGTGGAAGGATGTCTGCATACACCACTGAACATAGAAGCGCTATAAGTGAAATCAGGCACGAGTAAAGTGATGTCATGAAGAGAGGATACTAGGACGTATTAAAACGATATATGAATACTTACAGAATGAAGATGTAACTGAAGTAACGAGAGAAACATGTATGCAAATACAAAGAAATCATATATACAATGAAGATAAGTAAGAAGAGAATCAGCAAATGTATATACGCAGAAACGCAAGATAGTTGAGACATATAGAAGCTTGCTGCAGGAGAAGATATAACACGAGTAAAGCGGCCATGATGGAAAGATGGACGTCGGTTTTGTATAATAGTAAGCTAAGAAGCCTAATGGAGAGAGACCAAGGCTGCAGTGCTGACAGGCGTTGGAAAAGAGCTTTGCCACCAGAGCAGCCAGGCACCCGTTCGTGAAGTGAAAGGTGTAATGGTGCAGGATATTTGCAGGATATTTAAAAGCCTTCGCCGGAGCTCTCTCAGGCAGCGGCCAAACTGCAATCGCGCAAACAGCGTGCCCCCTGCACCACCCCGCGATCACCTTTCAAAAAGGAAAGTCAGGAATTCAACTGCCCAACTGCTGTTTTGAAAACGAATGATCGAAACTGTGAAATAAGCTATTATATTACCTATCAACTGGACAGGGCATGCACACAGGTAATGTCAGAATGCAGGACATTTGTCAGTGCCCTTTCTAGGCTCCTACCGAGACCCACTGTGTTTGTGGACCTGGTGATACAGCAAGCACCGCTCTCACTGTCCCAATTGGGGATTGCATGAACATTGAACAGGGGGTGATCCACCCATTGGCCGAACAGAGCACATTATGGAAGAGACCGAAGGCAGTGATGTCCAAAGCAAATGTGTTGGTTTTTAATATAAGACATTCGTTTTTTTTAATTTGAATTATAAACATGAAGGCAAGGGAATGTGCAGTATAACTAACAGAAAGAGCAAGATCCACACATTGGTGTGCACATGCAGTCAGTTGTGCGCATGGTCCCTACTGCTCCTCAGGCATGGCATGGCGGATGGTCCTTGCTGATCCTCAGGCATGGCATGTCGGATGGTCCTTGCTGCTCCTCAGGCATGGCATGTCGGATGGTCCCTACTGCTCCTCAGGCATGGCATGTCGGGTGGTCCTTACTGCTCCTCAGGCATGGCATGTCGGATGGTCCTTACTGCTCCTGAGGCATGGCATGTCGGATGGTCCTTGCTTCTCCTCAGACATGGCATGTCGTATAGTCCTTGCTGCTCCTCAGACATGGCATGTCGGATGGTCTTTGCAGCTCCTCAGGCACGGCAAGTCGGATGGTGCTTGCTGCTCCTCAGGCATGGCATGTCGGATGGTCTTTACTGCTACTCAGGCATCGCATGTCGGATGGTCCTTACTGCTCCTCGGGCATGGCATGTCGGATGGTCTTTGCTGCTCCTCAGGCATGGCATGTCGGATGGTCCCTACTGCTCCTCAGGCATGGCATGTCGGGTGGTCCTTACTGCTCCTCAGGCATGGCATGTCGGATGGTCCTTACTGCTCCTGAGGCATGGCATGTCGGATGGTCCTTGCTTCTCCTCAGACATGGCATGTCGTATAGTCCTTGCTGCTCCTCAGACATGGCATGTCGGATGGTCTTTGCAGCTCCTCAGGCACGGCAAGTCGGATGGTGCTTGCTGCTCCTCAGGCATGGCATGTCGGATGGTCTTTACTGCTACTCAGGCATCGCATGTCGGATGGTCCTTACTGCTCCTCGGGCATGGCATGTCGGATGGTCTTTGCTGCTCCTCAGGCATGGCATGTCGGATGGTCCTTACTGCTCCTGAGGCATGGCATGTTGGATGGTCCTTGCTGCTCCTCAGACATGGCATGTCGGATGGTCCTTGCTGCTCCTCAGGCATGGCATGTCGGATGGTCCTTGCTGCTCCTCAGGCACGGCAGGTCGGATGGTCCTTGATGCTCCTCATGCATGGCATGTCGGATGGTCCTTGCTGCTCCTCAGGCATGGCATGTTGGATGGTCCTTGCTGCTCCTCAGGCACGGCAGGTCGGATGGTCCTTACCGCTCCTCAGGCATGGCATGTTGGATGGTCCTTACTGCTCCTAAGACATGGATGGTCCTTACTGCTTCTCAGACATGGCATGTCAGATACTGCTGTTGAGGTCGTTGGATGCTGTTCCTCTGAGACAAGGCTCGGAGCAGTGCTATGACTGGACCCAGTGACCATTGCAGCCACATATCGCTCGATTGCTGAAGCGGTCCTATTTTCTGCTGTCATACTATGGGCATGTTGCCACATCCGGAGACACGCCTGGCTCTGTTCCATGTGCTGCACACTACTTTGCATTTCTCCTAATTCCTCCCGGGTTTCCCTGAGCTCCTCCTGGGTAGCCTTAATCTGTTCTTGGGCAGCCCTAATCTCCTCCTGGGCAGCCCTAATGGCCTCATCTCAAGTTGGGCAGTATCCAGCAGTAATTGTGTCGGTATAACGCCTAAGGCAATTAGCATAATCTCTACTCGATCTAGCACAATTTGTGCTGGATCCCGAGTAGTGGTAAGGCGGTAATCCCCATTTCCAATTGGGGATGAGATGGTGCAATTACCGCTGGTGCAAATGCTGCCGATGGTAATTGCGCCAAAAATGCCCATACTGTCGGCGCATTCACCTTCAACGCAGAGCTGGAGGTGAATGCGTCAAGGTAGGGCCATACTCCGGATTGGATGGAGTGGTAAATGCAGCAATAATAGCGGGAATAGCATTACCGCCACATTTTCCCACTTCGCCCCAACTTTTGATGAGGCCCAAAGTCCCTTGAGATGCCCTCTGGGTCCTCACCTAGGGTGCTCCTAAGGGCAGTCAACTGGGTTCACACAGTATTTTATTTTTATTTTTTTGTATTTGTAAGCACTCTAAGAGCCCATAGGCATTGAGGCGATGTTGCAAGAAAGTGTCTTAGTTACAGGAACAGTTCATTAATCTGGGTTACAGTGAGCATAAATCCCTTCTACAGTGAATGCTCACTGACCTCATGCTGGCGCATTTCCTCCTCCCAGGCTGTGTAGGGGGTTGCGCATGGCTTGTTTGTGCATGTACTCCTCCTTCGGCATCTTGGTGTTCATCCTTGCGGTTGGAGTGCTGGGTTGAGTGGTGCTGACCTGCTCGGCTGGTGCAGAGTTGAGTCTCCTGAGGCTGCAGAGCTCTGCACATCCCCGTTGGCTTCTGTTGGCCAGTCTACCACAGCACAGGCTCATCATCTCCTCCCAAGGGTGGCATTTCTGAGTCTACTTCACTGGCTGTGTCCTGTCATGCAGCGTCTGTGATGGAAATGGAGAATGTGTCAAAATATTCACGTAATCACAGCTTCTGACCTATCCTTCGCACTGCATTAGTCAAGCCCTGTATGACCCATGTGAGGCAGCGAGCAACGTCTCTGCTTTACATCTCAGTCTCCATGAGTTACTCACTAACACTGGCCCGCTAATACAAATTGTGTACAGCCGTTGCATACGCCACCTAATCGAAATCAGCTCAACTTGCCCTAACCATTGGTTCGCCGTATGCCTGACACCTACCTCTTCGACCACGAACATAACCTACCACGCGCTCCTGTACTGTGTGCGCTGACCCACAGCACCCCTTCGACCGGCAAACTCTCTTCCACCTCTGCAGCGAGGGCTATCCAATTGTGTTGATCACTACCATGACTGTGTTCATTGCATGAAATTCTGGCCTATTCCATTACTGCCATCACTTAATTTTTACACGCGTACAGAACTTTTTCCTGCCTGAACGTATGCATAGATATACCAGATCTGACATAAGCTACTGTGCCTATTCACTACATGGTACGCATTCTGTCTAACCGTATATGCCTTATTTTATGCTTGCCCTCGTACCAAACTATCTTAGGGATTGCCTAGCGTCCCGGTCATGTAGACATACATACCTAATGAATTGTTTCCTGCCTCCAAATGCCTAAATGCCATTAGTCACACTGTGATTATCCACCTCTTATGTGGTAGCTACAGGTAACACTTCTGTGCACCATGCCAACCTACCCTATTACCTGTGAAGTGTACCTAACCTAGTATAACTTGCACCCAACCCGGCCTCACTCCCTGCATTTTATGTACTTGCCTTGATACTCGAACTCCAACCGCTAGGATTTTTCTCATTTGGCTACTTCTGCTAGTGATCTTGAGATAACTTCTTCTATGTATTACGCATTGCTGCCTGTTGCATTTTGATCACCAGTACTATCTACTGTAGGCTGCCTCCCATCCTTGTGTTCTTTGATTTGTGATAACCTGTGCTGCATTTAGTTCTTTGTGATCTTTGATTTGTAATAACCTGTGCTGGCATTTAGCATCTAGCCATATAGTGTTTCTTGCAGCATGCCGCATTTAACCTACCATTCTATACTATGGGCCTCATCACGAGTTGGGCTGTAGCCCTTAAATGCGGTGGTAACGGTATGACCGCCGCATTTAAGGGCGGGCCCTATCACGAGTTGGGCTGTTTTACCTCCAGCTTTTTTCTGGAGGTGAAAATCCCTGTTTTCGGCGGTATTACAGCCGGCTGTATTAGCCTGCGATATTAGCACTGAAAATTCCCTATTAGATCCAATGGACCCAATCAGGAATGGGGATTTACCGTTAAGGCCCAAACCGTGATCCGATGGTAATACCACCGGGCCCGTCGGTGCTAGGGCTATTACAGTCGGCGGTATTACAGAGGGAATACAGCCCAACTCGTGATGAGGCCCTATGTGTTTTGCAGTATATTGCATTTAGCATTTAGCCATTTAGTGTTGCTGGTAGTATGTCACATTTAGCCTGCCATACTTTACTGTGTGCTTAGCATTATACTGCATTTAGCATTTAACCATTTAGTGTTTTTAGCTGTATGTCACATTTAGCCTGCAATACTATATTAAGTGCCTAGTAGCTCTTTGCATTAGGTTGTCATGTCATATTTTTTCTGGCAGTATATTGTTCCTAGATCATCGTGCCACATTGTGTTTTTAGTAGCGTATTGCATTTAGCCCAGACTACCATACTGTGCTTTTGGCATTGATCTGCTTATTTAGCCCTGCCACACCGTGTAACCATTCTTGTACTGAGCCTCATGCCTGCCAAACCATTCTCTGCTCACTTTCCCCTCCAGACCCACCCATACTGAACTTAGTTATGTTAGGCTGGGTAATCATCAACATGTTCCCATTCTTCCTTGTCCAACTGACCACACCGTGCACAGGTAACCACTTCCTTGTTCTTAGAAACGCTATGTCCAGACTGGCATGCCCCAGACATTACCCTATACCTTGCCCTATGCCGTTCCTTCCACCCACGACACCATTTCCAACCAGTCTAGATTAGGCCCACACTCCTAGTCCCACCACTAAGATTCCTGGTCGAGAGCCCTCTCCCTCGGATCTTGATACAGACCTCATGTCCATCCCCAAGACTACACTAGGCCTCAACACCTACCCCATCAATGTGAATGATAGGGCCCTCTGCCTAAGATTGCGCACTGAACTGCTCCACCTTTACCACTCCACTACCCTCATGACCCCTAAACCACCAAAGTCCAATGACTTCTGGCAAAATAAAAAGTACAAGCCCGCTTCTGCCTTGACCTCAAAAAGAACCCCCAATGCCTGACACCTCCAGACGCCCAAGATTGTATCTGTAGTTGAATCCAAGTCACCCACTAGTCTCAAATGTGCCCTCATCAACGCCCGATCACTTGGAGACCATGCCATTGAAATACATGACTTAATAATCAAAGAAAACCTTGACCTACTAGTAATCACAGAATCCTGGCTTCACCAAGCCTCAGGACCACTGTTATCGCTGGCTATCCCACCCAACTACACCATCCTCAGAGCTGACAGAGCCATTACCACAGGAGGTGGTGTAGCCATCGTAGTTAAGAGTAATTTGCAATTTAGATCCAGCTCTATCGAAGACATCGCAGGGTATGAATTGCTGCTATGCAAATTTGCATTGAATAACAAAACCACAATCAATATTGTGGTGATTTATAGAACACCTAGCTGAAACAGTCATCCTGAAATAGATATCCCACTTCTTCTTGCACCTCTCATTAAACCCAACACAAAATTCATTATCCTGGGAGACCTGAATCTAGGTTTCAATGACGACCATGTCCTGAAAGCTGCATCCCTATATTCAGCACTCAAAGACTTAAACTTCACCCAATTGGTGAATGCCCCCACTCATATCAAGGGCAGAACCCTTGATTGGATCCTTTCACTTAATACCAGACTAACCATGGATACCCTTATCCCCATTAGCTGGCCGGACCACTTCTGCATTAAATTCACCCTAATGAGTGACAATCCTTGTCCCCCCAAGACCATAGTAATGGCCACCTTCAAAGCCAGAAACCACTGAAAACTCACTGTTGAGAATTTTGCTCCTATCCCCAACAAAACACTAGCAACGAATTTAGTTACTAGTAACGACCCAAGTACCATCGCCGACTACTACCATAAATGCCTCACTCTTACCATTGACGAAGTAGCACCTATCACAACCAAAACGCCATGTGCCGGCAAAAAGACCCACTTCTGGTTTAACGAAGAATTAGCTGCCCTAAGAAGGACCAAACGTTCCTTTGAACCCGCCTACAACAAACACCCCAGCATTGACTCTGCCAAAGCTTTTAAGGGTGGAAACAAAAACTATAAAACAGCCATTATCGCCCATAAAGCCAATTCCTATAACACCCATATCAGTAATGCCTCATCAGACTCTAAAGAACTCTTTCCCATCCGTAGAGAATTAGAAAATCCCACCCCAAACACGACACCTGCCGATTCCAGTAAAGAATAGTGCACCACTATACAAGATGCACTGGCTTCCAAAATTGTTCTTTTATAAAATAAAATAAGTAGCAAAAGACTATTACTAGCAGATAAAAATGCTCTAATCACCAACCCCCTCCCCATCCCTAACGATAATACTCACTCTCTATTCCATTTTGCCCGGGTCACGCAAGAACTAGTGTTTGACACTATCTCCAAGCTAAAAGCCTCCAATTGCAAAGGGAATAACGTCCCAGCTAAACTAGTCAAAACATGTGCATCCACCCAATACAGTCCCAGCCAACATCAAAGAAGCCTGGGTCACCCCACTCCTAAAAAAAACAACACTAGACCCTACAGTACCTACCAATTACCGTCCAATAAAAACGTCCCATTTTTACTTAAACTCATAGATAAAATAGCATACACACAAATCCAGGCACATCTTGAACAGAACCATCTCCTCGGAACTAGACAATCAGGCTTTAGGCCTAATCATAGCACGGAAACTGCCCTTCTGGATCTCAAAATCCAGATGGACATTATCAGAGATTCAGGGAAACTCTGCATACTTTTACTATTAGACCTGTCCGCCGCATTTGACCTCTTGGACCATGACAAAATATGTACCCTCTCTAGCCAATGAGTTCAACTTCTCTAACGATGCAACTATGTGGGGGAAATCCTTTCTTGCGAACGCACCTCGAAGAGTTGCCATAGGCAAAGAAGCTGCAGATCCCATCCCAGTCCCCATCGGCGTACCCCAAGGTTCATGCCTCTCGTCCAACCTTTATAATGCCTACATGAAGCTCCTCTTCTCAGCATTAGACGATATGGGTGTCATCTACACCAACTTTGCAGATGACACCCAGATCCTCATACCCATCTCAGGAAACTATGACCAGGACACTTTGACCATTAACAAAATGTACGCCATCATCCAAAATTGGATGGCACTGAATAGTCTTTGCCTCAAAGATGAGACGATTGAAGTTCTCATTGTGAGATCCCAATTTAAAATAGCTGCCCTCCATGCGGACTACTCCTCGATCAATATTGACGGTTCTCTAATCCCAGTACTTAAGCAAGTAAAAACATTAGGCGTATACGTAGACGCCAACCTCACCATGACCAAACATATTAGTACGCTCTCTTCCTCCACGGCTTATATATCCAAACATATCGCATTAAGTCGATAATTTCTGACTCCTACCAATTGCCTCATCCTAGCCAGGGCCTTGGTACTATCCATGTTGGATTACTGCAATGTGTTACTACTAGGGACCTCCAACACCAATCTCAGTAAATTGCAACTGATTCAAAATAAAGCACTAAGAGCAGCACTAGGGATAAAAAAAAGTTTGATCCCATCTCTAAGATTAGGAAGGACACCCATTGGTTACCCATCAAAGCGGGAATTATCTTCAAAACACTTTGTATTGGGCACAAATGTCTTGCCAAAAAAGCCCCAATCTACCTCAACAACGCCTTACAGAAAAAAGAATCCACAAGAACACTAGATCCAACGATAATCTCCTTCTAGTGTCTCCCCGTTACAAAGATACCAGAGCGGGGGCAGCAGCTTCCATGTCCTAGCATCTAAACACTGGAACTCCCTCCCCATCAATATCAAAAAAAGAGTCCTCTCTCCCCGGTTTAAAAAAACGGCTAAAAACCTGGTTATTTAACCAATATCAGTATAACAGCTCTTTTACCAATATTAATACAATGCCCCCCTGTTGAAAATGTAAATAATGCTCATGAATGTATGTATTGGTGTGTTCTGTAAATAATTGCTGTACGCTGTATAAATGTATGACCCATACCCAAGCTGTCTGTAACCACGCCGTGATATCCCAGGGCCTGGGCGTGTAACAAATGAAAAAAAATATATATATAAATTCCAGCCACTCGCTATATGTTGCCATGTGAGATACGTTGTCACTGTGCATGGCCAACATTGTCTACTCTGATTGTGGGGTGTTTTGTAACCCCTTAATCAGTGGGCATGCATTATTGTCACTTTGCATCATTCACCAGAGGTGGCAGGTCACACTTCCCTTTCTAATGCATTGGTGGGGTTGCAGTCCATGCAGCATGCAATGTGTCAGCAGTTTACCTGCGGCATCGTGATTATTATTCATAGATAGATATTCTCATCGGTAGGGGGTTGTGGCACGACATGCAGGGAGAGCGCATGGGCCCACTGGGGATTTAAAAAAGATGGCAGATAATATATTATTTACAGCAAGGCTGATTCTCTGCCCAGGTCAATTGCTCGGTGTCTCTTCAAGGTCTGCCATGAAATTGACCATCACACCCAGGTAATCCTGGCTAAAGTTCATGTCAGGACGGTCCTTGTCACTGTTTTCCCTGCATTGTTCTTGTGGGGTGCCATCTCCAGGCTCTGGATGCTTCTGCCTGTGTCTGCATGTCTCCCCAATGCTCCTTTGGTAGATGTGGCCGCTTCCTGCTCGTTCTGTGTTTTTAAGGTTAGTTACACACATTTTGATGCATTTGACTCAATGCGCGTGTCTACATCATGTACGTTGATGCATTTACACTTCTTGTGTGCATTTCTAAGAGATGCGCCACTAATATGTGCATTATGTTAGATGTGCCTACATGTGCTCCAATATCTGTGCTACTTTTGTGCTACTATGTGCCCTTTGCTGCACGCCGGCGCCCACACTTCTTGAGTGATGGTTTTGTGAATACATGCAGTGCAATGAGATGTGCAAGCGGCGTGCAGGCCCATCTTTGCACCATTGCGCATCTCAATGAGATGCCCCATTTGGGGGAATCTGGCCATACATTTGCATGCATGTCTCCAAGCTACCAGTTGTTGCATTTTTACATCTCCATGCCCTACACCTGCTATCCCCACCTCACCTGGAACAGGGGGAGCCACCACTGAACCGGTGCGCTTGAAACCTAGGAGCAGTCGCAAGCCGCACTTTAGTGGTGCAGCTTTGAGCGAATGAGGTGTGCATGACATCAGGATGCCACACTGGGGATCCCGCGGGACTAAGCAGCCCCGAAGCATGCCAAGGACCAACTGCGGCGGCGGTGGAGGGGAGCATGGGAGTGGGATGAGTTTAAGGAATGGCTGTTACACAGTAAATAATCTGCGGGACAGGCCACTGTTGGCAACATCAGCCTGGGGGACCCTCTGGTGCCCCTTCCTGTATGCCCTAAGGCTGATGAAGGTTAGTTGCCCATTTGGGGAGAGTTTTGTGTCTTGACATGTCCTAGCCTCTCCCCATGGGCAGGTTTCCTCTCAGGATAGCAAATATAACTACCCTGGATTTGAGCTCCCTAACATTTCCTGTGTCCTCCATTGACTTCCCAGCGTTGTTTGGTGTGAGTATGGCACTGACATTCACTTCACTTGCTGGGCTCCCCTTAGTTCGGTGGCCTTTGTGGGACTTCTTCCATCCGTCAGTACCTTTGCTATCTCACTTTCAAGGGCCTACCTTGAAGGGACGTCATTTCACCAAAATGCCAGGGGTAGCGGAAGTGACATCACATGACCCTTGACCTCTGATGACATCACAGGAAGTGTTGTCATTTGACCCCACCTCGAAGTTATATCATGGAAAATGATGGAATACGACCTTTCACCACTTGACAAAACAGGAAGTGGCATCACATAGCATTGTTTCTAAGTACACTATAACAAATATGGTTATAATATCACTGTAAAGTGACATACATTTCACACAAGAATGGATCATCATATGTATCATTAATATCAGTCCGTATAGGCCCATATTACCAAATTACTGTGAATTCAAGCAGACGTCCATGGCCAAACGATAATGAGGTATTATTATATAGCACTTACGCTTAAGCGCTTCATATAGAACATATATACATACAGTATCACCTAGCCTATGTTCGTACTCATTTATCAACCTCAGCAGGATGAAAGGCTGTGTTGACCTTGCTGGGAATCGAACCTGCAACCTGCAGCTCACACACACATTGCAGCAGCAAGCGCTCAACCCACTGAGCTATCTTACGGCTATAGCTATCAGAAAACAAGCCACTCCAGAAACAAAGAGCCACATGCTGCTGGCTACAGCCCATGAGCCTCAATTAAAAAAAAATAATAAATAAACGGTGTCCATGCTACCTTGCGGCCCTTCCTTTTTAGGGACTGGACTACTGAACCATCTGAAACATTGCTGCTGGTGCCCCTGGTTCTCTTGTGATGGCTCCCCAGGATACCCCAGGAGGTGACATGTCTGATCGGCGCAGTGGACCAGTCTCAGCATTGTCTTGTTGAACTCATGCGCCTCCATTTTGTTTCCCTCCACTCTTATACCATGGTTCCATTGTTATTGTGGCTGTTCGTATTCTCTTTCTTTATGTATTTAGTTTATTTTGTATAGTTTTACTTATTGCTTTATCAGCGCCGTAATACCCTTTCAAGAGCGACTTCTTTGTACCGTCCATTGGTGAGAGGTGTGGCTGGTCGGCACTTGGGGGCTCATTACAAGTTGGGCGGTGCAGATAAAATGTGGTGGTATTACCATATACTGTCGCATTTCCGCACCGCCAACTATAGCTTCGGTCGGAAACTTGGAGGAAGCATCTCCAGCTGTGAGCTGGAGGTAAATCTGCCAGCTTTCTGCCGACGATTTTGGCGGAATTACTGCGGTGGAATTATTAAGGCAAAATTACGGCGCAGTAATTCTGCCAAAAATCCCCCATGGAGTCCAATGGACTGCCATTAATGGGGACAAACGCCACATAAAGCCACTTGCAATCTGGCAAAATATGGGCAGATGTACAAAACACTCCACTTAATGCAGACCACTCTCGAAAAGGCACACAACAAACCATGAAACTACTCACATGCCAGTATCATACCAGGAGAACACATCAATACCTCTCAACGCTGTAAGCCACTTTATCTACAATCCACCTGCAATCACCCTCTACGCAACAAAAACCAGATCACACCTCCAAACCACCACTTCGTGGTACCCTACCTAGGCGTATGACCATGATCACAACACAAATGACCTAAGCCTTCTGGGGGCAAAAACCAACAGTCCAACAAATCTCTCTCATACTGCAGGACGTGCTGCGACCATAGCAATAAACAAGCCAAATATTAATCAGATATAAGACGCCACCGGAGCCTGCTGCACCACCCATCTCAGACACACCTTGAGGTCGCCAAGGGGACCCTTTAATCAGGGCGAAATGTACCGCAGAACCAACTTCCTCCACTTCAGTGCCTGATCCATATCCTAGCTTCCGATATCTATGAACTTTTCGTGGGGCCCAACACTGACCTCCCCTTCATCCCCAAGACCTGGCCAATGGGCATTTAGACCCCTTTTCGTCATGAAGCAATGCAACCATCCTTCAAGATTATTTTCATCAACTGGATAGGCAAGAAGGGAGGGGGACTGCCATCATACACAAGAATACATCCACAACACTAACAGCATCTATACCGGACTGCGGAAGCCTCCCGGTGTACCGCAGCATTACTCACACGGCTGCCCTAATCTTCCTGCTGATCTGACACTTACCATCCACCATATAGTCCGGTCATGGGCCCATTTGCGAGCCTTTCTGTAGGCCGTGACTACCTGACATACTGGGAGATTTTAGTGTATAGTACGTTGGAGGTAAATTAACAACACGGCCAGCATTCTGTCTGCAATCCTAGATATGGGGAACCTCAAGCAGCTGATGAGAGAGCCCATCCAAACAACCAGGCACACCGGGTGGCATTTTCTGCGATTACCATCTCACGAATGGTACAATTGCCCTCCCTCTCCCATGGGGTGTAGATACTGCAATACAGTTTACGCTCCTCACCTCTGCGTTCAGATGACCGAAGCACGTTGATGTCCACCTTAGTGGAAAAAGCATGGAAACAGATCAAGCTGGAGGATCTACTCAAAGCTCTGGAGGCCTCCAGGTTAGAGATGCCTGTTTGGTGCCCCCATGTACCTGTATGAAGGACTCCGCACACTCTGCAAATTGATAACACCCCCCGCAAGTTGGCCCCCAAGGAAGCCTTTTAAACACATCCAGATGATAGGAGTAACTTCAAAAACCTCAAAGAGGAGAACAGAAGGATGGAAGAGATCTGGAAAAAACTACCAACGTAGAGAAATGCTCCTACTAACAACAACTCCATATCGACACTGCTGAAAATGTGAAAGCCCAGTACATGGACTAAACAAAATGCACCCAGTAACCACAAAAATAAATGTTCCAATTTATGAAAGACATGAGGAACCCATCGGGGCCATCAGAGAAAGGACAAATAATTCAACTTCATGAATAAAGTGACACAGGTACATCATCACCTGAACAACAAGCAGGCAGCATCAGACCTTGAGGGCAGACCTGAGCCCATTCCAGTGGACTCACACCCCTGCACCATGCCAACATTTCCCTTGTTCACAGAGCAGGAGTTCTTGATACTAGTCAATACCAGCAGCCGAGCAGGCTCTCTAGAGTGTCCATGGGCCTCATTACGAGGCTGGCTCTCCCGTAATGAAGGGTGCTGGTACGGGACCGGCACCCTTCATTACGGCATGCCCTATTATGAGGTTCCCTTTGCGGGACCCAGGAGCTAATAACGGGCCCGTTAATAACGGGCCCGTTATTAGCTCCCTCCCCCTCCCATTGAGCCCTATGGGGGCTCAAATGGGAATGGGGATGGGTTTTTCCAATGAGGACTTGCCGGGTCCTCCAAGGTTGGAATAGCCCGGTAAGTCCTCACTGGAGGAACCCGGTACTGGAACCCGGTATGGAGGCAGCCATGCCCTTATTAAGGGCATGGCTATCTCCATACTCGTAATGAGGCCCCATGTCACCATATATCCACAAAACGATTGTGCAGAACCTACCATTTACAGACTTTACTTAATTGCTCCACTGAGCAAGGATTTGTCACCTTAGCATTCAAAGACAGCATACATCAAGCTTCCCCTAAAAAAATGATGGGTAACCTCAATGATCCAGCTAGCTACCACCCTATTTCTGGAATTTCATACCTAGCAAAGCTCCTGGAAAAATGGATCTATCAACAGCTACTGGACTACGTGGAATCTAATACCATCCTACGTAAGACCCGGGTAGGGTTCAGGCCAATCAGAGGAACCATATCTAGACTCTTAGATAATTGGGGCTCTCAAAAGAACAACAATGTCGACCTTCCAAGCACCTTATTCAGTTACAGAATGCTGATAAAAGACATATTGAGGCTGGGCTTGAGCCTACAGCCTTGCACTGGATGACCTCATTTCTCTCCATCCCAGCGGTGATCACCCACATGGCTGCATTTAGTGGAAGCCCCTGCAACATCACATGCAGTGCCCCGCAGGGATTCAGCATCTCACCACTCCTCTCCAGCATCTACATGGCTCCACTCACAGACATGTTGTATTTATTTGAATGTATCTATTGATGGCACATGGGTTTCAACCAGAAGCACTTACAAAAACAATCATTATTCTACCCTGCAGCACAAATCGTGGGCGGCATCACCCATATACTGAAATGGTCACTCTAGTGGGAAATTGACTAATCATAATCAGTGCATAACAAACATGTGTATCTATCTAAATTACATACATGTGCACTGTTCACCAAAAGTGCATGTTAAATCATAAGATTAACAGAGGATAAAGGAATAATGAAACTCAGGTTTGGAAGAGATCAAAGAACTACTAAATATGTAAAAAGGTTTTGCAATATGTGTTGTGGTTCATCATCCAATAACCCCATGAAAATTGTAAAATGGATTATAAAAAAATAAAACAAAACACTATGGTATATTTTCATTTAGACCATTTGGAGAAATACTGTGTGATATGTGTATTGTGAGGAATCTGAGGGCGTCCTCACTTCTTTACCCAAAATATCCTCCCCTCAGGTGGCCAGAGAGAGGTCATTGCTTTTGGAACCTGACCCTGGGGGTGGTTATGTGAGGGAGTGTCTGAGGCACCATGGAGCTGCAGAGTTTGTTCAGCAGAAGCAGACTGTGCCTGTTGTTGTTGGAAGGTCTCCGGTGGCAGGGGCAGGCTGCCAACCTCCAGGTGTCGAAAGGACTCCATTTCAAGCAGCCCGAGGTGTTGGAGACCCGAGAAGAAGGCCTGCCGAGCTGGGAGCAGCAGCAGCATAGAACCTACGAGAGCAGAGAAGGGCCAACGAAGACAGCATAGCCGGTGAGTCAAGTGAGGCTGAGTCACTCCGGGACGCTGTAGTGTGAGCTGGATGCATACAATGTTGTGAAGATTGATTAACTTTGAAAAATGAGTGATTTAAGAATAGGCTGCAGAAGTGCCCGAAAGGCAATAAAGTTGAAAGTGAATGAGAAACCCATAAGCAAGGGTGCCAATTCACAGCAAGAGAGTGAACTGGGAATTTGCCATTACATGGATTTGATCATGAATGAAAAGTGTAAAGGAAAGTGATAAGGAGTGAATTCCACATGTATGTAAAACACAGGAAAACGTTCCCTGATACAAAGGAACTGTGAGTCAGATAAACTGAGGCAAGCAAGCATTTTTAATGAATATGATGAACTGTGAAGTATTGAAGTGGGAAAAAGCAAGCATTGGCTAAAGCCATAAGGAAAAGAGGAATTGTACAAGTTGTGGCAAACTATGAACAGGTTGTGATACTTCTCCAAGTGAATAGTGGGAAGACAAGTATTGGAAAGACTGCCAGGATATAAGTCTGATACCACTGTTGGGCTGCAGCAGTGGTGGTGCAACTGTGGAAAAGAAGCTGAGCAGGCGTGTCGGTTGCGTGAACTGTAATGGGTGGCCTGTGTGTTTCGACAACTGCGCCTAGACCGAATAAAACCCACTCAGAAGAAGCCACTTGAAACATTTATAAGTTTATGGTTGAAGATACAGAAAAGCCTGTGCATTTTGAACTTTATGATTTTGATGAAAGAGCCAAGAGCCTGAGAGCTGGGAAGAATCCAGGGGAATTGTGTCGTTGCAAAAACAGTGAGAGACTTGAAAGCTTAGAGAAGGGACCCCCTTTTGATTAACATTGAACTATTTGGAAACCTGCGGAAGGGAGAGCCCCTTTGCGAACAAGAGCTGGAAGAAGCTCTGAACTTTTGTTTGAACACTTATTCATTTAAAGCAGACATCCCTACACAGTTTTAACAAATATTTGTGAGGGCAAGTATCGGTTTTGGACATAGACAGACATTTGCTTTGGACTTCGTGACACAGACTATCCTTAACTTTATTTAGATAGAGAAATCCCATCTTAGCAAGGTAGGCCTTATCCCTACCTCTTTGTGATTTTAATAAACGTTTATAGCCCAATCGTTACTCTGTTGTCTGTGTCTACCTCCTGATGCCTTCACAGTATCCACAACATTTCACGGTTATGAACTCTCTTTCTGTGGTCTACCCACAGGGATGTTTTGTAACTGTTTCATGGGCATGAAATTTGAGTTGTGCAATCATTTATCTATTCTGATTGAAATGATGGGAGGGGGCTGATTTAGTGTTGGTAGTCCTCATATCACTCTACTGTTCTTTACATTAATTGAACACATTCCTCCCCCAACTTATCCCAAGAAGAGCAATAAATCAAGTAAATTACTCATTTTGTAGTACATGTTGTATACCGTTGTAGATTGATAATATTGACACATTTTGGATGGATCCGGGTATCTCCTTATTGCAGCAAATGCATCCTAGGTATGGATATGATATTCAATGGCAAAAATCTTCTTTTATCTTTTGTGCTGCACTATTATACCTATTATATCAGCATGAATTAAACTTGGATCGAAGGTTTTGAAGAAAATCGTTTGGATAACTCACTGTCATGTTCCAAAATTAGCCAATATTTCAAAATCATGGATTTTTTTTGTGAGGTTCATAATTATGCAGACACATATTCGACAAGATTGCTTTTTGCAATGGGCTTTCGGGACTATGACTCACCAAGTCATTTTGAAGGCTTTCTGCTTCTAATATTCTAATAAAACTTCACCCAGGTTTGAGTGTTATTTTGATCTTTAACATTTGAGAATAAGATCTTAATCATTTAATAGCCTGTTCATGGTAGGAATCATTTCTCAGCAAATGGTTTCCATCAGTTACTTTTTCAAAGGATTATGTGCTTATCTGTCCATCATTAAACATTACTGACACGTATATGAAATTAATTTCCTGAGAATTAATCAGTGATGTGAATTTATTTGTTAAATGGAGATTGTTATCCATTTTGGATAGATCTCCAATTGAGTTTGTGTCTTCCCAAAGGAGTTAAATATCATCAATTTAATGGAACTACTTGCAGCCTTTTAATAATGATTATGGGTCTTTAAAATGTCAGGTGGTCTCTAGCTACACTTATTAATAAAAACTAGAGTCACAAAAATAAGTTGCCAACCTACCTAAAAAAGTCTGCTAATTATAAACAAAGAGGCTGGAGCGAATATGCTGTAACCTACGTGAAGGCGAGAGACAAACATAGGGTCACTTATGCTGATATCCTGTATATGGTAAACTGTGGTGAAAGGGAGCCCACATCTAGCATTGAGTAATCCCAGATTGAGGCAGAAAACAAATACCGTTTGACTACAACCACTGAGTAAACAGTGCAGAGAAGCACATTTCAGCATTCACTGAGTAACCTAGACCGGTTCATTCTGATAGTTTTCCCAGAAATTGATGACCAGAAGGTGTAGAAATGGTATCCTATTTTGCATGTAGTTTAATTAATTTACCCTGCCCCAAGATTGTATGGTAAGCATGAAGATGTCAAGTAAGGTTAGTAGATGACTCCATGTCAATGGAGGCACAATGCCACAATGCTTTCATTATAACAAAATGAAAGTCACAACAAAGAGCAAAATAGGGTGTCCACCGTGAAACAGTCATCTGGAAAGCTCAATGTTAAGGCAGCATGCTCAATACCCCGTCGGCTCACAGCTACGTTCCATAACTCTGGAAGAGGAATATCAATGATAGCATAGATAATAATAGTGATTATGCCTTAACCCATGCACGAGGAGAGTAATTGACTGAAAGGAAATAGAGCAGTGGCCAATGCATTTCTCAGTACACACAAGTTGCAGAGAAGTCTTGCCTGGGTATAGCAGCTTTCACTATACCATAAAAGTGGACATTGGAAAAACATACGTAGTGGCGCCTTGGAACACATTTAATTTAATTGTAAGATTTATTGGAAATGATGTCTGATAAATCTCATGACATGGTCCTCCTTGTTATAGGACATCTTTTTATATATATTTTATCAAATAGGAAACTTTATAGACATGGGCCTTTGGTAGTCTCTATCATCAATTTATGATTATTTAATCTAAAGTACTTGTTTTCGACATTTGGAATGTCTGCCGATTCTCATAAACTAACTGCACCTCTACACACTTTCCACAGAGTGCACTAGACACAAATTGTACTCCTTATGTGCAAGGTTGTTGCCATACTCAATATGTTGCTGACCCGGATGATAGGAATATATTGCCATCCACAAGTTGGATCCTGGTGTTGTACCGTGCTGTTCCTAAGCTTAAATATGTGTGTGTGCACTTCATAACCACAGCATTAGTAGTAGAGAGGATTGATAGTTGGCATTAATCCTCTCTACCAGTGCTTTTTTTCTGAACTGTTATGACCTTAAATGGCCATCGAATTCCCTACAATCAAAGTAAAATAACAGTAGTATGAACAGTTGTACACAGTATCATTTGAACCTCTGCCACAGTACTCTACATTGTTCTCATAGTTTCCTAAATACAAAGTGACTACCTGTCACATGATGTTAAGAGACGGTGTATATTGCAAGGCCATCATTGAACACTCAATGCACCAATTTGTTACTGCAGTAACTCCACCCTTTCTTGATGCTCAGGTTAGTTCATACTCACCTCCCTGCAACTCACTGTCCTCTCTTTGGGAGATCCCCTCAGCTACGAAAGCCACGGGATCATGTTTAGAATCTATTCTATGAATAGCCTGATTAAGGAAATAACATTAGTATGATCCGAATTTTGTAAAATAAAATGTGCTTGATGACTGAGTTGTAGTAAATAACATTTTAGAGCTTAACCAATAAATCATTAATGTAAGAAGCTTGTTGACTTTGCTTGGGTATTATTTTTTAGGGGAAGGAATTAACAAAAGGCCACTAGTGAAAGCGTGGCTGATAGGGGAGTGATACTTTTTACTGAAGCTTCCAATAAGCAGATAATGCAAGACGCCTAGGCAGCAGCAGCATTCCATGTGGATTCACCCTAAAGCCGTGGATAAAAACCTATCAGGGCAGCCATCATTGTCTATTTTGGACACAGTGTAGCCTTAATGGTTGCAATGAGGTAAGGACAGAAGAATAGAATGTTTACATGCTGCTCCTGGGTGGCACTGTAGAGCAGGTGGCGGGGGTAAAGAAAGAACAACTTCAAGAGATTTAGGGAAGGATGGGGGAATCAAATTGATAGAAGTGCTATAGGGGGAGGGGCATACCGCTCTTCCATGCACAACTCGACATGTAATTAAAGTATGGAAGGAAGAGACCCACGATATTGGGAGGGATATGAAACCGACATTTGCCCAACCTTTATTGTGCAACCTATTGCTACCTGAAATCAACAAAATTGGCATTCTAGCAAATTGGGGCAGTTGTAATATCCAGGCTTTAAAAGATGTGGTGAGGGGGTCAAGGTCTTGTTTCCTTTACTGACCTCCAACAGAATGATGGGATTCCCAATGCAGAACAATATCAACATATTCAATTCACTCTTGCACTGTACGCACAATTCAATGATATCCACGGAATTCCACCCTGTTCCCCCTAGAAGTCAACATGTTCCCAGAGTGAATTCACACAACTGTTACCTCCACGATGTACCAGTTTGTATCATCCTTCTCGACTAGAGACTTATCAGATTTAAAAGCTATATAGGAGGGCGGATGTGGGCGGCATAGACCCAGAAGAATGGGTGAAGCATTGATGTTCTCAAGAGAATTGGCGATCTTCTCTCGGTTTAGACTGGTCCGACTTGTACACAGGACATACTATTCATGTACATTACTCTTTAAATGTGGGCGGGCGACCCATCTGCTCTGCATGAGATGTGATTTCTCGGATGGAACCTTTGTCCACATAATATGGGAATGCCTGCAGATATGCCACTTCTGGGAGAGGGCTCTACAGAGATTGACAACAATGATGGGAGTAGATGTACCAGCTGAGCCTATACTGATGTTCGGGGGCTAATTCTTACAGTCGATTTGAAAAAGTATTCCTGTCTACTGCTGTTATCTTGACATAGCTGAATATTGCTATGGTATGGGGTAAGCCCAAAACGCCTCAATATAGCAAGTGGGATTCGGATGTAGATATCTGCATGTCACATGAAAGTAGATTGTACAATGCGCAGGGTTGTCCTACTAAGCTCCGGAGGATATGGAATAAATGGGAAGACGCTTCCTGAAGGGGCAGCCATACGTTTGAGGGGATAACGGGTGTAATGTGTTTAAAACTCTGTTGCTGATTGTACATCAAGGACTTCTTGATCAATTCTACAAATGTGCCCAATTCTTGCACATAATGCTGCGATCTGAGCGTGAGCTGCAGGTCGCAGGTGCGAATCCCGGCAAGGCCAACTCAGCCTTTCATCCTTCCGAGGACAATAAATGAGTACCAATTTCGGTTGGGTGATATTGTATGTAAAAATGTGCTCTGTAAAGCGCTTTGGATTAAGGCACTATATAAATAACACATCATTATCATTATCATTATCATTGTTTGTTATGTGCTTTAAATGCAATAAAGTATGTTATAAAAAAAGAGATTTGGAGAGTTACTGCAGAGGATCACAGAAAAGAAATGCTGCAATCCTAAAGAATAAAGATTACCCCTGCTAACTGCCCAGGAAGTATTAATTCTATTAAAGACTAGGAGGTGAGCATTATGCTTCAACTTCTTTAATTCACTACTCTTCAGCAGTTTCAACAAAACTCAAAAAAACATAACAAAACACTGAAAAATGCCTGAACAGACTTTTCATTTTATGAAACTACAATCCCCATAGTCTCTGTAGTCCATCACACTCCATGCTCAGCTAGGACCACTTCCTGTCCCTGAGCTCCTCCTCTCTTTTACTCGCTCTGAAAAGTTACTCTGAGAACTCCACACAAAGTCCTGCAACTGGCAAAGACATGAACCACTCCAAACCGAATGTCGAACTTCCTCTACTCTCAACGACTACCTCTGCTAGTCTCTTACTTCAACTGTTCTTCTGCTCCTCTCCTAGAAATAATACAAAGCAGAGAAAATCAGGGTGGCACCCATGTATTCACAATTTCATCACATTCTTATCACATGCAATATTCCAACATCATATGCAATACATAGCTTGGGTGGGAATTTAATGCTCACCTCCTAGTCTTTAATAGAATGAATACTCCCTGCACAGTTAGCAGGGGTAATCTTTATTCTATGACAAGACTGGAGGGGAGCATTATGCTTGTTCAAAGCTCCCCAACACAGCGACCGCTATACTCTCGGTCGGCTTGAAATAAAATTCTTTAAATGTTCGATCATTCGACCAGTCTGCTGTTAACATAATATCTCTAAGGGATACACCTGTCTTAAAGGCTTTAGATGCCATAGCTCCACGTACAGAATGTGCTCCATACTTTCCCACATCTATCCCTGCTGCAAGCATGACTTCTTTAACCCAGCTGGCTATAGTAGCCGTAGCTACACCCTTGTAAGGCTTCCTACGCGCAATATGCAATTGTGTAGTATTTGCCGCTCTGTGTTCCGCTGTCCTGTTCTCATATTCTCTGATGCAGCTTGCCACACACCATTTAGGTTTATTCAGAAAATATGGGTAGTGGACAGAAGACGCCCCTGTCTTAGTTCTCTTCACTATTATAAATGTTACACCCTCTGGTCCAAATGACTTCCTGTCTACCTCTAGGGCCCTCACATCTGACACGCGTTTACAAGAAAGTAAGCACAAAAGCATTACTAACTTCCCCCACAATTGTTTTAGGGATAAATATTTGTTCCCGGGCCAACTCTCCAGAAGCTTAAGCACTATTAGCACATCCCAGACTGTCTTATATCGAGGTTCTGGAGGTGCCTTAAATTTGGCTCCTCGGATGAGCCTGATCACTGCCGGGTGCTCTCCCACAGGTACTCCCTCGATTGGCAGGTGTCCTGCAGAAATGGCGGACCTGTATACTCCTATGGTACAGAACGCTTTACCACCTTGTAAAAGGTGTGCTAGGAAATTCAAAATCATCACTACTGGCGCTAAAATGGGATGAACACCTCTCCCTCTGCACCAGCTAGTCCACTTAGCCCAAGCCGGTGTCATGATGCCTACCCCCGGGCATCCAGACCAAGCCCATCAGCCCCGGGAGCAGGCATCCAGATATTCATTAAAACCCCAGCAGCCCCAGCTAGGGGCTGTCTGGGTTCAGTCCTGGCGCCTTAGGCACCATGCTCATAATAGAAATCAGTCCTGAAGCTTGGATGGGACTTTTTTTGTTACAGGGACTATTTTCTACTCGGGTGTGGTTCTGGGGAACTTCTTACCTGGAACTACTTTGGAGGCTATTTAAACTACGCCCGATCAGCAACACACGCTTTGCGTTATTCTGCATCCAGCAGCGTAACGCTCACCGTGCCTGCAGTCAGCATCCAGTCTTCAACCACGCCCGTCTCGAATCCAGAGCTCCTAGCAAAAGAGGAAAGAAGAAGGAAGGGTTAGAACACCGACATTATTTCAATCCTTACCTGATTCGGATCCATCACGTCTTCGAACTTGAAAAGGACATTATTTCTGCACGCGTCGCATCGCCAGCTGCAGCACCGCGCCATACTCATCAGTCCTCACAGCATTTTTCGATCCAGCGCTGTCTCCCTCATTTTCTTCGCCGAACTCCAGCACCTGGGGGAAAACAAAAGAAAACACCAAGGTGAGCCAAGAGAGATGACAAATACAATCTCTTACCACCATAGGCTTACCTGATTTACCACCGGAGACATTACCCTTTAATACGCCTCATCTTCATTTGCCGCACCTATAAAGGGAGAAAACAACAAGTTTAACTCACGCAACTTTTATCGGACAGTGTTGGGTAATACAGACTCTTACCTGAACGCCAGCAGCTGTCTCCAGGCGATATTCTTTGGAACTAGTTGCGATTCAACAAGGGAATGGAATAAGAGTGATCATCGGACATATTGAACTCTTTGAACTTTAAACCCCGGAGTCAATATTCCTCCGGAACTCCACCTTCAAACCAGTGATGTAACTGGTATCTACGCGCCCCTGCATGCCATGCAGGATGGAGGGCTCATCATTTAAATACATAAGGTGAGGTTACTAAAAGGGGATATCGGAGGTGACAAGAAGGGAGAACGAGAACAGTGGGAGGGGGCCATCACTAAGATCCACGGGTGGCTAAATCCCTTTCTCCACTTGCAGGAGAATACTTCTACGGATTAAGCAGACGAGATAAGGCGGGCCAGTCCAGACAGTCATCTTGGCACTACGCATCAAGTTGGTGGAGACCTCAGCTGTCTAGGTCCGATTGACGCCCCTGTGGGAACCAGGTGAGCGTAACAGCCGCGTCATAGCTCCTTCTCGTGGATGGAGCCCAGGATTCTGCAATGAGCTGAGCAGCCTGAGACGAAATGCTCGGCAACGCCCAGCGTCTCCTGATATCCTGCACGCGATGAGCGGGAGTGTCCCTCTTACTCTCAGAGGATGATACGACCCAACTGGGTCTGTGAGCAGGTGTTCTCCTTCTGGGAGTATCCTCAGGTAATCCACTGTCAGCTCCATAAGAGTCGGGAACCATACTTGGGACTTCCAGAACGGGGCTACAACTAGCAACTCCGCCTTCTCCCTGCGACACTTCGCTAGAACTCTGCTCAGCATCATGAATGGGGAAAACGCGTAGTGTGGACCTCCATTCCATTCTTGCAGGAACGCATCTATGCCTCGAGCTCTCGGATCTAGCTTCCAGCTGAAATACTCTGTTGTCTGAGCGTTCAACTGGGATGCGAAGAGGTCTATATGTAGCGGACCCCATCTCTCGTCCAACCTCTGAAAAACTGCTTGATCCAGCCTCCAATCGCTGGAGTCCGAGAGGCAGCATGAGTTCCAATCTGCTATTATGTTCAGTGCCCCGGGGAGGTATTCCGCTGTGACCGATGTCTCTGATTGCAGGCAGAAGTGCCAAAAGTCCTTCGCTAGCTCGGCGAGCATCCTGGATTTGGTACCGCCCAGATGGTTTGTATATCGTACTGCTGATATGTCATCCATCTTTAGTAGGACACACTATCTCATCTTCCCTTTCGTGAAGGCTTCGATCGCAAAGGACCCTGCTAGTAACTCTAGACAATTTATGTGTAATTGGAGTTCCTCTTCACTCCACTTTCCCCCTGTCTGTAGGTCTCCGCACCTTGCGCCCCGCCCAGCCGGCTGGCGTCTGATTCTATAATCAAATCCGGTTTGTCTCCGGAAATGGCACGCCCATTCCAGGCATCCATATTCTTTAACCACCATTCCAGCTCCAGCCTGGATTCCTGATCCAGCGGCACTGATTGATGATATCTCAAGCCCTGCTGCAGATGCCTTATCTTCAACCTCTGCAGTGCTCAATATTGTAAAGGTCCGGGAAATATGCCTTGAATGGAAGCTGCTAACAGCCCCACTATCCTTGCCAGTGTTCGGAGAGACACTACCTGTCTTTGCAGGCATCCTCTCAATTCCCTCTTGATGTCACAAATTTTCCGAGCTGGGAGCTCGAGCGTCGCCTTCCTGGTATCCAGGGTGAAACCCAGAAAGTCCAGTCTTTGGGCTGGTTCGGTGTCTGACTTTTCTATATTCACTAGGACTTCTCGGGATGACAGCAGGTCCTGGACCCATCTTGTCTGGTATATGAGCGTCTCTTGGTCCTTGGCTAATAGCAGGAGATTGTCTAAATAGATGATCAATCGTATGCCTTTCTCTCTTATTGCTGCTGCTTTCGGCTTCATCAGATTGGTAAAGGCCCAGGGCACTGAAGCAAGCCCGAAGGGCATAGTCTTGAATCGCCAGAGCTGTCTTTTCCAGCGAAAAGCTAGGAAGGTCTTGAACTCTACTGCTATTGGGATCGTTAGGTAGGCATCTTTCAAATCCAGCCTCGTCAGCCAATCTCTCTCTCTGAGCGAGTCTCAGGCTTGATGGATGCCCTCCATCTTGAAATGCCGGTAAACTACCCAACCGTTTAGCTCTTTTAAATTTATCACTGGGTGCACTTTCTCCTTCCTGTGCATCAGGAACATATTGCTTATAAAGCTGGGGTCTCCCAGACACCTCTCTATGGCGTACTTCTTTGCCAACAGGTATAGCTCTTGATCTAGAAGCCTCTGCTCTGCGCACTCTAAACGCTGCTGGTGAGGCCTGCTCTCTTGAATGGGCGGTTGTATAAAGTTTAGGTGCATACCTACAACTGTTTGTAGTATCCAGGCATCGCTGGAAAGCGTGTGCCAGTTTCTCAAGAACATGCCAGTTCTCCTGCCTATGGGGGGATAATGCACTGCTCTCACCTTGTGTAAAGCCTTGACCATGGCCGGCACCTCTTCCTCTGTGCCCTCTCGGGAAGCGCCCTCTGAACGGGAAGAAGGAGCCCTGCTGCCTATTCTCCCAGTATTGGGCCCTTGGATTCTGGGGTCTTCTTCCACTCTGGTTGCGACCAGTCGAACGACCCCTGTGGCGACTGGTCCCTCCAAAAACACTGTTAGGAAAAATCTTTCTGATTGAGGCCTGCGCCTTCTCCAGTGATGTGTAGGTGCCGACAAAACGGCCCATTTCTTTGCCGAAGGTCTCTCCGAAGATATGATATGATATGATAAGGCATTTGTAACGCGCCTATACACAAGTGTTTCAAGAGGAGTCCTTGAGCTGCCTCTCCGGCCTCGTATGAGGCGAGGTCACTGAGCTTAGCGTCAATTTTCAATAATAGAACTCTCCGGCGTTCTGAGGTTATGGCGCATTTAGCATTCCCTAAGAGGCATACTGCTCTCTGCGTCCAGCCTGCCAGGGCGTCGGGGTCCACCTCTTCTCCCGTATCCATGGCTCTTTCTGCTAGGTCCATGATTTTCGCGAGTGGGCCGGCCAGGTCCAGTACCTTCTCCTGACAACTCCTCCAAGATCTATCAATGCCTTTACGAGGGTCTTTGCTTGTTTTTGACACGAATGTCACCATCTTGGGGTCTAGCTCTGGCGTCTCGGCCACTTTCCCTGGAAGGTAGGGCCTAGGGCACTCTGCCCGAAGGCGCTGGCGGACCTCCTTGTCCAGAGCTTTTCTTAACCTCTTGGTCATATACTGAGCCACTCTTGGCGAGGGTTGCCAGTCCGAGGACCTCGGGTTCCGAATGCTGTCCGGGTCAAACATGTCCTCTTCCACCTCCTCCAGGTGCTTTTCTTTGCAGATTCTCTTCCCTCTGCTGGGTTTGATCTCCTCCTCCTCCCTTGCCTCCTCTTTGTCTTGGGAGGGGGGTTCACCTTCCTCCAGCTCCTCTTCCGCATCTGGGTTCTCTTCTCCATCTTCTACTTCCCCTGGAGTGGGGGTCGTGAGGTCTGGCACTGTCTGACGCCGCAAATACGCTTCATGGAGCTTTGCAAAGGAGTCGACGACCTCCGGGGCCTTCTCTTTTGCCCCATCCGAAGGGCCCTGGGGGTCGTGAGAGGCTTTCCTCTTTCGGGCCTTAGTACTCCCCTTTGACCCTGTTTCAGAGGGTTCTGTGGGCGTGCAATCACTTCATCCGGCGCTGTCTATAGGCTGATGTATACTATTGCCCCTAATGACTCCAACCTATCTTGCAGGGGTTTAACCCCCTGATCCACTGCATCTATAAGTGAACTCCCCAGCACTTCCTTGAAGCTGGCAGCCAGGTTTGATGACTGCTCCTCTTCACTCCACTCGAAATCCGACATCTTGGGAAGGTGCTGTGTGCCTGATGTACCTGTGAAGGTGTCTCTGCACACCCTTTCACAATAGGTGCTTCAGATCCTTAACATTGCTCTAGCTTGCAAAATCAGGAGCTTTCTTCCTTTTTTCTTTAAATTACTCCAATAAATATTTCTTTTGAAATATTTTTTATTTTTTTAATATTTTGTGGCTGCGCCGTATTATAACAGTTCTTAAGAATGCCTGGTATGGGCGTTTGTCTTTCTGTCCTCACAGCTTGTGAGGAGCTCTGTATCTAGCCTCGGCAAAAGGCTTGCTTCGCCTCACAAGGCCGTAGCTCTTTCTGTGAGCTATGTGTTGATTTTAACCTGTGCTCCGGGATGCGCGTGCAATTCTGAGCTCCTACGCTCGGGGATTTCGAGCCGATGAGCCCGATCTAGCTACTCGCGCAGCTTATTAGCCAAGATTCACCGCCGGGCCCGGATCCAACAGTGCTCTGCTCTGCGTCGCTGTATCAAATGCGACGCTGAAGCGAGCTCTCCCGGCCCCGCCCCTGCAAAGCAGGGGCCGTAGGGCCTCGATGTGCTCGAGCGCTGTAGGCTCCGCCTCCCCGAGGGAGGGGGCCGCAACCTAGGTGCTCTGAGTCCCGCTGCCTCTGCCTCCTCAAGGGAGGGGGCCCGAGCACTCTCTGCTTTGGCGTAGCTCTTCGGGGCCGCTGCAAACTCCCCCAGCAACGGGCATCCACCCCCTGGGTGCCGGTAATATGGCACGGGGCATACGTGCTGTGGAGTATGACCGCGCGGATGGGCTATTCCCGCGAAGGCTAATTATAACGCTGCTCGCAATCAATGAACTTCGCTCCGCTGTGCTGCACACGTCGATAAACTAAAGATTAATGATTTTAAGATCAAAGAATAAAATATCGAAATTCCTGCCTTACTGCGCGCTGACTATCTGCCAGCTATGCATATCACAGTATTCTACCCCTAAATAATGCTGAAACTAATACATTTTCACATTCAATAGGGAGATAATCAGAATAGTACTTATCTGCTTGAAGAGCAGTAAAAGAAGAGGAGGAGCTCAGGGACAGGAAGTAGTCATAGTTGAGCATGGAGTGCGATGGACTACAGAGACTATGGGGATTGTAGTTTCATCAGATGAAAAGTCTGTTCAGACATTTTTCAGTGTTTTGTTATGGTTTTTTGAGTTGTGTTGAAACTGCTGAAGAGTAGTAAATTAAAGAAGTTGAAGCATAATGCTCGCCTCCAGTCTTGTCATAGAATTATGTTGCATTGTGCTAAGTTAAAAAGCCCAAGCGTGTCTGAAATGGTGGCATGTTGTGCCCCCGACAGGAGTGAACCATACCCTGGTCTGTGGAAGAAAGGTGGGGAAGAGGTGAGAGAAAAGTAGGAGATGGGGTAGGATATCAACGGACAGACGCATGGAAAGAGACAATAGGGTTAGGAGAGAGATGGAATGGGGCTGTAGCAGGGGGTATGCATGCATAGTCAGATTGATGATAAAACCTTCTCATAAAGACAAACATTTCCTGTGACAGCAGATTCTCATACATTAGCGGGTGGTGCTAGAGATAGTGAATGCATGCTTTCGTGATGGACTCCTTATGTGATCGAGCGTGCCCTTGAGCCATAGTGGCTTCTTAATTATCGCTATTAATTTAATGCGGAGATTCAGAGTTACCTCAAATCAAAGGAAAAGAGCATTGGATGTCTACAGGGGAGTGAATTCTGAAAGGCAGATTTTGATAAATGGAGAAATTGTTGTGTCCAAGTTTGACATTTCCCCTAAAAGCAGGGAATGGCAGATTACTGCGCTGGAGAATTGGTCACAACTGTTTTGCCACATATATATGTAGGGTGGGTTTAGGGAAATAATTCTTGTAGGAGGGCCAAGGGGAGGGCTACGGGGGTCTCTCCCGTATATATAGGCGGCAAAATCAACCTCTCCAAAAAATAAAATGTGACCAATTCTCCTTTTATCAAATGTATTTGATGCAATAACCTTCAATCCTAAAAGCATTGGTCTCCTTGCAGGAAGCAAACTTTGTGCTGGTTAAATATACAAGTAAGGTCTCTACCCATTTCCTCAACTACCAGTGCTCACCCCGTATATGCAGGAGTCGATCATAAGTACCGACTGTATGCGTAGTGTAATGAAATGTGTCGATTTTTGGTCTTATTTTTAAATGACAATATTTGAGTTGTCTGGCTTACTTGGCCAATCATCTCCTAACGAAATACTTGGGGCACACTGAATAAGCAAATGGCTATTTATAGTGCCCAGATGTTCTTGTATTTAAATGCTTGGGTGAGGAAAATGTATAATATGAGATCACTGTTGTAGGGAATTGAAGACGTAGGTCCTGAGCCTGCTCATTTCCCAGTTGAGGTTTGTAACTTCCGACTGTCAATGACTTGTGCCTGAAAGATTATGTGCCTGTGAATCACTCATGTTAGAGTCATTGCTGCCCCTCCCCACCCAAAATACAAAGTGCCTCATCACATATTGGGCAGCAATTTGGCAAAATTTCAGCTGAGCAGGAATAGAGTTACCGCCGGGTCGTGTGGCGGTATCAGAGCTACATCACAACCTGGCATGCACGCACCCCTGACTCCGGCGGTAACGCTATTAGCGCCCAGCTGAAATTGTACCAAAATAGGGGCTATCGCAAGATAACCGACATTAATATTGCTACAGCCTGTGCAATTAGCACCAGCAGAAATTGTGTCATTGGCGGAATGGGAAGTATTGCGGTGTCCATTTTGAAAAACACAATCTATCAAATATCTCCACTTCCTGCAGCCATCTGGACCTGCAAGTCATCAAAAATGTCACAGGAGGGATCCCGAGGCAAGGTGGCCGAAAATCGAATACCGAAGTTCAGTGAGGGAGAATCGATGGCCCTTACTGATGAGGTTGTGGCACACAGTGACAAACTGTACAGCAGCAGGCAGAGGAAGACACCAGCCAAGTGCAGAGCAGCCATCCAGCACACCATAGCCAGAAGGTGTCTGCGGTGTCCAGCATTCCCGGTGATGGCGAGGACTGCAGGAAGCACTGGAACGATCTCAGAGTCAGGGTGTGAGGACTCCTGTCCCAACACCGCCAGTAGTCCATGGTAACTGGAGATGGTACTGTGGAACCACTGGCCCTGACAGCCTGGGAGGAGAAGTGCAGCACGGTGCTTGACATGGAGGTCATTGAGGGAGTCGGAGGTGCACAGGCAGGTGCCAGGAGGCAGGAGGTGAGTCAAACCCGCCCCCACAGCACAAGTCCATGCACAAATGTCAGCCTAGCACAAGACGCCCCAGTGGACAGGGACATGTCAGCAGACCCAGCAGCTGGGCAGGCCAATCAGGATGAATTGAGGGGGTGCAACATCATCCCCCCCTCTACAGCAGCCATGGGGCAGATCACCAAGGACACCCCTGAGTGTGACAGCAGTGTGAAGGGGTGGCAATTGACCAATCCAACTGTCATGCACACCACACCCCTGCTGGTGCAACCAGTGTCAGAGGAAATGTGGTGCGTGAGTAATCACAACACTGTGCAGCATTCAGACTAATGTGTTGCGGGCCCAGTTGGCCTACCCCATGTTGGTATGGCAGACGAGCCACATTGAAGTACATGTCCCCTACACCGACATGGGTGCAGCTAACCAATCACTGTACACCACAACACAACACTGCTGGCTGCACAAGCACCCCATAAAGCCATGGCAGTGCCATATATGAAGCCACCACACCCACAAGGTGTGTGCTACCTGGGGAGTGGATGTGGGGGCATGAATGACCACATGCATGCATGGCACACATCATCAGCCCCAGCATGGGCACCTTGCTATCCCCACACACATGCAAAAGGCCACCTGGCCATGTGTCACACACACATTACTGCAACCATCCCCACCATGCTGTGCACAAATGCAATGTCCCCTGACCAACCATGCCCATCAGTCCCAATGTGTGGGGTGCCACTCTGTACCATAGCAAATGTGTCTTGCATGCCAACACACGTGGAAGAACTATACCTGATGGAATATCCTATATCCCCATACAGGCACCAGAGGCATCTGAGAAGGACAAGAGGGCAGGCCCATCTGGAAGTGGTTCCTCCAGGTGGTCAATGGCTGCCACCACCACCACCCAATGAAGTCACGCACAGGCTACGCCTAGGTGCTTGGACCACAGCAGATGCCTCGGGCCAGCAAGGCCAAGGCTGCAGGTAGTACCACAGGCCCCACAGCAATGTCACAGGCCACCAGAAGCACCTCCAGGCCCACTGTACCCACTCCTGCAGCTGTAGTGTCCCACGAAGAGGTCACACCTTCTGGCAGTGCCATTGTTGAGTCATAGGGGGACACCAGTCCAGTGTCACAGCATGGAGAAAGGGCACAAACCCTGAGTGCCCTCACCAGTGCCAGCGTGCACAGACACCTGAGCTGGACGTGGGTACGCCACCCTATGGCTCACCAGCATTCAGTTTAGAGCCACTGCACAGCCCCACTCCCATTCAGCTCACACCACACAGCAACACCACCCTTCAGAGGCTGGATGAGATGGAGAAGCACCAAAGGGAAAAGGAGGCCATTGGGCACACCCATTCGCAATACCTCCAGGCAATCTGTGAATGCCTGCAAGGCTCCACCTGCAGGATTGTGAGAGCCTTGGAAAGAAACCGAGTAGAGGCAGCTGCCAGTATTGCCGCCCTGACTGTTTATGGGCAGAGAGTCAGGGAGATGACTGAGGGGGTCTCGGCCCTTGCAGAGGCCATCCATCAGAGCACGGAGGTCACACTGCAGCACATCCGGGGGCCAGGGTGAATATCCTCCAGTTCCATGACACCCACTGAGGACTGGCAGCAGAGCACATCCAGGCGCCGGTCCCAGAGACAATTGGGTCCGAGATCACCATTGTCTGGCATGGGTGGGAAGAGGCCACAGAAATTACATTGTGACAAATTTGACCCTGAGTGGGCGTGCTGGGGAGATGATGGTGGGAGGGGGAGGGGGGATAGTGTGTGGGTAGCTGGGGTTGGGAAAGGGGAGGGGGGACAGTGTGTGGGGAGATGGTGGAGGGAGGGGACCTAGTGTGTGAGGAGATGGTGGTGGGAGGGGGGATAGTGTGTTGGGAGTTGGTGGTGAGAGGGGGGATAGTGTGTGGGGAGTTGGTAGCAGTAAATGTGATAAGTGTGATGTGGTGCTGCACATGACACAGGAGGGCATCCATCACCTGGCCCAACTGCACAGAATGTGGGCTGTGCCATGCCGTGCCTCATGGCCACGGAATGCTGGAAGGTGCCTTTACCTAGAAATTGTAGTACTGACACTAGATTCAGCACTTGGGGTACAGCAGTACGGATGTTGATCCTGCTCCCTATTTCATCCTGAATTGTGGTGAGCAGCTCTGTGATGGTTTTCCTGTACAGGTGGTACAGTGTCACCTACTGTGTCTCAGTGAGAGTTGAGGAGCTGACCCTGGGGATCGGTGCACGCCTTGCTTATGCTCTTCTCCTTCTTCTCCTCCTCCTCTTAGCCCCCGTATTTCCTGTGCCCTAGCCTGCTCCTCCTGCCTCTCTACTTCCAGACGCAGCATGAGCAACTGCCTGTCCCAGATCACAGTGGCTAATGGCAAGATGGTGTGGGAAACAGTGTTTGGCATAGGGGTGTGCATTGTGTAGCCATTTGGAGTGCACTGGTTGCACCTGTGCCTTGATTTCTGCCTCCTGGGGGCGCTGTAAACTGCGTTGTCTCTTCGGAGCTATTAGCGCCGGTTTTCAGCACTAATAATGCCGTGCATGGACTTGTGATGTGGCTGTCTATGCGGCTCGTGTGGTCGGCTGTGATAGCGCCGGCTCTGATTGTGCCGGCTGTTATAGCGCCGGCTAATTTCACAGTCAGTGGTGTTTGCGCAGGTGCATGATCCAGCCTAGCAGTATTGGCGGTGCTAATTCTGTTACCGCCACTTTTGTGATGAGGCCCAAAGAGTCCTCCTTGCTGTTCAACACCTTGCTCCACTTGTGAGGCAAATGAGGGTGAAGCATTGTGGAGGAAGGGACGGATGAGCAGCAGTTCGCCACTTCCAAACCACTCCCAAATACCACATATTGCTTGAGGTATTTTGTTTCTATATACTTATTGCATTTTTCATAACTAGGGGAAATAAGCCTGCTTGCTTTAAATATATTGGTAGAGGTTGCATTCTAAAAGACCCAGTTACATTGTGATAACCTTGATTTACAAATGTGTTTTGGACATCAACTTAGAGCAGTGATTAGGAGCATGTTTTCTCGGAGTTAGTAGAACTCCTTTGAGGATCTGTGCCACAGTCACTCAGGGGAAGAACACTTGGCAGGTATTTAAAGTACCTAGTGGGAGCTTTCAGATGCAGCTACTTGGTATTCTATCAGTTTTTGGGCACCTGGGACCTGACAAGAAGCCGCCATCATGGAGGGCACGATATCATTTACATGGGCATATGGTCATTGTTAGAATGCCCAAATGGGAACAGCAACTGACGTGTTACTTATCTCATAGGGCAGGATTAAAGTCAAAATACTAGACGGGGCACCATTAGTGCCACAACAACTCCCTTAGAGGACCTGATAACTGTCACAATGGCTGTCCCCCGGGGACATGATTACAGTCACTTTCACTATATAATAGTGCATGATTGCTGGGCATTGAACCTCATATGGGGCTCCATCAAGTCACAAAAACTGTTGTTGGGGGACATACTTTCTGCCACAGCTGTCTGATGGGCACACTTATGGGCGCCGTCTACCTCTATTCCACCACGTGACCTTTTCTAGTAAAAAGACAAGTTAGTGAAGGGAGTTAGTGAACGGAGGATAGAGCAGGGCAACGTGCTGTTCTTGGAAGCAAGATCACCGAGCAATAGAGGTTCGAATCCTGGATCCGCGCTTAGAAACCCAACTCAGGTATTAAAAAAAACTATAAAATAAATAGCAATAAATATATTTTATCATAAAGGATGCGAGAAAATATGGGTTGCGTAAACATGGAAAAACACCAAATAATGTGACTTGAATATGGAAAAAAATCAGATAGAAAAATGTTTACAAATTAATAAATAATGTGAGGCCCATCTTTAGGAAACATACCAGTCATGTGGCGTTTTGTTGTCATGTAATGCTGAGTGGTCTAGGGTTGCAAAGAAATAATGCCAGTAATGGATGGGACGAGCATGAAAAAGTCGCTTGTGTTCTAGCCAAACTATGCTAGCTATGTTGTCCCTCTGCACCTAAACAAGAGCTATTTCTCCCCCCAACTCAACAGAGCTCATTGTATCGGCCTATCAAGGATGAGTCTGGGTCAACTTTGCAGGCACTCAAAGCAGCAATTGCACACAAGTGCAGAGCCAGATAAAGTGAGTTGCCAAGTATTACTAAATGTGGCGCAGTGGTGAAACGGAGTCCAGACTGTCAGGAGCATATGCTCCATTGTGATACATTTTCAATCATTTGTATGGTGGATTGAGGGGGGTATGCAACTTGCATTTCTGCCACTTTCTTTCCTCTCTGCCATACAAATTCTCCCGCATTTGCGTCGGCATGGATTTCATGGTGTCACAAATGCTGGAGATCCCTATCGGTCTGCCAGCTTTATGCAGCAGTGTAAAGCAGGCGGACCCCATAGGGATCCATTGTATACGCTGCCTGCATGGTCTCATGGTAGACAGCATCATGTGCAATAACAATTAAATGCTGTCTGACATGCTCGCATTTTGGGCAGCGTTTACTTGTAACTGTGAATGCTGCTTGCCATGCGCGCATGGTAAGCAGCATTCACAAGTCAAATGAAATGCTGCATGGCATGCAAGCATGTCGAGCAGCGTTTAATTGTAATTGTACATGGTGCCTGCTATGCAAGCATGGCAGGCAGTGTGTACAATGGATCCCTATTGGGTATGCCTGTTTTATGCTGGTCCCCCTCCATTTTCATCCCTCCTATTCCCAGTCTGCTCCTCCTCAAGGGTTTGGCTCAGGGTTTCCATGTGTTTATCATTCTTCACTATGACTTGCAGCTGGTCTGATCTGAAAAACGATAGTGCTAGGAAAGTGTACAGAAGCCATACTGTGTCTTTAAAAATGTGGACTGCAATGTTGGGACTGGATAACATGTCTCCCAGTGTAGGAGCAGCCGGATGCAGACCCGGAAGTGCGTCTGTGTCTGTTTCCTTCGAGTAAGAACTTATGAAGTGGGGAGTGCATGCATCAGGTGATTCCAAATTACAGAAGATGCTGCGAGTAGTCCGAACCATCAGAGTTGGTGATTCTATGGGCCTCATTACACGGTAGGCGGTAAGGGTTTACCGGTACCGGTAAGGGCACCGGTCCGGGAAACCCTTACCGCCTTACTACGAGGTCCCTTTGCGGGACCCGACCTTAACGGCTGGTGTATACCAGCCGTTAAAGTTGGGACCCGCAAAGGGACCTTGGTGCTAATTACGGTACCGCAATTTGCGGTACCTTAATTAGCTCCTTCCCCATTCCCATTGAGCCCTATGGGGCAAAAATGGGAATGGGGAAGGGCCATGGAGAAAGGGGGAATTACTGCCCCGCCAACCTTGGAATGGGGTGGTAATTCCCCTTTTCTCCATGGTGGTACCGGTATGGTACCGGCGGCAACCATGGTGCTAATAGCACCATGGTTTACCGCATTCCGTGTAATGAGGCCCTATGTCTTTTCTGCAGTACAGAGCTATGGCTTAGAAGGATTGGAGCAATTGTTGTGCACGAGTGACAGCCCCCTATCTTCTGAAGGTGGCTATGTTGGGGTGGCCAGGGGATCCTCCCCATTCTGCCCCAAACCCATCAACCATTGGCTCTGGGACGCACCCTGCACTCTACGTCATCCCACAGGAAGTCCTCAAAACAATACAGGCTTCATTATGTGTTTCGTGATATCTGGGCAGTAAATCTGCCCAGATACCAACAAATGGAATTACTGTTACCGCCATTTGGTCCAGTGGTATTATTGCCAGATTAAACGTGGCAGTGGTGCTGTAAATCCCCATTTTATTTTTAGTCCAGGACTCAATTGGCCTCATTACGACCCTGGCGGAGAACCATGGTGCAATTTGCACCATGGTCCATGGCGCTAAGCTGCCAACTCCGCCATGGTGGTTGGCGGACTTACCGCCCCATGCCGACCTTGGCGGGGCGGTAAGTCCCCAATCCCCATTTTACCCTTCCCCATTCCCATTCTTGCCCCATAGGGTATAATGGGAGTGGGGAAGGCGTTAATTACGCCACCGTAAATTACGGTGGCGTAATTAACAACAAGGTCCCTTAGCGCCATGGATTTTACCGCCTGCAAAAAGCAGGCGTAAAAATCACCATGGCGCTACGGGAACTCGTAGTCAGGCGGAAAGGTACGCCATGCACTACGCCGGCGTAAAACCCTCTCCGCCAGGGTCGTAATGAGGGCCAATGGGTTTTTTTAGCAAAATTTCTGTGGTGGTAAATTCGCTGATTCTGGCGATATTTTGGCATGGCGTTGGAGGGAAATCCTCCACTCCAGAGCCATACTCGTAGTATGGCAGAGCGGGAACATTGGTGGTAATTCTGTTGCCGCCAATTTCTTCCCGCTCTGCCATACTTGTAATGAAGCTGTCCCAAGATCCCAAGACACCTGGCGTAACGTGATTTATATCACTACCATGGTTTCACTCACAGCCGCTGCATGTCCTTGGAAGCAATAATGGCAGATTACGTATGGTAATCATCATTACTCTTAGTGCTCATGACACATCACAGTCTTTACTGTATGAAGGCTGAGTGCCTTCTCTGACAGATAGCACACACATTCTAAGAATTTTTAGATGATTCTTTTAAGGTGTGTATGCCCTGCCCTCCCTTACCATCCTTATGTTATGTTATATTATTTACCATTTATATAGCGCTCTATACATCATTTGTATGACCTCAAAGCGCTGGTAGGTTGAATGCCCTCAGGGCCGTGGTCCTGGTCAGTTCAGAGAGTAGGGTGTTGAAGGGTGCATGGGTGCACCGGTTATGTGAACAGCTGCTGTATTTGCCTGATGGTAGCTGCATCCTAGCATTAGGTGTGCTGGCATTGATGTCGGTAGAATGTGTGTAGTCTGGCGGGTGGACACCAAGACTGGGAGAACCTATGTTAGGCCTGTACGATGATTACCGTAGGCCGGTTTGTCATGGGCTATATGTGCGTTTATTAGAATGATGAGGTGTTCATGGGGTAATGTTCGCATGTGAACAGATAGGCCGAATTGATCGAGGGCTATAGCTGCATTCTAATTGTGTGATGATGTAGAGTAGAGAGTAAGCTTAGTGATATGGGAGGAGAGTGTTTGCGTGGGTTTATGAACTAAGGAGATCGATATTCTGCATTTCAGGCATGCGGTTGCTTAATGGCGAATTAATAAGCGTATTCAGCGATGACATTGTTCGGGATCTCATTGCGCATTAGTCATCGGGTTGCTATGGTTCAATCGCTTTAGAAGGACGTGGTTGGTATTATGGAAAGAGCCACGTTTTTAGAGCTTTGCAGAACATCATCTAGTCTCTTGGGTGTGACGAATATGAGGGGGAAGCGAGTTCCACAGAGTTGGGACGAAGGAGGAGGGTGGGCTTTAAGGAATGTGACAAGTCAGGAGGACAAAGAGTATGCTGATTATCATACACAGTCTGGTATTACCTTCCATCCCCTTCCTTACTATGGGCCTCATCATGAGTTGGGCGGTATCCCAGTGACAATTGTGCCGGGATACCGCCCAACACTCTTAGCGTTATCGCTACTCAGTCCGGTGCAATTTTCGCCGGATCCCGAGTGGCTTTTGGGAGGTGAATCCCCATTCCCATCTGGTCCATTGGACTCAATAGGGGTTTCAAGGGCTATTAGTGCCACGATAATAGTGCCAAAAACAGACGGAAAGGGGAGATTTTTACCTCCAGCAAAGAGCTGCCGGTAAAACTCCCAATTTCCGCTCAACCCAAGATTGGGCAGAACGGTAAATGCAGCAGTAATAAAATTACTGCCGCATTTTACTGCTCCACCCAACTAATGATGGGGCCCATATATCAAGAACTCATCAGTAGTGCCTCATTTATACTGACAAGAGACTAAATACTGCTCCAACAAAGTACATTTATTGCAGGTTTATAATGCATTTGTTTCCCAGAACTCTGGCTGAAAATTCTGTTGAAACCCTAGTCGCCAAATCGCAGTACCATGCGATGGTTTGGGGTGAGAGGCCGCAGCATTGCAAATCTTTGTAATGATACACCCTGAACCTCTACTCAGGAGGGGCCATGCATTCATGTGGTCGATCTTTTCTGGATTACGCTTGGGAGAGGATTTGCTACTTTTTCATAACAGATCATGAGTGATGATTGTAGATTTGATCAATTGGCTAAGAAATGCTGTAGTGTTTTCCCTTTTGCTGTACATCTGAAAGAGACAAACAGGGACTCTGTTTTCTGGAACATTTAAGTCTTCTCTAGATGGATTTGAAGTACTCTGGCCAAATTTGACCTCCTTACAGAGAAGGGCTGTCCTTACCGCGGAGGCCTGGCTCTGTAGTGCCACCTTCCTCCAGGTGTTGTTGGACCATTGCCATCCTTCAAAAGGGTCACACAGCTTTCCCCATCTTTGTAGGAATCATCGCTGATTTCTTCCAGATGATCTGGAAATTATGCTTCTGGAGTGCTGAGCATAGCCTGTGCGTATGTACGAGACATTCGTCCCTTGATCGTGCATCGATAGACCACATGAAAGGATGGAAACTCCTGAATTTAGCAAACCCTCAACTGTGCCAGGGCTTCGGTGGAGACCTTTGGCACCAATGCCAAAATGATGGGATGTGTTTCAATTTAGTGCTGTACATTTGCCATCATGAACTGTATGTATTTCTGGTCTTAATCACTGATCATAATGTAACAATATGCATCCTCCAAATCCAGCGATGCCAAGCAGTCACCTGGCAGGATGCCTGCAATAATGTGTTGGCGAGGTTTCATTCAGAATGTGCGGGACGTAACATACTGGTTTGGCATCTCCATGAATAGGAGAAAGCAAATTGTTTGCCGAATGATTCTCTGGACTGGAATAATGACATCCATTCGCAAAGGATGAGATTTTCAGATTGCCTTTTGGCATTGGTCTGACACTTTTCATGGCCTCGTGTTGAGATTACGTGAAATTTCCCTGAACATCCTCTGTGGACCATCACCTGTAGCCAAGTCATTCTCTGGATGGTATTTATGAATTCTCTGTATAGTCATGCTTTTGGAGGGGTGGACCAGAGGGCGGCAGAGGCATGACTACAGAGTGGCTGAGGGGGCTATAGCCCCGGGTCTTTTGGTTGTAGCCCCGGATAGAAGTTCAGGGTCTACAACCAAAAGGCTAGCTAGGCCCGAGTCCTGAGAATTCCACCATTATCAGAGCACCGTATCTTTTCCAGACCTAGCCACACCCCTGCAGGGCAGTGTCAAAATGGATCAGAGCAACCTCTTCCTTGCTTAAGAAAGGAAACACTTGTTGACTGTGCCATACGTGGGGCTGGGCAACTTCTTGCAAGTGGTTCTGAGGGGAATGACTGTCCCCCCACTAAATGATGAGGCGTGTTTACAATGGTTAAATTACTTTTCCAAGAGAGGTTAGGCTGAATTCCAAACAGGTTCTGCTTAGGTAGGGAGGTCACTTAGTGGGGGAGTTCTGAGTGAAGTTTCTTCTTTGCATTCGAGACCCCGTAGATGTCCATCACATCATAGTTGATGCAATGAGTATACTCTATTTTGGGGCTGCGTAACCTCAGAAGGTTGAGCTGTGTCTGCTCCTTCTTCATAGCGCTTGTACAGTGCCTGGAAATCAAGAGAAGGCGAGGGATGTGTCCGCTGTAAGCCTCTCTTCGTATAATTGAATTGATGGCTGACCGATCACCGTTCTCATCCAACGGGTCCAGTGCAGCTGCCCCATCTAAAAAGTTGTGTTGACCTATTCGGTCTCCCAATTGATCTTCTAGTTTAACAGTCCCTGGAGATTTTCTATCAATTCTATGAGGGATTAGAGTTTAAACAGCTATGTTTGGCATCTTTCCACTCCTTTTTTGGTGTGCACATTCTCCATATCCATGTGGAAAAAGAAGGGTGATGAAGGCATGGACTTTGAACTGCTAAACAGTTTCTTTCCAGGTGGAAGAGGAGCAAACGGGAAACCTGGAGTTTGTCTAATATGTGCCAATACCACGTTGAGATCCTCCCTTCGAATACATACACCAGCAAACCCTGCTCTTTCGCTGTCTTTGTTGGCCTCCGTTGTCAGAGATGGGTCTTCTTTACGTGTGTCACCCCCTTTCACTCTTCCGCTATGGAAGCTTCTGACACAGCTTCTACTAGAGGGGCCTGTGGGGGTTTAAGTTGAGGGGCAGCAGGATTGCGGTTCATGGCATCCGCCACTGATGTTTAACCAACTAAATAATCTCGGACACCCTTTCAGGAGATGGGAGCACCCCCTTTTAGGATGGTGATGTCTATGCCTAGATTTCTCAGGAGAAGTCGACCTGGCTCCGTAACACCTAGGAGAAATATGATGATTTTTTGTAGATGTGTTCTTGTCTGCCCTTCTTACAGCAGACACTACAGCCAACAGGCATAGGTGGCACCTGTTATATGTATTTGCACAATAGAGGACTCAGGTTGATCGGTTCTATGGGGGATATTGTAGTCAAATATTTAATTCAGAGTTTGGGATCGCCCTCTTGTGAGGTACTTGAGATTGCTTTAAAAACTGCTTCATACATGAAAAAAGAATTTTTATTAGATTTCTCTATCCACAGGGTATAAAAACAGGATACACATATATGTATTTCTATTGGATACTTGTATTCATTTTTCAAAATTTCCTCAGAATTCAGGTCTCCCTTGTTATTTCTTCTGCTCTTGTCTTTTTCATAATATTACCAGAGTCTTTTTAGAGATAATGGTGATTTGCATCTTTTTTGAGGGGGAGTGAGAGAATTTGATGAGGAAGCCCGACGAGTTTCAGGAAAAAATGTATATCTGCTCGTCTGGGTTTGTTCCTGGTGAAGAAGCCACAAAAAGCCTACCGGTTTCAGTGGCACAGGCTAGATAAAGGCCACATTCATCAGGGCTGGGCTGACACTTAAAGGTTGCTGTGTCGACAAATGGGTTAATGGTTGGATAATGCCAGGAGATCCCACCTGCAGATGGAGGGGGAAGAGAGGGACAGAAAAGGCACCATTAATGTTGTTACACAATAGGAAATTGCATGGGTGCTATCATCTAGTGGACTGGGACTAGGTCTTAGGGAAGATTAGATAGTGCACTCCCCAATGAGACATGGGACATTTGGCATGCTCAAAGATCTGCAAGAAGAGATGGTGATTTAAGTGTTCTGGCAGAAGGGGCGAACAACGTAACATTATTTAAAGCAATCAGTTAAAAATTAGAAAGTGCTAGGTTAACAAAGGTCAAATCACATTGAGATGACCACCGGCAAAATTTAGTCAAAGGGCTCAGAAAATCTGGACCGCACACAATAAATATTCTAAAGGGCATGCCATGCCTCTTGGTGTTAGGATGCTGCATGATTCTTAAGGTTGTACTTGTTACCCCAGGGGAAGGGTCCTATTAAGGTCCATAAAATGGTGTCAATATGCATCCAAGACACAGAGATTACCCAAGATGTATGAGCAAATACACTTGTGCCCATTTGTGTAGTCAGCGACTCCAAGTGAAACTCACCTTATCCGCATAGGTCGAACATTCACTAAGGCTCGGCTCACAGGAGATGCTGGCCCGTATAGAGTTGCTTGCAGCTGTACACGAATTGGCGTACGGCCGTTTGTTATGATGTGTATTTGGCACGTTCTACAATCCGTGCCGAGCGTGGCCAGAAAGAGAAAGAGGACTTGTTCATAGTCCACGCCATCTTACGTGGATACACGTTGATGCTAGGAACAGTACGATTGTTCCACTAGTTAACGCTCAGGGGCCATATTGTATGTGGTTAATAAATGTATCTAAGCATATTACCACAGACTACGGGATAAATCGAATTAAGTTAGTATAGGGGGAATGAACGTTGTCGTCAAAAACTTGTTCAACAAACATGGGAAGCCAAGCCTAGCATTCAGAAGGTACGGGCAATGTTAGGGATGAAGATCATACTAACGGGCCACCCTGTGGTTGTGGGTTACGTGATTTAAAAATTACAAAGTGTGCTGGGTCCTACTGTTAATTATTAAGAGGGCATTAATTAGGACTCAGAGTAGTACCTGAAGGTACATGCCTCTGGGTTTCCTGGTGGTTGAGGAACATCAGGACTTATATGGTAGCCAGGAGAGCTAGAAAAGTTAATTGTAGGTAGAACATACTGTTAACAGTGGTATGAGAAACACAGCAATCAATCGTACAGAATCATTTGTGGAATATTACACACATTGTAAACCAACGTAAATATGAGCATGGCAAACAGGGTTGAGAGACTGAAATCGGCCCTGATGGTTCTTGTCACAAGGTGGCCAGGGTCTGCCAGCTGGTTAGTTCGTTCAGGCCTGTTTTATCAGTTTTAAGACGGAAAATCCATAATTGTTCTCTTTTAAAGAGTAAGTCATGAATGTTTCCCCCCCGTTTCGGGACATTGATTTTTTCAATAATAGTCCATTTAAAGTCCATCGCTTCATGTTCGTATTCTACGAAGTGAGTGACCATGGGGGCAGTCAATTTTTTGGTGAGGATGCATGATCGATGTTCGGCCAATCTGATTTTAATAGACCGAGTAGTCATGCCCACATATCGCTTACCACAGGGGCAGGTGATCAGATATATGACGTTCTTACTGTTACAATTTGTGAAATATTTCTGAATCCATGGGTAGTGCCAGCCGATGTTAATGGAAGTAGTTCTGGTAGATCCTGTACAGGCACTGCAGGAACCGCATGGGGCATGTCCCGTGGGTTTTGCCTGGTTCCAGTATTTGTGATGGGCTCCCTTGGTTCTGTGTAGGTGTGGATGAGAGAATCTCAAAGATTCTTGCCTCGTTTTATCGCAAATCTTGGTCGCTCTAAATTGGACTCGCCTACATTCAGGAGCGGCCACAGTTTAATCACTTCTTTCTTGATTTTATTAGTTAATGGTGAGAAGCTGAAGACGGCAGTTATTTTCTCCTCTTGTTCTTTTTCTCTCAGGTGTTGTTCTAACGTGGTGTCTTGTGGGACATTTTTTGCTCTTTTTCTAGCTCTTTTTATCGTGTGCTTCGGATAGCCACAGTCCTGAGGTTTGTAGCACAGTTGGCCTGACTGTTCTTCATAAGCCTGCAGCGTTGAGCAATTCCTCCGGTACCTAAGGAATTGTCCAAAGGGTAAACTGTTTCTCAGGCTGGATGGGTGGTAGCTTGTATATTTCAAAAGAGAGTTTCTGTCTGTGGTTTTGTTATATACATTGGTGTTTATTTGATTGTTTCTTATCTCCAGATCCAGATCTAAAAAGTGAACAGATGTTTTACTGTGTGTTTCAGAGAAAGTGAGAAAAGGATTCTGTTCATTAAGCCAGGTGAGAAAGATAGTACGTTCTTGTTCATTGCCTTGGAATATCATCAGGACATCATCGATGTATCTCTTCCAAAAATGTATATGTGTGCCCCATGGGTTAGTGGTGGGGTAGATGGTTTTCTCTTCAAAATCCGCTACATATAGGTTCGCCAGGCTTGGCGCAAAGGTCGCACCCATCGCAGTGCCCGATATTTGTTCGAAGAATGAAGTTTCGTACATGAAATAATTTTTTGTCAAGGCAATCTCAGCAAGCTGCATGATAAGATTAATAGGCGTTTTGAGTGGTGGGGTCGTATCTCTAAGAATCTTTTCGATAACTTGTAAGGTTGCCATTTGTGGAATCTTAGTATAGTATATAATGACTCAATGTCCAAAGTGACAAGTAGTTGGCCTTCTGTGTCAAAGGGGAAATCCTTAAGCAACCGGAGGACCGCAGTGGTATCCTTCAGATGTGATTTCATTTCTCTCACTTTAGGTCTTAGGAAAAAGTCAACAAATTCAGTGTTTGCAGGATGGAGCCTATACCTGACACTATGGGTCTTCCGGGAATTGGTGTGATACCCTTATGGACTTTAGATAGGGCATAAAAGGCTGGTCTCCTTGGCATTTTTGGGTTCAAGAAGTCATACTCTTTTGTACTGATGTGACCTTCTGCCAGGGCTTCTTCCAGAATCGGTATGATCAGTTGTTTAATATCTTCCGTCGGGTCTTCTTTTCCCAATTGCCTATAGCTTGTTCGTTCTTCTAGCAGTGTTTGTATCATTCGGTTGTAGTCCTGTATATCTAGAAGTACTATAGGTCCACCTTTGTCAGCTGGTTTAATCATTATTTGCTCATTGTCAGCCAGTGCTTGTAATGCCAGTCTTTCTTTTTTGGAGATGCTGTTAAATGTTCCTGGCTGTTCTTTCTCCAGTTCTTCGATCTTTTTAAGTAACGCTTTTTCAAAGGTTATAGATTCCAGAGTTATTCCATGTGGGGGTGGATAGAAGGTGGATTTCCCCCTGAGGTTGGTTGCACTCTTTTCTGATTCTGTGTAGGTGATGTTGCCAAAGTATTGTTTCAGTCTGATTTTACGGACTAGTTGTGCTACTTCAATTCGAGTTTGAAATGGATCATGTGTAGTGGTAGGGACAAAGGAGAGCCCTTTTTCCAGAAGGTCACATTGGTCTTTAGTCAGTCTATGATTGGAGAAGTTCATTACTAGGGATTTTTCCCATGGCTGTTTTGGAGGTCTTAGATCATTGCTGTTAGGATTTGGATTGATACTTGTTTGGACTACACTCGTGCTGGATCTTTGTGGGGTCTCTTGTCTGCCATATGTTGGGTTAGTGTCCTCATTAGACCATGTGACTGTCTTTTTCTTAAGTGCACTTTTTAGGGGGCCGTTGATGTCTGTCCTCGTCCTCTGCTGTGTGTCACCCGTGGTGATTGGTTCTGCCAGGGTGCTTGCCACTGTCCTCTTCCTCTGTTTCTGGTTTTTCCTTGTCCCCGATGAGAAAATTGGGGTGCTGAGGGAGCATTTTGATTAAGTTGGTTATTGGTAACATTACTCGTGCTTGCTATGCTGTTATTGCTTCCATTCGAGCTGCCACTAGAGAAGGTCCAGTTCTGTGACTTGGGGCGATTACTTTGTATCCTTTTCCTATTAAATTGATTGAAGACTTGGCCTGGCATGGGAGGAATCTGGCAATCGCAAGTACCTCACAAGAGGGCGAACCCAAACTCTAAATTAGATATTTGACTACAATATCCCCCATAGAACCGATCAACCTGAGTCCTCTATTGTGCGAATATATAAGGGTACACTCAGGCATGAGACCCTCTTTTTGGTCCTTTCGTGTAAAATTAACCTGTTATATGTAAACACTTCCGCGTGCCGTGTCACAGTGGAGACAGGCGGTGGCTTCTACTTGTATCCACATTTTATTAAAAAGTCAAGAAATGTAATTTCTGTGGAGTCTGCTTGTGAGCTGTATCACTATTCAATGACTATTGGGATTTCCCCCAATCGTGTCACGATCCATTTGTTCGCGTGGGGATCCTTTATTCAGAACTATCTCTGTCCCCGGGGTGTAATCTATGCACTTCCCAGCTTTGAGTTGCTGGATGTGCTCTGTAGCGCTGGCGGTCTAGAGCCCTCTAAACGCTGTCTCCTCCACGTCGACTCCCACTCTCATGTGTCTATGGTGGCCACAATGGTGAAGCACCTTGTGCATATTCCCCCCCCACCACTCTCGTCACCTCCTGGCGCCCGCAACAGCGAGGCACCCACCATCAGGGGGTAACTTTCCAGTGTCTGTGCCCACAATTAAGGGTCCTCAACTGCACACCTAGTCCTCTAACACTGCAATTCTGCCTGCAACAGCATGGCTCCATTGCTGAAGAATTTATTCAAAAGCGTAGATGCATCTCTTGATTGAAAGGAAAATAGTGCCTGCTACAGCACGGCCCTTATTCTTGTCATATATTGTTTTTTTAATGACCCACTAGCTTGTACCCCTTGACTACCAGCCGTCCACCAGCCTTCTTGTTGAGTCTCTGTCTGAACACACAGAAGTAGGGCAGGGGAGAGCTGGACTTCTGTCCCTTGACAGGATCATCTAATATTTCAAAGGATTTTGTGGTATTACTCTGGGCAGGAAGTCTGCCTTCATATAGTAAGGAATGTGGCCAGGAAGAGGGATGGGTACCGATTGCTTCCATTAGTCTGGTACCCATTGACCATCAACCCCTACCTTGTATCTAATAATAGCTCCTTCTAAAAGAGTTACTGAGAAAGCTTTCAGGGGCTTCCACGCAAGGGTCACGCCTGACCAACCATTGAGATATTATTGGATGAAGAAAAGTATATCAAAGGGCCTCATTACACGGTAGGCGGTAGGGATTTACCGGTACCGGTAAAATACCGGTACCGGTAAATCCCTGCTGCCTTACTACGATGTCCCTTAGCGGGTTGGAGTTTTAACGCCTGCTTTTTGCAGGCGTTAAATACCAACCCGCTAAGGGACCTCGGAGCTAATAACGGCACCGCTAAATTGCGGTGCCGTAATTAGCGCCTTCCCCATTCCCATTGAGCCCTATGGGGCAGAAATGGGAATGGGGAAGGGCAATGGTGGAAGGGGGATTTACCGCCCCTCCAACCTTGGGATGGGGCGGTAAATCCCCTTTCCGCCAAGGCGGTGCCGGTATTTTACCGGCATGAGCCATGGCGCTAATAGCGCCATGGCTCACCGCCTACCGTGTAATGAGGCCCAAAGTGTCCCTTCCTGCAGGCGAGCGATTTAGCCCAGTGCTGGTGCAGCAGAAGGGTGGCATCAGTTTCACATGACTCATTCCCGCGTAATTCTGCCCATTCTGTTCCCCGCCTTCTTCCATTAGTCTATTTCCCTTCAGTGTTGCTCAGCTGCACCTTTTCTTGGCTCTGCATGTACATTGCAAGGTCTGCAAGGTCTGCAGCTCAGTTTGCTTGACTTCCTTGCATGTCTGATTGATTCTCCTGTTCGCTTTTGAGTTGTCTGCTCTGTTGCCCAATTTTCATGCCAATTGCGACAGTCTCTGGGGGTCCCTGTCTCTTGGCATCTCGCTTTAGACAGCAGCCCCTCATTTACCGAGACCCAGAGTTGCTCCCAGATATTTCAGCAGTGAATCCACCTCGCTCTTTAACCTCTACTCTGTTCCTAGTCTCCGCTGCGGAAATTATAGTTGGCTGAGGTTGCCATCACCATGTAGATTTACCGTATCTGGGGCAGCATTATAGAAATCTTTCATCAATGCAACTGCCATTAGCTCTGGGGCACAAATTGCCTTAGTGCAAAAACCATATTTTTGTAAAACATTTTTTCTGCTACGTCGCCACTTGCCCATGTCATTTAATTCTTTGACCAGGTGAAAAAATGCATTGAGAGAAGGACGCAGATTCTCAGAAGGCAATGCAAATTAAAAAAAAAAGCAGAGAGGATTAATGTGTGCTTGGTTAAAAAATGTGTGGGTCACTTTATCTTTATTCTGAAAGGTGACCTGTGCATTTCAAGGAGACTGCCATTGCGAAATGTAAAGGAAAACCATTGCTATCCCTATTTGAGGGATAGATATGCAATTGGGACAGCAGGAAAACCATTGCTACCCCTATTTGAGGGATAGATATGCAATTGGGACAGCAGGAAAACCATTGCTATCCCAATTTGAGGGATAGATATGCAACTGGGACAGCAGGAAAACCATTGCTATCCCAATTTGAGGGATAGATATGCAACTGGGACAGTAGCAGATCATGCCACTGTTGTTCTGATTAATGCAAAAAGCATTGTGCATCCCCCACAGAGTAATTCGATTAATTTCTTTATGTTTCAAAGCGCATCCATTTTCTGAATTCAGGATGCACATTGAAATGCGCAGAAACGCCCCTTACTTGCGCAAATATGCAAAGCGGGTGGGAAAGGGCATCGAATGTGCGTGTCTTTGATGTGCACATTCAGGTGCCCTTTCAGAACTGGGCAACAGTTTTGTTGGTGCATGTGATGAGATGCACACATGCATCCCTTTACTTGCGCCAAAAAATCTTTCGAGAATCTGGCCCAATGTGCTTGTTTGTTTGCAGCAGGGCAATGTTTGACCTTGTGCAAGCTGCACCTGCACTGTTGCAAAGTCTCTGTAAAATGGCCTCAGGCGCAAACTCTTAAAAGCATCACACTGTCCTTTACAAGAGAATCAGAAGCTAAGTTTAATTAATCAGCTATAATTAGGAAAAACCAGAGCAGTAGGGTTTAATACTTAATTCATAACAATGAAAGGCCTTTATCAGAGCTGCAGAATCAGTGGAGTAAAAGCAAGGGTCGTCAAGTCCAAATCTACTCCATGCAAATATCTTTATAACAGAGGTGGCAGGTTCACGTGACCTTCACTGAAGCCAATGAGGAGATTCCTATGAGCATCTTTGATATCTACTTCACAAAGCCTGAACCTGCAGCAGATCTGGAAAGCCTCAAACATCTCTAAGACGCCTTTGAGCGGCTATTTCTGAATTATATCTTCACATGACTAGCTCTAATAAGGTGCAGGCACACCCCACTGCAGACATACCCCACTGCAGACACACTCCACTGCAGACATACTTCACTGCAGACACACTCCACTGCAGGCATACTCCACTATAGACATACTCCAGTGCTAGGCTTTGTGAATCAGATATTATAGACCAGATATCAAAATGTAACACAGATACGAAATGCCCGGAGGATCCACTTTTTTTTAAATAACATTTTTGATTACTTTGAGAGATGCGCAGACCACATTATTCACAAAGGTGACTTGTGCGGTTTTAGGGGGCTGGGCAGCATCACAAATGATGCACCGGCCGGCATCCTTAAACCCATTATTATCAGGAAGGCAGGTCCTGCGATTCCATCCTCTGGATAGCGATGGGGTTGCCTGAGCCATTTCCTTACTGTGCCATCAGGGATATTTCTCTTTGGGGAGTGTAAGGGTTCTTTCCTGATCCATTGGATTGCCTGAGGCAAAACTGGGGGAGCTCTGGGGAATACTTCATGTACCGCCTCTTGGAGGCCACATCACAGAGTTATTGGCTTTCCCTGGTCCCGAGAGGTCCCACAATGAGGGTGCAATAGGTGACTTAACCACACACCTCTTCTTCTTTTGCTTGTCCCCCCTAAATGTCTTTGGCCCTGCTCCCAGCTACATACTGGGGCACTCTCCAGCTTGCCCACTTGGTGTTCCACTCAGAAGACATATGGCTGGAGGCTCTGGAAACCAACACATAATCTGAGGATTGCTGTCTTTATTGAGTGACAGACAGGGTGAAGGGCAAGTGTTCACATTCTGTCAGTCCGGCCTGGCTGACCAAGGGCACGCAGACTCGCAACTTGGAGGATGTAATCCAAGAAAGTGACTTTCTTTTGTACACAGAGCTGTAGTCTGTGAGGGGGCACCTGATGTCCTGGCAAATACTTTCTATTCACTCTTCGTTTTCTGCACTGGTCTGTAATGGTCAGATCTGCAGTGACTGGAGAATGGACTGTTGAAGTGACCATTGTCCATCTGAAGGGTGGTGAAGGTTTGTGCTTTCAGTACCTTTAGCACTAAATTAGCAACTGAAAGCCACCTAAGTATGCACTTCAGCCGCTTAATCTGCGCCTCACCCCCAGACAACATTAAAGGTGAATCGCAAAGTAAAAAATCTGTGACAATTTTAACCTTCATGGAGATTTCGGGTGTTAAGAGTAAGCAGTCGTGTTTCAGCATTACCACCTCAACGGGATTCAGCATTTTACTTTGCATGCTCCTATGTACATTCATTTTGAAAATGCAACTTTAAAGTTAAAGAGCTCATTTCAAGATTTGATTTGAAAAAAGTGCGAAAAAATACTAGTTAAACTTAATAAGAAAAATAATACATGTGAATAAATACAGATAAAGAAAACAACAAACAAATATGGATAAAACCAGAAGGAAATGTGAAAAAAATAAATACCATGAAACGGGGCCTTTAAGTGCCAAGGACGAGGTATCTCGTCCTTGGGATTACCTCCCCAGTGCCAAGCACGAGATAGCTCGTCCTTGGCACTTAAGGGGTTAATGAAGGAGAAAATGTTAGAAGGCTTTGCATGGTGAAATACTGAAATCACCAAAAAAGGCCTTGACACTGGGGGGGGAAACCCATGGCAGTTTATAACCAAATAACATGATAGATTGTTGTTTTTATAACTGGTCACTGTACTATGAAGTTAAGCTCTACTAGAACCTCTCTAACTATATAGGACTCGTGCATTTTGGCCAAGAGCTTATTATCAATACAGGGTAACAACAACATGAGCAGATCCCCACCTGCTTTTCTTGCAATATGGTCTTTAGGTTATTTTTGCAATTTTGTTTCTGTTTTGACTGTAGCAAGGATTGCTGCACTATGCCCCTGACCTGAGTCATTCCATTCCTTGCCTTCTGCACGCACTGGGCCGTATTGTTGCCTTTGTCTCCCTGCCATCAACCACAGTCTTACAACGCAATGACGATGATCTGAGGTTGTCTTCTGTATGCTAACACGAAAAGGGTAGATCCCATGGAGGCCCACAAGTCTTACAGACTGCAAAGAAAGCCTAGAGGAGCAATTTATCCCAACTCTTCGTATTCATCACCACTGACTTTCTAAAGGGTTAAGTAAACCTCTCCACCAATATATCTATTTGCGGCCAATATATGGAGATCTGTAGTGTTTTAATTAAGAGCCTTTCCGTATTGTCTCCTATGAACTCCATCAAACCTTTAATGAGGCCCAATGTCTTAAATCTGTCATCTTTCATACTCGTTAGACCCACATCCAAATCATTCTTAATGCAATTTTATCCCTCGTGTAGGTATTCTAATCAGTGCATTTTAATTGAATTTCTAATGCTGAACAGATTCTTGAAAAATATAACAGCCATCAAACCTTTTCTTTATTGACAACTTTACAGTCCATTTTTGATGATCAACAATGGCTTCTGTTAAGACGGATTTCTGAACTCTGTCCTGGAGGGGCAGAGGTTCAGAAGAACCTCTGGACAAGCCAGACCAATCAGGGTAGTGATCGCGGCGGTCAAGACTAGGTCTCAAGAGGGGTGAGGGTGACTGAAAGCCTGCAATGAGCACACAAAGCAAGGACACTTACAAATTACTCCAAGCAGGTGTTATATTAAAAATATATACACATTTATTACAAGGCCTTTGTAACATTGACCGTGGCGAGAAATCACAATAAAACTAAAGTAAACCAACACATACCAAACCAATACAATATATATACAAATATAAACGAGTCTAATGAGTTAGACGCACGAAATGTGTAGACCACCTAGATGGGGAGGAAAACAGGCAGTGTGAATAATAATTAGACCCAGTCGGCCTTCAGAGGCACCTAACTGAAAGGAAGTCCAAGTCCAAGCCCTACGAAAGGTGGAGCCTTGTGCTCAAAGGTACCTGCACACGCAGGGAATCGAGGGAATCAGGCAGTTTAGTTCGGTGAACAAATGAAGATGAACAGAGCTCCGCGACTCAAGCGCAGCCTTCCACTGTGGGCAGAAGCAGATCGCGAGTACGGAAAGGCGTGCTGCTAGACACAGCGGGGAAAAGCTATGGGCTCCTGCAGGAGGGCGACCAGTTCCTAGCGATGCTACTCACCGGTCCCCGATGCAAGCAGACCCAGGCTTCTCCGTGTCAGTTTCAGTGCTGGCAGGTTCAGATACGAGAGGGGACGTCTCGGCGTCGTGTAGATTCCGCAGCAGCAGAAGTTGAGCTGAGGATGTCCCAAACGCAGTGAACCTGCACAGTTTGTAACCACAGCAGGGCAACGGAGCGGCCGGGTGTATTTCAGCCAAATGTACACTACTCACTTCAGACCTGGGAATGCCAAGTGTACGAATCGTGTGAGAGTGACAAGGACTCGTAATACAACACAACCTGACGGCGGTTACAGAGCAAGACTCCTGGTCAGGCTGGTCAGTCTGCTGGATGGCCCAGAGACACTTCCGAAGGCTTACGTGCAGGAGATGGTGAAGATGCTGAGAATAGTTGTTCCCACTATTCCAAGGGTCGAAGTACTAGTACAGGCCTTCTAGTTCGATCCAAGGTAGAAAGGGTTTCACAAAGCGACAGCAGTGCAGAGGAGCAGTCCTTCAGCGGGTCACGAGCGATTCCTCTGTTCAGCCTCATGGTTGCAGGATACTTGGCTCCTGTATTCCTTTGTTCATGAGAACTCAGGAGATGGACATGGTAGTGATGTTTCCAGCCCCCTCTTATCCACAGTTCCCTTCGCGCCAAAACGGAGGGGACCCAATGGGAGATCTGTTCACAAAACACTCACACCATACTTGGACCTATCACGGACCAAGGAGGTCCCAGGCATTCACACCACCCTAGGCTCTCTGGCGCCCAGGATGTGTATTGGGACCAGACATCCCAGCCCACATCCTGGAGGCACACACAAAGCCTGTAGAAGCCTGCGAAAGCATCTGTGTTGGCGGGAAAGTACATGCCCAAATAAGGAAGGCCCCGGGTCGGCTCGACCTGGGGAAGGTAAAGGGGGCAAGACGGTCAGCGGACAGGACAAAGAGCCTCGTGGTCTGGCCATTTTGGGAGCCAGGACACCATTTTCGGCTAAGGGTGAAAAACGTGCTTAAACGCCAAAAGGAGCTCAAAAACACAAAGAAACGATCGCTGCCACCAGTCCCATCCGTGATTCACTTGCACCGTTCATTATCAATCCAAAGAGAGTATCTAGGGCCTGTAGAAGACTAGAGACCCAAGAGAGCAGTAACTTAGCTTACAGTGCCCTCTTGTGCCATGTTGCGCGAAAGCTGCAACATGATAAAGAAACTACGGAAAACAACGTTTCCCGGTACTGACTGTCTTAAGGGCATGTCAGTTTCCCTGTAAGAATGGAGCGAAAGCCCAGAGGAGTGCGGCAGAAGGCTGCACTTCTCTGGCAAAGTCTAGATCCTGGTGAAAACAACAGCAAAAAGTTTAGGGGTTGCCACATGGAAGGAAAATTACCCACAATTAAGAAATCTTTCCTAACAGCTTCAAATAGTTGTTTGGTATCTTCGGAGAGCTTTTTTTATGTTCAACAATTTCCAAAACAATTATTCTAAGCACACTTTTCATGTTTTCATTTGCAAGTAAAATAGCAAGGTATATGTGTTTTGCTTTCATTGTGCATTTGTGTCCACATTTTCTGCAGGGAAGCTTGAATCCCATACCTGCTTTACATACATCTACATAGCCATGCTATATTCATGTGGTTCAATCTGTGGTCCAGCATAAGGTTCAAAACAGGATCAGCGGAATCAGTGAAAATGGTCTTTGGCCGGCAATGAATTGCATATACCTGTTGAGCAGTGGGCGAGATGTACAGCACATGCACAGAGGCAGAATCCTGACATCCCAGTCCTACTGTGAGGTCTATGGTGTGACAGATACAGATTCTGTCAATGGGGAGGATCAGGAGAACGAAAAGGCTACTAGCACCAGGAAGACCTGGCGAAGAGCTATAACATCCAGGGGCAAAAGAGAGAAACTTCAAATCAGGTTTTTCCAATATGAAGCCCTGAGAAGAAGAACATACTGAGACACAAGGAGCAAGTGAAGAAGAACATAATGAGACACAAGGACCAGGTGAAGAAGAACATAATGAGACACAAGGCGCAGGTGAAGAAGAACATACTGAGACACAAGGAGCAAGTGAAGAAGAACATAATGAGACACAAGGATCAGGTGAATAAAAACATAATGAGACACAAGGAGCAGGTGAAGAAGAACATAATGAGACACAAGGAACAGGTGAAGAAGAACATAATGAGACACAAGGAGCAGGTGAAGAAGAACACAATGAGACACAAGGACCAGGTGAAGAATAACATAATGAGACACAAGGCGCAGGTGAAGAAGAACATACTGAGACACAAGGAGCAAGTGAAGAAGAACATAATGAGACACAAGGAGCAGGTGAAGAAGAACATAATGAGACACACGGAGCAGGTGAAGAAGAACATAATGAGACACAAGGATCAGGTGAATAAGAACATAATGAGACACAAGGAGCAGGTGAAGAAGAACATAATGAGACACAAGGAGCAAGTGAAGAAGAACATAATGAGACACAAGTACAAGGTGAAGAAGAACATAATGAGACACAAGGAGCAGGTGAAGAAGAACATAATGAGACACAAGGAGCAAGTGAAGAAGAACATAATGAGACACAAGTACCAGGTGAAGAAGAACATAATGAGACACAAGGATCAGGTGAATAAGAACATAATGAGACACAAGGAGCAGGTGAAGAAGAACATAATGAGACACAAGGAGCAGGTGAAGAAGAACATAATGAGACACAAGGATCAGGTGAAGAAGAACATAATGAGACACAAGGAGCAGGTGAAGAAGAACATAATGAGACACAAGGAGCAGGTGAAGAAGAACATAATGAGACACAAGGATCAGGTGAAGAAGAACATAATGAGACACAAGGTTCAGGTGAAGAAGAACATAATGAGACACAAGGAGCAGGTGAAGAAGAACATAATGAGACACAAGGAGCAGGTGAAGAAGAACATAATGAGACACAAGGATCAGGTGAATAAGAACATAATGAGACACAAGGAGCAGGTGAAGAAGAACATAATGAGACACAAGGAGCAGGTGAAGAAGAACATAATGAGACACAAGGATCAGGTGAAGAAGAACATAATGAGACACAAGGAGCAGGTGAAGAAGAACATAATGAGACACAAGGATCAGGTGAAGAAGAACATAATGAGACACAAGGATCAGGTGAAGAAGAACATAATGAGACACAAGGAGCAGGTGAAAATCCAGTGCACGCCAGAGTCAGAAAATGGTTGACAGGCAACCCCGAAGGAGAGCAAACAGTGCTGAGTAAGGACCAGCTACTGAGAGTCAAGGCATAATGCAAGTGCAGTGGTAGAAACACAGACTGATCCAACTTGACAGATTAATAATAAGAAAGATATCCTGATTGACGGACAACATAGTCACAAATCCCACGTACCCAGCAACAACCAGATCAGGTAATTGACCATCACAAGTTGTGAAATGAACTGATAGAAGATTTTGCCTAAAGAAAATCTGTAGGTTTGGATATTAAGCTCCAAGTACCATAGGGGATTAAGAGAACATTTGTCTAAAGAAATGCTCTATGTTGGGTAACTGAATTACAAGTCCCATAGCAAACCGAGAAATCATTTGTCTAAAGAAACGCTGCATGTTGGGTAACTGAATCACCAGCCCTAAGTGTACTGAGAAATCCCTTGACTAAAGAAATGTGCTCTGCTAGAAAGCTGGGCACGGCAGTCGAAGTGACCTGAATAAGACTCTGTAAAAAAATGGATGTGTGTTAGGGAAATGTGAGGCAAAATTCTCCAAAGTACTGAGTGACTTTTATCACATCTAACGGTGACAACTCAATAACAACTCCGAATCACAGTCCTGAGCGAAACCTTTTTGTTTCCCTTTTGTAAAGCACATTTTTCTTGTGTAACTGAATCCATCACCTTTTTTGTTACTCGTCCAGTGTGGCATATTAACCCTACTGCAATATTAAGAACACTGGTCTTTAAACTTTCTTTGCAGGATTTGTCCGTAATAAGTTTGGCACATAACAGACCCAATCTTTTAACCCTTGCAAAAATTGTCCTTTTAATGGGTACCTAGTATGATTTTTTTTGGATTTTTTTTTAACTATTCTTATAAAGAGCAATTTCATATAGCAACTCTACAGGGAGGACATATGTGAACACGCAATAGTGCCATCATAGAATGATGCAGGGTTTGGAATGAGATGCTATGAAATAAATCCTCCCACCTAGTCTTACACGTAGGTTCTAGACATGTAACATTAAGTCAAAGAGATAGCCAAGGTAAGGGGGGTGCATATTTGAGGTCTACGGAGAGTCACTTCAGGAATCAAACACTGTAAAAAAGCTAAGAGCATGATGGGAATGTCAAAGGAAGGGGCCATGAGGGAGGTTTCTGTAATAATGTAACTTCAGGGGTCTTCTTGGGCTTCTTACATATACTTTATTACATAGTTACATTAAGCTACATATAAGTGTAACCACTGGGTCCCATCACCCAGGCTTAACTGACCTCAGGTAGAACACACTTACAGCATTCACACATCAACATTCCACATGACACCACAGGGTCTCTCATTCACATACAAGCACTTCACAACAGTTTCCAACCGGCCCTGGATGTTTTATCAGAGTTCCTGTGCATAAATTGAGATTTCTCATGCCTAGTGCGTGTAGCCATGTCTGACAGCTAGTCATTGATTTACAGAGTTCCTGGTGAGGAGTATCCACTTATCTATAAAGATTGCACTTAACACCCATTCTCTCTTTCCCTATTCATAGAGCGCCCCTGTGATATAGGTGAAATCACGACAATCAACACAAGGATGGGGATCCTACCAGTTTGATTTAGGATAAGGTTAGCGCACCCATACAGTGAGGTGGATTTGTGAAGGCATTCTATTTAAACGCTCCTGTATTTATTGTTTCAGGACTTGCTACTTTTCCTTGGTGAATGCATAAATCTTGCATTGAGGAACCTGCGTCACTGGCGTCGACTCAATCGCACAATCATATGCCGTGCGTGCACCAATTGAACAGCTTCTGTAGGCGACACGCATCACCAACATCTGTCGTCTTCCAGATAACAACTCTGGGGGAAACATTGGGGATGGATGCTACATTCAGCAACATTTGCAATGACTTGATGGGTTGTATGAAACCAACCAAGAGTTGCTCAGGAAAATAGCAAAAGCTATTGCTTCCCTAACATCAATTCTTATTTTCCCTTAGTGTACACAACTAAATTATTCACTGGCATCACTGCTGGTGTCATTTGCTTCTTCTTAGAGACTGCAGTGATTTACCCCAAAGTTGTTGTCCATAAAAAGGTTCCACTTAACAAAACCGCAACAAAGAACTGTGAGAGGACATAATGCAAATGAGATGAAGTTCTATGAGGAAATGATCACCACATTCTGGTTCAATCTTTTTTCCACAGTAGCATAACTTCTTTTCCTGGCATCTTCTTTTTAATTGTAGAATATATGACACCCAGTCCAAGCTATCACCACTAGATTTGAAGATGGCAAATGCAGCATTAGACTGATTGCTGGGAAATGCTTTGGGTGGTGTGAACATTGCAAGCACTCAGTGAAACTTCAGATTGTATGTCTGTATGAGATGTTGTATAGTGTGAATCTAGCTAGGAAGCAAAGGAGCGATGTGTAGCAGGGGAGGAGGGCTACCATCATGAATAGGGGAGGGAGGAGCCAGGGGCGTCATTTAGACCCCTGATGTCTCCCTTGCTAGCCCTGTGGTCTCCCTTGCTACCCCTTAAAAAAATATATATCTCGCCAGGTCCTGTGCTGTGGCCAGTGCCATGTGGCTCTTTGCTTCTGGGGGGCTCGCTTTCTTGTTCAGGCCTCTTAAAAAAAAGAACAGGGGTTCCACAAGCAGTGACCCTAAATAAGAAAGAATAGGAATTCCAAATAATTTGTCTTTCTGGAATTCATTACAATAATTGCTAGACTCATTAAAGGTTTATTTCAGGCCCACTTCAGGGGGTGAGTCACTGATTTAGCTTGTTCGTAAACACCTCAACTCAGCCTTTCATTCTTCTAAGGTCGAAAAATGAGTACCAACACAGGTTGGGTGATATTGTATGTATATTTGTTCTATATAAAGCGCTTAACCGTAAGTGCTATATAATAACACATCATTATCATTTGGCCATGGACGTCTGCTTGCATTCACAGTAATTTGGTAACATGGTCCTATACACACTGATACTAACGATAAATATGGCGATCCATTCTTGTATGAAATGTACATCACATTATAGTGATATCGTAATATTTTTCTCAGTCTACTTAGGAACAATGCTACGTGATGGCACTTCCTGTTTTGTCAAGGGGTGAAAGGTCGTGTTCCATCGCTTACCGTGATATCGCTTTGGGGTGGGGTCAAATGACATCACTTCCTGTGATGTCATCAAAGGTCAAGCGTCGTGTGATGTCACTTCCGCTACCCCTTGCATTTTGGTGAAATGACGACCCTGGGAGGAGCGGGCCTGGGGTCGGCTGCAGTCCCAGATTAACAGCTCATACGGAATTCTTTCTACTGGAGGATCTTCAAAAGCACAGCACAAGGGCAGAATTGTAATCTCGGCTACACATACACCAGGCTAATCCTGATGCATGTGTAGTCTCGATTACAAATATATATGGGCGGGATAATGAGATATTTTACAGAGATTCAAATAACGATTTGTTTTTTAAAGAATGTGTTCCAATAACTGTTCATTCTCTGCCATCGCAGCCTGAGCTCTGTTTTCAATTTGTTCCAGGTGTTGTCTTCCTGTTGAAACCGATTTGTACACATCAGCGCTCGTTTGTGTAACTTTCCTTGCTTTGTAAACTGTCAGGGATTAGGCATATGGAGTTGGTGGGAAATCGCAACAAACTGTATAAACAGACTTCCCATAGGGCAGTTTCCTCTATCCAGACCTTCCTACAACGACATAAACAAAGGACAGATATCGAGTCTCAGATTGTGCCAAAATACTGCAGAAATCAACAACACGCCCATGGAGACTATCTGACGTCATGACAGATATAGAAAATGGCAGCTGCAAAAACGATGCTCCTGTACTGTCCCTGGTATGAAGGCAGATTTAGAGTTCAACCCTGCCTTCAGGAAGTAATCAACCTTACACATAGAAGCTTTAATTGTAGATAGATAATAAAACAGAATTAAACGTTGCAAGCCCCAAATGTGTAAAGTACAGCGAAGTAGAACAAGGCCATACAGAAAGGCTATGCTCCTACTTCTTTACACTGAAAAGTGGTATGGTTCTGGGTCAATTTTACTTTTTCAATTAAAAACCGAGTATGCCTTCTGGGGCCCTCCAGGGGGTAGCAATCTGAAGTAAAAAACAAAGATCGTCCAGCCTTACTGTGCGCATTGTTCAAATCTCTGGGTATGGGCGAAAGAGATTGTATTCAATAATTCCCAAAAATGAAATGTGGGCATATGGCCAGGGACGCCAATATGACAGGGGTGGCGAAAGTGACATGCATGATGAGATCATAGGAGGTGTCTTCCCTTGACCATTGACCACTGACCCTGATGACATCACAGGAAGTTGTGTGATCTTACATCCCAGTGACATCACACATTGTAAACATCAATACCTATAATAAGTGTAAGAATAATATAATAAAAAAATACCACTTTTACTTTCAAACCACATATTAACTATGGTGCTGCCAATAGGCCATGGTCGCTGCATGACATGTCAAGGGCACACCCAGCACAGCTATCACAGGCCCGGATCAGTTCTTTCTTATGCCATTGCAGCCCCGTATACACAGTGACTGCCATCTCGGACCAGCTGGAACTTCACGTGCCAGCCATAATAAGATGCTAGTTGGGCATTTGATAATTGCATGCTCGCAACCCTAGTGGTGCCATTTTATGCCAGGTAAATCCCCACATTCAGTCTTTACTAATTAAATGTAAAGAGTAGCCCCAGAAGAACAAGTGCTGGTAGCACAAGCCATGGGTAGCCTCAATTGCCCATTTTATGCCATTGTATGCCAGGTAAAGCCTGATGTGCCAGGTATAATCATCATATGTGAGATAAAGCCTCACATGTCTAGGTGTTTCCATCATATGTCAGGTGTAGGCACATTTGTCCAAATACACCTTGGTACCAGTGGTCCATCCATGCCACCCCATCACCGTCACCACTGGCAGATTTAAGATAAATGGCCTTGTAGTCAAGAATGCCAAGGAGTGCCAGACTGGACTGGGTGTAGAGGTGGACAGGTGAGAGGGTGGCGGTTGGGTGTGATATGGGCACATTTAAGAGTAGAGGATTCTGCTTTTTGGTTGTAAAAAGGAACGGAATCACGTTTACGTGATCTCCATTTGAGCATTTAAGGAAAGCTGGACCTTTTAAGGAAAAGTGATTCACCCAGGATCACACAATTGGTCATGAATTGAGAACAGCTGTCCTTGTTTCAGTTCCTCCAATTTTACCAAGTAGACCACAACTTCGCTTTCTTAGGTTTACATTAACGTACACATATTTCTGGATTGCTTCCTTTCATGAGCAGAATTGGTTGCTTGCTTTAACAAAGCGGATTTGCTAATGCACAAAAGCACATTGTAACTCAAACTGTGAAAAAAACAAATTGTTATCAAAATGTGTTGGGTAAAAGAATAATAATAGTACAAAATGGGGATCATTACGAGTTGGGCAGTATTCCGGTGGTAAATCTGTCAGAAAACTGCCCAATGCAACTACTGGTACCGCCACTTGGTCCGGCAGTATTACCGCCACATTACAAGTAGGGGTGGCAGTGCAAATCCCCATTCTTTTTTGGCCAAAGGACTCAATGGTAATACTGCCACGGTAATTCCGCCAAAAACAGGCGGAAAGTCAGCAGATTTACCCCAAGCTCAGAGTTGGAGGTGAATCCTCAACTTTCTGCCCAACTATGAGTACGGTAATGCGGCTCTAACGGTATTACCACCACATTTTTGCTGCACCGCCCAATTCGTGATGCTGTCCAATATATCAACATTGTAAGGATGTGCATCTGCGTCGGCTCTTGGAATTGAGACCTATAAGGGCTGCAAAATGAACGAGTGCTTAACTCACTGTGCTATCGCCATCCATTATTATATACTGCATGAAAAGAGGATCATTTTAAGTGCACAGAAATAAAAGGGTCACACATAAGACATAAAAAGTCACACTACAGCAAACTGCAAGCACAAACGAAACACACGAGATGACACAGACAAATAAAGCTTGGTATTGCTAGTGCTATTGTGGGAAATGTTCAGTTTCCCTATGGCAATGGGTACGCAAGGGGTACACCTTGTGTGTGGGAAATGTTCAGTTTCCCTATGGCAAGGGGTACGCAAGGGGTACACCTTGTGTGTGGGAAATGTTCAGTTTCCCTATGACAAAGTGTACACCTTGTGTGGGAACTGTTGTGTGGGAAATGTTCAGTTTCCCTATGGCAAGGGGTATACCTTGTGTGTGGGAAATGTTGTGTGGGAAATGTTCAGTTTCCCTATGGCAAGGGGTACACCTTGTGTGTGGGAAATGTTGTGTGGGAAATATTCAATTTCCTTATGACATGGGGTACACCTTGTGTTTGGGAAATGTTGTGTGGGAAATGTTCCGTTTCCTTATGACAAGGGGTACACCTTGTGCGTGGGAAATGTTGTGTGGGAAATGTTCAGTTTCCTTATGGCAAGGGGTACACCTTGTGTGTGGGAAATGTTCAGTTTCCCTATGACAAGGGGTACACCTTGTGTGTGGGAAATGTTCTGTGGGAAATGTTCAGTTTCCCTATGACAAGGGGTACACCTTGTGTGTGGGAACTGTTGTGTGGGAAATGTTCAGTTTCCCTATGGCAAGGGGTACACCTTGTGTGTGGGAAATGTTCAGTTTCCCTATGACAAGGGGTACACCTTGTGTGTGGGAAATGTTGTGTGGGAAATATTCAATTTCCTTATGACATGGGGTACACCTTGTGTTTGGGAAATGTTGTGTGGGAAATGTTCCGTTTCCTTATGACAAGGGGTACACCTTGTGCGTGGGAAATGTTGTGTGGGAAATGTTCAGTTTCCTTATGGCAAGGGGTACACCTTGTGTGTGGGAAATGTTCAGTTTCCCTATGACAAGGGGTACACCTTGTGTGTGGGAAATGTTCTGTGGGAAATGTTCAGTTTCCCTATGACAAGGGGTACACCTTGTGTGTGGGAACTGTTGTGTGGGAAATGTTCAGTTTCCCTATGGCAAGGGGTACACCTTGTGTGTGGGAAATGTTCAGTTTCCCTATGACAAGGGGTACACCTTGTGTGTGGGAAATGTTGTGTGAGAAATGTTCAGTTTCCCTATGGCAAGGGGTGCACCTTGTGTGTGGGAAATGTTCAGTTTCCCTATGACATGGGGTACACCTTGTGTGTGGCAAATGTTGTGTGGGAAATGTTCAGTTTCCCTATGGCAAGGGGTACACCTTGTGTAGTGCTACTTTTCGATATAAATACGATTGCAAACAATAAAACTGTCCAAACCAAAGTTACTCTTTCAGACAAAGTGTGCTTTTTCACTGAATGATTTATCACTTTATAGGTGAGCAATAGGCCAGGGATGTGAAGGGGTTTGCCAGGGAGGCCAAGGGAAATCCATGCGGCAGCTCCCACTACCCCATGTCATTCTCAAATGGCGTCCACAGATACAGCTCTGCCACCCTGCTCCTTAATTATTTTACTCTTTTCCAGGGCAGTGCTACTCCTACTTCCACTAAGGGCCCTTCTGTAACAGGTGTTTAAGAATCTACATTTGGTTTGTAAGCTGTACAAGTTTACTCTGCAAACAATTGAAGCAAAGAGCCGATCGTTGAACCCCCTCAGCTCTGACATGTGTTACCTCTGCTGTTTATTTGTAGTTCACTTGATAGCTTCGTGCTCACAATTTGTAATCTTTGCAATTAGAAGGTAAATACATGTACCCTTTGTGTACTCTGGTGGGGGTCTGCGACCATTGAGTCTCCAGATAGGTTGGAGCACAGCTCGCACATCCCCTCCTCCCCCCAAAGTGATGAATGCTGAGTCATCATGAGAGGCTTAGTCCAAACCTCAGGAGAGCCACAGGTTGCTGGCGCATACACCTGTGTGGAAAGGGCTGTATTTGAAGGCTCTGCTCCTCAACAATGTTTGAAATGAAGCGTCTGCCCCTTGTGGGGCGCTTTTTATTCGAGGCTTCCCGTAGTGCCATTGGTACCACTGTTGGGCAATCCATTATTCTATCTAGTGTGAAAGTGGGCTTGGTGGCAGTGTCCAAAGTCAGCACCAAAAGGCATGTAAATGGGGCACAACTTGTGCTCCCTGTGTTGCTTGTGTACTGCCCACTTTGAGGCAGAAGGCATCCCCCTGTTGTGATGCCCAGCCCCTGATAGCAAAGGGTGCGACAGCAAGAGCCTGTTCAATTTCTCCCCTAGAAGAGCGGCTTATAGACTCAACGTTTAAACAATCATTAACGTGAGGCACCAGCAGGCGTACAGAGGCATGGTACAAAAGCCTGCCCATCCCCCTGATGATGAAGCCAAAGGCTTAGCCGCAGAGGTGTGATCAGCTTTTAGATGGCCCAGGCCTCCAATGATTAGCATCTTTGTGAAACTAAATATTGTATGCATTGGGACGAAGGACACATCTAATAGGCCGAAGGAAGGCATCATAGCTATTTAGCCTCCTGGGCTCAGAGGAAGGGGGTGAGTGGTGGGGGTACTGCCCACTTTGAGGCAGAAGGCATCCCCCTGTTGTGATGCCCAGCCCCCGATAGCAAAGGGTGCGACAGCAAGAGCCTGTTCAATTTCTCCCTTAGAAGAGCGGCTTATAGACTCAACGTTTAAACAATCATTAACGTGAGGCAGCAGCAGGCGTACAGAGGCATGGTACAAAAGCCTGCCCATCCCCCTGATGATGAAGCCAAAGGCTTAGCCGCAGAGGTGTGATCAGCTTTTAGATGGCCCAGGCCTCCAATGATTAGCATCTTTGTGAAACTAAATATTGTATGCATTGGGACGAAGGACACATCTAATAGGCCGAAGGAAGGCATCATAGCTATTTAGCCTCCTGGGCTCAGAGGAAGGGGGTGAGTGGTGGGGGTATCGAAGGTGAGGTGGTTTAAATCGCTGCACTCCCTACCAGCTTTCAAAACTGCCATCCAGACCCCCAAAATGTTTAGGTAAACAAATGTTGTGAGCACACAAGATTCCTCAATTTTTTGTAAAGGGGGCTGTGGTGTATGAGGAAGGATACATCAAACAAGCGAGTACATTACCCACTAGCTACCCACCTCTAACACACCCAAGGGGAAGGCTACTTATCAGAAATTATCCTCACAGTGGAATGTTCATACAATTCTGTCTACCACCACGGTCAAAAAGTTATCTTAAACATATTTTAATCAATATTTACTCCAAACATAACAGTAAAAACAACATAAAAAGCCATATACAGTGTTCATCATTTACGAAAGCCGTAATGGACAAGATGGAGAGAAAACAACACTTCACACTTATGGCTGTAGTTCACATCACAATGTTTACAATCTATCAACATTGGTTATTTAGCGTGATGTTAGTAATAGTGTGACTGAATCACATAACTATTATACACAAATATGGTATAATGGCGTCAAACTGTTTAGGCTGCCTGCGCCCCCTGTCCTGGCACAGGTATGGTTCATTAATCATCGGCCAAATTGTGACAAACTGTTCATGCAAAGTTTGACCGGACCGGCCAACTATGAGTTGTGCTCGCGGGTGCCTTTCTGCCCGCCAGGTTGGACCAGGCGGGCAGAGCGGCACCCGCGAGCACAGCATGTCGGATGCACCGGCATCGTTCATAACGGTGCAGGTGCATCCGGCCTCCCCATTCCCATTCAGCCCTATGGGGCTCAAATGGGAATGGGGAAGAATTTTTACCGGCGCCCAGGAATGGGCAAATACCGGGTCCGGCAAGGCCGTAATGACCCGGTAATTGGCCATTTCTGGGCACCGGAAAAAATTAAATACCGGCGGCAGCCGTGCCTCTAATACAGGCACGGCTACCGCCAGCCTCCTAATGAGGCATATTATCTCTGTATCACTATAGAAAGAGACGCTAGCAAAAGTCAATCGCGCTACCCAACTGCATAAAAGAAAGAGAAAAGCCATAGACATTTAAAAGGGCGGCAACATATGCTGCACGGGGGGGGGGGAGCTCATCATTGGCAAAGGATTACTGCAGAGCCTTTGTGCACTGTGGAGTGTTTCATGTCCACACCAAGCAGAGGCACAAATGCAAAAAATATCAAATGAAGCACTGCTGCTGTCGCCACATTACAGTTTTTTTGTTGACAATGAGATGTGTTTTGTTCAGACGGATTCTGGGCGAGGGCTGTTATTATCTTGAACAAACTGTTCGAAAATAATGCAAATTTCTTAGAAGTCTGAAGAGCTGACAAGGCTCCAGGTCTGATGTGCATCAATGGAAGAATGGAAGATCCTTCCCCTTAGTTCCAGATATAATGCAAGTCTGAGGGAGTTGCTTCTATCTCCTTAGTTCCAGATATAATGCAAGTCTGAGGGAGTTGCTTCTATCTCCTTAGTTCCAGATATAATGCAAGTCTGAGGGAGTTGCTTCTATGTCCTTAGTTCCAGATATAATGCAAGTCTGAGGGAATTGCTTCTATCTCCTTAGTTCCAGATATAATGCAAGTCTGAGGGAGTTGCTTCTATCTCCTTAGTTCCAGATATAATGCAAGTCTGAGGGAGTTGCTTCTATCTCCTTAGTTCCAGATATAATGCAAGTCTGAGGAAGATGCTTATATCTCCCCTAATCTTCTTGATTCAGTGCATATCCACAGGATGGGTGAAATCGTCCCCATAGCTTCATATTTAATGTAATTCTGGGGGCGATGCTTATATCCCCCCCATTCTTCTTGATTCAGTGCATAGCTACAGGATGAGTGAAATCTCCCCGCTATGTCTCGATTCAATGCAAGTCTGAGGGAGATGCTTATATCTCTACTCATCTTCTTGATTCAGTGCATATCCACGGGATGGGTGAAATCTCCCCCATATGTCCTGATTTAATGCATATATAAGAGAGATACATATACCTATCTCCCCTAATCTTCTTCATTCAGTGCATATGAATGGGATGGGAGAACTCTTCCCCATATGTTCAGATTCAATGCATATGTGCGAGATACAGTGAGCTCTTCCCCATTATTTGCGATTCAATGCAAATCAATGGAAGATGGTGAAATCTACTTCATACTTTCACATTTACTGAAGATCTGTGGGAGACGGTGAGTCCTGCCCCATCCTTCTGAATTCAATGCTTCTCATTGGGAGATGATGAAAGCTTCCCCATACTTCTAGGTGAAATCTACGTCATTCGGAGATGGTGACATCTCCCCACTCATTACATATCAGTAGGAGAAAATGATATCTCCCCCGTAATTCCCGGATCCAAAACACATCTGGAGGAGATGATGGGAGCACCCCCATATTTCCCAATTCAAAGCATATCAATGGCAGGAGGGGAAATAGCCTCAGTACTTTCAGATGGAATGCACGTCTGTGGGACAAGGTGATATCTCCCCCATACTTGAAGATCCAGTGCACATGTAGGGGATGGTGGAAGCTCTCCCATTGTTCCTGATACAATGCGTATCGAGGGTAAGGCAAGAAATATCCCCAATACTTGCAGATCGAATGCATGCCTGTGGGAAACTGTGTTATCTCCCTCATACTTGAAGATCCACTGCATGGTATCCGGTCATTTTTTCGAAAACTTATTTTCGAAACACCATTTTGTCAAAAACAGACTCCCCCATTTCAAAAATAAAATAAAAAAATAAACATTCGAAAAAAACTTTTTCGGCAAAATTGTGTTGAGAAAATGGCATTCGAAAATATGCAATTCGAAAAAGTCACTATAAACCCCACTGCATATGTAGGAGATGGTGGAAGCTCACCCATTGTTTCTGATGCAATGCGTATCAAGGGTAATGCAAGAAACATCCCCCATACCTGCAGATCGAATGCATGTCTGTGAGAAACTGCGATATCTCCCTCATACTTGAAGATCCAGTGCACATGTAGGAGATGGTGGAAGCTCTCCCATTGTTCCTGATGCAATGCGTATCGAAGGTAAGGCAATAAATATCTGCAATGCTTGCAGATCGAATGCATGTCTGTGGGACAAGGTGATATCTCCCTCATACTTGAAGATCCAGTGCACATGTAGGAGATGGTGGAAGCTCTCCCATTGTTCCTGATGCAATGCGTATCGAGGGTAAGGCAATAAATATCTGCAATGCTTGCAGATCGAATGCATGTCTGTGGGACAAGGTGATATCTCCCTCATACTTGAAGATCCAGTGCACATGTAGGAGATGGTGGAAGCTCTTCCATTGTTCCTGATGCAATGCGCATCGAGGGTAAGGCAAGAAACACCCCCAATGCTTGCAGATCGAATGCATGTCTGTGGGACAAGGTGATATCTCCCTCATACTTGAAAATCCAGTGCATATGGATAAGATGGTGGACGCTCTCCCATTGTTCCTGATGCATTGAGTATCAAGGGTAATGCAAGAAACATCCCCAATGCTTGCAGATCAAATGCATTTCTGTGGGACAAGGTGATATCTCTCTCATACTTGAAGATCCAGTGCATATGGAGAAGATGGTGGAAGCTCTCCCATTGTTCCTGATGCAGTGTGTTTCGAGGGTAAGGCAAGACCACATTGGTTGTGATGGTTTACCAGGTCCATGCATGTGGGAAGAGATGTTATCCCTGGTCCTGTGTTGATTGTCAGGGTACAAGTTGAGATTACATGTGGGTTGACAGCATCCGCTCACTTTTTTCACAGTGCTGACTCCATCCCCCTTGGGTGTTTTTGAGGCCAGCATGCAAAAAAGCTTGTTTGCTCATGTTTTCGCCCACCAGGATTTGAAACCACAAATGCACATGAAAGTGTCCTCAAAGCACATGTCTTGTATTGGTATTTTGATTTCCATAGAATATTTCAATATAGATTTTTGTTTTAAAAGGGTGCACACCTTTTATACTTTGCAGCAGTGTTCAAAGAAAATCTCCTCTAGCTGTTTCTTTTTTTCAGGTATTGATTCATTTTGTGAACGACAATGCTCATTTCTATTTTGAATTTTCTTCTATTAGGAAAGGTCAGTTTAATTAAATTTCTGTATTTCACTTTAGGATACGTTCAGTCCCTGTGCGTATGTTGATGATGCACTCCTACACTCTTTTCTGGACTTGAGCCCTATTGTTGACATTTGAAGACCTGCAGAATTGCTTCCTCTGACTTCGTCAGTACCTGTAAATAGGCCTTGTTACAATTGCACTATCCTGCAGCAAAAGCACTTTGCCCTGTCGGGCCAGGGCCAATCCCTGCCTTTACATCCTTATGACGTGCAGTCACATTAGGTATGTTTGGATTACTTACCGGCGATCTTCATTTCTCTATGCCCTGCTCTTCCTCATCACAGTATTATCTTTTGAGGCCCCCAGCTCTACAAATGATTCTGCTCACTCGGTCGGCTACTCCAAAATAAGCTTCACTCCTGATATTGCTACAACCGCAATATTAACAGTTAAAATTCAGATATTGAAGGTCAATTTATTTGATCCCTACAGATATTAATGACACATTTTTTTACATCATTTTCTGTGACGGGCCCCAACCTCTTTTGCCGCCCAGAGCCCTGCCAATCCTAGGACCGGCCGTGACTGTGGGCTAACACTGCAGTGAGGGGCTAACTTTTAGAGGCTGCAGGAGTCACCGTGAGAGGGGCAAACTTTGTGGGTGCATCTGCCTATTCTAATGTGACTATTCTAGTCAGCTTAAATGTTGAAAGCTGTTGACTATCTGTGTCAGAAACACACACTTAAGAACTGTGAGGATGAGCTGCCGTCTGTCTCCCATGCCCTGCTCACTCCCCTGACATGCAAGTACCAAGTCACCCATCATGATTACAATTGCCTTAAAATGTATGCATACAAACTCAGGTGCTAACAATTAAATGCGCTAAATTATTGCTAATTGCCAGGCCCTTGTTAAAAGTGCACTCCTCCCCACGCACGCCTTCAAGCACTGTTTTTCAGGTCCTGTCCTGCCATGGCAATGTAGTTCAGCCAGGTCAAGTCAGTGTAGCCCAACATTCCGGGTGTGTTGACCTTTGTGTCTGAATGAATGATAAATAATGCATTGTTTGTATGTTCTGGGTGGAATGAAGTTTGTGAATGTTATGTTGTTGTGTCACTGGGTGGGTGGCTGGCAGGCAGGAATGAAGATCTGTGTGGGCCCATTTTAAACATGATGGTTGGGGGGCCCCCTGCTTTGAGTGAAAACAGTCTGAGGCACCCGTAGTTCTACCTTGATCTAATGCTGTTTCCCTGATGCGCTGGTTCTTCCTGCGCCTTTATGTTTGTCCACTGTGTTTTTGTTTGTGCGCCCTGATGCCTGTGGGCTTCGGGGCCCTATAAATCAATAAATTAAAGAAATAACAATTAAGTGGTGACAGAGATAAAGTTAATAGCCGCCAATTATCTCGAGGCGTCCAGCCAGCAGGGAGCTTAATCACTAAATTCCCAATGAAGAGCTCTAAACCCTTCTTTGTCAGCAAGTGGCTGATGTGGAGAAACCAACCAGCGTTAGAAGGCAATGAGGTGATAACACTTCGGTGTATCCTGTGGGAAGAGAAATGCCCTTTGTAATGCGATTGCTGCAAAGTACACATTTTAAGCCCCAGAACGAAAATAGAGAGAAATGAATATATTGCTGTGTTACAAGACCCCTGAGTGCTGACTGGCAACATGGGGGCTGGTGCTGGGGGCCACCCCTGAGGTTCGAGGCCTCTTCTATTTGAAAAGATGGAAATGCCCTGATTCCGTCCATGGTTAATGGGCATGAATTTTGAGTGTGTGTATACATGTATGTATATGTGTGCACAAGAGGCGCTTGGCAAGTGCAGCATTTGTTTATGGGCATCAAGGAGGCAAATATGAAAAATGACTATACTCAGACTGGCATTTTGGGCAGCCAGTCTAGCCCTTTCTTACTGTTACATGACTTTATTCTGGGTATCTTGATAAAGCAAGCATGGTATGTGTTATTAATTGGCTAGACTGGCATTTTTTACTGGTGTCAATGCAGTGAATTGTAAGGACACACTGTGGTGTTAAAACTTTCAGAAGACTGGCGTGTCTACAGAATTTTATTTTAAAGATACGCCACCAGTCTTATGCAAGTTATGACAGAGCATCGGCAAGCTACTCTTGTGGTGTCGTAGTTTGGCGTTATCCCTCAGAGCCACCATCCACCTTCCTCCACCGACCACCCTGCCCCTTTCCTTCAGTTGTCATGTCCCCCCTAATATTTTCAGTAAAGTTACTCCACTGCTCATGCCAGCAGCTGCGGTTGAGAAGGCTCAGAGGAAATGTGTGAATAATGTGTTTGTTTATTTGTACTCCTACTGTCCTCAGACTTCCTTGCTACGAGTACAATTCAAAATCGCAATGTAGGACTATATCAAAACACTTACACAGGACACTTTTAAAATCAAAAAAGTTATCGGACAGTTCTTATAATGAAAAATAGGGCAATAGGGCACGATGAACGTGACTCTAACGGTCAATGGTCAACCTTTTTGTGTCATGATAAGTGTGTTTTGGTTAAGGCCATCTTTCATCAGAAGGCATCATGGCGCTAATGAGAAGATGCAAATTATTTGTGATGTTGTATATGAGGTTTAGCTCTGATTAAAACTCTGTAAGACTATGGCCCTCATTATAGGTTTCCCGGTATCCCGCTGGTATTGGCCGCAGGATACTGGGAAACTGCCCGAGCGTTACCGGCGCCTGATATCCCGGTATTACTGAGATATTCCAGGTGCCGGCAATGGCAGGAAATCCTCGTTCCATGGAGCCCCATAGAATGCCATGCAGGGGATTGTCTGAATTACCGGCACTGGTGTTGGCTCTTCCTTGGGGGTCCTTGAAGCACCTTGCAGTAAAGACCTCTGGGATCCCTTCGCTCCCTGTCTATTATGCCTTGTCTGCCTAACCTCAGGATTCCTGATTGCATAGTTCAAGGGTTTATCCAGGGTAGGTCCCCTCATGCCCCCACACGCAGAAACTGGTATTGTTATTTACCAGGTATCCCAAAGCTTGACTGCTTGAGCTAACCCCCCCAGACTTTAAACCAAGCCGAACAGTCAGACCTTCAAGAAGGTCTGCCATCGGGCAAACTAATATTCTTGTATTCATGGCCCTCTCTCCTTGTTCTTTTGTTCCCTCCCCCACCCCCTTTAGTCCCATCGCTCCTTCCCCTGAAGCAGACGAATCTCTGCATGTAGCGCCGTACACCATTCCTAATAAATAAGTGTATCAGAGGAGCTTTATTATGTTCTTACTGCTCACCTACCAGCATATGTATATATTTATTTATTTTAATTTTTGTATATGGCACCACACACCCAATGGTCTGAGGGTGCCAGGACTAACAGACACAAATCAAGAATAATTCTTCTTTTTTGACAATATGTAAAAATATGTTGATTCCGAGCGGAACACGAGACGCAGAGGCCTGTATTAGGTGTAAGGGCCTGCGAGTGATTACATTTTCAGGCTGGCATGTAAATTGAGAGGACATGCAGGGACAGGGAAAAGTGAAGCTATCTCATTTAAATGCACAAGCCTGCAGACAGCCACAGATTGGAGAGGGGCGACCGCGCGAGCATTGCGCAGGACATCGCAATCTCGTTTTTTAAAAATGTGACTGTCATAATTATATTGAAGTGCTGTTTGTCCTGAAAGGATCCTATGAGCTAAAAGTGTACTAATACATTCAAATGAATGAATTCACACTTTGTTTACAAAATAAAAAAGCCACCCGTGGATGCATGGGGGAATGAAGTGGTTTTGTTACAAGTCCTGGAATCCACCTGATGTGCTTTTTGACATTAACAATACTTATGGGATAATGATATGTTATTTATATAGCACCTTAATCCAAAGCGCTTTAGAGAGCAGATATTTACATACAATATCACTCAACCGAAGTTGGTACTCATTTATCGACCTTGGAAGGATGAAAGGCGGAGTTGGCCTTGCCGGGATTTGAATCTGTGACTTGCAGATCACACTCAGATCGCAGCAGCGAGTGCTCAACCCGCTCCGCTATCTTACCGGCTACATTGTATGAAGGGTGGAATAAAGTATCCCCTGCCGTACGTTATAAGGATATTGCAAATCAGCGAGGAGTTTCATGAAAAAATAGAGGAACGAGGCCAAAGGCTGAACGAGACGAAAGGCTGAGCTCCTTAATAACGTTACGAATGGCCGGGGGTATTTTATTCCTTATAATACATGGCCACACACGGTCATTCCCTTTAATATCTCGTCTTTTGCATAATATAATGTAAGAGATGGTCTATTCGCTGACCGATATAAATCCATACAGATCCTGCGTGGATTTAAACATGCAAAAATGCAGCTCCTAATGTGTTGCAGAAAACTAGTTCAAGCAGTTTCATTAAATGTATCGAAAAAGGTTTTTATTTCGTACTTTAAAATAAGTAATACCATGCAGGTTCCTGCTCACATATGTTTAATTCCAGCAATGCACAAATTAAACATTCTACCATAAACAGCTCCTTGTCAATTCATGGCTGTAAAGTGACACAGACAACATTCTGCAAGCAAGGAATTTGAAATGCTTTTCACGGCTTTAACTAAGTCGTGCAGTGACAGCTGGAATTCTCTCTGCTGGCTCAAGCAGCAGGTGCTGTGACGTCACAAAGTGAAGTGTAATAACTGATTACAGAGCGTTCGTGATGCCATTTTCTTATTACAGGCCAGTTGTGATGTCACACCTAGCCTGTAATAAGAACATTTATTTTCCAGGCTTTCATACAGATATTGCAGGCTGCCATGTCTTATAACCAGAAATCTTGTTAGGTGGACTACTTGGTTGTTCTAATGGCTGCAAACAATCCTGTACAGAGTGCGCCAATGCTGTGAGTTCTGAACACTTCCTTGAGTGGATGAGGAATCGTGCACTGCAAACACACATCTTTTTATGGTTACAAAAAAGTGATTTTATAACGAAACTATGTGGGCGTTGATATTAAAGTATCCAGTGTCGAATTATGGGAAGGTAACTTCCCCTCCCCAGCCTTATTTTAGCCCCCCCAACCCCTTTTCCACAACCCTCCAGGTGAAAAGGTTCCCTTGCAGTGGCTGGAAAAGTGGCCTTCTCGTGAATTACAGTGATGCTATGGCAGTGCCTTTCCCCCAATCCCACAAGGCACTATTTCCTAAGAAATGATCCTGGCTAGTGGCATACACATGACAAATTAAGATAATTACACCAATGGTTGTGGGAAACAAGCAAACGTTGGTAAGTAAAAAAAAAGTGTGCCCCTTAAGAAGTCAGTGCTCTTTAGAGCACACACATTGGGGCTCATTACGAGGCTGCCGGTCCGGAAATAAAGGTGCCGGCTACAACTTTGTCTGCCGGAGCAGAAGCGCCAGGCAGAGCTGTCACAGAAGCACTGGCACTGGCAACGGAAGCACTGGCAACAGTGCCGGCGTTTCCGAGTCCCCATTGCTGTGGAGTCCTGGACTCCACGGGAATGAGGACTAACATTTTCCGCCACCTGACATCCGGGCTGCCAGGAATGTCCCGGTGGCACCGGGATCTCAGGCAGCAGAAACGGTGTTAAAGTCCGGCGGGCGGGTTACCGCCATACTTGGAATTAGGCCCATTGTCAGGTTCATCATCATCAGGCTTTTATTCAACAATTAGTCATTTGCCAAATTACATATTAATCACTGTCATGATGTGACAAAACAACTTCCAGGGCACCAGTGGTCCAGGGATGAATATCCTTTTCTAAACCATCAATCAGCCCCAGACCTCTAGTACACCAGAAGGGATCTGAACAGATTGGAAATACAAGTAAATTATAAACCTTCTTGTCCAATTTTGGTAACGTGGATGGAACGTCAGGCTTATCTACCCAAGGTCATGGATCGTTGGTTAGTTGCAACACAGCGAAAATACAATTATTACCCAATGATAAAAGGGACTATCCAGTCAAGGTTGTATACAAATATCCACTTTATTATTATTACAACAGACAGTTCATGCACACTACAAAATACAACAAACCCTGTAAAGGAACATAGAGGATAGACAGTGTCACGAAGGAAAGGGATGCACTCTGGATACTGACAGGAGTGTAGTCAGTAAAGCAATCCGTCTTAACTTTTCAAGGTTATTTGGTTTCAGCACCAAGGGAGCAAGGGGTTGTAAGTGTCACTAGGGGTGTTCGGAGAAGGACCAGGGGGACAGAACCGCAATGTACACGGTGCTTGAGATGATCTTGATGCTCGTCAGCATCGAGTCGGTTCCAGGATGTTTTGCAGCTCCTGCGACAGAGTTCAATATGGGAGACAACTGCGGGTATCAGGCGTCAGGCAGTTCGGCAAGCGAGGCTGGACTGATGGCTAGAGGCTGGCCCACATGGCAGCTCAAGGCCAGGAATCAGTGTCTCTGTGCTGTTTGGCGGATCTGGAATGCTGGTCAAGGTGTCTCGGACAGCTTTCCTGATCGAAGCGTAACAACAGTCAGTGGTGTAGCGAGTGGCGGTTCGATGGCTCGACTGCCTCAAAAATTTCCTTAAAAGATGGACGCTGGTTGATTCTTGTTGTGGCACTCCTCCTACCTTCTTCGCCTGGCACGTGTCGTCTTTAAGGTGGGCGGCCCAAAGCTGAGGAGAGTATTTGCAGGCAACAGCCATGTCCTTTGGTCAGAGCCTTTCTGGCACTTCCCACATAGGAAGCTTGCTGGCAGTACCTAGCAGGGCATGCTGTGTGCAGACTGGGTATAGCTTCCGGAGCTGCTGGACAGGTCCTCTGAGTTTGGTATCTCCCTCTGTTCACTGGGAGATGTTTAAGGGAGGTATCTTGCTTCCCTCTTGGAAATTCTGGCCTTCCTTCACTGGCAGAAACTGTAAGGCAGACTGTACCTTCAGCCAGGGTCCTAATGAGTCCTTCTTCTTACTCCTTTCGAAGTCGTCGGATGATCTACCAAAAGAGAGGCTCAACCCTCTTCTTAAGCCAAATGGGCCCCAGTTATTGGTGCAGGCTAAGCCTACCTTAATGAACCAATTCTGGGTCCCCACCATCAATCTTCTGTTATGCGTGAGGTCATAACCAAAGTGCTTTTCAACAGGAAAGGTAAGGGGTGACAACATGCGCTACTAAGTCCCACCCATCTTCTTGTCTGTTGTGGATCCAAGTGTCACTCTGGTTAATTGAGTTCTCTGTGACTCCCTATCAAAGTGCAGGTCTCCCTTAAAGTTTGTGGCGAGAACAGACTTTCTGTCCCCATCAAATCACATACTTCTTCCCTCTGAAAGGGGGTCCCCTTGCAGGAGTTGTCTACTGTAAACAATTGTCCCAGACCTGACATTCACTGCCCTTCACACAGAGGTGTGGGAACTAGCGTCAAGCTGACACATTGCATATCAAAGAGGTGTTGGGGTTTCCTGCCCTTTGTTAGTTCTGCGACAAGGCCTCTTCACAGGGATGCTTCAATTAACTCTCATCAGCATGCGCTGCCACCACACAGAATTACAATGGGCAGGGTAGATCCTTGGAGCCTTTGATATTTAATTAGGCTGGCCGTGGCTTCCCCCTTCCTGAGATGCTTTCCTATACTCCTGGTTGTCACATTCCAGCTAAATGTGACAGGGAGGACTGCGTCCTCTGTAGGCTGTGTCCCCCCAGAGTACACTTGACTATGTGTATGTTGTGGTGTGAGCATAGGAAAATGTGTGCAGATTAGCACCACACATTTTCCAAGGTTGATCTCCCATCATTCCATTTCTTACAAAATGTAAAAAATTCCCAGGCGAGCGCACACTCCCTGTGCGAATGGTTGAATTCCTCACATGCCCCCCAGTCTCAACATGTGAACCACCACTCTACTGAGGGTCTGGTTTGTCATCAAGGCGAAAGTACTGGCTGAGGCCATCTGCATTTCCATGCGGGGTGCCTGGCTTGCGCTGCATGTCCATATCTAATCCCTGTAGGCATATGGCATAAGGCAGAAGCTTAGGGTTCTCCCCTTGCATGGCCATTAATCATCACAGAGGCCGGTGGTCTGTCTGGATTGTACAGTGAGACGAAAGATGTGAGGTTTCAGCTTTTTTACGGACCACACGACCGTATACATCTCTTTTTCTATGACAGCCCCAGTTTCTTTCCATTTTTGTCAACCACCTGCTAATGTAGGCGACAGTTTGCTCTACCCCTTCAGAGTCCAGCTGCGCTAACACTGCTCCAAACCCAAAATCACAGGTGTCTGTCTGGATAATGAACTCCTGACCACAGTCTGCCACTTTCAGAACTGGGGCCCTGCACAATCCATCCTTTAAATCCTGAAAGGAGGTTTGACAGGCGGTGATCCAAGTTATCTTCTTCGACATCTCCTTGGAAGTTACATCATTCAGGGGCATGGCAATGGTCCCATACCCTCCGAAGAACGACCGGTAGTACCTGGTGAGGCCCAGAAAGGCTCTCACCTGCGTCTGTGTGGTGGGGATGTCCCAATTTCTCACAGCCTGCACCTTTGCTTTGAGAGGTTGTTTCTTACCTCTGCCGACCATGTGGCCTAGGTAAACCATAATACCATGCTCTATCTGGAACGTCGTGGCCTTGATAGTTAGACCTGAATTCTGCAGTGCCTGAGGCACTTGTTTCAGGTGGGATAAACGATCCTCCCATGTGTGGCTGAACACAGCAATGTCATCTAAATAGACGGTACGGAAGTTTTCCAGCCCAGACAAAATCTGGTTAAACATCTGCTGAAAAGGGTCAGGGGCATTCTGTACTGGAGAGGCAGATTGTCCTCTGACGGGCCAGTAGGTCAAAACACACTCTCTAGTACCTGTAGTAGTTTGGCAAAGGGAAGTCCGTTTAATGACAAGCACAGAAAACGGGGAAACAATTGGAAATCAGCAGCGTTGCAATCACCTGTCTCGCTTCAACTTCCTCGAACTTCATTCAAACAGCAACAGTTATAGTCAAAAGTCGTCATCAATGATGTCTGACTCTACAAGTTTGTCATGCAATATAATTGGTTGGAAAAGGTAACTTTAGTATAGGTGCTATATCTGTATATGGCATGCAGCCTTATTGGACAGGTTGAGCCTGTCCAATAAGAGCATGCGGATTGGATAACTCTTATCGGGTGGGCGTCTACGCCCCTCCCTCTACATCACATGTGATAGACGTCACTACAAGTACGACCGTCCTATTGGTTCTACTATCTATAGGACCCTAGATAACTTGGTCCATTGTAAATGGGCAGGTTACACCCCTAGACATACATTTCCATTTTAATTAGCAGCATGCAGAATGGACACCCAGGTGTCTTGTGTCCCAAGATTCACCCTGCCTCCCTTCCATCAATCAGTGCTTTTGGGCTATGTGTCAATTAGTTAGCTGGGTATGGCCTCGAAACTGTTGCCTCTTATCTGGAGAAGTTATGGCATCCTTGGATCTGGGTGACATCAGCCATTGGTAACTCTTCGCGCCTGGCTGGTCACATGTCTGTTCAATGAAAATCTGCTTCAGTTTCCAGCTTTTTGTGTATTTGATTCTTCTTTGGCCTCACCACCTGCCTGGGCCCCCCTTATCTTGACCGTCACGGGACAGGCTGGTATGCTCTGAAGTTTCAATTCTCCAGCGTTGCCGCTCTCCCCCTTCCTTGGGTTGACCTCGAATTCCCAGGCATGAGCTGCTTTTTGTTGAGTTTCGATTCCACTCCTTCTCCTGGCTTTGACTGGGATATGAAACCTGGCCTGTTAGGCCTCTGATCGCCTGGGCATACTTTTGCTTTACAAAATGGAGTCGCACTTGTACAGCGTGCCTTATCGAGGTAGATATATGGTTGGCGTTTGCCGCTCTATTCTTCTACTAAGCATTGCAAGCAGTACTGTTTTCTTAGCGTCTTGCGTTCCAAGCCTATTTACACGCGTTAACTGGTTGGCTACTTCCATCTTGCCTCGTAGCAACGTTTCCTTACGTTTCAACATCGTCTCCTGTCCTGTGTCCATTACATCTATTCTCACAGCTGCTTGCACTGGTGTGTTATCTTTGACAGCCGTTTTGTTCATTTGCGAGTCTATCTGGGCCCTTGTGTCATTTCCACTGGCCATCCATTAAGGCTCTTTGGGTCTCTTCGTGGACCCTCTGTAGGTCATCTCAGCTGCTGGTATGGTTGTCTAAGAGGGTATCGTGCAGCCCATGGTTGTCTAGTTACGGGTGCTTCAACAGGTATTGCTCTTCTGATGTACACTGGGCAGAGCCCGAGTGCTGCTCTCTGTTGGTTCATTTGCTCCTCATACATCACATACCTTGGCGAGTACGCTCCTGGTACCTTGAAATGGGGGGCAGGGGTGCAGACCATGTCTGGGACCTCCTCTACACTCCCCCCTCTGGTCGGTTCATCGACCACTTCTGCTTCCTCTTTTGCATTTATTTCCTTTGATTCTTCAGTGTCTTGTTCATCGTTTTCAGGGTTTGTACATGATGGTGTGAATGTGTGCATCTTGGGACTCCATATCTTTATCACACCTATCAAACTTCCTGCTGTCTTTACATGTTCATCTTTGTTCCAGGTCATTAGCTGGCATTGTCCATTTGGGCTGCAATAGATTCATTTTCCTTCATACTTTCTTTGTTTCCTGGGATATGTAAACTTTGTTCCTTCTGGCGCAAATTCACTGGCTTTCACAAAGTCTCTTATTTCTTCATCAGTCAGGTCTCTGGGCTTCCTTCCTGGTTCAACATCGACCATGATTTTCATCCCAATGGCTTTCTTCGCAGTTTTCTGGCACTGTGTGATTCTTGATAACACAGAATCCTAGCAGTACCATTGCTAGTAAGGCTCCCAGAAACTTGAATATATCTGCCATCCATTGTGGGACCCATGACAACAGGTCTCCAAACCAGCTGTCATCGTCCACTTCATCCCCTTCATTGATCATCTGGGTCTTTAGGTTTGTCAACATATTTATGGCTTCTGTTAGGGTTCCATTTTCTTCATCGTGCGATGGTATAAATGTGCAACACGATTCTCCGATTTTTGTTCAAACACCTCCATCCATCGCTGTGATCATGTCTAGTACATATCTGTTCTGGAGGGTCATCAATCGGATTGCTCTTAGTTCCTCTTTGATGGCGTTAAAGTGTTGATGGTCTGCAACAACTCCCATCTGGTTATCTGCAGCCATTGAGCATTCACTCCAACTTGGATGTGTGGCAAGAGCATTGTGGTGAATACTGTTGAGGTGAGGCTGAACAGCCTGTGTTCGTATGGGATTGCATGGAATGCCTCTTCTGATTTGGCAAAAAAATAATTTTCTCTCTTCATCCTGGATACCAGTTCCACAGATCTCCTTTTTCTTAAATGAGCATCTGTTTTCGGGAAACTGTCCAAATTCAGGTCATTTTTAGGGATCACTAGTGCGGGAACATGGACGTTCATCAGTGTGCATATGCCTCCCCAGTTCTTCGGTAGTCTTATATATGCCTTGGATCCACACGCCCAGTAATGGTCCATAATGACTGCGGTTCCTTGTGTCATTCCTGGGGCTTCAAAGATTCGTCCGCAGTTTACATTCTCTCCTATCTTCCTCATGCCATTACTTCTGAAGCATAGTTTCAGGCTTTCCAGTGGTACTATTTGCAGGGGTCCTCCTCTGTCTTCGACCCATGTTAGCAGCTTTACCAATTTCAGCCATAGAGGTTTGCATAACTTCTGCGAGTTCTCTATTGCTTCTTGGCAGGCTCCAAGGACCATCCATGGTCGGCAGATTACTATCCCTTCTTCCCATCCATTTGGGGAAACTAATGTTCCCCAGATCTGCATTTGGCCTCTGTTCTTCCAGATTTGAGCCTCTTCTGCAGTCTTTCCTTGAACGTTCAGTCTCGGGTTTATTTCCCATCTCGTTCCTGATCCTTTAACTTCAGGGTTCTCGTATCTGATTGCATGATTCCTGGTATGTGCCCTGTTTCTTGTTTTAATGTCCTGGACGTAGCCATCTTCATCTGGGTAATCCTTTTCGATGGCCCATATCAGTGAGGCGTCTCTTCCCGTAAATTGTCCTCTGGTGTTACACATTGCTACGTGTGACATGCAGTGTGCTGTAGGGACATCAATTTCCACTGCCATGAAGATCTTGGATTTTTCCATGCTGTACGGTAGAAGTGAACAGACGAAGCATTCTCCTTCTGATTGCCTTCGTCCTACTTCCTTCATATGTTGGTACCATATGTTGTTTCCGAGATGGGCTGTGCTGTCCAGGTAATCGTTGAGTTCATTGTTGTCTTCGTGCGGGCTTCTCTTGATTCTCAGCATTCTTCTGTAGTTTGCCATAACTATGTCCTTGAATGCGTCTGTGCTGCTTTTCCACTCTGGGCGTCTTGGTGGAGCAGGTTTCCTTGGCTGTATCGCTGTGGTAGGAGAAGGTTTTGCGTTTCTTTTCCTTTCCTTTTGTAATCTTTCATAGATGTTCTCTATCCACCATTGGCGCACCAACTTCCCAACGTGTGGCTGTGTCGTGGGCCTGGTGCTTGTTCCTTGCGTTGGAGCTGGAGTGCTTGTTGTTATAGTCTCTGTAGTTCTATTTTTCACCTCCTCGTGCAGTTTCTTTGCTCTAACTATGAACGGGAACAAATGATCCTTTGTGGCTACTTCTGTTCTTTTGAGGGATTTTGCTATGCCCTCTCTCTTTGGTTTCTCACTTGGTTACTTCCACTATTTTCTGGGGCTGGTTGTTCGGTAGGCAGTCTCGTTTTCTCTGTTGCCTTCGTTTGGGGTTCTTTAGCCATTGACAGTTGCCCTTGTTTGTGTGCATCCTGTGTGTGGGTGCGTGCAGTGGTCAGTGCTGCGTTTTCATTCATTCCGTGCTGACCCTGTCTCCAGCTTTTCTCTTCATTTGTTACCTCCAATGTGTATGAATCACTGTTAATTACATCTAATTTTAGTTTGTTAACTTCACCATCAGGTGTCATGCCTACCTCTCCGCCCTCCCCGTCCTCTCCAACTGGCTCCGTTGTGAAACCCAAAAGTTCCTGTTTTCCGGCTTCCTCAGCCTTGAGAACGGCTAGACCGTTCTACACTCAATGGAAGTTATCTGGGAGGTGCTAATCCAAATGCATGGATCACATGACCAACGCGATGACGTTTACGTTCACGTGTGTCCTACGCACGTCATCTGACTCCATTTAACGAAGCGGAAGTCTTGCAACAGCGCTTCTGATCGTTTGTTACTCACTTCACGTTCCGGAGCTTACTTCTGCCTTTCGCAGACGTTTTTCTACTACTTCCTAAGGTACGGTTGCCATTCCGCGTTCCGACGCATTTCCCGGCAACTTACAGCTTTCTTGAGCTGCTTGTTTCCTCCGCGCTCACACGCGGTTCTCTACTCCTCATTTAAACGGAGTCCCATCATTTACCCGCGACATCTTCCTGCTACTTCTATTGGAAGCTTGCCGTATTGTTGCTCCACACCGCGACTTCCTATTGCTGTTTAGAGACTCCGGCTGTCTACCCGGCAGCAACAACACCCTGCAGATTACGGCTCTGCCTCCATCTACTAAGGTCCTGCGTTCATCGAACTTCTACTGAATTAAGGACTTGTACCTCCTGGATCAAGATTCTAATACTCTCCTTCTACACGTGCACTGGACTCTGGACGCTTTCCTGTGTGTGCACCAACCCGTCTCTAGTGCGGCCCTCGTTCCGCTCGGGTTAGATCCCTCACTACCCTTTCCCTGCCGTTGTTTCCTTGGATTTTTCGGACTTCTTGAGACTTTCTTGGCTACACACTCTGGTTTCCTTGGCTACACCTCCAGGTTAGTGTATTCAACATAGGTTCTTATTGTCCTTCATTTCAAATCATCATTCTAAAATCATTCCTCTTTATCAACAGCCTGTGAATCTTGGTCCACTGACGCCCTTCCCACTAATAGCTCTATCTGACTGTGGGTTCTACTAGTCAGAGAGTGACATTAGTTAGAAGGTTCTCTTTTGATACACTACGTCCTACCACTGACATCTTTCGGTGAAGAAGACTTCAAGTGTATCCTTTATTGCTACCAGTCTGTATCCTTTTACGAGAACCTCTGAATCATTCTCCTATATCCATTGTGTTTCAATTCTTAACATCAGGTTTTCTTGGAACTGGAATAACTATATAGGGTCTGGGTGCTTTCGTGGGACCCAGGCGTTCATTGTCTGGTGTGCGCACTGAAATTGGGGTGCTTCGTGCACCGATAAAAAATGCAGTTCTGATGGTCAATGAAAGAAACACAATGATAATTACTACAAGTATACAGATTATTGTCTTGTAGGACAGCTGGCAGCATTTCCTTCCAGGGAAGCAGGGGCACCCCTCTGTTGGTGGTAAAACCAAGTTACTGTTCTGGGCCCCCATATCGAACATAAGTCTATTGTCAGCGTTTAATTCTTTTTCTTACTCCGATTTCGTCGCTCAAGAGTTCGTGAATTACTAAAGTGACAAGTGCTTCTCAAGTGTCCCCCCTCTTGCGGGTGATGACGGTAGTCTCTGGGTATGGAGTACAGTTCTTTTGCTAGATTATGGAAAAAGGTTAGGCTGGCATCTTTGGCACATCACATTCATTATGCATATCTATAATAGGCAAAATCCCAGTGCACTCCTCGAATTTGCTTAGGTCCTGAGGACATGCTGGAACCTGTTCAATGCAAAGGAATGGAAAGATGGTATTACAAAAAAATCACACAAAAATAGAATGTCATAAAAATAAAAATAAAAAATAAAAACACATGAAAAAAATAAAAAATAAGAAAAATAGAAGAAAAAGAAAAGTAAAAAGAAAAAAAAGATGGTGGAGGTCTCGTTTCCGCTCTTCTCGATCTGTCCCATGGCGGAAAGATAAAGCACTGTCTCTCTGTCTCCTCGATCTGTCCCACAGCGGAAAGTCTCACTGGAACCTCCTTAGGTACTCTCGCTGGAAGTTAGATAGCTCTACCTGGAGCATGATGCCGTGGAGGAGTGTGCCCATGTGTGAGATATTGGCTGGATCTCTGAGGGAGGTGATGACGTCAACATCTGTAGGCCTGCCCACCATTTCTGGATAGTCTGTGACTAGTCTGAACAGGACATTATGTGCCAGCTGGGTGTCCTCAGGTGATAGGGACATTTGTCCTGCTTTGCTGGGTCCTGATCACAAGCTTTTCTTTTGACTCGAACAGTCTCTGCACTTTCCTGCTGCGTGGATTGCCACTAGATAATTTAGCTTAGTCCACAGCTGGTTCAATTGTTCTAGGTTTCTTGGGTCTCTGATAAAAGTGCGTGTGTCTGTGGTTCTTCCGACAAGTGCCAGGCACTTCTCAATTATTTGAAAGAATAGCGTGAAGGTGAGTTCATCAATGTCCGCCTGCGGTGGAAGCATTTGTGTCCTTTTCACTGTGCTCGGGTAACTCGGCGAAGGTTTCCGCGATGACAGTCAGCAGTTGCCTGATTACTTTCTTGTTGGCAGGATCTCGAATGAAGTCTGTGACACCGGTTGCTCTCCCTACGAGTGACGGATATGATATTACCACTAACTGGAAATAAGTGAGTACATCCCACGTGAGATTTCTGCTGGGAGATACCATGAATTCTGTAAACAATGTCTTGACACTGGTTGCTTCAGGATACTGTGTTAAGTTCTCAGAAAAGTCTTGTCTGTAGTTTATCAGAGTCTTAGGTTTTCACACTGCTTGGGTGACTTCATTCGAAAGTTCGTGTTATCAACGTTGTTGTGGCTTCGGATGCGTTTCTCTTTACCCTACAACTTGTGATGCACAGAGTGTTCGTTTTATTGTCCTTTATCACCTTTCTCTCTTTTTTTCCCGTGGTAATGTCCAGTTTTGGAAGCCTCCATTTTAAAACAGAGTTCTTTTGCCTTGATTTTGCTGCTCATGCGTCCTTCTTCCTCGCCATGGATCTTGTCTGCACGTGCTGAGGTTCTTCCTCGTTATCTGTGGTTTCTTCGCAGTTAGATGCAGCTGGAGGGCTCTCCCCTATATATGGTTTAATGTCATTTAGGAAGAGCCACGCCCTTCTGCCCTGGACTTTGACGGCAGAAGGAGTGCAGTCCTCCACGATGAAAGGGCCATTAAATCGTGGTTCGTCCCACCTTTTCATTGTATAATTTTTGATTAAAACAGCATCACCAGGGAAGATGAGAGGCGCACATAGACCTTGAGTAGTATCTGTTTCAGCACTTCCTGATGCACTTTGTGCTGCGTTGCTACCCTTTCGCTGTTGCTGCAGTTGGCCTGTAATGAGAGAGATGCTGGCTGTCATGCAGTTCAATATTCCTGCATCTCGGTCCCCAGGACCTCTCTAGTTGGCTGGGCATCACATCTAGCTCTATCTCGGGGGGTAGGAGGGGTCCTCATCCTTCTGCTCGTGACTATCTCGTGTGGCGTGAGGTGATGGTCGGAGCCTGGTTGGTTCCAAAGTGCACACAATGCCAGTGGTAGACAGTGCAGCCATCCCTTTTTTAATGTGAGTTTCAACTTGGCTATCCTCTCCTTTAACAAGCCGTTGAGCCTCTCACATATTCCATTTCCTTCTGGATGATACGCCGACAAGAACTTGTGCTTTATACCAAGCAACAAGCTGATCTGTTCAAAGACTGTGTTGACAAAGTGAGCCCCGTTATCTGACCTCATTACCTCGCACACCCCCCATCTAGGGAATACTTCTCTCACAAGAAATTTGGCAGCACAGTCTGGGTGTGTACAGGGACCTGCTTCCATCCATCTAGAGAATGGACACACCACCACAATTAAATACCTGTACCCATTGCACACTTGAATCATGTCGACATAATCAATATGCAAGTGCTGGCATGGCCCGTTGGGCCGGGGGATAACTCCTCTCACTACTTTCAATGTGTGCCCAGCGGTGAATTGCTGGCATATTATGCAGTTCACCATGAAGAATGCAACATGCTCTGCCAAATTCGGTGTAAACCAGTCTTCTGCAAGCGTTGCAGCAAGATTTTCTTTTGACATATGAATAGGGTAATGTTGCTATTTTTAGTATGGTGACAGGCATTACTGGTTTACCAGTGCTGTCTTGCCTCCACAATCTGTCAGAGGGGCTTAAGGAGCACCCTCGACACTTCCACAAATTCTTCTCATCCTGAGGTGCCTCCTCTTGTAGCTCCATTAGCTGAGTCTGCCCCATGTTGCTATAGGCCTCAGGTGTGGCTTGTGCTACCATCATCCTCTCATGGGTACGTGCCACCTCCATGTCCATGATTGTTTCACTCTTGGATGCCATATGCTTGGCTTCCATGTCCGCTTCATGATATCCACGTGACACGAAATCCGTCCCTTTGGTGTGGGTGGCTCATTTCACAACCGCTATGCCCACTGGGAGCTGTAGTGCTTTTATCAACCTGTCCAATAAGGCTGCATGCTGCACTGGTGTGCCGTCTGCCCGGAGGTAGCCCCTCCTTTTCCAGCGTGCTAAGCCTGCGTGCACGGTAGATGTCACATAGGCGGAGTCATTGTACACCGTTACCTCCTGGTCTGCATGATTCTCCATGGCGAGTATCAGTGCCAACAGTTCTGCAGCTTGTGCTGAATAGTGAGATGGTATTCGCGCACTGACAAGTACCTGAAACTCTCCATTCTCTAGGTGTTTTACCACGGCCGCGCCTGTATATCTTAATTCATCCTCTTGGTCGATTCTTGATGAACCGTCCATGAAAATGATTTCACCACCTGCCAGGGCATTTTCTTTTACCCTGGGGATTTCATCATAGAATTCCTCATAATTCACACAGCCGTGTATAGGTTCTCCCTCTGTGACTGGCTCAGCTATGAACGTAGCTGGATTTACAATTTTACATCAAACTATTTTGATCGATGGGTTAGAGATAATCACCTCATAGGTGGATGCACTCTGAGATGTCAGCGTGCCCTTTGGTTTTTCTAGTATGGCAAATAATGAGTGCTCGACGTACAAAGTCATGGAGCACCCCATTACAATGGATGATGCTTTCTCGATGGCGAATGCGGCGGCAGCTAGATTTTGTTCGCATGGGAAGTGGCCTCTCATAACCGGGTCCAGACTCCCGCTGTAATACGATAGGGGCTTATACCCCAGCGAGGTTCACTGAGCGAGTACTGCCGTCATAAAATTGCCATCAGTATGTGAAAATAGGTAGAATTCCTCTGCATAATTTGGAATCCCTAGAACTGGGGCCTTACAAATCTCCCCCTTGAGCTCTGCAAACCCCTTTTCCATTATCTCAGTCCATTCAATATTTTCCTTTGTTGCCTGGGCTTTCTTCAAAGCCTGAAGCAAAGGCTTGGTATACGAGCTGTCATCGAAGACCCATGCTCTGACATAATTGCATAGGCCTAAGAAGCTTTGCATTTGTTTTATCGTGAGCGGCTTAGCTGTGTTCATGATAGCTTCAGCCATTTCTGGGATTACCTTTTTCCCCTCGTGCGAGATTAGTTGACCTATGTATAACATCTCTTGTTGACAGCATTGTAACTTTTCCTTGTCAACTTTATATCCTTTCTCAGCCAGTATAATCAGTAGCTGGACAGAATCGCACCTGCATTGTTCCTCAGTGATGCTGCAGATCAGAATATCGTCTACATACTGCAAGACAACACTCTCTACTGCAATATTGCTTAGGTCCGTTTGCAGGACTCGGTTTAAATGGAAGGAGACTCACAATACCCCTGTGACAACCTTGTGCTTTTCAGGCGCATTTGTCTGAAAGTAAATTACGTCAGATCTTGTGAGTCACAGTGTAACGGGATTGAGAAAAATGCATTTTTCAAGTCAATCACCGTGAAATATTTTGCATAAGTGGGTATGTTGCATAGAATTGTAAATGGATTAGGGACTAGAGGGAACTCGGCTTCAAGAATATCATTTAATGCTCTTAAATGTTGGATTAAACGCCAAGACCCTCCCTTCGACTTCTTGATGGGGTAAATCACTGTGTTACAGGGTGATTCTGACGTCACTAGGATGCCCTGCTCCATCATGGCGGAAAGTGTCTTTGCAATCCCTTCATCCGCTTCTCTGGACATGGGATATTGTTGCGCTCTTGGTAAAATTGCTCCTGGTTTCAGTTTAATTTTCACTTCTCCTGCCTCTTTCAGGAGGCCTACGTCGTAGGGCCCTGTAGTCCATACTGTGACAGGTACTTGGGCCATGTCCTTTTCAAAGTACTCTGGACGTATCAGTGCCAACATCATTCTCTGAGGTACCTCCCGTTTGATACTTTTGACCCAAAATATGAGACTCACTTCCACCCTTGTCTCTTCTAGGTCAGGGTGTTCTTCGAACAGATCATCATCAGTGACGTCCGTCACTCGATACCCTTCTTCGATGGTGATAATCGCGCACCATTGTCTACCTTCGTCATCGTATCCTTCGACCAATACTACTTTCCCTCGCACTGCGGCAGATTGTATCATTAAGGGAAATACTTGTCCCTCTTCTTCATGCATCGGTATTCTTGGTCTGGATAAAAACTCATCAGGGGTTCTCATTGTTCTGTCTGCGATGCCTGGCAATCCTGCCATGAGCACCCGCACGCCATATGCAAAACTTCTGTCTCTAACGATATAGCCCTCATGGCTATACGTCCGGAGTATGCACTGATCATTTTGCATACCGTTGAATAATGCATTCCTGGAGTAGAGCATACTATGCCCTCCTCCGTGAACGAGATAGTCATATTCAACTTCGTCATTAAGTCTCGACCCAGAATGTTTACTGGGGTCTGACGTGAATACAATAGGGGTACATTCATTTTGCACTTTCCTACAGAGACTGGGAGCGCGTCTGTAAAGGGAACTCTACTGTGAGCTCCTGTGAAACTCTGAGTATCAATGGCCACGCCGGACAAGGAAAACTTTTCTTCTCGTATGCGCGAGCGCATTGCACCCGTGTCAACTAAGAAGAAATATTCTTTACCCCCTATAACGACATTCACCCTAGGTTCCCTATTAGGGTCTGGTGTCACTGATAGGATAGAGCACATCAGAGTCCCCCGTGAGCTGTCCTATTTCATATATAAATTTGGCCCACTGTATACGTGTGGATTTCCCCCATTTTCAGGGTTGACTCCCCCTCCGCAGTTAGTGCCCTGAGACATTTGCAGCGGTGCCTGTTGGGATTGTCCCTGTGGCAAGTTCCCCATGTTCGGGGGTTGAACCCCTTGCGGCGCACCTTGCTGCAAGCTTGGCGCCTGCTGCTGCACTGTGTGATTCTGTGCACTGCCTTGTTGTGGGGCGGCAGGCTGATTCACCATGCCTGTTCCCATTCCTTGGCCATTTTGCCACATGCCTTGGCTTCTGCACACGCACGCCACATGTCCTTTCATTCCACACAGCCAACACACTGGCGGTGGTTGGGCCATCTGTCCATCTAGCGTAGCTGGACTGCCCATCTGCGCGCTCTGAAAGCCACCTTCATTACTTTGAAAACCTCCCTGATTAATTTGAAAAGCCTCCCTGATTACTCTGCCATCCTCTTCCTCTAAATCCCCTACCCCTCGTGTAAAATCCTGCGCTACCCTGGTTATTCTGGGATGGGTTAGCTGCTGGTTGTGCGCTTGGTTCAACTGGGCTTGTTGAGAGCATATTTTCGAGAGTTTCTTTTGCACCAGCTTCACTTCCTCACCCTTACAAGTTGCCTCCTTTTTTTCGGTTCTTTTCTTGCAACAATCTACAGTAGTGTGCAATTGTCAACTATATCTCGGCCCATGGCTTGGCTTCTATTCCTACCAATTTCTTGAACTGTTTTTGCACCAGTTCAGGCAACCCTTGGCACAATATATGGTAGAATACAGGGATAGATGTTGTCCAAGACTCATGCGTTTCAAGCACCCACGTGTCTTGAAAATTCTGGATATAAATCAACAGATCCTCTGACTCTTTCATTTTCTGAGTCATTATAGGTCCCATATCGGAAGTGTCTGGGTACAGCATTCATAGCGCTTTCCATACTGCTGCTCTACAGTTATTAAATCGCGCTCCATCATGGGAAGTGTTCATTATGGTTATCCTAGGGTACCCGGCTCATTTCCATACATCGTCTGCCCTTTCACCAAGTATGGCGATTAGGAGGCCCTAATGTCCCCTATAGCTAAGGTGACTCCCCCCGTCATTTTCTCTAACTCATGTATCCACTTCCCGGCTCCCGAAGTCAACATTGGAAGCTTGTTTTTCAGGTTTTCTCGATCCATGTGTTGTCATGGAATATATTGTGGTCTTGCTCCCCCCTTTTAAAGCAGCGGGAATTGGAATGCGCAGTCTTCCTTCTCTTTCCGCATAGCTCTCCTGTCTATCGCTGGGGTAGCATTCCCTCATCGCCGTCTACTTGGCAATGCCCTTAATCTGTCTACATAGGTGGGTGCTGGCACCCCCTCTGACTGTGGGGAGTTCCCTCATGTCTGCCAGGCTGTGCGACAGACTTCGATGTCCTGGGTGCAGACTCACTAGCGTCTGACCGTCGTACCCCTTGGTCCTTTGGGAGCCGTTTTTCGCGCCGTCTCCCTTCTTCATGTGCCTCGTCCTCTGTTTCTTCACCAGAGTCGGATGCTAATTGCTCCCAGTTCACGCAACTCCTTGCTTCTTCTTCATCCTGACCAATCTCCAGCCTGTCTAGGGACAGTCCCCTGCTCCCACTACTTCTGGTGACATCCTCAGTGTCATGTACCTGAGTGCTTTCCAAGCGCTCATCTTCCCTTCCCCCTTGGGAAATTTGTTCCAGTCCCATCTCATCATATATTTTATCGATTGTTTCTCTGATGCTTCTGGTGTCGAAGTCGTCTTCAATATTCGTCCCAATCGTACCTGGTACTGAGTCCTTCGCAGGAAAGAATTCTTCGATGTCTTCCCATTCTACAATAGGATTGGGTTTTTTAACTTTCCGCTCCAAATATTGAAGAACCCGTGCCCTCTGTCTGCTCTTATGTTCTATTTCCTCATGTATTTTCTTGCGCTTCCTCGCTTCTTCTGTAGCCTTATCTAGTTCCCTCATTCTTTCATTTCTACGTTCCTTTGCCCTTCTAATTTCCTCCTCTTCTCTTCTCTTCACTCTCTTCTCACATACCTTTTGCTCTTCTTCCAACCATTGCTTATTCTGTCTGTACTGGTCATAGGCTGCCTTCTGTTTGCAATCGAGCTGCTTCTCTTGCTCTTCGCGATATAGTTGTTCTCGCTTCAGCCTATCCTTCCTTCTTATCCTTTCGTCCCTCATTTCCTTCTACTTTTCTCTCTCCCTTCTTTGCGTCTCATCAGACTTCTCTCTCGGTCTCACATCATCAATTCCTTTTCCATCGAGTTTCAATAATATCTGTCCTCCCATCCATTCATCTTTTGCGAATGATATCTCATCTCTTCTGTCCTCACTTCCTTTCCACTTCTTTCCCTCTCTCTCTTTAATGAGAGGTGCACAACTCTGTGCCTGGGCCTTCCCTTCATCATCGCGTCTCTCCTTGTCCCTCGGGACTGCGGAGGCAAGATTAATTTCCTGGTCCTTCCCTTTATTGTCATCACTACTGTACGTAGGCGACTCATATGCGGGGTTGCTATACCCTGTGGCCGCCTTTAGTTCTCTTAGCGGGTAAAGTCCCTCTGACTTAATTCCCTCGCTGACTGGCTCAGGCGGGGCTGGTGGCGTGGTAGGCATCTCCCCCCCTCCGTGCATTCGTTTAATATCCAGTCTGCGGGTGGTTCTTCCTCCTTCGCCTGTTTGAACATCTTCCAAAGTTCTAGAACAGCGAGGCGTTTCTCTAATTTTTTGCCTGTGTATGTGGCGTGTAGGTAAGTCGTCATGTGTTGTAAGATGGCTTTAGATAAGGACCCATTTTGTGGCCAAGGCATAAACATCTTGTGGGCGGTTTTAAGCTTAGGTGCATGCTTGGGTAACTGCTTACACAGATGTGCAAGTGGGGTAACCTCCTCCATTCTCAATTTCGTTACCACAATACTTATGCAGTGTCACCACGTTCACCAGCATGAGCGAGCACCAAGTACGCAAGCTCCAATCCAATCTTTTCCCACCAAAGTTTTATACTATCAATTTACTCAAGAACATCAATTCATTGGCGATTCCCTCTCAGTTACAGAATTGCGTAAAACCAGATTTTATTTCAAACAATCAATGATACAGTTCTTTTCACATTTGACATACATCCAAACACATATGACAGGCACTTGACAGACTAGACGGACACTAGCTTGTCATACATATACCTGCCTTCTAATCAATTTCCAGCCATGGAGTTTAAACGAACCCTTTTGATGCCGTCTTTAAACGTCACCGTAGTCTAATTGTCCCCCATTATGTGGGCTCTGGGTTCACGTTTCTTTTGACCACTGTATTAAAGCGCAGGAACAATGCAAATCCTTACTTTTTTATCTCAGGTGTCCCTCCTGGTATCCTTCATTTTCTATCGGGTGGTCCCGCGATAACCACTCATTTTCTATTGGGTGTCCCCCCCGGTAACTACTTTTTTATCTTGGGTGTCTATCCCAGTAACCACTTTTTTATCTTGGGTGTCTATCCCGGTACCCACTTTTTGTCTCGGCTGTCTATCCCGGTAACCACTTTTTATCTCGGGTGTCTATCCCGGAAACCACTTTTTATCTCTTATACTTGAGCCATTAACCCCTTATATATATACAGTCTTCTCTTCTTCTGACTATTTTATTTGTTCTCCGCCACCCTCCGTTACCTTTCCCTTACTTGTTCTAATGCCTACAAGACATTTGCCAAAGTAACAAGTTTATTGTTTCACTCACCGCTCGCATCTTTTCCTCTCTGGAACCTCAGGATCACCGCCCCTTCCTCTTCAGCCTCTTGTGGTCTTTTCGTCTGATTGGCTGCCATTGGGAATGAGAAGGGTAATGCTTGGAAAGCAGGTTCCTTCAGTCTACTCAGCCGGAATGGCGAAAGGAATCGTGATATTGCCGAAGGCCTAGAGTTACTTTGTGCCATCGGTCTATAGGAGTCTTAGAATTATATAATCAATAATCAATGGCCGTAACCATCCTCTGCTACCAAGTGTACTGGAGAGGTGGATTGTCCTCTGACGGGCCCATAGGTCAAAACACACTCTCTAGTACCTGTAAAACAAGATAGCTGCACCATGTGAGGAATGGGGGTGCAGGATTCACTTACTCCAACACAACTCAATAATGAGGACTCAGTAGTTTGGCAAAGGGAAGTCTGTTTAATGACAAGCACAGAAAACGGGGAAACAATTGGAAATCAGTAGCGTTGCGATCGCCTGTCTCGCTTCAACTTCCTCGAACTTCATTCAAACAGCAACAGTTATAGTCAAAACTCGTCATCAATGACGTCTAACTGTACAAGTTTGTCATGCAATATAATTGGTTGGAAAAGGTAACTTTAGTATAGGTGCTATATTTGTATATGGTAACAGAGCATGCAGATTGGATAACTCTTATCGGGTGGACGTCTATGCCCCTCACTACAAGTACGACGTCCTATTGGTTCTACTATCTATAGGACCCTAGATAACTTGGTGCATTGTGATTGGGCAGGTTACACCCTTAGACATAAATCTCCATTTTAATTAGCAGCATGCAGAATGGACACCCAGGTGCCTCGTGTCCTAAGATTCACCCTGCCTCCCTTCCATCAATCAGTGCTTTTGGGCTATGTGTCAATTAGTTGGCTGGGTATGGCCTCCAAACTGTAGTCTCTTATCTGGAGAAGTTATGGCATCCTTGGATCTGGGTGACATCAGACGTTGGTAACTCTACGTGCCTGGCTGGTCACATGTCTGTTCACCGTGAATCTGCTTCAGTTTCCAGCGTTTTGTGTATTTGATTCTTCTTTAGCCTCGCCACCTGCCTGGGCCCCCCCTTATCTTGACCTTCACGGGCCAGGCTGGTATGCTCTGAAGTTTCGATTCTCCAGCGTTGCCTCTCTCCCCCTTCCTTGGGTTGATCTTGAATACCCAGGCATGAGCTGCTCTTTGTTGAGTTTCGATTCCGCTCCTTCTCCTGGCTTTGGGATATGAAACCTGGCCTGTTAGGCCTCTGATCGCCTGGGCATACTTCTGCTTTACAAAATTGAGTCACACTTGTACAGCGTGCCTTATCGAGGTAGATATATGGTTGGCGTTTGCCACTCTATTCTTCTACTAAGCATTGCAAGCAGTACTGTTTTCTTAGCTTCTTGCGTTCCAAGCCTATTTACATGCGTTAACTGGTTGGCTACTTCCATCTTGCCTCGTAGCAACGTTTCCTTACGTTTCAACATCGTCTCTTCTCCTGTGTCCATTACATCTATTTTCACAGCTGCTTGCACTGGCGTGTTATCTTTGACAGCCGTTTTGTTCGTTCGGGAGTCTATCCGGGCCCTTGTGTCATTTCCACTGGCCATCCATTAAGGCTCTTTGGGTCTCTTCGTGGACTGTCTGTAGGTACTCTTTATTTCGACTCAGCTGCTACTATGGTTGTCTAAGAGGGTATTGTGCAGCCCATGGTTGTCTAGTTACAGGTGCTTCAACAGGTATTGCTCTTCTGATGTACACTGGGCAGAGCCCGAGTGCTGCTCTCTGTTGGTTAATTTGCTCCTCATACGTCACATACCTTGGCGAGTACGCTCCTGGTACCTCGAAATGGGGGGCAGGGGTGCAGGCCATGTCTGCAACCTCCTCTACAATTCTTTAATCCAAAGGGCATCACAGTGAACTGATAATGGGCCTCATTATAAGTATGTTGGTAAGGTAGCAACGGTGCGGTAGCACTACCGGCACCGTTGCTACCGTACCGCCATACTACGAGCTGTGCTCGCGGGTGACTGTCAACCCACCTGGTATGACCTGGTGGGCAGAGCGGCACCCGCGAGCACAGCAAGTCGGATGCACCGGCACCGTTACAAACGGTGCCGGTGCATCCGATGTCCCCATTCCCATTGAGCCCTAATGGGCTCAAAGGGAATGAGGATGTACCGGTTCCGGCTCCGCGAAAGGACAATTACTGGGTCCGGCGGGGCCGGAATACCCCAGTAATTGCCCATTCGCAGGAGCTGGAACCGGTTGCGAGTTTGGAGGTAGTCTGGCTGGTTTTAACAGGCTCAATGTCCTTCCGTGGTTGAGAATGCTGACCTCTCTCTCGCTCCATCTGTCAAGCAGACCTGCCAATACCCTGCTGTGAGGACAAAGTTACTCATGTACTTGGCAGCGCTGAGCTTGTCAATGAGCTCATCTGCCCGAGGAATGGGGTGAGCAGCTGTCTTCGTGACAGAATTGTACCCCCTGTAGTCCACACAAAAGCAAACTTCAGTCTTCCTACCACTGGTCTTTTTAGGGACCAGTAGCACTGGGTTAACCCTGGGGCTGTGGGATGGCTCTATCACTCCAAGGGACAGCATCTTGTAAACGTCCTCCTTGATGGTGTCCCTAACCTCATCGGACATCCAGGGAATTCTACTCTTCACCAGTTTACAGTCTCCAGTGTCCATATCATGGGTGCACCAATCTATGCAACCTGGAGTCAGAGAAAACAGACTGTCAAACCATCCCAGTAAACAGCGACAGTCTGTCAGTTGCTGTTCTGACAGGTCTGTTGCAATGTTGACACCTGGTGTGAAGTCCTCCTCTAAGAGGCCTACACTAATGATGGCCTCTTCCACGAGTCCAACATTCACTATGGCTTGCTTGGGTAATGTAAGGAAATCATGGTTATCAGAAGCACGACAGACACCAGGAGTACAATCCAAGGGTGTATATTGAACAATATATGGGTGAGAAAAACACTAAGGTGAGAGCAAGCTACGACCATCAAAGTACGGGTTTTGTGGCCGTGTGGTGTTACACCTGTCAGGTCTCACCAAGCGGGCGTAACATCACCGGCCGCAGACAGACATGGAAACACCGGCACCATTACCGCATGGTGCCGGTGTTTCCATGGCCTCCATTCCCGGGAATGGGGAGTAACGGAATGCTGGCTCTGGAATTATGGGACCACCGGGGCTGTAATGCCCTAGTAATTCTGGCAAGTCTGCAGCTGGTAAATCCCCATGAGTCCGGCGGCAGCCTGCCGGTTTTACCGGCACAGCTTCTGCTGGACTCGTAATGAGGCCTAATGTCTTTTGCCTGGCAGCACCAGACATTCCCCAAGCTCTCACCATGCAGGATTCCCCTCGTCTGTGGCTTTCTCGTGATACCTCTTTGTTGGTTTCACCTTTGTCCTTACACCATTGTTCAGTTACTTTATCAAAATGCAGGATTCACTTTTGCTTGCTTTCACTTGACATCCCTCTGTCAGGTTCACTGTAGCCTTCAAATCACAGTTCAGTTTACTATACCAGTTCTACTAGCTTATAGCATTCAGAAATTCTTAATGTCCTTTTAAACACATATTTGGTTCACTTTCATTAGTTCACTCAGGGCCCCCTCCTTTGGGCTCAGACCTTCCTCTGTAGGCAATTCTGGCTTGCCTCGATCGGGTGTGAGTTTTCAAACAACCAGCATCGCGCTTGTTTCTTTGCAATCTTTCACACTTTCACTTTTACGTATTTGCCAGTTCGATGCAGAGACGATAGGCGATCATGTCTCACCAGGCCACTCTTTCATATTGTAGCAAGGATGTTTGCTTTTCACAATCAAGCTTCTTTTTCTTATGGCTGCCGTCTTACGCGCTACCCACAATATTGGATACAGTTCAAAGGATTGTACCGGCCTCCACTAGTGAGGGTTCTCGTATCTGCAGTTTCTTTCACTTCTTTGTGAAAGAGGGGGCTTGTACCTTGACTTTCTCCTCGTATGACCACTTTGACTACTCGCTTCTTTCCTTAGTTATTTTCTTTCGCGTCTTCTCTTACACGCACAATCTCAGCATTCTTCATTCTTGATACCATGTGCTTTTGATCGCGGTTTCACGACTGCCCAATGATCCCTTCAAATCTTGATGTTCTTTACATAGCATTCATCACAAGCAAATCTCCTTTTTCACTCACTGGCAGCGGCTGATACGGTTTATCACAACCTTCCGTTCAGTCAATGCTTTTTGGCCTAGCGCAGCTAGCTACCTTCCAAGTCCTCACGCCACACAAGAAGGAGGTACCGCTGTGACCTTTTGCGGTGGCAGGGAGTTGCCCCTTTGGGATTCTGTAGCGACTTTCACCTCACAGCTGGTAGGACCACAGCCTTTCGTTCGCTTCCTTGTCCCATCTTCTCTGCTTCCATATTCGCATCGCCTTCCCGGGATTTCCTGCATTCCGTTCTGCTTGTCTCGCTTGCTTCGGTTGCCCTTCTCGCCTTGCTTTTTGGGTGCTCTCATGCTCTGCCTTTTATCCCAGTGGGGAAAGGTACCAGGATTCAGGTGCGAGTCATTAAGGTACAGTGCCTGTCTCTGCCTGACCCTGATGTTGGGACATGTCTAACGGACTGGTTGTATGTTCATCTGTCTTTCCCTGAAACACTTTCTCTGTGCAGCAGAGTGTGTGTAGGAAAGGGAGGGAGAGGATAGATAGTACATGGAATGAGGGCATTCTACAGGCATTCTACAGGGAAATGAGTATAGGGATATTGTGTGCTTAACCCTCTTTTTAAGCCAAATAGGCCCCAGTGACTGGTGCAGGCTAAACCTACCTTAATGAACCAATCCTGGTTCCCCACCAACAATCTTCTGTTATGCGTGAGGTCATAACCAGAGTGCTTTGCAACAGGAAAGGTAAGGGGTGATAACATGTACTACTAAGTCCCACCCTGTAAGAGGATTCAATTCAACACTACAGCTAAGTCAATGCCTAGTCTGGGATACTGAATGGAAACCCTTATTGATATATCTTTATGTCCAGTTCATGCGTTCTGGATGACTACCCCTATATAACACCCCTCTCTAGGAATCCCCCTGACCCCACTGAGCCAAGAAGTAGTTCTGTTTTGCAATTTAAAAGGTTTATTTGAGAATTTGAACAATATAGATATATATCACACTTTATAATAAATTAATAATTGGATATCACACTTAATCTGAGCAGTAATCAATAATGGATAGTCTGGCACTAGCACACTTGTAAATAGGAACAGAAGAATAAGGTGGTAGAGAATACTTCATATAAGTTCAGATGGATGTAATGTTGAATGAAAAATGCAATACAGAAAATACTCAATATGATTTCAACAAAACAATGTAATCACTTTTCTCTGGCAATCCCCTCCCCCCTTTATGCAATGCAAGGAAATGGAAGGAAAGCACACAGTTCTCAGAAATGCAATCAACTGTAATTCAGTTCACCCCAGCAAGCTTAGACTACAGAAGTTGGAAACACAGGCCCAAAATGCTTTTATATGTGCTGGCAATGAAGTGAAAAATATGCTAAAATGCTTTTAATTCCCTCTAGGAGGTTCAGGGTGAGTGAAAGCTAGTTAATATTAGTCCAGGCTCACTTTAGCAAGGATCTAGGAGTAACTAGCAGGTTAAACGAATTTTTGGCAACTGAAAGCAAGAAAACTGCTGTTTTCACACGTTGAGAAATTTGCAAATCGCGGCAAAATTCGCGAGTGCGTTTTTCACGATTGCGGCAAAAGGTAGTTTTTCGGATTTGGAATGTTAAAATTCAAAGTGACAAGTGCAGCTTGCAACTAGAAAATGACAGGTGACAGCTTTACAAATGACAGGTGACAGTTAGGAGACAGTTCTACTTAGATTAAAATAGATTGAATTATATTATTTTAACTAAGAGATTGGTTCTGCACAGTCTTGTTAGGTACTCACACTATATTCTTGAATTAGATGGGCCTCGCCACGAATCTGGTCAGGTTTTAGACTGGACTCTGGTCTGGTCTCTGCACTTCACAGTGATCTGGGTCAGCTCTCTCTGGTTCTGCTAACAGCGGTCTGGGTCAGCTCTGCTCTCTCTGGATCTTTCTGCACAGCTTTCCCTGGAGATTGATGGATTTGAAGCCTGGATCTCTGGATGTGGTATGGTCCGGCAGAGCGCGTTGCAGCAAATGGAATTGAAGGTCCCTATCTGTCCTGTCTGTCTGCTTTTATCTGTTTTTAAAATGGGTGTGTGTGCAGCATCACTAGACCCTACCCCTCTACACTTGCCATTGCCAATTTCTCCCCTCTCCCATGATTGGGGAAGGAACTGTGAGTCAGAGTGATGCTGTAGGTTTTATGGGTCAGAGGATCCTCCCCTGTCAAATTGCACACAATCTATATTTGATAAAAAAAAACATATTTTATAGCTACACAGTGGTTTGAAATTACATGCACCCATCATGCATCACAGGAGGTATACCCTGTCCAAATCTGCTCTTCCTGGGGGCTTGCATTCAGAAATGGCAACATTTGCACTTTTTAACTGATTTTGCAATTTCGGACATTAACCCAAATTTACACACATGTGCGCAAGGAGTATGGACATTAGTTGATGAAGTGTCAGATTTTTCACATGCACACATTTTGAGTAATATCCTCTTTTCCGCTAAAACCCCCCTGAACATACCACCGGGTCCTAACACGTCTTAAAATGTGGGCAGAAAAATCACAAGAATTATGGTATCATTTAAATAATTTTCACAAGTCCGTACTATGAGTTATTCATCTTTTTCTAAAACCATATTCTGGCTGGCAGGGGTGGGTCTTTTCAGGTCACATGGTACAGAAACCAGTCTTTCCAGTTTCTGCCAAGCTCAGAGACCCTGCCCCTCCCAGCTTCTGCCAAGAGGAAGCTCTTTTACGACATCTGCAATAAACCATCTGCCTGGGTGAAGGGGGTTGCATTGTTCAGAGCTCCTGTATTCCCCTCGTCTGTGGGGGCTCCCCTTAATTCAATTATCAGAGAGATGGCATATCCTTAGTGTGGCCAGCAGGAAACAGCCAGGCCTGGGAAGTTACTTGTGAATCAAGTTTCACTCCTGATGGGGGTAGTTGCCAGGCAAAATTTGAATCTCTTTAAGCCAGTTTTTAGCCACATGTCATTTCTGTTCCCCAGTTTTCTGCATTCAAATAACTAACAATTTTTTACATATGCAGCTAGAATGCTGATTCTAAGTTTAAAACTATGACATTTAAACAATTGCAGCCTATGTGACACTCAAAAGTAGGTCACTCATTTCTTTTAAACATTTAGATTTTTAGTGTCTTTCAGTCCAAATTTACTTAAACTGCTGAAATCCACAGCTCAGCCAGTCTTGTGATGAACATTGTTCTGGGCTCTTCATCTTCCAGATTTTGTAAGCACACAAAACTCCATTCTGCCAAATGTCTGCTGGTGTTCAGTGAAAATTTTGCATATCCTGCAATGTTTAAAATGGGCATTTGAAGCTTGCATTCAGGGAAACCAAAGGTAATTTTAAAGCGCTTTGAAGCTAACCGTCGCTACTGTTTTTCCTTTGGCAACCCATTTCACTCATGGCACCCCGGCCCATCCTGCTTGCATTGGTGGGTGGCAAGTTAGGCAACCATTTTAGTGTGCACAACTGCGCGGTTTTCATAGATTCTGGCGCACATGTGGGCTTTTTCGGCCATCTTGGATTTCCTAAGCCCACAGCACCAAATGTTGTAGCCTAATAGTCCAAACGTGGGTCAGGACACCCAACAACCCATCTTCCTGTCTGTTGTGGATCAAAGTGTCTCTTTGGTTCATTGAGCTCTCTGTGGCTCCTGATCAAAGTGCATGCCTCCCTTGAAGTTTGTGGCGAGAACAGACTTTCTGTCTCCATCACATCACATACTTCTTTCCTATGAAAGGGAGTCCCTTGCAGGGGTTGCCTACTTTAAACCGTTGTCCCAGACATGACATTCACTACCCTTCATACAGATGGGTGGGAGCTAGCGTCAAGCTGACACATTGCATATTAAAGAGGTGTTTGGGTTTCCTGCCCTTTGTTAGTTCTTTGACCAGGCCTCTTCGCAGGTCTGCTTCAACTAACTCTCATCAGTATGTGCTGCCACCACACAGAACTATAATGGGCATGGCTTTTGATATTTAATTAATCTGGCCATGGCAGGTGGAAGGTGTTGCCTTCCCCCTTCCTCAGATGCCTTCATGTACTCCTGGCTGTCTCATATTCCAGCTAAATGTGACAGGGAGGACTGCGCCCCCCCAGAGTACACTTGACTATGTGTTTGTTGTGCGGCAAGCATAGGAAAATGTGTGTGGATTAGACCCACACATTTTCCGAGGTTGAACTACCATTATTCAATTTCTTACTGAAGAAATTAAAAAAGCCCAAGTGAGTGCACATACACTGTGCGGATGCTGAATTCCTCGCACATAAGATACACTAATACTATTGATAAAGTTAAAAGACAACATTAAAATATACAATACAGCAAGATCCAACATAAAAGAGATGGCAGTTACATCGGTTGATGTATTAAGAAAATGTGTCCAAGATCATTCAAATCTAACAAAACTTGTTGTGCAAAATATGCAATAGTGTAGACATTGAAGTGCAGCATATGCATTTCATCATAACGAAACATTACATTCTTATTTTGAAAAAAAAACAGTATAACTAAGAGACAGTTTCATGCAAATCACAATATTTTAGAGACTAGATGTGGTATGTTTTATGGTTGGAACTGAATTAGTCTGAGACAGTACCCGCTAGGATTCCAGAGGATTCCTCCAGTTGTAGCAGAGTGTGCCTGGGATGGCAACATTTCAACTGGTTTATGTGGACCCACTTGTCTTCCCCCGCTGCCAAAGGACCTTTGGGGATGTGGATTTTGTAGGCCACAGGGGAGATCTTGTCGATGATCTCAAAGGGTCCCTTCCATGTAGGCAAAAATTTGCGCTGTTTTGCCTGGTTTCTTTGGAAGTTGTATAGATAGACCCGGTCCCCCACCTGATATTCCTTCCTGGAAGTTTTCAGGTCATAATGGGTCTTCATGCTATCAGCCGATCTTTCTAGATTCCGCTGAGCGTAAGCAAAAGCATGTTGGAGGTGTTTCCTTAAATTCTCCACATACTTATGAGTAGTGGAGGCATTTATCAGTGTCTGCTCTTGGGTCCTATAGAGCAAATGCTGCGGAAGCGCCATCTTGCGCCCAGTCATCAACTCAAATGGTGACATTTTGGTTGCAGATGAAGGGGTAGATCTGATGGCCATTAGGACCAGAGGTAATCGGATATCCCAACTTGGCCCAGAATCTGCCACAAACTTCTTTAATATGCTCACAATGGTTCGGTTATATCTCTCTACTGCCCCAGAAGAAGCTGGCCTGTAAGCAATATGTAACTTCCTTTTGACCCCCAGTATCTCCCACATCTTTGTCATCACTTCACTGGTGAAGTGGCTACCTCTGTCTGACTCAATCCTTTGAGGTAGACCAAAACGGGAAAAGATGTGGTTAATCATCAAGGCAGCTGCCGTTTCTGCCTTGCAGTTTGGGGCTGGGAGACATTCCACCCACTTGGTAAACAAGCATGTCACAGTCAACATGTACTTATTCCCCCTAGCAGAGCGAATCACAGGGCCTACAAAGTCGATTTGTAAATCTGACCATGGCAGGGTCATCCCCCTCTTTTGGAGAGGCGCACGGTGTGTGAGGGATGTTGGCTGAAATTGTGCACACACAAGACACCCCTTCAAATATTGGTTGAGGTCCTGGCCCATGTGTGGCCAGTATGCACCCTCTCTTAAGATTTCCAATGTTGTGTGAAACCCCCTATGACCGGCGGTGGCCGCATCATGGGCGTGACTTAACATCAGGCTTCGGAATGAGGTAGGAACCACCCACTGATCGTGGCCAGCTTTGGATTTCCTTACCAGCAAACCGTCTTGGATTTGGAACATTTTTGGACATTTCATCAACACTCTTAGGTCCTCTTTCCCAGTGTAATCGGTATCCGTCAGGGGAAAGTTCTCAGGGTCCTCAAGGTGTTGGTAAAACTTACCAATTATTGGATCCCCCTTCTGAGCTGTAATCAAATCAGCATCAGGGGTCTCCTTACTCCATTGTGCAATTGAAAGGTCGTTGTGAGCATTTGTCTGGGACCTAGTGATAGCAGTGACCTGGATTTCCCCCAACAGGGACTCAATCTCAATTAGATCCCCTTGGATGGCCCCGGTTTTGGCCAGCTGATCAGCTAAGTCGTTTCCAGTTTTGTCTGGTCCCTCTACTTTGGAATGACCCTTGATCTTTTTCCAATAGATGGTCATCTCATTCGAGGTGACCAGATCATCAATGTTTTGGATCAACTTCCCATGTTTCAAGGGTTTGTTGTTAGCACATAACATGCCTCTGGCTTTCCAATTAACCAGGTGCTCCACGAACCCATTCCGTACATAATCCGAATCTGTGATTATGACCAGTTCGTGGAGTTGATGCTGGACAGCAGTGAGGATGGCCTGATGCACAGCCATCAATTCTGCCACCTGACTACTTCGGGACCAATTTTGTATCCAGCGGAGGGTTCTGGGGACTCATTCACCCATGCATTCCCTACGCCGGCCACCAGTTCTTTCTCCCCGTCGTTGTCAACATGGTAAGAGCATCCATCCACATATACAGTGGGCATTCCCTCACACTTGTCCTCTTCAAAGACTTTGTGTGGGGAATTAAGGTATGCCTCCGTGTTGTCCTTGATTTTTAGACTTTCGTCCTCAAGACAGTTTTCTCTGGCACAATCATGCAAGTCAGCCAGACCTTGCGCGAGGGGACTCTTCTTGTTTTGGCCATATCGGACCTCCACAGGAAAGCCTTGCATTGACAGAATCCAGGAAGTAATTCGGGAATTACTCACATTTCCGGCCCGGATTCTATCACTTTGGAGATATTGCAGAGGCTGGTGTGGAGTCTCCACTATGATGTGTTCCCCCTGGATAAACGGGCGGTAATTCTTCAATGCCCACACTGTGGCCAGGAGTGCCTTCTCACAATCGTTGAATTTTTCCTCCACAGAGGATAAAGTTTTGCTCGCATAGGAGATTACTTTATTGACCTTGTCATGCTTTTGGTATAATACTGCTGTCAAGCACGTATTAGAGAACCCCGTCTCCAGGAAGAACTCCTTGTTTCTGACAGGGTAAGCTAGGCAAGGCGCTTGTGAGAGGCTTCTTTTGAGTTGTTTTACTGCCTCGGATTGTTCTGGACCCCATTCCCACTTGACCCCCCCCTTCAGGAGATGAATCAGGGGTCTGGTGATCTCTGCGTAGCCCTCAATGAACTTTCTGCTGTAATTAGTCAGTCCAAGGAGGCTCCTTAGTTCCCGCAGAGTTGTGGGGTCTTTCAGTTTCTGAAGTGCTTCCACTTTCTTTTCCTGGGGACAGAGACCCTGAGGAGTAATCTCATGCCCCAAGAAATTAACACGGGTTCTACACCACTGTGCTTTCTGAAAGGAAAGTTTTGCTCCGGCGGCCCTCAACTGCGTCAGAACGGATCTCCGCTATGTGTTCCTCCACAGATGAACTTTTGATGAGGACATCATCTACATAAGCCAGGTTACCCCTCGCACCCAGGTCGGGCATGGCCTTATGTAGGAAAATGTTGAATTCATTGCCGGAGTTGAGGTATCCGAAGGGAGTCCGGGTCCATGTGTACTGCTGGCCCCCAAAGGTAAAAGCCAGCTTGTATTGGTCCTCCCTACTGACCGGCACGGTCCAGTATCCATTGGTCAGGTCTATTGCAGTGAATACCTGTGACCCCTGGATCTGGGCCAGCCCATGGTCAATGTAGGGCAGAGGCCATCGGGAAGTATGGACCCGTTTGTTGAGCTCCCTGAGGTCAGCGCAGAGTCTCCACTGGCCGTTTGGCTTTAATATTCCCAGCACCGGATTATTGAAGGTGCTGTGGACTGGACGGATTATTCCCCTGGACTCAAGGTTCTTAATTATTTCAGTAAGGGACTCCATTGATGCGAGTGGCAAACGATATTGCTTCACAAACACTGGAGTCATTCCAGGGTCCGTGGGGATTGTTGTTGTGTGGATGTCGGTGCGACCACAGTCATAGGAGTCTACAGCAAAGAGATCTTGGAAATCCAAGAAGACTTGTTTCAACTTTTGCTTTTGTTCCGGAGTCACACAGGCATCAGCTAGGTTGACTCTCTCTTCCACCATCTGCCTGAAGCCTGGAAAGACTTCTGGTTTGGCTATTTCAGCGGCCTCCTCCAGCTGGGTGGAGAAGTCCCTGGTCAGAGTGCTGATTTGGACTGGAGGCTTCAGGTGGGAAAGGCAGCCCTCATGGACCTGGAAAATCACCTCATCCCTCCTGAAGTCACAAGTCACATCTTCCTTACCATAAGGGCAAGAAGTGTACACCAGGAAGTTCCCCCCATGCCGGGTAAAAATCCTGTCTGGCGTTGTATTGTCATCACTGTCACTGTCGAAGCAGTCCTTGGGGATTGGCCCTAACAGTTCATTACCTAAATCTATGGAAAAATGTCGGTCATCAACCGCCATTCCAATAATGGTGCCTGCGGCTAGAGTAATACTCTTTAAGTCGCTGTTATCCACCTCTATTAGAATGGTGTCATGTTCTATGTTGACTAATGGTGTTGGGTTTACCCCCAACCCTTGCTGTTGGAGAGAAGCGTTTAGATGTATGTAAGCATCAGGGTTTTTCAAATGTTGTCCTCTTTTAGCTTTCACTTCCAGGGAGAATTGTCGGGTCCTTTCTGGGATGGTGACTTCCTCTTTAATCTGAATTTCAACTGCATAAGGTAGCAATTGAGCTGACCTAAATGCTTTTTCTGGATCATCAAAGCCCATGGGATTATCCGCTAATCGGGACCAAGCTTTGAAGTTTATTAGGTCCAAACTAATGGCAAAGCGATTGAGAATGTCACTGCCTAAGTAAAAGGCGGCAGGGACGTCTCGCACGACCCAACAATTGTGGACTAAGCTCTTGTTGCCAATGGAGATTTTGAGCATACACCTGCTTGGCAGGAGATGTTTGGAATTAGGTGCTTCCAGGTCCATTTCCCATTTGTCTATCAGTTTGAAGGTGGGAATGGCTGGATCTTTTGGGAGTTGGCGGAACATGGCTTCGCTGATGAAGCTCTTACCGTTGTTCACACACACTCGAGTGAGAACAGAGTCCTTCCCATCATTTAACTGAACAGGGATGAACAACTGCTCTCCAATTTGCTGAATATCAGCCAGGCTCTGAGCTGATTTCACATCTTTCTGGACTATAAGAGTGGGAGTTTCTGATTGTGGATTAGTATAGAATTTCAGGGTGTTTCCTTCCAGTGTGGAATACCACCTTAAACTGGAAGGAAGGTTGATTTTCAGAAATAGAGAGGACCCCCCATCACCAGTCTGTTGTCCTACTGCTATTACCGTCACGTCTGGAATTTGGCTATTTTGGAAGTGAAATTCTACTTGGTCAGATTTTTGTTCAACCATGTGGCAGGTGCCGTTTAAACTAACATGGTTGACACTCTGTTTTAATTTTATTGGTCGGCTAGTCTGGGTCCAGAGGACCTTGTTTACGCAATCTATTAAGGGTGACAACCTCCTCAGGAGGTCATTCCCCAGTAAACAAGGGGTGCCCTCTGGAGTCACAACTATGACCGGGTGTTTCAACTTGTGTCGCCCAATTTTAATGTCCAAGTCTGCCGTCCCCTCGACGGGAATTTCCTTCCCGTCAAAGTTCTGGAGTTGTCCGGGAAGTGAGGTGAGAGGAATTTGGTAATTCCCTCCCCTTCCTGCATTCAGTTCGTCAAAGGCCCTTCTGGACAGAAGGGTAGCTTGAGATCCAGTGTCCACCAGTGCCAAAATTGTACCCTGCCCCTGTACTTGTACCGGGGCATAGTATCTTCCCTCCTTCTCCTCAAGGGGGCACAGATAATGCACATTTTTGGACAACTGGTGGGCTAACTTTCTGGTTTTGGACATCGCTAGCGAAGAGATTTGGGCAGAATTCTGTGGAGAGCCTTGGGAATCTGAAAGAAAAAGTTGGCAACTGGAGATCAGAGCCATTGTGGGTTCCCCTGGTTCCGGTTCTGGGACGCCCCCCCCTTTTTGGAGGCAGTCACCAGGATGGGTTTGAACCAGGGGATTTTCTTGCGGTTGGTTCTGGGATGAGATGGTGGGCGGCGGTAGCTCAGTCTCTACATCTCCCCAGTCTGGATTTGCATCCCTAGGGACCCATTTTTCTTTGGGAGGAGTTCCCCCCTCTCTGAAGGAGAAGATCCTTTTCCCAGGATCCTCTGAGGATCCCTCTGCCTAAAATTGGAAGATCTGTACCTCCTACTCAAACTGAGTCTGTTTGGGTCTTTTGTTTCTCCTACCCCCCCCCTCTGCTCCTTAGGAGGCAGACTTTCAGGGGCAAGAGATTTTGTTTCCGGTTCCTGGGTTTCCAGGGGCTGTTTACAAGTGAGGAAGGAAGCTTCCTCCCAGGCTTTACACCCCCCTTCCCTTTGTGCCTCCTCCCTGGGAACCGGTGTGTTATCGGGGTGCGGCCCCCGTCATTGTTCTGGAGTACCAGGTCCAGAGTTTGGGGCATTCTGTGCCGGCATGCCCATCTGAGGGTTCTGCTGAGCCCTCAGTATGTGACCCAGATCCCGCGCCATGTTTTGCACCTGGCGCTCTAACTGGGAAACCCGCTCAGGCTGATACAGGGCCCTGTTTTCTCCCCTGGGCTGATCCCGGGAAGGGTAGCTATCCCTTCTTTGGTAGTACCCCTGGTTGGGAAGATTTGGATACCCCTCCACCCTTGGCCTCCCCTCTCCCGGATTCGGTTGTCTGGGCTCAGGGAATTGGGGAAAGAAGGGTGGAGGATTTTGGGGCTGGAAATTGGGTGGATACCTGGGGAAAAAGTTCTGCCCAGGATTTGGTGAGTTTCTGCCCTCCGGTGGGAAGTTAGGAGGGAAGTTCCCTGGGTTAGGTGCTTGACTGGATCCCCCCCCTTGGGCTGGAGGAGTCCACACATAACCCAGGATGGGTCGATTTCCCTTGTAACGGGGACTTACATAATCAGGAGAGCGAGGGACCCCATTTGTGGGGCTGCCACCCTGGCTCCCTGTCTGTGACTGGCCCGTGGGCCTTCTGGGCCTAGCATTATTAGGTGCAGGTAGGTTTTTAGGCCCCCCCATCTCCAACTCTAAAACGGGGGTGACCTTTACCTCTGCCACCTTGGCAGCAGCAGGGGTGTGGTTGGCTTTGGGGTTTTTGGGCGCATTATTTTTATTTTCTATTGGCTTCTGCACCTCATAGATCCGGGTCGCCTGTTCAATGACCCAGTCTAAAGATCTTTTCTCGTGAAAATCCCTCACGAGCTGGGTCGTTATGTATTTGGGCAAGGCATGGAAAAACGTATTAATAAATTCTCTGCTGTCTGTGCGCACCCTTCTTGTGGTCTGTGCAAAAGCACGCTTTAACTCCTGCACAAATTCTTGTGGGGCCTGATCCTCCCCACATTGTAAATTGTAGGCTGCCTTGCGAGCCTCTTGGGGATTTCTATGAGTAGAAAAATGTTTCAAGATGGCCGCCTTATAGGCGGACCATCTTAAATGATTTTGGTCCTCCAGCCCCGCAAAGAAACTGGAGTATTCCGGGGAGAAGGTCCACTTTACATATTGAATACAGCTTTGGCTGTCCTTCAAATGGAAAGTCTCCATCATTTGCTCATAGAGCTCCAAGTGTTCCCAAACAGAATACTTGGCGTTCTTATGATAAGGCGTGATGACACTCCTGATTGCCTTAATATGTTTCAATGGGTCCTTAAGCAAGGCCCTTTTTGCCTTATTGGCCTTTTTGGTTCGGGTAACCCTGGTCCATTCATCTTCTGACTCAGAGGCACTGCTCCCAGAGGTTCCCGTCTGTTCTTCCAGGTTTTCCCGGGTTCTGCGAGCCTGGGAATGGCTGGCAGAATGTGGGGACCTGGTCTCCTGTTTCCTGTACCGCTCAGAGGAGGCTTCAGATCCCTCCTTGCTGCCAGGATTTGATGGGTACCCCCCCCCCACTGACCTAACTGGGCAGAGGTTTTCAGGATGCCCTTAATGGGCCTACTCTCCTGGGGTTCCCCATTAAATTGCACTGTGCTTGGGTGCCCATACCCGGATGCCCGCCCCTCCATTCCTGGGTGGTACTGGCCTATGAGCCCCATGCTTCTGGCTGGATAGTAATCTGCCATCCCTGTGGCCCTGTGCTCATGTGTGCCAGGGGACATGGGGGTTGCAGAGTCCAGGGACTGAGAGAGATAAAGGCCTCTGGTACTAGGGCTCCTGAGGTTATGCTCAGGAGTTTCCCTTTCCCAGCGAACTTGGTCTCTATCCGCCCCTGCTCCCTGTTGCAATGCAAGAGCCTGCGCCTTCAGTTCCTCAGTTAAGGCCTTACTAGACTCTATCAGTCTCTCCTGCATCGCTACCTGTTGTTGGAGCCTATCATTGTGCTGGCAGAGAGCCTCATTCTCTCTCTGTGTTTCCTGATTGGTCCTGGAGCACTGGGCCAGTCTTTGCTGCAGGAGGGTTACCTCCTGAGCTGTGTCCCTATTGGCCTGCTCCTGTCTTGCCAGAGCCTCCTCCACCCTCCTGGTGTGCTCTAGCAAGTCCTGGTGTTCTTTTTGGAGGTCACCCAGTCCCTGGTGGGCCAGGTGATTTTCTTCTGTTTTTCTTTTTAAATGGCAGACTTCCTGGCCTAAGGCGTCTCTTTCCTGGCTAAGAGCCTGCATTTGTGCCGCCAGGTCGTCCCTCTGCCTTTGGAAGGCACCAGCTTTCTGGCGCTCCTGATCAAACTCTGCCTGGGTATCCAGGTCTTTCAGAATCAGCTTGTTGCTCTCTGCCTTCACTCTATCTAGATGACTTTGCAGGGTGGCTACCTGCTCCGTGCATGCCCTGTTAAAGTCTAATTGTTGCTCCAGCTTTTTCTGGCTCTGCAGTAGGGAGTCCAAACCTTCTTGGTACTCCTTCTGCAAGGCCAGAAATCTGGTATCCTGGTCAGCCTTTTCCTGTTGCAGGATGTCCATATCCCTCTTTATTTTAATGATGTGCTGTCTACTCTCATTTTCTGACTCCTGGCTCCCCTGCAGCCTCTGCTCAGAAGAGACCAGGTCAGATTGGACCTTCTCTAACGCCATCTGTCGCTTATTCGCCAGATCTTGGCTTTCAGTACATTTATCCTGCATGTCTCCCATATATAGGTACAGGTATGCGGCTATCCTAACCATCTTGTCTTGTTCATCCTTAGCTTTAGGAGCCATGTATAGTTCACTCAGGGCCACATGTAGGGGACCCTGATCTCCCCATATATCTGACCCTGTTTCAGTGACCTGTTGCGTGATGGCCTGCAACCAGACCATGCGGTCCTGGTGAGTCCACTCACCTCTCACAAATAACTTATGTAAGAAGTGCTCTCTGGCTATTTTCATGTCTACTAAGGTCGTCATTCTAGAGATTGGTCTCTGTCCTGACTTACAGAAGTTTATATTTTATTTTTGCAAAACAGACCTTTTTCTTAGAGCGTTCCTTTGAGGAATGCTTTACAGCGTAACACAGCGTGTGATCCGACCGGATATGTGTATCTGGTCAGCTGGCACGCTGTATTAATCTGCACAAGTGACAGATCTAATCCAAACGTCCGGCACGAGCCCCCAATTTGTAAGAGGATTCAATTCAACACTACAGCTAAGTCAATGCCTAGTCTGGGATACTGAATGGAAACCCTTATTGATATATCTTTATGTCCAGTTCATGCATTCTGGATGACTACCCCTATATAACACCCCTCTCTAGGAATCCCCCTGACCCCACTGAGCCAAGAAGTAGTTCTGTTTTGCAATTTAAAAGGTTTATTTGAGAATTTGAACAATATAGATATATATCACACTTTATAATAAATTAATAATTGGATATCACACTTAATCTGAGCAGTAATCAATAATGGATAGTCTGGCACTAGCACACTTTTAAATAGGAACAGAAGAATAAGGTGGTAGAGAATACTTCATATAAGTTCAGATGGATGTAATGTTGAATGAAAAATGCAATACAGAAAATACTCAATATGATTTCAACAAAACAATGTAATCACTTTTCTCTGGCAATCCCCTCCCCCCTTTATGCAATGCAAGGAAATGGAAGGAAAGCACACAGTTCTCAGAAATGCAATCAACTGTAATTCAGTTCACCCCAGCAAGCTTAGACTACAGAAGTTGGAAACACAGGCCCAAAATGCTTTTATATGTGCTGGCAATGAAGTGAAAAATATGCTAAAATGCTTTTAATTCCCTCTAGGAGGTTCAGGGTGAGTGAAAGCTAGTTAATATTAGTCCAGGCTCACTTTAGCAAGGATCTAGGAGTAACTAGCAGGTTAAACGAATTTTTGGCAACTGAAAGCAAGAAAACTGCTGTTTTCACACGTTGAGAAATTTGCAAATCGCGGCAAAATTTGCGAGTGCGGCAAAAGTATCGGGGGTAGGAATGCGGTTCTCGGTTCGTAGAAAAGCCACGATTCTAAGCTTTCAGAGGAAAGTTACTGCAAGTCTCTAGCACAAACGGTCACAGAGATATGAGCGATTAAATAAAGGTCGTTTTTCGGATTTGGAATGTTAAAATTCAAAGTGACAAGTGCAGCTTGCAACTAGAAAATGACAGGTGACAGCTTTACAAATGACAGGTGACAGTTAGGAGACAGTTCTACTTAGATTAAAATAGATTGAATTATATTATTTTAACTAAGAGATTGGTTCTGCACAGTCTTGCTAGGTACTCACACTATATTCTTGAATTAGATGGGCCTCGCCACGAATCTGGTCAGGTTTTAGACTGGACTCTGGTCTGGTCTCTGCACTTCACAGTGATCTGGGTCAGCTCTCTCTGGTTCTGCTAACAGCGGTCTGGGTCAGCTCTGCTCTCTCTGGATCTTTCTGCACAGCTTTCCCTGGAGATTGATGGATTTGAAGCCTGGATCTCTGGATGTGGTATGGTCCGGCAGAGCGCGTTGCAGCAAATGGTATTGAAGGTCCCTATCTGTCCTGTCTGTCTGCTTTTATCTGTTTTTAAAATGGGTGTGTGTGCAGCATCACTAGACCCTACCCCTCTACACTTGCCATTGGCCCAATTCTCCCCTCTCCCATGATTGGGGAAGGAACTGTGAGTCAGAGTGATGCTGTAGGTTTTATGGGTCAGAGGATCCTCCCCTGTCAAATTGCACACAATCTATATTTGATAAAACAAAACATATTTTATAGCTACACAGTGGTTTGAAATTACATGCACCCATCATGCATCACAGGAGGTATACCCTGTCCAAATCTGCTCTTCCTGGGGGCTTGCATTCAGAAATGGCAACATTTGCACTTTTTAACTGATTTTGCAATTTCGGACATTAACCCAAATTTACACACATGTGCGCAAGGAGTATGGACATTAGTTGATGAAGTGTCAGATTTTTCACATGCACACATTTTGAGTAATATCCTCTTTTCCGCTAAAACCCCCCTGAACATACCACCGGGTCCTAACACGTCTTAAAATGTGGGCAGAAAAATCACAAGAATTATGGTATCATTTAAATAATTTTCACAAGTCCGTACTATGAGTTATTCATCTTTTTCTAAAACCATATTCTGGCTGGCAGGGGTGGGTCTTTTCAGGTCACATGTTACAGAAACCAGTCTTTCCAGTTTCTGCCAAGCTCAGAGACCCTGCCCCTCCCAGCTTCTGCCAAGAGGAAGCTGTTTTACGACATCTGCAATAAACCATCTGCCTGGGTGAAGGGGGTTGCATTGTTCAGAGCTCCTGTATTCTGTGGGGGCTCCCCTTAATTCAATTATCAGAGAGATGGCATATCCTTAGTGTGGCCAGCAGGAAACAGCCAGGCCTGGGAAGTTACTTGTGAATCAAGTTTCACTCCTGATGGGGGTAGTTGCCAGGCAAAATTGGAATCTCTTTAAGCCAGTTTTTAGCCACATGTCATTTCTGTTCCCCAGTTTTCTGCATTCAAATAACTAACAATTTTTTACATATGCAGCTAGAATGCTGATTCTAAGTTTAAAACTATGACATTTAAACAATTGCAGCCTATGTGACACTCAAAAGTAGGTCACTCATTTCTTTTAAACATTTAGATTTTTAGTGTCTTTCAGTTCAAATTTACTTAAACTGCTGAAATCCACAGCTCAGCCAGTCTTGTGATGAACATTGTTCTGGGCTCTTCATCTTCCAGATTTTGTAAGCACACAAAACTCCATTCTGCCAAATGTCTGCTGGTGTTCAGTGAAAATTTTGCATATCCTGCAATGTTTAAAATGGGCATTTGAAGCTTGCATTCAGGGAAACCAAAGGTAATTTTAAAGTGCTTTGAAGCTAACCGGCGCTACTGTTTTTCCTTTGGCAACCCATTTCACTCATGGCACCCCGGCCCATCCTGCTTGCATTGGTGGGTGGCAAGTTAGGCAACCATTTTAGTGTGCACAACTGCGCGGTTTTCATAGATTCTGGCGCACATGTGGGCTTTTTCGGCCATCTTGGATTTCCTAAGCCCACAGCACCAAATGTTGTAGCCTAATAGTCCAAACGTGGGTCAGGACACCCAACAACCCATCTTCCTGTCTGTTGTGGATCAAAGTGTCTCTTTGGTTCATTGAGCTCTCTGTGGCTCCTGATCAAAGTGCATGCCTCCCTTGAAGTTTGTGGCGAGAACAGACTTTCTGTCTCCATCACATCACATACTTCTTTCCTATGAAAGGGAGTCCCTTGCAGGGGTTGCCTACTTTAAACCGTTGTCCCAGACATGACATTCACTACCCTTCATACAGATGGGTGGGAGCTAGCGTCAAGCTGACACATTGCATATTAAAGAGGTGTTTGGGTTTCCTGCCCTTTGTTAGTTCTTTGACCAGGCCTCTTCGCAGGTCTGCTTCAATTAACTCTCATCAGTATGTGCTGCCACCACACAGAACTATAATGGGCATGGCTTTTGATATTTAATTAATCTGGCCATGGCAGGTGGAAGGTGTTGCCTTCCCCCTTCCTCAGATGCCTTCATGTACTCCTGGCTGTCTCATATTCCAGCTAAATGTGACAGGGAGGACTGCGCCCCCCCAGAGTACACTTGACTATGTGTTTGTTGTGCGGCAAGCATAGGAAAATGTGTGTGGATTAGACCCACACATTTTCCGAGGTTGAACTACCATTATTCAATTTCTTACTGAAGAAATCAAAAAAGCCCAAGTGAGTGCACATACACTGTGCGGATGCTGAATTCCTCGCACATAAGATACACTAATACTATTGATAAAGTTAAAAGACAACATTAAAATATACAATACAGCAAGATCCAACATAAAAGAGATGGCAGTTACATCGGTTGATGCATTAAGAAAATGTGTCCAAGATCATTCAAATCTAACAAAACTTGTTGTGCAAAATATGCAATAGTGTAGACATTGAAGTGTATGCAAACTCTGCATGATAAGAGAACTACAATACTAAATAGTTCAAGTGCAAATAGTGCAAAGATCTAAACGTTCAAAACTGTGCAAACTCTGTATTGTAGAAGAGGTAAGGTACACACAATACATATTTTACTAATATTATAAAATCAACAAACTGCTTCATTCGCACAACATTAAATTTGGCTCCAGCACTAGGGAAGTAACTCAGTGTATTAAAAATCTATTCTTGCTAAGCTATGCCGGTTCTATAGCGTGACGTGATAAAACGCCGAATGTAGATTTTTGCAGATATTGAGGTATGTTTCATTATTTAATCCTCTGTCTGCAAGCTTCATTAGACTGGATCTTTTGGGCCAGGCTTGATAAAGGTAACTGGCTACGCGATATACAATGTCATAATCGCTTGTCTGCCTTATCGGGTTAAAGGCTTGATTCACATGGCACCCATTATGGGCATCGCAGATCGCTTTCAGATACCTGTATCGAATGGTGCAATATCCCTCACAAAAGAAAAGGAAATGACTTGCTGTTTCTTTTGTTAAACCATTCACATTCTTTTAGTTCTTGCTGGGTTCACGGCGGCGATGAACTCAGCAAGAACTAAAAGAATGTGAATCAGATCAATGGCTAATCATAAGCCCAGCACCGTTTGAATCCGGTTTCCCCGGCACGGCCGATCTACACCCATTGGTGTATCTTTTCACACCACCAGACCTAGGATTTCACCCAGGTCTTTTGACAGCATACAGCCTCACACGGTCGGACGATCTTACCCACGGACAGACTCCTCAACTAGTTTCTCCTGATGAAGGCCATAACAACTACAAGCTTCTACTAAGCCATTGTGGCCGAAACACAGCTGTGTTGATCACTTGTGGCACAGCTGTGAAAATACCCTTTGTTGTATGTTTCTAATTTTGTGTTGTGTACACTGTTTTTGTTTAAAACCACACCCGGGTTGAAGAACGGCCTCGGGCAGCACTGATCTGAGTTACTTTTGTCACCTACTTCGCATACTCATATGTGCTTGTTACTAGGGTACTCATCCTCTACATCCCGATGAGGGTGCACAACTGCACTTCCCTATATGTTTGTATTGAAATCTGTATCGCTTTCGTGCTTAGCGAAAGTTTGTAATAATTTAAGACATTGGTTTTTGAGATTGAAATAAATATGTCCAAAAACTGTGGATTTTTGTGAGGATCTTGCATCCTGATTATTTGTGTTATCAATATATGTACCCACCTGGGCATATCAGGACCCCTCATGGCGCCCTTTATTTTCTCTCCTTGTTCGTGAAGACTACACATGGCCTATTAGCACTTCAATCACCTGCATGGCCATAGCAACAGGGGTCCAGGGCCACGCCTTACGCTATGCCTGTCAGATGGCACAGTGTGAAAAGGATCAGCAGGCCATCATCAGGGAAGTGGTGCCTGGCAGTTCAGGCTGAAGGTCCCTTACTTCGAGGCGAGACAAAGATCTAGTTACCAGGTCAGCAGACACTGAATGAGATTCTGGGATAAGGATCCCGACACAGGTTTTGTCCCATATAAAGCAAAATGTGGATTTCCCGGCTGTGGAAGAAGAGGCTCGGAGATGGAAGATGTGTTGAGTAGATATGATCCGCCATCTTCATCGCAGATCCCAGCAATGAAACTGATACAGAATCTCTTATTCAGAGAATTTAACGATCCAGAGAGGTTCCGCCTTCCAAAATGTATGGCAAAGCAATGTCCCTTACAAGATGCCGAATTAGTAATAGCTCATGTTTTTTAATTGTGTATTTGTTTATAGGCTTATACCTAAACAATACAATAGAAAATCTATTCGATATCAAATACATCAATCAAAATCAAATATTCATATTTAAAAAAAAGTAATAAAAACATTAATACAGTTCAAAACATCAAACATATATCATTCAGTTTCATAAACTTTAAAAAGACAATCGCTCTAATTAATAAGGTTGTATAGACTGTGCTCACAAAACATATCGGAATTCAAAGAGTCTACATTGTGTACATACATGACAAATAATTCCTCCCTTTTTACTTTGAAGTGCAGAGATTTTATCATCAAGTGCTTTAGTGTTTCTGGGTTTCCATTGCAGAAGCGACATATCATAGTTTGCGTAGCACCTGTAATGCACAGAATCTCTTTAGTGTGTATAAGATTAAAACAAATTCTTTAAAAAGTATGCAAAACTCGGCGACCAGGACAATGATTTAAACAATTCGGTACACTTCCCCTTTTTTGTTTTCTAAATCAGAATACAGTTTGAATTTCTTTCTCGCATCAGAGGTGCCTCAGCAGTCCATTTCAAAGAGTTTCCTTTGTCAGGTTTTCCAGAGTAACATTATAAAATTCCATAATTTCTTCTTACAATTCGTATAACCACTAACACTAAAATCCTCTAGATGCTTCCCCATATCTCATGTTGAGGATTTTAAGAATCTATGTTATCCAATTTGAGGGATAAAGAAAGAATTGCAGAGAGGGGGCCGGGGGTGGGCCTTATAGACACTCTAGAAAAGAAGGCATGTGTGTCCTAAAGAAAGGGTATACAATCTCAAATATCTTTCTCATTCTCTACTTGACAGAGGGAGGAAAGATTACCTTTGCATACAATTGCTGAACACTGACTTGCAGTGTTTGCATTATCTGTGATTGTCTGCAATTGAGAGCATACAGTCACCATACATGCTAGTCTGGCAGTGAGCTAATGGTGTTCACATTAAAGCTATACTGATGCCCCCACATTGCAGTTGCTATGGCCTCTTTAACTAGGACATCCCATGGGAATGATGTAAACACAATCACGTATATAGGCAAGGTTTTCTAAGTGGGTGTAAAGCCCACCGACTGTACTTTCCCTGCACTGGCCAAGTGGCGCGAAATGTCACTGTGGGTCAGTGCTGAATGGAAATCCTAACTGCTGGTGCAAACTGTTAACTCATTATCTCCCTGGTGTGCCTTAAAGTTGGGAAGGCAGCGGGAAGGTGTTCATGTGGTGCGGCATTCTGTTGGTGATAAAGCACAGCCCAGACCAGACTGGAGTGAGATGCTGCCATAGGAGCAGGTTGACATCTGTCATTTGGGAAATTTGAATACAGTATGAATGAAGATTCCAACATACTTTCAGTGGGTACTTTCTTCACTGGAACACCCGTTGTCTGAAGTAATATTTCCAGCAAAGAGAAGATGCTCTATTTGATGATTGCCTTATTCGTGCCTGCTCTGGATATGTTGTGTCTTCAAATCTGCCTAGACGTCATCATTTATGTATGCACCATATAGCCAGCATGTTGTTTCTGCATGGTATGTGAGATAACACACCTCTGCAATGTACACAACCTCGTGGCTCTGTCACCTTCCATTCTGTGTTTAGTGAGGAATGGTCGAAAACCTGCCAGTCTCCCCAAACCTTGCCAGTCTAGGTTGGGTGTTGGGTTTTTCTTATGTGTGTGGTGCCGTGGAGGATCAGGGGTTCAATGCAGTCTGCATTAGTGAGGTGGATTGAATGTGCGTCTGTGGTTCTGTACAGTTTGTGTGTGGTGCTGTGGTTTGCGTAGTGTTGTGTTGTAACTGCCTTGTATTCTAAGTGCACTGTTTGTTGGAATGTGGTTTTGTTTGTGGAGCATGCACTTTGTAGTTTATGCATGTTGTTCTTAAGGTGCACCCAGGATCACACAATTAGTCAGAATAATACTCAATGATGGAGGGCTCAGGTTCACATCAAAACTGAGCTTTACTCAACAACGAATCAAAGCATAGAGGCATTGCATTCTCATAGCTCTTATATTTTCAACAATTACAAGCAAGATTTGTGCAAAAACTTTGTCAGCAATGACGTCACATTACACTTTCGATTTACAAAACCTAAGGGGAAGTGGGGTTCCATTGGTAGATAGCTATCTGATAGCTCCTCCTGTACCCATCCCACTATTGATAATACTTATACCACATCATTACAGGGATAGTTTATTGGTTGGTGCTTCCATCATAGGCATTGTGGCAAGGGGATTTCTTATTGGTTGGCATCTAGCTGACCAACAAAAGACACCTTGACAAGGCATCAAGATATGAGCGAGACATAAGTGGGGGAATAGACTTCAATGGTCTGCCATACTTCCAATTAAAGAATACTCCTAGTCATCCTGAGGCAATGAGGCTTTCCCTATCCTTTGTACTTGGCCGTGTGTGCCGTCTGGGGTCTGTGTGCGTGCTGAGGGAGTTCTGCAAGTGCCTTATCTATGGTTGGCTTGTAATGAATAGTCAGTGTTTGCCACAGCTGAATCACGTATTAGGGTACCGTGTTTGAGAGTGGATTTCCCTCTATTTATTGAGGTTTTAGCTAATTCTAACGTACATGTTGTGTTCTTTGATGCCACTTGGGACACTATTAAGTTAGTTCCTATAAAGTCTTTTTGCTTACTGGTGTTATGCACCTGGATTTCAATGGTTGTTTGTACTCTTATCAAAATTGATTCACTTCGAAGTCTACCACTTCTTGTCCTGAGAACCATTATCTAATGCCTGCATTCCGTTCATCTATTACTTCTTTTCTTGTTCCTGACCTTGGCTCTGGCTGTGAGCTACTGCTTTGGCTCTACTTGAGTTTCTACAATACATGTGTTCTTGTAAATTCAGCATCTTGAGTTCGGAGGCCTTGCTACTTCTGAGACTTGCTGTGGCCTCTGCCGTGGGAAAATAGCTGCACTCCTGTCTTCCTATCTCCATTTGGAGACCTATAGCCGCAACTATTCACCCTGCATGCCTGCCATATGATGGTTTCCCTGCCTGTGTAATCCGCATATTACCTACCTATAATTCAACTGCCCTATCAGTGTAGTCAGTCCCTTTCTTGGTACACAGGAACGTCCTGCCTCTTTCTACGATGTTGCACTATTTATACTGCACACTATTTGTGGATCCTAAAAATAACTTTTAGTCCTTACTTGTGTTACACAATCTAACTAATTCTTTGTGGCAGTTTGCATGTACGTTCACTTTTGTTAAGCATATTGCTTCATGGAGCTCAGTTTAAGTCAAATCGTCAACCACTCCTAGATTTATGGGGTGGTATGGCTGTCTCAGTTTAAAACGTTTCTCGCCCATACGGTAGTGGGGCGGGCCAGGGCAGAAGGTAGTAATGCCGTATTCACCTGTGTCATCACATTTTGCTATGCATGTTATGTTATGATATTAAGATTTACATTGTCTTGTGCTTTGTGAGCTGTGTGGGCTGTGTTTCTTAGTACAGGCATTGGGAAGTGCTATGTGTGTTGTGAGGTACGTGCAGTGTGTGCACCGTGAAGTTAGGGCATGGATACTGCTCGACACTTGGATGGGTCTTTGAGGAGTCAACGTTAGGTGCATACTTGCTCAGAGTTGCAAACAAGTCTCTCTATTGACCAGAGTTGTCTTGCCTAGAAGAGCCCTTCTGATCCTGACACATCTGTGCAATTGTTTGTGACAATCCTTGTCATATTCAGGCACCTCCTGGAATGAAGTGCACTATGAATCTGGTCACACATAGTGAGCCTGTGATAATCCTCTTTGTGCAGAGGTCTATGCTGCAGATTCCTCCCTGTCCCCACACCTGTTGCACATTCTTTGGGATCCTACTGTCTATTAGGTCCAATCCCCTGGTCTCCGCATAGAAACCTCTGGGTATTAAGCGCGTTATAAATAACCTATCATATCATCTCATCTCATAGTCTCCGAGGAGATCTTCCCTTGCCCTGGCTGTTCTCTAGAGGAGGATAGCTGAGGGGCATCATGCTCGCCTTTGAAGTCAGACGACACAGAGCAACACCGGTTCGATCCCCTATCATATCATATATAGCGTGTGACCTTGTAGTATGTGAACAGATTATGTAATTAATTACAGACACAAACCACTGGCTAATATAACTAGCAAAGCCTAAAAGCATACTAAGGGACAAATCAAAATAAATGACATCTCTGAGAATTGCAAATGGTGCGTTCTCCAGAATTGCCCAGTTATGAATTAGTCAAAGGCCCCTTTATTTACAAAGGTGACCTGCATATTGATGGGGGCGCAGCATGCACATGATGGGAGGGCTGGGTTATGCTGACATCAACAGGGCTGGCCGTAATTCCTCATGACAGCGATTAAAGGGCCTGTAATGAAGAATCGACTAATGCAATATAAATCCAGAGGTACCCATGCGGAAGGAATAGACGGGGGGATGCAGACTGCTGAACAAGTCATTTCTGACCCTGACCTGCATGTATTGTTAACTGGTACAGTCATGGTGTGGACCTCTGCTGTCCCACTTACATGTCTATCCCTCAAACAGGGATAGAAATGCTTTTATCTACTTTTAGCATTTCACAATTGTAGGACCTTTAAGAGCCTGTCGCTGTGAAATGGGCTCCCAGCACCCCTGTGGCTCCTAGGTAGCTTGTCATCCATTACCTAAAATATGGAAGGGGCCGGGCCAGCGCATCATTTGAGCTGCAGCATGGCCCGCTGGAAATGCGCAGGTCAGCTTCGTGGATAAGGTGACATGATAATTTCCCAAAATTGTGCACCTTAAAAAAGAGCACGTCCTCTGTGCTATTTTTAGATGTTCCCATTTTTGAGAATTAGGCTCAAAGTATTGGGAATTAGGAAGGACCAGCAAGGTGTGAATCAAGGAAAGATGGCATGGAGTGAATCAAGAAAGCACAGCAAAGAATGAATCAAAGAAGCATAGAAATGAGTGAATCAAGGAAGCACAGCAAGGGGTGAATCAAGGAAGCACAGCAAGGTGCTAATCAAGGAAGCACAGCAAGGTGCTAATCAAGGAAGCACAGCAAGGTGTGAATCAATGAAGACAAGCAAGGTCCTAATCAAGGAAGCAAGGTGTGAATCAAGGAAGCACAGCAAGGTGTGAATCAAGGAAGCACAGCAAGGTGCAAATCAAGGATGCACCCAAGGTGTGTAGCAAGGAAGCAAAGCCAGGTATGCATAAATTAAACCCAGCCAGGCGCGAATCAAGAACGAACAGCATGGCATGAATTAAGGAAGCACAGCAAGGTGCAAATTAAGGGAGCAAAGCAAGGTGTGAATCAAGGAAACGCAGCCAGATGCGATTCAAGGAAACACAGCAAGGCGTGAATCAAAGAAGCACAGGAGAACTGCATCAAGGAAGCATAGCAAATTGTGAATCAATGATGAACAGCAAGGTGTGAAACAAGGAAGCACAGCAAGGTGTGAATCAGGGGTATACAGCAATGTATGACTCATGAGCACAGCAAGGTGTGAATCAAGGATGCACAGCAAGGTGTGAATCAAGGAAGCATAGCAAGGTTTGAATCAAGGAAGCACACTAAGGTGTGAATCAAGGAAACACAGCAAGGTGTGAATCATAGATGCACAGCAAGGTGTGAATCAAAGAATTACAGGAAGGTGTGACTCAATGCTGCACAGAAAAGTGTAAATCAAGGAAACACAGCAATGTATGGCTCATGAGCACAGCAAGGTGTGAATCAAGGAAGCACGGCAAGGTGTGAAACAAGGATGAACAGCAAGGAGTGAATTAGGGAAGCACAGCAAGGTGTGAATCAAGGATGAACAGCAAGGTGTGAAGCAAGGAAGCACGGCAAGGTGTGAAACAAGGATGAACAGCAAGGAGTGAATTAGGGAAGCACAGCAAGGTGTGAATCAAGGATGAACAGCAAGGTGTGAAGAAAGGAAGCACAGCAAGGTGTGACACAATGATTCACAGAAAGGTCTGAATCAAGGAAACGCGGCAAGGTGTGAATCAAGGGTGACCAGCAAGGTGTGAATCAAGAAAACACAGTAATGCATGACTCAGGAGAGCACAGAACGGTACGAATGATGGATTAACAGCAAGATTTGAAGGGAGGATGAACAGCATGGTGTAAATCAAGGATGAAAAATAAGGTGGGTATCAAGGGACCACAGAATTATATCAATCAAGAAATCAAAGCAGCGTGTTTATCAAGGAAGCCAGAAAGGTGTGAAGAAAGCAATGTGTTAAGCAGGGACTGAAGGGTGTGAATCAATGAAGCATAGAAAGGTTTCCAGTAAGAAGGTCCAGCAAGGTGTGAATAAAGGAAACACAGCAAGGTATCAATCACAGCAGCAGAGCAAGGTGCAACTCAACACAGCAATGTGTGAATCAAGGAAACACAGCATGGTGAGACTCAAGCAAGCACAGAGAGGTATGAATCAAGGAAGCACAGCAAGACGTGAATCAAGGAAGGACATCAATGTATGACTCAAGGAAGCACAGCAAGGTGTGAAGCAAGGAATCATGGCAGAGTGTGACTCGGGGAAATACAGCAAGGTGTGAATCAAGAAAACACAGCAATGTATGACTCAAGAGAGCACAGCAAAGAGTGAATCAAGGATGATCAGCAAGGTGTGAATCAAAGATAATCAGTAAGGTTGGAATCAAGGAAGCACAGTGAGGAAATAAGGGCTCCAGGCAGCAGTGATGAAGAAACAGTAATTTATTTCATTACAGCGACAGCGGCCTATGAGAGCCGAGTGCCAACATGGCTCTCTCCCTGCAGTCTGAACTGTGACCCATCAACATTCTTAGAATAACATTCTTAGAACTTAATGAGCTCATAGTGCAGCTCAATGCTTAACTAGGATCTGGTAATACATGTTCATGAACTTGTTTTAACTTACACTTACATCATAACACATCTCATCCCTTATCTGCATACAGCTGTTTACTCCACATAATAATCCTTAAACCAGCTGGGTTTGTTCTTGACTCTATTTGAATGTGTCTCTGCTGCAGACCTTGAATTGTTGTCATCCTTGGAACACTTGTCTATGACACTAGAGTCTCTGATACTGTTATTAGCAAATTCACCATTGTCATGTTCACCATTGTCATGTTTATCATGTGCATTGTCCTTCATGCATTCTGGACATTTCACAATTCTGGACATTGACCAACACTCCCCCCCTTCTACAATTACTACATTGTTTCTTACTGCAGATATTTTCTTGGGACCAATGTATTTGCTTTCTACACATTTGGGAGTGAATCTAGGGTTCTTTATGAGAATACAATCTCCCACTTTCCAGGTATTACTTTTGACACTCTTGTCCTCATCAAATCTTTCTTTGTACACATCCTGTGCTTCTTTGATGAGAGTCATAATTCTCTCGCGATCAATGTTGGAACTCTTGACTAAGTCCATCCACCCTGGACATAGTTTTGTTCCAGGTTGTCTCCCTTTCAATGACATGAACGGAGATACATTTGTAACTGAGTGTGGTGTGGTACAGTAGTTCCATATCATTTCTCTTACTACACCAAACCATCTTAGATTAGAAGCCATGGCCAATTGCAAACCACCCTTTATGAACCTATTGGCTCTCTCAACGAGGCCGTTGGCCCTTGGATGATATAAAGCAGTTCTAGTGTGTCTGATGCAAAATTTCTTCAAGAAAGTTAACATCCTTTCAGAACAGAATTGTACTCCGTTATCAGTGATTAATTCTGTCGGGAAACCCTCCCTGTAAAACACTTACTCGAAGAATAACACCATCTCTGCAGTGGTTGCCTCACGCAAAGCCTTCCATTCAATCCATTTGGAATGGTAGTCTACTAACACAACAATGTATTTATACCCATTGTCAAGGTTTTGTAATGGTCCTATCAAATCAACTGCAACTTTTTGCCATGGTTCACTCGGTACTTTGACAGGATTTATTGGTACTTCTCTAACCATCTTGGTCTTGTCACTCTTAACACACTCTCTACAACCCCTAACACACTTCTCTGCATCGCTGTCAATCCCGGGCCACCAGAAATATTGCCGCAAATATCTCTTTGTTCCTCCCATGCCCAGGTGACCTTGATGTGCTATATTTACTAAATGAGATCTGACTCCACTGGGGGGTATTATCCTATTTCCTTTTCTAAGTTTACATCCGTCCTCAGACATACTTAACTCGTCCTTCACACCAAAATATCTGTCAAACTCTTTTCCCACAATATTCTTGTGAGGCCATCCTTCTCTGGTCCAAATCATAACTTGATTCAATATTAAATCCTCCTCACCAGCTCTTATCCACATCTCTTTATCAATGGCATCATGCTCAATTTCTGCAATGCTCACATCTTGAAATTCAGGTGCTCCCTCCAATTCACCATCACACACAGGTAATCTGGATAAAAAATCTGGTACCACATTCTCCCTCCCGGGAATGTAACACACCTTGAAATTATAACCCAAGAGTTCTACCATCCACCTCGAAACTCTTGGAGACCCTTTGGCCCACTCAGAACCGTTCATCAATTGAACCAAAGGCTTGTGATCTGATCTGACAATAAAAGGTCGACCCCATAGAAAGAACTTGAAGTGCGTGACTGCCCAAAATACTGCTAGTGCCTCTCTTTCAATGACCGAGTAATTTTTTTCTGCTCCTCTAAGTGGCCTGGATGCAAATGCAATTGTGTATTCAGTTTTACCTGAGTCAAACTGTGTCAAAACTGCTCCTAAGCCAAGGGTACTAGCATCAACTGAAAGCAACGTTTTCCTGCCAGACATGAATCCACTTAAGGATGGGGCCTTGACTATACAATCTTTGATTTGCTTCCTGACACTCTTTGGACCATGTGTACTTCACGTTCTTTTTTAGTAACTCCCTCAATGGAGATGAGATGGATGCAAAGCCATTCACAAATTTATGGTAATATTCCGCTAGTCCCATGAAAGAACGTAGTTGGTCCTTGTCTTGGGGCTGAGGAGTATTACTAATACTTTCTATGAGTGACTTTTTGGGAGAAATACCTTCTTTCGAAACTTTGTGTCCCAGATACTCCACTTCCTCAACACTTATTTTACATTTGCTTCTTTGGACCGTTAACCCAGCCTCTTTCAGTCTGCATAGTACTGCCCTAAGTACTCTGTCATGCTCATGCTCATTACTTGCAAAAATCAGAATGTCATCTTGAAACACCTTAACATTTTCCAACCCTTTTAACACTTCCTCCATCACCTTTTGGAACACAGATGCGGCCAAGGCCAACCCAAATGGCATGCGATTGTATTTATAAGTGCCTTCAGGTGTGATAAAGGCAGTGAGATGTTGCGATTCTCGGGAAAGGGGAACTTGGTGATAGGCAGCATAGAGATCAATGACAGAGAACAATTTGGGTTTGCCAAGAGTGGAGAGTGTCTCGGAAATGTTGGGTAGGGGATGTCTCTCCACCAGAATATTGTGATTAAGACTGCGCAAATCTACACAGAGTCTTAATTTACCATTATTTTTGGCCACTAAGACAATGGGGGACAACCACTCTGTGGCCTCAACAGGTTCAATGACACCCTTATCTACTAAGTTATCGAGTTCACTGCGTAGTTGCGCTCTCATGTTTAACGGCACATGTCTCACTTTATGAACAATAGGCTGAGATTCTTTCTTTAGTCTAATATGATGTTCAAAGTTCTTGAGTCTGCCCAGACCTTCGGTGAAGACCTCTGGGAACTCTCTTGACCACATATCATCAATCTCGGCAATGGTGACAGGCTCAATGGCACTAGCTTGCACCCTGACTCTCAACTTCCTTTGTTCCTCCCAACCTAAAAGGGAGGCTCCCTTTCTTGCAACCAAAATGTCAGCTATGCATTCTCCACCTCTGTATTGCACACTTGCAGTAAACTGTCCCAGCATCTCAATAGGGGATTCCGCATAGCCGCAGGGCCGAATTCTTGGTGGATCCAGCATTGATTCATCCTTTTTTAGAACATATTTAAATGTCTCTTTAGAAATGATGGTCCATGGGGAACATGTGTCAACTTTCATGAGTATTTCTTGACCATCAATTACAAAAACATCTGTTGGACCTTTGCTGTCTCCTCCTCCAATGGTCGAAATCTCGAAGACATGTCTGGGTTTGTCTTGCGAGGAGTATACCTCCTGTATGTTGTAAGCTGAGTGAGCACCTTCTTCTTGGTTGTCTCTGGTTTCTAAGAGATTTATTGATGACCTCTTGCATACATTAGCGAAATGTCCTCTGGTCCTACACTTGAAACATTCAGCATTCCTTGCTGGGCACGAAGGGTAATTCGGACCATGCTTGACACTGCCACATCTGGTACACTTCGCACCCCATGTTCCTTTCCTGCTTGTATTGACATTAAGTCCCTTCCTGTGATCAACTGCGCACACAGCTTGGGTACTCTGTTTGTCAGACTTCAGTTCTTTGACATATTGTGAGGTTTGTTCTATGCTTCTGGCTAGGTCCACTGCTTCATCCAACTTCATGTCTTTTGCCAACAATTTCTCCTGTATCCTAATATTATTTGTACACCTCACTAACTGATCTCTAATTAACGAGTCAGATAGATGTTCGAATTCACAGGAGTGGCTTAATGTTCTTAATGAGGCTATGTATGATTCCACGGATTCTGAGGACTCCTGTGTACGCTGAAAGAACTTGTGCCTCTCGAATGTAACATTTTCTTTAGGCTCAAAATGATCCTTGAGTTTAATCGCAAGGGCATATTCATCTGTGTCCTCCGCTTCACCAGCTTGTGCACTGCCTAACCCATCAAACACTGCACGGCCTTCCACACCAAGATTGTGAAGTAATAATGCCTTTTTGCGAGTTGAGCTGAATCTCTCTCCTCCCATTGCCACCAGGTAGTTTTCAAACATGTCTTTCCACCTGTCCCACCTAACTTGGGGGCGTCCAGGTTCATTCAAAAATGACATTGGCGGAGGTATTGAAGCTGCCATGTCTTAAGCGGTAAAAAAAGGTGGTAAAGAGTGGGCTTGCTGGATGCAACCAATAGACTCTGGATCAGTTCAAGTATGCCCAATGGATGCACAGACTGAGCAGTGACAGTGCTGTGCTATGCAGACAAAGGGATCAGTCTTGTATGAGTATAATCCCTTGTGTATGATGTCACAATCCTCCTTGCATCAGTCTGAATTGGAACGTGATGGCTGCTCATCCACAGAATGGATACATGTCATAATGGCTGGCTCCTGAAACTTGCCAGAACTGCATGGGCAGGTTGCTCAGCAACGATAATGTCAATGCTAGGGAGGCCACGCCCACTTCCTTGCTCAGTGACTAGTGCTCGAGCCGGGGATCCTTGAAAGTAAACACTGTTGCTTTGAGACAGAGTCAATACAGTAATGGGGAAGGCAAGATTACACCCCCAGGGGACGCGCCTGCTGGCCTGTTGTTCCGCTCCTCCTGACCTTCCTGCAGCGTCCGCTGTCGCACGGGAGTGTGGAATAATGCAGGCCGTGCTATGACGAGACTTCAAAGGAGTAGGGAGACACTGCTGAGAGCCATCCTCGTCGCCAATGAGGAAATAAGGGCTCCAGGCAGCAGTGATGAAGAAATAGTAATTTATTTCATTACAGCGACAGCGGCCTATGAGAGCCGAGTGCCAACATGGCTCTCTCCCTGTAGTCTGAACTGTAACCCATCAACATTCTTAGAATAAGATTCTTAGAACTTAATGAGCTCATAGTGCAGCTCAATGCTTAACTAGGATCTGGTAATACATTTTTATGAACTTGTTTTAACTTACACTTACATCATAACACACAGCAAGGTATTAATCAAGAGACCACAGAGTTTTGTAAATCAGGGAGCTACGGCAACATGTGAAACAAGGAAGCACAGCAAGGTGTGAGCAAAGCAATGTGTTAAGCAAGCACAGCAAGGTATACATTATTGTAACACAGTAAGGTGTGACTCAAGCAAACACAGCAATGTGTGAATCAAGGCAACACATCAAGGTGTGACTAAAGGAAGCACAGCACGGTATAAATTTACAGTAGCACAGGTGTGACTCAAGCAAACACAGCAATGTGTAAATCAAGGAAACACAGCAAGATGTGACTCAAGCAAGCACAAAGAGGGGTGAATCAAGGAAGGACACCAATGTATGACTCAAGATAGTACAGCAAGGTGTGAATCAAGTAAGCAGCAACAACAGTAAGCTGTGACTCTGGGAAGCTCAGAAAGCGGTGACCCAAGGCAGCACAGCAATGTATGAATCATGGATGCACGGAAAGTGTGAATCAAGCAATCAAGGCAGGGTGTGAATCCACGAAAGCATGGCACAGTGTGAATCAAGGAGGCACAGCACGATGTAAACCAAACTATCCAGGAAGCAGAACAAGGTGTGAATCAAGGAAGCACAGCAAGGTGTGACTTAAGGAAGCAAAGCAAGGCGTGCATAAAATAAGATGGTGAACAAGTAAAGTGGGATGTAAATCACAGAAGCACACGAAGGTGTAAATCAAGGAAGCACATAAATGTATACAGGCTACAGCAAGGAAGGACAGCATGGTCGGAATCAAGGTAGCACAGAAAAGTGTGAATCAAGGAAGCACATGAGGGTGTGAATAAAGCAATCTATTAAGCACGGTGTGAATCGAGGGAGCACTGCAAGGTGTTAATCAAGCAAACACACCAATGTGTAAATCAACAAAGCACAGTGAGATGTGAATCGTGCAAGCACAACTAGGTGTGAATGAAGCAAGCACATTGTTTGAATTGGACACACACAGCAAAGTGTGAACCAGGAAAAGCTACAATGTGTGAATCAAGGTAGCCCTGCAAAGTGTGAATTAAGGAAGCACAGCAAAGTGTAAATAAAATAAGGTGTTTATTTATTTATGTATTGGTCATTTAGCTAATAAAATATATTCTGACCACAAAAACATTTCAAAACACACAATTAATTTAACATTTCAATTCTTAAATCCATAAAAAGATTTAAAAAATATTAGCCAACCCAATCAGCCTCACACAAAAATAGAGTACAATAGAATAAAATGAATTACGATGAAGTACCTTACAGTAAAGTGCATTAAGAAAAAGTGCATTTACATAAAGTGCATTAAGATAAAGTGCATGAAAGTGGGGAGCATTTATTATGAAAGTTTGTCCAACTGCATGCTGTCCAAGAAACTGAAGGCAAGTCCCACACCAGAGAGAATACAACCTGCTAAGGAAGAAAGGCCCAGGTCAATCTTGTAAGGACAACACATCAAAGTTTAAATCGCATACACAGATGAGCGCAACGGCAAAGGACTCTTGTACAAGCAGAATCTTATAAAGAAATCCAGCGTTACTTATGGCACAACATATACAGTAGAAACCCGCGTGGCTGATTGGTGTGCGCCTATACATGATCCGCCTGCTCCATAAGAGATACCAGGTCATTGGTTCCAGCCCAGTCCGTCTGTCTTCCATCATGTGGGTGCTGGAGTGATCTTCTTCTCTCACGTCGACGGTCAAGGAACAAATTAACTATAGTCCTATCACATTGCTACTTTGTCATTATGTTTTGCACCTGACCGACTTTAGGGCTGGCTCAAAGGAGGTTCTGGGCCACTCTGACCTTCACACATCTCACTCACTGCCTTTTGCGCTATCCGGCTCCAAGGTCTCCACCCTCGTTTTGAACTATAATTTATCCCTCCCAGCACCTCGCAATACAAATCACATGGTTGCATTTCAAAGACATACAAATGGGCCTCATTAGGAGTGTTGCGGTAAGGCACAACGGCGCTGGTAGTGCTACCAGCGCCGTTGTTGCCATGCCGCAACATTCCGAGTCTGCTCGCAGGTGCCGCTCTGGACGTATGGTCAGACCAGATGTGCAGAGTGGCACCCGCAAGCAGACAAGGATGGTAGCAACGGTACAGTTATGAACGGTAACGCAGCTATCATCTTCCCCATTCCCATTGAGCCCTATGGGAGCTCAAATGGGAATGGGGATGTACTGGGTCCGGGTCCCGCGAAAGGGAATTACCGGGCCCTCCAAGGTCGGAATGGGCTGGGAAGTCCCCTTTGGCAGGACCTGGCCCCGGGTTTGGGGGTAGTCATGCCCTTACTAAGGGCATGGCTACCTCCAAACTCGTAATGAGGCCCAATGTCTCGCAATTTTGGCCTAATGCATGCACTCCCGCATTTGCAGCACACGCCATGTCTCTTAACTACAATTACTAACACCTATTCAAACATAGCAATGTTGCTCACGCTCTGCGCTACACTATGTGGGTTGTTTATATTTTATTATATTGAGGTGGGTTCCTTTATATTAGGGGGTGGTCTTTTCACTTTCTACCCTCCCCTTGACTTATCATAGTGTTTTGAATGCATCTCCTCTTCACTATAAAGTTCTTAGGGGGGTGGGACAGGGCTGTCCCCTTCCCAACATTCCCCCCTTTTGTTACTTCTACAGTAACTAACTTCGTAATACCTCTGCGCTCCTGCTACCTTCTCTCTGCTTCCACATATGGCTGAGTTCCCTTTATTGGCACCCAGGCCCTACACACTGACCGCAAACTCTCCCCCTATGTGCATACTTCTCAGGTGAGCAAATCATATAGATGCATCCCCTCTACCCCACTAGGTCCATACAAACCTCGGGGTAATTTTCTAGATCAGGGGGTGGGATAATGATAGTATGGTATAAACGGTCAACTTCGTCTCAATACGGGAGAGGACACATTGAATACTTCAGACCACACTGTGGGATATCATTATGTGCTTTGCTATCTTTTGTCTTGCAAGATGCTTTTGGAACCCCAATTGATACCATCATTCTTGCGCTATTGGGTGCCGCACTAGCACAACATCGAAGGCCTGATTGGCAGGTGCAGAAGATGACTAGGGCGAACACGATAATGGCAATCAACATCTTCAAGATTGCTCTGAGCCAAGATGGGGCCCAATTGAATGTCAAAGTAAACCAATCCCTGTCCTGTATTCCCCCCTTCTTCTTCATGCGAACACCCAGGCAATGGACAGCTTCAATGATGTGGGAAAACAATGCATTCTCTGTGTCCTCTGGAGGCACAAATGTGCAGCAGGAATCGCCAAATGTACTGCAAACCCCCCTTCCATTGCTGTTAACAGGTCCAACACATATCGGTTTTGCATCGTCATAAGTCTTAATGCACGCAACTCATCCTTGAACACATTGAACCCGTTATCTGTATCCTTTGCGAGCTGGGCCAGCTCCCATCTCACGATCTGCAACCATTTGGCATTTGCTGTGGCCTGCACTCCTGGCAAAAGTAAGGAGTGAAGAGCTTGAATTCTTCTGGTATTTCAGCAAGCAATACTAACAGGGTAATTCATAGAATTTCGCAGAAAAGTTTCGCAAGCGGCTGGCGCAGAGTGTCCGCGTGCGATTGTCTGCGGAAGGCGCGTGCGCTAAAACCGATTTCCGCGCACAGCGTATTCATGGATTTTAGGCTCCCAAACCAGCCGTGGTGCAGAGTATCGCAGCGACCCTGCAGCAGCGCCAGTAACGCCCCAAAGAACGCCCTCGCGCAAGGAAAAGCCATCAAAATCGCTAAATCATCGCAAAGGGCTGCGCTAACCCTGGACCAGTTTACAGGGCTGCCAAACAAGGAACGCAAAGGGGGTAATGTTTATATCAGGGGTATGCGGGAAGTTTTACACGCGATTGGCCAGGGTACGTGTATTACAGGGGTACGCGGGAAGTTTTACACGCGATTAGCCAGGGTACGTGTATTACAGGGGTACGCGTGAAGTTTTACACGCGATTAGCCAGGGTACGTCTATTACAGGGGTACGCGGGAATTATCACACGCGATTTGGCTGGGTACGTGTATTACAGGGGTACGCGGGAAGTTTTACACGCGATTATCCAGGGTACGTGTATTACAGGGGTACGCAGGAATTATCACACGCGATTTGGCTGGGTACGTGTATCACAGGGGTGCGCGGGAATTATACCACGCGATTTGGCCGGGTACGTGTATTACAGGGGTGCGCGGGAAGTTATACACGTGATTAGGCTGGGTGGGTCCTCACAGGTGTTCCCTGTACACCCTCCACGGCCCCTGCAGGCAGCCCACAAAACAGGGGACTACCCTGCACACCTGCTCATGTCCCCCAGCACCCCCACCCCCCAGCACAGTGGGCCACCCTCCACCAGGCCCCCACTCATGCACCCCTTGCACCCCCAGCCCCCAGCACTGTGGGCCACCCTCCACCAGGCCCCCACTCATGTCCCCTTGCACCCCCACCCCCCAGCAGTCATGGGGCACCCTCCACCAGGCCCCCACTCATGTCTCCCACCACCCCCACCCCCCAGCCACCATGGGCAGCCTCCAACAGGCCCCCACTCATGTCTCCCACCACCCCCACCCCCCAGCCACCATGGGCAGCCTCCACCAGGGCCCCACCCATGTCTACCACCACCCCCATCCCCCAGCAGTGCAGGGGCAGCCTCCACCAAGCCCCCACTCATGTCTCCCATCCCCCACCCCCCAGCACTGAAGGGCAGCCTCCACCAGGCCCCCACTCATGTCCCCTATCACCCCCACCCCCCAGCCACCAGGGGCAGCCTCCACCAGGCCCCCACTCATGTCCCCTATCACCCCCACCCCCCAGCAACCATGGGCAGCCTCCACCAGGCCCCCACTCATGTCTCCCACCCCCCACCCCCCCCAGCACTGAGGGGCACACTCCACCAGGCCCCCACTCATGTCTCCCACCACCCCCACCGCCCAGCAGTGCAGGGGCAGCCTCCACCAGGCCCCCACTCATGTCCCCTATCACCCCCACCCCCAGCCACCAGGGGCAGCCTCCACCAGGCCCCCACTCATGTCCCCTATCGCCCCCACCCCCCAGCCACCATGGGCAGCCTCCCACCCATGTCTACCACCACCCCCACCCCCCAGCATTGCAGGGGCAGCCTCCACCAGGCCCCCACTCATGTCTCCCACCACCCACCCCCCCAGCACTGAGGGGCAGCCTCCACCAGGCCCCCACTCATGTCCCCTATCACCCCCACCCCCCAGCCACCAGGGGCAGCCTCCACCAGGCCCCCACTCATGTCCCCTATCACCCCCACCCCCAGCCACCATGGGCAGCCTCCACCAGGCTCCCACCCATGTCTACCACCACCCCCACCCCCCAGCAGTGCAGGGGCAGCCTCCACCAGGCCCCCACTCATGTCTCCCACCACTCCACCCCCCAGCCACCATGGGCAGCTTCCACCAGGGCCCCACCCATGTCTACCACCACCCCACCCCCCCAGCAGTGCAGGGGCAGCCTCCACCAGGCCCCCACTCATGTCCCCTATCACCCCCACCCCCCAGCCACCATGGGCAGCCTCCACCAGGCCCCCACTCATGTCTCCCACCCCCACCCCCCAGCACTGAGGGGCACACTCCGCCAGGCCCCCACTCATGTCTCCCACCACCCCCACCGCCCAGCAGTGCAGGGGCAGCCTCCACCAGGCCCCCACTCATGTCCCCTATCACCCCCACCCCCCAGCCACCATGGGCAGCCTCCACCAGGCCCCCACTAATGTCCCCTATCACCCCCACCCCCCAGCCACCAGGGGCAGCCTCCACCAGGCATCCACTCATGTCCCCTATCACCCCCACCCCCCAGCAGTGCAGGGGCAGCCTCCACCAGGCCCCCACTCATGTCTCCCACCACCCCCACCCCCCAGCCACCATGGGCAGCCTCCACCAGGCCCCCACCCATGTCTACCACCACCCCCACCCCCCAGCAGTGCAGGGGCAGCCTCCACCAGGCCCCCACTCATGTCTCCCACCCCCACCCCCCCAGCACTGAGGGGCAGCCTCCACCAGGCCCCCACTCATGTCCCCTATCACCCCCACCCCCCAGCCACCATGGGCAGCCTCCACCAGGCTCCCACCCATGTCTACCACCACCCCCACCCCGGGCAGTGCAGGGGCAGCCTCCACCAGGCCCCCACTCATGTCTGTCACCCCCAACCTACCCTAGCACTGAGGGGCACCCTCCACCAGGCCCCCACTCATGTCTCCGACCCCCACCCCCCCAGCACTGAGGGGCAGCCTCCACCAGGCACCCACTAATGTCTCCCACCCACCCCACCCCCCAGCACTGTAGGGCTCCCTCCACCAGGCCCCCACCCATGTCTACCACCACCCCCTCCCCCCAGCAGTGCAGGGGCAGCCTCCACCAGGCCCCCACTCATGTCCCCTATCACCCCCACCCCCCAGCCACCATGGGCAGCCTCCACCAGGCCCCCACTTATGTCTCCCACCACCCCCACCCCCCAGCAGTGCAGGGGCAGCCTCCACCAGGCCCCCACTCATGTCCCCTATCACCCCCACCCCCCAGCCACCAGGGGCAGCCTCCACCAGGCACCCACACATGTCCCATATCACCCCCACCCCCCAGCAGTGCAGGGGCAGCCTCCACCAGGCCCCCACTCATGTCTCCCACCGCCCCCACCCCCCAGCCACCATGGGCAGCCTCCACCAGGGCCCAGCCCATGTCTACCACCACACCACCCCCCAACAGTGCAGGGGCAGCCTTCACCAGGCCCCCACTCATGTCTCCCATCACCCCCACCCCCCAGCCACCATGGGCAGCCTCAACAGGGGCCCCACCCATGTCTACCACCACCCCCACCCCCCAGCAGTGCAGGGGCAGTCTCCACCAGGCCCCCACTCATGTCCCCTATCACCCCCACCCCCCAGCCACCATGGACAGCCTCCACCAGGCCCCCACTCATGTCTCCCACCCCCCACATCCCCCAGAACTGAGGGGCACACTCCACCAGGCCCCCACTCATGTCTCCCACCACCCCCACCGCCCAGCAGTGCAGGGGCAGCCTCCACCAGGCCCCCACTCATGTCCCCTACCACCCCCACCCCCCAGCCACCATGGCAAGCTCCACCAGGCCCCCACTCATGTCTCCCACCCCCCAAACCCCCCCAGCACTGAGGGGCACACTCCACCAGGCCCCCACTCATGTCTCCCACCACCCCCACCGCCCAGCAGTGCAGGGGCAGCCTCCACCAGGCCCCCACTCATGTCTCTCACCCCCACCCCCCCAGCACTGAGGGGCAGCCTCCACCAGGCCCCCACTCATGTCCCCTATCACCCCCACCCCCCAGCCACCAGGGGCAGCCTCCACCAGGCCCCCACTCATGTCCCCTATCACCCCCACCCCCCCAGCCACCATGGGCAGTCTCCATCAGGCTCCCACCCATGTCTACCACCACCCCCACCCCCCAGCAGTGCAGGAGCAGCCTCCACCAGGCCCCCACTCATGTCTCCCACCCCCCCAGCACTGAGGGGCAGCCTCCACCAGGCCCCCACTCATGTCCCCTATCACCCCCACCCCCAGCCACCAGGGGCAGCCTCCACCAGGCCCCCACTCATGTCCCCTATCACCCCTACCCCCCAGCCACCATGGGCAGCCTCCACCAGGCCCCCACTCATGTCTCCCACCACCCCCACCCCCCAGCCACCATGGGCAGCCTCCACCAGGGCCCCACCCATGTCTACCACCACCCCCATGCCCCAGCAGTGCAGGGGCAGCCTCCACCAAGCCCCCACTCATGTCTCCCATCCCCCACCCCCCCAGCACTGAGGGGCAGCCTCTACCAGGCCCCCACTCATGTCCCCTATCACCCCCACCCCCAGCCACCAGGGGCAGCCTCCACCAGGCCCCCACTCATGTCCCCTATCACCCCCACCCCCCAGCAACCATGGGCAGCCTCCACCAGGCCCCCACTCATGTCTCCCAATCCCCACCCCCCCCCAGCACTGAGGGGCACACTCCACCAGGCCCCCACTCATGTCTCCCACCACCCCCACCGCCCAGCAGTGCAGGGGCAGCCTCCACCAGGCCCCCACTCATGTCCCCTATCACCCCCACCCCCCAGCCACCATGGGCAGCCTCCACCAGGCCCCCACTTATGTCTCCCACCACCCCCACCCCCTAGCAGTGCAGGGGCAGCCTCCACCAGGCCCCCACTCATGTCCCCTATCACCCCCACCCCCCAGCCACCAGGGGCAGCCTCCACCAGGCACCCACACATGTCCCATATCACCCCCACCCCCCAGCAGTGCAGGGGCAGCCTCCACCAGGCCCCCACTCATGTCTCCCACCGCCCCCACCCCCCAGCCACCATGGGCAGCCTCCACCAGGGCCCAACCCATGTCTACCACCACCCCACCCCCCAACAGTGCAGGGGCAGCCTTCACCAGGCCCCCACTCATGTCTCCCATCACCCCCACCCCCCAGCCACCATGGGCAGCCTCCACAGGGGCCCCACCCATGTCTACCACCACCCCCACCCCCCAGCAGTGCAGGGGCAGTCTCCACCAGGCCCCCACTCATGTCCCCTATCACCCCCACCCCCCAGCCACCATGGACAGCCTCCACCAGGCCCCCACTCATGTCTCCCACCCCCCACATCCCCCAGAACTGAGGGGCACACTCCACCAGGCCCCCACTCATGTCTCCCACCACCCCCACCGCCCAGCAGTGCAGGGGCAGCCTCCACCAGGCCCCCACTCATGTCCCCTACCACCCCCACCCCCCAGCCACCATGGCAAGCTCCACCAGGCCCCCACTCATGTCTCCCACCCCCCAAACCCCCCCAGCACTGAGGGGCACACTCCACCAGGCCCCCACTAATGTCTCCCACCACCCCCACCGCCCAGCAGTGCAGGGGCAGCCTCCACCAGGCCCCCACTCATGTCTCTCACCCCCACCCCCCCAGCACTGAGGGGCAGCCTCCACCAGGCCCCCACTCATGTCCCCTATCACCCCCACCCCCCAGCCACCAGGGGCAGCCTCCACCAGGCCCCCACTCATGTCCCCTATCACCCCCACCCCCCAGCCACCATGGGCAGTCTCCACCAGGCTCCCACCCATGTCTACCACCACCCCCACCCCCCAGCAGTGCAGGAGCAGCCTCCACCAGGCCCCCACTCATGTCTCCCACCCCCCCAGCACTGAGGGGCAGCCTCCACCAGGCCCCCACTCATGTCCCCTATCACCCCCACCCCCAGCCACCAGGGGCAGCCTCCACCAGGCCCCCACTCATGTCCCCTATCACCCCTACCCCCCAGCCACCATGGGCAGCCTCCACCAGGCCCCCACTCATGTCTCCCACCACCCCCACCCCCCAGCCACCATGGGCAGCCTCCACCAGGGCCCCACCCATGTCTACCACCACCCCCATTCCCCAGCAGTGCAGGGGCAGCCTCCACCAGGCCCCCATTCATGTCTCCCACCCCCCACCCCCCCAGCACTGAGGGGCAGCCTCCACCAGGCCCCCACTCATGTCCCCTATCACCCCCACCCCCCAGCCACCAGGGGCAGCCTCCCACCCATGTCTACCACCACCCCCACCCCCCAGCATTGCAGGGGCAGCCTCCACCAGGCCCCCACTCATGTCTCCCACCACCCACCCCCCCAGCACTAAGGGGCAGCCTCCACCAGGCCCCCACTCATGTCCCCTATCACCCCCAGCCCCCAGCCACCAGGGACAGCCTCCACCAGGCCCCCACTCATGTCCCCTATCACCCCCAACCCCAGCCACCATGGGCATCCTCCACCAGGCTCCCACCCATGTCTACCACCACCCCCACACCCCAGCAGTGCAGGGGCAGCCTCCACCAGGCCCCCACTCATGTCTCCCACCACTCCACCCCCCAGCCACCATGGGCAGCTTCCACCAGGGCCCCACCCATGTCTACCACCACCCCCACCCCCCCAGCAGTGCAGGGGCAGCCTCCACCAGGCCCCCACTCATGTCCCCTATCACCCCCACCCCCCAGCCACCATGGGCAGCCTCCACCAGGGCCCCACTCATGTCTCCCACCCCCCACCCCCCCAGCACTGAGGGGCACACTCCGCCAGGCCCCCACTCATGTCTCCCACCACCCCCACCGCCCAGCAGTGCAGGGGCAGCCTCCACCAGGCCCCCACTCATGTCCCCTATCACCCCCACCCCCCAGCCACCATGGGCGGCCTCCACCAGGCCCCCACTCATGTCCCCTATCACCCCCACCCCCCAGCCACCAGGGGCAGCCTCCACCAGGCATCCACTCATGTCCCCTATCACCCCCACCCCCCAGCAGTGCAGGGGCAGCCTCCATCAGGCCCCCACTCATGTCTCCCACCACCCCCACCCCCCAGCCACCATGGGCAGCCTCCACCAGGCCCCCACCCATGTCTACCACCACCCCACCCCGCAGCAGTGCAGGGGCAGCCTCCACCAGGCCCCCACTCATGTCTCCCACCCCCACCCCCCCCAGCACTGAGGGGCAGCCTCCACCAGGCCCCCACTCATGTCCCCTATCACCCCACCCCCCAGCCACCAGGGGCAGCCTCCACCAGGCCCCCACTCATGTCCCCTATCACCCCCACCCCCCAGCCACCATGGGCAGCCTCCACCAGGCTCCCACCCATGTCTACCACCACCCCCACCCCCCAGCAGTGCAGGGGCAGCCTCCACCAGGCCCCCACTCATGTCTGTCACCCCCAACCTACCCTAGCACTGAGGGGCACCCTCCACCAGGCCCCCACTCATGTCTCCGACCCCCACCCCCCCAGCACTGAGGGGCAGCCTCCACCAGGCACCCACTAATGTCTCCCACCCACCCCACCCCCCAGCACTGTGGGGCTCCCTCCACCAGGCCCCCACCCATGTCTACCACCACCCCCTCCCCCCAGCAGTGCAGGGCAGCCTCCACCAGGCCCCCACTCATGTCCCCTATCACCCCCACCCCCCAGCCACCATGGGCAGCCTCCACCAGGCCCCCACTTATGTCTCCCACCACCCCCACCCCCCAGCAGTGCAGGGGCAGCCTCCACCAGGCCCCCACTCATGTCCCCTATCACCCCCACCCCCCAGCCACCAGGGGCAGCCTCCACCAGGCACCCACACATGTCCCATATCACCCGCACCCCCCAGCAGTGCAGGGGCAGCCTCCACCAGGCCCCCACTCATGTCTCCCACCGCCCCCACCCCCAGCCACCATGGGCAGCCTCCACCAGGGCCCAACCCATGTCTACCACCACCCCACCCCCCAACAGTGCAGGGGCAGCCTTCACCAGGCCCCCACTCATGTCTCCCATCACCCCCACCCCCCAGCCACCATGGGCAGCCTCCACAGGGGCCCCACCCATGTCTACCACCACCCCCACCCCCCAGCAGTGCAGGGGCAGTCTCCACCAGGCCCCCACTCATGTCCCCTACCACCCCCACCCCCCAGCCACCATGGCAAGCTCCACCAGGCCCCCACTCATGTCTCCCACCCCCCACCCCCCCAGCACTGAGGGGCACACTCCGCCAGGCCCCCACTCATGTCTCCCACCACCCCCACCGCCCAGCAGTGCAGGGGCAGCCTCCACCAGGCCCCCACTCATGTCCCCTATCACCCCACGCCCCAGCCACCAGGGGCAGCCTCCACCAGGCCCCCACTCATGTCCCCTATCACCCCCACCCCCCAGCCACCATGGGCAGCCTCCACCAGGCCCCCACTCATGTCTCCCACCCCCCACATCCCCCAGAACTGAGGGGCACACTCCACCAGGCCCCCACTCATGTCTCCCACCACCCCCCAGCCCAGCAGTGCAGGGGCAGCCTCCACCAGGCCCCCACTCATGTCCCCTACCACCCCCACCCCCCAGCCACCATGGCAAGCTCCACCAGGCCCCCACTCATGTCTCCCACCCCCCAAACCCCCCCAGCACTGAGGGGCACACTCGACCAGGCCCCCACTCATGTCTCCCACCACCCCCACCGCCCAGCAGTGCAGGGGCAGCCTCCACCAGGCCCCCACTCATGTCTCTCACCCCCACCCCCCAGCACTGAGGGGCAGCCTCCACCAGGCCCCCACTCATGTCCCCTATCACCCCCACCCCCCAGCCACCAGGGGCAGCCTCCACCAGGCCCCCACTCATGTCCCCTATCACCCCCACCCCCACAGCCACCATGGGCAGTCTCCACCAGGCTCCCACCCATGTCTACCACCACCCCCACCCCCCAGCAGTGCAGGGGCAGCCTCCACCAGGCCCCCACTCATGTCTCCCCCCCCAGCACTGAGGGGCAGCCTCCACCAGGCCCCCACTCATGTCCCCTATCACCCCCACCCCCAGCCACCAGGGGCAGCCTCCACCAGGCCCCCACTCATGTCCCCTATCACCCCTACCCCCCAGCCACCATGGGCAGCCTCCACCAGGCCCCCACTCATGTCTCCCACCACCCCCACCCCCCAGCCACCATGGGCAGCCTCCACCAGGGCCCCACCCATGTCTACCACCACCCCCATCCCCCAGCAGTGCAGGGGCAGCCTCCACCAGGCCCCCATTCATGTCTCCCACCCCCCACCCCCCCAGCACTGAGGGGCAGCCTCCACCAGGCCCCCACTCATGTCCCCTATCACCCCCACCCCCCAGCCACCAGGGGCAGCCTCCCACCCATGTCTACCACCACCCCCACCCCCCAGCATTGCAGGGGCAGCCTCCACCAGGCCCCCACTCATGTCTCCCACCACCCACCCCCCCAGCACTGAGGGGCAGCCTCAACCAGGCCCCCACTCATGTCCCCTATCACCCCCACCCCCCAGCCACCAGGGGCAGCCTCCACCAGGCCCCCACTCATGTCCCCTATCACCCCCACCCCCAGCCACCATGGGCAGCCTCCACCAGGCTCCCACCCATGTCTACCACCACCCCCACCCCCCAGCAGTGCAGGGGCAGCCTCCACCAGGCCCCCACTCATGTCTCCCACCACTCCACCCCCCAGCCACCATGGGCAGCTTCCACCAGGGCCCCACCCATGTCTACCACCACCCCCACCCCCCCAGCAGTGCAGGGGCAGCCTCCACCAGGCCCCCACTCATGTCCCCTATCACCCCCAACCCCCAGCCACCATGGGCAGCCTCCACCAGGCCCCCACTCATGTCTCCCACCCCCCACCCCCCCAGCACTGAGGGGCACACTCCGCCAGGCCCCCACTCATGTCTCCCACCACCCCCACCGCCCAGCAGTGCAGGGGCAGCCTCCACCAGGCCCCCACTCATGTCCCCTATCACCCCACGCCCCAGCCACCAGGGGCAGCCTCCACCAGGCCCCCACTCATGTCCCCTATCACCCCCACCCCCCAGCCACCATGGGCAGCCTCCACCAGGCTCCCACCCATGTCTACCACCACCCCCACCCCCCAGCAGTGCAGGGGCAGCTTCCACCAGGCCCCCACTCATGTCTGTCACCCCCAACCTACCCTAGCACTGAGGGGCACCCTCCACCAGGCCCCCACTCATGTCTCCGATCCCCCCCCCCCCAGCACTGAGGGGCAGCCTCCACCAGGCACCCAATAATGTCTCCCACCCACCCCACCCCCCAGCACTGTGGGGCTCCCTCCACCAGGCCCCCACCCATGTCTACCACCACCCCCTCCCCCCAGCAGTGCAGGGGCAGCCTCCACCAGGCCCCCACTCATGTCCACTATCACCCCCACCCCCCAGCCACCATGGGCAGCCTCCACCAGGCCCCCACTTATGTCTCCCACCACCCCCACCCCCCAGCAGTGCAGGGGCAGCCTCCACCAGGCCCCCACTCATGTCCCCTATCACCCCCACCCCCCAGCCACCAGGGGCAGCCTCCACCAGGCACCCACACATGTTCCATATCACCCCCACCCCCCAGCAGTGCAGGGGCAGCCTCCACCAGGCCCCCACTCATGTCTCCCACCGCCCCCACCCCCCAGCCACCATGGGCAGCCTCCACCAGGGCCCCACCCATGTCTACCACCACCCCACCCCCCAACAGTGCAGGGGCAGGCTTCACCAGGCCCCCACTCATGTCTCCCATCACCCCCACCCCCCAGCCACCATGGGCAGCCTCCACAGGGGCCCCACCCATGTCTACCACCACCCCCACCCCCCAGCAGTGCAGGGGCAGTCTCCACCAGGCCCCCACTCATGTCCCCTATCACCCCCACCCCCCAGCCACCATGGACAGCCTCCACCAGGCCCCCACTCATGTCTCCCAACCCCCACATCCCCCAGAACTGAGGGGCACACTCCACCAGGCCCCCACTCATGTCTCCCACCCCCCCCCGCCGCCCAGCAGTGCAGGGGCAGCCTCCACCAGGCCCCCACTCATGTCCCCTACCACCCCCACCCCCCAGCCACCATGGCAAGCTCCACCAGGCCCCCACTCATGTCTCCCACCCCCCAAACCCCCCCAGCACTGAGGGGCACACTCCACCAGGCCCCCACTCATGTCTCCCACCACCCCCACCGCCCAGCAGTGCAGGGGCAGCCTCCACCAGGCCCACACTCATGTCTCTCACCCCCACCCCCCCCAGCACTGAGGGGCAGCCTCCACCAGGCCCCCACTCATGTCCCCTATCACCCCCACCCCCCAGCCACCAGGGGCAGCCTCCACCAGGCCCCCACTCATGTCCCCTATCACCCCCACCCCCCCAGCCACCATGGGCAGTCTCCACCAGGCTCCCACCCATGTCTACCACCACCCCCACCCCCCAGCAGTGCAGGGGCAGCCTCCACCAGGCCCCCACTCATGTCTCCCACCCCCCCAGCACTGAGGGGCAGCCTCCACCAGGCCCCCACTCATGTCCCCTATCACCCCCACCCCCAGCCACCAGGGGCAGCCTCCACCAGGCCCCCACTCATGTCCCCTATCACCCCTACCCCCCAGCCACCATGGGCAGCCTCCACCAGGCCCCCACTCATGTCTCCCACCACCCCCACCCCCCAGCCACCATGGGCAGCCTCCACCAGGGCCCCACCCATGTCTACCACCACCCCCATCCCCCAGCAGTGCAGGGGCAGCCTCCACCAGGCCCCCATTCATGTCTCCCACCCCCCACACCCCCGAGCACTGCGGGGCAGCCTCCACCAGGCCCCCACTCATGTCCCCTATCACCCCCACCCCCCAGCCACCAGGGGCAGCCTCCACCAGGCCCCCACTCATGTCCCCTATCACCCCCACCCCTCAGCCACCATGGGCAGCCTCCACCAGGCCCCCACTCATGTCTCCCACCCGCCACCCCCCCCCCAGCACTGAGGGGCACACTCCACCAGGCCCCCACTCATGTCTCCCACCACCCCCACCTCCCAGCAGTGCAGGGGCAGCCTCCACCAGGCCCCCACTCATGTCCCCTATCGCCCCCACCCCCCAGCCACCATGGACAGCCTCCCACCCATGTCTACCACCACCCCCACCCCCCAGCAGTGCAGGGGCAGCCTCCACCAGGCCCCCACTCATGTCTCCCACCCCCACCCCCCCCAGCACTGAGGGGCAGCCTCAACCAGGCCCCCACTCATGTCCCCTATCACCCCCACCCCCCAGCCACCAGGGGTAGCCTCCACCAGACCCCTACTCATGTCCCCTATCACCCCCACCCCCCAGCCACCATGGGCAGCCTCCCACCCATGTGTACCACCACCCCCACCCCCCAGCAGTGCAGGGGCAGCCTCCAACAGGCCCCCACTCATGTCTCCCACCCCCCACCCCCCCAGCACTGAGGGGCAGCCTCCACCAGGCCCCCACTCATGTCCCCTATCACCCCCACCCACCAGCCACCAGGGGCAGCCTCCACCAGGCCCCCACTCATGTCCCCTATCACCCCCACCCCCAGCCACCATGGGCAGCCTCCACCAGGCTCCCACCCATGTCTACCCCCACCCCCCAGCAGTGCAGGGGCAGCCTCCACCAGGCCCCCACTCATGTCTCCCACCACCCCCACCCCCCAGCCACCATGGGCAGCCTCCACCAGGCCCCCACCCATGTCTACCACCACCCCCACCCCCCAGCAGTGCAGGGGCAGCCTCCACCAGGCCCCCACTCATGTCCCCTATCACCCCCACCCCCCAGCCACCAGGGGCAGCCTCCACCAGGCACCCACTCATGTCCCCTATCACCCCCATCCCCCAGCAGTGCCGGGGCAGCCTCCACCAGGCCCCCACACATGTCCCCCTGCCCACAGGCCCTGACAATCCTCAAGCATGGGCCTCATGGCCAGCCACCACAGCCCAAAGACACAACCAAGTATTACATGCGCCCATGATACTACTTCAATGGAAACAATGTAAATGAACACATGTGTCTCACACACACACAATGGTTGCAAGTGAACCTGAAAACCCATATCATGACATGCATGAAAACAATGAGATGAAACCACACATTGAAGAATGAAAAAATCAAAATAATGTATTAAAAACAACAGTAATGGCAATCAAAATTAAACAAAATACACAAGTAAAAAAAAAAGAAAATTAAGCTGACTGTCCCTTTTCAAATTAAAATCAATAAATGATAATCCAAAAAAATGTCTTCCAAAGTTCCAGTCCATAAAAAGTAAATGAAGGGAAAAAAGAAATAGAAAACCATTGCTCCATGGAAAAAAATATTCATAGTAAAAAAAATATCCAAATGCAAAGTCCACCTACGTACAAAGTATTCAGGGTCCATCATCCCAACAGACGAAATGAAACCTACAAAAAATGGAACTATATACAAAAGGTGGAGCAGTGTCCGTCGACTCCAAATAAAAATAAACAATAAAGGAAACCTATCACTAAATAACTATATACAATGGCGGCGGGCCAGTCCAGCGGCTCACTCAGTGGTGTTCCGGGCCAGGGCATCATCGAACTCCTCGTCTATGTCCCAGAGGCGGTCCTGTTCCATGGCCCCGAGGGTCCGCAGGGACGCCGACATGTTCACCTCCAACTCCCTGCGGATTGCCTCGAGGCACTCGGCCCGCCTCAGGGCCCTCCGCATGGAGTTCTCCGCCCTGACCATCGTGAGCCGCGCCTCTTCCGCCCGCCGCCGCTCCGCATCTATGGCGTGGCCCAACCGCTGCCACACGGAAGACACTTCCCGTCCAGGGTCCACCTGCCCTCCGGCCGATGCCTGCCCCTCCGATGTTGAAGGCCCCGAGCTATCGTGGCTCCCACCTACAGCCTCCTGCTGCTGCAGCTGCTGCTGTCCATGTGCCCTGTCCGATGGTGCCTGCACATCCTCCTCCAGCTGGGGTGCAGTCGTTGATGTGGCCACCCCTGCTGGACGTCCGACTCCCGACTGTGGCAGGGATCTGTTGTCCACCAGCCTGGCTGCACGGTCAGAGGCAGCTCCACAGGGCACCCAGGTGACACATGGGTGGGAAGATGGCATGGAGGACGACTGGGGCATAGGGGGTTCTGTGGAGGAGGGGGTCGGAACAAGGTCCAGGAAACGGAGGAATCCAGCCCTGGTGAGCTGTCCCAGTGGGTCAACGCGGTCAACGAGCCATGCGAGAAGACGTGCAGACTCATCATGAAAAGACTGCAGGTCAGCTCGCATGGCCCGTTGAGGCAACGCCACCCCACCCTATACAGGCTCAACCTGGTGCAGGATAGCCACATCCACAGGGAGAGGAAGGCCAGGTGTTGTAAGCCAGTCCCCTCCCTGGGAACGGGTCTGGAGGTAGGCATCCCCGCTGGTGCAAGATGATGCAGTGACAGGAGCAGGGACAGGATTGCACACAGGCACCTCCGCGGCGGCCTGTGCTGCCTCCTGTCCCTGATCCTGCACTGCACCACTAGCACCAGTGGAATCCCCACCTCCAGACCCCGCCTCTGTCGCTTGCACGGCCTCCTCCTCCTCCAAACCCCCCACCAACCTGGATGACTCCGTGCCATCTTCCTCCGTTGGGCCCTGTGGGGTCCCAGCTGCCCCTTCTGCTGCTGAGGAGTCCAACTCCAACCTCCACCTCTTGGACCTCCTCTCGGCAGCTGCGGCCTGGGACACGGCACCGGACTCCTCACTCCCCGACGAGATCAGAACCTGGGAGGGGATCCGGGCCTTGCGTCTCAGGCTGGTGGCGCGACCCCTGCCGCTATGCTCCACAGCACCTTCTCCGCCCTCTTCATCAGTTGACGCTGCAGACAGGGAGAAAGAAAACACAGGCATCAGGGCACTGTACAATGGACTCATACACACATGACAGTTATACATGAGTGGCATTGGTAAACCTCAGACATGGCATCACAATCCCCAACACACATGTCATTTCAACTTGCACACATGAGCCATACCACAGCCATATTGCAACAGCCAGCACCATCCATTCACATACAACAGCATGAGCAGCCAAATGTCATCCACACATCACATGCAACATAGGGAGTACACTACACATGCACACACACCACCAAACTTGCATGCATGTGTACACCTCCGCCAACTGTCGCAGTGTTCCGATCGACATCCATGTCACACCTGACAATCATTCCTCCACATCCTGTGCCATGCAAGCCCACACACACAAGCGCCATCCATGTGTCACACATGAGACCCCTCGCATGTGTCACCCTCACGGCCCTGTACACCCCCCCTACTTGCCCACATAAAAATACATGTTCAACCTGCACACTCCTGGCACACCACCACACGCACAGCTTACAATCAGTATGCATGTACACTTACCGCTCGACTCCAGATGGGTCTGCCTCTCAAGGACCTGGACGTGGAGCGCTGGGGATATGCGTTCCAGGACCCTCATCTGATCTTCCGACAAGTGGCCCCGGCGCCCCTTAGCATCCGCTGCCTTCAGGAGGCGCCGGGCCTTGTTGAGGGTCCTGGACCTGAAGTCCTCCCAGCGCTTCCTGACACGTTCGTAGTTGCGGACTGCGACCTCCTCCGCGTTGATGGCAGTCACGATGTCCATCCAGATCCGAGTCCGTCCTTCCTTGTCGGCGCGCAACCTTCCGAAGAGGGAATCATACTGCCCTAGGACATGCTCCACCAGGACACCAACTTCGGTGGCAGTGAAGCTGGTGCCCCCCTGCCTCCTTGGCCGGGGGTTGCCACTGGTGCCAGATGTTGCAGTGCCCGACATGGCAACCCCAGAGGCAGGAGTGGGTGGGCAACTGGGTCCTGGGGCTGGGCTGTGGGGCGATGGAAAAGCAGTCGGGAGTCTTCGGTTCCAGCAGGGGTGGTCACAGCAACAGCACCCCTGGCTGATGTGCAGGCAGCAAATGGCAGGGCACGTGGGCAGCAGGCAGTCAGGCAGCAGCAGATGGCAGGTGGGAGCGTGCTCAGGGTTCTGGGGGGCAGTAATTCGGCCTTCTGGGCAGGAGCGTGGTCTTTCGTGTGTGAACGCGTGGCCAGCTTGATACGGAGTGATTTTGCACATGAAAATCCAGCACGTCTGCGTGTAATTCGAGGAAAGGCCTTTAGCGCGTAAGCGCGTCAGCACACGTCTGTACATTCATTGGCCCAAAGGCCACCAGCGTATGCGCGTCTATGAAGTCACGTGCACGTTGAATATGGCACACGTTTGAAATGTTGCGTGTTAAAAAAATGAAAGACACGTCCGAGTGTCAAAGCGTGTAATTGGTGGAAATGGCCTTAGCGCGTACATGTGGAAGTGACAAAGCGTGTAATTGGTGGAAATGGCCTTAGCGCGTACACGCGGAAGTGACAAAGAGTGTAATTGGTGGAAATGGCCTTAGCGCGTACACGCGGAAGTGACAAAGCGTGTAATTGGTGGAAATGGCCTTAGTGCGTACATGTGGAAGTGACAAAGCGTATAATTGGTGGAAATGGCCCTAGCGCGAACACGCGGAAGTGGCGCTGGACGTGTGGGCCTGCATAAAAGGTATGTGTAGAACACCATTTCCTTGTACATGCTTTTCGTGGAGAGCGAGTGGGTGAAATCTGTACTTCTTGTCGTTTCACACGCGATTTACTTCACGGCGTTTCAAGTTCGTACTCCCTGTTACCTCTGACAGCTTTTTCTCTTTTTTCTCTTTTTCTGGTTTTCCTGGGCCTGTTCCCTCAAACAGCGTTCCCTTCTACTGTTGTCCTGTCTCCTCAGACAGCGTACAGTTCTTCTTTTGGCGGGGGTGTTGCCAACGCGCACACGCGCTTCTTTTTCACGCTCTTTTTCCTGGCAGACAGTGAGTCACGCACATATCTAACATCTGTGCTTGCCCCGTGTGTAGCCTACCCCTTCAGAGGTCATTCTAGGCTGCATGTGACACGCATACGTTCATTCTTGTGTTACTGGGTGCCACAGCGTAGTGCAGGTTTATTTTTCCGCACACGTGGTCTAGGAGGGGTTGCGTGCACGTTATCTCCCTTTTTTGGGCTTCCTGTGCGTTGCGTGACCCGTCATCTTTCCCCAGGGGTCACATTCAGCCTTGCTTGAGCACTAGGGTACGATTACCATCTGGTACCCAACCGCTTTGACCCCCAATTGCCCAGGACAATAGTTTACAGCCACTCCCATATGCACATTAACATCAGTGCCATGGTTGGGAGGCGAGGAATCCGTAAGGGTAGCAAAGGTGGACGAGCCACAAGTGGTGGCCGTGGTGGATCCGGTAGGGGACGTGGTCGTTACTTGCAGGGTGACCCTGTCCCCCCATGTGTGGAGGACCTGTCAAGGGCACCCATAATCCCCTCCCACCCCCCCTGGTTGAGGGTGATGTGGCTGACACCATCCATGCTCAGCCCTTGTTGGACCAGCCCATTGTGGCACCAGACCTGGCTGACTCCATGGCTGACTTCCAGGTCAGCAGGCCTATGACACGTGCGCTGGTGCACGTTGATGTCATCAAGCCACGTGGATCAGGGGCAGCAAGGTCATCTGGTGCCCCAAGTAGGCAGGGTGGAGAGGCTGCAGGGGCAGCTGTGGCTCCATCCACCCCAGCTCTCACACACCCAGCCAGGACAGTGTCGGTCCTAGTCCATCCTGCTGACATTCCCCCTGACACCATTACACTTGAGCCAATGCCTGCACCAACTCCCATGCTGAGTGTGCAATCCCACACTCCTGATACAGAGTTCACCAGGGCTCCTGCCCCTAGTGTCCAGAGCGGCGTAGGACACTCAGGATCCCCACCACCTTCCAAGCAGAAGAGGAAGAGTGCTCGTCCGGCACAGGCTGATGCTCCAGACACGGCTACACAGTCTGGCCCGTCGAGGAAGCCCAGCTTCACGGATGCCGAACTGAATGCACTTGTCGAGTATGTGTCTGCACATGATAACGAAATGGTCATTGTTGCAGGATCCAAGACCACACTTGCACAACGCCAGGCACACTGGCAGACCGTTGCGGACATCGTAAGTGCCCTTGGAATCGTGAGGCGCACAGCCAATGATTGCTATAAGCGCTGGAATGACCTAAAGCGCAGGGCAAAGAATAAGCTGGCCTCAAGTCATGCCGCAACTCTAGTGACTGGAGGTGGGTCTCCAGTAGAAGACATGGAACTCACTCCACATGAGTCAGTCGCTGGGACCTACGTCACGGAGGAACAGATCCAAGGCGTGAGAGATCTGCCAGATTATGAGGCATTGTCCGGTGAGTGCACATGCATGTGTGTGTCATCCATGTGCATGGTGTGTGTGTGTGAGGGCTTCTGTTTGTGTGCCAGGTGAGGGTGTGTGCGCCTGAGTTGTTTGGGTCACCCATGTGCTTCATCCAATACATTCTGCGCAGCAGCATTTGCCCATAGCAGTATCCCTTCTGCCAACAGTAGACATCTAGCCCAACAGCACGCCCGTTGCCCTTGAAGTGTCACCTTGCCACAACATTGTTGCTTATTTTTCTCTGTTCATTCAGGCAGATTGTTTGCATTCCACCACTTTTACTAGGCATTTCTCAGTCCTCTAGTCACATGTCGGACATGGTTATGGTAAAGTGGAGTGACTTTGTTTCCTGGATATCATTTGTTTAGACATGTCCCTGTGCAATCGGACCATTTTGGACTGGCAGCTCCAGGTGAAAAATCAGACCTGTTTGAATTAGAAAAGCTATAACATGAGGGAACTGGACTGAATGAATAAGTGCTGCCCTCCTCTCCATCTTCACTCAATAGCAATGGTACATGCCATCTGTGTGATGGCATGTGTATTTCACCTGGCAATCACAGGCCAATGTGTGATGCCACTGCTAGGCAGCATGCAGCAAATGTGTTGATCTTCCATCTTGGTGTCATCAATGTGTGCCATTTGCCTCCCCTTCATACGCAGTGAGGGTGCATGCATGGGAGGGTTTAGTCATGTGGGACATGTGTCAATCAAGTACTGGTTCTGTTGCTTCTCAGCCCTAATTGTGTGCCATAGTGCTAATGCCTGTTTCCATTTCTTTTCTTTCATGTCTTTGCAGGGGATGACGCACTTGATACAACTGGGGTTGTGGAGATGGTGCAGACCCAGGAGGGGTCTCAGGCCCGACCGACCACCAGTGAGGGACGTGGTGTGGTGGTGGGTGAAAACCCACAACTGCTGCAGGTCGTGCTCTCAAGGGGTGTCTCTGGGTGCACCTCCCCCGAGCTGTATTCAGGTGTCGATTCGGATGATGAGACCTATGTGGCATCGCAGGTGAGTGTTCCTGGGAGGGATTCTCTTCTGTCTGACCCACCTGCACCAGGGGTAGTACCCTCAATGGGGATGTCAGTGTTGGCAGGTCCGCCTTTAGTGGTTACGGATGCAGGGTCACACTCTGCAACATCTGATCCTGTTCCTGGGCCAGCAGATCAGAGGGGGAATGCAGTCCTGCAGCCTCAGGCAGTGCCGGCACAGCAAGGCGCAGTTCGCCTTGCCCCAGACAGGTGTGGTGCCCGCCGACGTGGTGGCCGTACGCCACCTGGCAATGCCGCATGGGAGCAATCCATATACGGTATGGCTACCCAACAGGCAGCATCATCAGAGATGATGGCTCAGGCCATGGATAGGGTGGCCACTTCCATTGTCCCCCCAGAAAGGCTGATGGAGCGACTGCAGCAGGCAACAGACTCCATCTGCCAGTCACACAGGGAGGACATGTTGGCGTCCAACAGGGACAGGCGGGCGGCACTGGCGACTCTGCAGGATGCCCTTTCCATAGAGTCCCAGGGCCACAGGGAAGCCATGAGGGTGGAACTCAGTCAGATCAGGACGACCCTTGTTGAGCTTGAGGCTTCAACACACAGAAGGACAGAAGAGTAGCTGTGAGTTGTTGCATGGGGACCTCCGCACGATTATCCTCCAGAACCAGACCTTCCACAATCGCATGCTTGCTGCCATGGAGGAGCAGACTAGGGCTTTGCGTGGGCTGCCTCCCATAGTGCCACCACCTCCTGATGCAGCTGCAGAGTCTGAGGAGAGCGACCACAGTGATTCTCTCACAATAGGGTAGCCGTGTCGGCCACGAGCCCATGGAGGTGTTTTTTTTCCCAGAATCCACACAGGTGGGTTCTGGTGTGCATCCTGACATCGGACCTCCTGGGTGGCCGCCCCCAACCCCCTGGCCCATTCATGGCCATTTTTTTTTATTTAAAAAAAAAAAAAATTTCATATATTTTATTTTACAGTGTGTTGCCTTGTGTGGCTCCCGTGGGCATCCGCTGTATTGTGGCTGGGCACGTGCAGGCTTGTCCTGATTTTTGGTTAGATGCTTGGGTTTGTGAGACACACACCCCTCCTGCTTCCCGTTTCCATGGGCTTGCAAAGGGTGTCCCCAAGTGACATTGACTTACACGGTGATGTTGGACTCCCACTACATGTGTGGGTAGTCTAGTCAATACTGTGTATACATTCCTAGTGCATATTGCTGTTGTGTTGTACACTGCATGTTGCATAGATGTGTAACTCATCATCCATGTCTACCTCCTAATTTGCAGGTCCTTTCCTTATGTCTACACAAGGCCCTCTACTTTGGAGATGGAGTCCATGTTGGCAGCAGTGCACCTACAACTCTACATGGCGGCAACACTGTACAGTTGGAAGTGGTGGGAGTGCAGGCATTTCCAGGTGGTGAGACTACTAATTTCTTACATTCGTAATGTCATGTTGATGGTAGTTTTGAGGGTCAGTAGCTGATAAGTGTTATTGCTAAATACCTGCTCAAGTGTGTTGTTGGTCCTGCATTACTGTGAGCATTTCAGGTGTCGCGAGTTTCAATTAGGGACACTGTACTTTGTGACACTTGTGTAATGTTGTGGGGATTACTTTGTTTGCCCTCACATAGCATGACATGGCATGGTGTGTCGTGTGGCGGTGCTGGGGATGGGTTGGGTGACATGGCACTGTCCTCATGTTGCATTTTGCAAGTGGGTATTCATTTTAGCTGCATGTATGTGTTTTTTCACGAAACTGCATTGGTGGTGTCTGTGTAGGTAGGGATGCACACATTGTGACACTTCCAGGTGAACAATCTCAGGCTGACATGGTTTTGACGGTTGATTCTCCAGACATTCAGGATCATTGTCAGGTTGAGTCATCATTGATTGTCAGATGGTATGTGCCAGGGCAGTGTGCACTCCACAGGGGTATGATTTCTATGTGAAGTAATTAGCCACTAGCTGTGTACGGGCTGCCTCCCCCCGTGCCCTCTACCCTCCCATGCGCAGCGGGCGTGCATGTGGTTGGGGATGTGGGGGCACCACCATGTCCATGGCCAGGCCCCGGCGTGTTGCAACGTTGTGCAGGACACATGCTGCCACTATGATCCTGCACACTACTGGGGGAGCGTATAACAGCTGCCCGCCAGAACGGTCAAGGGAGCGAAAGTGTGACTTAAGCACTCCGAATGTGCGCTCCACTATGCCCCTGGGTTGCAATGTGGGCTGTGTTATATCTTACCTCGGGTGGCATGGTGGGGTTCCGAATTGGCGTCATCATGTGGGGGCTGAGAGGGTAGGCACTGTCCCCTGTGGAGGTGGTGATGGGTATCATTGGTGGGGTTGTGACCTTGCTCAGTATCTGACATGCATGCATGTGCAGTGGCATTCATACTGACCAAGCATTCATGTATCGCCATGCCTCCCAGCTTCTAGGTCCCGGTTTAGGGTGGACATTCGGTAAATGAAGCTGTCGTGGATGGACCCGGGATAGTTGGCAATACTGAGGTGATGTTTCCCTTGGCATTACATACTACCTGCACGTTGATGGAATGCCAGTGCTTGCGGTTCCTATAGATGTGCTCAGATGCCCTGGGGGGACGTAGAGCCACATGGGTGCAGTCGATGGCACCTAGCACTTTGGGGAATCGTGCCACACCGTAAAAATCCAGGGCAGCAGCATGCCTTTTTGCAGGTGTTCTGGGCAGGTATATGTGCCTGCGGACTGATGGGCGTGCAGTGATGATGTTCAAGACCTGGTGTAGGCAGCGTGACTGCGTGGCCTGTGACACCCCACCCACTATGGCACTTGTCCGCTGAAATGATCCAGTGGCTAAGAAGTGCAGTACATTGAGGACCTTCTCCAGGGGGCTGAGTGCTTGGGAGCACAGGGTGGGTGATGTGAGGTCATCCTCCCACTCACTCACCAGGTCCAGTATTATGTGTGGTGGAAACCTGTACCTCCCATACACCTGGTCATCAGGCATCCCAAAAAGGCTGGTTCTGGGTGTGAAAATTCTGGCCCTGACTATCCTCCTCCTCCTCCTTTGGTAGCCCACGGCCACTGCTGCTAGGAACGGTATATTCATCCTGGCGTCTGAGCTTGTTAGTTATTTGCGCGCAATTTTATGCGTCGCGGGTCGACGTATGCCTGCTTCCTGCTGGCATACGTGTTTCTTTGCGTGTGTTGTAGGTGAGCGTGTGAAACTTCCTGCGCACCCCTGAAATCCACGTACCCAGGCCAATAGAGTGTGGAAATTCCCGCGCACCGGGAATACACGTGCGCTGATGTACTCGCGTGTGTAAGTGCCCGCGCACCCCTGAAATACACGTACATAGGCCAATCGCGTGTACGCGCACTTTTGTCCAATTACACGCGATGACACTCTGACGTGCAGTCTTTCCACGTGTGCTCCGTCATCACGTGCTATGAGGGAAACACCCGTGTGGGTCACGTTACAGACGCGCTTACGCGCTGAGGGCCTTTGGTCCAATAGAATCGCGTATGCGTGCTGACGTGCTTACGCGCTAAGGGCCTTTCCTCGAATTTCACGCTGACGTGCAGGATTTTCACGTGCCAAATCACTCCATATCAAGCTGGCCACGCGAAAACACATGGAAGACCACGCTCCTGCCCAGAAGCCAGAATTACTGCCCCCCAGTGCCCCGAGCAGCCTCCCACGTGCCATCTGCTGCTGCCTGCCTGCCTGCCTGCTGCCACCGTGCCCTGCCATTTGGTGCCTGCACATCAGTCATCTGCAGGGGTCCAGTTGCTGTGTCCACCCCTGCTGGAACAGAAGACTCCCGACTGGGATTAAATCCGCTCCACAGCCCAGCCCCAGGACCCAGTTGCCCACCCAATCCTGCCTCTGCGGTTGCCATGTCGGGCACTTCGACATCTGGCACCAGTGGCAACCCCAGGCCAGAGCTTCACTGCCACCGAAGATGGTGTCCTGGTGGAGCATGTCCTGGGGCAGTATGATGCCCTCTTCGGATCGTCCAGCGCCAGCAAGGAAGGACGGGAGAGGATCTGGGCCGACTGTGTGGTTGCCATCAACGCGGTGGGGGTGGCAATCCGCAACGTCCAGAAGATCAAGAAGCGCTGGGAGGACTTGAGGTCCAGGACCCTCGTGATGGCCCGGCGCCTTGTGGAGGGGGGCCGGGGCCGCATGAGTTCCATCCAGATGAGGGTCCTGGAACGCGTACGCCCAGCGCTCCACGCCCAGATCCTTGAGAGGGAGACCCGTCTGGAGTTGAGCGGTAAGTGGCCAAGCATTGCTGTGTGAGACAGGGCATGTTGCGGTGTGCTGGTTGTCTGATACTTGCCTGTATGTGTGACATAGGCCATGTACGCATGTATGTGTGCTGGGACATCATGGTAATGCATGTGCGACCAGTGATGTGTGAGCCACATGGTCGTTGCATGTGTTTAAATGCGACATGTGGAGCCCTATGCAGATTTTACACATGAGAGCATGCCAGTCTCTGTTCCTGGACATGGGTAGGGGTGAGGGATGGGTGCTGATGCTAGGTACATATATGGTAGCCATGTCTGTGTGCCTGACCTTCGTGTCTGTGACTTGTGAATGCCATGGATGCATGACACATGTCTGTGACAATGTACAGATTCACTGATGCAGCCTAGTTATCCTTGTATCCGCTGTGTTTGGGGTGTATGAGGCCAGATGGATGTGACTGAGGTGAAGTGTGTGCATGTGATAGGCATGACCCATGATGCATGTGAGTTCCATATCATTGTATGTTTCAAGAGTCCATTGGACATGTATGGAAATGTCCATGGCATGCACCATGCCTGTTACTGTGTGTGTTTTGCCTGGACTGACCCATGTGTTGTGGAGGGACATGATGGAAGTGTACTTTGACAGTGGTACTCATCTGCTATTGCTTCCTGTCTAGGGGACCATTGTACAGTACCCTGATGCTTGTGTTCTATGTCTCCCTCTACGCAGCGGATAGTGAAGAACAGGGCGGAGACGGCGCTGTGGAGCAAGGCGGCGGGGATGCCCCCACGGCTGCAGCGGAAGGGGTGGGTGAGCCCCCACAGGGGCCTGCTACGGCGGAAGACGGTGAGGAGCCATCCAGGTTGGTGGTTTCCACAGAGGAGGAGGTGCCGCCACTGAGGCGCACATGGGGCCTGGTGGGGGCATCCCTGCTGGTGCAAGTGGTGCAGTCCAGGGGCAGGAGGCAGCACAGGTCACTGTGGAGGGGCCTGTGCATGTCGCTGTCCCTGACCCTGTGAGTGCACCACCATGCACCAGCAGGGATGCCCCGTCCCAGGCCCGTCCGCAGGTAGAGGGGATGTCCATGTCACCTGACTCCCCTCCACCTGCGGACGAGGGGACCCGTGGCCGTATGGAGAAGGTCCTGATTGGGGTCGCGATGCGCGCGGGTGCAATTCGTGATGACGTGCGTGCTTCCCGGGAGGAGCACGCACGTCATCACGAAGAGCACCGTGCCGACGTGGCCCAATTGGGATCTTCCATGTTCGGGGGTTTCCTGCATGTGTCGGCCAATCTGGCGGCCCTCTCCTCCTCTGTGGAGGCTATATGCCGGTCGTTCTCCTTGCCGTCTTCTGGCCCAGATGCCACCAGGGCCCGCTGTGGACCTGCCCTGACAAATGCAGCCAGCTCGGTGGGGATCCCATCCCTGCCACAGTCGGGAGTCGGAGGTCCAGCAGGGGTGGACACCACAGCAACTGTACCCCAGCAGATGGAGGATGTGCCGGCATCATCAGGCAGGGCACGTGCATGACGTCGTCGGTGGATTCCATCAGCCTGGATGCCGTCGTGCTGGCAGAGGCGGTTGCGTCGGAGGCAGCAGCAGAGTCAACGTGGGAGGCATCATGGCTCGGGGCCATCAACATCGGAGGGGCAGGCATCGGCCGGAGGGCAGGAGGACCCAGGACGGGAAGTGTCTTCCGTGTGGCTGCGGTTGGGCCAGCAGATAGGTGCGGAGCGGCGGCGGGCGGAAGAGGCGCGGCTCACGATGGTCAGGGCGGAGAACTCCATGCGGAGGGCCCTGAGGCGGGCCGAGTGCCTCGAGGCAATCCGCAGGGGGTTGGAGGAGGAGATGGCGTCGTCCCTGCAGACCCTCGGGGCCATGGAACAGGACCGCCTCCGGGACATCGAAGAGGAGTTTGATGATGCCCTGGCCCGGAACACCACGGAGTGAGCCGCTGGACTTGCCCGCCGCCTTTGTATATAGTTCTTTAGTTTTGGGTTTCCTTTGTTTCTTCTTATGATTTGGAGTCGACGGACACTGCTCCACTTTTTATATATAGTTGCATTTTAGTTAGGGTTTTTTGTAGGTTTCATTTGTTCAGTTGGGCTCATGGACCCTTGGATGTTTTGTACATATTTCTTCATTGGATTGTTTTATTTTTTTAGTTTTTATTTATTCACCCTGGAGCAATGGTCTTTGCATTTATTTTTCTCTCTTGGATTGATTTTATTTTTAATGTGACTTTGGACAACATTTTTTTGAATTGGGATTTGTAGTTTTAATTTTTTTTAAGGACATGCAGCTTATCTTTTTTTTTTATTGCCATTGTAGTTTGTTTCATTTCATTTACATTCAATTTTTTTTAATACAATTTTGTTTTCATACTTCACTGTGTGGTATCATCTCATTGGTTTCATGCATGTCATGTTGGGTGTTTTCCCATTCAATTGCAACCATTGTGTGTGACGGACATGGGTTCATTTGCTTTATGTACATTGGGTGTGTAACATGTAATTTCCTTTTCCATGTGGGTGAATGGGTTACTTGGTAGGGCCTTTTGGCTGTGGAGGCTGACCATAAGGCACATGATTGGGGATTGTGAGGACCTGGGTGCAGGGGGACATCAGTGGGGGCCTGCTGGCAGGTGTCCCACAGTGCTGGGGGGTGGGGGTGCAGGGAGACATGAGTGGGGGCCTGGTGGAGGCTGCCCCTGCACTGCTGGGGGGTGGGGGTGATAGGGGACATGAGTGGGGGCCTGGTGGAGGCTGCCCCTGGTGGCTGGGGGGTGGGGGTGAGAGGGAACATGAGTGGGGGCCTGGTGGAGGGTGCCCCTCAGTGCTGGGGGTGTGGGGGGTGGGAGACATGAGTGGGGGCCTGGTGGAGGCTGCCCCTGCACTGCTGGGGGGTGGGGGTGGTGGGAGACATGAGTGGGGGCCTGGTGGAGGCTGCCCATGGTGGCTGGGGGGTGGGGGTGATAGGGGACATGAGTGGGGGCCTGGTGGAGGGTGCCCCTCAGTGCTGGGGGGTGGGGGTGCAGGGAGACATGAGTGGGGGCCTGGTGGAGGGTACCCCTCAGTGCTGGGGGGTGGGGGTGCTGGGGGACATGAGTGGGGGCCTGGTGGAGGCTGCCCCTGCACTGCTGGGGGGTGGGGTGGGTGGGAGACATGAGTGGGGGCCTGGTGGAGGGTGCCCCTCAGTGCTGGGGGGGTGGGGGTGGGAGACATGAGTGGGGGCCTGGTGGAGGCTGCCCTGCACTGCTGGGGGGTGGGGGTGGTGGGAGACATGAGTGGGGGCCTGGTGGAAGCTGCCCATGGTGGCTGGGGGGTGGGGGTGATAGGGGACATGAGTGGGGGCCTGGTGGAGGGTGCCCCTCAGTGCTGGGGGGTGGGGTGCAGGGAGACATGAGTGGGGGCCTGGTGGAGGGTGCCCCTCAGTGCTGGGGGGTTGGGGTGCTGGGGGACATGAGTGGGGGCCTGGTGGCCGGTGCCCCACAGTGCTGGGGGGTGGGGGTGCTGGGGGACATGAGTGGGGGCCTGGTGGAAGGTGCCCCACAGTGCTGGGGGGGTGGGGGGTGGGAGACATGAGTGGGGGCCTGGTGGAGGCTGCCCCTGCACTGCTGGGGGGTGGGGGTGGTGGGAGACATGAGTGGGTGCCTGATGGAGGGTGCCCCTCAGTGCTGGGGGGGTGGGGGGTGGGAGACATGAGTGGGGGCCTGGTGGAGGGTGCCCCTCAGTGCTGGCAGGGGTGGGGGGTGGGAGACATGAGTGGGGGCCTGGTGGAGGCTGCCCCTGCACTGCTGGGGGTGGGGGTGGTGGGAGACATGAGTGGGGGCCTGGTGGAGGGTGCCCCTCAGTGCTGGGGTGGGTGGGGGGTGGGAGACATGAGTGGGTGCCTGGTGGAGGGTGCCCCTCAGTGCTGGTGGGGTGGGGGGTGGGAGACATGAGTGGGGGCCTGGTGGAGGCTGCCCCTGCACTGCTGGGGGGTGGGGGTGGTGGGAGACATGAGTGGGGGCCTGGTGGAGGCTGCCCATGGTGGCTGGGGGGTGGGGGTGATAGGGGACATGAGTGGGGGCCTGGTGGAGGGTGCCCCTCAGTGCTGGGGGGTGGGGGTGCTGGGGGACATGAGTGGGGGCCTGGTGGCAGGTGCCCCACAGTGCTGGGGGGTGGGGGTGCTGGGGGACATGAGTGGGGGCCTGGTGGCAGGTGCCCCACAGTGCTGGGGGGTGGGGGTGCAGGGAGACATGAGTGGGGGCCTGGTGGAGGGTGCCCCTCAGTGCTGGGGGGTGGGGGTGCTGGGGGACATGAGTGGGGGCCTGGTGGCAGGTGCCCCACAGTGCTGGGGGGGTGGGGGGTGGGAGACATGAGTGGGGGCCTGGTGGAGGCTGCCCCTGCACTGCTGGGGGGGTGGGGGGTGGGAGACATGAGTGGGGGCCTGGTGGAGGGTGCCCCTCAGTGCTGGCAGGGGTGGGGGGTGGGAGACATGAGTGGGGGCCTGGTGGAGGCTGCCCCTGCACTGCTGGGGGTGGGGGTGGTGGGAGACATGAGTGGGGGCCTGGTGGAGGGTGCCCCTCAGTGCTGGGGTGGGTGGGGGGTGGGAGACATGAGTGGGTGCCTGGTGGAGGGTGCCCCTCAGTGCTGGTGGGGTGGGGGGTGGGAGACATGAGTGGGGGCCTGGTGGAGGCTGCCCCTGCACTGCTGGGGGGTGGGGGTGGTGGGAGACATGAGTGGGGGCCTGGTGGAGGCTGCCCATGGTGGCTGGGGGGTGGGGGTGATAGGGGACATGAGTGGGGGCCTGGTGGAGGGTGCCCCTCAGTGCTGGGGGGTGGGGGTGCTGGGGGACATGAGTGGGGGCCTGGTGGCAGGTGCCCCACAGTGCTGGGGGGTGGGGGTGCTGGGGGACATGAGTGGGGGCCTGGTGGCAGGTGCCCCACAGTGCTGGGGGGTGGGGGTGCAGGGAGACATGAGTGGGGGCCTGGTGGAGGGTGCCCCTCAGTGCTGGGGGGTGGGGGTGCTGGGGGACATGAGTGGGGGCCTGGTCGCAGGTGCCCCACAGTGCTGGGGGGTGGGGGTGCTGGGGGACATGAGTGGGGGCCTGGTGGCAGGTGCCCCACAGTGCTGGGGGGTGGGGGTGCAGGGAGACATGAGTGGGGGCCTGGTGGAGGGTGCCCCTCAGTGCTGGGGGGGTGGGGGGTGGGAGACATGAGTGGGGGCCTGGTGGAGGCTGCCCCTGCACTGCTGGGGGGTGGGGGTGGTGGGAGACATGGGTGGGGGCCTGGTGGAGGCTGCCCATGGTGGCTGGGGGGTGGGGGTGATAGGGGACATGAGTGGGGGCCTGGTGGAGGGTGCCCCTCAGTGCTGGGGGGTGGGTGTGCAGGGAGACATGAGTGGGGGCCTGGTGGAGGGTGCCCCTCAGTGCTGGGGGGTGGGGGTGATGGGGGATATGAGTGGGGGCCTGGTGGAGGCTGCCCCTGCACTGCTGGGGGGTGGGGGTGGTGGGAGACATTAGTGGGGGCCTGGTGGAGGCTGCCCATGGTGGCTGGGGGTGGGGGTGATAGGGGACATGAGTGGGGGCCTGGTGGAGGGTGCCCCTCAGTGCTGGGGGGGTAGGGGTGGGAGACATGAGTGGGGCCTGGTGGAGGCTGCCCCTGCACTGCTGGGGGGTGGGGGTGATAGGGGACATGAGTGGGTGCCTGGTGGAGGCTGCCCCTGGTGGCTGGGGGGTTGGGGCGATAGGGAACATGAGTGGGGGCCTGGTGGAGGCTGCCCCTGCACTGCTGGGGGGTGGGGTGGTGGTAGACATGGGTGGGGCCCTGGTGGAGGCTGCCCATGGTGGCTGGGGGGTGGGGGTGGTGGTAGACATGGGTGGGGGCCTGGTGGAGGCTGCCCCTGCACTGCTGGGGGGTGGGGGTGATTGGGGACATGAGTGGGGCCCTGGTGGAGGGTGCCCCACAGTGCTGCGGGGTGGTGGGGTTTTTAGACATGAGTGGGGGCCTGGTGGAGGGTGCCCCTGTACTGCTGGGGGGTGGGGGTGATAGGGGACATGAGTGGGGGCCTGGTGGAGGCTGCCCCTGGTGGCTGGGGGGTGGGGGTGATAGGGAACATGAGTGGGGGGCTGGTGGAGGCTGCCCCTGCACTGCTGGGGGGTGGGGTGGGTGGGAGACATGAGTGGGGGCCTGGTGGAGGGTGCCCCTCAGTGCTGTGGGGGGTGGGAGACATGAGTGGGGGCCTGGTGGAGGCTGCCCCTGCACTGCTGGGGGGTGGGGGTGGTGGGAGACATGAGTGGGGGCCTGGTGGAGGCTGCCCATGGTGGCTGGGGGGTGGGGGTGATAGGGGACATGAGTGGGGGCCTGGTGGAGGCTGCTCCTGCACTGCTGGGGGGTGGGGGTGGTGGGAGACATGAGTGGTGGCCTGGTGGAGGCTGCCCATGGTGGCTGGGGGGTGGGGGTGATAGGGGACATGAGTGGGGGCCTGGTGGAGGGTGCCCCTCAGTGCTGGGGGATGGTGGTGCAGGGAGACATGAGTGGGGGCCTGCTGGCAGTTGCCCCACAGTGCTGGGGGGTGGGGTGGGTGGGAGACATGAGTGGGGGCCTGGTGGAGGGTGCCCCTCAGTGCTGGGGGGGTGGGAGACATGAGTGGGGGCCTGGTGTCAGGTGCCCCACTGTGCTGGGGGGTGGGGGTGCAGGGAGACATGAGTGGGGGCCTGGTGGAGGGTGCCCCTCAGTGCTGGGTTGGTGGGGGTGGTGGGGGACATGAGTGGGGGCCTGGTGGCTGGTGCCCCCCAGTGCTGGGGGGTGGGGGTGCTGGGGGACATGAGTGGGGGCCTGGTGGAGGGTGCACCACAGTGCTGGGGGTGGGGGTGGTGGGAGACATGAGTGGGGGCCTGGTGGAGGCTGCCCCTGCACTGCTGGGGGGTGGGGGTGGTCTTAGACATGGGTGGGGCCCTGGTGGAGGCTGCCCATGGTGGCTGGGGGGTGGGGGTGGTGGTAGACATGGGTGGGGGCCTGGTGGAGGCTGCCCCTGCACTGCTGGGGGGTGGGGGTGATAGGGGACATGAGTGGGGGCCTGGTGGAGGGTGCCCCACAGCGCTGGGGGGTCGGGGGGTGGGAGACATGAGTGGGGGCCTGGTGGAGGCTGCCCATGGTGGCTGGGGGTTGGGGGTGATAGGGGCCATGAGTGGGGGCCTGGTGGAGGCTGCCCCTGCACTGCTGGGGGGTGGGGGTGGTGGGAGACATGAGTGGGGGCCTGGTGGAGGCTGCCCATGGTGGCTGGGGGGTGGGGGTGATAGGGGACATGAGTGGGGGCCTGGTGGAGGGTGCCCCTCAGTGCTGGGGGGTGGGGGTGCAGGGAGACATGAGTGGGGGCCTGCTGGCAGTTGCCCCACAGTGCTGGGGGGTGGGGTGGGTGGGAGACATGAGTGGGGGCCTGGTGGAGGGTGCCCCTCAGTGCTGGGGGGTGGGAGACATGAGTGGGGGCCTGGTGGCAGGTGCCCCACAGTGCTGGGGGTGGGGGTGCAGGGAGACATGAGTGGGGGCCTGGTGGAGGGTGCCCCTCAGTGCTGGGGGGTGGGGGTGGTGGGGGACATGAGTGAGGGCCTGGTGGAGGGTGCCCCTCAGTGCTGTGGGGGGTGGGAGACATGAGTGGGGGCCTGGTGGAGGCTGCCCCTGCACTGCTGGGGGGTGGGGGTGGTGGGAGACATGAGTGGGGGCCTGGTGGAGGCTGCCCATGGTGGCTGGGGGGTGGGGGTGATAGGGGACATGAGTGGGGGCCTGGTGGAGGCTGCTCCTGCACTGCTGGGGGGTGGGGGTGGTGGGAGACATGAGTGGTGGCCTGGTGGAGGCTGCCCATGGTGGCTGGGGGTGGGGGTGATAGGGGACATGAGTGGGGGCCTGGTGGAGGGTGCCCCTCAGTGCTGGGGGATGGTGGTGCAGGGAGACATGAGTGGGGGCCTGCTGGCAGTTGCCCCACAGTGCTGGGGGGTGGGGTGGGTGGGAGACATGAGTGGGGGCCTGGTGGAGGGTGCCCCTCAGTGCTGGGGGGGTGGGAGACATGAGTGGGGGCCTGGTGTCAGGTGCCCCACTGTGCTGGGGGTTGGGGGTGCAGGGAGACAGAAGTGGGGGCCTGGTGGAGGGTGCCCCTCAGTGCTGGGTTGGTGGGGGTGGTGGGGGATATGAGTGGGGGCCTGGTGGCTGGTGCCCCCCAGTGCTGGGGGGTGGGGGTGCTGGGGGACATGAGTGGGGGCCTGGTGGAGGGTGCACCACAGTGCTGGGGGTGGGGGTGGTGGGAGACATGAGTGGGGGCCTGGTGGAGGCTGCCCCTGCACTGCTGGGGGGTGGGGGTGGTCTTAGACATGGGTGGGGCCCTGGTGGAGGCTGCCCATGGTGGCTGGGGGGTGGGGGTGGTGGTAGACATGGGTGGGGGCCTGGTGGAGGCTGCCCCTGCACTGCTGGGGGGTGGGGGTGATAGGGGACATGAGTGGGGGCCTGGTGGAGGGTGCCCCACAGCGCTGGGGGGTCGGGGGGTGGGAGACATGAGTGGGGGCCTGGTGGAGGCTGCCCATGGTGGCTGGGGGTTGGGGGTGATAGGGGCCATGAGTGGGGGCCTGGTGGAGGCTGCCCCTGCACTGCTGGGGGGTGGGGGTGGTGGGAGACATGAGTGGGGGCCTGGTGGAGGCTGCCCATGGTGGCTGGGGGGTGGGGGTGATAGGGGACATGAGTGGGGGCCTGGTGGAGGGTGCCCCTCAGTGCTGGGGGGTGGGGGTGCAGGGAGACATGAGTGGGGGCCTGCTGGCAGTTGCCCCACAGTGCTGGGGGGTGGGGTGGGTGGGAGACATGAGTGGGGGCCTGGTGGAGGGTGCCCCTCAGTGCTGGGGGGTGGGAGACATGAGTGGGGGCCTGGTGGCAGGTGCCCCACAGTGCTGGGGGTGGGGGTGCAGGGAGACATGAGTGGGGGCCTGGTGGAGGGTGCCCCTCAGTGCTGGGGGGTGGGGGTGGTGGGGGACATGAGTGAGGGCCTGGTGGCAGGTGCCCCACAGTGCTGGGGGGTGGGGGTGCTGGGGGACATGAGTGGGGGCCTGGTGGAGGGTGCCCCACAGTGCTGGGGGGTGGGGGTGGTGGGAGACATGAGTGGGGGCCTGGTGGAGGCTGCCCCTGCACTGCTTGGGGGGGGGTGGGGGTGGTGGTAGACATGGGTGGGGCCCTGGTGGAGGCTGCCCATGGTGGCTGGGGGGTGGGGGTGGTGGTAGACATGGGTGGGGGCCTGGTGGAGGCTGCCCCTGTACTGCTGGGGGGTGGGGGTGGTGGGAGACATGAGTGGGGCCCTGGTGGAGGCTGCCCATGGTGGCTGGGGGCTGGGGGTGATAGGGGACATGAGTGGGGGCCTGGTGGAGGGTGCCCCTCAGTGCTGGGGGGTGGGGGTGCAGGGAGACATGAGTGGAGGCCTGGTGGAGGGTGCCCCTCAGTGCTGGGGGGTGGGGGTGCTGGGGGACATGTGTGGGGGCCTGATGGCAGGTGCCCCACAGTGCTGGGGGGTGGGGGTGCTGGGGGACATGAGTGGGGGCCTGGTGGCAGGTGCCTCACAGTGCTAGGGGGGTGGGGGGTGGGAGACCTGAGTGGGGGCCTGTGGAGGCTGCCCCACAGTGCTGGGGGTGGGGGCGGTGGGAGACATGAGTGGGGGCCTGGTGGAGGCTGCCCCTGCACTGCTTGGGGGGGTGGGGGTGGTGGTAGACATGGGTGGGGCCCTGGTGGAGGCTGCCCATGGTGGCTGGGGGGTGGGGGTGGTGGTAGACATGGGTGGGGGCCTGGTGGAGGCTGCCCCTGTACTGCTGGGGGGTGGGGGTGGTGGGAGACATGAGTGGGGCCCTGGTGGAGGCTGCCCATGGTGGCTGGGGGCTGGGGGTGATAGGGGACATGAGTGGGGCCTGGTGGAGGGTGCCCCTCAGTGCTGGGGGGTGGGGGGTGCAGGGAGACATGAGTGGAGGCCTGGTGGAGGGTGCCCCTCAGTGCTGGGGGGTGGGGGTGCTGGGGGACATGTGTGGGGGCCTGATGGCAGGTGCCCCACAGTGCTGGGGGGTGGGGGTGCTGGGGGACATGAGTGGGGGCCTGGTGGCAGGTGCCTCACAGTGCTAGGGGGGGTGGGGGGTGGAGACATGAGTGGGGGCCTGGTGGAGGCTGCCCCTGCACTGCTGGGGGGTGGGGGTGGTGGGAGACATGAGTGGGGGCCTGGTGGAGGCTGCCCATGGTGGCTGGGGGGTGGGGGTGATAGGGGACATGAGTGGGGGCCTGGTGGAGGCTGCTCCTGCACTGCTGGGGGTGGGGGTGGTGGGAGACATGAGTGGTGGCCTGGTGGAGGCTGCCCATGGTGGCTGGGGGGTGGGGGTGATAGGGGACATGAGTGGGGGCCTGGTGGAGGGTGCCCCTCAGTGCTGGGGGATGGTGGTGCAGGGAGACATGAGTGGGGGGCCTGCTGGCAGTTGCCCCACAGTGCTGGGGGGTGGGGTGGGTGGGAGACATGAGTGGGGGCCTGGTGGAGGGTGCCCCTCAGTGCTGGGGGGTGGGAGACATGAGTGGGGGCCTGGTGGCAGGTGCCCCACAGTGCTGGGGGTGGGGGTGCAGGGAGACATGAGTGGGGGCCTGTGGAGGGTGCCCCTCAGTGCTGGGGGGTGGGGGTGGTGGGGGACATGAGTGAGGGCCTGGTGGCAGGTGCCCCACAGTGCTGGGGGGTGGGGGTGCTGGGGGACTGAGTGGGGGCTGGTGGAGGGTGCCCCACAGTGCTGGGGGGTGGGGGTGGTGGGAGACATGAGTGGGGGCCTGGTGGAGGCTGCCCCTGCACTGCTTGGGGGGGTGGGGGTGGTGGTAGACATGGGTGGGGCCCTGGTGGAGGCTGCCCATGGTGGCTGGGGGGTGGGGGTGGTGGTAGACATGGGTGGGGGCCTGGTGGAGGCTGCCCCTGTACTGCTGGGGGGTGGGGGTGGTGGGAGACATGAGTGGGGCCCTGGTGGAGGCTGCCCATGGTG